>NC_047570.1:25362500-26660000 GCF_011004845.1 Esox lucius | reverse complement strand
TTTATACTTAGCAGGGGAGTTTTGACATTTTGTAATTTAAGCGCATGCTGATGATCCATACTTGTCCTCTGTAGCTTTTTCAAAGTCAAACATATCCTTCAGAGAATATCCTTGGCAACAGGTCTTCACTAGCCAAGCATGTCAACACAAACCTTCTTAGCATTACTAAAGACCCAGACCACAAAGTGCTGTCTCAAAATACACATTGCATCAACACTCATCATCTCCTAATGTCAATATCCACTGTCGCTAAATAGCCTCTCGACTGACAGAAGAAAAATATGAGAAATCCTCCTAGGCTGTGTCTGCAGCTGTCTGGTTGTGGCTGAATTTCCCCTTGAAGTGGCCCAGTGGGAGTGCTTCGTGCTAGGCTGTGTTCAGAGGGAGCTTGGGTGGAAGGGGCCTCTCTTAATGATTCTTTCAGTGGAAAGAGAGACAGTGAGAAAGTGGCTCTCCCTGGGGGGCCACATTAGTATGATGACATGGTGTCTTTTGGACGACCAGCGATGCTACTAAGTCCTGTATAGATGGGCAGGTACGAGACAAACTGCTCTGCAAGAACCAAATTGCACCGGTAAGTAATCTTGAGGAAGGGAAAGCGCCTAGCCGACAGTATCCAGGGGGTTAGCCAGTGAGAGGACAAAGGTTGTGAGGTGTATGTTCTTAATAGAGGCCTTCTCCTGAGCATCTGTTCAATGTGCTCTTCCTCCGACCTCTAGCTCAGGGGGCTCTTACTGAAGTCTACAAAGTGGAATACTTTATTCCTCTAAAAGGGGAACTGCACCTGCTGAATAACAGCTGATTACACTGAGCTGTTTATTGACATATAGAATCTTTTGACTAGAAAAGTAACATTATTTGATGCAAAGTCCAAGGTTAGGTGCTCACTACGTCCTGGCCCATAAGTGTTAAGTCAAAGTCTTATGTATTAATCTCTTAGTAAAGACATGGTTAAGTGGAGCAGATCCATGTGTGGTCCACTCCATTTCTGCCCATATTTCCGACCAGAGACAAACAAACACACACAGACACACACACACACATATTCGTTGTCCTTTTGTCCAGATTGGGTAAGAAGTGTCTCTCCCGTGTTTGAGTGTTGGATTACATCCCGTCCCCATACAACTCACTCCCGTCCTCAACGAAGGTACACCTCACAGTGACAGAACAACCCACTGTCAAAGTACCACAGTGACGTCCTTTTGGGGCTGTGGAGAGGTGTGTGTGTGTGTGTTGTGTGTGTTGTCTGCTTGAAACAAAGTTGCAAAAAGGATAGCACTGCTGGCTTTGGTACTTTACCACATGATCATGACAACGATCAATTGCACTCATGTAACTACCTCAGCCGTACGTTAACCTTGTATCGGATGTTCACAAAGCCTCCATCCATACTTAATGTTTTCTGTGGGAAGCAACTGAACCAATCCCACAGAGGGTTGGGATAGACACACGCTGCCCATGCAGTACTGGTCATTTCACCCTAGCCTTCAGCCAGTAGTTGAAACATCCACTGTGTTCCTGTGTAGACACGTTCATCCAACCCAGCACAAGGTTACACTGATGACGTTCAGATCTCCTCTAGAGAGGATGTCACCAAAACCCGACTCCCTGGCACAGATTACTTTTTAAAATGGTCTTGGCTAAAAGTGGAAGACATCAAATGTGCATGGAGCATGAATTATGCACCGGAAGCAACCGCTAGTTCAGGTCGAGAAGTGATAAGTCCCCAGTCTTTACACAAATGAATAAACCAATCAGAATATACTCTCAATCCACAGCATACAACTATCTTCAACAGACATATAATGTTCCTGGCCAGTCAAAGGTGAGGAGCTTAGCCTTCATGTGTGTTCAACCAGGCCTGATATGATTGCCATATCCCCTTTGTGTGGTCATGAAGCTAGGGCAGAGCTGGCTAACTTGTCTCGGAGAGCCAAAAGGTTTGCTGATGTAGACGGACACACGCGTTTTAGACAAGTTACCCAACACCATCAACTGGCTGATCCGGTTATCTGGATTGAAGGTAAATGTCTTAAAGAATATACAGTACGAAAAGTGACAAAATGTTATAACTACCTCCAACGACCAGAACAAAAGAGTCCCAGCCACATTAAAATGTGAGCAACAATCTCTTAGTCATTTCAATACACAGTGACCTTGAAAAGCAACACAAGCTGTGAATTTAAACTGAGCATTTGAGGAAAGAATAAAAAAGCCAACTGCATAGAATCAAGTAGCAACAGCGCTGATCTCCTCCATCCAGATACACAGTTCAGTAATCTGCTGCAGTGCAGAGTAGTACATCATAAAACGCCGCTAAACGTGTACTGTATAAGGGTATGCATTCCAAATGGCACTCTGCTCCATATTTAGTGCACTTTTTTTGACCGGTGCCCATAGGGATATAAGAACTATGAAAGTCATTTGGGATGCACACAGACTGTCACTTCCGCTGTATCTTCCAATTCCAGGACTATATTTGGTCGTGGCTACGATATGTTTACCCCATGTAAGTGTGTGTGACAGGGCAAGAGGGGAGAATGACTGTGGTAGAGACATGAGCTATATCTGTCAGAAGAAAACCAGGGCAATCGTATCAAGTCGTTTTCTTCTCGACTCACTGACATGCATCAAAAGCAGTGTAAGCTCATTTCCATTTTTTCCATTTGCCTGTGTAATAAGGCCAGGCAGTGAGCTGACATTGCCCTTGTCTAATACAAGAGTGGCGTGTGGATTCCCAATCAAAAGGCTTTAACGGTTGATCAGTGCAGTTTAAAAAACTTTATTCAATCTGAAATAATGGCATCCTCTACCCTGTAAAAGCTCATAAACGCGTTTGAACTCAACAGTGACATAATGCAATTGCCTCACACCTGACTCTTTCAAATTTGTCTGGTGCTATTTAAGGAATAAAAGGTCAATCTTAATTGGATCCACTCAATGACATTGAAATGCATTGCAAATGTATAGCTAAGTCCCTAAAAATAAGAAAGACATTACAAATGGGAGTGTGGTGTCTTACCGTCTATCAAAGTAAGTTTACAGCAATTCAAAACAGTCTTTATGCCACCATTTAAATAGCCTTAACTGAAAGAAGTTCTACTAACGGAAGGACATCCACGGCATGGAGCATGGCAAACACACAGCTTATTGCAATTTACCATTTGACATCAAACAGTAACAAATGTTTATCTGAACAACACAATAGTGACAGAAATATGCAAACTGACAACAGGGACACTTCCAGACAAAGAAAATGACAAATCCAAGGGAGTTGAAAAAAACAAATACAATAAACAAAAATCTGACACTGAAACAATTTAGCTATACTGAATTTAGCAATATTGAAATGCGTGTGCTTAAAGTGGTTGTAGTGAGTTACTAGGATTATCTTGACATCCTTGTCTTCCCTGTCTGTTTCAATGCAGTTCAACCCTTATGAAAACCTATTTTCATTTTACACACGATTTACAAAAGTAACTGATTCCTCTGGCATCTGCCGTGTGTGAGTGTGCGTGGTCTTTTGTGCCGGATTGAAGAGTGGCCACAATAGATGGGAATCTGGATGCCAGCTTGGCTAGTGTTACACGATATTCTCTCTCCTTTTCACTCTCTCTGTTTACTCTAGTCAAACATACAGACAAACAGAAACCCAGAGGTAAAACATGTGAAATACGATCAGACATACAGAGGGCACAGCTGAACACAGCTACCACCCTATTGAGAGAACAGTAGTGTGGAGGCCAACAAACACAACCAAGACAGTCACAAACAGGCAAATGGGGGGTTCAATTATCACCCCAGAAATAGAAAAGAACAAATCCCCTGAGAGTGGAATAAAATAGGGTCAATTGAACAGTGTTTATTCACGCATAACTGCAAAAACAACTGGCATATTTGAAAGAGAATGCCACTCAAAACACACAAAAAAGATACTGTTTAAGAGGTCTGAATCACAAGAAGGGGAGGCCATGGTCAGTACTAGTCAGAGAAAAAGCATAACAGTGTGGATAAATGATTATTCTGGGTATCACAAACAGGTGACTGGATAAATTATGAATGATTAATGGGTGGGTGGGTGGGTAAATGAATGATGAATGGAGGGATATTGAAATAATGATGAATGAGTGAGCGATGAATGAAGGATGAATGTGTGGCTGGTAAATGATTGGTCAATGGGTGGCCGGTGAATGAATAGTAAATTAGTGGCTGGTGAATGAATAGTAAATGGGTGAGTGGTGAATGAATGATTAATAAGTAGGTGGTGAATGGTAAAGACGTTAGACCAGAGGGCCTTGTAGAGCTCGCTCGTCTATCATAAATAAGTCAGACACACCAAAGACTGGGCAGTGGGTACAGCCACAGCCCACATGCGCGCGCGTGTGCGTGCACACACACACACAAACAAACACAGTCTCTCTCTCTCACACACCCACACACACACACACAATGGAAGCTAGCTTCAGTATATTTAATTCAGGGCAACAGCTTGGACGCTTGGCTGGCCCAAAGGAAAATACTGGTGGGCGAAGCATGGCATTGGATGTAGCTAAGCAACAAAATGACCACAAAGAAAATGTAGAAAACACTACAGTGTGATTCAACTCTGTAATGTAAAATTTCACCATAGAAAAAATTGCTTACTGTACATTCAGCATTAGCTATATTTTCTCTTAAATTCCTCCTCCTCTTTCAATTTTAATTACAATTTAAAGGGCTTTATTGGCAAGGGAAACAATATGCAGTTGTGGCAACCAAGTAATTGGTTAATAATATACATTGTTTCACTGTAAATAGTAAAGAATCTTGTTTTTTAAGAAGCTTCAATACTCTTTTAAATCAGAAAATAAACAGAATTGTCATGGACAAAATTATTGTCACCTTACACTCAAATTTGATAGCAGAGCCATGGGTCAAATTACCTGCAATCAAGCACATTCTAAAAGCCACCGATGAGCTTCCTGCAACTCTGTATTGACATCTTCTGCAAACGTCTCCAGTTCCCTCCACTGGATTCATTGCTGGCCACTTCAGAACAGTGATGTGTATTGTCTTGAACCATTCATGGGTGCTTTGTAAAGTGTGTTTTGGGTCATTGTTTTACTGGAAGAGCCGTGACCGATGGAGACAGTTTTCTGACACTGAGTTCGACATTGTGCTACAAAATGTCTTATGTCTTGGTATTCTACTGACTTCATGATGTTGTGCATACAATCAACTCACCCAGTGCCAGAGTCAGCCAATGACTCCCAAAACATCACATAATATCCTTTGTTTGACTGTGGGAAGTCATTTTCTTTCAAGGCTTTATTTTGTTTGCTATAGAGATGGTTTGCTTAACTAAAAAGCTCTACTGTAATTTCCCATCATCTATCCACAGAATATTGTCCAAAAAGGATTGTGGCATGTTTTGGCAAGTCTAAATGATGTCTTACACTCTCAGTTATGAGGTCCTCCTACTCCTCCTACTCTGAGTTGAGGCTGTCGTACCTTGTATCTGAAGATCAGCTTGAATCTGTGTGGCAGTTGATCAACGTGCTTTCTCCACCATTCAAACAATCCTTTGCTGTGATCTTCCATCAAGCTTTCTTTTTGCGGCCACATCCAGAGAGGTTGACCACAGTGACATTGGCCTTGATAACAAACTTGATAACATTATTTACAGTGAAATAAATGAACAACAAAGCCACCTTGAGATTGTCAATGCTTGGCTCCAATCATCTCTCTGACCTCCTTAGATCATTCTCAGTTTTTCTTCATTCTCTCCATAATCACTGTGCTACATACTGTGACACAAAACAGGAGAATTAGTCCTGACATTTTTTTTTCTACTCAAACAGGTTGAATGAGTGTTTTTCATGTTGCCGGCACCTGCTGCTCACCCACAGGTGAGTTAAAGTGAATGAGACTCAACTGAAATCAAGTTATGAAACTATTTCTAGAAGGTGCCATTAAGATGTGCTATTGTTGTGATTGCTTGGTGGAATATTTTCCTAGATTAAATCAAAGGTAGTTTTGACTGACATGGTAAATTGTAAGGGACAGTGGAGCCAGCTCAGTATGTATGATTATTTGTCTTTTGTTTTACACTATTACGGTTTCCTCCACTTAAAAGTCTACTCCCTTTAATATCTTCACAAGATATAGAAGCTAGCATATTTGTGAAGCATGAAATAATGGCCTACTGGAAAAAATTACATTAGTTTGAATTAGGTCCCAATACTGTAATGGCTAGCTTTTGTATCTCTGAAAATGTATTAAATTCAAATTGTGAAAATGTATTTGCTTGACCCAAGGAGAGATGATCCATTATAAGTAGTTAAATGAAGAGGCTATGTCTTTATCTTTTTCCTTTTCTTTCAGGTCAAGGACACTTTTAGTGGTGTGCTATCCCTTTGTTGCTCTGTGTCCCCAGTCTTTAAGGTTGTTTGTTGAGGTGTAGGCAGAAATTACTGTTTGAGCCGGTGAGGCAGACAGGCTAAGCGAAGCAAATACCCAGGGGTCACTTCATTAAACAATTATGCTGCCTGCTAGCCAGTATAATGGCAGTCCTTTTTAAAGACTGATTCAGGATTACTGGGGTAATATACTATATTACTTATCCACTGGCAAGGTCTTACTATCAGAGGTAGGAATTGTTATATATTTTGTCATGAATCCATTGACCTGTGTGGAATAGAAGACACTATTATTACAATGTTGCCACAGCATACCTCTGGGTGTAAGTCCTGGGGAATGTCTACACATCAAAGTCAGTCCACTTCATACATTTTCTCTAGAAATTATGGAAATGTTTCCACATTTTAAGCACATTGCCTTATTCTCCTCATTGCCAGATTTCCAACATAAAAAGAATACATACTTGACCACAGCCAAAGAGGGACAGCCACTGACATTTTATAGCTTGGGTAGAAAATACTCTGCTGCACAGCACCAGTCCAGCACCAAGCCATAACTCTTATTGACCATTTAGACAGCAACCTGACTAGCCAAAAAGCCTCCAGGCCTTAGTTGACCAACAAGGTATCCTGCCACAGGCTTGAAGCCTGGCACAGTGCCACACAGTCTACACTCTACACAGTCAGGCAACATCCTCCTGTCCTACCAAGTGCTCATAGCTACATCGCTTCAGAGAGACGTCCTCCCCCCACCTTCTGCTCTGTAGCCCGGGGGTGATGTGATAGCTCTGACACTGTAGAGCTTCACTCTCTGCTCTCCTCTGTAAAAAGTGCTGACAACCGATAACATAGCCCTGACAGAGCAGTCAGCAGGCCGAATGTGTCACTGATCACCAGACACTGAGGTGGGGTGAATGCCGGGCTCCTGCTGCGCTAAGCACCAGACAAGGAGGAAGAAGGGCAGGCAAACCTTAGAGTTACACTACAGCCATCAAGCATCAGACAATGCTGTCAGACGTTAAGGAACACATCCTTAAAAATAAAATGACAGCTGCTATTCTACTCGTGCTGCTATAGCGTACACTCATCACAAATCACTGCGGTTCAATTCTCTGGGTGTCGCGCATTCATTCTGTCTTCTGAATGGCAATATTTTCTTTCTTTACTTTGGCAAGTTCTTGATGTAGCAGGATGAACGTCACATTGACAGGAGGATGATGGCAAGGCAACACAACCCCTATGGTACCTCTATTGTAAAGAGTTAGGCACGGGTCAGGCCAGGCTGCCGTTACCTCAGACTTAACTACTGTATCAGCATCATACACCATGCAGAGAAGGACAGTAAACTTGTTTAGCAAAAGCTGTTTTCTGATCCCTTTCTGTCACAGGTGACCGTTTACAAAGACCAAGCTGTCTAGGTTGGAGCCTTTATTGAGTTGCTGGCTAACGATTGGTTGGAAAGCCCCATGGGTAATCCAAATTGGCCAGCACCGACCAGGGAGTGGGCAGGCATTCTCGTCAGGGATATCCCAGTCTCACTGCAGTTTTGAGACTTCTCAGTTGACTCATGTTCCTGCAAAACTGAGGTATCAGGTGAGTGAGCATACCCTTAGACACATCCAGTTACGTAACTTCCTGGATGTGTGACCAGTTTGAGGAAAGCAGAATGGCTTAACATCAGTGCCTGAGCAAAGATTGCTGCGATCTTCAACTCTCCTAAATCTGCTTGGATTTTATGCAATAAGAATGGGCGGTAGATAAAAATAGATATGATGGAAGTTTGGGGAGAACAAGTATAAATAGTATATTTATATTATAGAATATGTTTCACAATTATTATGTTTTCAATGTGAGATCTATTATTGAAAGACTGACCAGAACCATGTCTGACAGTGAGAATTCTATTAGAAGGTACAAGATTGTAGCCAAACAGGGACAATATCCAGAGATTTTGCTGTTCCTGTTTCCCCAGTACGTACGCTTACAGTATACCTAGAACTTAGCTATGGAGTTGTCCAAGTGGTTAACAAACTATCCCTGTACTGTATCATGGGAGTCCAGAGAACAAGGTGAAAGTCAAGCACTGTCATAATACCCAGGACATTGTCGTCAGAGCAAAGGGGAAAAACTGAGCATTAACAGCTGTAGAACAATTTCCCTCTTGTACCGATCTGTTGACACTAGAGATGAACATGAAACTGAAACGACGTGTAGAAAACTGTCCTTCTGGTTTCTGGACCTCTGTAAAGACAACAGCTGGTGAAGAGAACGGTATTCTACTCTGTACAGTGTATTAAACATGTGAAGACCACTGGCCCTGTGCTGCAGCTGTGGTTTACCTCCCAAAGGTACATGCTTTAAAAAAGCATCAGTTCTATGTTCAGTTTAAGTTTATGTTCTTCCCACCATGAGGGGAGGGAACGTACTTCTTCACAAAACTCAGTGTTACAAACATGTGTAGAGTATCTCAACAGCTCCCCTCTCAGTCACCTCTCAACTGCTATTTCCTTTGTGAAAATAGATACATAAGAACTGCTGCCCTCCCCGTTCAGTTTAATCAAACACAGCACAGTGCTGCATGATGAGACATTTTCAAAATCACAAACTGTGTTATCTCATTTGAGTTTCTAAATGATCCTCGTTAATAGAATACAATATTAGTGAAAGCTTCCATTGGGAAATCAGGGCTAAAGTGCATAATTTCTCATCATCATAACCGATAAACCTCCAGCAAACTATGGTGTGAAATGGCAATCACACACATTTCTCTCATAATGACTTTTACACTGTGTAATGAACAGTACTGTTGTGGCAAATAACCTTAAACATCAGAGCCAAACATCAGCTTGGGAGGAATGTATCTAGCCTGAGGAGTTATGCCCTGCACATGAGTGTCTATTTGTGTGCGTATATTTCTGCTTGTGTGTGTGCATGTGCACTTGTGCGTCTTGCCCTCTATGGGTGTTCAATGCTCAGAAGTCAAAAGAAAATCACATCCAGAGTAAAAACCTCTTGCCTATGCAAACAACCAAGGCTGTTGAGACATAAAATGAGTGGCCGATATTTGAGCAGCTTCTCAACAAAGTCACAAACACACAGAACATGTGTTCTATTTGCTGCATTTCACATCAATGATTTGATTTAGTCAGCATAAATGCTCTGTAAAGCCATTTGGCTTAAATAATTCACGTAGCCCGCTGAGCTCTGTGAGATAATCATTTGTACAGTGAGGCTGGCACTGAATTGAGGCATCAAGCATTCAGCAGCGTTGAGGCTAAAGAGGTGGGACTATCAGTCTTGTGGTAATCACTGAAAGCAGCAACATTCACTGCGTTTCATTGAGTCTTCTGGTATCAACCTGAAAATAAATGCTGCGTTCAATTTTCTGCTGCTGACGATTGGCTCAGAATTGGAGAAACTATTATCCTATGTGGAAACATATGAAATCAATTAACGATATTATTTGGGGCAGTTTTAATCTACTTTTTTGTTGTTGTATATTCAGGTTCTTAAATACACTTCCTAGAATATCATATATGAGAAATGATTTGTTATATTTTCATTGCAACATCTAGTCCTTCTCAACAATAACAGATCTCTTCATCTGTTGAGATTCAGTTCTGACCGTAATATTTGTCAAAACTGTGGAGACTTGTATTTACACATACTTGATAAATCATTCCCATTAGTGCAAGTGAGCTGAATTTCATTGACAGGATTGCTCAATGAAAATGTGAAGCACCTTAAATAGTGCCTGAATGGGTCTCCAGTGTTAGGCTTTAACTCCTGCATCTTCATGTTCTTCAAACCATTCCTGAACAATGTGTGCAGTGTGGCAGGGCACATTATCCTGCTGAAAGAGGCAACTGACATCAGGGGATACCATCGCCACGAACGGATGTACCTGGTCTGCAATGATGTTTCAGTAGGTTGCATGTATCAAATTGTCCACATGAACGCCCGGACCCAGGGTTTCCCACCAGAACATTGCCCAGGGAGTCACACACTTGCCCTGGCTTGCCGTCTACCCATAGTGCCTCCTGGCGCCATCACTTCCCCAGCTAAACAGGGCACACATACACGGCTGTTCACGTGACGCAAGAGAAAACGGGACTCATCGGACCAGGCGACCTTCTTCCACTGCTCCAGGGTGGAGTTCCGATGCTTGCGGGTCCATTGTAGATGCTTCGGAAGGTGGACAGGTGTCATCACGGGCACTCTGACTGGTCTGTGGCTACGCAGCTCCCTACACAGCGGTGTGCGATGTGTGTTGTGTTATGACACATTCCTCCTGTAACCATCAACCAAATTGACTGTGTCTTGTGCCAGAGTGGACCTACTGTTGGTTTGGTGGCCCTCGTGCATCGATGAGCCTTGGGCGCCCAACACCCTGTTAGCGGTTTGTGGTTTGTCCCTCCAAGGATCACTGTCAGTAAGTACTCACCACTGTTGACCGGGAGCAGCCCACAAATCTTGCCCATTTCTCCTGCATCCAACACGTTGACTACCAGAACTGACTGTTCTCTTACCATCTAATTTATCCAGACCTTGACACATGCCCTTGTTAGGAAATGACCAACGTTATTCGCTTCACCTGTAAGTGGTCATAAAGTTTTGGCTCATCAGGGTATGTATGTATACAGTTTTTACAAGCCTGGAGCTGGCCAACAGTCTTATGAAAAGATAGTAAAACAAAAAAAAGGTAACCTTAGGAGGACATTCCGTCGGTCCCCATGAGTAAAAGGGCTGAGGAGTTTGGAGTAAAAATCACAATTGGGGTTGTGGTAAAAATTTGTATTATGTTTTTAAGGGAATAATGTTTGGTGTCTTCACAAGGATAGCAAAATATAAATGTGTGAGTGTACACATGTGTGTGTGTGTTGTTATCTCTTAGATCTCTACAGCTTTACTCCAACCTCCAACCAGTATTGGTTAAAATCTCTTTCAGGCCCAAAGCTACTCTCTGTCTGTAGGAGCTGTGTAAACCAACCTTACAGTGTGTGTGTGTGTGTGTGTGTGTGTGTGTGTGTGTGAGTATACAGCACAGTATAATTCCATACCTCTGAACTGTCACCTTCCACTAGCTACCAACCCTGTGGGCATCAAAAGAAACAAATGAACGTACACTAAAATCTGCCTGCCAACAGCTCTCTTCTGTCATCCACTCACCCTATGACTTCAGCACTGGAATAATAATAACTACCCACACAGGAACTTTAACACTGCGTATGGCAGTAAACATTTCAAAGCATGCAGAGAGCTGGTCTTTAAAACGCACACGGTTTCAGAAAACATTGTACACTACGAGATTGCTTGGAGCAAATCATGTCTGACCGCCATTTCTTCTCCTCACTTCTGATACCGTGGTAAAAAAAAGGGGGGTACGAATTTCCTGTAACTCAGATGATAGGCAGAATGGCGATTTGCTCAGTTGGAGCCCTCAAATTGGCTGGCTGCCTCTTGGTAATCAGTATGCAGATATGTGGCCCCAAACAGCTGCTTCCTTTGTACAAAAATTCAGAGTAGGTCTAAGCAGTCAGAGTAGGTCTGGGCAGTCATCTTCCTCATGGTCCCACAAGACAAAAGCCTACCAAAGCACATTACTTCCTTTGCCCCCTCCCACTGCCGTTTTAGAGTACGGTATTTGAATCTTCCTGCCCTCATTTCAGTAGCATGCCGAGGGGCATGGATCTAAGAGCATAAAACATAAAACCTTTTCCAACTAGGCTTGTGGAGTTGTGTCAGGTAGGGCTGGGGTATTTTAGGGTACATTGTGTACTATATTAGTCCTCTACCAGTATCCATGGTGGTGTGCCTGACATGTTATATAAAATAACAACACACCATTAAACAACCCAGCCAACACTACCATTTGTCTCTAGGACTGCTCAATGACAGAATTGCAAACTCATGCAATGAAGGCCGAGGTAAAGGACACTGATAGATGAATGAGACTGAATACAGGAAACTCTAAGAGATGAATGAGACCGAATACAGGACACTCGGTGAGACGTACAAGACTGAATAACGGACACATGGAGAGACAGATGAGACTGAATAAAAGACACTCAGACAGATGAACGAGACTGAATAAAGGACACTGAGAGACGGAAGAGGCTGAATAGAAGACACTCAGAGAGACGTACAAACCTAATTGAAGAACACTCGGAGAGACGGATGAAACTGAATGAAGGTCACTCGGAGAGACGGACAGAACTGGATGAAGGACACTCAGAGAGACGGACGAAACTGAATGAAAGAGACTCGGAGAGATGAACAAGACTGAATAAAGGACACTCAGAGAGAGGGACGAGACCGAAAAGAATGCGTAGTAAAAGAGAGAGAAATCACTAGATCAAAATCAGCTTTTGTATGTATTAGGGATTCACTGATCAGATTTTTTCCGGCTGAATGACCGGCAATATTTTATACAACAAATCGGCCAATCATAGGGTCAATGGAAACAATTTATTGTATTTAATTTTTTTTATTTTGTGTGTGTGTGTGAGGGGGACATCAGTCCTCAGTAGGAGCAGATAGTTTCTGTCTGGAAAGTGTCCCATGTAACCTTGAAAGGTGACTTGCCATAATTTACATTTTCACCCGTATACTATATATATATATAGATATATATATATATATATATATATATATATATATAGGTCTTTAGTCTATTGGGTTAGGGATTGGTGCATCAATAGTATGTCTATAGGATAAGGGATTGGTGCATCAATAGTGTGTCTATAGGGTTAGGGATTGGTGCATCAATAGTGTGTCTATAGGATTAGGGATTGGTGCATCAATAGTGTGTCTATAGGGTTAGGGATTGGTGCATCAATTGAGTGTCTATAGGGTTAGGGATTAGTGCATCAATAGTGTGTCTATAGGGTTAGGGATTGGTTCATCAATAGTGTGTCTATAGGGTTAGGGATTGGTTAAACAATAGTGTGTCTATAGGGTTAGGGATTGGTGCATCAATAGTGTGTCTATAGGGTTAGGGATTGGTTCATCAATAGTGTGTCTATAGGGTTAGGGATTAGTGCATCAATAGTGTGTCTATAGGATTAGGGAATGATGCATCAATAGTGTGTCTTCAGGGGATACCAGAAAGGAAAGCACAGCAGCCAGGGTAAGGGAGGTACTGAACACAGAGAACATGACATTATCGGAAAGCTCTACTAAGTGACCAGCTTGAAATGTTGTTGTATTTACTTTGAGGACAAAAGGGGAAAGTGGAAGAGAACTCATTTAAAAATAGTAAAAATTAAGGATTGACAAGTTTGAGGAATATGACATAATTAAAACTAACCATCAGTGTGGTAATGTATCCCTTAAGGAGGTTGGTAAGGTCACGGCTACATGTTACACAGTTACACACGCTGCCACACCAATTGGATATGCTTTGTACAGTAGCGCAGTGGACAACAAGTGGGTCAATTTGTTCTTTCACAGAGGAAACCGTGGTAGTCTTTTACTGCCATAGCCCTGACCTGCTCCGGGCCTTTTCTAACACTGTCACATTTCATTCCAAGCTTCAAGACAGGCACCAAGCAATGACAAGGCTTTCTGAAAACCAACTTATCTAACGACATGAAAGTCTAGTTGAATTACTTCAATACATTCAGAGTGTTAAATAACATTACAAAAAAGTTCTAGGATGGGATTTCACAATGCAGGAACTACAGTTTTATTAAGAACCACTTTGTAAGGAGGGTTACCCAAGATTAGTGAGGCACAAAATGAGAAAACATTGCTGTTTCCCCCAATAAGACTCCTGGAGTCATCAGTTTTTTCAATGGCCTAGCTAGTATCTCATATTTATGACTTAGTATCTCATAAATGTGAAATACTATCTCATAACTCATAGCCAAAAGGATTACAATTGTTCTTCTTTGGCTTCTGACTGCCAGTCTTTGTGACTACAGCAGTGCAGACTGCATTCCTTATGGAATCCAATGAAAATCTACCTTACCTAGCATTAATCCCCCTGAAAGATGATCAAACACAACAAGCAGATATGTGACGTTTAATGGTGATATCAAGGGAGACACTGCTGTAGACCTTGTAAAAATGTTTTACACATTTCCGACAGGATTCCATTGACCAACAGGACTAAAGACTTAGCTGGAACCAAGTTTTGACAATGGAGCTGAATGATTTACGAAACTTTCAGACACCACATTTATGGCGAGTCGAACTGAAGACACATTAAGAGGTAGGCAGAAACAGCTAAGTGCTTTGTTAGATGTACTAACTATTTTAGTAGTAATACAGTTGCTGAACACTATGCAGACTTCCTTATTAGTTCTTGGCCCAAATTCAAGTCAAGAACACATTTTTATGCATACATCTTAAAATGGCAAATTTATGTCTTGTTTGCAAGGTCAGTGAGTCATTTGTTTCACACATATGTGCAAGGAGGGCAGTCATATTTTGTTTAATTTCACAAAGTAGTTTTGTGTGTAATTACTGTATGACTATCCTTGATTGATTGTATTGGATGTCTTCCAGTGACGTTCCTATCAGCAGATATATTGATAAATGAATCAATATATCAATGCATTTTTCCTTTATCTAAAAGTGTTCAAATACAGATTAAAGAATGTTTGAAGAATTTACTAACTGCATTTTGATACACAACAGTTTATGAAGGTGAATGGCTCCATGACTTCTAGAAGATTTCTGAGTTTTTTCAGAAGGTAACCAAGAACTGGACCATGGAAACATTCATATAGTGCATAAGTAAAATTATCAAACAAAAGTCATATTTCAGATTTTCTCTTTTCTAGGATATAGGAAATACATTTCACAATGTCTGTTTTGCTATTCAGAAATTTGTCATTCAATATTGCTAAATGACCCATTTTAAATTCCAAATGTTAAGGTCTGGCTGTGGCTGAAGTAAATTGATATGTCCCTAATCACAATATCTAACTCTCATTTAGCAATGTCCAACCAGGCCTCTTCAGCTTTGATGTACAATGAAAGACATATGGAACAGGGGAAAAGGATAGAAAAGAAGCATAAGAAAATTGACCTGTCTCTGTGAAGGAATACCACTCCAGGACAAGGGTTATTTTTCTGTGAAAGAGTACCAATGGACCTACCTCTATGAGGGATCACCAGTACAGGATGAGGCAAATGGACCAGTATTTCTCTGTGAAAAACTACCAGTCCAAAACAGGGGGAACTGTCCTGCCTCCGTGAAGGTGCACCTGGACAAAGAGAATGGACATGGCTCTACGCCTGAGACATTTTATAATGAGAACAGAGCTGGCAGACCTACAGGGATTTGAAACAGTAGGTTGCTGTTGCCACTAATGCACTGTGACACATCGGAAGAAGACATGCTCTTAGATTAGTGGCACTAAATGAACACGCCTTCACATCAATGACAATAGAGCTATTGTAGTGCTACGGGGCAATTATGTGATGGGAATTAATGCAGCTAATCTTTTTTTTGCAGTGACCAGTGAAACATTCTGAAAATAACACTTTTTCCAGAAATTATGTAAGAATTTCTCATGAGAAGCTGATGTAATACCTTAACAGTGTGAAAGTTTATAGGATACATTTTTATTTAGCTTATTCACACCTGTAGTAAATTGTATAATATAATGTTTCTGAATTAGCACTTCAGTATTATAGAAAGGCTTCTTGTTATTTATAGACAGTGGCTAAGCATTCAGCTTGGGACAGGCAGTCAGATTTAGATTGCAATGCAGCAACCAACTGTTTGTATTGAAGAAACGTTAGGTTCAGTCTTGGCTGCAGTATCCACACAGTCCCCCAGAGAACAGCACACAGTCTTTGTCATTCCTGTTACAAAGTCCACCTGTCGGAAGCCTCACAGCACAGTTTACAGTCCACAGACAGACCACTGGAAGGGAAAATAGTATATGAACATAGTTTACAGACTACAAACAAACCACTGGAAGGAATTACAGTACATGAACAAAGTTTCTGACCACTGGAAGCGAATATATGAACAGAGTCTACAGATAGACGACCAATCACAGGGAGGAAATACATCAACAATCTTTTGGTTAGGTGACATATGTTGCTCTGATGACAAAAGCACTGTCTGACTTCACAAAAATGCCAATACAGAGCAATTTTAAGGTCAAGGGCATATTAGCTGTGTCAAGTGAAATCCATAGTCACTTGGTAGAAAAAAGAAATAAAATCTACAGTCATGTGAAAGGTAAGTACACCCACTAGAACGTTTTTTCCCCCAACATTTTTGGAAACATGGATATTTGAGATAGATTCTAACCACGGTGATACATGTAACCAAATGAAACACATTTCACAAATACATTTTACAGTTAAACAGAAATGCAATTCCCTTATGCTGAAAACATTGGTACAGCCCTAACTTAACCATCACATAAATTGTCTAAAATTTAAATCAGATGATCAAAAACACATGTAAATGGAGAAATATTTGAGACAACTGGCAAGTTGATCTGACCGAAAGATGCTAATAAATATCCCTATGAACCCCAAGATAGCATCAAGGGAACTACAGGCCTCGTCTGCGACAATCAATGTCAAATTGTATGAATCAAGTGTCAGAAAGAGACGGCACAAACATAGCTTACAATCAGAGGTCAGCAGGGAAGTAGTTTCTGCTCTGAAAAGGGCCAACTTGCTGTCAATGAGTCAACCATGCACTTCCATATTGTCCAAGAAAACTCTGTAGGAAAATGTGTGGCCATCGGTTAAAAAGCTGAAACTGAACCGAACATGGATCTTGCAACAGGTCCCAATCGATGTAAGGTCAAAAACAGCTAGGCTACATTAAGTTATTACAGCCAAAGGGGGCGACACCAGTTTTTCCATCTAAGGACTGTGATATTTCTTTCCAGTTGGTGTAATTAATGTTTCACATGTCAGAATCTTCACAATCTAAGGTGGACCTGCAGTATTCTATTAAACGAGTTAAGCCTATGAAATATCACACCGCCGCAGTTTTGTTAAAGCAAGATGAATGTATTCACCAGCATTTGAAACAGCACAGCGATGATGCCTGCTGGGTGGGCAGAACTGGTTTCAAACACTTTTTAAAAATAGTATATTACTTGTGGGCGTTTTAGCCTTTTCTCTGCATGGACTGCCAGGTGGGCACGGTCAGCCGTTTCTTGACTTTTATATTGGTCCATTAAACAAGTGAGACCAATCAAGCACAGATAAAGTATTTAAAATGATATAGAACAGTTTAAGGTACTAATACTGGTGCACTGCCCGGCTGTCACAGAGTCTTACTCTCTGCCCCTGCAAAACCTCATCACATAGCCCATGTAGGATCGCATACCAGCTTTACCTAATAATGTCATTAGAAGGTGTGAAAGGGAACCTTTGCCAATACAGACACACTACAAACACCAGGGAAACACAGCCAAAGAAAATAACCAGAGGGTAAAACAATTACAGTGAATAGCACAGTTAACTATGCCAATAAAGACACAAACTATTGGTTAAAACCAAAACCATACCAACAAACCAGAATGCTTCCACTTAAAAATCTGGACAAAAACAGTTCAGCAGTACAATGACACTGTGATGTATCTTCCATGGAGTACATTCACTGAATGGGCGAATATGTTGCATAAGACAAAATGACATGGTGACCCTTTCTGTCAATTACTTCTGCTGAATACAAAGCATAAAGGAAGTGAGTCTAACAATGAAAATGGGCACAAAAACGGGCTGATACATTATCATTGGAGAGTCTGTAATCAAAACTGGGAACTACATTGATTGCAAGCACCTGATTCCCAGTAGTGAATTGATACCCCGTGGTTGTTCAATTGGACTCCTTTGGGGAGAAAGGGGAAAACTAGGCTACAAGCACATGTTGCCATGACTGTCAAATCATGTGTGTAACTTCTTCACAGCATCATCAAACCCTGAATGATGATTGGCTGAAAGCTGTAGTATATGAGACAGTCAATCATATGACAGTTCTTTTGATTGTTTTAATTCTGTTTGTAACAGGTTAATAAAAGTGCAAGGCATCGTCCGGGGTTTGTGGTCAGTAAACCACAGCTAAGGTCTGTATCGTGTTTAACAACAGCCCTCGGTCGAAAATTGGACATATACCACATCACTGTAGGATTTATTGTTTAATTAGACATCACTAATAGGTAATTAGGGTTATGCCCTATGAATACAGAATATAATCACCAGCTCTCCTAGGTAGATACATAATAAATGGAAGAATACCCGTCTGATAAAAAATAAATCACAGTGGAGATAATATGTAACAATTAACTAGCAATGTAAGCTGGGTGTGAAGCGTGAGGGTAGTGAGTGCGTAAAAAGGTGAGGCAAAAGAGAAAGGAAAACCAAACAACGACAAACGACAGTCACAATTTCAGGTTTGCTCTATTATACAGAAAAAGGTAGCAGGTCAGGATCAAGACAAAAACACTCCATGGGGTGCAGGTGAAGCAGTGACAAACCTCCAGACAACATGATTAGTGATGGGGAGCAGGTGTGTCCAGGAAGTGCCATCAGCCTCCAGCCGGCGGTTAGTACGCTGGTGAGGTGACGCGCCGGACCGGGAGAGAGACCGCAGCCCCACGCGGGGCAGTCGTTACACTGGTAAATCCTCCTTGTAACTGTTGTGTGACTGAGATAAACACCATGTATCTCTCTACTATAGGAATAACAAAATTACACCAGAAGCTGCCATGGATTGCTCTAAAAACACCCCACCACCGCACCTCTGAAGAGATGACTATTGATCAAGTAAGTAATTGCCTTTTAAATCGATTCCCATTCCATCATAGGCTACAAAGCCGGGCAGGTTACAGATGATGTATCTTAATTTGGTAATTTAGGAAGGCTTTAAAAAGCTTGTAATTTACATTTTAATATAATTTGATTTAAACAAACAAAAAATGCATTGACTCCTAAAAAATATACATCATTGATTTGAATCCACATAACAATTCACATTTCCTGTTGCTGTAGTATTTGTTTCTGTTATGTGATATTGGCTCAAATTAAGATAGGGCATCTTAAAGCGTTGAGGCTAGTGGGCTCATGTCATGGACAATGGTGTATCTCCAGAGAGTCTGTCCTTATCCAAAGAATAATGAAGTTGATTTATTGATGAGTTTAGATGTCAACTGAAGGTAGTCTCTGAGACCAATCATGCTCACCTAAGAAGTCTAATCAGACATTGTCCAATCACATTTACTTAATTAGAATCAGAGACTAATCAGAATCACCTAAGCAGTTTCATCATGCAGACGGAATGAGAGACAGACAGACAGACAGAGGAAAGATTCAGAAGACAGACTCAGAGGACTCTGTAAGCATTTCCATGGAACCCCACGCTAGAACAAATCAATGATCCATCAATACAATACCCCCAACTAGGCAGACAGTAAGGTGTGGGAAGTGAGTTAGGATGTCACCATTCTGACCTGTCGGCTGAAAGCCTACCCTAGCACCTGGCACTTCTTTAATCTAGTGTCTGTTGGGGCAATATAGATTAGTTGTTGGTTGGTATCTGTTACCAGCAGCTGAACATGTCTGAGTCAAAACCCACAAATGTAATGTACAGCCGTCCCTTTATGACCGTGAAGGTAAAATATATGGGTGCCCAATCAATTCCTGTTACATTGTTAATTACATTATTTTCCTTGCCACAAAGATGCCTTTCACATTCTCAGTCACTCCGTCAGTCACAAAAACCCAGTGATGAGTCATGGGTGTGTTAAAAGCAGTGACACACTAAGCTTTGCCTTTCATTGTGGGAGAAAGGAAGCATATGATGTGAATAGTCTGTAAGCGCCTGAGTACACTGTTGTAAAGTGGGATGCTATCTCTGCCTCAAACATCGCCCATTCAGACTATAAAATGACAGACATTACAGCATCTGGAGGTGAATGTGAGCTGAGTTGGGCAGGACATGTGATTTTCCATTGCTGAAGCTTTGAATGAAATAAGTGTAGCGAGAACCTCTAAAGGGGTTTGTTAAGGGTGTGGAGGACAGAATGCAATCTGGACACTGAAACTCTAGAAATTGATAATAAACTCTGCTGCAAGTCTGGCTCTGCAACATTTAGATCACTCCCATGCTTTACCATCTAAAACGGCAAAATCTCCTAATTCCAATGTAATAACTACAGTGGCAGGGAAATGCAGCTATATCCAATTGATTTTGACTCAGCACATAGTCGGAGGACAGAAAAACACAAGGCTTATAATAACACAGTGTTTTGTAATTGGGGCTATGACTGTCTGTCAAAAATAGTTACAGACTAGCAGTTAGGTCACAGCTTAGTAGAACAGCTGGCTTTGGCCTAGGGGCTGCCTAATGTGGATCCCGGAGGGAATTATACCCAAATGGAGTTAGAAGAAATAGCAGTACTGACACTGAACAGAAGTGGAAATGGAAAATGGTCGAACAAAGCGCAACACTATAAGATGGAATAGATGAGGAGGATGAGGAAGGAGACAAAAATGGAACTGCAGAATGTCTAAATGGAACTGAATGAGGAGGAAGATCGTGGTATATCCCAGGGGCTTCTGTACAACTTGAATTGGATAAAACAATATTCATGTCTCTCCTATTCGCCACTGACAATCATGTTTTTTCCTATCCAGTAATTGATTTAGTAATGTAGTTTATGATCAGGCTGTCATTTGAATAAAAACATCAAACTAAAAATTACAATAACCCAAAATCTCAAATTAGTGTGAGGGTGAGATGAAGAATTGCTATTAAAATGTCGATGCATGCATCCAAACTATTTCAGGCAATGTCCACATTACCATGACATATAGAATTGAAAGAAAGATTTTAACATACAATCAACTTATGATTATACCAAAATATCACAATGTTTACTATTGAATGTGATGGACTCTGTTCTTTGGGCATACAATACTGTATAATATATGCATTCAGACATTCCCCTTTTCTTCCTCAATCACCCAATGCCACCCATTTGACAGCTAGACATCACAGTAACATTGTCCTGACCCGTTCTTGTGCCCAGCTCCTCCCAAGCCATACAGTTAGAGAAGAAAACACTACCACTGGAAAATACAAATATTCCATCACAACATTTTGCCCTTCCCTCTCGTAGTCCAAGCTAAATAATGATAATATAGCCATACTACTGAATGTTAAAACATTTACAGTAACGTGATACATAAAAGCAGAAGCAAACATTCCTAAATAATTTGTTCATGTACTATTACAAATGCTTTCAAGTGTTAAAGAATGTAATAACACTTTGATTAGAAGTAAAAGTGCTAATGCGTAGGGGGTTCTCACTATATTTAGGGCTGGCGTGTAGCCTAGCTACAGGTGGCATAATGCTTAGAAGACTTGGGATAGTAGCAGGGATGCTAGATGAAAGCTGGCAATTGAAGAGAAAAAAACATAGTTATGCCCCTGAGCAAAGCAATTTACAGTTTTTGGAGGGGTTGGTTCAAAAGCAGAAGTCAAATTTGTGTTCCTTTGATGCAGAAGTGATGACTTAAATAATATTAAGGGTCTTTGACATTTGCTTGTACATATCAGTATTTTCGCAGACAAACTATTGCAGTGACAATGGATTTACATGCTTTATTTGACACAATGTAAAAATCCTTGGTCTACCCTAACCAGTCTAAATTAACTGGTCTAACCTAACTGTTCAATATAACAGCTTGTAACGGTTTTACTTACTCAAACATGTTCTGAGGGCAGAAAGAAATGTGATTGGTAGAGGCGAACACCCAACTGAAATGGAGAGGAGGCGGTCCTCATGGACAGTTCAAAATTACATTAAGAAGCATGCAATTCTGCTAACATCTGCAAAACAGTTTATAATAATGAACATTGCTTGATTACGTGCTAAATGTGATGTCATGTAGCTAATATTCAGGGGTGAAGTTTTGGTCTAGATAACATCCACTTGCTCTTTCCATCCAGCTTGAAATGTTCATGCGAACCGCCTGCTCTCCATTTTGATTGGGTATATTTCTTCTGCCCTCAGAATATGTTTAAGTAAGTAAAACTGGTATGTGCGTGATGCAAAAGTAAAACTGGTACATGCGTGATGCAAGCAATGGTCTACCCTAACCCAGAAAACCTAGCTTAACTGATCTAACCTAAATAGTCTAACCTAACCTGTCCAAACTAACGAATCAGATCTAACCAAACCTATCACATCTAACCTAACCTATCAGATCTAACCAAACCTATCACATCTAACCTAACCTATCAGATCTAAACTGATCTAACTGGCCTAATGTGACTCCTGCTCGAACATAACAGTAACACTAATACTTATGAATAAAATGATCAGATTTCTAGCAGATCATGCCTGAGTTACGGTTGTTTGGAGCAGAAGACAGATTCCATATACACAGGTTAGCATACTTTCTCAGTGGAGTTGTAACAAACGGGAGTCTCAAAATGCAGGGTCATGCTACAAGCAGAATATTTCTGTTAGTAATTGTTCTTACAAATTTCCCAAAATGAAACTAATGTCAATTTGAATGTCAGTGTCACATGAAGGAGCATTCCAGTTACATCATGTCCTACCGGCCGTAAAAAGGGCTCCTTGTATCGCCAATGTTGCTTCCCAGCCACTCTTCAGCCAGTGGCAGAATCAAGACTTGCAGTGCCAGCAGGGAGGCCATAACATTTCACATATATTTTAGATTTTCACAGATATTTTGGGAGAGTATGGGACCATAAAGACCCTTCGACCCACCAGTATAAAGATGCTTGTATCCAATTCTCTCAACGTACAGTAAGTAAAACACCCGTTTGTGTAATCCCTGTGGAAACTGAACTCACAGTATTGCCATTGCTAATACGGTGCTAATAACCCAAACGAGCATCCCAGCTACACACTATCGTAAAGCTTCTACTAACTGGACACAGAGGTGTCTGGCTCTGTTCAGAATGTCCCCTCTGGACTGGCAGCTTGTGAATCACTTGCCCCGGGAGGATGAATGACTGCTGGTGATTACAGGATGACACATCCCTGGTATCTCATGACACATCTTTGAAATTCGGGCTTATCTGATGTCCCACTAATGCAACTGGTGTTCGAAGTAAAACCTACAGCAATTATGTTTGCAATCAGCAAGCTGTAGCTGGGTTTGTGGTAGGAACAACACCAGCCTTTGAGTTAATAAAGTACTTTGTGACTTGGGATCACAGCGGAATAATTGAAAATGCATTGACCATGTACTAGTAACATAAGAGAAGAAATGGGAAACATCAGAATCTCCAATATGTTGGGTCCTCTCTCTCTCTCCCTTCCTCCCATCTCAGCATTCAGGCAGTGTACTCCACTCTAGACAGCCTAGGAGCCAGCACTGCGCAGGGCCAATGCTCGAGATGAGACAGCTCTCCTCTCCCTCACCTCTCCTAGAGCTGCATTGTCCTCCTCCATCCTCCTCCGTTCAGACAATTTATACATTTTTAATTTCCCCCCACCCCATAATGCACCACTCCAGCCCCGTGTGCTGACACCACAGGTGCTATTTTAGAATCTTCTGCTTAAACATCAGAACCTGGAGTTACATAATATAAGTGGGTGGACATGCGGTGGGAGTGTGGGGGGGGGGGGGGGGTGGCGGGTCAGAGAGATGGTCCCTGTCAGCATGTCACCTTCACACACACACACGCAAGCACGCGCAAGTACGCCGCACATTGTCTCTACCATATAATCCAGTTACTGTTGTATGGGATCACAGCAGAGGTGAGACCCACTGTATGACAGCTCGTTTGGTCCCTGAGTGACCCTAAAGCACATACAACATGACAGAACAGGGCAGAACACTCACATGATGTGCACAATAATGACCCAGGACACAGAGATGCAGTAAAGACAGACAGGAGAAAAGTCCAGTCAGGCAGCAGCTAACTTCATCCCCCCGGCATGCTATTGTAAGATACTAGGTAGCAAGGTCATTCTGACCTCAATTGGACCAGGAAGTACATCCTGCCCCGCGGGAGGTACGCCAAAGTCTGAACCATAATGGAGGTTCTGCCCCACAGGATGTACTCTTTAGTCCAAACTATAATCGAGGTCCATCCCCATAGGATGTACTGTACATTTTGAGCGAGAAAAAGTTTGGACAAACATCAGGCGAGCCCGTGTCCTGTATGCATCCTGAAACCTCAGGTAGCAGTCTACAAGTCTGTGTACCAAGGGACAATTTAGCCTCCATTTTCAAATACATCCTCTAACCCAAACATCCATCTTAGCAATCTGCTGGGAGGAGGCTGTGGAAATCAGGCTAAGATGGAACGTTAACCCCATTAATGACACAGATCATTTAAGAACGAACCTTCCTGCAGGCTCTAGCCAACTGGGGCAAAGACATGGCCACATATGGAGGGTGCAAAAGTGCCTGAGACAAAGTGCAAAGGAATCAAAACTTTGAAAGAGCAACACATGAACAACATGTTAGTAGGTTTCAGATTGAAGGTTACAGTTATTTCACAGGCAAAGTGATGTGGCAGAGTAAGTAACAGTGTACGTAAATAGTGTTATGGCCTGATATGGGCTGAAATGTTTGTTGAAATTTGTGTACTGAGAGGTTGTTGATAATGTGTAATTTGGAAAGCAGTGAATGCTGTGTGTGTGTACGTGTGTGTGTGTTTGTGTGTGTGTGTTCGTGTGCGTGTGCGCGTGCGCGTGTGTGTGTATGCGTGTCTTGGCTCCAACACCCGTCTGATGAGAGCAGCTGGAAGACGTGCAATGATGTAATAAGCCTGTTGCTATGGAGACCACCATTGGTATGGGAGCTTTCCTCAGCGTCACAGCAAGTCAAGGACGGGAGAAAGTCATTGTCACAGCCTGGGATGGTATCATCCTGTGTGGGTTTATATGTGTGTGCTTGTGTGTGTGTGTGTGTGTGTGTGTTTGTGTACATGTGTGCAGACCTGTGTTTCTGTGTTAGGCTGCTGAAGGAGCTGGTCTCTGCTTGTTTACACAAAAAACATTGTTTAGCGTGACTAAACATATGCTCTCTGTCAAAAGAATTGAGCTAATACAGTTGACTCAGTTTAGTTATTTGTCCGTCATGATATACACATGTATAAAGGGAAACAATACATCCTTGGTCTTACACATGCGTGTTCTAGGAAGGGAATGTGTGTCCGTGATGTCACACTGTAGCCATACTGGTCTGATTTAGAAGAGCTTTAAATGGTCACACCCCAAAACCCGTCGGCCCGAAAATCATGCAATTCGCTATATTGGTCACTCGCCTCACAAGGATCAAATTTGCCTCAAGAACCATTATGCCATGATGGGCCTCTTAACATGTTGAGTTTTCTAAACGCAATATTGCCACAGCCGTGGTAAGAGGTTTTGATCTGGCGGTGCTGATGATGGCTTAGCGCGGGGTGTTATTGAACAGCTACCAGACGGACGCGCGCCCATACGCCGAAGTGATGCACAATATGTTCACCGTAGCCTTGTTGGATAATTGTCATCAGTCAATTGACTGCAACATTCCCTGTGTGTTTATTAGAAGGCATTGATGGGGAGGGGGCATTTCCACTGTTCATCCCTCTGTCAAATTAACCCTTAAATGGATAATTCATCTAAGTGGTATTGCATGAAACACCACCTTGGGACGCACAAAAACACCACAGTGCACAGCATTAGGCGACAGGATCACCTTTGATCGCTAAGTATATTTGCACACGGTTTAAATCAATGCCAGCCCTCCTTGTATTTCTGTAAACAGAAAGTGTCACTACTGGGGATTAGTCCAATCCCTGAAAAGGAAATATCATCCAGTCAAACGGCAGTTACTATCTATAGTGCATTCATTACATGCTTTTCAAGAGCTATGTAATATTTAGGTAGACGCATCATTACAGTGGGAGCTTCATATAATTATTATGACTGTTCTCAAAATATGCCAGAAGACTAAACCATCTTTTGTAAGTTATGCTGATAGCATGCTGACATTCTTCTTCTACTCACTAAGGCCAAATTATGTTGGTGCCAGGGTTGAATTTTCAGGGTCAATTGTACACAGACCAAAATTATAAACGCAACACTATTGTTTTTGCCCCCATTCATCATGAGCTGAACTCAAAGATCTAAGACTTTCTCTATGTACACAAAAGGCCTATTTCTCTCAAATATTGTCCACAAATCTGTCTAAATCTGTGTTAGTGAGCACTTCTCCTTTGCCGAGAAAATCCATCCACCTCACAGGTGTGGCATATCAAGATGCTGATTAGACAGCATGATTATTGCACAGGTGTGCCTTAGGCTGGCCACAATAAGAGGCCACTCTAAAATGTGCAGTTTCACTGTATTGGGGGGGTCCGGGGGTCAGAAAACCAGTCAGTATCTGGTGTGACCACCATTGCCTCACGCAGTGCAACACATCTCCTTTGCATAGAGTTGAACAGGTTGTTGATTGTGGCATGTGGAATGTTGGTCCACTCCTCTTTAATATGTGTAATCCACTCCCAGAAACACAAATAATGAAACCTAACAATCTGGCAAAAGCCAGTGACCAGGACCACACCCAACCACAATGACACAGCAGTACTGCAGGGAGCTGGCTCACACCACTGTGCCACTTCAAGGCACTATATCTGCTTTATAAATTGAAAATAACTAATTACTTTGCTTTCACTGCATTGAATGCAATCATAGACATGCATGTCTACATGGACCATTATGACTAACTACATAGTGATGTGGTTGAGGACTGTTTATGGCTTAAAAGAAAGGAGTCATTATATAGTCCAAATTCGATTTGATACCTAAAATATACCCTCAGAATTCAGCCTTGTGAGGATCTTTATACAGAGTGAGAAAAGGTTAAGTCAGTTCTGTACTGACCAGTGGGGAACCTGACCTGGTACAGGCCAAGCTATACTGTACATTAGCATTTATTTTAAAATGTATGATACGTTAATAGTAGCTCTTGTATACCTTGACTTGAATCTGCTATAGATATGTTATAGATATATTTGAATTGATTAACTTTAAGTAATGTGGTTGGGACTTATTATTCCACATTAATTTAATGTTTATAGATGTGCAATACATACCTTTTGTATATGAAGTCAAGGTTTCTAAAATAAATGAGTCTTAGCTAAGAGAACAAGCCTTCTATCTGCAATTTCAAATGGGCCTTGTCATTCATCAAGTCAGAAATGCAGAGCAAATGTAAATATGTAAATTCTCCGTCATCACAAAAGGCAAAGAACAAAGAGGAGCAGACACGCCATTATGTGCTCCGAGACAGTATTCATCCCTAATTGAGGCAGAGTACCTTTTGCATCTTTCGATTCAGACAATTTGAGCGGCAGATCAGGCGCAACAGGGGGTGTGGGAGATGTGAGCAACGCCTGGCATCTCAGCGTCAAAGAACCTCTGAATGGAGAAATTTGAATTCAAGAAAATGAAGTGGTCCCCTCACATGCCTGCAAATCAACCTGGAAGGGCAATTAGATCGTTTCTATTTAAATTCACTTCAAAAAGGTAGAAGAGAGGCAGCTGAACTACCATAAAGCACAAAATAACAGTATTTGAAGGCAGGTTAATAAATGTAACCTGTGTATAACTGTTAATAAACAAAGATGGTTGAAATGATCAGGTATTGCTGCATGTGTCTGTGTTATGGTCCCTGGATAAAAACCTAGTAATTACTGTATAAAATGTACATTAATAAATGAATGCATAAGATGACTCAAAACTTTAGTAGTATATTCTTCTTCAAGGAGATGAGAGATGAGAGATATAACCTCACTGTTCACCCTGGCATTCGGGAGTCAGGGGGTGGGTTGGATATAGTGTACATAGTACAAATGGCCAAAGGAACACTTTCAGCCACAGCTGAACACTTTTAAAGCTTGTTTTACACATTTTGTCATCAATCTCCAAGAAAACTTTGCAGTTTTAAAGCTGTGTTCCATAGATTTGACACATTTTGCCATGGGGCCAAAATAAATTCTGTTTATAAGCACATTTCAAGGGGCATTGTAGCGATTGTATAAATCTATATTTCACAGTGTGACTGTAGTAAGCTAGGAGCTGCAGTAATTAACAGAATGATGGAAAACGTGTCTGGAATGTATTCACAGGCAGGCCGCTACTGGGATAATGGATAGGAGGGCTGTGCCTCTGTCTGTCAGTGTGAGGACAAGACTGGAAGGAGTTATGGGGGAACGTGCCACTGAATATGGGCAGTAGGCACACATCAGACATACAGATGTGAGCACGCAGACATGCACACACACACACACGCAGTGGCCCACCGCCATGCTGCTAAATGAATAAATGGGAAATGAAGCAAAGGCAAAATTCCAGCGTCTCCTCTTACATCTGAAACACAAGCCAACAGTCTGAGCTAAGCAGCTCAGTTCGTAAACTCCCCCTCAACAGGAATCTTCAGGATTAAAAAAAGCATGATCTCTCCCTCTCCCACCTGACGCAAGTGTGTGACCATGTAGACCGTTATCTGACGCTTGAGGAAAAACGGTGCACGTACAACCAACCAGCGCGAACATGATAGCGTGATATTGTCAAAAAGATACAAAATATTATATCTTCAAAAGAAGAAATTGTGCGTGCATGTAATTATTCTTCACCAACATGAGGAGTTTTCACATGCCATACACCGTTCACTAGACCTGTGCTGATTTCAGAACCATGGACAGCGTCAGTCTGCACTTAGGATTCTTTGAATGGCAGTCAATATGACTAGTGCCAATGAACAGATAATGCGGAATTAGCATCTGATCAGTAACTAAAAAACTGCCTGAATGAATGCTAATGCTGGCAAGGTAGCTTTCGATGCAAAATGTACGTTTTTGAATTAATCTGTCTTTTTGCCACCGATTGAAGAAAATAAAAAACAAATGTTGTCAAATGTATAATTGCTTTATAATATTGTTATTTGATCTCATTGAATAACAATATTGATCTCATTGAAGCATGAAGCCGAATGTGTAACATTTAGTCTCTCACACTCTGTGAATAACCGTGAAACTAATGTGTCCAAATATTGTCATGAATATTCTCTTTGTCTCTTTCTCTACAGACAGCTGAACAGTTGAGGAGCAACATTTATGCTTCTACTGAGTCAAGTTGGCCAGTAGCCTTTTACATCAGTCTACGTTCAACAAGCAAGAGAATGTGCACCATGCTGATATGGTAGAAACACAATAGGAGGATTTTAAAACACACAATCATGAGAATGCAGAGTCAATGAGCTAGAGTAAGTGTACCTATTAAGCACCTGTACCCGTTAAGCCCATTTCCATCTTTGGATTCAAATCAAAAATATTTTTTTTCATGTTTAGTGTACAGTGGATATAAAAAGTCTACACACCCCTGTGAAAATGCAAGGTTTTTGTGATGTAAAAAAATGAGACAAAGATAAATCATGCCAGAACTTTTTCCACTTTTAATGTGACCTATAATGTGAACAATTCAATTGAAAAACAAACTGAAATCTTTGAGGAAAAAAAAATGTTTGCATAAGTGTCTGTGTTTAGAAATAACCAATCACATATAAACTCATGTTAAATAGAAGTAATTACACACCTGCCATCATTAAAAGAACTGCAGGAATTTCTGGCAAGTACTGGCTTTGTGCTACATGTGGCAATAATCTCCTGTATTCTTCATATGCATGGGCTATGGGATAGGGTGGCAAGACGGAAGACTTTTCTTACAAAGAAAAACATCCAAGCCATGCTGAAGTTTGCAAAATCCACAAAAGCATGGCTTCACCAGAAGAAGATTAATGTTTTGGAATGGCCCAGCCAGAACCCAGACCAGAATCCAATTGAATATCTTTCGGTTGATCTGAAGAGGGCTGTGCACAGGAGATGTCCTCGCAATCTGACAGATTTGGAGCGCTTTTGCAAAGAAGAGTGTGCAAATATTGCCACGTAAGGTTCTTTTACACCACAAGAACCTGGCATTTGAACAGGGGTGTGTAGACTTTTTATATCCACTGTATTTACCAATATAGCTGCTTGTTTCCCATGTACCTTTTAATTCTAAGGCCATCCTCCACAGTGAAAAGTCCAGACAACTGGTGATCTATGTAGGATAAGTCATCCCACCAAATTCAGGCCAAAAGCTGAACAAAAGATGCTCATAGAAGTCTATAAGAACCCCAAAGTAACATCACGGGATCTACAGGCCTCTCTTGCCACAATCATTGTCGAAGTACTGTCAACTGTCAGACAACACCTGGGAAAAGACCAAAAAAAAGACCAATGTGCTCTAGGCTTACTTTTTCACATGACTGTACATAGCATGTATGCAAACATTTCAGAGGAAGATAACAGTAATAAGCGTTGGATTGGACAGGTCAAATCAGACTAGTTGTAACTTAACATCAGATGTTTTGCAAGGACATTTAGTAGTACAAGTCCTGAATAACTCCTGAGAATAAAAGTCATGAAGAACAAGCACACATGTTCTTGCTGAGGGTATTTGTCACGCTGATAAGCCGTGCTATGGGTTACCGAGCAGCTACTGGCTCTAACGGAGTCTGAATCTCAGTCCCATTACAGTGCAGTCAGGGAGGAAGCACTGCATCCCCAGGAGAATACAGACCACAACAGCACCCATCATAATGAAACACATTTTGGGGAGGTTCCTTTATATCCCACAACATGAACATACGGTAAACATCTGTGCACAAAACACTGCCACTCATACATCATTAACAAAACACCATGACATTATACAAAGTGCCAGACCGTGTACAGTATACACACAGCCACTTCGCCGAGGCTCCCGTCCGCAGCATCATACCGCAGTGGATGCATACATTTTCATTGCGGTCCCCCATGGGAATTGAACCCACAGCGCTGACGTCGCTAGCGCCACATCCTACCAACTGAGCCACAGGGAGACGAGACGCCCGCCCCTATCACTCAGACTCAGCCTACATGCAGCCTTGTGTGTCCCTCATCTCCTCCGCCAGTGGCTTAGGCCCTAAGCCCTTCCAGCCAATGGAGAGGACAGTGAGGGAACAAGAGGCCGGAGGGATGCTGGGTTGTTGGGCGCCTTCCAGATTCCAGCGCTGCATCACAAAAAGCTCCATATTCCCTATGTATTGCATTCCATTAGAACAGGGCCTGTAGTGAATAGTGAGCTACTTAGGATACAGCCTAGACTAACCTGGCACACCTCCCACTGTGACTGCAGGACACAGACATGCTTCCTATACAAGGATGCCAAGAGGAAGGGGACAATGCCAGTTACTGGTGCATTCAGTACTGTTAACTTGTACAGGCCGCCGTGGTGTAATCGGTCTCTCGCTCCCTCGCTTTCCATCCCCCTTTCGCTGTCCCACATTCTATTTCTCTGTCTCTCTGACAACGCTGTTGTACCCTCCTCTCCATCCCGCTCTCTCGCTCCTCATGGTGTTACCGTCCTACGGAGAATCGGAGAGTGTCGTCAGTAATTTGCCGAGCATGCCCCCCTAATAGATCAACATAGCCATGATGCTGACCCTCTGTCTCACATCTCAACATAAACAAACAAACACACACAACTCAAATGGATTTAACAAAGCCCTTTTTACATCAGCAGATGAGAAAGTGCTTAAAAAGATACCCAGCCTAAAATCCCCCAAAATACCCAGCCTAAACCCCCCAAAAGATACCCAGCCTAAAACCCCAAAAAGTGACCAACAACAAGAAATACACAGTGGCTAGAAAAAAACTCCCTAGTAGGGTTGGACCCAAGGAAGAAACATAGAGTGGAGCCAAACTTGGAGGGATGGTCAGTCCTCTTCTAACTCACTCACTACACACATTTAGGGCACGCAAATTCACACTATAACTAGCAAGAGCACCTTAGTGAAAACATCATTAATATGCAAATTGAATATCAAAAGGAGGAGAAAACTTAATGGGATTCCATGAATTAAACATAAAGTCCACAGAAAGCTGCAAAACAATTTTCATGACACAATCATTAGTCTACACAGAATTACCCACCAGTGTCTATCTCTTTCTCTCTGTCTCTTGCTACCTTCAAACATGACATCCTCTACAGTGAAACTGCAGCACTCTTAAATAAGCATTGCCACTCCTTTCAAGTACAACATGAAAGAAGCAGGGAAGGAGAGCAGACTCCATGCCTCTGTCACAAATGGCACCCTGTTTTTCTACAGCTCACTAATTTTGATCACATAGGGCCCCATACTAGTGGACTATATTGGGCACATTGTGCCATTTGAGACATATATCCAACAAGAAATGTCCCTCATATTCAGAAAAAAATACTTGTGGGTTCCCCAATGCATAGCAAAGTGGCTAGTCACTGCACAACTAAAGCAGCATCCCTCCTCCTGCAACAAATCCACACTGACAGGCTGTCCAGATGTACTGTCTAAGGAGGTGTTCTGGTCTCTAAGGATGTACATCTTACTGCCTCAGTATGCTAATTAGCACTTGTGGAATTGACATGATCCAATGGCGTAGGTTCATATCCATTTTCCTTCAAACAAAGAAAATGACTCAGGTAATAATCCTTGGAATACGGGAAAATAATAGACTTAGAAATAGTCTCTTTCTATTTGCAAGTCTTTGGAAGAAGTAAACCATAGTTGGATTTAGACATTTAGTTTTATAAACGATTAATATTGTTTTTTATGTTGACCCACTAGGCCAGGTGTTTTTTTTGTAGTCTGTCTACCTGTCTGGCAAACTACACTTTTTGTAGTAGCAGGACATAAAATCAGTAGAAGTTAATACATCTCCATTTACACTGAACCGTCTGAGTTTCTTTGCTCCTGACTCCATCTGGCCAATGGTAGGCAATTGAATGGTTGGGTGAGGAGGGTGCTTGGTACTGCTTTCATTCTGCATCATTTCAACTGAACGGCCCATGGTTGGGGTGAGGAGGGTGCTTGGTACTGCTTTCATTCTGCATCATTTCAGACAGGCTTACCTCCCCCTGCTGGCAGACTGCCTATTGTCAGGTCTGTCTTTCTGTCTGTCTGTCGTCATGTCCCTCTGTCTGATCTATCCGTCCTGACTGTCTCACCTGTCTGTCTCTCTGCCCCGCTTGACCTGTCCATCTGATGGTGAGACCAAAGGGAACATAAGCTCTACTGACAGGAAGGTAGCAGGTCTCCTCCTGTTGCTAGTTATCCATGTGAGATGGCATTTAAAATCATATTAAGATCCCAATTAGCTGCTGCTGAAGCAACAGCTTCTCTTCTTGGGGTCCAAAGAAATATGCAAATACAACAAAGTACATACAAACCACATCAAAACCACATACTAATAATTGGGATGTATCAGGAGAATTGTGAGGAAAGAGTTTTGAAAGCAAGGACTGACCATCCAATATACACTCACCTAAAGGATTATTAGGAACACCATACTAATACTATGTTTGACCCCCTTTCGCCTTCAGAACTGCCTTAATTCTACGTGGCATTGATTCAACAAGATGCTGAAAGCATTCTTTAGAAATGTTGGCCCATATTGATAGGATAGCATCTTGCAGTTGATGGAGATTTGTGGGATGCACATCCAGGGCACGAAGCTCCCGTTCCACCACATCCCAAAGATGCTCTATTGGGTTGAGATCTGGTGACTGTGGGGGCCATTTCAGTACAGTGAACTCATTGTCATGTTCAAGAAACCAATTTGAAATGATTCGAGCTTTGTGACATGGTGCATTATCCTGCTGGAAGTAGCCATCAGAGGATGGGTACATGGTGGTTATAAAGGGATGGACATGGTCAGAAACAATGCTCAGGTAGGCCGTGGCATTTAAACGATGCCCAATTGGCACTAAGGGGCCTAAAGTGTGCCAAGAAAACATCCCCCACACCATTACACCACCACCACCAGCCTGCACAGTGGTAACAAAGCATGATGGATCCATGTTCTCATTCTGTTTACGCCAAATTCTGACTCTACCATCTGAATGTCTCAACAGAAATCGAGACTCATCAGACCAGGCAACATTCTTCCATTCTTCAACTGTCCAATTTTGGTGAGCTTGTGCAAATTGTAGCCTCTTTTTCCTATTTGTAGTGGAGATGAGTGGTACCCGGTGGGGTCTTCTGCTGTTGTAGCCCATCCGCCTCAAGGTTGTGCATGTTGTGGCTTCACAAATGCTTTGCTGCATACCTTGGTTGTAACTAGTAGTTATTTCAGTCAAAGTCAAAGGCGAAAGGGGGTCAAACACAGTATTAGTATGGTGTTCCTAATAATCCTTTAGGTGAGTGTATAGTCCTTTTTAGTATGGAATTGGAATAAATAAAGCCTATATTTTGGCTTGCATTTTGGCCATAACAGTAGGAAAAAGCTCAGAAACATAGATGAAAAAGGTACATAGAAACAAAGTGTCACAGGTTAAACAGCCCGTCTCTGTGGCAACCAGCAAAGCATTAACGCAAGACATAATGCACTCTAGGTTGATGGTCTGAACTTTGCATACAAGTCAATGGATGCTACAAACAGCACACTTGAGAATTATTTGCACACTAGGTACAAGACAGTGACAAATGCAATTGTTTTTATCTGTTGGATCAAAAAATCTTATTATTCTAATGGTAAATTGAGGGAAGCTGTTCAAATACAAACAAATTGTCATCAATTAGCAATTATTTTATTCAAAAACATGTGTGCCACAATTACTGGCACCATTAAGTGGTCACCCATGACATCCTGTTTTAGTGGGTTATAAATATGAGGTGACACAGAGGCTAAACCTTCTTAGTCATCCATCAACATGGGTAAGGCCAGTGTTGGGCGATAGAAGCAAGAAATACACGAAGACATAGAGACAGGCAGATCAATTGAGAACATTCATAACAACTTTTGGACACATTCATTCACATGTTATTCCGAGACAGGCAATGGTTCCATAATCCTTGGAATACAACACAATCTTCAGAAGAATTCCCATTACAACAGAGGATGATGGTTATTTAAAATGTTTAGCAATAACACTCAAACAATTAATGTAATGTGCCGGGTCCAGTAAACAATAACATCTGTGATATTGGATCATTAAACTGGTGTTTTAATTACACTGTTAAAGCTCCACTCAGCATGTGATCACTCCACAGCTACAATCATTACTACTGCTCACATCAGGTTGCTGTTGTTTGACTCGTGCTTCGCCAAGACCTGACCTCCTGTGTGTATGGTTGTGTGCGGGTGTGTGAGTGTGTTTGCCTGTGTTTCCTCTACTTTGTGTCAGCTCATTAGACCTGAATGGAACATAGTGTTAATGACGGATGATAGTAGTGGGTCAGTGTAAGGGATGATGATGATGATGAAATTGATGATGGGAGAGTAGAGAGACAAATACAGGCCATATGTGTGGTCCTGGTCACTGCACCAAAAGCAGAAGAATGTTAGGATAGGAAAGGAAAGGAGAAAGAGGAGAGGAAAGGAAAGGCTAGAGGAGAGTAAAGGAGAGAGATAGATAGATAGTGCAAAGTAAAAGAGAGAGAGGAGACTGCTTGTAAGGATGACTGAATGTAATACGTTTACATTTTAAACTTTGTACATTCAGTTTAAAACAAGCAGACCACATATGCATACCTCCTAAATGGTTTAGAGTGGAGACCAACACGAACCCTGGTCAAATGTCATGAATGTAGCCAGTTCGAAATGGATGTTCCGCCCTGTAGATTGAAGCTCCAATACTCATTGAGCGAGGAGTTGTCTTTAGACCTCAGTAGCTGCAGTGAGAATTGGTCCGAAGTGTTCAGCGTTACCATGGAGGGTGACACGCAACATTTTCATCCATTACGCAAAATGTACCTCAAAAACAAATCTGGCATCAAGTCTTGTTTGTCATCTAGAGAAAACTATTGTATATTAAAAAATGGTTAGGCTAGTGGTAATCATTCTCTCTGAAGCACAGCCGGCAGTTTGAGTGCAGGTAATTGGTGATGAAACATTACAATTGTGGGTATCCATCATCTGTTCGTCAACATGGGTACGTATTCAAAAAGATAACAATGAATTACATGTTCATAATTCTAAATGTTTGGCATGTTTAAAAAGGGTAATAGAACAGTGCTTAGCTATTGCTGAGATCCTAAACACTTGCTTTTGTAGCCCAAGAGGTTATGAGTTCTAGTCCAATGTAAAGAGAAGCTGAATAATTTCAGTAATCACAGTGAAATCAAATAGAATGTCAGTACGCATCAGTCAGGCATTATGTTAAAACTGAGGCTGTCAAATAATACATGTTATCGCATTAACATGACATGTTCATTTTGATTCTGTTTGAAGTTGTCCATTACGGATTTCTGCAAATGTTATGTTGCGTATAATGTTTCCAGATTTCAATGCGTGTTTACTTAAAAAAAAATGTAAAATTGTCTTCCATCATTGCAAGTAAGCATGTTAAAAAGCCGCTTCTCTGTGAACGGTGTGGCTGTGCCCAGGTTTGGGAGACATTATATCTGTTAGTCAGTGTTTTCTGGAGAAACTGTGTTAGTGGGAACACTGATGGCCCCAGGAGGGACGCAGGGGACAGTTGTTTTTTGTTTTTTGACAATTGTATTTTGACGGACACTTCTGGTGACGGACAAGACATTAGCTTATCTTTACTGTGACAACAACCAATGATACATCTTAACTATCTAGCTAATGCTACTCTCGGTTTGATGCAATCAAGACAACTACTGTGAAATCCGTTAGGGATTTTTCTCAAGGTTAGGGATCTCACTAATGTTTAAACATTAAAACGTTCAGACTCCTTATGTGTACATTTGGGGACCCAAAAACCTCAAACATATAAGTTTTTTGGCAGGTCCCCAATACAGAAATTGCAATTTCCAATTGTTGGGTTACATTTTGGGGTTACGGTAAGGGTTATGTGTTAGAGGGATAGGGAACATGAATTTCTAGTTTAGGTTTCAGGTCCCCACAATGATAGAAAAAACAAACATGCGTGTGTGTGTGTGTGTGTGTGTGTGAGTGAGTGAGAGGGAGGGAGAGTAAGTATGAGGGTGTGGGAGGGAGGGGGAACATGCAGGCCTATTTGTGTATCTGCACCAATATCTGAACAGCAACGAAGGTTATTCAACAGTTTGTGTGATATTTAGTAGAATGTGCATTGTGGTGCAAATGCAGTTGCACTGTATTCCGTGTGGTACACATTTGGGATTGGTCCAATGCTTGCATTCAATTGCATACATGAAAAGTGTGATCGAATTGTTAGCAAAAGTGGGAATTTGAACTTTGGTTGCACAGACACCCAGCTGATGTATGCATAAAAACTCTTAAAATGATAGGTTTGACTTTAACCACTTGAGAAACAAAATAAATGCAATGTTCTGTAATGCAATACTTAATGTAGTAACCATGGAGTGAAAGCATGTATGACCCCATCCGGGCCAATAGAAGTTATATTCAGGCCAACAGTTATTTTTTTCTTTGGTGAGAAAATGATGTGACTGTTTAATAAATTAAGGATGTATCCTTTAAGTGAAAATGTTTTTCATAGTCTGCATTAGTGTGAAGTTAAGTCTGACTAAGGCCCATTATATGGTGTTTTACTGTGCACTATAATCTGTCTACAACTGCTGTGTCATGTGTGGACTGTACAGCAGAGCCTTTCCTGCTGTGGCATACAGTATAGTGAGTTGGCTTTACTGTAAAGTATTGAGCCTAAGCTACTGTTTGATGTATAGTGTGAAGTGTATGCTGAAGCTATACTGTTATGTGGTGTCGGGTTCTCGCTGGGATGCTTTAATCGAGAGCTGCAGTAGCCCTGAAAGAGAGTGAGACAGAAAAAGAGGGAGAAAAACAGAGAAAAAAAGACAGCCAAACTGAAAGGAGGAATGAGTGAGGATTGGTTGGGATGGGAGTCTGGAGTCCAGGGAGCACAGAGGCACAGACACCAGCTAGGAACTAAAGACCGAAATACACAACACATTTGTTCACGGGTACACGGACTCCACCCATAAACTTTCACATTTAACGATTCAGTCAAGCCAAACTGTACTGAACCATTAATCGGTGTTGAACAAACACCTGGCAGTACCTCCGCAGCCGTGCGTTAGTATAATCAAGACAGAATTGGATTATATTTTCTGGGCATGTCTGAGCCGGTGTAGCTGGTAAATCTGCATGGCAACCGAGGAAGATGCTGCGTTCCATGTACGATGCTCTTCAACAGCCAAGGCAAGCCAACAGTGTGCTGCAGCCCGTAAAATGTGAGCCGGCCAGTTCAGAAGGGTGCTGGTTTATGAACACCAACATTGTATTTGAGTCAATGCATAGCAAGATCACATAGGACAGGGTCTGCATATACAGAGTAAGGCTAGTCATGGACTAAAAACATCACGCTCATTGGAAATCTCTGTGAAGTCGGCCCTTAATGTTGAATTAGTAGGCAATTCCAAACTAACTATTATTACAGCATAGAGGTACTTAGGGCTCTACACAGGCCTAGTTAGGCCGGCCTGCATGTGCTTATGAAACTTTAGGATGAACCTGAGAGAGGGTCAATATATTTTCTCTTGTGACAAGAACTCAATAGTGCATGCCATCAGACTAAATGTGATTGAAAGGAATAGGTGCCTAAAGCAACCCAGCATCGGAGGAATTTTCTAAATATGTAACTAACTTGTAAACCTTGATCACATTCAGTATGAACACATCAGCAGCGCTATTACGTTCAATATCAACAAAACCCAGCGCTATTGGTCCTAAATGATTCGCGATTATGTTCGGTATAGGGGTGTTGCGATATAGCGGTATTGACGATAACCGTGATATTAAAAACATTAAATATTGATATCATGTTAATAATACACATATGATAATATCGTATTCACTAGGCGAAACAGAAGTTGAATTCTTCCAAAAAACCCTCTCGGTTGTTGGATACCTTGTTTCATGTCAGTTATAGACAAATGGTGTTTGTGCTTAAAGGAGACAGGACCTATGCACTGGTGTTGAAATCAATTCATTAGCCTCACTAGAAACCCTGGGAGAGATCCGCAATGAGGCGCCGTTTTAGTAGCCCATTCACATGGGAAAAAGGACGTTGTAATCTTTCAAAAATGGCTTATTCATGGCCAACCGATGCATTTGCTTAAACTACCAGTCTGGACCTATACACCAGACCTAAACACTAGTGTTTGGATGAAGGCCTTTTCGTAGCCAATTCACTAGGTGAAAATGTTTAGTATTTTTCCAAAAACTTCTCTGGGTGTTAGTCCTTGTGGATATTTTGTTTATCAGTGGCCTTTCATTATCCTTTAAGTGTAATTGTTCTTTTTGAATGCTTTTATTTTTTATTTGTGCAGTTACAGTTACAGACTCCCCACCGCCATACATTCTTATTTTGAGTGTAATTCATTTGCCAAAAAAGAGAAAAAAGCCCATCAAACAAAGTTGAAGATGATTTTGACCGACAGCATTTTTTCTTTCAAATTTTCTATAGATACCGCGATAATATCGTTACCGTGAATTCTTTTGACCACGATAACTGTGTAGTGAAAATCTGATATCGTGATAGTCCTAGTTCGGTATCGACATATGAAAAGCACATTTCCCTGAATTTAGGTACATTAAAATTATAATTTCAGAGTAACTGCTGATCTGCTCTGATACTTGTCAATACTGGCTGATATGAGACTGAACATATTCAACATGTTTGAAAATGACCGGGCATCAACCGTAAGTCATGTGTGTGCTCACATTTTACAAGCTCTGGTCTTACGTTTAACTCCGTTTTGATGGGATTTCCTACGATTTTAGAAAAACGCATTAGAAGCAGATCAGGAGCCCGTGGATCTGACATAGAGCCGTGCTAACTCTACATGTTTTTAACCTGATCTACTGTGCTGCCTGCTATTGTAGCAGTCTGAGATAACACTGAAACACTCCATGAAATATTCACTCCTGGCACACATTTTAATTATTTATTGTTGTGGGTCGCCAATGCAATAGTTGAGCCGCTTGAGCCCTAAACAGAGTCAGAGATAGATCTGTCAACACCACCTCACTTCTGACGAAGGCAGCCAGGCAGTCTGTTCTGCATGCAACACAACGTGCCTCAGAAGTCCTTCTATCAGTTACAGGTTTTTACTTATGCTACTGACAAATGTGATTGGATGTCACGGTTTGTACCAGAACTCTGCTTAGGTTCCAGTATATCTGAACATTTATAACCATCGTTTTGGTATTTTCTACATATGGAAAAGGACATTATGTGGTATTGTCTGGAAAGGTAATTTACAATTGTATATAACCAATCACTAATGACACAAAAGTTAATGTGTAACTACTATTTCACCATGTAAGTTGTTTCATGTTTTTCTCTTTCTATGTCCATCTAGAGAAGCTGAATATCCACAGAAATGCATTATAAAACTTAATTATAAAACTTTGCTGGATAGTGTGAAATGTTGTAGTTGCTACAATTCACCTAGTTTCATTAATTCAGTAAAGAAGACAACTCACACATTTCTGATAGACAGTACTGGGATACTACAGTACCATGGTTAATACTGTATGACAGTACTGGGATACTACAGTACCATGGTTAATACTGTCTGACAGTACTGGGATATTACAGTACCATGGTTAATACTGTCTGACAGTACTGGGATACTACAGTACCATGGTTAATACTGTCTGACAGTACTGGGGAACTACAGTACCATGGTTAATACTGTCTGGCAGTCCTTGGATACTACAGTACCATGGTTAATACTGTCTGACAGCACTGGGATATTACAGTACGATGGTTAAAACTGTCTGACAGTACTGGGATACTACAGTACCATGGTTAATACTGTCTGACAGTACTGGGATATTACAGTACCATGGTTAATACTGTCTGACAGTACTGGGATACTACAGTACCATTGTTAATACTGTCTGACAGTACTGGGGAACTACAGTACCATTGTTAATAAAGTCTGACAGTACTGGGGAACTACAGTACCATGGTTAATACTGTCTGACAGTACAGGGGACATATAGTACCATGGTTAATACTGTCTGACAGCCCTCGGACACTACAGTGCCATGGTTAATACTATCTGAGAGTACTAGGGACATATAATACCATGGTTAATAATGTCTGACAGTACTGGGATATTACAGTACCATGGTTAATACTGTCTGACAGTACTTGGGAACTACAGTACTATGGTTAATACTGTCTGACAGTACTTGGGAACTACAGTATCATGGTTAATACTGTCTGACAGTACTGGGATATTACAGTACCATGGTTAATACTGTCTGACAGTACTTGGGAACTACAGTACCATGGTTAATAATTTCTGACAGTACTGAGATATTACAGTACCATGGTTAATACTGTCTGACAGTACTTGGGAACTTCAGTACCATGGTTAATACTGTCTGACAGTACTGGGATATTACAGTACCATGGTTAATACTGTCTGACAGTACTTGGGAACTACAGTACCATGGTTAATACTGTCTGACAGTACTTTGGAACTACAGTACCATGGTTAATACTGTCTGACAGTACTGGGATATTACAGTACCATGGTTAATACTGTCTGACAGTACTGGGATACTACAGTACCATGGTTAATACTGTCTGACAGTACTTGGGAACTTCAGTACCATGGTTAATACTGTCTGACAGTACTTTGGAACTACAGTACCATGGTTAATACTGTCTGACAGTACTGGGATATTACAGTACCATGGTTAATACTGTCTGACAGTACTGGGATATTACAGTACCATGGTTAATATTATTCCATTCCTTGCCGTCTGAACAGTGTGTTATAGGGACCTTCATCTTAAACGGCACCTGGAAGAGCCCTGCTCCAAAGTAAGGTTGCTCAATAGAGAGAATTGGTTCATTTGACAGGTCTCCAGTGACATCAGTAGAATTCTGGTTATTACTGTCATGACTGCCAGTCATCCTAATCCCAAAGAGCACCAAAGCCGCGGAGGGTTTATCTCACTAGTATTCCACATTATGGATTAACCATGCAATGTTGCAGGGTGCCTTATTTGGAATCAAAGCCTGCGTTGTGTTGTTCCAGCTCTGGTTCAAATTGTATTTTTAATCTTTCAAGGACAAAGCATCAGTCAGGAGTGTCAAACAGACAACGTTTATTTCAATGGTTCTACAGGACCTGGTAAGGTCAACTAAGCATAGCTGAAGAATATGAAACATATTAAATACTATTTGAACCTAGGATTGGCAGTGTATAGTAGGGCAGTTAGCAGGAGGGAATGATAAGTACCATGGTTAATACTGTCTGACAGTACTTGGGAACTACAGTACCATGGTTAATAAAGTCTAACAGTACTGGGGAACTACAGTACCATGGTTAATACTGTCTGACAGTCCTTGGATACTACAGTACCATGGTTAATACTGTTTGACAGTACTGGGATACTACAGTACCATGGTTAATACTGTCTGACAGTACTGGGATATTACAGTACCATGGTTAATACTGTCTGACAGTCCTTGGATACTACAGTACCATGGTTAATACTGTCTGACAGTACTGGGATACTACAGTACCATGGTTAATACTGTCTGACAGTACTGGGATACTACAGTACCATGGTTAGTACTTTTCTATTCCTTGCCATCTGAACGGTTTGTTATAGGGACCTGCATCTTAAACGGCACCTGGAAGAGCCCTGCTCCAAAGTAGGATTGCTCAATAGAGAGAATTGGTTCATTTGACAGGTCTCCAGTGACATCAGTAGAATTCTGGTTATTACTGTCATGACTGCCAGTCATCCTAATCCCAAAGAGCACCAAAGCCGTGGAGGGTTTATCTCACTAGTATTCCACATTATGGATTAACCATGCAATGTTGCAGGGTGCCTTATTTGGAATCAAAGCCTGCGTTGTGTTGTTCCAGCTCTGGTTCAAATTGTATTTTTAATCTTTCAAAGACAAAGCGTCAGTCAGGAGTGTCAAACAGACAACGTTTATTTCAATGGTTCTACAGGACCTGGTAAGGTCAATAAGCATAGCTGAAGAATTTGAAACATATTAAATACTATTTGAACCTAGGATTTGCGGCGTATAGTAGGGCAGTTAGCAGGAGGGAATGATAAGCAGAGCTGTGTGGTTATAGGTTTTATGAAGCCTGAGTCTGTGGTTAGAAATAAATCTACTTTGGGGACCATCAACTTTCAGTCCCAGTCCCAGGATTACTATGGCATGAAATGCTCCCACTGGGATTCTCCTCTTGTGTCCTGCGATATAATATTCACTGTAGGTGGAATTTGAGGGTTTTTTGGTATTGCAGAGATCATTTTGACAGGGAATGATTGGAGATTAACCCACATGGGGTTATTTACATAATAACACGTTGATATACAGTCATATCCATCCATCCATCCATCTTCTTTCGCTTATCCGGGGCCGGGTCGCGGGGGCAACAGTCTAAGCAGGGATGCCCAGACTTCCCTCTCCCCAGACACTTCCTCTAGCTCTTCCGGGGGGACACCGAGGTGTTCCCAGGCCAGCCGGGAGACATAGTCCCTCCAGCGTGTCCTAGGTCTTCCCCGGGGTCTCCTCCCGATGGGACGGGACCGGAACACCTTCCCAGGAAGGCGTTCCGGAGGCATCCGAAAAAGATGCCCAAGCCACCTCAGCTGACCCCTCTCGATGTGGAGGAGCAGCGGCTCTACTCTGAGCTCCTCCCGGGTGACCGAGCTTCTCACCCTATCTCTAAGGGATCGCCCAGCCACCCTGCGGAGAAAGCTCATTTCGGCCGCCTGTATCCGGGATCTTGTCCTTTCGGTCATGACCCAAAGCTCATGACCATAGGTGAGAGTAGGAACGTAGATTGACTGGATATATAACATTAAAGAATTCAACAGCACATCATATGCTTATAAATTATTTGTGAAGCATTTATGAAGTGCTTAAGAAGGGTTTATGTACGCTATTCAAAGTATATATGTTATTTTTCTTTTAAAGTAGAACCCAAATGACAAAATAAAATAAATAGAGTAAAACATGAGGATTGTATAACAATGAAGAAAATCCTTGAACACATTTTTATAATCTTTGTTTAGGCAGTCTTAGTTGAATTTCAATGGTCTGCTTGGATTTTCTTTTTAAATTAGTAAATGAAACATGGAACAGAAAAAGTGCACTTTTTCAGTTTTTTATATATACACATAAAAACAAAGTTCTTAACAAACAAACCGTAATATAACCAACTGACACATCAGACAGTAAACTATGACTTAATAGTGCCCACTTGGACAAATATAGTGGAAGTCTATATCAATAATGCATTTACAAGACAACATCAGAACTCAGTCCAAGTCCTGCATTAGACTTTTATGGGAGCGGTGGTGATTTCATTAGTACATCACAGAGTGCAGCATCTTAACTGAGGTCTTTAAACTGTACACGTCCCAAATGGATTCCTGTTCCCTAAAAAGTCGCCAGCCCTTATCCAAAGTAGTGCACAACATTGTGGGAGTAGGGCGCCATTTAGGACATAACCACTGACTCAGGGCCAGCCAGATGCCACAGTGGTCACTCATACTTGAGGAGAGTACTTCTCTGCTCGTGTAGATCTTTGGATCAATAACATTTTATGAAAGACAGAGAAATATTTAATTCAAGCTCCTTTCTTGATAATTTATTTTTACTCGATTTTATCCCCTTCCAATTCTGTGACGTCCAATTTGTGATTTTCAGAATCAGAATCAGCTTTATTTTACTCTGGATTATATGTACATGCTCACGATATGCTTACTCGTTTATTTTATTTTTTTAACAAAGAACACTCAGCAAAGTCACCAACTGCAGTGACTTTTATTTTGGCCTTTCTTTTGGTGCATTCTGTATAATTAACTGTCTATAGGCATCTTAAACAAGACCTTCAGAGGAGAGTCTGTCCCCTAACAGTTTGACTAAAAGGTGTACAGGTAATTCTGCTGTTCATTCGCTTTCATGCATCTCTGGAGTTGAAGATAGAAACAAAATGGGCCTGAGAAACACTGGTGAATTTCATGAAAACTTAAAGAGTATGCTTCTTTAATCTCTCCACATCCTTTATTCCTTGGTCCTCCCTTGTGGACTCTCTTCTGTAGCTCACTCCACAGCTTTCAATGATCATAATGTCAAGGAACTGGGATGGTCATCAACAATAACACACAACATTAAATATCCAACATCATACCTCAGAGTGGAGATTATTTTCATACCAGACCAACATATTCAATTTGAGATTCATGTAGGTTGAAACTACACTTAGACACTTGTAGTTTCAACCAACTTAATATCTCCATCTGTGATCCTTGGAGACATTGTACCTCTCAAATCATCCTATACACTCTGCATGGGGGGCAAAATGCATGTGTCCTCTTCCAGACAAGTTAATCACAGCTCTAGTTGTTTTGAAACTTCTTAATTACATCCCTAATAGTGCAGATGGGTATTTTTGGGCATGTAGCAATTTTTTTCAGTTTATGCCTATGAATGTCAACAAACTTTTGTCTAATTTAATTTGTATATTTTCTGACCTTTCCCATGTTAACAGATAAGGGAGTTGTTGGTATGTGTGTCACAGTATATTTGTACCCCAATTAAACAGGAAGTAATGGGACTTCTTAATGACATAGATGAACTTGAGAAAATAGGACTATACATGGACAGTTACTACGAAATTTGTTCCATAATATTCTCTATGGGTGCCTATAAATGTGACGTTTGTCAGAGTGATATTTCTTGATAAAAAATTTGTTTAAATTAATTAAAGGTCAGATTTCTCTCATTTTAAGTGTAATGCCAAGATAATTAATAACAATTACAATTCTATTATATCTCTGCTTATATTTACCAAAGGGGGGCAATCATTTTTGAGAGCACTGTATACAGACTTGTTAAATAACAGTTGAATAGTTGGCTCCAGTGACTATGATAGATCTGAGGTTTCTTCAAGGTGAACAACACCATTGTACTACTGGACGCCAAAAAGCTTTTGCTTATAACATTTGCGCATCTCAAAACCTTGAGTTTCCTGCTTTTCTATTTCTAAATGACTTTCATGTCATGTTGACTTGAATAAAACAACATTTCTGTGTTAAGTATCATACAGAGCTTGGATGTCTCTTTCCGAACCACCCTCTAATTGAGAACAGCAGATCTAGTGAGATGCATTCAGAGCAGCACTAAAGAGAACATTGCAAAATAACTACAGCTGTGAGCAGTGCAGCCCAAAACATTGAGGTGCACAGGCTGACAATGCACTAATGCAGCTTATTAAAAAGCTCTCCCTTTTCCCCCCACTCTCTCCCATTTCCTCTTTCCATGCCTCTATTTCATTCTCTTGTTCCCTTCTCTCTATTTATCTAGCTCTCTACCTCCCCTTCCCTTCCTTTGTGGGAGCATTGCAGCTCAGCAACAATGGCGTGAGGGTGATTCGAATGTGACCATTCCTGGAGATGTGACAAGCCTCTGAATGTTCTCTCTCTTTCTCTCTCCCAGTTAGAGAGCAGCATTACGGGTCTGATCAGACATGGGAGAGTAAATGGAAAGCTAGAATCATAACAATACTCAGGAAGTCTGAGCTTTTGCTGCGGAGCATTCTAAATACGTAATGCAGAATCACATATTTGAAGTATTTATAAGTGCTGGCCAGGTGGCTGGTCATTTTGATTGATTGCAAATTGGTGATTAACTCTATTAGTGTGGAATCTCTGCAAATGTATCACAATGCCTTCTACCACCATCTGCTCACCTTTTGCTTCTAAAGATGTCCTAAGATGGAAACCCTGTTGTTCCATTAGAACAATGTAGCCCCCTTATTCTGGGACACCGTTGCAAGCCATTGAAAGACAACAAGCAACACTGATCATCTGACACAGAGAAGATAGAGCAAAAGCATGTCAATTTCTTAGTAAGTTATGTTCACAGACACCAAAGTTGTATAAGTAGCCAATTATTTAAATATATATATATATATATCGTTTTTAGATTTTCTATTCTAACCATTTTCTTTTGCTTCTGTGAACTTGCTTCTATTTTTCTAAGTTGTCAGAAACCCTAGGTATGTGGATGGTGATGGTCATTTTGTTTTGTTATCTCTATTGCTAGTGAGGAAATTCCTTATAGGTAAGAGCCCTCAAAGGCAAACTGTCCCGCTAATCATGCGATTCAACACTGTTAATGATGCCGATTATCATTCTGTCATTCACCTCCATGTACAGCAAACCTAGGCCAAGGCCACTCTAAGAACAAGTCATAGACAATACGAAAATTGGTAATTTTGAGATATATCTAGACAGGTGGATGATGGATGAATGGATGGATAGATTGATGGAAAGATACTTGAAAACAGTGCCCACCAACCATACGAAGACTACAACTGACATATCATCGATGTCCAGTGTCCTGAAACGATTACTATTCAGGACACTGGAAGAAGGACATGACGGCTCGTGACTGTTCGGAAGACAGGTGTAGCAGAGCGTAGTAAAAAAAGGCATGTCCCGAATATTCAGCCAGCAGAAAGACATTAAAAAGCCTACCTATTCAGAACAAATTGTTTATATACACATTTAGTAAGCAGTGCAAACAACGTTTTCTTGGCATTTAAATCAAGCTGTCGTAATGGCCCATCATAATCTCTGACGAAACATATCCGACACTGTGTCTCACCCTAGGGCAACCAACCGTGACAGCAACAGAATAAAATAGGTTACCTGCTAGGAATACTAAAAAGAAACTGACCTGGATGGTGCAGGTGTATTCCGAATCATCCAGTAGCCTCACCGTACAGTTGTATTCTCGTTCCAGATTCCTGAGGCTTCCACTCATAAATCGGCTCAGCATCTTCTTGCTCTGTGTCTGTGTATGGAACCACAAAGAACTGCACACAGCATAGAATGTCACATCAACGACGTCCCTCTTTGGTCCAACACCTGGATAGCAGCAATGTCAATCTACGGCCGTGGTTGAGCATTGTATTTCCGGTAGCCTAGTGATATCCCACTGAATGCTCAACTAGGTAACCAAAGAATGTCTACAGTAAGCTACTCAATGCGATAAACTGTTAGTCTGATGGTGAAGTCCTTTTAGCCTATACCTCCACACTATTCATCTCGCTCTGTTGTGTGAGATTGTGCTGGGCGGGTCAACGGACTCGTCTCTGAATGACGTGTCTGCGCGCCAACTACAGTTAAAGCCTAGGACATTAGCTAAATTTGTGCGTGTAACCACAGGTTGGTTCTCTCTCGGCTGGAGCAATGTGAGGAATAGTAATTTCGGATCTCCCCGGGTCCAATCAGAATGCAGGAACATGCATGTCACCTGAAATAGATAAGATAAATTATAGCAGGCTTGGCCTATACTAGTGTATTCTAAAGAGTAAACTATCATCTTTTTACCTACCATTCCTTGCCACTCCTAGTCATTGCCACATTACAGGGAATTGAATGTAAAAAAAGAAATTGGTGCATCATGCGATGGAGGAGAGCGTTGGAAGAGGTGTTTGTGGAATTGTCTGCCTATAACAGCATTACATGTTTATTTTTTCTAGATTCAACCATTGACATAGGACATTTCAAATGTCCATATTAACCAGTGAGGTAAGTAGCCCAAACGCCTATTGATCCCATCTGGTGAGTATATATTTTACCGTACCTTAGTCGACTGGTTATGACATAGACTATTGGCTCCACCAGATGGTATATAATTTGTAGTGCAGTCTCCTCACGAACAGGTCACTAGACTGGGCCACTAGGAGCCGCTGAAACATTTATTTTGAAATACAAAGGTTGGCCGGGGCTTCTATTTCTGGCCTTTCAAAACCTTTATTTCTTGTTAAATAACTGGCATTTATGATTAGAAGGAGAGATTGACATCAGAAGTGTTTCAACACACGTTGACCGAAGTTAAACTGCACGGTTACGGTAACTGAGTAAATAACGATTATGCAATGTCTAAAACAAATTATAACAAGATCAAACCCCATTCATTTATTTCTGCACCCAAAGAATCTTCGTTTTTATCTAATGAAAAAACTAAATAACGAGTGTGACTCGACTACAGTCATTAATCAGCCCTCAAATCAACAGCTGAGGCACCCGGTGCTCTATTACCACTGTTGCCTCGCAGATTTGTTTGCCTATTTCAACTTCTACTCGGAATTTTGCTTATATAAGACTGGATGTATTACTTAGTGCAAGACGTTCTGTATGTGATATAATGCTTTCATCACATCTACAGTGTCACTCCACGAACTTGAAATCATCGTGTGTGTGATACCAATTTTCAACATTTGCCTGATGCTACCATTTCCACTAAGCCATGTATAGTCATGTGAATAAATAAGCACATCCATGGAAATGACATTTTTATATTTTGGAAATATTGACATGTAATGTTAACTTCAACAGTATTTACAGATAAAAATGAGTACACCCCTAACTTCAATAGCTGGTGTTGCCCCCTTTGGCAGAAATAACTGTGTTGTGTCTATCAGCTGCTTATATGGACTGGGAAGAATGTTCGCCCACTCTTTATAGTATTTTTTCTCTCTTTATTTTCCTTTTTTTCATATTACCTATAGTACTCCTTCAACTGTCATTTTCAATAACTTTTTGGCATGCAAGGCTCATTTTGAGTCTCATCACAGAATTTCGATAGGGCTGAGATCTTGGCTTTGACTTGACTATTTCATAACTCTCAATTTTTTTAATGCCATTCTGTTGTAGCTTTACTTGTTTGTTTTTAATCAATGCCTTGTTGCAATATCCTAGTTCGATCCATGTTTGATTTGCTTTCTAACCAATGGCCCCACATTTCGCTCAATAATTTTGTGGTACATTATGGGAAATGGTTGACTGAGTGATGGCAAGCAAAGCCGGTCTTAACCATAATGCCTCCTTTTTTGGGACCAGAGGCTCCTTCCTTCCTGACCTCCCACATAGACGTAGTTTGTGAGGTCTCCATAGGTCCCTTGATGTTACCCACGGGTTCTATGAGACTTCTGTGAGCATCTTTCTAAGACTGATAATCAGGCTACCTGAAGGGAGAAAACACTAGTTCAGGACTGCATTGCATTCCAAATGGTATCCTATTTCCTACATAGTGCACTACGTTTGACGACAGTGTTAAGGGGACTGGACCAAAAGCAGGGCAATGCATAGGAAAATAGTACAATTGAGGACGCAACATGTGTATGTTTTGACCCACCTGGGTGCACGTGAGGATGTCTAATGGAGTGATAATGGAGGTTAGAAGTGTGCCACGCTGTCTATGCCCTGCATGTTTACTAATGGACCACTAGAGGGAAGTAGTAAAACATTTTGGAACAAACTCTGCAACTTGCTGTAGGGTAGTTGTAGTCTTGGCAGACAACAAAATCTGTCGAAATTGAACATAGGAAATTGCCTAATTGTACGGAAAAGTGTATTTCAGTCCAATGAGACATAGAATGTAGTTAGGTTGATTTGAGCCTGTGATGATGTCTGTTGTAGTATGTACACCTGGCTTTGGTTATGCTGAGGCCTAAAGATGAAGAAGATATATCTTCAAATCATTCAGTAGCATACAGTTGTGCTCAAAAGTGTGCATACCCTTGGAGAATTGGTAATATATGTACCATTTGTAAAGAAAACATGAGTAAGCAGGCAAAACACGTCTTTTATTTCTTATGGGATTCACATTCAACTGTAGGTTATAACAGAATGCCACAATCATAAAACAAAACATGGCAACAATAATAATGAACTGACCCCTGTTCAAAAGTCTGCATACCCTTAGTTCATATTACTGTGTATTGCCCCCTTTAGCATCAATGACAGCGTGCAGTCTTTTGTAGTATTTATCTCTGAGGCCCCAAATTCTTGCATGTGTTATAGCTGTCCATTTGTCTTGGCAAAATGCCTCCAGGTCATACAAAGTCTTTGGTCATCTTGAAAGAACCGCCCGTTTAAAATCTTCCCAGAGTGGCTCGATGATATTAAGATCAGGAGACTGTGATGCCCACTCCAGAACCTTCACCTTTTTCTGCTGTAACCACAGGAGGGTCAACTTGGCCTTGTGCTTAGGGTCATTGTAGTGCTGTAAAGTCCAAGAGCATCCAATGCGCAGCTTTCATGCAGAAGAATGCAAATTGTCTGCTAGAACTTTCTGATAACATGCTGCATTCTTCTTGCCATCAATTTTCACAACCCTGTGCCTTTAGAGCTCACACATCCCCAAAACATCAGTCAGCCACCAATGTGCTTCACAGTGGGGATGTTATTCTGTTCACTATAGGCCTTGATGATCACTCTCCAAACATAGCGCTTATGGTTGTGACCATAAAGCTCTATTTTGGTCTCGTCACTCCAAATTATAGTGTGCCAGAAGCTGTGAGGTGTGTCAAGTTGTTGTCAGGCATATTGTAACCAGGCTTTTTAGTGGCAACTCAACCATGAAGCTCATTTTTGTATCATCGTATTGTGCTCCTTGAAACAAACACATCATCTTTTTCCAGAGCAGCCTGTATTTCTCCTGAGGTTACCTGTAGGTTTTCTTTGTATCCCCAAAAAGTATTCTGTCAGTTTTGGCTGAAATCGTTCTTGGTCTACCAGACCTTGGCTTGGTATCAAGAGATCCTCGATTTTCCACTTCTTAATAAGTGATTGAACAGTACTGACTGGAATTTGTAAGGCTTTGGATATCTTTTTATATCCTTTTCTATCTTTATAAAGTTCCATTACCTTGTTATGCAGGTCTTTTGACAGTTCTTTTCTGCTTCCCATGGCTCAGTATCTAGCCTGCTCAGTGCATCCACTTGAGAGCTAACAAACGTATTGACTATTCATACACAGACACTAATTGCAATTTAAAAAGCCACAGGTGTGTGAAATGTGTGTGTCACTTTGTGCGCCTGTAAGAAGGCCATTCAATGCTATGTAAACATTTGATCAGGGCCATTTGGGAGATTTCTGTTAAAAAGGAACCAAAAAACTATGTGATGATATGCTGGCTTCATATGATCACTGTCCTTAAAAAAAAAAGATTATCATAAATATGATCAGGCATATATTTCTGCCAGGGTATGCAAATGTATGAACACAACTGTATATAGGAGGTTAATAAAAGCCTTATAATCAGTTGATTGAACTGGCTGTGTTTTGTTTTAGGTACATTTAGTGGCACATTTGACAAATTATTGTTTTGGTAAAACATTGATTAAAAACATCTTATCTAACCATAATTACAGTAATTTAGAATTAAATCTTTTCATTGTAGGATGTGTAACGGGGATAAAATGAGGTTGCTGACCAGAATTGTAAAAGGGTGAAAATAAGACACACTCAAGGAAATGTTTTTTAAAAGTTTATTTAACCGGAACAGAAGCCTATGGCCAACATGTCCACTGTCTTGTGTAACTATTTTGGCATGGGATTGTGATTATGTAAAGGCCGCTAATGGTGATCCTTGGCATATATAAATCTGTCCAACATCGCAACAGGATTTTAGGATCGGCTAAAGATAGCTTAACATGAGACTTGACAATATAAAACCAAGCTTATTTAAACCCACCATCTGATCTCGACCACCAAGTCCACACACAAAGTCCACAATACTTTTATTGTCTTGAATCAAGCAAGGTCAGTCCAACAATAACGTGATTTTCCATTTTCATAATTTGCAGGCAAAACAGAATGTAACAACAGAAATGTTAGATTATTGAGAATATTAAGCTAATTTAAAACAACAAAAAGGTTGTTCCCACACATCCAAGAAATCCCTTAGCGTGACTTCATAGGACAGGCGTTTCAAGGTTCTAGGGCTATGTGACGTGGCCTCATGGTCCTCCAGTCTTTTGGCCTCTGTAGTGGGTTCAGAGTGTTGTGGGCTTTGATCCCAGCAGCTTACATCCCCACCCCCACTAAGAATGTACTACTAGGCAGAGTAGACAGTCACCATCTTTGTCCCCACCACAGCTTCTGACAGAAGACTGCGAGCCAGCTGCTGTGGGAGGACTGTGTGTGTGTGTGTGTGTGTCCAGTCCAGCTCAGGTATGTCCCTTATCACAGTCATGCTTTGGGATGGTGGTTGGAGGGGAGAGAGTTGGAATGGAACAATGAATGTTGGTAATAAGCAGACAGCTCTTCATTAGCCCAGCCTGTCGGGCCCAAGTGAAATGTAGGGCCTAGAAGTCATTGAGAGACACAGTGGTGGAAATTAAAAGAATAGTAATTGTATTCTAAAATAGCTGCGCAGTAGGCATGCAGTCCATGTATGTGAAATGGGATATCTATTTATGTACAGTAACATGAGAGGAATTCTGATTGGTATCTTTAAACCTGATATAAACGTCACTCACTTAAAACGCATGGAATGAACAGTGATAGTGCCAGTTACGTTCCCAAGTGCAGTGCATGTTAATCTGAGAGAATGCAAGTTTAAGGTGAAAAAATCTCTACAATCTAAGCTGTCCACCACAGCCAAGGTTCAAGCCTTGACCACAGCTAGCTGACAGGTGGCTGGGAGCTCTAAGGGTCAGTTCATGTACAGGTGCTGGTCATAAAATAAAAATATCATCAAAAAGTTTATTTGTTTCAGTAATTCAAATTCAAAAAGTGAAACTTGTATAATGTATACATTCATTCCACACAGACTGATATATTTCAAGTGTGAAAACCACAACTAATGAAAACCCCAAATTCAGTATCTCAGAAAATTTGAATATTGTGAAAAGGTTCAATATTAAAGACACCTGGTGCCACACTCTAATCAAGCTAATTAACCCAAAACACCTGAAAAAACCTTTAAATGGTCTCTCAGTATAGTTCTGTAGGCAACACAATCATGGGGAGGACTGCTGACTTGACAGCTGTCCAAAAGACAACCATTGACACCTTGCACAAGGAGGGCAAGACACAAACGGTCATAGCTAAAGAGGCTGGCTGTTCACAGAGCTCTGTGTCCAAGCACATTAATAGAGAGAGGCGAAGTGGAGGAAAAGATGTGTTAGAAAAAAGTGTACAAGCAATAGGGATAACCGCACCCTGGAGAGGATTGTGAAACAAAACCCATTCAAAAATGTGGGGGAGATTCACAAAGAGTGGACTGCAGCTGGAGTCAGTGCTTCAAGAACCACCACGCACAGACGTATGCAAGACATGGGTTTCAGCTGTCGCATTCCTTGTGTCAAGCCACTCTTGAACAAGACACAGCGTCAGAAGCGTCTTGCCTGGGCTAAAGACAAAAAGGACTGGACTGCTGCTGAGTTATGTTCTCTGATGAAAGTACATTTTGCATTTCCTTTGGAAATCAAGGTCCCAGAGTCTGGAGGAAGAGAGGAGAGACACAGAATCCACGTTGCTTGAAGTCCAGTGTAAAGTTTCCACAGTCAGTGATGGTTTGGGGTGCCATGTCATCTGCTGGTGTTGGTCCACTATGTTTTCTGAGGTCCAAGGTCAACACAGCCGTCTACCAGGAAGTTTTAGAGCACTTCATGCTTCCTGCTGCTGACCAACTTTATGGAGATGCAGATTTCATTTTCCAACAGGACTTGGCACCTGTACACAGTGCCAAAGCTACCAGTACTTGGTTTAAAGACCATGGTATCCCTGTTCTTAATTGGCCAGCAAACTCGCCTGACCTTAACCCTATAGAAAATCTATGGGGTATTGTGAAGAGGAAGATGCGATACGCCAGACCCAACAATGCAGAGGAGCTGAAGGCCACTATCAGAGCAACCTGGGCTCTCATAACACCTGAGCAGTGCCACAGACTGATCGACTCCATGCCACGCTGCATTGCTGCAGTAATTCAGGAAATAGGAGCCCCAACTAAGTATTGAGTGCTGTACATGCTCATACTTTTCATGTTCATACTTTTCAGTTGGCCAACATTTCTAAAAATATTTTTTTTGTATTGGTCTTAAGTAATATTCTAATTTTCTGAGATACTGAATTTGGGATTTTCATTAGTTGTCAGTTATAATCATCACAATTAAAAGAAATAAACATTTGAAATATATCAGTTTGTGTGTAATGAATTAATATAATAAAGTTTCACTTTTTGAACGGAATTACTGAAATAAATCAACTTTTTGATGATATTCTAATTTTATGACTAGCACCTGTATACCAGGCCATGCTTGGTGTGTGTAGTGGCAGCATCAGCAAGGATTGGGACCTACTGCACTCTAGCAACTCCTTTAGGCAGGTAGGGTGCCTGGGAAGGGGACATAAACGGGTGTATAAAGCCACAATTGAGAGACCACTGCACCTTTTTCTTTCCTTTCCAAAAACATTGAAAAGGAATGTTTTGATTGAGAAACAGAAGCATTCAATTTGCAGTGGTCTCTTAATTTTAACCCTTCTGTTCCTCACTCAAAACCTTCCTTTTTGACTTTTTTGGAAAGGAAAGAAAAAGGTCTCTTAATTTCTTCCAGAGCTGCATATCTGCTGTATATATATTTCTATATTTATATATCTATGCAGTACATATGTATACGTGTGTATAAACAAACAGTATTTGTGTGTATTTAAGCAAAAAGGCAGGGGCCAATATTCAACATCTAAGGAACGTTGGTGTGCAATGTGATGTGCCTGGATATAGCACATGGCCATGAACCACAATTACTGCTACTATAAACCTGTTACCAACACAGTCAGAACTTTAATACATTATTTCGTCATACCCCTGGAATAGAGTTTCAACCACCTTTTAGTCATTTTGGGTTTGGTCATGTGGAAAAAATAAACACCAATTGTCTGTGTTTTCCGTGTGCTCTGTCACTTGGAGGAGTAGCATCCGCAACACACCCTTGGATCCAATTAGCCAAAAGAGACTATATAAGGCTGTTCTATTCCTATTGCTTTTCCTATGGGGGTCTGACAGAACCGCGTCAATCACAGCACAATGAGAGCATTGGCCAGTGGCCTGACTTTATGTCACACAAATATAAGACCAATGGATTAGGAAGATTGTAACCCTAACTCGCAATACATTCTGTGTAAAAAGTAACAAGATGACATGTCATTGCTATGATAAAAATGTCATGCTAAATGTTCTTGTGTTCAGGCAAGCTGATATTTTTCACAACATGTATGGACAACAAGTGTATTGCTTTGGAAGGTCAGTAAGTGAAAGTGAACACTTACAATTTAGGTTTGGGAAGTGGAAACTTAGGAACTGAATGTCAGGTTTTCCATCTTGTTTTGATGGACTTTTTAGGCTGGAGGCATCGCTCTGATTGACAGGATCATATGATCCTTAAGGACTGGCTGTAAGAACAATCATGGGGAGGTATGTGCATTGTATGTGCATTGTTTGAGAGATCAAAAACTGCTTTCACCTATTGGGCCACCTGAAAGATCCTGTGCATTTTTAGTGGATATGTTTTATATTGATAACCAAGGCACAAAACATGCTTAACCCAAATAGTAACATTTGGAGAGCTACTAACAACATGACCTTGTACCATTGTTTTTTTTTTTTATTATAACTGTGTTTTCTTGTGGTGATAGGGTATTGTACTTAAAATGTTTCCAGGGTTAGTTTTGGAAAATGTGATGTGCTCTTGTCCCTATTTGTAGGCCTGCTATAAATAGGTTAGGCGGGTTACGCATGCTCATGCTTGATTGGAAATTGCAGTGCCTTGAGCCTCAGGGAGCTGAGGGGTCCATCTACAAAAAGACAGAAGAAACATATGAATGGTGACTTTATCTGAAGGAAGATACCGTGTCAATTTATAACATTTCATGGATTTGTTACCAACTGGACATAACGGTAACATTGTACTTTTACCAAAGTTATATGTTGCTAATGTCTGGTTCTATAGTAGAAGTCATTGCATTACAATTGATTAAGACAGTAGAAGTAGGTTTGCTGATTTTTACATTTTCCTTCAACTTTATAAATATTAACTAAAAAAGTGCTTCTTGAGTTTGTGTCTTAAAAAAGTAACCATGAACTTTATTTCTCTTTCAGTTGCTGTCTCCTAGGTTTTAGACCCATATCGAATAATAGCAACAGAAGAAAAATGATTTTGTTAGCTGGACTGACACCTATCATCAATCACTGAGGAGGCTTCTCTGGGGGACTTGAAAGTGAAACGTAATTTTTTGGAGAATGAGTTCCAGGAGGCTTACAACACGCTCCTACTCTGCGGGGGATGGAAGGTCCGGCTACCACAATGTAGATGATGTCACAGGGAGCAGCAGAGCCAACAGCCGAGCCAACAGCCACAGCTACCTCTCCAGTGTCAGGCCTGAACACAGGTAAACATCCCCTTGAACCTGCCCCCACCGCCTTCGTTTAAAATCAACGACTGGGCTTGAGTGACATAGACAATTATAACTCTACCTAACCAAGTAATAACATGTTTATTACGTAGTTCCTCTCCCTAACAAATGGCATCATGTGTTGTTAATATTAAAATAGGATTTGCAATCTTTGTGAATTGAAATGTGTGGATTTTTCTGTGTTTTACTTTAATTTAGTTGGTTTCGTTTCATTGTCTAAAGGGCTGCTTGAATGACCAGCTGATAGGTAACACTCAAAACTAGCTCATAAAACCCCATGACCATGAAGGTCAGCTCTATGCTCTTTATAAATAAACTACAACTCACTGCATAAGTGTGTGGAAATATATACTGTCTTTCAATATCCAACCCACCTAAAAACAGAAGAACATTAAGGAAAATCCAGTATGGACTAATTGCAAAGTGAGTGTTAAAACCTAGTATGATATTTTAAGTCAAGTGCAAACATTTATTCATAACTGTAATTCAGTAAAATATTAACAATTTTGCAGCATTGCAGGATCAGGAAACATCCATAATGTATGTAGTAATATGTATCTCATTTGAATGTATTACATTCAGGGTCATGTGTGTTCGATCATACGAACCCCGTTTCCCAAAAAGTTTGGACGCCACGTAAAATGCAAATCAAAACAGAATGCAATGATGTGCAAATCATTTAACCCTATATTTATTTGAAAATGGTACAAAGACAAATTAAATAATGAAACTGAGAAATGTAATTGTTTTTGGAAAAATCTATTCCCATTTTTTATTTGAGCAACACGTTAAAAAAAACTGGGGATGGGCATGTTTGCCACTGTGTTGCATCACCTCTTCTTTTAACAACACGCTGTGTTTGCGAACTAAGGAGAGAAATTGCTGTAGTTTTGAAAGTGAAATGTTTTCCCAATCTGGCTTGATATAGGATTTCAGCTGCTTAACAGTTCAGTGTCTCCTTTATTGTATTTTTTGTTTCATAATGCACCAAATGTTTTCAGTGGGTGACAAGTCTGGACGGCAGGCCAGTTTAGCATAGTTAAAGTCTCTTTTTGAGACTCTTTTTTAACACAAGACTCAGTTTAGACTCTTTTCTACAGAGCCATGCTCTTGTAATACGTGCAGAATGTGGTTTGGCATTGTCTTGCTTAAATAAGCAAGGCCTTCACTGAAAAGATGTTGCCTGGATGGCAGCATATGTTTCTCCAAAACCTGTAATTGTTTGGCATTAATGGTGCTCTCACAGTTGTGCAAGTCACCCACGCCATGTGCACTAATGCACCATTATACCATCACGGATGCTGGCTTTTGAACTGTGCACTGATAACAATCTGGATGGTCCCTCTCCTCTTTAGCCTGGAGGATGCGGCATCCATAATTCTCCAAAATAATTTCACATTGTGATTTGTCAGACCACAAGACAGTTTTGCACTTGACCGTAGTCTATTTTAAATGAGCTCGGGCCCAGAGAAGGCTGCGGCGTTTCTGGATCTTGTTTATGTATGGTTTCTTCTTTGCATGGTAATGTTTTAACTTGCATTTGCGGATGCAGCAACAAAATGTGTTTACAGCCCATGCAGTGATGTCCACTAAACAATCGTGTCTGTTTTGAATGCAGTGCCGCCTGAGGGCCCAAAGATCACGGCCATCCTATATTGGTTTTCAGGCCTTGTCCCTTGCGTACAGACATTTCTTCGTATTCTCTGAATCTTTTAATGGTATTATGTACCATATATGACGAGATCCCCAAACTCTTTGCAATTTGACATTGAGAAACATTATTCTCAAATTGTTGCAATATTTGCCCGTGCAGTCTTACACAGAGTGGTGAACCCCTCCCCATCTTTACTTCTGAAAGACTCCTACTCTCTGGGATGACCTTTTTATACCTAATCATATTACTGACATGTTGCCAATTAACCTAATTAGTTGGAGATGTTCCACCAGTTTTTATTTAGCATTTCATAACGTTTACAGTCTTTTGTTGCCCCTGCCCCAGCTTTTTTGAAACATGTTGCTGGCATATATTTTTATATATAGACACAATAACATTTCTCAGTTTCAACATGTAATATGTTGTCTTTGTAAGTATAAATATAAGTATCCCAACTTTTTGGAAACAGGGTTGTAGTAAAATGTATTTTGTTATGGAATAACAGATTCAGATTTGATAGCCAGTTTAAATAATGACCAGTAAATTGTTGAAAAAAAGACTATTACAATTTATATTTAAGAGCACTTATTCCATATATGCATATTTTCCTTCATGATGGAACACGCACTATGCCTGATGAGCTGCTTTTATCTGCCCCCTTTCTGCATAGCTACTCCAGTCACAGCTATTCTCAATACAGGCCATCAAGGTACTCATGCATCTGTTTAGAATCCATTTAACTAACACCTGCACTTGCTATTTTATGCTTTCTTTTGCCGGGCTTGTGTTTTCTTTCACTTAGGACAGACAATAAAAAAGAATAAATGTGTGTTTGGTGAAATATATTGGCTGTTATTTGGTCACAGTGATATTGGATTGCATCACATATTACATTACAAACGACATAACACCCATTCTGACCTCTGAAATACATATGAAAAGAAACACAATCCATGGAAATTGAATCACTAGTATCTGAAATCACATTACCTAACAGTATGTAGGCTTAAATTTGTTCAAGAAAATATGTTGTATTATTTAAAAAATGACACATTTAGAAAATAGATTTGGCCCAGGGCTTAAAAATGTGTTTCTATTTGGAAATTAAAGTTGTTGTTTTTTGCAGGAGCACACTGCACTGTGTTATGCAACAGTTAACTGAGGAAACCCAGCCATACTTTGAATCCACTTTAAAGTCAAAAGCTGTGTCTGAAACCTGTAACACCATGTTCACCTGTGACGTGTCAGGTAAATCTGTCTCCCACAGTCTGTGTATCAGTGCAATACATTGTTTGTTTTCTCATTCTTAGTTTTCAAGATGTTAACCAATCTAAAAGTAGTTCTCCTGTATACATTTCTATTTGTTTCAATCTTTCTTTTTAGGTCACCCGACTCCGGAAGTGACATGGTATAAAGATGATGTGCAATTGGACAGATACTGTGGACTACCTAAATATAATATATCCCGCAATGGACAAAACCATTCCCTGCACATTTATAAGTATGCATTTTCTAACGCATAAAAATAGCAATTTTTGTAAAAAAATTTTTACTTTTGGTCTGTATAATTTCTGTTAACATTTAAAATTGTTACATAAAAAAATGACAATAGACTATAGAATTTCTCTTTTCTTTCCAGTTGCAGTGAGGAGGATGCAGCCATCTACCAGGCGTCTGCCAGGAACAGCAAAGGCATTGTGTCCTGCTCTGGAGTTCTGGAGGTGGGGACGATGACGGAGTACAAAATCCACCAGCAATATTTTGCAAAGATGAAGCTTAATGCAGAAAAGAATAGCAGGGAGCTGGAGAAGCCCAAGGTGTGGGACAAGGAGAACCACATATCTTTAGATGGTCAACAGGAGACACAGAGGACCATCAGTCCAGACCGGTCCCAGAGGAAAAGACATTCTCCTATGGACCACAGCTTCATTGCCCCCAGCTCTATGGAGAATGAGGTGGTGGAGAAAAATACTCTGGCCCAGGCTGCTGAGGTTGAGTCCAGAATACAGGACAGAGTGGCAGGGGAAGAGGAAATGGAAACTACTGTTATTGGGACTGGGGCTTCCTATATCAAACGACAGACAGCCATTACAGAAAATGGAAGTAGCAAAGGCTTGACGTATGACCATGATTCATTGCAAAAGTATTTTGCTCCACATACGCCCAAAGTATCACTGTCCAAGAAGAAGGTAAAGATCTTTAAAGGAGAAGAGAGCAGTGTGACAGCTGATAGCCAGGCAGGGAAGGGGCCTGAGAGGGACAGTGGGATGAGTGAGGAAGGAAAAGTCAGTGTGACATTCTGTCTGGCAGATTCTGCAACCTTGCCAATTGAAGCAATGGAAGTGGAGAGTGCTGTGGACCCTTCAGCCTCCAAGATGAATGGTGTAAACTACATGAAACAGACAAAGAAAGACCCACAGAATAACACTGTGTCCATAATGGAAGACGTGAAGGTTCAATTGGATGAAAAGACGCTTGTAAAAACCCTACCACACAAGGATGAATCTACTTCTCCTGGGTTCTCTTCGAAAGGGCAAACCACTTCAGGGACTAAGAATCAAACATGTTCAGTGGCTCAGGTGACCCGTAAGGTTGGAAATAACAACATCAAGGGAAGTCATAGTACAGTTCCTCCTGTGACCTCAATACAACCACAAGCACATACTTCAGATAAACTACAACCAAAACCAATTATTCCAGTTGAACTACAACCACAACCAAGTCTTGCAGTTGAACTACAACCACAACCAAGCACATCAGTTACATTACAACCTCAGCCAAGTGCTTCACTGAAACTACAACCACAACCAAGACCTCCCTCTGTAACGTCACAACCACAACAGAGCGAAATAGTAAAGCCACCAGTACAAACAAGCCTTTCAGTGAAACCACCAGAACAAACAAGCCTTTCAGTAAAACCACCAACACAGCCAAGCCTTTCAGTAAAACCACAAGCACAGCCAAGCCTTTCAGTAAAACCACAAGCACAGCCAAGCCTTTTAGTAAAACCACGAGCACAGCCAAGCCTTTCAGTAAAACCATCAGCACATCCAAGCCTTTTAGTAAAACCACAAGCACAGCCAAGTCTTATAGTAAAACCACAAGCACAACCAAGCCATCCAGTAAAACTGCAAGCACAACCAATCCTTTCCACAAAACCAGAAGCACAACCAAGTCTGTCATTGAATCCAGAAACACAACCAAGTCATCATTCAGCAAAACTACAACCACAGCCAAATAAACGGAGTCCTCTTTCAGGGGAACTAGTACCACAGCTATGTCAGTCAAGTGGTCCTTCAGCAAAACGTAATCCAAGTCCTTCTGCAAACCTGCATTCACAATCAAGTCCTTCACAAACACAACAACCTCAAACAAGTCCCTCTGTTACTCTACAACCACAACCAAGTTCTTGTCCACATATGTCAAACAGCTCATCAAAGGGCATTGGAACCAATCAAAACATTATAATGGACAATAAGCCTTCGGCACCGGGAAACCTTAACAGCTTTACTGCGAAAGCTAAAACAGAATGCTCATCAAAGGATTCTGCGACAGTGCTTGGGATACTACAATCAGATACATCTTCCATCCATCAAACTGGAAGAGCGGGTCATGTTGCTGGGGGTACAGTGCCATCTGTCCTAATGATACCCCGTGAGAGCAGCAAGTCCGTCTCTGCTTTGCCTCAGCGTCTGTGTGAACAGGCAGGAGATCAGATGTCTGAGGAGGAAACAAGCACCAGCCTAAAGAATGTGTCTGTGTCTCAGCTGCCTGTGCTGCTGGGTGAGGAGGTGAGTGTCCCTGCTCTGTCCCTATGAGCTCATGGAGCGCCTAGTGTTTCCAACAAACACCAGCCACATCAGATCAGTTACACAAGCACCCAGAGGGATATTATTAGATTTTAAGTATTCCTTCACTGTGTGACAAGATTTATTTGTAATGATGCATGTGCTGGCAAAGGCAACAGGTATTTTACCGCTGCTAGATATTGAATGACTGAAAACATTTATTTAAATATCATCGAGGACCCGAAGGCTTATGTCGTGTGTTAGATTTGTCCAACAAGGATTTTGGGAGGTCATCTCTGTTGGCTTTTAAACAGTGTGTGGCTTTGAGTCTACAGGGAATGGTCTTGATGGGGAAAACAATTGACATGACAGTGAAAAGCACAGTGGAACAGATGATTTAGTGATGATGACTCAAAAGGTTTAGGCTTGGTCCATACGTAGAAAGTATAATAGGTAATGTGTTTGATCTGCTTGAGACTTGACTGTTATCCTTAATTTAAAGTCTATTCTTTCAGCTATACTGCAGATATGAATTGTTTGTTTGCTGCAGTATTTCAAAACAACTTTGGTAATGTTCATTTCGGTCATTGTTTATAATCATACATGTTTACGTCAGTGTTTGGAGCATGCATGTTTTACACAGTCATTTTGGAAGATCTGGGAGGCGCATTTACTACCGTTCGTTCGGAAGCTCAGCGTTTGTGGGGCATGTGCTGTCTAACATTCGTTGGCTTTCTGAAAGCGTCTATTTACATAACATTCCTTAACCATTCATTAAACTATCTTGCCAGCTATGCAATAATGAGAAACACTGATTGGCTTTCTCCAGTGCATAAATCTTTAATGTTATGTTTAGTTTTGTTGCTTTCTACTATATTAGTCATGGCTAACAAAGCACTGACTTAATAACTAGTAAATATTATACTAGTGGCTAATGAAGAACTGGCATAGTAACTGGTAATTTCCAGTTTGGCAGTCAATATATCGTTACAATTTCCAAATGTTATTACCTTGGAAAAGGGAGACAATTCCAGGTTAATATATTTAGTCCCACAGGCACACTGTGAAAGACATAAAAAGAACCAGCTGTATTAAAGAAACAACACAGACAATACTTAACAACATAATAAAGAAATAAGATGAGATTGGTAACTGCATAATATACTTATACCGACCTAATCTGTGTTTTTCTCAGAAGAATGTAGACCTATTTTCTTCAGGATTGCATGTGTCACTCTTCTTATTCTGTTATCTACTTTCTCCTCCAGTCTTTCTCCTCTTTTCTTCACTTGTCTTCCTTCCTTTCCTTCTCTTTACCTTTCAACCTTACTCTCCTACACTCTCCTCCCTTCACTCTTTTTACTCCCTTAATTGTTCCTTTTCACTCTCTTCTCCTTCCTCTCCAATCTTTAATAACAAATAGTACACTATTAGACAAAATAGTTTGGTTAACAGATTGCCATTGCTTGCCTCATTTTTGTTTTTTTTCTCAAAAACATTGTTTGGAATAATAAATTGGCAGGCTCTGTAATCATATCTTTAACTTTCCTCCTCTATCTCCTTCACTGTTCTTTCTATCCAGTCGTCCTCTCCTTCCTCTCCATCTTCTATGCTAATGTTATCAATGACAATTCCTAAATATATTTTATATTATAATGCCAAACCACTAAAATTCTAATCTACAAATAAATATATTCATAATTAATTCTGCATTAATTTAATATGATCATATTTTCATAATAACGCTTCTTTACATAGATACCATAACAGTAGCTAGCTAACCTAGCTAGCTAACTTAGTCTACATAGCTAACATTAGCTAGCATAACCTATTTAAAATCTTATAGAGCAGATCATCTATCTATTTAATCAATTGCGACATTATAACATCACTAGCTACTATCTCACACGATTGAAACCTGTCTTGAAAAGGCATTTGTGCTTATGTTGTGGATTCACTTGCCACTTGCGAGCTTCTGGACGAGTTTTCCAAAGCAGTTTTCTCAAAAATTAGTGCGAACAAGTATTTAGCAGAAGAGTTAATGGATCTGCTATTGTGAGCAGCCCTCTCTGCCAAAACAAGCACAACGCGATTGAGATGTCAACTTGTGGGCTCTACTGCCCAGTCTATCTTGCCACATAAAATATTATTTCTCTTTGCTGTTTTTAACACACAATGAAAAACGGGGACATTTTCCGAGGGCCGCTCCAGCCGGGGACAGGCCACCAAAAACGGACTGTCCCCGGAAAACAGGGAACATCTGATCACCCTACAGTCTTTAGCTTAACCAGGCTAATGAAGCACTGGCATAATAATTCAAATCAAGAGTGGTGAATGCTTTAACTATTTTGCTTGCGTGAATGCTTTAACTATAATTTTTTGAAGCAAGCACAAGGAATAATAAGTACAGCCGGTAAATAGCCTGTAACACTTTCTTCAGCCCAGTGAGGTTCTGACACCAGGAACTCGAAGTCACAGCACATAGAGCATAATGCATTAAAAAAGGTGATTTATATATTTCTATCATCAACTACCAGTTCCAGTATTGCTCACTGTCTCCTTGCTTGCATGCATGTGTACGTTGAGATAGCAACTTTATTTCCACAGTTATGAACTAGAAACTTACAACCCCTTTTCCCAAAAACTTGGGACGCTGCGTAAAATGCTAATAAAATTATTGAATACCTATATTTAGTTGATAGTAAGTAGTACATAGACAACATATTAAATGTTGAACCAGAGAAATGTTATTGTTTTTGGAAAAATATATGCCCATTTAGAATTTGATGCCAGCAACACATTTCAAAAACGTTGGGACAGGGGTGTGTTTGTTACAGTGTTGCATCACCTCTTCATTTAAATGCATTCTAAGCATTTGGGAACTGAGGAGACCAATTTCAGCAGTTTTGTAGGGGAAATGTTTTCCCATTCTTGCTTGATATAGGATTTTAGCTGCTCAACAGATCAGGGTCTCCCGTGTGATAAAGCACCTTTGTTTTCAATGGGTGACAGGTCTGGACTGCAGGCAGGCCAGTTTAGCACCCTGACTCTTTTTCTACGGAGCCATGCTGTCATAATACATGCAGAATGTGCTTTGGCATTGTCTTGCAGAATAAGCAAGGCCTTCCCATCTTAAATTAACTTGGGCCCAGAGAACGCGGCAGTGTTCTTATTTGCATGGGAGAGTTTTAACTTGCATTTGTGGATGCAACGACATACTGAGAATGTTTTTCAGAAGTGTTCCTGAGCCCATGCAATGATTTCCACTACAGTATCATGTCTATTTTTAATGCAGTGATCACAGCAATCCATTATTGGTTTTGGGCCTTGTCCCTTGCGTACTGAGATTTATCCGGATTCTCTGAATGATATTATGTACTGTATATCATGAGGTCCCCAAACTCTTTGCAATTTTACATTGAGAACCATTATTCTTAAATTGTTGCACTTTTTGCCTGCACAATCTTTCACAGAGTCATGAACTCCTTGCCATCTTTACTTCTGAAAGACTCATCCTCTCTGGGATGTTCTTTTTATACCCAATCATGTTACTGACCTGGTGCCAATTAACCTAATTACAGTGGGGAGAACAAGTATTTGATACACTGCTGATTTTGCAGGTTTTCCTACTTACAAAGCATGTAGAGGTCTGTAATTCATAGGTACACTTCAACTGTGAGAGATGGAATCTAAAACAAAAATCCAGAAAATCACATGGTATGATTTTTAAATAATTCATTTGCATTTTATTGCATGACATAATTATTTGATCGGCTACCAACCAGTAAGAATTCCGGCTCTCACATACCTGTTAGTTTTTCTTTATGAAGCCCTCCTGTTCTCCACTCATTACCTGTATTAACTGCACCTGTTTGAACTTGCAACCTGTATAAAAGATACCTGTCCACACACTCAAACAGACTCCAACCTCTCCACAATGGCCAAGACCAGAGAGCTGTAAGGACATCAGGGATAAAACTGTAGACCTGCACAAGGCTGGGATAGGCTACAGGACAATAGGCGCAATTATTAGAAAATGGAAGAAGTTCAGGATAATGGTCAATCTCCTTTGGTCTGGGGCTCCATGCAAGATCTCGCCTCATGGGGCATCAATGATCATGAGGAAGGTGAGGGATCAGCCCAGAACTACACGGCAGGACCTGATCAATGACCTGAAGAGAGCTGGGACCACAGTCTCAAAGAAAATCATTAGTAACACATTACGACGTCATGGATTAAAATCCTGCAGCCCACGCAAGGTCCCACTGCTCAAGCCAGCGCATGTCCAGGCCAGTCTGAAGTTTGCCAATGACCATCTGGATGATCCAGAGGAGGAATGGGAGAAGGTCATGTGGTCTGATGAGACAAAAATAGATCTTTTTGGTCTAAACTCCACTCGCCCTGTTTGGAAGAAGAAGAAGGATGAGTACAACCCCAAGAACACCATCCCAACAGTGAAGCAAGGAGGTGGAAACATCATTCTTTGGGGATCATTCTTTTCTGCAAAGGGGACAGGATGACTTCACCATATTGAGGGGAGCATGGATGGGGCCATGTATCGCGAGGGAAGTGGAGGGAACTTCGTAAGAAGATGGCTTCGTAAGAAGCATCTCAAGGTCCTGGAGTGGCCTAGCCAGTCTCCAGACCTGAACCCAATAAAAAATCTTTGCAGAGAGCTGAAAGTCTGTATTGCACAGCGACAGCCCTGAAACCTGAAGGATCTGGAGAAGGTCTGTATGGAGGAGTGGGCCAAAATCCCTGCTGCAGTGTGTGCAAACCTGGTCAAGAACTACAGGAAACGTATGATCTCTGTAATTGCAAACAAAGTTTCTGTACCAAATATTAAGTTCTGCTTTTCTGATGTATCAAATACTTATGTCATGCAATAAAATGCAAATTAATTATTTCAAAATCATACAATGAGATTTTCTGGAATAATGTTTTATATTCCATTACTCACAGTTGAAGAGTACCTATGATAAAAATAACAGACTTCTACATGCTTTGTAAAGTGGGAAACCCTGCAGGTTATCAAATATTTGTTCTCTCCACTGTAGTTGAGAGATGTTCCACCAGGTGCTTTTCAAGTCTTTTTTAAAACATGTTGGTGGCATTAAATTAAATGTGGACATATTCTTCAAGGATCAATAACGTTTTTCCGTTTCAACATTTGATATATTGTCTTTGTACTATTTTCTATTGAAAATGTGGATTTTGCATTCTGTTTTTACTTCCATTTTACAGTGTTCCAACTTTTATGGAAACAGGGTTGTATAAGAAGTTTTTAAATTGTTGAATATAATAAGATATAATAACTCCTCAATTGATAGTGCATTTTGTTTCAAATGGTTTTACAACTATGGTAATACTTCACATGGTAATATAACTACTTCACATGGTAATATAACATATATTAGTCCTAGCCTGAAAATTGTTTAATTTCTATCCCGAAGATTGGTAGATGAGTCTCAGCTGTTTAGGACTTAAACAGCTGATTAGGACTTAAAAGGACTTAAAGCTGAGGAAAATACACACAACCTGACTCATGCTGTTTGGTATCTCTACTGATACTTCAAATGTATGCTTTTATCTCTTTGAAACGTGTTTGTTTTCTGTCACTGTTCACTTGGCTCCTTGTAGTTTTTATAGACGCTCCCCATTCCATGTCCGCAACACTCCTAATCTAGCTTTCCCTGCCCACACAACCCATGTGGAATACCTGGTCACTGGCACCATTTGGATATTTTGACCTGAACAAGGCAGAGGTCGTCTTGACCTATGCTGCCTCTCAGGTCCATTTTTGGCACTCACTGAGTCATGAATTATCCAAGAAAAAACAGCTACTCCAGCTGCTCTCCTTTCATCAGACTCCCATAGTCCAAGAGCATCTGGTGGTGGTGGCACAGAGCAAATCATCTCTTCAAAGGCAGGATTTTCTCCCTTCCCCCCTACTCACTTCTGTTTCTCTTTTTTTTTATTCCATGTTGTCAATTGGACTTAAATGGGTCGTCCAAAAATCTTATTCCAGTGAAAGTGCCCTTCAGGGACGCCGACAGGAACGACGGGCCCGGGACAGAATTTAACTTTTAGGATACACTGTAAACAAAAACTTGCATTCACTAGCTAGAAAGAAAGTTACCTATTTCATCTTTGATATTCACCTCGGACAGTCAAACTTTATTTGCTTGAGAGAGAAAGGAAAATACACACAACGATCAGCCATAACATTATGACCACCTGCCTAATATTGTTTGTCCAGCACATCCCACAGCTGCTCAAATGGATTGAGATCTCGGGAATTTGTCAACGCTGTGTGTTCTGACACCTTTCTATCAGTACCAGCATTAACTTTTTCAGCAATTTGAGCTACAGTAACTCATCTGTTGGATCGGACCACATGGGCCAGCCTTCGCTCCCCACATGCATCAATGAGCCTTGGCCGCCCATGACCCTGTCTGCCGTTTCACAGCTTTTCCTTTCTTGGACTACTTTTGATAGGTATTGACCACTGCAGACCTGGAACACCTCATAAGGGCCCCAGTTTTGGAGATGCTCTGACCCAGTGACAATCTGCCTTGTCTCCACGGGTTGAACTGGGAAACTTGGGAAATCCCAGGGAATCCCAGGGAAAACTAGGGATGTCCAACCACTTGGCGCCCTTCCCACTTGACTCTCTCCTCTTTTCTTCAGATTATCTCTGTTGACCCAACTCCCTCATGAACTCAACCCAGGGGAGGTTGTCTTCAAGGCGTCCATTGTTTCCCCCTTCTGTCTTTTTCTTTAATGTAATGTATCTGACTAACTCTAGTCAATAATGTGTAATACACCCAAACCATTCAACCTTGATTACGGTTATGGAGCAGAGCTCAGAAATACAATCCCATCATGCAATGTCACCATTCCTAAATGTCCATGAAGGGTAGAATGTGCTGTATCGTCTTACAAATTGATAAAATATACAAATTATAAAATGGATTATGTCTGAGATGTAAAAATGCATTTTGCAATGGCTATGCGGCCAAGTCCAGCTTACTATGAAAAGCTGTCTGTCATACACAGTGCCCTCCAGAATTGTTGTAATACAAATTACTTAATGCAGGGGTCCAGCAAAAATGAGAGAAAATTTCTTGACTAATAATGTTTTTTTCTTTTAAATATTTTTCCTTAATTATGGGTTGAGATCAAGCTGATAAACAACAACTGTAGTTTTTTCTTTGCAAAATCAAAAATGGGCTAAAAAGGATGTGAATGTCACATCTGGCGGAAAAAACACAGCATTTTTACAGAAGTATACAAAGTGGGACAATCATACTTGACACATGAAGGCCAAATATATCAAACTTTGACAAAAATTATGACCTATTTGTGTGAATCATTGTATACCATCATGGGTAAGTTCTGGTAAATGTCTTTCAGGTTGAAAAGTGGATTCTGACAGATGCAGCACTTTAAACAATTATAATGTCAGTCTTAAAAAATCCCCTTTCTCCATTTGATTTTGTCACAGCTAAGCTTGTTTAAAGTCTCCTATCTGCAGTGAACATTGTGGGCGTGAGACAGAAATATTTTTCCTCACTTAAAATGCAAGGCCTACAATTGATTTTCATACAACATGAGCCAAGAATAATCTTCCTTCTGTACCCATCTTAATTGTATTCTCTTGATTGGTTCTTAAGTGAATAGAAACATTTATATGAATTATTAGGTTTTAAATGCACTACAATTCCCTACGGCACTGCAGTATTATTCACTTAATGAGATGCAATGCAAATAATAATTTCAGTAAATGTAAATCAGGAAGAACCGTTAACAGGCTCCAGTGCTAATTTTGGTTTTGCAATTACACCTGGTGCTCATTTTAGCAGAGCTTTATTATATTTACCTAAGATCAGAAGAACAGGTTCAGACCAGGATTCAATCTTACAAGAGATTCATAAGCTGTATCAACATTACACTACCTTATCCTGTAGGCCTACTGTGAGACTGCACTGTGTTTGTGAGGGTACTGTTAATCTCTATGGCTCATCAGAGGACCACATACATTAAGTAATAATCATGTTATAGTATTACAGCTTTACAACACTTCCCTACTAGTGGTTCTATTAGACTCTGTTAAAGGCTTTGTATTTGAGGGGTTAAACCTGTGTTAATTATTGTGTGTTGACTATAAGCCATGGGTGTCAAGTGAAGAACAGTTTGTGAAGTCCTATGAAACAGGATTGCCCCATCCATTGACCAGGTTCCAGTTAGTAAATCTGTTTTAGCACTCAACCCGACAGAGAGAGGTCACCATGGAAAACAAGATTACAACCATATATTTAGAGTGATCATCTTTCTTCCCTCTCCTTTTATCTTTGATGTGATCACAGTGTCCCTAGAATTCTGTACAGTAGAACCAATTTTACAGGGGGGAAAATTACTTCTTCATACTTACATTTATTTTAAAACTAGCTAAAACAATTTGTAGTTGATAAGGCTTTACACATTGTTATATTGTAGGATGTGAAATGAACTGCATTTTATCCTGTATAAAAACATTCCTTTGTTGTTATTTTGGGTATGGTTTTTAACCCATGTTCACACATATTCAGAGAATTTTAAGATTTAAGATTGATACAGGTACTTGTAAATGTGTGCACAATGCAACAATGTAAATGTTTTATGATGCTGTGTATTATGAGTATGACATCAGTTAAGTATTAACAGCGTGGAAATCTCTTGTTGTATGTCAAGGTTACACAGAAACACAGACAGAAGATAGAGAGGAATGGAACACCTGTCTGTCCAGAATCAGTAACACCAACCACCCGAAGCAAGCTGAACATGCCACGAAAACACTCTCCATCGGCATCGGATGAAGAGCTTGTAACAGATGCTAACAAGCGTACCCCTGCTGTGCACAATACCCCTGGCCAATCAGCCTCTGACAAACTGACACAGGGCACACAGGAGTATTCCAGAGGATCAAATGAGAGCAATACAGTACCTTTTACAGAGCCACTGATGTCACCCCTCGAAAGCCATGGTGCTGGTGAGAACACCTTGGGGTGTAGTGTTTCATTAGTGGGACAGCGATGTCAAATTGAGATGGCTATAAAAAAAATTGGGGAGACAGAAATACAAGTTGATTTAAAAGGAAAGGGTAGTTTGGTAGGTGAGTTACAAGTGAAGCGAGACAATAACGAGAAGAAACCTGGGTTGGAATCTGTTCATAAAGCGGAGAGAGTTAGCAAATTTCAGGAAAGTGAGATCAAAACCATTTCAAAAACCCCTGTTATGGAAAGTGTTGAACGTGTAAAAGTGCAACTTTTGGATGTAGAATTAGAGAATAAGCAATGTGGTTTGAAGAAAGCAGAATGTAAAATTCCAGATATTCAAAAATGTCTTCCTCAGAATTGTTCCTTAAATCCCTGCTTCAGTACTTTTATTTCAAACAAAACAAATTCAACAGACAAAACAAATGTTTCAGATGCTGACATCTCTAGACATAAAAAAATATATTTAAAAGATGCCCCAAAACCAGTAGCCAAAGTAATGTCTATAGCAGAGCTTCTAAGATCACAAATGGTCTGCATAGACGATAACAAAGTTCCACTCGTCTCAGTGGCACCAATTGCGGAGATCTCCATTTCAACACCTCCGGTACAAAATCCAAATGCAGACCAACAACCTAGAAGCCCCTCAGTAACAGGCATACAGAACATGAGAATGCAAAGTCTGGAGTTAAGGATGTATGACACAAATTATAGACAGGAACCTGAGAAAAGCACTTGTAAGAAGGTAGCAGGTATTTGTAATGGCTTTGTTTCTGCTTCAAATGTAGAGCATAACTTAACTAGCTCTAAACCAGAATGTGTGGAATCTTCCATAGTTAGACCAATGACTGAAGCCTCATCTAAAGCTTTTGTTATTCCTCCCATCTCTATCATAGACATGGATGGTTCTTTAGAGAACAGTAATACTCCTCTATGTATAGTAACAAACACTGAAAATGTCATGGATGCAAAACATGAGCAGGTTTTGGATCATACTGCTTACATTAGTCCAGACGGTAATTATAATGGTCAAAGAGAGACTTCACTTATTACACCAGAGCAAAGGTCTTCAGAAATGACAGTTACTTCTACACCCATCTCATCTGTAACCGACACCGCAGAGACACAACAAAAACTCTCAAATTCAATAAAAGAGATGAATTCGTCACACGCACTGCCTCCAGTGTTCAGCAGTCAACATGGCAGAGACAGAAGGTGTCCTTCTTCCCTTTCGGAGCATTCAGAAGAGTCTAGCCCACTTCCTAATACCAAGAAGCCAGGATTTACAACGAACCCTTCAACCCCGACACTGCAACCTGTCCATGAACCCCCCCCAGTAATAGGTATGAATCTAATTCATAGTGAAGAACACAAACCTGATGCACCTCAGACTGATCCTCAGCCTGTAACAATGCTTGTAACCAGGGGTTTCCTGTGTAATGAGACTCAAGGGTCTGTACCTGTTTCCATCATTCATTTGGATAACAAAACCTCTCCATCCGAAGGGGTAAAAGCTGAGGAATATTCAAAGTCAGACTCTTTGTCATGTGTCACAGTCAATGAAGTCAGTACTGGCCTGCTAAAGACAGACAGTGTGTCCCTTATCCCCTCAGCCACCCCACAGGAGCTGGCCTCTGGTGCCCGCCGCAAAATCATCATTCCCAAAGTCCAAGGAGAGGACCCGAAAGCTGCAGCTTCACCAACGGATGTCCAGAGCCCTCACAGAGAGGAAGTGTCCAGGATTACCTTTGGGCTCTCCCCAGAGTCCCCTTCACCCAAGTCCCCTTGTCAATCCCTCAGATTTCCTCTGCGGCAGAACCAAAGTGGCCAACACACCCCTCCAGCAGAGAGACAGTCCCCTCTCCTTGTCAGAAGGAAAGTGACTCAAAATCCAGAGACAACAGACACTGCTAAGACTGAAGAGAAACCGTCTGAACAGGACAAGCACAAGCATAACCCATTCAAAGGTAAATGCTTCTAAAGATATATCAGTGTTGTGTGAAAAAAAAAAAAGGTGGCTGATATTGGCACATTTAGAGAAAGTCGTTATTTATTCATATTAATAAAATATTAATAAAATAACCATTTGAATTAGCACCATTTGTATTAGCATAAGCTACAGTAGTGTGTGTTACAAAGTTTCTGTGTTGTTTTTGATGCATTTTTGCAGTCACAAGATGGAGCCATATCACATAAAGTTAGGCAGATGTATATATATATATATATATATATATATATATATATATATATATATATATATATATCTTTACCTAATGTCTGTCTGTCATGGGTATCTGTCTCTTACATCTTTCTCTCTCTCTCCCATCTTCGCATTCTTTTCTCCCCCTTCTCTATTTCCAGCTCCTCAGGTTATCAGGAAGATTAGGGGAGAGCCCTTCTCAGATGCCGCGGGACATTTGAAACTGTGGTGCCAGTTTTTCAACGTGCTTAGTGACTCCACCATCAGGTGGTTCAGGGATGAGGTGGAGATCGCTACAGATAAAAGAAGGTAATTCCTCAATGCAGCCTGCCTGAATCATCAACAACACAATCACATTTTTTCTGTATGTATAAACTGGTGGCCACTGTGATAAGGTGTAAGGTGTTACAGAGACACCTTGTGGTAGGCAAATGTTTTAGTTCATTGTGGAGTCCATTCTCAATACCTTTATGTTTTCCAGTTCAGGAGATGAGACTCAGGTAGCACTGGCCATTGTTCACACATCCAGCATAGATTGTGGAGTTTACGGCTGCACCATCACTAATGAATATGGGACGGACACAACAGACTTTCTACTCTCTGTTGACAGTATGTACACTTACCTCTCGGTTCATCCTCAAAAGTTGGACTTTTTCATCACTTCATCTCTTTTACCTTTTATCTGTTATTATGGCTAATTTTGTTTACTCTGTCTTGGCAGTACTCTCTGGCATGTTTTTGCGTGATGATCAAGAAGGTAACGTTTCATTGTTTGTGTTCTGTTACTGTCTACTCCAGGTACACCCAACAATGCCAACATTAGTACATTTCAGTTTACATCCAGTTGAAATAATATAATATTATCATTATAATAACAGGAAGAATATATGCCATGTACCAGATACTTTTATCTAAAGTGGTCTAAAGTCATGCATGTCTTTCCACTAAACAGTGGGAGAGGAGATAGAGATGACTCCGCTGCTGTTCACTAAGGGCCTGGCTGACTCTGGCACCTGGGGAAGGAAGTTCTTTGGGCGGATCATGACGGAGGAGGCCCACATTGGAAAGGGTTGCTCCCACAAGGCCTGTAAGGTGAAAGTTATCTATGGGCTGGACCCAGTGTTTGAGTCGGGGTCTACCTGTTACATCAAGGTGAAGAGTCCCATTGCCTACTATGGAGCCAAAGGAGAGAGCAACTTGGTCGAGAGGAACCACGCAATGACACAGCAGGTGAAGGGTTTTGTTTTTCATGCATAAAGTACTCATTTAGTGGGAGTAACAAAATTGGTTACTGGGCTACCGTGACAATATTAGGAATGTTGTGATAAGAATCACCAAAATGTCAATTCTAGTCATTTTGTCTGTTCATATATGCATTGTTCTTTCCAACAGGAATGTAGAATTCAGAACATGGCCCGTGAATACTCCAAGATCTTTGCTGCAGAATGTAGGGTGATAGAAACCTTTGGGGCAGTACTGGAGTAAGTGTGATCATCAGACATATAACAACAATCGTTTTTTTCTTAAATCTTAACACATTCTCATAACACAGTGTGTCTGTATGTGTGTGTATTATGACAAGGAGGTGTCTCTATGTGTTCACAGAGTGATCCCAGTGTACCTGATATATCGCCCTGCCAATACTATTCCCCATGCCACTGTAGAGACTGACCTGAATGGGGACTTTGTAAGGTACAGTCAGGTTGATGCTTCAGGCCGCTTGGTCATGGGAACTGGCTCTGAGGCAGCACTGAAATGCAGTGCACTGCAGCACTGGATCCACCAGTGGACCAACGGAAACCTCCTGCTTACTCGGATGGAAGGTACAGTGTTCATAAACTCAGACGACTGACTCTCCCGTTGTGTTTTGGTAAATAACAGAACAGACTAAATTAACTGTAATTGTGTGTGATTCTGTTGCAGGTGTTGACCTCAAGATCACAAATGTTTCAGTGTCCATCAAATCAAAAGGGTTGGTAGGCTTATAATGTTCCCTGTTATATTCTCTGAACATTGTGTTTAAGAGGTATGCATGATAACACAGATCATTGCACAAATACGGCACAGTCACACTACAAGCGTCATGTTGCCTTGTCATCAACATCATGTCAAAGTGACATTCTACCTGTTAGAAACTCTCACCAGAAACCCATCAAAATCAAAAAAAATTCTTCCATATTTTCAATAACAATACTGAAACTATGCTCAGGGCAGTCATCAAGAATTGGACGTGGCGCAATCCAAGTAGTACAGGAAGAGTCATTTATTTCAAAGAAGGCTGGTGCCAACTCCATGGCTGTAGTGTAGCTTCTGGGTAATAATGCTGTAATAACTAGGGCACAGAGCTCTGTAAACAACCCGTTCCTTTACTCTGTAACATAATCATTGTTGTCATTCCAGGTACCAAAGTCTCACGATCACAGAGAACCCCAGTGTGTTTGAGCAGTTTGTCTCTCAGCACCACTGTAACTACTACTGTGGCCTCCTCAGCCTGAAACTGCTGAAAAGCCAAGACTCCCTACAGACCCCAGCCAAACCCAAGGGCTCCAGGAGCCCACTGCTCCACCGCAAAGTGTCTGGCTCCTCCAGGTATGATGCACTGCCATTTGGCCAGTGGGCAAGGCAATTAACCTTAAATTGTGGATGACCCCTGTGCCTGTCAATGTTTGTGTCATTGACATGTTTTTTTCTCTTTTTAGTCCACAGCCCTCCAGGAAAGCTACAGGAAGCCCCAGGCTGGCCAGAAAGGAAGTTGAGCCAGAGGACAGCAAGTCCACTACCAACCTCAAGAATGTAGATTTCCTCAAGGTTGTCCAGAGCTAGAATGGCTTCTCTGGTTGTAGAAAACAGCTGCTTTTCTCAATGAAGAGAATACATACTGAACAAGGTATGGAATCACGGCCGGACATGTCCACCCCATCAGTAGAGCTTTGGGGGAGCTGGGAGCCAGTCTGGGATGAAAGGCTGGTGACCCCTCCCTCCTTTAAGCTTTGAGAGAAAAAGAGACAAAGACAGAGGCATGGGTCCCAGAAGAAGGTTGAGATGGATGGCCATCTCAGAAGGCCAAGAGAATGGAAAGACAATGAGAACGAAGAATGTAGCCAGACATAACAGAGGCATTTTGCACATATTCAAATTAATTATGTGTTTCAAGAAACAATGACAAGCACCTTAGTATCAAAGGTCATGATGTCTATGTTGCCAGAATTGGAAACAATAGATATAAATGACTGCAGTAGTACGACCATCAAAGTATACAATTATTAATTATTAAATTGACTAAATAATGAATTATTACCATAATGACTCATTATTATTATTATTATGATATACTATATAAAAGCCTTTTATACTTTGCTGTCGTCAAGCCTTGCAGACCTTTGCCATTCAAGTTGTCAATTTGTTGAGGTAATCTGAAGAGATTTCACCCCATGCTTCTTGAGGCACCTCCCACAAGTTGGATTGGCTTGATGGGCACTTCTTATTTACCATACGGCCAAGCTGCTCCCACAACTGCTCAATAAGGTTGACATTCGGTGACTGTGCTGGCCACTCCATTATAGACAGGACACCAACTGATTTCTTCCCTAAATAGTTCTTGCATTGTTTGGAGCTGTGCTTTGAGTCATTGTCCTGTTGAAGGAAAACATTTGCACCAATCAAGCACCATCCACAGGGTATGGCATGGCATTGCAAAATGGAGGGATAGCCTTCTTCAAGATCCCTTTCATCCCAAATAGCACTCAATTTACTTGTGGCACATCCCATAGCTTTTATTTTCAAAACAGAGGTGGGGTGATACACTTAGTTATTGTTTCAATTGCAGATTCTAGCTGTAAAGATGAAGGCTTTCACATGAACATGGGGTAACAAAAAACATTACAGTACATAAATTAACAGTTAGTTGAGGAGTAAAAGACAATCCTCTTGGAAAAGCACTCCTTTCAGGATCTTTGTTCTATTACGACAATGCTTTTGTATATCATCCATTATATAGTATTCCATGACACTGAACACAGTGAATAATCCCACACTGACTTTTATACTGGAACTTCTCTCTGTGTGCATTGTATAACATTCATAAAAACGTTACCAGGAGGCCATGTCTGTAAAATAAAACATATTGAATTAAATTACATCTCATTAAATAAGACGTGCTTGGCCTATCTCAAGGAATTTTGAGTGCTGTTCTGGAAGGTATTTGACCTGTAATGTATATCTGTCATGGGAGTTATTCAGTAGGCAGGTAGCTACATCACTTGTTGTAATCAAAAGCAGCCCATCTGCTCTATGCAATGTATATCTACCCATCCAACGTTCTCTATATGAAATGCAATATCTTGGTATGTGAGTTTCCCAGCAGTATCTGACTGACCTCCACTATCTGAGAAAGCATAGTTACAGAGCATTCTGTTATCATCATTCCACTGGAGCTATGAATAGTGCGGTTATATTGAAACACGCCACAACTGATAATAACCTCATTCATTTTAACCACTGTAATATTTCAGATTCAAAGAGCCCACACATTAAATTGCTGAAAGACATTTACTGAGTAAAACATCAAATTGAGAGAAATACTGTATGTAACTTAAGTCAAAAAAGAATATAATTCCATTCTTTATGGAAAGATATTTGTCTGAAAATGGCATTTTCATATAATTTGAAGTAAGACATTCACTGAACAACTTTCACAATTTGTGAATAAAAGTCACTGATTTAGCTAAATAATGCCAGGCAACACAGGTATAAGCCACTTCAGATTACCATCACTTAAAACATCAGCATTCTGCACACTAGATGTCAGCATCACAAAGAAAGAGACATTTACTCAAGTAAAACAAAATGGAGTGGCAATTATGTTTTACTATATTACAGAAGATCTTTACATACTGCAATTTAAAATAAACCTTTATCAGAATACGTTTATGATGTGCTGCAATTTATACTCATGGAAGGCATGCAAGAGACAGAGAGGGAACATCAGAGACAGAGAGATGAAAAATGAGAGAAAGACACTTGAGAGATGATTGAAAACCCTTGTGGTGAAGCTCGGGGGCGAGTGTGCTGCTCCCTCCAACCTACCACACTGTTGATTTCATCATTCTATCAATCACTGAGCGAGAGGGTTCAGAGCCGTCAGGCGTCAATGCAACCCCACCAACGCTGTGATGACTGACAAAATCAGCTTCAAGTGGAGAGAACACATTACTCAGAGTCTTTAGTCTCTGTTTGGGATTAATGTGTTCCCGAGATCTGGAGGGGATTTTAGACAGCCCAACATAAATAAGTAAAGAGGAAGTATTGGAAGGTCGATCAGATATCCGACTGCAGCAACAATAGTGTTTGTGTTTCTGAAGAAGGCAAGGGCTCTATCTCAACCACCAACATTTCAGAAACCACACTCCACAGCATTGCAACGCATAAGCCTATTCAGAGTACACATGCATCGATGGCAGTATGTTCACCATGCAAAGATGAGGTTTGCCCTCATACTGAACTTAAGTTTATGTCATGACAATTCTGTACTTATGTTGTCCTTACTACAGTTTAATTATAACTATGTTTTAGTTAGTGGAAGCCTATGAAGCAAGATATAACTGGGCCAAGATTCTACAGATTTTGACATTGTTTCATTTGAAACTGAACCGTAGTTTACAGTAAGGTAACTAGCTAGCTAACAAGTTGTTTACAAATGTAATTCACCCAGTGCTAGCTCAGACTGAACCATGGTGTATTGTTTCTTTTGCACAGAAATTGCTTTCAACGAATGGAACCAAGTTAAAAAAAAATCCTTTATTAACAATACTTTTAAACCTCATGCCCAACCCAAAATTAGGATTAAAAGGCACATTTTGTTTCAGGTGTTTTTACTTCGACGTTGTGAAATCGGACTTTGGTTTTACATAATCAGTTAGTGGATGTAGAAGCTAATGATGAAGAACAATATTTGTAAAGGCCCACAGGATGTTTTTTAATACAAATACTGAGGTAACTATTTAAAAAAAATGTATATACATTTGAACAGTAGCTACTGTTTCACAAAATACCCGTAGCCTACTGATACAGAACTAGATAAATCAGCTCATGTTTGGAATATCAGTCAAAGCCTACACTTTTTATGAAGCTTACCACTGCCAATCCCCAGAACATTTGAGCCATGTATTTGTTTAAAAAGCACATAAAGAGAGAAAGCAGGAGCTGCTGTGTGAGTCTTGGGTAAAACATGGTCGTGGCTGAGTTAATCATAGTGTTAGCTTTCTACTGTATTTGAGAAGTCAAAGAGCTTTGGATAAGCACAGTACAGCTGAGCTGACACCACACTGCTGTCTTGTTTTTTTGCTGTGTTTTTATCTCACTACTTCCTTTCGTTCATTCTTTGTTCTCCTCTCTGACAGCTCCTCCACTTTAGCAGAGCTAGAAGCCCTATGTAAACTCTCATGGACAGACTCTGTAAACATAAATGGTACAGGAGATCCAAAGATTTGTATAACTTATCCAAGATAGTCCACAAGCTGTTGTTACCCAGTGGAAGGTCTAAGGAAGCCGAGTGAGAAGAACATAGCAAAGGAGGTGGACAGAGCAAAGCACAAGCTAGCAAGATCCTATAGGACAATATTTGTGAGTTAGTATGGTTCTGTTAGAAAAAATAAACTGCTTTGTGAAGTGGATAACTGCAATAAATTTGACCTACATTGTTTAGAAACAATGCAATATAAAAAATATTTATTCGGGTGAAGTCCAAAGAATGTAGTCCTCTCTGTTTGTAACAAATACTACTTTTCATCAATGAGAAAATTAGATTTAATTGGCTTAGATTCAACTTTATTGTCATTGAACAAGTACAAGTACAGTACAATGAAATGCAGTTAGTATCTAACCAGAAGTGCAAATAGAAGAAGGCAGAAAATGTATATACTTGTAATAAGTATATGTGTATTACAAGTGGAATGTATAGATGTGCAATGTAGGCAAATGCAGTACAAATGGCAATACTAAATGTGCAATTAAGGACAATGGAGGAGGGGAGAAAATGTGCAATTATTAAGTATAGTGTATGTTACACTATACTGGGATATAGTGGGATAAATAGAATGTGCGGGTACAGATGGCAATTCTAATGACATTCTAGATGTGCCAACAAGGCATTGAAAGAGTGAGGTAGCATGTGCAACCGGGGTGCAGAGATAGCAGCAATGAAGTGTATGTAACAACAGAAAAATGCAAGTTCAATGGCAATTCTAAATGTGCAATGAAGGCAAATTGAATGTGCAAGGTACATGGGCAACTGAAATGCAGGGGTAGCAGCAGTGAGGTTCCTGAGGTAGACATGTACCTGTAACAACTGAAAACGTACATTATCAGACTTTGCCAGGCAGTGCTAGAGTCCAGTAGTGCAAAGGGAGTAGTGCAACAACGTCCCTGAGAGGCAGGGAGGTATGGTTAGTGATGGGCCACAGAGTTCAGCAGGGTTACAGTAGATGGGAAGAAACTGTTCCTGAGCCTGCTGGTGTGGGAACGAAGCGACCTGTACCGCCTGCCTGATAGTAGGAGGGCAAAAAGTTTGTGGCACAATTGTGAAGGGTTCCTGATGATGCTGCGCACCTTGTGCAGACACCGTTTGTGCTGGAGGTCTACGATGGCTGGGAGCTGGGCACCAGTGACGTGCTGGGCGGTTTTCACCACCCGTTGCAGGGCCTTCCGTTCAGCTATGGAGCAACCGCTAAACCACACTGTGGCGCAGTTTAAATTCCAAAAGGTCAAACTAGTAGAAAATATCCCTGCAAATTGCCTTCATTCTTCTGAATCTCAAACCCCCACAATATCTGGCCGTTACTCTTTACAAGGAACAATAGTTTGTACACAGCGAAAACGATTGTACAGAAAGGACAAGTTGACCTAGAAATTGACCATCAATTTATTTCACTTAATGCATTACTCAATTGTGTATGTTAAGTGCTTTCACACCCTATTGCATATCCTGCTCAGTTGTAGAGCATTGTTAAAAACACTGCCGTCAGCCAAATCACACTTCCCTATCAAGACCCAGCCAAAGTAGCTCCAAATGTAGCACTCCATAATCCAAGCAGATTCCAGCAGGAAATGATGGAATAAAAACATTAACACAGCTCCTAATATTGCACTGAGTGGGCCTGATGGGGAGAGGTAAAGAGATTTGACTACAGTCAATTAATGTAATGACTTTATCAAGATTCACCACATGGCACAGCAAAAGTGGATATTGAGTCACTAATTATGGAAACGTTGCATGTAGTAGATATAAATAATTGCCCCCTCAGTCAAATTCAAGTTACTCTCAGGACCTCGCATTGTTCAATGTCCCAGGGCTATGTGGATTAATGGATTCTCATTCATTCATAGATATGGACAGTTAAATAAGTATCTGTATGTATCTGTCAATGACGTTTTATCCATTCAGATGGTTGTGTGGCTCATTTTAATGCAACAATTAGCAACCTTTTGCTATGATGTTATTTTGAGAATGGACCACAAGTGTGAATGTCTATAGAAGAGTAATGAACAATGAATGACATTATGTTATGACATTAGTCAGTAAGATTATTTGTCTCATGCAGATTGGACTACTTAGTAAACAGCTGATTTAGAGACACATTGTATATTCACTATCATTACAATGTATTCCCTTAGAAAACATTCTTATACAGAGTGACATATGCAAGCCATTAGTATTAAGTGCCTTGTTCAAGGACACACCGGGTTTATCACCTTGTTAGCACCAGATTTTAAATCCAAAACCTTTTAGTTACTGGCCCTACACTCTACCCAATAGGCCTTCTCTTCAATCATTAGGGAAGTTAAATATGTAACTGAGTCTGATCTATCAGCACACATACTTTATAATTAGCACGGTTGGCTATTCAATTCACAATCGTAGCAAGTGATGTTATTTTATAATTGGATGACAGAGATTCTTATTTCCCGAAAACGTATGCAAATGTATTTGAAAAGCATCACAGACTGGTAAATGTCACAGTGCAGTGATGGCATTTTGTAAAACTTTTATCTCGAATCCACCAAGTCACATTTAGCCATTTTGACGCCACTATCACTGTTGAGGCTGTCAAGGCCGAGGTAATCTATCTCAACCCACAATGCCTAGTGCTGACTAGGAAACAATGACATTCTGATAGAGATCTCTGCTTCCGTGCTTTCCCACTCTTATTAGTGTATAAAGGCTAAATCGAATCAAATAAATACTGACTAATTAAATGGGATATTATGTAAGCCCGCATACTTTGAACTATTGAACATTTATGTGCATCTTGTCAGAAATTATATCCACCACAGTCATTATTATAATTCATGGTCATACATCATACAGTAGCTAAGTCATACGTTGGCTGGTAGTAAAATGTAATGAATGCCTTCTTCAGACGATCTGTGGACCTGTTATTGAATAAAAACTAAAAGAAAACATGTACAATGCCCTCCAGACATATTGGTAAAAAGGCTTTTTTAATAAGTTGATTTGAGTCACAAGGAACTCTGAAGTGGTCATCCATGACTTTCTGTTTCACTGGGGTATAAATATGTAGTGGCATGCCACACTTGTTGAGTTATCTGTCAAAATGGGGAAGGTCAGGGAACATGAAATTAGATAAAATGTATAAATTAGGCAATGACCATATCAAATGAATATACCCATCTCCCCTATTAGGGCAATAACTAAAACGTTTGAAGAGGGCATAAGTGTTCTTGACACGATGCATAGTAATGAGAATGATTTAGGAGGTAAACATTTTCCAAGGATAACAGTAGGAGAACTGCAGAGCTTATATGAGTCTTGTAGTCACCAAATCTCCCAAACTGCCTCATATCCAAGCCAACAATGTTTATTCCTTATAAATATAATTGCTGTATTGTTTGTATATCATTAGTGACTGATATTGAGGTTATTTTACAGCACTCTGAGCAACACTGAACTGAAGCTATCTAAAACATCAATTATGTAAATTAATGCAGGAGAACTGGTGGGAGTTGACCAATCTAGCTTATGATTGGTCAAAAACATATCCACTTATACTTGCCATTGCATGAACAACTGATACAATCGAAGGTACTTGGTACATGTCGGTTATTCAAAAGAACATGATAGAGTTGCCCTGAAATTCCAGCATTCACTGTGGCTGTAGTGGAGACACATACTGTATCAGTGTTTGGTATTCCAATTCAGTCTTTTGTACGAGGCAAGCAACTACCAGGCCATTTTGGTGAACTACTGTAGTATTCACTGAGCATCTAACCAAAGTAATCACAGCAAAGCCCCTCTCTTTTTAATGCATGATAACAACAAGATCCTCTTGAAAATGTTCAACAAGTTAAAAACACTTGAATGCCATTCAAGTGCTGAAGGGGCAAAGCATTTAGGAAAATGACAATAACAACTGCCATAAAAGAACTAGTATAATTTTTTGTATTCACCCAAGAGTTAGAGTGCATTTAAAATAATGACGTATGTCTTTTTGGATGTAACATTGACATCATTATCATAAAGCATTGTTGGCGACATATTAAATCTACAGAATCACTGAGTAATTTTAATAAGAAAAAACCCAAAATAGTGCTTGTATAGATGTGTATTTTTCAGGGCTGGCAAGATGTGCTAAGAGTCTGAATCCTAAAGAAAGTTAGCAAGAACTAGGACATGCATCTTCTCTATTGAACACCGTCTGTGCTACTCTCTCTCTCTCGCTCGCTCGCTCTCTCTCTCGCTCTCTCTCTCACTTTCTCTTTCGCTCTCTCTCTCGCTCTCTCTCTCTGTCTCTCGCTCTCTCTGTCTCTCGCTCACTCTCTGTCTCTCGCGCTCTCTCTCGCACTCTCTCTCTCTCGTTCTCTCTGTCTACAGGCCCATGGTGTCTGAGTGTGCATCAATGTGTGCATCTCTGTGTGATCAGACCCACTCATCAGCTCATGCTGATACCACCACAGTGTGGGCATTTCAACTACACACATTTGCTTCATATTCAGCAGAGAAATCTATATTCTTCTCATCCAGTGGGAATTCAATGGGTTTTTCTGTGAACATCATGGGCCTGAAACAACTTATATTTGACCTCCTAGAAATCTGTATTCACCCCTTAATAACAGCTTCTTAGTGTGACATGATTTCCGGGGCACCACAATGATGTACAAATATAAATGTAATTCTGAAATTGTATACATGTTTTATTTTATTGTGCCAGACATTTGATATGTTCTTGTTGTCATGTAAGTTTTGATAGGCTACACATTTGCAATATTGGTCAGTTATTGTCAGAGATATGAAATATCCATTAATCACAATGATTGTCAACATAGATATCAGACAGATCTGTCTATTGAATGTGACTTTATCTTTTCATTAAAATGTACTTCCTCTCGGAAATTGGATTCAATGTGACAAAAATGATTTGCTTCGTGAAAGTATCAATTAGCTTAGTATGTGTCTGTGTGTTTAGTGATACAATGCATTGTGATTTAGAATAAGATGAAACTGAAACGCTAGTAACTACCAAGGAAAAAGTGTTCACTGCAAGAGAACAAAACCCATAGTGCATTATTGGAATTGACACCACACATGTTACCTGTACAGGTGGAGATAACGGATGTTTGATGATTGAACAACAGGCATAATTAATATTAGAACAGATAATCAGCAGTTGTAGTCTAACATATGAAACATGACTGGTCCTACCCAGTCAAATCATACACGGGTTGAGAAAAAAAAGGCTTTCTGCCCGTTATTGGTAATGTAATGGGGAACATTAGCATGCCTTCGTACAGTTTCATCATTATTCACAATTCATTCAGGATCTGTTATCACGGGAAGCATCTACTTTAATGCAGATGTTATAAGAAGCATATTCCTTTATCTACAATAAAAGTTAATTATATTATTTTACCAATAATGTATTTTGTGCCCTGGGTTTATTTTGGTTTGTACAGTGTATAGTGCATTTTGGAAAGTGTTCAGTTTTACCACATTTTGTTACATTACAAAAATGTATCCAATTCATTATTTTCCTCATCAATCTACACAAAATACTGCATAATGACCAAGCAAAAATAGCTTTTTGTTAGCTAATATTTTCAAAATGTTTGCAAATCTATTTCAAACGTTTGCAAATCTATTTACATTTCTATCAAATTTACAGGTATTCAACCCCATTACTCATTACTTTGTTGAGGCACCTTTGCCAGCAATTACAGCCCATAGTCTTGGATATGATGGTACAGGCTTGGCAACAGTATTTGGGAAGTTTCTCCCATCCTTTTCTACAGATCCTCTGAGCTGTGTCAGGTTGTCACTGCACAGCATGTTTTCAATAAGGATCTGTCTACACATACATCTGTTCATCTTTCCCTTGATCATAACTAGTCTCTCAGCCACTGCCCTGAAAATCTGTAATGCTGTCACTACCAACACTGTAGAGATGGTTAAGGCCCAGTGATGAGCTTTGCCTGGTTTCCTCCAGGCATGAAGCTTAGCATTCAGGCAAAAGAGTTCAATCTTGGTTTCACTAGATCGGAGAATTGTTTCACACGGTCTGACACACTCCTTTAAGTGTTTTTTGGCAAATTCCAAGAGGCCATGTCGTGTACCTTTTCCTGAACAGTGGCTTCTGTCTGAACACTACCATAAAGGCCTTATTAGTGGAGTGCTGCAAAGATAGTTTTCCTTGTGGAAGGTTGGTTTTGCTAACATGCAATGTCAACTGTGAGATCTTATATAAACAGGTGTGTGGCTTTCCAAAACATGCTAACTCAATTGAATTTACACAGGTGGACTCAAATCAAGTTGTAAAAACAAGGATGATCAATTCTGTTTGTGCTTTGTCATTATGTGGTATTGTGTGTAGACTGATGAGGGGAAAAATCAGTTGAATCCACTTTAGAATAAGTCGGTAATGTAACAAAATGTGGAAAAAGTGGGTCTGAATAATTTCCTACTGCACTGTATGACTAGGTGTTAATCTGATGTAAAACAACACAATATGTACCAGCTCTTATTTATAATGATTAAGAGAAGGTGCTGGATATGTTTTTGGCCATATGAGCTTCAGAACCATGCCTTATTAAATAAATGCATTTATAAAAAGTTTGGATGGCCCCTGCTTCCCTCTGGCTAATCAACCAAGATTTTAAATAAATAACGTTGGTTCATTCAGAGCCCAGGTTATGACCGGTTATGACGCGTGCCATTTTGTAACTGTACTGAAAACGATGTCGACCAATGACTTAGACGTATGATGATGGAATACGCCCATATAGAATGTCTGGGGGGGAAAATAGCGCGCCCCGTATCGAGAAGTGACACCTCAACAAAATATTTTGAATGTAGGCGGGACTTCCGGCTAAATGTACCCGGAAGATTTGTATGCATGTTTCTCTTTTCTAACGTGTATCCATATGTTCGCTTTTTATGCATCAATCACTGTTTTTTATTTAATTTAGGTCATTTCAAAAAACCCTGACCAGGAGGATGTTGTCTTTAGATTTCCTTGACGATGTTCGGCGGATGAATAAGCGCCAGGTATGTGCGATAACATTGTTGGTGTTGTGAATGAGGCTGGTGTCGTGACGATTGCACGGCTAGCCAAGTTAACCCCGCGTTGTACAATGCAATGGGGTTGAGCGGCGACCATAAAATTCTCTAAACAACAGATTTTAACAATCAAATAATAAACCGAATTTACACAGTTTGTTATTGCAATGTATTTTGGGCGCTAAAATGTTGAGGTTCGAGTTCAGTCCGTCGGCAATGCATTTCCATATTAGTCGCCTTTCAACCCCTTTCTAAAACGTTAAGTACATTTTTGCTATTCCAAAACTAGACCGTTAGCAAAGAACCATTTCGCAGGTTATAACACGTTGCAAGTCGGTTTTTCTTGCTAGCTCTCCAACTCTGTTAATGTGGTGTGAAATAAAATTAAACGTATAGCTTGCTTAGGTAAGTCAGCTAGCAATATCGTCTTTTGAACATTAATGTATGAAGTGTGCTACACAAGTAGTTAACTTGTTCCTGTAAACGTGTACATTCGGTGGAAGTGGATGTAGCTTCAGCCATTAACGTTACTAGGCTGCTTGATTCTCCCTGGATGAATACGTCTTCTTTAAACCTGGTAATGAGGAGCCACAGTTCGCAGGCGTTTGTTACCGCCTACTAGTTAGTACACACTGGATTCTAACGACTAAGCCCTTTACTGGATAGTACTGGACACAAACTGCTCAGTAGTTTGTCCTTGTCTCAACCTAAACCTGACCATAAACAACTTAAACTGAATGTAAACCTATCATTTCCCCCAGCTCTACTACCAGGTGCTGAACTTTGGTATGATCGTGTCTTCCGCTCTGATGATCTGGAAAGGTCTGATGGTGGTGACAGGGAGTGAGAGCCCTATTGTGGTTGTATTAAGGTAAGCATTGGTGTAGCTGTTAATAATTTGAATTGATTAAGGGTATTTATATGCAGAGTGCATTATCAGACACTCAAATACTTCATTATAGTATGGGCAAGTGGGTTCTTCTATCACCAATGTGTAGTACCCACAAACCTATGCTTTGACAAGTTTTAGCGGGAATGTTCAAGAAGCTATCCTTGACTTTAGCTTTCTTTTGTTTCAGTGGGAGTATGGAGCCTGCTTTCCATCGAGGTGACCTGCTGTTCCTGACCAACCGGGTCGAGGACCCCATCAGAGTCGGCGAGATTGTCGTCTTCAGGATAGAAGGGAGAGAGATCCCCATAGTACACAGAGTGCTGAAGATTCATGAAAAGTTGGTCTATGACGTTTAATACATTACTTATGAGAAATTTAAGAAAATCGGTGTAAAGGTGACAGTGTTAATTGTGGCACACTTTTTTATTTATCTTGTTCATTTTTATTCAGTCTAGTCTTTTAGTCATTATATCTTGAAGCACAGATGCAGCTGAGTCATTTAACTGAAAAACTGTGAAACCCGTGGCCTAAATCATCAAATAGAAGGGGTTCTTTCAAATCACTATAGTGCGGAGAGAGCAGCGTAACCCTCTGTCCACGATGACACACTTGACATAGCGACACACTGTGAAGACGCCTTGTCATCTCCAAGGGGAACTCTTGAGGGTATATTGTCCCATAATTACCATTTCTACATTCAAGTCTTCACCACAAATTGTATACAAATTGCAACCAAACACTGTTTCATAACCGTACCTGTTTCACATGTTCATTTAGGTTTGAAATCTAATGTTAGAACAGAGTGTATACAAATGGCTTGGCGAGAGGTTTATAAGGACAGTGTCGTCTGTCAGTTTGGAAGTGTGACACGTTTCATTGCTGCCGATGAGTACATGTCTGTTCGTTTCTTAGTGTGACAGGTTACGGTTAGGGTTGCGCTTCATCCATTCAATACAGATTTGTTGCTTACTGACTTGCTCTTAGTCAATGTCTGCACCCCCTGATCAAAACATCTTCCCACGGCCAGGTATTCACCCCATGTCACTGGTCAAGCACCGCAGTACGGATGTTTTGACTATGCGTTTGCAAAACTCCAGAAATGTTGAGTTAAAGCAACATTCCTGTGATGTTACAGTTTTAAAGGTAAAAAAAAGTGTGTTGCTTTATGGGGGAAGTAGCATTTGCAGCAACCTACGCGCTTGAAAGAAAGCTCATTCTCTGTGTTGCAACCATGGTTGAGCTTGCAGGCCCTGACCTACCACGAGAAGTCAGTAAATTATGACAAAACAAGCCAACCTTTTCCACTGTATGTTGCACACAACAAAGTTATATTCGGGTTGCTCAGTATGTCACCCCCATACATTGTCTGGAACTGAATTGCATTGCACCATAAGATGCATATGAATCAACCAGTATTGTTCATTGTTCAATCAATAGGAAAAAAAGGTTGACATGACTCAACCGTGATGTATGACGGTTTTGACTGTTGCATGCCATTTCAATTACAGATGAATTCCTTTCAGTATCAGCAAAGTGGCTTGAGACTTACAACATGCATCTGGAAATAGGTGTCCAGTTTGCCTTGCGTGACACACTACCCCGTTCATGTCGTTTCAATACTTGGTCTCGAAAGCAGCCAAATGATTATTATTTTCCATCTTCAAAATGTTTATTCCCAGGGAAAATGGTGACATCAAGTTCCTGACCAAAGGTGACAATAACGCAGTAGATGACAGAGGACTCTACAAGCAGGGACAGCACTGGCTGGAGAAGAAAGATGTGGTGGGAAGAGCCAGAGGGTGAGCATTTATCTCACTCCACCACAGTTAGTCTGATGTTTCATGTCACAGGCAAATTATACTGACCTTGCGTCTGCTGTCATCTAACTTGTGATAATGGATAGGCTAAAGTATTTGGCTAACTATTTAATATGCTGTGTAACATTTTTATCTGAACTCTGCATCTTGATGGCACCATTAAATTGCCATAAACATGTTGTCGGATATTGAATTTTAATATTATTAATGTTGTCTCCAGGTTTGTGCCATATATTGGCATAGTTACCATTCTTATGAACGACTACCCCAAATTCAAGGTATGAATATATATTTTATATTATTATTTTAATTTTTTACAAATAATGAATAAATAGTTCACTAGATTCTCTCATAAGGAACATTAGGTAGGTAGCTAAGGTTAATATTGTTGGACCAGTAGCAAGACTCGGCTGTCAAATGTAGTACAAGGAAAACTGGCAACCAGAAATCAGTTGATTTGAGATTCAAGTAACTGGACTCATTCTATTGTATTCTTCTTTCTTTTTCCAGTATGCTGTTCTTTTCCTGCTGGGCCTGTTTGTCCTGGTCCATCGGGAGTGAGACTGACTACCTGACTGTCCCGGAGTGAGGATTAGAAATCTTCACCATGCCTTTTCAAGACAGAATTATGTTTAATTATGTCAATACACGTTGCTATTTCTGTACCATATTTTGTGGCTCATCTGTAGAAATGTGGATAGTTTTGTTTACATTTCAGAAAAACAAGCTTTACAATTTTTTATGAGTGGAGATTCAATTTAAGTAGCGTAAGGAGCTCTTCAGTACATTAGTAAAATATTTTAAATGGTTAATTACATTTTCTTTCACTGGTAATTCATTTTAACAATGAACATTGTTTTGCTTTGCTTAAAGTATTGTCTGACAGGTATGTTTGTGAAATTAAATATGACATAAGTTTCCCTCTATCCTGCTTTTGGTTAACTTCATCTAGTGTTTTCTTCAGTTGAAGCATAAATTCACAAAATCTAATTGTGCTCTGGGTTATTCCCAGAAAGCTACATTTTAGTTTTGTCAGACAAGTCTTTGTCTTACTTGACCCAGGGTTATTCAAGATAGTGTTGCCACACAGAAAACTGGCCAGATTTCTGGATATTGTTGTCCAGTGGACACTTTGAACCCAAAACACTCTAACTAGGAATTGTACTAACCAACTGTGTGGAACCTCCCAGACACCAGTGTATTTAACCTGAAATCATGTAAAACACTTTGATTGCACATAACTGTTTACACAGCAGCTCATTAGCATACATCAGTCACTCCACACAGTATTGTAGGAATTATTATTGACCTCAGCCACGCCAGCCTTGGGCTGTTCCCTTCATACTGGTCGAATAGGATGGGACAGTACAGGTGTATAAGGGTGGAGAAAGAGTTCCAGAAATGAAACATACATTTCTGCACAAACTGCAGCTGATTCATGGTACATACTATTTAAATTGTACTAACAACAGGGCTTTGTCAAAGCCTATTTCATGCTATTTAACAGTAAAGGTCTACCAGTTTGGCAGCTATGCAATAATGCTCTCCGTAGACTTGTCTGTAGCCAAATCATCAAATTCTGTCGGCAGGCACTTCTGTGTCTGGTTAAAACTGCGATTTAAAATTGAACAGATTTATAAAATAAACAGTCCTGTTAAGATTAATTGTTATATAATGATTAGCTGCTCCATGATGCCTGAACCCAATCAAATATAATTTGTCTTACAGTGGGGCAAAAAAGTATTTAGTCAGCCACCAATTGTGGAAGTTCTCCCACTTAAAAAGATGAGAGAAGCCTTTAATTTTCATCATAGGTACACTTCAACTATGAGAGACAAAATGAGGAAAAGAAATCCAGAAAATCACATTGTAGAACTTTTAAGGAATTCATTGGTAAATTCCTCGGTAAAATAAGTATTTGGTCACCTACAAACAAGCAAGATTTCTGGCTCTCACAGACCTGTAACTTCTTTAAGAGGCTCCTCTGTCCTCCACTCATTACCTGTATTAATTGCACCTGTTTGAACTTATCAGTATAAAAGACACCTGTCCACAACCTCAAACAGTCAATCTCCAAACTCCAATATGGCCAAGACCAAAGAGCTGTCAAAGGACACCCGAAACAAAATTGTAGACCTGCACCAGGCTGGGAAGACTGAATCTGCAATAGGTAAGCAGCTTGGTGTGAAGAAATCAACTGTGGGAGCAATTATAAGAAAATGGAAGACATACAAGACCACTGATAATCTCCCTCGATCCGGGGCTCCACGCAAGATCTCACCCCATGGGGTCAAAATGATCACATGAATGGTGAGCAAAAATCCCAGAACCACACAGGGGGACCTAGTGAATGACCTGCAGAGAGCTGGGACCAAAGTAACAAAGGCTACCATCAGTAACACACTACGCTGCCAGGGACTCAAATCATGCAGTGCCAGACGTGTCCCCCTGCTTAAGCCAGTACATGTCCAGGCCCGTCTGAGGTTTGCTAGAGAGCATTTGGATGGTCCAGAAGAGGATTGGGAGAATGTCAGATGAAACCAAAATATAACTTTTTGGTAAAAACTCAATTTGTCGTGTTTGGCGGAGAAAGAATGCTGAGTTGCATCCAAAGAACACCATACCTACTGTGAAGCATGGGGGTGGAAACATCATGCTTTGGGGCTGTTTTTCTGCAAAGGGACCAGGACGACTGATCTGTGTAAAGGAAAGGATGAATGGGGCCATGTATCGTGAGATTTTGAGTGGAAACCTCCTTCCATCAGCAAGAGCATTGAAGATGATACGTGGCTGAGTCTTTCAGCATGATAATGATCCCAAACACACCGCCCGGGCAATGGAGTGGCTTCCTAAGAAGCATTTCAAGGTCCTGGTGTGGCCTAGCCAGTCACCAGATCTCAACCCCATAGAAAATCTTTGGAGGGAGTTGAATCTCTGTATTGCCCAGCGACATCCCCAAAACATCACTGCTCTAGAGGAGATCTGCATGGAGGAATTGGCCAAAATACCAGCAACAGGGTGTGAAAACCTTGTGAAGACTTACAGAAAACGTTTGACCTCTGTCATTGCCAACAAAGGGTATATAACAAAGTATTGAGATTAAGTTTTGTTATTGACCAAATACTTTTTTTCCACCATAAATTACCAATAAATTAATAAAAAATCCTACAATGTGATTTTCTGGATTTTTTGGTTGAAGTGTACCTATGATGAAAATTACAGGCCTCTCATCTTTTTAAGTGGGAGAACTTGCACAATTGGTGGCTGATTAAATAATGTTTTCTCCCACTGTATGCTTCAGTAACAACTGGTGTTGAATAACTTTGATAGTGAAGTTCAAATTGTATTTGTATTAGACTCTATTTAGTTGGTCAAAATGTATAGAAATGCAAACAGATTTTGATTGATCCTGCTGTACTTCAGAGAAAATAACTGATTGGCCAAAATGTTATCTTTCAGTGTGAAAGTTACTGTAAACAGTACTGTATTCACTGGATTTAAATAATTATTGAAAATGTGTTCTTTGTTGATGGCTGGAGTCAAGACCAATCATATAATAATAATATTTTCACTTTTAATTGGATTTTGTAACCAACAATATGTGAGGGAAATAAGAATGGATACATTCGTCTGCATACCCTTTGTAATGGGAGTTGTAACTGTGTTTCAATTTAACCAACACATTCCCAATTCCAAATCAAACAAAGGTAATTTGCCATCACCTTACATCAATTGAAGTGATTCTGATTAGTCCTAAAAAAAATCAACTATTCCTGTAGGCTTCCCTTAAATGTGTCTTTGCTGTAAAATGCAGAGAGAGCCATGGTCCACAAGGAGCTAATAAAATATCTATAGGATCTTATTGTAAAAAGGTACAAATCAGTACCAAACACACTGTTCTAAAAAGTTGATATCACCATGTCTAAAAGTGACCTCAGACCTATCTGTCAGAAACTGGGCACTCCCGGCACATTTCAACCATAGCACATAGTCTCTGCAAGTCTGAGCTTTGGGGAAGCATGGCAAGACAGAAGCCTTTTCTGAGAAAAAATGTTATCCATGTCTGTATAGACTTTCTAGGAAAACACATTCAGTCTCCCATGTGGGAAAAAATTGTTGTGGTCACATGAGATCAAGGTAGATGTTTTTTGCCATAATTCCAAAAGACATGTTTGGCACATTTGCCACATTCCCCAATGTTCACAATATATTCTGTCAAGCAAGATGACAGCAGTATCATGCTATGGGGCAGCTTCTCGTCAGCAGGGACGGAGCACTAGGTCAGGATAGATAAGGGACAATGAACAGCTCCAAATATCAAAATACTTTGGCATTAACCCTGCTGCCCTCTGCCAGAAAGTTAAAGATTATAGCTTTCAACCCAACAATCTAAAGTCACACAAGGGATGGTTTGAAAAAATAAGATCAATGTCCTGAAATGGCCCAGTCAGACACCAGTCCTCAATCCTATAAAAAATCAGGGGGCTGTTCACATGAGATCATTTTGCAATTTGACTGAGATTGAAATCTTCCGCTAAGTGGAAAATCCAGATGTGCTAGATTGATAGAAACATATCCAAACCAATTTACTGCTGTAATTCATAAGACAACGATGCTTTCACAAAGAATTAGTTCAGGGGTATGCACGCATGCAAATGTATTTTTCAGAGACATTTTCCATATGATTTAAACTTAAATATGGTTATTTACAATAGCTTATTAAAGGTAATAAAACAAATACATAATTTTTCTTGATTTCAGCCTTTACAAAAGCTGCGTTTTCAATAAGGGTGTTCATCCTTCTGATATTCACAGAAAATGATGCTGTGACAATATTGTTCCCTGGGATTTCTAAACATAAAGACAGAGTTGTATTACTAGAGCAGATACATAGAGGGTGCTACTACTCTGGATATTACTAGCCACTGCCAGCAGGTGGAAAGTAGAAACAGCGAGTTGTGGACCAGGTATACAGAGTTGACTGCATGCCGCTCACTTTGGAAATGTCAATAATAAATGGTTAAAAGGATATTAGACTTGTGAGTATATGTCTAAGTCACTTCAGCAGAAGCCACTCAAATTTCAAAGAATAAATTTTCAAATAAAGACGTATCTGGGCAGAGCAGGAATTTAATGTAAAAAAATTATATCACCACAAGATTGACCTGATGCCCCTGAGAATGTATTGAATGATCCATATTTCCAGGAACATTGACAGACTTTGATGTATGTTTGCTCACGTTTGATGGGTGTGACAAGGTATGGCTTGGCAAGGTGTTTTCGTAAAGGACAGTGCCCATGCTAACAGCATTAGACTTTTTTTTACACACTTGACTAAAATGTAACGTTTTGGGGTATTAAAACCATTTACTTAACTAAAGGAAACACTATTTGTGATAGAAATTGACCTTCTGTTGGGGCTTAAGAAGGCTTCGGGAGATTTTGACTTTTAGGTTTAAGATGATATACAGTCTAGATGTGGCCTTACAAATTTGCTAATACAGTTTTTTTAGTAATAAAAGGGTGAATGCGTCTTTATATGTAATTACAATCCTTCCAACAGGCTTAACTTTTATCAAAGGAATAACCAGTGGTTTCTGTCTTTGAAACAGACCTCTAGGGAATAACCTGCATTGATTCACTGGGCAGGTATGGCCAGTTTGTAGGGACCTCACACATCCTTCAGGCACTTCAAAGAGCCGCAGCCCATATGGCTTCCATTCTATAAAGAGTCGAGGCCAGCTCAATAGAGGACCTCAATTTACCTTTTAAGTATTGTCCTTGTCAAGGTTATTTTACTTGGGCTGTAAGCAGCAAACCCATAGAAGGACTTACCCACAGAAGGGTATGCCACTTACAATATTTTAATGATTTTTCTAATCCTAATCTTCTCCACAATATTTTGTGACAACTAATTTGCGATTATGGCCTTGCCTTGTTACAACAACTCCACAGCAGGCAGACCTTACCCATATCCATCCGTCCATGCCTGCCCTCTGCTGTAACCCTGGGCAGTGCTGCTACATGGAGTGACTTAGACAACCTATTGACATATTTCTGAGAAACTAACTGCAATAGCTATAAATCTTTATTTGGCAGTTGCAGGGGTGAAGACTAAACCTGAACAAAATCTCCAAAAAATCACTAAAATAACATTTTAGAAACATCATACTGCATGTCAAAAGGTTTTTAACATGCAATATGATATTTCTACCAATGCAATAATGCACACCTTTAATTATTGGCTGTCCTTTAATGCAATGAAGGACAGATTGGATCCATGAACTCAGGTCAGCTAGTAGAGACCAGAGTCCAAACTAAACATGGCGAAACTGCATTTAACAGTTACGCTGCACACAATTGGAATAAACTACCAGATCTTAGACGTGCCCCAAACGTATACATTTTTATATCAATTGTTAAAAACACTTCTCTTTTCACACGCTTATGACTGAGTGCTTAAACTTAACCACACTGTTTGGAATCTACTATGGAATCTAACAGTTATGTTTTTATTTCTATTTTCTTATTCAGCGGTTTATTGTTGATTATTGTTTTTATTGTAGTTTTCATTCTATTATATTTTTGAATTTGTCTTTCTTTGTTTTTGTTCTATTTTTCTGTTTTACCAATCATTAAATTATTTTCTGTAAGTTTCCGACGCCATCAGAGGAATGACATCTGTGTAAATGTAACAATCTGCAGATGACGGATAATGCAAGTTCTTGTGCTGCTGTTTAGACAGCTATGCAGGGTATTATCTCACAAAAGGACTGACGGGTTCATCCTAGCGCAGGAGTGCAAGGATTGAGATACCGGAGTGGAGAGTCCCCCTGGAGGGAGGGTTGAGAATTGTAACAATCTGACTGTTTTTTATTCTATTGCATTTATATATTTTTCTTTCCATTGTAAAGCACATTTAATTGACTCTATGTATGAATTGTGCTATATAAATTAACCTGCTTGCTTGGCTACCCTCCTGGTTTGTGTGACACAAACCCACAGTGTGCAATCGTAATGAAGGAAGGTGTGGCAGGAGTCTTGAATGTCAAAGGTTGGACAGGGGACAATATAACCTTTCCAGTTGGCCAGGTAGCACCTCTGAAGTGACAAAAAGGATTCTCTGCCTTAACAGCACTAATCGTGGAGTGATAATAAACAGGTACTCTTGCGCGTTTCAAATTGCACCCTATCCTCTGTGCAGTGCTCCATTGGACCGAGTCACTAGGAGTGCGATACATTAAGAACACGTGCCATTTGGGATGCACTCCTCCTGTCCTAAGACTGATGGACCAAGGACCACAGCTGCCTAGGTGCCACAACTGGGCAACCAAATGTCAGGTTACTCAATGTGTAATCTCATTCCTTGACACTTCCGCCAAAAAATAACCTGGGGACAAGATTACTCACTGTGGAACTATGCCTGTCTCTCTCCTAAATGGCACCCTTTTCACATAGTGCATTAATTTTGACTAGGGTCCATATATAATAGGAAGAGCTGATAATGGGCCTCATTTGCTTCTCAAATATTTTCTCCTGTCCCGCAATGTACTGGATATTTATCACAATGGGCTAATACTAAGTTCTCGGTTTGTAAGACTCATAATACATACAAATGATCATATTCACTACTGTTCAAAAGTTTGGGGTCACTTAGAAATGTCCTTGTTTTCCATGAAAGCATTCAATATGAATAGGAAATATAGCAAAATATAGTCAAAAAAACAAAAAAGATATATTAATTGACAGTTTAATATAGTAATTGAATAGATTAGAAATTATCATTTTTAATTGAAATAATATTTGTGTCCTTCAATATTTACTTTCTTCAAAAAATCCTCCATTTGCAGCAATTACAGCCTTGCAGACCTTTGCCATTCTAGTTGTCAATTTGTTGATGTAATCTGAAGAGATTTCACCCCATACTTCCTGAAGCACCTCCCACAAGTTGGATTGGCTTGATGGGCACTTCTTACGTACCATACGGCCAAGCTGCTCCCACAACAGCTCAATAGGGTTGAGATCCGGTGACTGTGCTGGCCACTCCATTATAGACAGAATAGCACCTGACTGCTTCTTCCCTAAATAATTATTACCTAGTTTGGAGCTGTGCTTTTAGTTGTTGTTGTAAGAGGAAATTAGCTACAATCAAGCACCGTCCACAGGGTATGGCATGGTTTTGCAAAATGGAGTGATACCCTTCTTTAAGATCCCTTTTACCCTGTACAAATCACCCACTTTACCACTACCAAAGCACCCTAGACCATTACATTGCCTTCACCATGCTTGACAGAGCACTCCTCCAGCATCTTTTCATTTGGTCTCAATCAATCAAATGTATTTATAAAGCCATTTTTACATCAGCAGATGTCACAAAGTGCTTTTACAAAACACCTGGCCTTAAACCCCAAGGAGCAAACAACAGTAGTATTGAATTTCATTAGGTTTGCGTCTCACTAATGTTGTTTTAATGATCCGAACACTTAGATTTGTCTGTCCACAACACTTTATTCCAATCTTCCTCTGTCCAGTGTCTGTGTTTTTTTGCCCATCTTAATCTTTTCTTTTTATTGGCCAGTCTGAGTTAAGGCATTTTCTACGCAACTCTGCCTGCAGAGGCCAACATCCAGGAGCCTCTTTACTGTTGATGTTGAGACTGCTGTTTTGTGGGTACTATTTAATCAAGCTGCCAGTTGAGGACCGGTGAAGTGTCTGTTTATCAAACTAGACACTCTAATATATTTGTCCTCTTACTCAGTTGTGCACCAGGGCCTCCCACTCCTCTTTCTATTCTGATTAGAGCCAGTTTGCGCTGTTCTGTGAAGAGAGTATTACACAAGGTTGTGCGAGATCTTCAGTTTCTTGGCAGTTTCTCACATAGAATAGCTTTCATTTCTCAGAACAAGAATAGACTGACGAGTTTCAGAAGAAAATAATTTGTTTCTGGCCATTTTGAGCCTGTAATCAAACCCACAACTGCTGATGCTCCAGGTGCTCAACTGGTCTAAAGGCAAGTTTTTTCGCTTCTTCAATCAGCACAACAGTTATCAGCTGTGCTAACATAAACATTTTTCTAATGATCAGTTAGCCTTTTTAATATAGGATTAGCAAACACAAGGTGCCTTTAGAACACAGGACTGATGGTTGCGGCTAACAGGCCTCTGTAAGCAAATGTAGATATTTCATAAAAGTTCTGCCATTTTCCAGCTACAGTAGTCATTTACAACATTAACATTGTCTACACTGTATTTCTGATCATTTTGTTGTTATTTTAAAGGACAGAAAACTTTCGAAAACAAGGACATTTCTAAGTGACCCCAAACATTTGAATGGTAGTGTACATGCCCCGGCCTCTGAAATGTGCTAGAATATTCATTACTCTGTAATGCAACCGTTTCATTACAGACCAACTGAATACAGTATTTTGGCTATTTAACCAGCTCCAAACACAAATGTAGGTTAATATTATTTTAAAGTAAAAATGTTCCATTGCCGAGTTTTACAGAATACACATATGGAATATATTTTAGTCTTCTAAAATTCAACATATTTTTATGACCCTTGTAGGGCTCATAACTAAGATGAGTTTGGGCTTATTACTGATTAAATAGTTTTATTGATATTTCCAGTTAGTCACTAGCTGTTGACACCAATATTCCTAAACAACAAATTGTTCTAATCGTATTTTACGCAGCAAATATATATATTTAGCCTAATTATTGCCTAATTTAAACTGGGAGAATGACTGCAGCTTGGTCAACCATGCTTGTAAAGTGCTCTTCATAAAATCACCCTGACTTCGTCTCAGTCATGCCAGAGAGCCCACCCAGATCAGCACGATATAAATTCAGCATAAGATTGGATCTCGTAGTCTGTCACGAATAACTGCGCTTCTATTGCCACTTTGAAATTGCGCGTCCAGGAGGAGAGTTAGATATTTTTCCGTAGAGATGTCGGGATTTTATTTGAACAAGCTTTGCCAGTTTGGTTTATTCACATATCTCGTGTTTTTTTCTTACATTTCTCTAACAACTTCAGTAAGTTTTGATTTAACTGAGCACAGAAATAAAGTTGCGAAAATTAAGGTGAATCAAAGAGGAAATCTTTGGGCGACAGGTATGGCGTGCGTACGCTTTTTTTTCATCTACAACAGCTAATTGTCAATGTAAAATCAGGAATTGTTAATAAATTTTGCTCCAAATTACAGCAAAAGATAAATTTGAAAGCAAAGTAAATCAATATGTATTTATAAAATATACTTTAAATATATACCATTTAATACATATTAAAATGTACTTGAGAATAAAGATTACACTTATCAAAGTATTTTCCTTCCCCTCCAAGGTCATTTTATGGGCAAGAAAAGTGTAATGGATAGTCCGGTGCTCCAGTCACCCGATGTGCAGGCTGTGGATGCGTTCGAGCTCGCCTTCAGTCCGGAGCATAACGGGATAGTAGACCTCTTCCAAGGGGTGCTAAGGGTCGCGTTGCAAGCCCAACTCAAAGGGGATACAGAGAGCCGCTCTAAAACACAGGTAAGCTATTAACTAAACCAACCTGGTATACTAACATATTCAGTTGAAAATGTGTAAAAATACGTTATTTAATTACATTATTTTATAACATTATTTTATCAACTTCACTGACATTAGTAACAATTTACATGTGCAGTAGAACATATGTCAAATGCATATTTTAATTACATTCTCTTAATATTCTAGGATACTGGATTGTTGATGAAGATATTAAAGAGCTACATTCAAAACAACAGAAAGTGATGCAAATGTCTAACATGATGTCCTTATAACCAAGCAGTAATCATCCAATATATCTCTGACAGTTTTGCTCAATATGGAATATAATACATACATTTCCTATGCTTTACCATGGTTGTAATATATCTGTTCAGCTTAATGCCATTTGCAATATCACTGGATCCAAATTGAGGGGGTGAATGACATTTACATGTGTATTTATAATTTTTGAAGATGTGCTGTATTGTATAATTGATATTAAATTATTTATATTCAATAAAACCAAGAAGTTGAAACATTTTTGACATCAGCTGTATGTGAAATTGTAAAAAGGTTTAAAAAGTAAATGGTTTTATACTTGAAGTGTGAAAAGCACAGAGCATACTGTTATTTCCTGTATACTCCATGCAGTTGAAGGCAAGTAATCATATACACTGATATACTGTAATAATATAATACTAAAGCCCTCTGATTGGGTAAGGCAAGAAAAAGATATAAATAAAATCCTGATGTTTTGGAGGGTGTTTGAATGTCAACCCAATGTAAGTGCTATGACACAGATTGTGTTTTTAAAAAAAAACATGTTCACCTGGATAAGTTAGTGGATATCACATGCTTTATCTGCCAAACATCCAAACTACATTGCTATTGTAGGATATTTGGTTATGGTATGGTTATAGTGAGATACAAATAATAATTGAGAATATGTGAATATACTGTATATGGAACACACATTCAGCTTTAATCTAACGGTAGGCTACTAAACAAGCGCCTTTGTTAGAAGTGAGAATCTGGTACAGTAATTGGAATAGGCAGTTGATGAGTAGGCAGTAGATCTTGATGAGTGTTAATTTGAGAGTAAATGTCATACTGGACAATGTATTAGTTAACTTACTCTAAAACGTAAGAGTTGTATAGTAAGTGAGAGGAAACTGCACCAAAAGTTTGAAACAACACAAAACACCTACATTTGATTTAGTGTTTTGAGTTGTTTCATGAAAAATAAATGTATACTAGCAATGAACTGTTGTTACAACATACCATGTAATGTTTCAAAACATCTCAGGATGATGTTTTAAGACCCCTGCAAGGTAAGGATGTATCTCCTTTACATTGTCAGTAGCCTAGTGGCTAATGGTTTTGGTGTTAAAAAGCTCTTTGTTTTTTATCTGTACAGGTTTACGAACACAATGGCATATAAAAAATAAACCAAAAATTGGAATGCATAATAATTCCACATATTTACAGGAGTGATTTCAACAGGCACTTCAAAGTCCAATTAAGTTATTTACTAACAGAGCAATATGAACATGAGCCATTCTACATGCAAAATCCTCTCACTACTGCTTGTGGACTTGATAAGTAGTCTACTAATTGACAACATATTACATATTTGTCTCCTGATGCTTTAATGGAGAACACAGAAATCTGTGATCTGATGACTATATTACATATTGATATTACAGATATTCCATACTTGAGAACAGAATAAGTAATGTCAAATGTTATGAAGTGAAATCACCTTATCTTGTGGACAAATGGTTTATTAAAAATGCACAAAACAAAACAAGTGGTAAAAAAAAAATAGAATTATTGCAGTTTCTGTGCACTTTAACACTAATATTGAGTGATATTCTATAGGAGCCTATACTAAATGAATTTATTGTAAAAAGATTCACTCTGCTGCAGGCTATAGCAGGACTGAGACTGAGAAATTAACAGATTGTACTCCCAGCATGAGTGAGAGAAAATAGCTTTTAATGAGAATCTAAAAAGTGTGTATTAAAAAATCAAGTCAAAGCAAGCAACACTTAGTTACATAAACAGTACATGTGGGTGCCTTTTATAAATATATCAATGATTTCATGAATATTTTCCTTGACCAGAACAAAATTCAATACTGTATTCACATTCAACATTTGCCTCTCCATTTCCCACCACTCTCTCAGTATTCAATCTCTCAATATTCAATCCATTTTTATTCTCTGTATTTTGGAAAATCTTGGTTCTTCTCAGTCAATAATGACAATGAAATGTCTTTCTCCTTTGTTGCCCAGGGACAATGTATTGTATTATAAACATAACTGATAACATTAGTCAATTGTATTTCAATTACTCTTACCAAAGTCTTTTGAGGGTTGAAACATTTCCTGTAGGCAGGGTATCTCATTTTTCCAAGCAGTTATTTGTTCTGGGTAGCTTACTTGACTGAAACTCTATTCATAGATTGCACATCTGTCACTTGGTTGCATCGTTGCCACGGTCACTAACATTATATAGACAACACAGCCATATTGATGACTTGAAGTTGAAGAAGGGGTAATGTCTTTAAACAGGCTAATTACTGTTTTGACTAAATTATGCTATGGAGCTTGAAAATACGGCACCTATGCTGAAGTAGGCTAAGAAGTAATAAAAACAATGTTTCCGTTATCATCATATCAAATGTAGCCTACTACTTGACAGATTATAATGTTTTCATTAACTAGCAAAGTCAATCAAGAATTGCTAGCAACATTAGCTTGCTAGCCTGCATAGCTACAATTCAATGGATCCCCTCAATATTATCTAGATAGTTACAATTTTACAGCATCTAAACATAAAGACAGTGTAGAGATGGGTAATTTATTGCTTAATAATGTATTCAGTTAGTCTGTAATGGAACGGTTGTATTACAGAGTCATGAATATTCAAGCACATTGCAGAGACCAGTGCATGTACACTACCATTCAAAAGTTTGGGGTCACTTAGAAATGTCCTTGTTTTCGAAAGTTTTCTGTCCTTTAAAATAACACCAAATTGATCAGAAATAGAGTGTAGACAATGTTAATGTCAATGTTGTAAATGACTATTGTAGCTGAAAACTTCTGATTTTTAATGGAATATCTACATATGCGTACAGATGAACATTAACTGCAACCATCAGTCATGTGTTCAAATGGCACGTTATGTTAGCTAATCCGAGTTTATAATTTTAAAAGGCAAGTTGACCACTAGAAAACCCTTTTGCAAATGTTTTAGCACAGCTGAAAACAGCATGGGGTGAAATCTCATAAGATTACCTCAACAAATTTCCAACTAGAATAGAAAGGTCTGCAAGGCTGTAATTGCTGCAAATAAAGGATTATTTGATGAAAGCAAAGTTTGAAAGTCAAAATTATTATTTCAATAAAAAAATCAATATTTCTACCCTTGTCAAACTAATTTCATGTATGTTTTCATGGAAAACAAAGACATTTCTAAGTAACCCCAAACCTTTGATTGGTTATGTATATGTATTTGGAATTTCAACTTTCCAGTTTCCTGAAAACTGACAGTGTGGAGTTTTAAAACCTGTATGGCTATAGTTCTCTCAAAAAGTAAAGCTGCATTCAACAGGGTATAGCCTGCTTGCAAACTCGGCTTAGTGGTCGCCTTTGTCAATTCTTTTTTGCCAACATTTTCGCTAGCCATCGGCTAAACAAGCAAAAAAAATATATCAATACTACCAAACACAATACGAACCTTACCACACAATACCCATGCTCCCATACATTCTCCCTAAGTGGAGATGTTTCCAGTTTTTTATTATTATTATTATAATACGCTGGTAGAAAAGCTTCAATCACTCAGAATCAGAGAAGTTAAAGCTGCATTTTATAGCCCCGGGTAGGTGGGCTTCTGTTCTGGTGGGCCTCACCAATTCAAGGAGTGATCATATAATGAACTTAATGTAGACTGAGCGTAAACCAATACAATATTATACTGTGTCACAGACGGAAAGGAAAACATGTTTTCTTTGGCCTTTCCCATTCACTCCATTACACAAATCACAGTTTTTGCCCACCTTTTGTGGTAGAAGATCCACAGTGATGTTTCTCTGCTCTGACAGCCACATTCATATCGACTGACATGTTTTGCTGGAGGCTTATAGGATATTAACCATGTTAATGACAAGGGGTGCAACAGTCAGACAGCAGAAGATGCATTAATTTGCCTTTCATGAAAACATTCATGTTGATTGGATAGAGAGCTTTTTTATTACAATTGCTCACTATGTCCTTATATCTTTTAGTAGTGAAAGATAGATATCCCGATAATCTTAGCATCCTTTAATGTTGGAAACAGAGAAGTCAAATCTGGAGTAGTGTAGTTTGGGGTAAACTCCACCCTAAGATCAGTCTATTTACTGACACAAAAACAAAGTTTAATGGGTTTTTTGCATGTTGAAGATGGCTATGCTTAGGATAATGGATTATAAAGTAAAATAATTGGCTACAGTTGACTGATTCATTTGTATTTAATCAAATGTAATGTTTAGGAAAGGGGCATTTTTTTTCAGCAACTGGGGTAAGATGTAAGTAAGTTGCTCACCGGGGAATCTTCTCCCATTAGAAGATATTGTCTTAGGATTTTAAAGAATTGGCCTTTTTTTTTTTTTTACCACACTTACATTTTCCATACACGCCTCTTCATACAGTTAAACTAAACTCATTATCGTTTAAATACGGAAAAAAATTCAATCCCAGTAGTCCTTAAAATGAAATTCAGAAGAAAACATTTTTAATAGTTGTTTGAGAAGGTGTGATGATACAGAGGAAATTTATAGTTGAAATGTATAGACTTGTGGCTGCCAGAGGAGGTGTATTGCACCATGTTACCCTAATTTGTTTGGCACATGCTGAATCTGCAAGCATGTAATTGAGCATCCTTACATGTCCTGTAAAGCCAGTGTATTTTTATTTTGAAGAGAGCATCGTTTGACCATGTTAGTTTGCCAGGTGTTTCTTTATCAACATTTGAGTGGAGATATGAAATGACATAACGTTGGTAATGCAAGTGTAAACCCTTGTCTAAATGTTTCCAAATGACCACTTATTACTCAATACGTAATCCTGTCAGTGACATCTGTATGATTAGTAACTCCAATATAACAATAATTGTTTTTGGTTCAATCAAAATTTTGCTAAATCTACATTATAACACACACCTGGACAATTTCCCTTGTTTGGTCATATGATTGCCTGGCCTAAATGGATTGAAAAAGGTACTTGCTCTGAATACAAATACAAGTCTTGTTGAATGTGAGCTAGACACGATTCAAAAAGCCTTTGGGTCCTAGTTTATTATGCATGTGACTGAAATAAGATGGATCAATGTAGCATTAGCTCAACTGAGTAAACACTTTAGGCGAGAACTATAGCCCGAATCCTAAGATATTTGATCTGTGTTTTTTCAAACCCTTCCAGGGTTTGCTGTCAGGTAATTCTTCCTCCCTTAAGTTAGGCATATTTAAGCCCTAGCAATAGTTTCTTAATGTTAGCATGACAATACCATACTGGTTTGTGGGTTTAACAGATGTACTATATAATCAATACAACCATTATAGTTAATCTGAGAAACATACTGGGAACACACTGGTCTGAGTACATTCAGAAACATGCAATGCTCCTATAGAAGTTGTAAACCTGTTCGTAAATCAATATTCAACACATACTTCATACATTGAGGCAAAGCTAACAATTGAGGGGATATACTGCCACCCTCTGGTATGAATGAGCATTTGCATGTATAGGTGTGTGTTCGTGAGATAGAAAGAGAGAGAGAGATATCCAGATTTATTCTCTCTCGTTATGTGAATAAACCCTATGTTTAGACGTGGGAACCTGAAGTCCCCCATAAATAGTAAAACCTGACAAATCAGTCCCCACAAGTTTTTTGGCCGGCCCTCATTAGGAAAAATTTAATTTCCAGTTTCTGGGGTAGGGTTAGGATTTGGTGTCTCAATTTCTACAACTAGATTTTGCAAAAAAAATTAGTAAGGGAAAGTAGGATTTTGCATAGTAAAATGTGTTAATATATTGGTTCTCCATAAATCTAAAATATGTTTGTGTGTGTGTGTGTGTGTGTCAAAGTTGCGTGCAATTTAAATTAACCTGTAATCTATTGAAGAAAAAAATATAACATTGTTCAGAGTATTTCATAATGTTACAGCGTCTGACAATTTCAGATTGTTTTCAGGATCTTGTCTGTACACGTTGCATTAAAACCGCTTCGTTGTTGATGTGATTGGTCAAGGGAAGAATCTAATCCGGGCAGTGCGGCAGGGCAGGACAGCCATTTTATTACCATAACAACATCCATGGTCCATCCGAAATTACAGTAAATATTTTGATTCCAGAGCAACCATGGGCCAGTGTGGGATTACTTCGTCAAAAACCGTCCTGGTATTTCTAAATCTAATATTTTGGGTAAGATAACATCGAGGAAACATCTATTAGACGTGCAAGCTAGTCACGCTTTGACTACGCAACACATAAACTGACATTAGCTTGCTACTGACTCGCGTAAAATAAGTTGCAGCAAGGAGTCAGGCGTCAACTAGCTAACGTTAACGCTGTGTGTTACAGTAATGAACGTGATTTGCTTTCGCATTAAGTTCTCTAGTTAAATATTTATTTAAAAAACAAACGACCACAAAGGTATTGCAAAAAAAACAGGTTAGAACATAAACAACACTTAATGTTGTTTGCGTTACTGCTTGCTACTGTAGCTAGCTATGGTTGCTAGTAATAGCATAGCTAGTATTGATCGTTAACCGTCTTGCGTTCAACGCTGCACTGATGTTTCATGAATGGCTAAAATACCGAAAAGCAGTTGCAAGACTGCATGATTGTATCAGTGTTTGCTGGCTATCTTGCCAGATAATTTAGCAGAATTTGTACTGGCTTCTTAGCCAGCATGAGCATGCAAGCTAACGCCTAGCCGCACATGCGCAAATCATTTCCTCAACCGACATTTCACTGAACCAAGGTTTTTACATGTTTGTATTGCATATTTAGGTCTAACCACTCACCTAAACTCATTCTATATTGTTTGATAGCACATAGTGAAGCAATGTTAAATTAGTAGTAATAACTGTATTTTTGGTTAATCAGAGGTATTTAGCAATTGCCTGTATTTGATCTATTCCAGAGCTAGCACAACTGATTTGTCATTTAATCACTGATTAGTGAAGCAATTGTGCCTGCTTAGGGATACAACAAAATTATAAAAGTGTCTTGAGAGAGAGTTGAACTAGGGTCCCCTGACTGACAATGCACTTCCTTTTGTAATGGACCTACTATGCTACACAACAATCATCAGTGCCATGGGTAGCCATCAGCCGTCTAGAGCTGGCTTCCTTTGAAATGAAAGCTTCTAAACTGCCGATGTTGGATCCAGTGTCCACAGGACTCCGTAATTGTGAAGATTTGATTCTCAAAAGCTAACGCGTGTTCTTGTCAGTAGAAATATCGCAGAAAAAAGGCTTTTCATTTGTTTCTGGCATGTAGCTGGTAGAACATCATCCAGACACTGCTGATGGCAAAGCATTGCAACGGATGTAATGCAGTTGAAGTGTTAGCATAACACCTTGCTACGTCACTGGTAGCTGGTGAGTGACTAACCCTGCCCTTCTGCTCACCAGTGTTTAATTACAACTAGATTGAAAAACAATACATTTTTTAAATTGTCAAACTTGACTTGTGATAGTCAGCTTGAGTGGGAGCGTCAGCCACTCCTGTTGTTTGACGTACATATGGATGTGTCACCACGCGGGCAAACCTTTTCTACAGTGGTCAACACCAATGGCACTGTCTATTTTCTTCTCGATCGGGACTGGCTGAGCATCCTTCAGAGCCACAAGCACCGCTGATCACACCCCCCTGAGTAGCATTCTGCTCAACGTCAATGTGCGCTGTCTGTGATTAGCTACACCTGACACTAAACAAAATCCCCCTCACCATAAATAATTGATGTGCGGGTAAGCCATTGACTATCAAAACTTGGTAATTATAGAGCTTGGACACTGCCATAATTAGACACATCATGACCAGGGTAGAGTAGCAGCACACTACCAACTGTTCACTGATAATGTCTGACACCAAAGGCGGTTGCGTAGCAGGGTAGCAGTATTACCATCACCATCGACCGTAATCAAAGCCCTTGTACTGGACACTTCAGTTTTATTTCCAAAAAGCCAAACAAACAGAGCATTCCAAATTGCTGTATACAAACACCCTGTCGTGCTCTGTGTCTTGTCTTCTCTCTAGGCTGCAGCTGGTATCCTGTGTTACATTGGGGCTTATGTGTTCATCACTTATGATGACTACGACCACTTCTTTGAGGATGTGTACACTTTGATACCAGCTGTCGTTATAATTGCAGTCGGGACGCTGCTGTTCATCATTGGGTTGATTGGTTGCTGTGCCACAATAAGGGAGAGCTCCTGCGGATTAACCACTGTAAGTATTCTGATTTCAATGGCTTAATGCTTGCACCCCTTTTGATTTGATCAAGACCTTCCTTAACATTTCCCAAAGTAGGAAAAGGCAATTTCAGATTTTTTCAGGATCTCGTTTGTACACGTTGCATTAAAACCGCTTCGTTGTTGATGTGATTGGTCAAGGGAAGAATCTAATCCGGGCAGTGCGGCAGGGCAGGACAGCCATTTTATTACCATAACAACATCCATGATCCATCCGAAATTACAGTAAATATTTTGATTCCAGAGCAACCATGGGCCAGTGTGGGATTACTTCGTCAAAAACCGTCCTGGTATTTCTAAATCTAATATTTTGGGTAAGATAACATCGAGGAAACATCTATTAGACGTGCTAGCTAGTCACGCTTTGACTACGCAAAACATTAACTGACATTAGCTTGCTACTGACTCGCGTAAAATAAGTTGCAGCAAGGAGTCAGGCGTCAACTAGCTAACGTTAAATATTTTGCTAAATATCTAGGTTAAATATCATGTTTCCATTAAAGTAAAGCCAAAAAATTGGAGTACAATAAATAGGAAAAAATAGGTAACGTGACTGGTTATGAAAACACTAAAATAAATTAATACAAAAAAAAAGTAAGGCCATTTTACCCAGTTTTCGGAAAGTCGCAACAATTAGAATGCAAACAAGGTGCCTCGAAATGTTATTTTGAGTTGACTGCGACCGCTTACAGTATTTAGATTCTGCAATTATATATGTCCATACAAATAATGGAATTTTACGTCAATGTTAAAACAGATTTCATATTTTTCTGATTGAGTGGGGATCAAATACTTATTTCACTCATTAAAATGCAAACTTATAACATTTGACATGCGTTTTTCTGGATTTTCTTGTTGTTATTCTGTCTCTCACTGTTCAAATAAATCTACCATTAAAATGATAGACTGTTCATTTCGTGGTCAGTGTGCAAACAAAAAAAATCAGCAGGGGATCAGATATTTTTTTCCACCACTGTAGACCTACCAAATAGTTTTAAAACAAGCTTTTTAAATAATTACATATGCTGCAGAGCCAGAGGTTAAACATACCTACATACAAATGTATTTGAAATTTAACAGACTTTACTTTGTCAACGATTATATCATTTCATTGAGCATTCGTTATGGTGGTCAATCGTTAAATAAAATATGGAATTGTTCCGTATTCCAAATCATACTTTCCATGTTTGACCATATTTGTGATCTAAGTCAGGTTAATGAACATACATTGTAGTCTGGTCTAAGTCTAATTGCTTCATACTAAATACATCCTTAAATATATCTTGTAACTGATCAGCTTTAGAGCCTCACACTTTGAGCCTTGCTACATGAGTCAAACTGTCAGCTGAGTAGCTGTCAGCAATGCCATCCTGGTAACAATTATTTGATATCCAAGTGGAATCAACAGAGGCTGATTCAGTAAATGTGTAGTTTTTCTGTGTATATATTATGATTAAGTCTATTATGATTTTATATTTGATGGAGCAGAAAGTATAAACTTAGCACTTAATTCAAGCAGCCCTTTACTAACCTTGCAGCAGTGCTTATTGCAATGCATGCGTTGCACTGTGCTATTTGTGAATTAAATGGGGGGGGGGGGGGGGGGGGGGGTGAACAAAGGAGACAGTTAAATCACGTTAATTACAATTATTTGTATGACAATTAATTGCTAACTAAAATGGCATTTTTTTGACAGACCTAGCTGTGTCATGTTATGAGTGTGCATTTATTTTTTTTTAGGTAAAATTTATCCGTATGGAGCTAAGCACTGGTTAAATCCTTAGGCAAAACGTGCTTCTCTCAGCTGATTGCTCCACACCAGACACTGGTCACTATTAGAAGGAGGTGTCAAACTTCTTCTGATGTTCATAACTTATTTAATATTCTGCTGGTTTCCTGAGTCGTAGTGGGCAAATTGTATAAATGTGAGAGGCTGCAGATATTATGGCTATTCTATCAAGATTTACATCACATCTACTTTTATTATCAGATTATTTTACTGACACAAGATCCAACCATGTCAAGCAGAAATTTATACAATTTCGCCAACATATCATTTTCCTACTTTTTCATTTGTCAGGTAATTTCTAACACATCAAGAGCTTGAATGGAAAGACATTAGTAATGTCCTGTGATCTTTTTGGTATTGAAAAATGTTCACACTAGCGAACATTTCATTTGGGTAATGTGACACCATGTGGCGATTATCTAGCATTCTAGCACTGCTGTAACCACTAATATGTTCACAATTTTTGTACCATAGTTTGCTGTCATTCTCCTGCTGGTGTTTGTCACAGAAGTGGTTGTTGTCGTTCTTGGCTACATCTACAGGGCGAGGGTTAGTATCACTCTTGCTTCTATTTGCCCATTCACAGTGGACGGGGGTGAATGGAAATACAATGTTTTATCTAATATACTGTAAAAAAAAATAATCAGAGGTTGAACAAAATGTGTGGGTTATTCTCAGGTGGAAGACGAGGTGAACCAATCTATTGAGACTGTGTATAATGAGTACAATGGCACAAACACAGATGCCCCGAGCCGTGCCATTGACTATGTGCAGAGACAGGTGAGCACAACTCTACTGGAGTTCTTCACCTCCTGTCATGTCTTTAAAAATTTTGACTTTAGGTGAGTTTGTACATTGTCTACAGCAGTCTCACTAATTTTGTTCTTTTCATTCTTGCCGTCTTTCCCCCGTCTTCCTGCATAGCTCCACTGCTGTGGCATCCACAACTACTCTGACTGGAGGAAAACTCGCTGGTTCAAGGAATCCAGAAACAACAGTGTTCCAGTCAGCTGTTGTAAACCCAACGTCAGCAATTGTACTGGAACTATGAGCAGACCTGGGGACCTATACCCTGAGGTAAGAGAGATACTGCACACTACACTAGGGTTTAATCATTGCTCTGCTTTCCCAAAAATGTATTCCAAAAAAATTAAATCACTCTTTTCCTTGGTAACTTAACAGTCTAACCCGGAACTGTCATGTAAAACATTTGACTGATTCAGCCAAGCAATGTGCTTTCTTATCTTAGTTTGCTTAGAACATTGAATATTGTAAAATCTTGTACCAGTGAATACTCTGAGGAAGACAACTTCATTCAAATTAAATGAGTCCTTTTTGAAGTTGTTCTATCAATTATCTATCAAATTCTTGTTTTTAAAATGTTTGTCATTCGGTTTTTGAAACAGCCTGCGTCACAGAGCCCACATTAAAACAGATTCAAATGAACAAACCACTTCATAGAGCAAATGTTGAGGATATCAGGTCCTTTTTTAGGCATATTGATAGGAATATTCTGATAATTAAATCAACACATAAGTGAACATCTCAGCAGAATGAAATTAATGTGAGCCTTTTGGCTACACACACTTTTTGATGCTGAAGAGAAAGATGGGGAGAATGCAGAAACAACAGCTGCACTGTACATTTGAGGAGAAGGTAATAAATGCAGTCTGATGGCATGCTACAGGGTTAAGCTACTTGAAGGTGTTTAGGAAACCTCTTAACATTCAGTTGGACTGCCACACAAGGTGGTACAGATATTGTAGATGTTATATATGTTGTGCAATGCTGTGTTCTAGGGAGACACCTATTTATACATTTTGATGGTATGATTATAGTCTGAGGATTTAGATTAGATTCAACTTTATTGTCATTGAACAGTACCAGTACATTACAACAAAATGCAGTAAATGTTCACGTCTTGATGATTATTATGCATTAATTTATTTCACAACTCTAGGGATGTATTAAATCACATGAGCATATCTTTAATTAGAAGTTTTATTGTACAAAATTCTGCTTTAGGTTTTATTGTACAACATTTTGCTTTAAACAGTTTCTGCCTTTTAAAACAGAAATCATGCAGTTACACAGAATAATACAGAAACTACAAAATTAACCATGTCTATATCTCTTTGGACTTTAATATAAGCTAACTCTGTAAACATCCATGTCATTTTGATCTACTAGCCCCTATTATGCAATGTAGTTGAGTATTTTCTGTTTGTGTGTTTTGTCACGTTTTTATCAAATTCCCTACCTGCTCAGTGATTCAGGTAACTTGCCACTAAAGTAACTGTTTTTGTTACTTAAGTTATTACTTGTATTACCTTTACTAGGGTGTGCAAAGATGGATGGTGATCTCGAAAGATGTTGTACCAAATTTGAGGTGTTGCACCCTTTAGTTTTTCTGTAAGTTTTGCATATAGGACATCCGTCGTCTTGAACAACCCCATTCTTTCAGTATCCAGAATGCTCCCATACTTGTGTCTTCAGGTGGATACAGCGCATCAATGGTTGAACTTTCGGTAGCCCCCCTCAAATCCAAATGTTGCTCTCCTGACAGTATGTGCCGCACGGTATTTTAAGCAAGCAAGTTTATTTATACAGCACAATTCATACATCGAAGCAATTCAATGTGCTTTACAAAATACAATAACATAAAAACAAATACTCAAGTGAAAACATCAAAACAAATGTAATAAATAAGAAGATATACAATAAGAAAACACAACACATCAAGATTAAAAATGGGATAAAAACATATGAAGCTACAAGGCTAAACAGTGTGGTTAAGTTTAAGTGCTCATTGGTAGGCACATGAAAAGAGAAGTGTTTTTAACCTGGATTTAAAAATGGATACGTTTGGGGCACGTCTAAGATCTTCTGGTAGTTTATTCCAGTTGTGTACAGCATAAGTGCTAAATGCAGCTTCTCCATTTTTAGTTTGGACTCTGGGCTGTACTAGCTGTCCTGTGTTCATGGATCTAAGAGCCCTGCTCGGTTTATATTCTTCATACATATCAGAAATGTATTCGTGTCCTAAACCATTCAGAGATTTATGAACTAAAGGCACCACCATCTATTCTGTAACTGACTGGAAGCCAATGCAAAGATTTAAGATGTGCTCTTGGTCGTGGTTAACATTCTAGCAGCAGCATTCTGAATGAGCTGCAGCTGTTTTACAGTCTTTTTTGGGAGTCCAATTAAGAGGCCATTACAGTTGTCAACCCTACTAGAGATAAAAGCATGGATGAGCTTCTCTTGGTCTTTTTGGGACACCAAGCCTTTGATTCTGGCTATATCTTTTAGATGATAGAATGCTGTTTTGGTGACCGCTTTGTTATGACTGAGGTCTATCTAAACACCAAGATTACAAAATGTATCCCTGGTTTTAAGGGCCGAGGATCCAGCTCTTTACTAATACTTCTATAATTTCTGTTGCCAAACACAATAAAAATCACATTGTTTGGTGAAAAATATCATAATGACTAGAAAATCCTTTTTAACATTGGCTATAATTTCTCCACTAGGTTATCCACTAAGTTGGTGCTCCTTAAAAATCATTATCCAACATGGTGGGATTCAAGTAGATACTATTTGATTTGGCTGGCTATGTTCATTTTGAATCAGGAATATCCTGGAATTGAATTGACCAGAAGACATCATAATGTTTCAAATAACTTATTTTACAACATTGTTCAGAGTCCCCCTTTAAACTTTTTTGACATTCCGTTTATCAGTTTGCATCTATTTGCAGTCTTGTCATCCTCGCTTTAGACACTTAGTACTGACCCCCCCCCCCCCCCCCCCCCCCCCCATCTTAAACCACCCTGGACTGGCTAAAACTATTCTCATCTCTATTCTAAGCTCATACTATTCTCACCTATGGTAAGGGAAAGGGAGGAGGAGACAAGATAAAAAATAAATAAAAATCTGGCTTGTGACAGAATTCTACACAATGCACCTTTATTTGTAGTCAAATTATTTTGGCTTAATTTAAGTTTAGGTTCAGGTTTGAAGCAAATGTTTGGGTGATTTTTCAACTGGGCAAAATGACTGCTTCTGCACATTTTTCTGAGATTGTTTTTTTTTTTTCTATTTCCCTCAGGGTTGTGAGGCTCTCGTTGTGAAGAAACTGAAAGAAATAATGATGTACGTCATTTGGGCTGCCCTCACATTTGCAGCAATACAGGTAAACATCAACAATTGGGGTATATGATAGATAGATACATGATAGAAGTTTTAAGAATATTTGATCCTGTGATTAATGTCTGCGCAATCTTGGTTAGGGTTGCATCTGAAAAACACCATATTTCCTAATTTTTTTTTATTTTTATTTATTTTTTTAGAAACAAGCTACTATCAAAACATTTAAGAGCATTGTGAACCATTTTAGGTCATTTGGATATGTTTTTTGCTCTATTTTGAAGTAGAAAATGTACTTCCACTTCAGCGAATTGTCAAACAAGCTGAAAGGGTGTATAGCGCTTCTTGTAGAGTTTTGTTTAAGCCGGTACAAAGCCATGACTGGCAATTTTTACTGTTACAGTGATGGAGGCTTCTTTTCACCAAAAGGCTGTTTTAGGCAATAGTAGCTTCTACCATCTTAATATAGTCAACTTTATTGATTGATATCTCCTGATGACCCTGATGGACGGTCTGTCATGATTGCATGACACAAGGCTGGGACCGAAACCCTGCAGTACTTTTACTTTAAGAGCAGCATACTGGGAAATGTGAGTCGGTCTTGACTGGCCAGCAACTCAACTGAGCTGGTTAGTGCATGTGAGTGCCTACCAAGATGGAAATGCTAACTGGGCATGCTGTTGTACTCCTCTGTCTGCATATAGATGCTGGGGATGCTATGCGCTTGTGTGGTGCTGTGTAGGCGAGGTCACGATCCTGCCTATGAGTTACTGGTCACCGGAGCAACCTATGCATGAAGAGGACACAGGCCCCGCCCACAACAAGGGCTCCACAAATAAGAATAAAGAAATGAACCCTCATCTGACAGGTCCACAGTACATAGTTTTCAGCTGTAGTAAGCTCAAGCACACCATGCACAGGATAACTAGTAGCCACACACTGGTGATGGGGTGGGAATCTGTGAACATTATTTATTGAACATGCTTTGTTACATTATTTTAATTTTATTTTTTTAACACTATGAAATGCCTAAGGCCAAAGTTGTAAATGGCAAATTGATATTGTGTTGTTGTTGTTTTCCTTTTGCTTAAAAGATACAGCTTTGCCTGTTTTTGTTTTCCTTTTTGGGACACATAAGGGAAGATTTGGGGCTGTTATGGAAGAGAAGAAAACTACCATTCAGCGCAATATGTGGAATGTAGTCTTTCCTTGTGTCAGTTTGCACTATGACTAGAGCTCTGGAGGTGTTTTAGGAATAGGCCTATTTAATCATGGGAATATAGAAGTACCCTTAATGTAAGTACCACTAAACTGAATCAAACCGTTACAATTCCTGTGTAGAAGTTCTATTAATGCTACCTTAGACCCATGTGTAGATGGTTGAAGCTGTGTTTCTGGTTGGTACAAATGTGTATATAGATACATGCCTAGAGGGGAATCTGAATGGAATTTTCTTGATTGTTTTGTCTGTTCTTGCCAACCTTTTCAAAGCATGCTGTAGGAGAAAATCCAAGGGTAGGAACTTCAGGTCTTTTGCTCCAATGTATTTTGAGTAGGAGATTGGGAGGGAGAACAGAAGGAGTCAAGAAAATAAAAATGGATTCCTTCAAAACCCTGCTTAGGCAATTAATGTAAACTACCAATTAATTGGGTTTGGGCCTTGGAGGAAGTCTCACTGTTTTATTTAGTATTCTGTGGCATTGTGTATTATTGTTAAAAACTAGAAGTCAATGTGGAGTAGATATGTAGAAATGTAGCGTAGCAGAAAACTGAACCAAAATCATGTAAATAGATTGGTGAAAGATTTTGATTGAAATAAACCTCTACATTTCAACTAACATGTTTTATTGTTCAGTGATAAATTGTAGCACCAACATTTGGTTCATCCAAAGTATAGATGCAATTAAATTAAATAATTTTTATTAATGAAATATAAAATACAGTATGGCCATTTATCTTAATTCTGTACTTCCTTTTGTATATCTGATTAGTTTGCAGTTTCTCCTCAATCGGGCTGTAGGGTAATGCAGTATCAGCTTCTTGTTACCCTCAGGCTTGGGTCAAACCTTACATCCCAAGCCTGGTACTAGTCTCTCACGCCCTGGTCATCCCAGTCAAAAGGCTACTTACAAAGCATGTAGAGGTCTGTCATTTTCATCATAAGTACACTTCAACTTTGAGACTGGGTCTCAAAGAAAACCATTAGTAACACACTACGCTGTCATGGATTAAAATCCTGCAGCGCACACAAGGTCCCCCTGCTCAAGCCAGCGCATGTCCAGGCCCGTCTGAAGTTTGCCAATGACCATCTGGATCAGGGGTGTCCAAACCATTCCATCGAGGGCCAAGTGTCTGCAGGTTTTTGGTTTTTCCTATAAATTGGTTCCCAGTTCACACCTAAACAACCAGGTGAGGGTAGAAACTAACCAATTAGTAACCTAATTAGTCAATCATGTACAAGGAGAGAGCGAAAACCTGTAGACACATGGCCCTCCGTGGAATAGTTTGGACACCCCTGATCTGGATGATCCAGAGGAGGAATGGAAGAACGTCATGTGGTCTGATGAGACAAAAATAGAGCTTTATGGTCTAAACTCCCCTCGCTGTGTTTGGAGGAAGAAGAAGGAGGAGTACAACCCCAAGAACACTATCCCAACTGTGAAGCATGGAGGTGGAAACATCATTCTTTGGGGATGCTTTTCTGCAAAGGGTACAGGATGACTGCACCGTATTGAGGGGAGGATTGATGGGGCCATGTATCGTGAGATCTTGGCAAACAACCCTCAGTAAGAGCATTGAAGATGGGTCGTGGCTGGGTCTTCCAGCATGACAATGACCCGAAACACACAGCCAGGGCAACTAAGGAGTGGCTCCATAAGAAACATCTCAAGGTCATGGAGTGGCCTAGCCAGTCTCCAGACCTGAATCCAATAGAAAATCTTTGGAGGGAGCTGAAATGCCCACCTGAAGGATCTGGAGAAGGTCTGTATGGAGGAGTGGGCCAAAATCCCTGCTGCAGTGTGTGCAAACCTGGTCAAGAACTACAGGAAACGTATGATCTCTGTAATTTCAAACAAAGGTTTCTGTACCAAATTTAGAGTTCTGCTTTTCTGATGTATCAAATACTTATGTCATGCTATAAAATGCAAATTAGTTACTTAAAAATCACATACAATACACATACAATGTGAAAATAAATAACAATTACAGACTTCTACATGCTATGTAAGTGGGAAAACCTGCAAAATCAGCAGTGTGTTAAATAGTTCTCCCCACTGTACATATAAACCATTGACTATGGCGTTTGGCCTATTGGATGAATGATATTCTCATAACCGGAAACAAACTCATGACTTATGTTCAAAGTTGCGTTTGTGAGTAATCTGTACTGCTGGAGAATCTTACTGGAGAGTTCTCACTTAATGAAGGATCATAACATTTGAGAAAGCAGGACTTCATCTAGAACCTTAACTACAGTGTACAGTTAGGTATACACCCCCTGAAAAGTTGTATATATTTGGACATGGACATTTGATAACATAATATAAAGAAAATAACATTGCGGCCTTTGTTTAATACAAAGCAAAATAAAAGTTACTTCACACCTCTGTGGTTGGGAGCAAACAAAGTTTCTACTCATTAAGCTAACCCCTAATTAATGTGATTATTTAATCATCATGACACCTGTTTTGCCAATTGATTGAATGAAGACGGTAGGGGCGTACTAATATTTTCACCTAAGAAAATTGCATTTCGGATCTAATTAAATAAATTATGAAAAGGTGTAGTTTTCCAGTGTTGTTTGTTCAATTATTTTACTTTGTCTGTAATATCAATGTCAGCTAAGACAGAAACATTTCAGAGGGTGTACTCTGCATTGAAATATATCTCTATATATACATGTATGTTCATGAATGAATGAATGTCTCTAAGTTTGGACTTTGGCTAGGTATGAGCCAGGGACTAGTCCAGCTTGTCCGTTCCTCTCCACTGTCCACCAGCCGTCTTCACCCTGTTCTATTACCACTACCACTTCACCTACAGAGACAGACAGCTCATCTTGGTCCTTGGGAGTACAAGACATATATTGTTAGTATCAGACTTTGAATTACTGTAATGGCTTATAAACATATAGCTCTGAATCTTTCAAATAAGTGCTTATATAAGTCAGTTAAACCTCAGGGATATCAATCTGTCCAGTTAGGAAGCATAAGTGATTGTGAATCAATGTCACCTTTTCTGGTGCAAATGAAAGGGACAACAGGTGAACAGGAGAGGCAACAGCGAGACAACCCCCAAAGGGGGAATGGTTTTGCAGGTGGTGACCACAGACAATTGCTCTCTCCTTATCCTTCCTGGCTGATTCTTCTCTAGTTTTGCGTTTTGCTAGTGTCCTTATCATTATTGATAGCATGAGGCAATTCAGGTTGGGGCATCGACCCGGCAGCAAGATCATCATCTGCTCCTTTGTGTGATGTGGAATAGGAGGAGCACTGCCAGAGCCCTACTAAATTACCTCCAGTGGGCTGCTGGTGTGCATGTTTCTGACCAAACTTTGAGAAACAGACTCCATGAGGGTGGCATGAGGGCCTGATGTCCTCTTGTGGGACCTGTGCTCACAGCCCAGCACCGTGCAGGACATTTGGCATTTGCCAGAGAGCACCAGAATTGGCAGGTCCGCCATTGGTGCCTCGTTCTCGTCACTTACACTGGTTCAGTGGCCCTGGGTTCCTCCTGGTGCAGGACAATGCCCGTCCTCATGTGGTCAGAGTGTGTAGGCAGTTCCTAGATGACGACGGCATAGATGCCATTGACTGGCCCTCAGGTTCCCCAGACCTGAATCCAATTGAGAACCGCTTGGACGTCATGTATCGGTGCATCCGATGCCGCCAAGAAGCGCCACAGACTGTCCAGGAGCTCACTGATGCCATGATCCAGGTCTGGGTGGAGATCCCCCAGGACGCCATCAAGGAGGAGATCCCCCAGGAAACCATCTCATCAGGAGCAAGCCCAGACGTTGTCCGGAGTGCATTCTGAGTCATGTTATGAGTGGCCATGATGAAATGAATGCAAGTTGGAACAGTCTTACTTTGATTGACGTAGATTATGGGTGTGAGGTTAAATCCAGCCCTCAATCGGTTGGTGATTTTGGTTTCTATCGACCATTGCGACGTCATTTTGTTCTCAACAAATTACACAATGTACAGTCGAGTTTTTGATCTTAAATATACAGCTCAGAAAAAAGAAAAAAAGAAACAATTAAGAGACCATTGCACCTTTCCCTGTTTCCCTGTTCCAAAACCTTCCTTTTCACCTTTTTTGGAAAGGAAAGATAAAGGTGCCGTGTTCTCTTAATTTTTTCCGGAGCTGTATATCGTTCATCGAGACCCGAAGTGTGATTTAAGTTCTCCCTGAATTTTTTTTAACAGCATGACGTCACACCTTAAGCCGCACCCCTCTAACCGTGTGTATAAGACTCACCTGTGCAGAGTAATTGTAGAGCACTATGAAGTTATCCTCATCCTCGTCAGTTGTCACAGCAGGCACAGTTGCTGTCGCTGCGGGCTGGAAGCCAGGTATGGATGCATACACTCCATCTGAGCTGTCAGGTACTGTCTGAACACTAGGTGGCGCTAATGAATGCACATTTGAACCATCACTGATGCTCATCTTCGAACCAGAATTCCGTGGCAAGAGATTGGAAAACCTACAAACATATTTTACATGCTCAAACACTAATCTGTTGATGACCGTCAAATGATAGGATATAATGTGCACCGTATAACAATTTTGTAGATACATTTTGTTATTCCAGTTTTACAGAGTGTTTGTTTCCCCGATACTATTAACTGTAGTCCTTTAGTATAAAAAAAAAAAACCTTACAGTTCACTGTATGAGAGTTCAAAACTAAGCTTAATTGTTACTCTGAAGACTGTCCCCATGAGTCCCATGATACCAGACCTTTTTATAACCCCTCCACCTCCAAAGCGAGCACTGCCATTGCTGTCCCCGGTTGGCCACGGCTCCCTGTCATAGTAGTTCTCAAACACAACTGGGTCTAGTGAGATGAGGAAGGAAGTTTGTGGTAATTCAGGACAGCAGATAGAGAATGTATATGGTCAACATTATTGGGAAATGTCCTATCTATGGCAGGAACTGTTAAATTCTGAACCGTTTACAGTTTTGCCATTGGTGGCAATGATACCAGCACTCCCTGGCCCGTTAGGCTCTCTTCCTTTATTCACAGAGCACTCACCTGGTGGACTTGAACCTGTTGTCTTCATCTCTATGAAACAGTTGTTATCTACTGTGATGTCACAATTCTCCAGAATCTTCCTCACCTCGTCGTAAGACTACAAGAAAATGGTACGTACTGGTTCAAATGGAGTTGAGCGGAGACAGATGTTCGTGTTTCCATCCATAACCTGGCGATACCTTTTGATTGTCTGAATTGTGGGTGTTTTGTTGAGCTCACCTCGTCGTCTTTGACACACTGCATGGAGAAGTGATTACAGTGGTCCCACATTACACATCTCAGGACAGTAATGCGGTCTGCCTCTAGCTGCTGAAACACCTGGAACAGCAGAGACACACATACAGTACAAACTCCATGCCTTCTTTCCCTACAATGCTACAATCTTGCCCGAAAGTGATTTGCAAAAAAAATTCTGTCTTGCAGATGAGGTGGCAGAACATTGCATTCTGTTCTCCCTAGCTTTCTGTTTGTGTTAAAAAAACATGTTATTCATGGAATCCCCCATTTTGCATTTTATTTACACTTTGTGTGAGTAAAAAATTCAGTCAAATCCAAGACAGAAGCCAATCGCTTAGCCTGTTTTACCCAAACTAAATGATGTACCACGGAAATTCTAATATTATTTGGTGTCATTATTTTTAGCATCTGCTTTTCTGTGAAGGCAAAGTCTCAAACATGATCACTTAGTACAAGCTAACTACAGAAAAAAAAAAGCTTAAGGAAGTTAACAGTTCTATAAAAAGGGTATATAAAAAAGCTTGACAAACTGTAGATATACTAAACAGTACTCGGGGTAAAGCTTTTCACATTCAGTGTTGTGCATTTACAATGAGAGGCACTGTGCTTTTCTGTAAATGACCTGTACTAACCAATTAATGTAGATGTACAGTATGTACATTTTTACAAATACAGGCCTATTCAGGCAGCCAGTGTTCCGTGTAGAGTTTTGGGTGTTTCATTGCAATGTAACCAAGTGAGATCCCTAACCTCACACGTGCTCTTGTGTGTTTCCTCCCAGTCATGACGCACTTTCTCAAGCTGCTCGATATTCGACAAGTATTGGTTCCCTGAATGGGTGGAAGACAAAATAATTAGAATTTGTTGCACATGACCAAAGCTTTCTTTTTATCCAATGACTTTTATCCAAATGTATTTTATCCAATAATCAAGAACATAATAATGGAATTATAGATTGATTCATTCATTTATTCAGTACTTGATATTATCAGAAACAAACAAAAGTACAGTGTCATGTAACTATTGTTAGATCCACTGTAGCTCAGTTGATAGAGCAGGCGCTTTAAACACCAGGGTTATAGGTTTCATTCCCATAGGGGATTTTTATGACTCAAGCCATGAGTTTCCTGATAAATTACAAAAATGTTGATGTAAAATCAGACCTGCTTCAGTGGCAGCTTGTCTGCATTGCTTGACTTTGTGTTGTACCTGTGAAAGAAAACCAGGCCAGAGAGGAACTGATCATGTTCTGAAGCTAAATATGACTGCTTAAAAATTGGTTGCTACCAGAAACAATAGATACTCAGTTCTCCTTTAAACAAATGACCAGGATGTGCTCTCTTTGCTCTGTGAACCATCTGTTCCTTTAGAAAACCCACTGGACAAAGTTTTCCAATAAATAGAAAACAAAATTCCTGGACTTTCCATTACTTGGTTGTCAGTTGAATTGTAAATACCTTCTAAAACAGAGCAGTTGAGTTGCAGAAGCACTACAATATTGAAGTGCACAACATAAAATAATGCTGGTTCTCTGACTGATTAGTGTTGTGGCTGTGTGTGTGGCTCCATGGGTTTGGCTGATGCTGTTACCTTCTCCGACTGCTTGGAGGTTGTTGATGAGCCGAACCTGTCAGCGACCTGCTCTGCATCATCCGCTTCTTTGCATTTCTGCTCATAGGCCTTCTTAGACTAGAGATGTACAAAAGAGACACCCAGGGTGTCATCGTTGTTGCAGCTACAATGGTCTCTTGTGACTAATGTTTTATACAAGAATACATTAAACCTCTTTAAAACAGCACATAACTCTGAATGTCAGAGTTACAGTGATTATAGCTTGAATGATATGATAGCTTGAAACAGCTTTTATATAATCCCTGATTCATGTAGGTCTACATACATACTAGCTATGCATCTGTACAAGGTCAGAATCTCCATCAGTGGACTAGATCAGGGATGGGCTGTATTTATGGTACATGTATTTGAAATTTGTAATTCAAATACAAAGTAAGAATTTGTAATTTTTATTTGATATGGTTGATGGAAAGGGCTTCATATATTGCATCAAAAATACGCTAGTGTTTAGTAAAAAAATACTGTAAAATACTTTGTGAGAAGTCTACAAGATGACATCATAAAAAGGCTACTGACTGGTGCCTACTCAGTAATTTGCCTAGATTTGTTGAGATCAGAATGTTTTTGAAATAAGAAGGTCAAGGTGGGAAACTTGTAGGTTGCCAGCGTTCCATCGATTTTTAGCATACATTGCCACCATTTTTAACAGTTCATGTTAAGTTTTGGTGTTCGTTTAGTAGACTAGGCTAAATCGTTTACTTATTTACGCAATGTTCTGGCTAACTATTTTAACCAAGTTGCAGCCCTCACAGTTAACGTTAGCTTGCTACTTTCAGCCTACAGTATGTTAAGTTTTTGTCGGTTGTGCACGAAGATATGAGATACTGTATGAGATTGTACCCTGAAGTAGCTGTTTAGTAGGATCATGATTTTGCATACCATTACATGAATGACTGCCTTACACATCATTTTTTATTTTATTTATGATTAACAATCAAATGATTAATTACTTTGAAACTAGTTGCTATGAATAAAGGTGCCATCAGTTGTCATCTTACGAATTACTTGTTTGTCACTGAGTCATTGTTGCTGATGTGAAGTAGGCTATTCATTACCAAACACCAAGTCATTCAATTAGGATACAATTATGAGTCAGTAGCAAACTGTTTTTGCAGGTCAGTAATTAATGTCAACCAAGTCAATGGTGAATATTGTGATTATTAGCATAATTTCTGCACCCCCACTTTTTTCCCTTTTTTTCATTTTCTAATGCCTCATTCCACACTCAATCACACAAACTCACACAAAAAAGACACAAAATACAAACAGACAAACACGATACTATGTAAGTGATGCGTCATCCCTTGCTTTTATCCGGGGATGTGTGGGTCCATGCTCCAGGAAAACCACAAAAACAATCGGCACGTGGGTTGGTGCACCAGCCTTGAGTGAGACTGTATAGCAAACAGTTAGTTAAACATTAAACTGTTGGTTACTTCAAAACTAACCTTCATCTTTGTGATCACAGGGTTATGTGAATATTTGATCTCTTAACTGGTTGCTTATGTTGGATTTATCGCATGACTCGTTAAGCAGAAAAGAATCTGTTGCTATCAAACATTGTTTACTTAGTCAACTGATTCAGTGTACTGGTGGAGGGATAGATCAAATAGACTGATAGATGGAGAGTTTGCAAAGTGATTTCTTGCTCCCTCGTAAAAGTATTTTCAGTATTTTTAAAATACAAAAATACAGTAGTTTATTTTATACATGGTGTGGGTGCTCTGTTTTGTAGTTTATTTTGATACACTTAAAATTATTTTAAATACATTTTGATGTATCTTTGCCCATCTCTGGACAGGGTCTGTAAACAATTGTTTACAATGTACCAGTTTATTTCTATCCAAGGTGTTTTGTGCAACACTGAGCAGTATTTTATAAGTTTGACAGTCCAATCACTAGCATGGCTAGTCCAGTTAATGTAGCTAAAAGCTAGCTAGTGACAGATGCTGGTGTTAGGAACTAGTTAACCAACCCCAAGCCATTTGTATCAGAAGAGTAGCTAGTTAGCTAACTTATGACTCCAGTGTATTTCATTTATGTTTCGGTTTATACATCGAGCTGGTAGTGTCTGCTTTAAACCTGGATGTTGAGATCTACTCATGTGCCTATAATACCTATTGGGGAGTGGTGTGGTAGAAAATTGCAAACGCCAACACAGCAGAAGATCCAACATACAACACAACAACATAAAGTGGTAGCAAAATAATGTGACGACAACTTTTCAGCTACATACCATATACACAAACATAGCTAAGCAGAGCACAAAGCACAGACGAGACACTGGCAGCAGGTAAAGGTGTAACATCTTTTGTATGTCTTTGAATGTGTCAAAGCACAAACAATCAGAGATAGTACTATATGTGCAGGATGTGGTTTCACTGTGGCCTCTGAGGGTTTTCTAAATAAACGTCAACCAATGGATCTTGCATTGGGTATACAGAGATGGTGCTGGTCTCCCGGTGACACGTGTATTTGAAGGCAATTACTTTTCTGCTGCACCATTCAGAAGCCCGAAACTCATATTTTCAATGCTTGTCCTATCCTACCAGTTCCCCATTACAATGATGCCATTGCCCTAAAAAAAGATATTGGCATGAAATCATTAAAAACTATGGAAACATTTAATTGTTGTTCATCATTGATTTTATACTCAAAATGTACTGATCAACCATTATGACTACCTGCCAAATATTGTGTTGGTCCCCCTATTGCCACCAAAACAGCCCTGGGGTCTCTATGGATTGGACTTGTTTGTCAAACACAACCTTAATTGTGTTTGACAAACAAGTCCTTAATTGGATGCTTAATTGGATTGAGATCTGGGGAATTTGGAGGCCAAGTCAACACCTTGAAATCATTGTTGTGTTCCTCAAACCATCCCTGAACCATTTTTGCTTTGTGGCAGGCTACATTATCCTGTTGAAAGAGGCCAATGCCATCTGGGAATACTGTTGCCATAAAAGGGTGGACATGGTCTGCAACAATGCTTAGGTAGGTGGTACGTGTCAAAGTAACATCCACATGAATGGCCGGACCCAAGATTCCCCAGCAGAACATTGCTGAAGTATCACACTGCCTCCACCGGCTTGCCTCCTTCCCATTGTGCATCCTGGTGCCATGTATTCTCCAGGTAAGCAAAGCACATGCACCTGACCATCCATGTGATGTAAAATAAATTGTGATTCATCAGACAAGGCCACATTCTTCCATTGCTCTGTGGTCCAGTTCTGATGCACATTGTACCCATTGTAGGCACTTTCAGCAGTGGACAGGGTCAGCATGGACACCCTGACTGGTCTGCCACTACGCAGCCCCATGCGCAACCAACTGCAACCTTTCTATCAGTACCCGCATTAACTTTTTCAGCAATTTGAGCTACATATTATATTTATATTTTAAATATATGTAAATGTATGTATGTATATTGACAAACCCTACAGATCTTTATTAACATAATCTAATGGAAATGTCTATGATTGCAATATACACTCACCTAAAGGATTATTAGAAACACCTGTTCAATTTCACATTAATGCAATTATCTAATCAACCAATCACATGGCTGTTGCTTCAATGCATTTAGGGGTGTGGTCCTGGTCAAGACAATCTCCTGAACTCCAAACTGAATGTCAGAATGGGAAAGAAAGGTGATTTAAGCAATGTTGAGCATGGCATGGTTGTTGGTGCCAGACGGGCCGGGCTGAGTATTTCACAATCTGCTCAGTTACTGGGATTTTCACGCACAACCATTTCTAGGGTTTACAAAGAATGGTGTGAAAAGGGAAAAACATCCAGTATGCAGCAGTCCTGTGGGCGAAAATGCCTTGTTGATGCTATAAAGTAATCCAACAGCAATCCAACATGGCATAAAGTAATCCAACAGCAATGTGACAGACTGGTGGAGAGCGTATTAAGACGCATGAAAGCTGTGGTTAAAAATTTGGGTTATTCCACCAAATATTGATTTCTGAACTTTTCCTAAATTAAAACATTTGTATTTTATTGTGGAAAATGAATTTGTTTTCTTTGCATTATTTGAGGTCTGAAAACAAATCAAAATGTTTTGGTTATTTTGACAAATAAATGACAATTTGTTTGTTTGGAATTTGGGAGTAATCTTGTCAGTAGTTTATAAAATAAAACAAAACTCTTCATTTTACTCAAACACATACCTATGAATGGTAAAACCAGAGGAACTGATAATTTTGCAGAGGACTCTTAATTTTTTCCAGAGCTGTATATACATATGTTTTCTGTTTCATCAGAGTTATTGGGAACTCTGAAATGGTCATCCATGACTTCCTGTTTCACTGGGGTAAAAATACAAGGTTATGAACATGCATGCCAAACTCAAAGTCTATCAACATGGGGAAGGTAATAACATACAAACTAAATGAGAAACATTTTTGTAGACCTACAGTATGTGTTCTCCCACCTAATCCAATATACAGTATAATAGCATTAGAGAAGTATGAACGCTGTTATCATGACAAGGCGACAGTACACAAAATACTAAATGTTGGGGTGATAATAGTGACACGTAATTTTTTTTTACGATAATTTTTTCTTTGAACAATTTTACTTGAATTAAAAGATAGACTATCTCTCATATTTTGAAAGACAATTTTTTGTTATCTTTGCCAAGGGTTCCAATGAATCTGGGGAGCTCTCTGCACGTGTGGTGTAGGTGTCTATGTGCAGTTTCTTCAGCATTGCGCTGTGATGTGTATTCTCTTAGACAGCTCACTCACATCTAAGGGGTAGCCAGACACCTTTTCTAAATATAACACTGGAAATCTCACGGCCCATTCCTACCATCCAGTGCCATTTCTGACAAATATTAATTCTTATTCAGTTTAATGAAAATGTAAATTCCAAATTTATTTCAGGGCAGGTGTTCTTAAGTTTTAAATCACTAAAAAATATTGACGTTCACCTTTCCAGTGAATGTCCCAAGGTGTTACTCATTATCTTCTATGAGAAATGTAAGGAATAAAATAAAACATTAAATCTTCCTTCTTTATTTTATAGTCCTAGTTAAAATCTGTCTAATCAAAAATTATTTCCCCATTAATATTGTATTAATTATTAATATTTTTATTATTAAATTTGATACTTGATGTGTGTCCCTGAAATCCCATTCCACTCTTAGGTTCTAGTAGTTCTCCTTTAATAAAAATAAAATAAAATTACCACAATGACATCACATACGGGAAATATGCACATTTTATAGATGGGAAAACCACTGCTCAAAGCTGAGTAACTGCATATTGGTTCAATATATTTGTCAGTATTTCATGATGTTAGTATGTGTCATACATTTCCCCACCAAGTTATTCTGTATTTCACATTCCATATTTTCTATTCGAAAAACACTGTATGTTTCATGGAGTAGCTCACTCACAGAGATAGGACTAACTTATCCCTGAAATGACAATCCTGTTTAGAAGATGGAACATGTCCTCAACAGAGGGAAAATGTTACTAGAAAATATCTGAAATTGTAGCAGGCGGGCATGGCCTTTATCATCAACCTATTTAGTCTGCCCAGTTTCCCGTCTCTGTGTTGGTCATCGTTGCTTGTGATGTCTTTGTTCCATTACAAGTAAATCTTTGGATTAAAAATGTTCTTTCATGTACTCCACGACTGTGTCCTGCTCCTTCTTGAAAACGTAAGAGAAATGACTGAGTAATGTCTGTATCTATTGGTGCAGTATCTCACAAAAGTGAGTACACCTCTCACATTTTTGCAAATATTTGATTATATCTTTTCATGTGACAACACTGAAGAAATTACACTTTGCTACAATGTAAAGTAGTGAGAGTACAGCTTGTATAACAGTGTCAATTTGCTGTCCCCTCAAAATAACACAACACACCGCCATTAAAACTGCTGGCAATGTGAAAATGTCGAAACTGGGCCCAAAGTGTCAATATTCTGTGTGGCCATCATCATTATCCAGCGCTGCCTTATCCCACTTGGGCATGGAATTTGCCAGAGCTTCACAGGTTGCCACTGGAGTCCTCTTCCACTCCTCCATGACGACATCACGGATCTGGTGGATGTTAGTGACCTTGCACTCCTCCACCTTCACCTTCACCTTCACCTTTGAGGATGTCCCACAGATGCTCAATAGGGTTTTGGTCTGGAGACATGCTTGGCCAGTCCATCACCTTTACCCTCAGCTTCTTAAACAAAGCAGTGGTCATCTTGGAGGTGAGTTTGGGGTCGTTATCATGTTGGAATACTGCCCTGCTGCCCAGTCTCTGAAGGGAGGGGATCATGCTCTGCTTCTGTATGATACAGTACATGTTGGCATTCATGGTTCACTCAATGAACTGTAGCTCCCCAGTGCCGGCAGCACTCATGCAGCCTCAGACCATGACACTCCCACCACCATGCTTGACTATAGGCAAGACACACTTGTCTTTGTACTCCTCACCTGGTTGCCGCAACACAGACTTGACACCATCTGAACCAAACACGTTTATCTTGGTCTCATCAGACCACAGGACATGGTTCCAGTAATCCATGTCCTTAGTCTGATAATCTTCAGCAAACAATTTGCCGGCTTTGTTGTGCCTCTTAGAAGAGGCTTGATTCTGGGACGACAGCCATGCAGACCAATTTGATGCAGTGTGCGGCGTATGGTCTGAGCACTGACAGGCTGACCCCCCCCTCAACCTCTGCAGCAATGCTGGACACACTCATATGTCTATTTCCCAAAGACAACCTCTGGATATGATGCTGAGCATGTGTACTCAACTTCTTAGGTCCACCATGGCGAGTCCTGTTCTGATTGGAACCTGTCCTGTTAAACCGCTGTATGGTCTTGGCCACTGTGCTGCAGCTCAGTTTCAGGGTCTTGGCAATCTTCTTATAGCCTAGGCCATCTTAATGTAGAGCAACAATTATTTTTTTCAGATCCTCAGAGAGTTCTTTGCCATGAGGTGCCATGTTGAATTTCCAGTGACCAGTATGAGGGAGTGTGCAATGACACCAAATTTAACACACCTGCTCCACATTCACACCTGAGACCCTGTAACGCTAATGGGTCACATGACACTGGGGAGGGAAAATGGCTAACTGGGCCAAATTTGGACAATATCCCTTAAGGGTGTACTCACTTTTGTTGTCAGCGGTTTAGCCATTAATGGCTATGTGTTGAGTTATTTTGAGGGGGCAGCAAATTAACACTGTTATACAAGCTGAACACTCACTCATTTAAATTGTAGCAAACTGTCATTTCCTCAGTGTTGTCACACGAAAAGATATAATCAAATATTTGCAAAAAGATGAGGGGTGTACTCTCTTTTGTGAGATACTGTATTTACTTAATATCCATGTTTCATGTATGTTTAGACATGTTAAATTACAATTGTTGCTATTGTTTTCCATCCTGCTATGCTTCATTCAATCCTGTTAAGTTATTTTTCAAATCGTAACTTCAAATGTTTCATTAAAACAGTACCTTCAAATGTTATGCATACAGTATGTTTGTGTTAACTATTAGAGATTGAATGGTTTAACTGAACATATAGAAATGTTAACCGAATTATATTGTTATTCACCCTTATCAGGAAAAATTGTGTGCTAAAAGTGCTGGTTCTGAAAATAATGTACATTTTACTCAATTATAGTGGAATGAATACATGAAGAAAAAAATGATAGAATTAGTGATATTTGATGTCTATGGAAATGTACAGTAAATCCAGATTAATACACATATTGCTAATTCTTTCAGATAGTTCTGTGTATGTCCTTGACAGAGTGCAAATTTCTCGTGGTCTGGTGTGAACAATCCCCATACATTTATTAAGATGGAACGTTATATTACATGACATTAGAACTGAACTTCGAATTTCAGTTCTTTTTTCAGGGGGTGGGGGGGGTCTAAATGACACAGCATAGTAAGTATCAAACTGAACATTCCGATGGTAGGAGCATCTGTTTGAGTGTACTAAGTATGTTATTTCCTGAATGAATAACATGCCTACCTCCATGGTTTTTCTGTACAAGGACACCTTCATCTTCTGGACCTTCTCCATTATTCCCTCAAACTGAATGAGGACAAAACAACATGTTTCAAATGTGTTAGCTGCTCACAATGTTTTCAAAACATATTTACAAAACTAAATTTTTAAACCTTTTTCCTCTGTTCTTTCTGACGCTCTCTGAATATTTCCATCTTCTTGACCTCTTCCCTTAACATTCCAGATAGCTGGATATGCAGATTCCCAATGTTTTCAATTTCTGAAAAAGAAAAACTGTTATTCTGGTAAATTCTTGTTTACCTTTATTCTGGAGATATGCTGTCGGAAGGGAACAACTTACGTGTTTTAAGTTGATCAAAGGAGGCTTTTAAGGTGCTGAAAACACAAGATGCATTCATCAATGACAAATAAATGCTGTTTGTTACTAGTATAGTGTCCCCTACTTTTATTTAAGTTCATTTAACCTGAAAGATTATCTTAAAGTTACCAACTTGTTTCGCAATGGGATTCTGGAAAGAGATTACCCTGAAACGGTCAATGGCTCCATAATACACATAATACAACACATTACAGACAATTAAAGTGCTCGGAGACTGTTCATTCTATCAGACCTTTACATTTGACAATCACAAAAACCTCCTGTTTTTCAAGCATCATTCAAGGATCAAGAAGCTTTACAGGTTACAGGTTTCCTTATTCCCTGCCCTTGGAACTGTGAAGAAGAGTATTGACTGTGATCGGAGTCTGTAGGATTGTGATTTTATAGTTATGTGAAAGCAAAGTTATTTAGGAAGTAGCCCAAGTGCTGGGTTTTTCACAAATATGTAGGTGCTAAAGTCTTCTAGGTCAAAGGGAAGGCAATTTCAGCAAGTTCTATGGTTCACACTGATCAATGGGTGCTCTTAGTTTTTGCTCAGTGATACACCGCATCTACCATGTTAAGGTTACAGATAACAATTTGACAGCAGCAACTGATAACCTTCCAAACTGTTTTTAAAAAACTGGTGCATCCGAGGCCTCTGTACTCTTTCACGAGAATTCTGCTGAAGCAGTATATTTCCCCTGACAACTATAAACATTGTGCATTGATCTGCAACATTCTGTTTGTTTATCTCTGGATCGCCAGATGCATTTTATTTCTACTTAATATCTTGGTAACTCATAGTAAAAATTAATCATAATGTGCTGTTTTCAGATTGAGAGGTCTGCACCCAGGAACCAGGCAAATTTGATTGAAAGTTCTGGTTGCCTAGGTCTGGTGTCTGGTGTCTGCATTTCAAAGCCGTAGCATGCACCTGCAGATACAGAACTGCGCTGTAACTTCAGTGCTTGTGAGGTACCACAGTGCTTATGTCTGAATAGGTTTTCTAATCCATGCATCTCTCAGATGCAGGGCATGGTCTACCGTGGCGAACGCTTTCAATACATCAATGAAAGATAAAAACACAAGGCCGTTTTGTATATATCCACACTGAGTTTTTTGTTTTGCTTACGTCCTCCAATTTACATTTGTTTCATAAGAATAACTATTTTGGACAGTAACATGATTCTCTACACTATCTAGTGTTTTGTTTTTCCCTCACATAAACACAAATCAAGCGATCTGAGTAGACTTTTTGTAATCAGGAAATTTCTCCCAGCCACACAGTCATGGTTGTTGTGGTGGGGTGTTTAGGGTCAAATGAATAAACTTTTTCCATTTCCATTTAATCCATCATCTCTTTTGCAGGTTTTCCTACTTACAAAGCATGTAGAGGTCTATAATTTTTATCATAGGTACACTTCAACTGTGAGAGACGGAATCTAAAATCAGAAATTCACATTGTATGATTTTTAAGTAATTTATTTGCATTTGATTGCATGACATAAGTATCTGATCACCTACCAACCAGTAAGAATTCCATCTCTAACAGACTTCTCTTTAAGAAGTCATCCTGTTCTCCACTCATTACCTGTATTAAAGACACCTGTCCACACACTCAATCAAACAGACTCCAACCTCTCCACAATGGCCAAGACCAGAGAGCTGTGTAAGGACATCAGGGATAAAATTGTAGACCTGCACAAGGCTGGGATGGGCTACAGGACAATAGACAAGCAGCTTGGTGAGAAGGCAACAACTTTTGGCGCAGTTTTTTGAAAATGGAAGAAGTTCAAGAGGACGGTCAATCTCCATCGGTCTGGGGCTCCATGCAAGATCTCACCTCGTGGGGCATCAATGATCATGAGGAAGGTGAGGGATCAGCCCAGAACTACATTAATTACTTCATACAATGTGATTTTCTGGATTTTTGTTTTTGATTCCGTCACCCACAGTTGAAGAGTATGATAAAAATTACAGACTTCTACATGCTTTGTAAGTGGGAAAACCTGCAAAATCGGCAGTGTATCAAATACTTGTTCTCCCCACTGTATGTGTTGAATGTATGTGTTGACTGGCTGGTTTGTACATCAAGACTGACTGCTGGAACAGGAAACCACCATTACACAAAGGTGGCTATTTTGAGATCGATGGTCGCATGCACACGTTGCATATACACATATACACACACACACACACCCACAGACCTTGCATGTATGTTAATGAGCTCACTGAACCTCTAGAAATATTTGTTGCGGTCATTTAATTCTTGTTAATATACAACTCATGTTTTCTAACAATAACACTATGTTTATTCTTTGAACTACGTATTAAATTACTTATGAAGTGGTTGTGGTGAAGCAAAGTGACAATATCTCCTCAATGGAAATTTTTAACTGTTATGACTGCATTTTGACACACCTTTGCATATAAACGGATCATGGCAGTTACTCTAGATTAACATATTGATATTATCACTATATGTAACCAGCCATTTACCTAATCTCTGACTGTCCCCCAGCTTTACGGGCTATTGCCACAAGGTCCTTGCCATACTTCTCCTCTGCCATGGCCCTGTTGAAAAGGTATATAACAGTCGAACAGATACATAGATGCTAGAAATGAACAAACATACATTCATAGCTATAGATTTGTCATCATATTGCAAAATGTTATTACTATATGAACATTCTGATTTTTTTGGGCAATCATTGCTGACCAAGCGTGCATTACCATTGAAAAGTTTGGGATCACTTAGATATTTATAGCAAAATGAATAGGAAATATAGTAATTGACAAGGTTAATAATAATGCATTTGCAGGAATTACCACCTTGCAGACCTATGCCTTTCCAGTTGTCAATTTGTTGAGGTAAACTGATGAGATTTCACACCATGTTTCCTGAAGCACCTCCCACAAATTGTATTGGCTTGATGGGCACTTCTTACATATCATACAGTCAATCTGCTCCCACTATAATGACCACTCCATTATAGAAAGAATACCAGCTGACTGCATCTTCCCTAAATAGTTCTTGCATAGTTTGGAGCTGTGCTTTGGTTCATTGTCCTGTTGTAGGAGGAAATGAGCTCCAATCAAGCATTGTCCACAGGCTATTGCATGGTGTTGCAAAATGGAGTGATAGCCTTCCCTCTTCAAAACCACATTTACCCTCCACAAATCTCCCATTTTACCACCACCAATGCTCCCCTGACCACCACATTGCCTCCACCATGCTTGATAGATGGCGTCAAGCACTCCTCCAGCATCTATGAAGGTGCCAGTTGAGGATCTGTTAGCTGTCTGTTTCTCACACTGGACACTAATGTATTTGTCCTGTTGCTCAGTTGTGCACCAGGGCCTCCCACTCCTCTTTCTATTCTGATTAGAGCCGGTTTGTGCTATTCTGTGAAGATTGTAGTACACAACACTGTACGAGACCTTCAGTTTCTTGCCAATTTCTCACATTGAATAGCCTTCATTTCTCAGAAGAAGAATCGACTGAGTTTCAGAAGAAAGTTATTTGTTTCTAGCCATTTTGAGCCTGTAAACGAACCCAGAGGTGCTGATGCTCCAGATACTCAACTGGTCTAAAGGCAAGATTTTTTGGCTTTTTTAATCAGCACAACAGTTTTCAGCTGTGCTAACATAATTCTAAAATGGTTTTCTAATGATCAAATAGCCTTTTAAAATGAAACTTATGTATGCCTATTTACATATTCCAATCTGCTGTTTCCAGGTACAATATTCATTTTCAACATTATGTCAAACTGTCTACTCTGTATTTCTGATCAATTTGAAGTAATTTTAATAGACAAAAATGTGCTTTTCTTTCCCAAAGTGATCATAAATCTTGTTTCAAAACATCAGAGATATTCTACCTCATTTTAAGCAGTTCCTCCATGTCTTTGCACATCCGCCTCCCATCGCATAATCTCTGCATGATAACCTCATAGCCCGTATTATTAGTGAAATCAGCTCCCTAGAGAAAGACAGCAAAGAAGTGTTGCAATTGGCAGTTACATAACAATAGTTACAAAATATTCATTTGACTCAAACGAGCTCCGTTTTCCTATATTGGCACACACCCTACATTTAGAGTCCACAGGATGCTAAACTAGTTTAGGGATTGGGCAAGGTATGTGTAACCCTAACCCACACTTAAGATTAAAATATGAATGTGAAAAATGTGTTGCATCAACAATAAACCTAATAGAGGGCGGATGACCAGACATTATCATCGAACACTGTTCAACAGCACACTGCACAATATAAATCAATGTAATATATTTACGTTTGAAGATAAAGTAGATTATGGTATGAAGATTAGCAAGCTGCCTGAGATGCAAATGTAGCCAGTCAGATACAACAAGAGGGCTAAAGCAATAACGACTGTTAGCAGGAAGATGTCCATAGCAACCAGTGCCCAAGGGGAGAGCTGTGCTAACATGCTATGTTTCATCACCAGTTAACCTAATATGACATTGAAGAATGTTGAAACTGTGGTAAAATGGTTGAACCACTTACAGTACAAACCATTATTGTTGAACTAAATCCATTCCAGCTATTCCACAGAGCTTGATAATTCATAGTTCATGATTACATTTAAATGTATTAATATTCAAGTAATTTAGCAGACAGCATATCTTAAGCAACTTATTAAAGCAGTGAGTGCATAAGTTTTCAGCATTTTGCTGTGGACATCAGGTTCTGTCTGAAATGGTTTCTTTTTCAGTAACAAAATAAACTACTCGCCAAAACACTTTAATGTTTGTAAATAGTCATCAACAACAGTTTCCTGATAGTAATATTTCCTGATATTAAGTCTGTTATTGAGTTTGGTAGTAGCTTATATATAGCAAAAATCTTTTTAAAGCACATTGGAATAATACCAACAGACTGTTGTACTTACCCAAAAGGCATCTTTAAACAGCAATGCAGTCATTATGGTGTAATATACTTGTATTCCATCAACATGTAAAGTTATTATTCACTGTAGCAACTTCTAAACAACTAAACCACAAATAGTTACCTGAATGAAGATAAGAAATATATATGCCAAAGCCAGAATGGCTCAGCTGTATATAGCAGTTTATTACTGTTCAACTTTGAATTGGGCTTGAATGAGGAAGTAGTAGCCTATGTCACCAACCACAGACACAGTCTGTTACTCAGCTAGCTAGTTTTGACTATAATTTGAATAATAGATCATCTTAACCTCAGATCTGAAACTGTTCTGAATGGATTCATAGACTATGCTGGGACCAGATGGTCCCCTGGGTCAGAAAAAATATCTAAATGGGGATGTTAATTATATTTATGTACAGATTGGATTCATGTTAAATAATCTCTGTATAAATATAGTCGTATTTCATTTGTGTTTATTGGTATGTCTTTCAACAGCACCCAGTATGTGCTCTGGAAGTGCTTATGAAAGCCATCATATCTGCTGGGGGAAAATGCTGCTGCTAACACATACTGTCCCCTAGTGGTTAACCTAAGGAAATACATGGGTCATAACTTCCTTATGCTAGGTCTACAGACTATTTACAATATGACTCAACTGTACAATTTCTCTTGCCTAAAATCCATAACCATTATTAACACCATTCTTCAATGTCATTTAAAAAATGTACATCCAACATTCCTTTGCCCCAATTCAATTTTTTGCCGAGGTGGACATGTACACTAGATGTAGGATTTGCGTGATCTCATCCATTTTGTATGGAGAGCTTTTTGATCATGATGATAGCTAGCTAACCTTGGTAAATGCCTCTAATAGCGGGAGCAAATGCTAAAATAAAATGCCTTAGGAATGTTTTCAGACCTTGTAAATTTCCGCACATTTGGTTGTGTTGTAGTCTGAATTAGAATTGATTAAAACATATTTGTTCATAAATCTACACAAAATACTCCATAATAACCAACCATTTGAGCCAATTCATTTAAATAGAATAATAAATGCATATCTCATGAACATTTCATGGCAGGGGTGTACAACTGGGTTGGGGCTAAGCCCCCAGTGTCTGTAAATCCTAGAAATGGCCCTGCACATTGGATCGCCTCTTTCAAAGTTTTAACAAGATGTGTGCGTCTGTTCAACAATAGGTCTTCAACAGCTTGCATTAGCCCAGTTTGTTTTGGCACGCCAAGCAGTCTGTAACAACCTTCACAATGGACATTCTCTTGTCCCTGAACTCCACTGTAAATTGACTTGCCATAATTCATCTATACCCCTCCCCCATTTTATCAGTGCCCAACAAGCGACCACTAGGCTTAACTGGGTTATAAATTGTATGCTTTATACGTTAGTGTTTGCAGTTATACGTTGGATTATGGAATAAATAATTATGCTTATACCTGAATAAATCTTTCTAAATTATCTCTATTTTTGAAGGTGCAAATAATCACGCATCATTTAGATTTCAAGATTATTTATCTTTACCATATGACCAGCAGAGGGAGACACAGACCTTTTTTGCCTCGTATCCGTGCCGAACGGACAGTAAGGTAGAGCTAGGTCTATAAAATTGCACCTTAACTCTTCCACTGGCCAGCTCTTCTCTGTCAGCATGTTGTGCCTGTGGATGAGGTAAAATTCCCTCCAGACTGACTCAATTGACCAAAAACCTAAATCACAGTTTTATGTCTAAACTGTGCGACTGAGGACGTGGTAACACATGGATGAACAAACACAAGGAAGCCTATTGATTTTCAGAGTGAGAATGAATGGTGTCTGTCTCTCACTGTCCTCCAGGTCAATAAAATGTGTGAAAATCCGAGGGCTGTCTCTCAGCAGGGGAATCACCTGGTTACTATTATCCACCCAGAGACTGGTTACAGAGGGCATTCCAATCAATAGGCTGTAGGCAGTTCAGAATGAGAATTATAGAACCCGACTGACAAAATGTTATGTCTGTGGTATTAAGCTTATATGCTGCTCTGTAGTATTTGTCATTAACCAATTACCATCAGACCAAAAATCATCCAAAGAATTTTTGAGGGGTAACTTTTCCCCCTTTTTTCTACATTGTCCTGACGTTTTAAGGTCCTGCGATCAGTGTGAGGAGAAACATTAATGGTCATAACTTATTTTAAGAAGCCTATTCTCTACGGCTGTTGACTCCTAAACCAGAAGTAAAGCGTGACTGACAGTCAGGGATACAGGGAGACAGCCCAGGGTCTGTGTGAGCAGGTCCATCTCTGTCTTGGACCCTGCATGAGTGCTCTGATGGAGGGGCAAGGCAGCACTGGGAATCAGCTGTGTAGTCAGGTCCTACCCAGGCCCGTGGGCCCGTGGACACACGGCTTCACGCAGAGGCTCCCTGGAGTGGCAGTTATTGAACTGCGACAAACAAGCTGTGTCAGAGCAAGGACTAGCCCTCGTACCTAGGGGATTCTCACTAAATGACCTTCCCATTACCCAACCACTGGTGTGTTCCCCCACTTGGGACACCTCAGATAGGGTTACACACGCCGGCAGACAACTCGGCCAAGTCCCATTTTCATCGCTGCCGTACGGTTCTTCCTAATGACTGTGGAGGGTTTCCCCACGCGTTTCACTTGTTGTGAACATTGTTGTGAACATGTCGGGTTCATTTCCATACACCATCTTTTTTGTCTGTAATCCATCAGTGTTTACTGACTGTTTTATGCCTGGTTGTCTGTGTTGCATGCATTGGTGTGACCTGGGTTTTTCTGCCTGGTGTTTCCTTGCGTGAGTGAAGCTGTCAGCCTCTGGGGCAGTGGGAGTGACTTTACTGCTTTCACACGTTCCCCAGTCTTTTAAATCCACCATTGCCTATTGGCACCATCCCTTTATGTTTTGGTGCCCTAGGGGCTTGGTCTTTGTGTGTGGTGTCTCTCAGTGTGTGGGTGCTCCAGAAATCCATCCATTTTTGACTTAGGATTTTAGTTCATGTTAAAATTTAGACAGAGTTTTTGAGTTAGGGGTTAGGGTTAAGGTTAAGTTTAGTGAGGAATTGTAATAATGAATTGTAATAGAGAATTGTGTGTGTGTTTTTGTGTCTTGTCGTCTCTTCAGAGTGCACAGTGTAATTCCTTCCTCTGTCTCAGGCCTTGGCAAATAGGAATGCAGTGGAGTGAGCATTCATTGGCCACATTAGTGGAAACCTGTTAGTATCCTGACAGATGGATGGCTAATGATGTGTAGGGAGCAGTGCAGGAGCCTGTAGTTGTTAGTGAGATGATCCGTGGTGGCTGTCATAATAATACAGTGGAAAACCAACAGCCGGCGAGGGAAGGTCTGGTGTTTCTCCTAAATGGCACCCTATTCCCTACATAATGAACTACATTTGAAACAAAGAGCGCATTAAATAGGGGATATGGTGCCGTTTGGAATGTACATTATTATTCAGGAACAAAGTCATTTGAAGCCTGTGAACTAAGCCAGTCAAAAGCCTTTTGCTTTCTCTTTTTTTAATTCAAATTCTGGCTGCGAATGAAACATTTATTAGCAGGATAAATCCACCATATCAGTCCTAAGAGCAAGGGTCGTAATCAATTTGATCTTCCCTGTCCATTATGCTAACGCACACACCCACACACACTTGTATGTTGATATGGATTTTCTGTTGTATAAATATTTGATCAGCCCTGATGTCACAGTCTGGCAACACATGGCCACAACGTTTCCTTGATCCGTTGTTGTTGTTTGTTCCCATCCTGTGGTCCTGTAAAGAATGAGTTCTTCTGCAAGGGGACAAGTTGATGTTGAGGAGAACCAGGGGATGTATAGCCGCATACCAACTGACCCCATTGTGATGGTCGGCGCCAGGGGCAGAACCTGCCCCCCACCTGCCCTCCCACTAACAGACTGGATGCTGGTTGACTAATTTGCCCTGCGGCTACTCCCTCTGTTCCAGCATCTACCCCGAGGGGTCTCCACAAGGCGTGCCCTCCACCACATCCAAACTCCTCTGCTCTGCTTTGACCTCTTCCTGTTTTTATCCCTCTTGGTGAGCCTGTCATGGCCTGGCAATCTTGGCCAACTGCTGTGTGTGTTTATGTGTGTGTGTGTGTGTGTGTGTGTGGGGGGGGGGGGTTCAGCAAGGCTGCTAATCTGCTAAGTGGGTTCATTGGTTGGACAGAGGACAAGGATTCTGCTTGGCTACACACCTTACAGCCCACTGAGAGAACAGGGGAGATGACCAGACACATCGACATGCACTGTGGATGGTCTGGCTGTTTTATTTATTCACTGGTTTCAGTGGCTAGAGAAGTATACAGGTAACATTGCTGCTATCGGAGGCAATAGCCGAGAATGACAGCATCACATCTCAGACGGAACACTGTCAGTCTACTGCGTAATTGCAGGCTTCCCTAGTCTAGTGCCACTGCCAATGATTAGTCCTTGTTGAGAAGCTTTTTATGATGTGTCATCACATGTGTTCACCAGCAGGGGGAGCTGTTGTAACTTTGACCTTTTCTCCATGTTTTCTCGCATTCTTTTTGTTTTCTGGTTAGTATCACATAGAGCTCCGACAGCTCCTGATGAGAGAATTATCACTGGCCACTCCCCTGGTCTCTCTGAACAGACCAGAGATTGATGACAGAGGGTAAATCTTACGCTGTGCGTGTAGCTTAAAGGTGAGGGACAGAATGTCTAACGCTGTGAGAGTGTGTGTGTGTGTGTGTGTTTGAACAGAGAGGAAGGAGTGGAGTTGATCTGTCTCTGTGACTCAGAGTTCCCCAGCAAGCCTCAGTAGTTTTTATGTGACAGGCTGTCTTTGATCGTGTGCAGCTCGTGTGAGCTGTGCAAAGAAGAGGAAGTTTCTATCCAAATGGCATCCTATTTCCTATGAAGTACACTACTTTTGACCAGGGCAATGGTAAAAATGAGTGCACTCTACAGGAAATAGGGTGCCAATGGGGTTCTTACACAGGAGGCTGAGGCCGCAACATCCCTAGTTTTATTACCCTGGTAAAACTTAACAGTCATATCAATGCTACAGGTCAATAGTGCTGAACTCACTGTACCTTGGCTAGGTTGGACCCCAGTGTCTCACACACAGTGCTATGCTATGCTTCTATCAGTGTTATCAGTGCCAGGTAGTCCTAATTACAGACCAGCAGTAGTGGGACTGTGTAGCTCTCTTACATTTACGAGAAATTCTGATTCTGCATTGTCTCTGGGATTTAGTCAAGATTTTAACAAAACACTCAGTTACACAGGAAAACTATAAAATCACAAAGGAATGTACAAAGGAATAGCAAAATATCAATACATGACACTCTTCCCTCTGGTATAATGATCAAATCCCAATGTCGCAGGGCAGTGAAGGAGACGCTAGAACTCTGCCTAGGCTGAAATCTTTTGGGTGGGATGTTAAATGGGTGTACTGACTCCATGTGGTCACTAAAGATCCTACGTTAACCACTCAACATAAATGCAGGGGTATTAATCCCTCTGTCATGGCCAAATTACCATTCTGGCCCTCAAACAAACATGGCTACCTGATCTCCAGCGTCCAAAGGAAGTGCAGACCAGTGTCTTCCAGAGCCCAGCTTTCTATTTCTGGGTTAGTAGATGTTGATGAGCAAGCTGAGGAAGAGGGGAGATTTGCCTTAGATGGATTTGTAGATGGGCTGTTACCAACTGTGTCTGGTGTTTTTTGTGCATCAAGGGACAGTGCCAAATGGTGCCAAAGGACAATTTCTAATACTGTTTGTCCATGCCTAGTTAACCACGGGTATAGAAAACCAGTCTATAGCCTACTCTCAGGCCAGATCAATGAAATACTACAACAGAATCAATACATAATAATATGAATAACAGCAACTTGTCCATGACAGTATCCGGGTAGCTATTTGAGTGACCATACACTATGACTGCCATTTAATTATTTCGCATGCGGTGGTAGGTATTAGTGGTGTTGTTGTGCTATGCCGTGGTAGGTATCAGCAGTGGTGTTATGCTATGCGGTGGTAGGTATCAGTAGTGTTGTGCTATGCGGTGGTAGGTATCAGTGGTGTTGTTCTATGTGGTGGTAGGTATCAGTGGTGTTGTGCTATGCGGTGGTAGGTATCAGTGGTGTTGTGCTATGTGGTGGTAGGTATCAGTGGTGTTGTGCTATGCGGTGGTGGGTATCAGTGGTGTTATGCTATGCGGTGGTAGGTATCAGTAGTGGTGTTGTGCTATGTGGTGGTGGGTATCAGTAGTGGTGTTATGCTATGCGGTGGTAGGTATCAGTAGTGGTGTTGTGCTATGCGGTGGTAGGTATCAGTGGTGGTGTTGTGCTATGTGGTGGTAGGTATCAGTAGTGGTGTTGTGCTATGCGGTGGTAGGTATCAGTAGTGTTGTTATGCTATGTGGTTGTAGGTATCAGTAGTGGTGTTGTGCTATGCGATGGTGGGTATCAGTAGTGGTGTTGTGCTATGTGGTGGTGGGTATCAGTAGTGGTGTTGTGCTATGTGGTGGTAGGTATCAGTAGTGGTGTTGTGCTATGCGGTGGTAGGTATCAGTAGTGGTGTTGTGCTATGTGGTGGTGGGTATCAGTAGTGGTGTTGTGCTATGTGGTGGTAGGTATCAGTAGTGGTGTTGTGCTATGCGGTGGTGGGTATCAGTAGTGGTGTTGTGCTATGTGGTGGTAGGTATCAGTAGTGGTGTTATGCTATGCGGTGGTGGGTACAGTAGTGGTGTTGTGCTATGTGGTGGTGGGTATCAGTAGTGGTGTTGTGCTATGCGGTGGTGGGTATCAGTAGTGGTGTTGTGCTATGTGGTGGTAGGTATCAGTAGTGGTGTTGTGCTATGTGGTGGTAGGTATCAGTAGTGGTGTTGTGCTATGCGGTGGTGTGCATGATTATCGACCGGCCTGGCTGTGCTTTGCTTTCCTGTGCTTTTCTGCGGTGTGTCATGCAAGATAATGGCTGTGGCAGCGTGGCTCTGTTGACTGCTCTGCGGTCAGATCATTAGCTCAGCCCGACTGGGAGGGGGCTTGTGGTCAGACTGCAGACACTCAGACATCACAAGGAGTGGAGCAGGCTGTGTAAGGGGATCAGCTGCTGGGGTAGGATGCACTATCTCTCCCTCTCAATTCTGTCTCTCTCTAGTCTGTGTCTCTCTCTAGTCTGTGTCTCTCTCCAGTCTGTGTCTCTCTCCAGTCTGTGTCTCTCTCCAGTCTGTGTCTCTCTCCAGTCTGTGTCTCTCTCTAGTGTGTCTCTCTCTAGTGTGTCTTTCTCCAGTCTGTGTCTCTCTCTAGTGTGTCTCTCTCCAGTCTGTGTCTCTCTCCAGTCTGTATCTCATCATCCCTGCCCCTCCACTGTCCTTCGTCCTACAGCTTTTTTAGGCAGTGCATCAGGCATCACTCTGGCCACACGTCCTAATGGTTCCTGTTGTGAGAGAAAACACATAGACACAAAACTTACCACAAATGCGTCTTAACCGAGCGTCTGGAGCTAATGCACAGGGCTGATAAATGGTTGAATTAGCCTGTGGGGAAGTAGGGAGTACTGTGGGCAGTCTGGCATAGTGGTCTGATCCAGCCCTGCTGGGGATACTCGCTTTCAAGAAAGGCGAAAGTGCATCAAGATGGCAGAGTTCCGATATATCTTTATGGCTTATCTTATTAGACACAAGACACATCGGGACTTAGCTTATCTTACTATCCGCTGAGGTTATAAACTGTGGTTTGTGACATCATTCAATGTGGTCATAATAAAAAATATATATATTAATATTATTTAGCGTAGTGAAGTAAAATAAAAATGTATAAGGTGTAGTTTGTGCAAATAACCCTTACCAAAAACTGTAATGGAAGGTAATGTACAATAAAGCGAACTTGGCAAAACAATAAATGGGTACAAAGCTTTTGCGAATGAGCTTTCAACGTGCAACATACATAAAATGAAGAGCAAATGATCAGAAATTACTTTATAACTGCTACAAGAAAGGCTCACTGTATTGAAAAGCTTTATATTACTTTGAAAATGATTGAATTCACTATGCTCTCCAATGTTCTCTCTCTCTAGCAGTGAGGACAGTGACGGGCAGTTTGTTGATTTATTAGTAGATTTTAATAACAGCCAAATCTCTAACTCAGATTAAAGGCCTAATTTGGTTGTTTATTGGGAGCTTGTTCCAGCCCCTGCCTTGATTTATACCACCTCATGCTTTATAAGCAGAGGAGACTCTCATTAGACTAATTTGTATCTAAACATGAATGAGATTAAATGGTAAATTGTTTAATTGAGATTGAAGGAATAGTTGAAATGGCTTTCTCTTCAGTTGGGGGAAAGACAATGGCTATGGAAATGGAAGTTACATTAGTTAGCATGTCAGTTATGATTAATGTCAATGAATAGCGTCCCATTGAATGATTGCATCAGTATTCTCAATGAGCAACACAATACAGTCCTATTGATTTACCTGGTGACTCAGACGCAGACCATCCATCTATGTGTTCCTATGGGCCTGGTCAATTGTGCTATATGGAGTCAGTAGGGTGTGATTTGGGACACTACCCGTATGTCTTGGCCTGATAAGAAATGCATTGTGAGATCAGAGGCCTGTTTGATGTTTTTCTCCACATAACGTGGTGATTTCTCACATATGGATACATTAAGGCTGTTATGCCTAAGAGCTCTCTTATGTATGGATGCAGCTTGTTGTTTTATTGTGTAGCTTGTTGCGTATTCCTTTTTAAAGTTATCTTCTTTTGACTACAGCCCTGTGGGTCCTATTTGTGCACCACACTATAAATGCAACTGGGTTCTATTTAGAATCAGGCCTCATGTCTTTCAACTGTAATGTTTCAACAGGCCCCAATCAGCCCCTGTGTCTCTCCACCATACAGTGAACCAAACATAATCAAGCCCAGTGTCTCTCCACTGTACAGTTAACAAAACCAAATCAGACCCTGTGTCTCTTCACTGTACAGTTAACCAGACCTAATCAGGCCCTGTGTTTCTCCACTGTATAATCAGGCCTATACCAGGTGAGGGCTGACACATCTCTCAATAGTTGACTTGTCATCAACTAAAAACACAAGAGTGCTTTAGTCCCTATTACCATTTCCCTCAGTTGTGAAATAAATCATCGTGTTTGTATTCGACACAAACACACACACACACACACACAGACTCACTCTCACCATAGGAGACCAAGCTCAGAGCGTTGCTCTCTGCTGGTGAGATTTACATTATTAGAACTGTACTGTAACAATACCTTCCCCTCCAACCTAGCCCTGTCCCCGTTTATATTGACTTCAATGGTTGTTTAATTGGTAGAGGTTTCAGCCCCAGAGCAACAATGGAAAATAAACCTCCTCAATTAAACTGTTATGATATTTTAATGTCTTCTATTACCGATTAATATCATAACCTCAGCCCATAGCTGTAGCATAGGCACTCGGTTTGATATCACTTTCAAAAGGAGGCTAAAATCCTTTGTATAGTATTTAAGTAAGTTGGGGTGTGTGGGACTAACTGAATCCCAGAGTATTTTTATCAGCCCCATCGATCTGATTCTCCCTCCTCCCCCCCAGACGCTCCCTCCTCTTCACCCCTTCTCTCATCCAACATCCTCTCCAATTCTCCTCCTTTCTCCTCCCCCCATTCCAGACTTGACCTTCAGCGTGGGAGGTATCATAGAGCCATGTGACCTCCTCACTGGGCCGCTGTGTTCTACACCTACACACATGCGCGTGCACACACACACACACACACACACACACATGCAGAGAGTTGGGGGGGAGGGGCCGGGAGAAACACAAGGTTCCTGTTCTCTTTGTTTGTCGTCAGCACCTTCTCAGGCGGTTGAGGTTTCTCCGTCTGTCTCTGCGCTCATTCGAGCACTTCCAGTGCGGTGTGTGTATGTATGTGTCTCCATCTGTGTGTGTGTGTGTGTGTGTGTGTGTGCATGTCTGCGCAGATGTGCAGCTGGGTGAGTGTGTGTAAGGACTGTGCCTGCAGACAGACAGGCAGACAGACAGGCAGGCAGTCAGAAGCCTGTATTGATGTCCTCCAGCAGCCTCCCCTGGGCAGGGCTCCGTGGGATAGTGTGTCAGTAGGACAAAGAGATGGCGCCACCCGTCCTGCTCTACGCGCCACTAACTAGAATTAATTACAAACCAATCGAATTTGTTGCAGCCAATTGGTAAACTAATTGGTAATTTCAGCTGGACATCTAGCCAGGGTCCTGGGCTGGCCTTGGTCCTTCTCTGAGGGACTTTTGTTCTCTGGGACTGTCTGTGGTTCTGCCTGAACAGAGTGAATGGCCTTCATTGCCTGCGGGGGCTGGAGAGAGACGGGCACCAGTGACTCTGCCTGAGACACACACACTTACACTCCTTCAGCTGCTTGTCCTGTTTTTCTAAAAGGTGAACAGGGTGTGGATGTGGGTTAGGTGGGGTTGAGTTACAGCTATACCCCACCTGAATGGCCCTCGATGGGGACCTGATAGAGGCACAGTTTTGGGCTCTGCGTCTTTCTAGACATTCTCCTCAGATGGGGCCATTACCTGGGGCAAAGCCCTATTCCCCTGGTTCATTCAGGGCTATTCAGCCTTTCAGCTTTTCTATTGGAGTGGTAATGGGTCAGGTTGTTGGTGGCGAGGGTGAAGAATGGGAGGATTGTGGGATGCTGGAGTGGAGCAGACAGGACAACAAGCTTTTTTGTATTGTACAAAATTGGGTTTTGTTTTCTTTCATCTGGTTATTTCTGTCACAAGTGTGTACCAGTCTGGCTAAGTAGGTCAGTGGTAGGGGAGGTGGTTAGATTCAGGCATATATTTTACTGTGCCGTGTTCTTGTTCAGGCTGAAAAATGTGCAAAAGGGCAATGGGCTCTTTTAGTCAGTCACCCGTGAATATGGCTAGGTGTCAGTCTCTGAAAGGAAGTGGATAAATAGGAGGAAAGGCATGTGGAGGTGATAGGGTTTCTGAGAAGCATCAATCTTCCAATTAGTCCTGAAATAGCTTTACTGGGTATGGAAGAACAGAGGAGGGAAAAGGGGGAGTGGATGGGAGGGGGGGGGCTTGGAAGAGCGGAGATATAGGGTGAGAATGAAGAGGGGGATCGGTGTTCAGCTCACTGGGCCTGTCAGTAGTGGAACCAGAGAGGCCAGAAGCAGTGTGGCACAGGGGAAGTGGTGGAGGGGTTGGTGGGGAGGGGGGGGGGGGAAGAAAGAGGGTGATGGAAAGAGTATTGTCTTCTCTGACAGCTCTTCCTGTACCTCCATTTGCATTAGGTTTTAGTTATCCTTGTTCTTAAAGAAGAGGTGAAACTGAGTAGTTTTCTTTGCAGATAATATTGTTTTAAACAAACAGATTGAAACACATTAAACCAACGCATTCCAATACAAGACACCCAATGGTCCGGATCATTCTTTCAAAATGCAGTGATATAGAATGAAATCTGTCTGTTAAAATGACACAATATGTAATTGATTTAATCCTGATTAGTAGAGATATTTTTCACGTCACAGCATTGGAGTCCCAAGTAGAATTTGTTGAGACTTGAGTCAGGTCAATATCATGCATATATTTTGCATACTTACATAACACATTGCAATTAGGCTCCTTAACCGACTGCAAACAGATGTGTTTTTATTAGGGCATAGGCTGCTTATGTGCTAATATATTTTGACAAATATTTACAAATACCAGGTTTATAATGAAATGTTTAGGCCATTTCGACAGACCAAACAACTAGTAGGCCAGATCTAGTAACTATAATAATGATTGCTTGATGAAGCATTGCTGGTGAGTTTGCCGCTTAATTAGTTGGCCTGATGACTCTTAGCTGCCCAAATTCCTCCTGGTTGTGTTGCGGATCAAGTTGCTGCCTGATGATTCCTGCTGTCACTGCTCACAGTTCACATGGTTGTGTCTGTCCTTGTCTACCTGGTTGTCTCTGACCTTGTCTACCTGGTTGTCTCTGTCCTTGTCTACCTGGTTGTGTCTGTCCTTGTCTACCTGGTTGTCTCTGTCCTTGTCTACCTGGTTGTGTCTGTCCTTGTCTACCTGGTTGTCTCTGACCTTGTCTACCTGGTTGTCTCTGTCCTTGTCTACCTGGTTGTCTCTGTCCTTGTCTACCTGGTTGTCTCTGACCTTGTCTACCTGGTTGTCTCTGTCCTTGTCTACCTGGTTGTCTCTGTCCTTGTCTACCTGGTTGTCTCTGACCTTGTCTACCTGGTTGTCTCTGTCCTTGTCTACCTGGTTGTCTCTGTCCTTGTCTACCTGGTTGTCTCTGTCCTTGTCTACCTGGTTGTCTCTGACCTTGTCTACCTGGTTGTCTCTGTCCTTGTCTACCTGGTTGTCTCTGTCCTTGTCTACCTGGTTGTCTCTGTCCTTGTCTACCTGGTTGTCTCTGTCCTTGTCTACATTGTTTTGCAGCTGATCTTAACTCTGGCCCAGGGTGTATTTATTGACCTGCGGCATACAAGGTCATGTACTCTTATAATCTTCACCTGGCCTCCCCTCAGAGTCCAGCTCCAAAATTAAGTTTCTTCACTTCTTCAATTCTTGTTGTTTGCTCTTTGGGATTTCAGGCTGGGTATCTGTAAAAGCCCTTAATGACAACGGCTGATGTAAAAGCTGCTTTATGAAATACATGTTATTGTTTTTCTTGGCGGGAGCTGCATATGTTTTACGCCCCAATCCTGCTTTTTAGCAATTGCTTGGATAAGCAATCTAAACTGGTCAGCGGTAAGGTTATGACCACTGACAGGTGAAGTGAACAGCACTGATAATTTCTTTATCATGGTACCTGTTAGTGGGTGGTATATATTAGGCAGCAAGTGAATATTTTGTCCACAAAGCTGATGTGCTAAAAGCAGGAATAATGGGCAAGGATCTGAACAAATTTTACAAGGGCCAAACTGTGACGGCTGGACGACTGGGTCAGAGCATCTCTAAAACTGGGGACCTTGTGGGGTGTTGATGCTCATTGATGCATGTGGGGAGTGAAGACTGGCTCGTGAGGTCTGAACCAACAGATGAGCTACTGTAGCTCAAATTGCTGAAAAGGTTAATGCTGGTACTGATAGAAAGGTGTCAGAACACACAGTGCATCACAGTTTGTTATGTATGGGGCTGCGTAGCTGCAGACCAGTCAGGGTGCCCATGCTGAACCCTGTCCACTGCTGAATGTGCCTACAATGGACACGTGAGCATCACAACTGAGCCACGGAGCAATGGAAGAAGGTGGCCTGGTCTGATGAATCACATTTTCTTTTATATCACGTGGATGGCCGGGTACGTGTGCATCGCTTACCTAGAGAACACATGGCACCAGGATGCACTATGGGAAGAAGGCAAGCCGGCGGAGGCAGTGTGATGCTTTGGGCAATGTTTTGGGTCCTGCCATTCATGTGGATGTTACTTTGACACATACCATCTACTTAAGCATTGTTGCAGACCATGTGCACCCTATCATGGCAACTGTATTCCCTGATGGCATTGGTCTCTTTCAGCAGTAGAATGCGCCCTGCCACAAAGCAAAAATGGTTCAGGAATAGTTTGAGGAACACAACAACGAGTTCAAGGTGTTGACTTGGCCTCCAAATTCCCCAGATCTCAATCCAATCGAGCATCTGTGGGTTGTGCTGGACAAACAAATCCGATCCATGGAGGCCCCACCTCACAACGTCCAGGACTTAAAGGATCTGCTACTAACGTCTTGGTGCCAGATACCAGAGCACACCTTCAGAGGTTTAGTGGAGTACATGCCTTGACGGGTCAGGGCTGTTTTGGCAGCAAAAGGGGGACCTGCACAATATTAGGCAGGTGGTCATAATGTTATGGCTGATCGGTGTATTCACTTGTTTATCTTTCCCTGTTGTTATTGGCAGTTTTCTGGTCCAATCCGATGTCCGGCATCTCACGAGCTGTTGCAGAGATTTGCTGTATTCAATTACTTTGTTGTGGATCTCATCCCCAAGCTTGAACGGAGTATAGTGAGAAAAGAGGATGAACAGGGAGCGAGCCTATCACAGCAAGTAAACATTATATCACAATGTGAACCCTAATTCATTGAGTTCTATAAAATAAGTGTACTAAGGCTTTTGCCACTCCTGCCAGTCAAGTCTCAGTGACTTGTTAGGCGCTGTGAAAACAGACTTCTAGACACAAAGCATCACCTGGAAAAGTTTAGGCTGAGACTACAGAATGAGTAATTAAATGAAAATGTTACAAAACATCTGAATTTGAATTAATCAGACTCAAGTTAAAGTCCTAAGCCTTGAGGACCCTAAAAGTCAGACTTGAGTCCAAGTCATTCACACCTCAGCCATTTCTGCAAGAGTGCTTTGTAAGTAAACAAAAGACAGTCCACCTTAAACTCTCAGTGAAGCCCATCCTATCTTCTGATACAAAATATTAGGATCATTCCCTGAGTCTTACATGGTGATAAATCTAAGGGCGCTGTGAAAGACAGCATCTAGTTGTTTAAGTCATCTCTTAGAAATTATGTCTGACGAAAGCCTGAAGCATTTATCATTGTAGAACATCAGTAAATAGACTCTGTGCACCAGCGTAGTGACGAACTTCCGCTTTTGTCTATTGCAGTTGCGGTATTGCAGTTTCCGGTTTACTTACTAATACTCATCTGCATTAGTAAACACCTAAACTCACAACAAGATGAGTGATGCTGTTTTACGGAGAAAAAAAAGAAATATAATGTACGTGACACATTTAAGTTTCAAGGTACAAGTGGGGCATCATTTTAATCAGGAGAATGTCCTCTTTTTAATAAAATATGGATTGCACCATTCAATGACTTCAAACGCTAGACTAGAAATAGTCAGAAAAGGCGGGTTTTTTTTATATACTTCCACGTAACGCAGGTTTAAGCGCAATTAATACCATATAGGACCAGATGTTTACTTCCTATGCCAGTTGTTATTTTTCAGTTTCGTTGTGAAATGAGGTTACAGTAGTAAAATAAAAGAGGAGACATGTGGTGTTGGTGCTTTTTTGAGGCTATGGAATTTTAAGCTTCATTCAAGTTAGAAGAGGCTGAACAAAGGTTCGTTTCAATTCACTTGCTATGGGGACGCGCTAGTGTTCCAGCTCAGCCAGCGTTCTTTTTCAATTTTTGAGGCCAGGGTGAATTTTTATGCGTTCTATTGTCCTGCCTAATACTACACTAAAAAGGAACACGTCGCTAACTAGCTTAGCCGATAGCCAGCCGGCACACCACAGTAAACTACTTACCCTCGTAGTTGTGCAGATAACTCGATACGTAGAGTTTAAATCCCTTGTTCCGCTTGCTTTTTGGAGCAGGGGACCAGGCATCAACAATTCAATGGACATCACTAATGCTTATTTTAGGCAGGTCTTGGAGACATCTACTAAAAACTGAAATGTTGGGCAACGCGGGTGATCGCCTTAAGTAAACCGGAAACTGATATGCCGACTTCTGGCTAAAGCGGAAGTTTGTCCATACGCTTGTGCACAGAGCCTATTGTTGGCTGTGTTTCATTGACACATTCACTGGGATGTTAAACTTGTTTGGACTGATTCCAGGAAAAACAGATTTCAAGGTTAGTCCAGTTTCCCTTGCTCATTGTGACCAATGGGTACCCAAGTCTGTTTCAGGAACCTGGAAACTGAAAAAACTGCTGCCTCCCTGCAACTTTCCTCATTAACGTGGTGGGTCAATAGGTTCAGCTGTAATTCAAGATAATCCACCAGTTTATTGGCTCTAACAGAATGACCAGTACACCCATACATTGACTAAGGCATAAAAGTGCAGGGCTTTTAAGCAACCCCCGAAATTGGGCTTTTAGCTCAGTCTGTTCATTGATTTGTTGTCCAATCGTTTGCATACAGTACAGACATTGCTTTGTTTCCCATAAGGGTAATAACTCAGTTTACTTGATGTGGACATACATATTAACATATTAACACAAGCTAGTTGGTAGTATTACTGACTTCCCCAACTGGGCAGATAGTAATGGTAAACCTCATAATTATTATCGTGTATGTTGTCATACTAATGGTCCTACTTCTATGTAGAACAGTTGTTGTAGTATAGGATAACCCTTTAATGGTCCTACTTCTATATAGAACTGTTGTTGTAGTATAGGATAACCCTTTAATGGTCCTACTTCTATGTAGAATGGTTGTTGTAGTATAGGATAACCCTTTTTTATTGATAGCCAGTGCAGTTAAGTGTATAACTATCATGCTGTATTTTACTTTTACTGTTAGGATATGAATATGAGAATGTGTGAGAATACATACATTGCTGTATGCAATATGCTAGATTTCCTGTAACTATTATCTGAAATAGTGACTAAGAGTCTTCACCTATTACATTAACACTGTTGATCTAGGCAGGATAAACAGAAAGGCAAAGTAGATTACAAGCACATTCCCTTCTCAAATACCCAGTCTGCATTGCCAGGATCCAAGGCCCCCATTGGACTAAAACTAGGGTATCAATTGCTGCCCGAAAATCATTTGTTTAATTTGATTTGTGTGGATTTTCTCTCCTTAAGCATGGAAGTAGTGGACAGCTGTTGGTTGAGGGGAAAAAGAAAGTGTGGTTGGAGTCTGCTGAAACATTGGTTCAATATATACATTATTCTGTAACCCGACACCACAGGAAATAGATATTGATCATGATGACCCTTTACTCACAGTGGAATTGAGTGGAGTGGGGGCCGGGTGTGGACAATGTGATGAAGTTGATGACGACGAAGAAGAGGAACTTAAGAAAAGGAAGAATAAGAGGATGAAGACTATTAGAAGGAAGAGGAATAGTGAGAAAGGAATGAGAAGGAGAGGGGAAAAGCAGAGGAAGAGAAAGAAAAGAAGCAGATGGGAGAAGAGGAGTAAATGATGAAGAGGAGTAAAAGAGGTTGGTCTCACCCAGGAAAACACATTCTAAAACACATTTTCCTGCAATTCTACACACTGACATCATTTTGCTAATTTTACCACAGACATTTCTTAAATGAGTTATCCACACAAGGGAAATTATGAACAATTTTGTTTTATGATTCTAGGAATAGAAAGGTTGTCTGAGGTTAACACGATTATGATATCAGGGCTTGAGCAATAATAGTCAAACCAAAATGGACTAATGGAGTGTTTTTGGTACAAGTAACAAACGCCACCAATAGTAAAGGTCACTTAAAAAAAGAAAAGTGTATTTTCCTCTATATTCCAAGTAAATTTTTATTTTTATTTAGAGCACCCTAAGTTACTTTTTGAGTTTCTGTGCATTCTCAAATGACCTCCCCAGACCACTGTTATTAGTTACATTAGACAGTCAGACAAACAGAGGGGAAATTCACTTAGCAGTTCAGTTCTATATTGTAGTATTATTCAGTTCTATGCATAGTGTAGTACAGTTCTATATTGTTGTACTATTCAGTTCTATGCATAGTGTAGTACAGTTCAGTTCTATTGTGTAGTACTATTCAGTTCTATACATAGTGTAGTACTACTCAGTATTCAGTTAAATACATGTGTCCTTCAATGGCAGAGGTTTTGCTTTTATTTATGACACCAAGTTTGAATTATCAGTGTTTTTATCTTTTTGAGGCCTTTTTGTATTTTTCTATTCATTAAATCTATTTAGGCTGGTCTATCACTTTTCATAGCTATTCACCCCATATACCGTACATGCTCCTTACTGACTTCCCTGAATATGTACTGGACCTTGTAGTCAAGGCAGATGGTATTCACATCACTGACCCATGAGAAGGCCTCTGTATCAATAACTCAGTGGGCTACGTTCAACATGTCTTGGGACTTATGCAATGCCACAATCATACTTTGGATTAATTTAGCTGTGGAATAGGTATGGTTGAAGACAAATTAACTTGGACCCCAAACAAGGACTTTCAAAAGCTGTGCTATGTATTCTCGAACAGGCCAAAGATACGGGAAGCCCTTCCAGTCTTCCTCCAACTAACCAAGGATATCAGAGTAAATAAATCGGTTAATCACCACACAGAGAATCTAAAGCGAAACAAAAAACAGCATCCATGATCTACTGAAACTGCCAAAGCCTTCAAAAGAATTGGTACAGATGACGCGCCATGGTCCTGGCTGCATGTGCATAGACGCCTCCCTGCCGGAGAACAGTGTTCAGTTCCTTCCTCCAACCTTCAACTGTGTGTTTCTCCACTTCACCTGTCTCCCCTTTATACCCATTATTCCTGAAATCATTATACCCATTGTTTGTAACCAAAAGATATAACAATTTCAGATGTTCTTGGATTGCTTTGAATTGCCTGGACCTTGGTCAATGGGGACCCCTGGCTCCTCCAAGTGTGCCAAACATACTAAACAATTCAGTAATAATGGTTCCCTTAACATAAACCAAAGCATGATCCAGAAAAATGTAGCTGTACATGCAGTGTATTGAATTTCCAATTCCTCTGAAAAATATAATCTAAAACTATTTGTCCAAAATGAACTTTTCTTACCTTTCTTGCAATGCTCTACTTTTCTTGGCAAACACCCATTCTAACCTTTAAATCTTTACGGGCAACTGTTCCATACTTGTCTCAGCTGGTTGGTGATCTTTTACCTTTGGTGGTCTGGGGCTTTGATTTGCCAAAGGGGTGGAGTTATTTCTTGGTTGGCCTTGTCCGGATTTCTGTGGAATGGGCATCATTGTCCCCAGACTCCTGTCTCAGTCCCCAGTATCTACGCTGCAATACTTTGTGCCGGGGGAATACTTTCAGTCGTTCCTATCTGGTGTAATTTTTCCTGTCTTATCTTGTATCCTGTTTGATCTTTGGAGTATTGAGTACAACATCTCATGACCACTTGATCTGAAGACTCCTCCTGTCACCAGCTACAACAAGAGGATTGGCCACCTCCCTTCTCCTCTACAGGAAGGACTAGAATGAAATAGGAAAAGAGGAAGGGGAAGAAGAGCAGGAAGAAAAAGTGGGTGAAGCAGATGATATGGAGGAGGAAGAAGAGGAGGAAGAAAAAGTGGGTGAAGCAGATGATATGGAGGAGGAAGAAGAGGAGGAAGAAAAAGAGTTAGAAAAAGAGATTGAGGACAGAAGAGCAAGGTGAGGAGGAAGAACATGAGGCGGAAGAATAAGTGGAAGATTAAGAGGAAGATGCAGGAGATGAAAACAAGGGAGAAGGATAAAAGCCAGGAAGAAGAGAAAGAAGGAAGAGGTGGACAAAGATTATGATGAGAAGATAGAACAGAGACCAGGACAAGAAGGAAAAGCAGAAAGGGGAAGAAGAGGACAAGAGATGGAAGTGGAAGAAGAAGAGGATAAAGAAAATGTGTATGGGATAGGAAGAGGAAGAAAAAGAAATAAAGTAGACAAGGAATATAAAACAGATAGTGGAAGAAGAGAGACGGAAGAAGGTGTAAAGGAAACTATACAAATTCAAAATAAATGCCTTATGCTTTGTGGGATTCAATTTCACTTATTAAAACCTGCTTCATCACAATCATCTCTTAGCTTCATTACAGACATGTCACATCTCTTAGCTTCATTACAGACATGTCACATCTCTTAGCTTCATTACAGGCATGTCACATTTCTTAGCTTCATTACAGACATGTCACATCTCTTCAATCAATCAATCAAAATGTATTTATAAAGCGCTTTTTACAACAGCAGTTGTCACAAAGTGCTTTACAGAGACACCCGGCCTTAAACCCCAAGGAGCAAACAACAGTAGTGTTGAATTTCAGTGGCTAGGAAAAACTCCCTAAGAAGGTCGAATTTTAGGAAGAAACCTAGAGAGGACCCAGGCTCAGAGGGGTGACCAGTCCTCTTCTGGCTGTGCCGGGTGAGATATTAAGAGTCCAATTGGAATAATAAATACATTTCTCTGGGCTAAATCTTAGCTTCATTACAGACATGTCACATCTCTTAGCTTCATTACAAACATCTCACATCTCTTAGCTTCATTATAGACATCTCTTAGCTTCATTACAGACATCTCTTAGCTTCATTACAGGCATCTCTTAGCTTTGGGAAACCTACGGAAAGGAGGAGGTACAGCTCTGGAAGAAATTGAGACCACAGCACCTTTTTCTTTTGAGTGAGGAACAGAAGGGTTAAAATTAAGAGACCACTGCAAATTGAATGCTTCTGTTCCTCACTCAAAACTTTCCTTTTCAACTTTTTTGGAAAGGAAAGAAAAAGAAGCAGTGGTCTCTTAATTTTTTCCGGAGCAGTATGTGTCATTTTGCAAAAATGGGACCAAGGACTGACAGAGATAGGATCATTTTGAATTTAGCCTGTGTGGAAAAGCTGGTAGAAATATAGTGCTGTACAAAAGTCTTAGGCACCTGAAAGTCAAACAATTTTTTTTTATTTGGATTGTAATAATATATATTATATTCATGTATATGTGTATATATATGTATATGTATGTGTGTACATATATATATGTGTGTGTGTATATATGTGTGTGTGTGTGTGTACACTCACCTAAAGTTTTAGGTAGGTTCAATTTCTCATTACTGCAATTATCTAATCAACCACTCACATGGCAGTTGCTTCAATGCATTTAGGGGTGTGGTCCTGGACAAGACAATCTCCTGAACTCCAAACTGAATGTCAGAATGGGAAAGAAAGGTGATTTAAGCAATTTTGAGCGTGGCATGGTTGTTGGTGCCAGACGGGCCGGTCTGAGTATTTCACAATCTGCTCAGTTACTGGGATTTTCACGCACAACCATTTCTAGGGTTGACAAAGAATGGTGTGAAAAGGGAAAAACATCCAGTATGCGGCAGTCCTGTGGGCGAAAATGCCTTGTTGAAGCTAGAGGTCAGAGGAGAATGGGCTGACTGATTCAAGTTGATAGAAGAGCAACTTTGACTGAAATAACCACTCGTTACAACCGAGGTATGCAGCAAAGCATTTGTGAAGCCACAACACGCACAACCTTGAGGCGGATGGGCTACAACAGCAGAAGAACCCACCAGGTACCACTCATCTCCACTACAAATAGGAAAAAGAGGCTACAATTTGCACAAGCTCACCAAAATTGGACAGTTGAAGACTGGAAGAATGTTGCCTGGACTGATGAGTCTTGATTTCTGTTGAGACATTCAGATGGTCGAGTCAGAATTTGGCGTAAACAGAATGAGAACATGGATCCATCATGCCTTGTGGTGGATCCATCATGGCTGGTGGTGGTGGTGTAATGGTGTGGGGGATGTTTTCTTGGCACACTTTAGGCCCCTTAGTGCCAATTGGGCATCGTTTAAATGCCACGGCCTACCTGAGCATTGTTTCTGACCATGTCCAGCCCTTTATGACCACCATGTACCCATCATCTGATGACTACTTTCAGCAGGATAATGCACCATGTCACAAAGCTTGAATCATTACAAATTGGTTTCTTGAACATGACAATGAGTTCACTGTACTGAAATGGCCCCCACAGTCACCAGATCTCAACCCAATAGAGCATCTTTGGGATGTGGTGGAACGGGAGCTTCGTGCCCTGGATGTGCATCCCACAAATCTCCATCAACTGCAAGATGCTATCCTATCAATATGGGCCAACATTTCTAAAGAATGCTTTCAGCACCTTGTTGAATCAATGCCACGTCGAATTAAGGCAGTTCAGAAGGCGAAAGGGGGTCAAACACAGTATTAGTATTGTGTTCCTAATAATCCTTTAGGTGAGGGTATATATATATATACATATATATGCTATCATTGTTTAAATTAAAATACTCAAGTAAATGGCCTTAGTTCGACTTTCAGGTGCCTCAGACTTTTGCCAAGTAGTATACACTGAAACTAGCTTTGTGAAGTCTATGATAGTTGTTACTTACTCAAAGCTATTTGTGTCCTTCTCAATCTCCACCTTTGGCATTTGCATTATTCTGAGGCTCAGGCTAAGGCTGGGCTCTCTGCTCGGTTCTGTTAGAGTCTGGGTTTTTATTAGACTCACTGTACTGTAGCTGCCACGTTAAAAATGCATACCAGTCCAAGTGCACCAGTATCTGGTCATGCATGTCAGGACAGTCTATGGGCTAACAGGTCATTTGGATGTCCTGCTTCATGTGCATGTTATGTTAATGGTGTTATTTCGGTTGACTTTCATAGAGTCCTTTCTGTGTTCACCCATGCCATAATTGTAACACATTATTGTACCCACTAATAAATTGTGTTGACATATGACATTGAAATTATGTTTAAAATAGTTACGCTCATCGTCTACCCACCATATGCAGAAAAAAATTCAATAGAGCTAAAGGATAAGGAGCATTACACAGCAGGACAGGTGATCAGTATTAACCAACCCTTGTTTCTTACTCGTACATTACTAAAGATATTAGTAAGACAGGGAACTTCAGTACATACAAAAGATCTGATATTTGTTTTTTTACATTCGCTCTATGACTACATGGTGAGATCAATAGACTGTGTGTGGCTAATTTAACAAATACACCCCAGGATCCTGAAAAGAGTCAAGGCTACACTTAAGCCTGATGAGGCAAAGTCAAGGAGAGCATTCCATCAACACTATGACTGTTTGGTTTTTGTTAGTCTTTAACAAGTAGCCCACTGCTGTCCGAGTCTAAACAGCAGGATACGTATCTGAGCCACCCAGAAATGCTAGGCGTCTGGAACAATCCAAGACTAACACCCAGTTCTCCTTTTGATCTGGCTTTAGATAGCAGCACTCCCCATAGGCCATTAAAAAGCCATTCATCTCAATATGTTAGGCAGGTCTTCATAGGCAGCCTTCACAGGAAGTGTTGCTGATCTTTATTTAACCACACAGATGCAACGCCGCAATGTACATTAACAACTTTAACTATAAAACCCTGATATTGATGTTGATTGATCCTGCTGCTTTTACAGTAGCAATCCTCCCAGCCTCCAACATATAAAATAGAAAAATAATATTCAAGATATGATCAAATCAGAAGCAAAGCAGGGCTTTTTAGGATTTCCTATATAATCCGTTAGACAACTCAACTGTTAGGGAGGAGACGCCCAGGATGAGTGGGAGCAGGTGTGCATGAGAGCTTGTTTTGACTGCAGCGGAGGGCAAGGAGAGAGGGATGCAGAGAGAGATGTGATGTAGGAAAGGCAGAGGAAAAGACGAAGGTGGAGAAATAGGAAGAGAGCAGGCATGGAGGGAGGCTGGAGTGTGCTGGGCTGGCCCCAGCGGAGCCATCGATCCAGGCAGGCCTTACATCAGAGACAGGAAACCTGAGCCACGGCTGCCTGTGTGCTTCATCATCCCCACAAAATCCTCTCCCGATTCATCCCTCTCTCTCTCTCTCCATCTCTCTCTCCCTCTCTGTGCCATGGCGGTCTGGCAGGCCCCCGTGAAACACGTACCCCCTCCAGACAGGCAGCTACTGGGACGGGGGGACGGGGGGACGGGGGGACCAGGGCCCGCTGTCATCCTAACGGGGCTGCTGTCAATTCATCATCCGGACCGGGCCTCAGCGTGCCTGGCTCTAAGTGCACACGGCCATTCGTTCACAGCCGCTCATTCATTTTGTGCACGCCTGTGTGTTTGTGAGTGACAGTGGGAGCGACCGCCCGCCTGACGGCCCTGGCTATTGTTTCCAGGGGGGGGGGGGGGGGGAGTGGTGGTGTACCAGGGTCAGAGTGGTAAGGCTAAGGGGGATAAGATTGAATTTGTTTAGGCTTCAGGCGAGTCCCCGGTAGTACCCAACACTCCCCTGCCCCCCCCCCCCCCCGCCCCCCGCCTCCACTCCATCTCTCAGCAGACGGAGAGCTGGGCGCTGTGGGGGTCTGGACACCTCTCTAGTTTCACCCCTGGTCTGCGCGGCTGTCCTGGGGAGAGCATACTGCCTAATGGGCGGCTGGAGGATTGTACCGGCTGGGATACACACTGCTGGGTGTTGGCCCCAAGGCTCTCGTAAGATGCGTCTGTATACTGTGGGACTCATATTCTTGCCTTTTCCTAAACGAAAGGGCAGTCCCAGTCCATTTCCAACACTTACAGTACTTCACATTGTTTCCCAGTTCACAAGTGTTTCTCAGCCTGTCAGGAATAAACAGCGTGGCCTGTGTTGGTGTTTCCTCCCCCTGTTTATTTTGGTTAGTGTGTGAAAACGCAGCGTGCTGTGCGCGGAGCGCTGCAGACGACTGGCGCTGTGTTGGAGCTCTGGTTCTGATGGATGAGCGGACTGAATGCAATGTTCCAGAGGAGACTGACTGGAGACTCCAGCCTCGTCTGGTACTTTTAAAACCAACGCATTGGAAAAGAACTCCAGCATTGGACATGCAGTATATCGGATGAAACACAATTTAGGGGATTGGGTAACGATGAGGTACGTCCCTATACCAATGGGCTGAACTTTAGTTTTAGATTATGGTGTACAGTTAAAGGCTGTTTTGAGAGGGTACCGACTCTTATCTGTCTATTTCGGTGAATTTGCTGAATTTGCCGGAAAGTTGCTTGGTTAGGGCATTCACAACATGTGAGCCTTCCTAACTCATCAAACATGACGTCTCTAACTTTCAACACCTCTCTTGTGGCACGCCATGGAAGGCTCTCTTTTTAATGCATTTATTGACAGAGTTAATATTGCAGCATATCACAGGCCTCAGTCTTCTTCCCAGTTACTGGGGCTCCACTACCTGACACTCTATGACTCTTTAGGCCCTCTAGCCTCCAACTAGTCTCTGTGAATGAGCTCTGTGTTCCTGAGCCCAGTCAATTACATGCTAGTCAACAGCTTCATGCCAAGACGAAGACGTTTTTCCCACATTTTCACGCCTACAGTATATTGGGACCTCCCTCTCTTGCTCTCTCTCTCTCTCTGTCTCTCTCTCTCTCTTGCTCTCTCTTTCTCACTCACCTTTAGCTTTTGTTACAATTTTTGACAGGTCGTCAATGAGAAAAAATCTTTATTGACTTTCCTTTAAGGTTAAGTAAAATACATTGGCACTTTGGCACATCATCTAGAGTGCTGGCTGGCTCTGCCATGGGCCTGTCAACATATTGTAGGAAAACCATCTCCAGGGGTGAAGCCTCAGACCCTCTCCCTCTCTCCCTCTCCCTCTCTCCCTCTTTCTCTCTCTCTCATTCTCTCTCTCTCTCTCTCTCTCTCTCTCTCTCTCTCTCCTCTCTCTTCCTCTTCTCTCTCTCTTCCTCTTCTCTCTCTCTACCTCTTCTCTCTCTTCTACCTCTTTTCTCTCTTCTCTCTCTTCTCTCTCTCTGTATCTACCCATAGGCCTCTTTACTAAGCATGCAAAACACTTCAGGCTGTTGAGTTGTAACACATGTCAAAGGTGTGGGCTGCCTGCACCACAATAAGGCTATTCCTCCCCCCTTTGTATCCTGTGGATATTAAGCATATACACTTATACTGTACACTTATATGGAGGACTAAATGTGCCATAATATGAAATAAATCAATATGCATAATATGGAATAAATAAATATATAAATAAATATATAAATAATTAAATACTTAAATATATAAATAAATAAATACACATTTCATTTGGATGGTGTGAAGTTGTGCATCGTCCAAATGCAATAGACATTTCATTTGGATGGTGTGAAGTTGTGCGTCATCCAAAAGCAATGGGGTGGGACCTCACCCAATTGATAGAGCTGTCCCCATTGGACTGTGTGTTTTATGCTTGGAACACTGTGATTTGACACTTGAGAAGCAACCATTAGATGAGGCTGTCAATCATGTAGCACACGAAAAAGTTTCAGTGCGCCCTTTTCGTTATAGATAGAGAATTGTGTTGCTTTGAGAACTATTTACCCAGAGAATTTATGTTGATAGCATGTGGCCTGTTTTCAGTTAGGCTACTTTCATTGTAGCAAGTGCGTAATCATGTGGACTGGTATAGTGGGTGTGTCTTGTTTGTGCCAGGCTGCCAGGACGGATCAATAGCTCAATAGTAGGCGTAAGCCTTTAGAAGGTAGGAAAAATACAGATTTCACCGTAGCTATGTTATTTAGTCTATTATTTACTTGTATATATATTTGTTTATTTATTTCATATTATGGCACATTTATTCCTCTATACACTTATACTATACACTTATGCTACACACTCATACTACACATTTATACTATACACTAATATGCGGCTCGATGCACTTTGATTCAGGATGTGTGTGACATGACAGGAGATTATGTGTATGTTTTGCTCAATACCAAGCCAAAGGCATGACAACTGGTTTTGGAGAGTTAAAGTATGTACTATTTATGAGTGAGCCAGACACACAGACAGCACTGTATGTTGCTGGTACGTCTGTGTGAGTGTGTGTCTATCCCGAGGTATCAGACCAGACCACAAATCCAGAGATCATTACCCAGCTTGCTCTTCTCTCTCCTGCTATCAGCTCTGGGTTGTCTGCTACGGTTATGTCACATGTCAGGAAGACTTATCGTACCTGGAAAGAAGTGCTGCGTGAAGATATGAGATGTGAGAAATGAGATGGGTCGTTTCATCCTAGCTGGATCTGTGGTAACTCAGATCGTCTGTCTGTGAGTTTGTATTTGATTTGTCAGTCTAATATCCTCATTGGTGAGTAAGATTACTTATTGTTTTGAGAGTTTTACAAGGTTCGAGTTTCTTACAGTACTGGAGGTTAAACCACAGTGAAACAGTGCTAGTATGCTGTCACAAACTCTCCATACAATGAACTAAGAAACGAAAGGATTGAGGAAGCTTCTCCTCCATGAACCTTTATGTATTATTTTGAAGACATGTTTAACCAACATTTGTAAAGCTTGTCACATATCGCGCTCTCTGCAGAAGGCAGCTGAATATGATCTCTCTGTGGACTACTGTCTATGTCTGATTGTCAGGTCAGGTCATGACTCCATCCCCTCAGGTCAGGTCATGACTCCATCCCCTCAGGTCAGGTCATGTCTCCATCCTCTCAGGTCATGTCTCCATCCGCTCAGGTCATGCCTCCATCCCCTCAGGTCGGGTCATGTCTCCATCCCCTCAGGTCGGGTCATGTCTCCATCCTCTCAGGTCGGGTCATGTCTCCATCCCCTCAGGTCGGGTCATGTCTCCATCCTCTCAGGTCGGGTCATGTCTCCATCCTCTCAGGTCGGGTCATGTCTCCATCCCCTCAGGTCGGGTCATGTCTCCATCCTCTCAGGTCAGGTCATGTCTCCATCCTCTCAGGTCATGTCTCCATCCGCTCAGGTCATGCCTCCATCCTCTCAGGTCGGGTCATGTCTCCATCCTCTCAGGTCGGGTCATGTCTCCATCCCCTCAGGTCGGGTCATGTCTCCATCCTCTCAGGTCAGGTCATGTCTCCATCCTCTCAGGTCATGTCTCCATCCGCTCAGGTCATGTCTCCATCCCCTCAGGTCGGGTCATGTCTCCATCCTCTCAGGTCGGGTCATGTCTCCATCCCCTCAGGTCGGGTCATGTCTCCATCCCCTCAGGTCAGGTCATGTCTCCATCCTCTCAGGTCGGGTCATGTCTCCATCCCCTCAGGTCGGGTCATGTCTCCATCCTCTCAGGTCGGGTCATGTCTCCATCCTCTCAGGTCGGGTCATGTCTCCATCCCCTCAGGTCGGGTCATGTCTCCATCCTCTCAGGTCGGGTCATGTCTCCATCCCCTCAGGTCGGGTCATGTCTCCATCCCCTCAGGTCATGTCTCCATCCGCTCAGGTCATGCCTCCATCCCCTCAGGTCGGGTCATGTCTCCATCCCCTCAGGTCGGGTCATGTCTCCATCCTCTCAGGTCGGGTCATGTCTCCATCCTCTCAGGTCGGGTCATGTCTCCATCCCCTCAGGAGATTGAGTTATTTTTTGCTGTTGCTGTTTTACCCCGATTCCAAAACTTAGCCCTAACCTTAACCAGTCAGAATATGTCTAAACCTAAACATTACATTTAAAAAAAAAAATGTATGGACAAACGGCAGATATCCTTGCTAGGGTTGACCACAGAGCTGCTCTGTTCATTTGAGTGCTCTCATGTGCTCTCTTGCTCTCTATTTCACACACACACCCACACTCACCATACAGACAGTCAGACACTTCAGACCAAAAATTGCCTTTTTGAAATTGAGGACACTATAAGTGTCCACATTTTTCATTCTTACTGGTTGATCCACTGGAATATTTAGATAATGAAACCTAAGTGGACACAGCCACGCACTCTATTGTAATGCCCCTTATCTCCCATCCAGGCCAGTCTAGCCTACTCATGTGTTCCAGTGGGGAAGATATTCTGACTCGTGTCTCTGCAACCTACCCTGACTGTGGTTCACACACCCATCTCTCTGTCTCTCTCTCTCTCTCCCTCCCTCTCCCCCTCCACCTCTCTGGGGTTGTTGCCATATCACTCTCCCCACTGTGGTTTTGTGAGTTGGTATGTGTGCATGCAGTTTTGTGTGGCGTGTATGTAAACTGGATAAATGCGTCTGAATACTCTGTTAGCATGCTGAAAAATAAAAGGTGTTTTAATTCTGGATTTTGTTTTCATGTAGGGTGTTTGTTTTCTTTAATTTGGGTAATGTCATATAGGGTGAGTGTAGTTTTCAGTAAATGGTGATTTTAGAATTTAGAAGTGTTTAATTTTGGTAGGGCAACTGTATTTGTAGTGTTGTAATAATATGGTTCTATAAAGGCTAATCTTGTAGGTTTAGCCAGGCACTGTGTACACTGCGATACAGTAGATGTTAACCCATGTCCAGTGCTTGACTTGGGCCGGAATGGTCCGGAATGACGTTCTGGTACTTCTAATTTTAGGCAAATAGTGTTCTGGTTCAATTTTAAGGCATGCCTTAAAACATAACATATGCATTTTGATGAACATACTCTAATGTGCAATTTGTCAGTTCCTGCACTTATTTTATCCCAAGTCAAGTGCTACATACATCTCTGGCCTACAGTGCATTTAATAATTATCTGTGGTTTTAATTGTCACTACTGGTATCATAATGATTTGTTTTATTCACTGTACAACCCCTTTTTAGGATTCCTAAGTATCTACTGTATGTGGATATTTTTTTTTGCTTTTCTTTGGAATGAAATACATGTAAATTAGTATTTAACTATGTTAATTATGTAAAGATGTGGTGTGGGTGTGGTGATCTATATATATGTGTGATTTATGGTTTGAAGTTGGAGAAGACAGCCAGTAACAAATCATCCAGAGGAACATTTATCTAAGTCAGGACTGAGGACAGGGTGAGGCAATGAACGTCATCACACATACTAGAAATGAGGATGAAAGAAAGAGAGAGACAGAAGGTGAATGGAGAGAAAGAGAACAGAGAGGTGCAGATTGGAAGTGAGGGAATCTGGTAAATAAAGAAAGAGCAGAGGGTCAGAGAGACAGAGAAAAGACCCACAGAGGAAGATAAAAAGTGATGGATAATGAAATCTTGTTAAAAATGTCAGATGTCCTTGGCCAGCGGCTGACTCTGGTGATCATCTTTAGGTCAAAGGGAGAGCAGAGGCACTCTTTTTAATAACATTAGCCATGGACCGCAGTGGCCAAAGAGCGTGGAGGAGCCAGCATTGTTCCAAGGTGTCAGAGAACAACACACTCTGCTAGCTCTTTTCAATGTCCACCATTGGCATTCTCCCAATGTCTTTGCCCCTATGTGATTGTTTCCGACCTTATGTTTTGATATTCCTAGCCACTGACTAGTATGATATACAGGAGTCTATCTCCATTTCAACCGAGATGTTGGAATACATCATAGACGGGTCGGTTTTTTTAGCACACAGACCAGTTATTCATCTATGTCAAAAAAACCTAACAAAAGATGACATCAGAGGATCACTAAGATGCTCATACCGTTGTGGGTCATACTGGTTTACATACGCAGGTTTTGATCTTGCAACAACCATGCACACCGGTCTGCCGGTCAGCCACTTACTCAGAAAGACTCAGCTTGTCTGAGGGCTCATTGCCTCATTGGCTTTTACGACTTCGTCAAAGGTCTTCCTCCCTGTAATTTTTCACTATTAGAATAACAAAGTTTTTGTCAGACATAAACACAAGGTAGAGAGAGGTATTGCCACAGTGTTATGGACTGCTCTGCTGTGACTCAGTCCTCTTCCATTTCTTCTCTCTCTCGTTGTCAGTCTGTCTCTTCTCTATTTACGCTCTTTCCCTCCCTCCCTTCCTCTTGGTCTCTCTCTTTCTTTCTCTCTTAGGGATCAGAGGGAACAGTGTCTGTGACCATGGCGCCTTGGGAAAACTTCTTTGATGAGTCTAGATTTATAGAGTTGTTGTACTCACAGGGCCGCAGAGCAGAGCACTGCTAGGACCCCCGACTAACGGGGGCTGCTAAATTCCTCCACATATGGCAGATGATTTATTATTGTTTATTCTACTATTTATTCTCTGTGATTGTTCTTACTGTAAGTTCCAATTGCTCATAGTTGCTGTAACTGTAAGCAAACGACTCAGATAGCTGGCATGCCAATTTTTGTAATTTTTTTAATCAGGACAAATAAGTCTAAAACATTTAGAGTGCATTCTACCACTTTTCTATTCAAATTGATTCTATTGTATTCCACTGACTGACAGTCCAGTACTGGTCAGTTTGTAACCCTAATAATATGTATTTTCTTCCTCCATGTCATCTTGCTATAAAATGTTGTCCCCTGGCCCTGGTTGATAAACATGAAGTGTATGTGTCTGACAACTGTTGGTATATGTCTCACCTCTGACCCCTGCCCTCTCCTCTCTGGAACCCTTTCTCCAGGCTAATCTCTAATGCCTCACAGGCTCCACTCTAATTCATTACTTCCACCTTCATCTCTCAGCCCGGACACATAAACTAGACACACCGTTGACCCACCCCATCACTACCCCCTCAATGGCCCCCATCTCCTCCACATAGCCGCCAGATTTAGGCCCCCACAACCCCACCCTCCACCATAGTCATCCTCCCCATTGACCCCACCATCCACCCCAGTCATCCTCCCAATTGACCCCACCATCCACTCCAACCATCCTACCCATTGACCCCATCCTCCACCCCAATCGTCCTCCCCATTGACCCCACCCAACAACAATGGCCTCACTGACCTGGATTTGAGCTTAAAACACAACTTGACCGTGTCCTCATGCCCCTTAAACCTTTGTGTTGTTTGCTGTTGCCACATCATCCTTCTGGCCCTTGTTGCTGTTTCAACTCAGTGCTAGTGTGTGTGTGTGTGTGTGTGTGTTTCTCCAGGTTTACGGACAGACCAAGGGCCCCTGGGAACTATTGTTACATTTGTGGTGTTTAGAGCCCACAGTGCCCTCCATTAATATTAGCCCCCTTGGTAAATATGAGCAAAACGGGCTGTGAAAAAAAAATCAGATTATTTTTACTGGAAATTTCAATGGAACCGTGTTCTATGATTAGCCATGCAGTAAAGTACCTAATTCCCGCTGTGAAGCAAGGTGGTGGATGTTGGATGTTGTGGGGCTGTTTTTCTTCCAAATTCCCTGGACAGCTTGTTAGGATACATGGTATCATGGACTCTGTCAAGTACCAGCAGACATTAAATCAAAACCTGACTGTCTCTGCCAGGAAGATTAAACTGGGTCGTTGTTGGATCTTCCAGCAGGAAAATGATCCAAAGGACACCTCAAAATCAACACATACGGTTCACTGACCACAGATGAGCTGAAGAGTAGCATGGACCTTGGAATCTGAAAGACGTAGAACAATTTTTCTGGAGGAATGGTCTCAGATCCCTTGTCATGTGTTATCCAATCTCATTACATGTAATAGGAGAAGACTCAGAGCTGATATCTTGGCAAAGGGATGTTACAGAAGTATTAAATGAAGGGGTGCCAATAATTGGGGCACACATATATTTGAGAAATATTTATTTAATGATAAGAATTGATTTCTTCTTTAAGTGTGTTACGTCCCCAGTGCTTTCTTTTGCTCTGTGTTCGTATGTGGTTTTGTCCCTTTGTGTTCTGTGTGGTGGTTGCAGGCTAATTGGCTTCCTTTAATTAAATGTAAAAAAAATAAAAATCACAGCCTGTGTTGCTCATAGCAAGGGTGCCAATATTACTGGATCGTACTGTACAACAACTGTGTAATGTTTTTGTTGTTTGGTCTTATTCCTCTTGTGGCAATGCTGGTCTTGTGTCTGAAGCTATTCCATTTTGTTCAGAGAAAGGAGATAGCACGGGTAACAGTAGCTATTGATGATGATGATGATGCTGTATTTGTGTCCTTTGTTATATAGACTGTTGGTAAACAACAGCTGGTAAACAACAGCTGCCTGGCAGGTCGGAGGGGCATAGAGCGTGGTGAGTTATGGTTTCATTGAGAGGACCCCAGTCTGTGAAGCCACGTGATGGAGGTCTTTTCAAAGTGAACTTGAATAAAGATGACGGATAACAGCGATTTGGGAACAGGATCATTTGTGTTGCATAATGCAAAGCCTCGGCTCCGGTAATGGCTGCATTAAAAACTGACCAGAATATGACATACTGCAGGGTTATTTATTCTGCCTATGTAAAGTGTGAAGAATAATGTATTTACCCTGAGTTGAGTAAAACAGATAAATGATCTTATCTGATGTCATGGATGTCTGTGAGGTGCAGGTCATTCACTTATTCGCTCATTTACAGCATTTGAATGTGATTTGCAAAATATACAGTATTACACATGCAGAGTCGTTAAATTCAGGTGCCAAGGAATACGGCCATATGCCTGATATTGTGTGAACTGTTTCCAGCATGCAGACGTGGGTAGTATATCGCTGAAGTGACAGTACAAATGGGGCATCATTCATTGTATCGAGGCACTGCAGGTATCTTCTAACCCCATAGTTCTATCTCTGGTATATACTGTACATAATTCTATTCCGTTTGTTAATTTCCACATCTAAGGGAACTAGTTAATGAGGCATAGCAACTTTATACAGTATTTTCTGCACATATTACCGGTTGATGGAGTGGCTGGTGGCTGTTGCTTACTCGAATCTCACACACAATTTATGTGGTTTTCCATTCAAAGTCCTGCCAGCAGCCTTCAGAGAACATTCCATAACTCTTACTGGAGTGAGAGATTTTTAATTAAAATTTTGACTTTTATAGATGTCACAAATGGTCTGCGTTCCAAATAATGTCCTATTCACTATTTAGTTTACTGCTTTTCACCTGGCCTCATAGGACTTTGGTGAAAGGTAGTTCAGTAGTAATAGTGAGCCATTTTGGACTCTTTCATGCTTTTCCCCTTAGAATGGAACCCATCAACACCTTCCGTGCTCTGATTGCGGCAGAGGCTGCTTTTTGAAGAACTTGTTAATCACAGCTAGTTCTTAATTATCAATACCGTAGATTGATGCAATACAGAGTCTGATGGATATGAAGAAACCAGGGATTGCAATCACTTTGCTTGCGCTTATAGGTTGTCATTTTTGCCATTTCTGTATAATACTATATTGATATGACTATGACCCCATAACGAGGATTTTTTTTATTGCTCACCTGTGAACCAGTTTTAAAGAATTTCTCCTGACCTCTCAATGTGTAGAACACAGGACACTGGTGTGTGTGTGTGTGTTTGTATGTATCTGTGTTTGTGTTTGTATGTATCTGTGTTTGTGTGTGTATGTATCTGTGTTTGTGTGAGTATGTTTGTCTATGTACTTGTTTCCCTGCCTTTTAAGTACTGCATGAAAACATAGTAAGTAAAACAAAAAATGCTTTTGCAAACTATTGGGTTAGATTTAGGGTTTGAGGTAAGGTTAGGTTTAAAAGGGTGTAATTTTATGCTGGTTTAAAGAGGCAACATATAAGATCTTGACTGTACTATTAGCACAAAAACAAGCAAAAATGACAAGTAGAAATCGGCAGTTAATGTTTAAAGTTAATGTTTAATTAATATTTATTTTACAAAATGTATCAGCGTGACTGACATATTCCCCATTTAAACATTCTCGCTGGTTCTTCTATCCATTTGCATTGACTTGAATCTTCTGACATGTCGTGTTCTTGCTTAGATTCTACACAGTGCCCCTTTAAAGACGCAAAGTTACCGCAGCAGGTACGTTTCGGTGTTAGTAGGTAAAGGCTATGGCTATGATTAGGCATAAAGGGTTAGGTATTTGGGGTTTTGGGGTTAAGTTTAGAGTAAGGTTAGGGTTATGTATAGTAAAACAAGTGTGTGTGTGTGTGTGTGTGTGTGTTCCATAGTTCTTTGTTTTGGAGGATGCTATTGGGATTGGGTGGGGTGGTAGTGCGAAGGTCATGTTCATAAATCCCACCTAGTCGGGCCATAGCCTAATTGAATAGTCTGGAGTTTAAGCAGGACCCCTGAACTCTGGCTCCTGGTTACCCCTTGCTCCTCCCTCCCTCCCTTGGTATTTTGTTACAGATTAGGCTGGGATGGGACTGTTTATGCCGTCTTCTGTGGTTTAAACCTTTTTGGAAAGTTCTAAAACACCCGTCCTGTATTTCTGAAGGATTGATTTACAGGGGAGAATGGGTTTGGTTAGCAAAGGGCTTTGCTACTACAGAGGCTTGTTGTCTTTTATTCAAAGAGAGGGAGATGTAGTCATTTCAGGATCATCATTTTAATCTGCTAGTAGTTTCCTGAATAAACAGTGGTTGAATGGTAGAATGCATCAACAATTCATTTGATTGAAAAGTCTAAAATATTTCTAAATCAAGTCTAATTTTAAGGTGTACATCTGGGAAAACATAAGAATTCTCAATAAAATCCGTGAGCATTTCACCAAACATAGACAGATTTCTTATGGCTAAATTGAAGGATCAGTGCTTCAGGAGAAAAAACAAGGAGTGTCCTTAGAGTCTGACAATTGCCAAAGGTAGGAAGTTAACCAACTTATACAGTGTAGAATATGCTAGTGCCAATGTCAATTCTAACATCAAAGTGTACTAGCAGAAGAAAAGAGCACACCTGACCATTATTGAGAAGCACCAGGGTGAGGTAATGCGGTAGGGAGGGAGACAGAGATAACACAACATGAATGTTAAGCTAGCTTAGAAAACAATTGCTTAGCTACCCATACCAGTAAGAGGATGCCATCCAGCCACTTGTTTGGTAATTGTACATGCCAGCTATACCAGTTTTTTTCCAGGGTGACTTAGAGGCGTGGACTTTCATATTGTCCGAGATGTTGAAAGTTGAGACTATTTATTGAAGTATCCAGCATTACTAGTTACTTTTTCCAGCATTACTACTTCATGGTCCACTTGTGAACATTTATTTTGTGTATTTCTATGAATTCTAGTTACATTTTTTCTATTGCATTCAGCATGTTCATTATGATCAACTTACTACTTGGAATAAAAAGCAAGCCACTTTTTATTAATTTAATATATGATCATTCAGCTTGACCAAAATGGACCAATGGCAGCACCGTCTTGATGTCGCATGAACTGCCCCCTTGAGAAGAGGATGGAGCACCCTTGCAAGCTGCCTGTACATCAAAACTTTTATTGGCAGAGTTGAACCATTAGAGGCAAAGAGATGCTTGATTTACTACTGAAAGTAGGGCCAGCTCCTGGCATAAGCAACATAAATGGTCGCTTGGGTCCCTTGACAGCTAGGGGGCTTCTAATTGCTAGGGACCCCTCTTGACCAATAGGGGAGAGGGGTCTCCAAATGTAATTTTACTTATGGTCCCCAAAAGGCTATAGCCGGCACTGACTGAAATACCAAAATATATTGCTTTCCAAAGAACCTTCAAAACAAAGACCAGAATTGATTTGACTCTCTTTAACTAAGCTTGACACATCTGGTTTTGCCTGAAAAACAAGATTGTTTTGTGATAGTTTCTCTATGAAGAACAAACAACCAAGGTGGGTTTGGCATAAACAGAAAGGTAGCTATACTGAAAAGGACCTGATCCCCACTGTTAAGTATGGTGTAGGTTCTGTGATGTTGTGGGGTAGTTTTTCCTCCAAAGGCCCTGGGAACCTTGTTAGGGTACATGGCACCATGAACCCCATGAAATACAAGGACATTTTATATCAGAATCTGGCTGCCTCTCCCAGGAAACTAAAACTGGGTCGTCATTGGATCTTCCAGCAGGACAATGATCCTAAACATACATCCACATCAACACAAACATGGTTCACTGAACACAAAATCAAGCTTCTGCCATGGCCATCTCAGTCCCCTGACCTAAACCCCATTGAAAACCTGTGGGGTGAGTTGAAGAGGAGAGTGCATAAGAGAGGACCAAAGACCGTGGATGATCTGGAGAGAGTCTATAAAAAGGAATGGTCTCAGATTCCTTGTTCTGTATTCTCCAACCTTATTAGATATTACAGGAGAAGACTCAGTGCTGTTTTATAAGTATTAAATGCAGGGGTGCCAATAATCGTGGCACACGTGGTTTTGTTAGAAATAGTAATTTCTTTATGACAGATTTTTTTTTACTGAAAATACATTTAATTCAATTAAAGGTTGGATGTTTCTCTTTTTTTTCAGTGTGACATTAAACAAATTATATCATATACAGCTCCGGAAAAAATTGAGAGACCACTGCACCTTTTTCTTTCCTTTCCAAAAAAGTTGAAAAGGAAAATTCAGTAAATGTATTATAATGTCCTTTTTGTACAGGAGCTGTATGAGTGACCAGTTGTAGTTCTGTTTCAGAGATTATTTCCTCTTAGTACATTCTTGACTGAACCCTTTCAATCAATTTCAAGGACAACCTTTATGCTTCTACCTTGTTCACTCAATTCATGTACACACACACACACATCTTACTATTGGTCTTTTTGTGGAAATGAGCATGTGTTCTGAAGGCTTATATCTCAATTTTGGAATGAGACAAGGGTAAAAAGGTCCTCTTTTCAACCAACATCCTTGGTCTTTCTCCATTAGTTGTAAATTGTCTGTTTAGAGATATACTGGTGCTGAGAAATAGACAGGTCATTATAGTGTGACCACCCACCACAGTCTCCTCAACATGTGATGTCATGTGAAAATATTCCACACTCCTCTTCTACCACACCCTTCTCCTTAACTATGTTTAAGAGGTTGGCATGACAACTGTGTAGTGTTTGTGTAAAGCAGAATCTTCATCCTCCCATCCTGTGTAGTTTAGGAATTTAAAATGTCACGAGGAATGAATGAAACAAAGGAATCATAAGCATGAATGCAGCATGCTTCCCTCTCACAAAGTAACTCTATCCAGCGTTTGTCCACATTGTATCACAGACGACATGTAGCCGCTTTTTGAAGGTAACTGTGAGCCGAGTGTCCACTCGGCAAGAATGGACAGAAATCTGTCATTTCACACCCGGTCGGAAATCCACACTAGGTGGCCATTATGGCGGAGTCAGCCACACAATGGGCTGAAGGTGGTTAAACATATCATTTTGACACTGCTGGGTTTATGACAGGGACCGGTCTGCTGCTGTAGGTGGGATATTGGGAGACAGAACTCGAGTTACGATTTTACATTGTAGGAATTTAGCAGACAGGCACTCTTATGAAGAGCCACTTATAGTTCAGTTACTGTTTTATGTATTTACACTTTTCTGTCTGTCTTCTACTACTTTAGCAAAGTTCACATACTTGCTTTTGTTCTTTTAGAAAATAGAAATGTTCTAACTTTGTATCTGTCACTTACAACCCTGTTTCCCAAAAATTTTGGGGAGCTGCATACTATTTGAATAAAAACAAAATGCAGTGATGTGCAAATCATTGAAACACTATATTCAATATAAAATATTACAAATACATCATATCAAATATTGAAACTGAGACATTTTATTGTTTCTTGAAAATACAGGCCCACTTTAAATTTGATGCCAGCAACACTTTTCAAAAAACTTGGGACAGAGGCAACAAATGACTGGAAAGGTTGTGTAATGCTAAAAAACCTGGTGGAACATCACAGAACTAATTAGGTCAATTGGAAACAGGTCAGTAACATGATTGGGTATTAAAAGATCATTCCAGAGAGGATGGGCATTATGTTTCTCAACGTAAAATTACAAAGAGTTTCATCATCTGCAGTACATAGTATCATTAAAAGTTTCATAGAATCCAGAGAAATCTCTGGACAAGGCCAAAAACCAATAATGGATGACCAGTAAAACCAGACACGATTCTGCATTAAAAAGGATTCTGTAGTGGAAGTTATTGCGTGGGCTCAGGAACATTTCCGAAAAACATTCTCTGTGAAGACAGTTAGTCTCTATATCCACAAATGTTTAAACTCTACCATGCAAAGAATAAACCAGATATAAACAAGATCCAGAAATGCTGCCACCTTCTCTGGGCCTGAGCTAATTTAAGATGGACTGAGGCAAAGTGCAAATCTGTCCTGTGGTCTGAACAATCAAAATTTGAGATTCTTTTTGGGAATCAATGCTGGATCGTTCTCAGTTTCAACACTTGATATGTTATCTTTGTACTATTGTCAATTTAATATAGGGATGAATAAAATGTTTGGAAACTGGGTTGTACTTTCCACTTTTATATTTCCTTTATCTCATTTTATATCCTTACTTCTCTCACACTGACACCCACACACACACTCACATTTTATCCCTTTGTTTGTCTCTCTCTCTCTTCATCCCTCTCTGTTTCTATCTCTCTCTCTCTCTCCCCCTTCATCCTTCTCTCTGTAACACTGTTCTTGGGGCTTACTTTGTTATCTTTCATTCCCTATTACAGTGGAACAGCTGTTGATCCCTCTCTCCTCTCTTAGGTCTGCACCCTCCCCGGTCTTACTAAACCTGAGTGAACTGCACTCTGTCAATATGGTGACCTTCTGCTTCCAGTGAGACGATGCCTCTCCCTCCCTCCCTCCCTCTTTCTCTCTCAGCTGTTTAAGCATTCAGAGGTGTGAACTCCTGATCTCCACCTGGGGAACAGAGCAGCTGTGGTGGCGGCCAGTCGGCCAGGACAAACAGAGCAGTCTTTGGATTGGGTCTGGTGGTGGAGGGGACACAGGGCATGGTGGCAGGTTGGGGTTGGCTGCGTGTCTTAGAGGTGTAACAGAAACAATCCCATTAAGTGGTGGATCGCCTTTCACACAGATTACTGAGCATCTGTTAGTCTTACCGGAGAACTAGGGGCACAGTCCCCCCCAAATCTCCCCACTCCCAGGGGACACATAGAAAGAGCAGGTCAGGGACCTCTGGGACAGAAAGTAGACAGGCTATAATATTTGGTCAGCAGTCATGACTAGCAGTTTATAGCATTTTGGACTTTTATATATACATTGGGGAGAACAAGTATTTGACACACTGCCGATTTTGCAGGTTTTCCCACTTACAAAGCATGTAGAAGTCTGTAATTTTTATCATATGTAATCTTCAACTGTGAGTGACGTAATCTAAAACAAAAATCCAGAAAATCACATTGTAATGATTTTTAAGTAATGAATTAGCATTTTATTGCACAACATAAGAATTTTAATACATCCGAAAAGCAGAACATAATATTTGGTACAGAAACCTTTGTTTGCAATTATAGAGATCATATACGTTTCCTGTAGTTCTTGACCAGGTTTGCACACACTGCAGCAGGGATTTTGGCCCACTCTTCCATACAGACCTTCTCCAGATCCTTCAGGTTTCGGGGGTGTCGCTGGGAAATACAGACTTTCAGCTCCCTCCAAAGATTTTCTATTGGGTTCAGGTCTGGAGACTGGCTAGGCCACTCCAGGACCTTGAGATGCTTCTTACGGAAGACCCAGCCACAACCCATCTTCAATGCTCTTACTGAGGGAAGGTGGTTGTTGGCTAAGATCTCGCGATACATGGCCCCATCCAACCTCCCCTCAATACGGTGCAGTCGTCCTGTCCCCTTTGCAGAAAAGCATCCCCAAAGAACGATGTTTCCACCTCCATGCTTCACGGTTGGGATGGTGTTCTTGGGGTTGTACTGATCCTTCTTCTTCCTCCAAACAAGGGGAGTGGAATTTAGAACAAAAAGCTAATTTTTTGTCTCATCAGACCACATGACCTTCTCCAATTCCTCCTCTGGATCATCCAGATGGTCATTGGCAAACTTCAGACGGGCCGGAACATGCGCTGGCTTGAGCAGGGGGACCTTGCGTGCGCTGCAGGATTTTAATCCATGACAGCGTAGTGTGTTACTAATGGTTTTCTTTGAGACTGTGGTCCCAGCTCTCTTCAGGTCATTGACCAGGTCCTGCCGTGTAGTTCTGGGCTGATCCCTCACCTTCCTCATGATCATTGATGCCCCACGAGGTAAGATCTTGCATGGAGCCCCAGACTGAGAGAGATTGACCGTCATCTTGAACTTCTTACATTTTCTAATAATTGCGCCAACAGTTGTTGCCTTCTCACCAAGCTGCTTGCCTATTGTCCTGTAGCCCATCCCAGCTTTGTGCAGGTCTACAATTTTATCCCTGATGTCCTTACACAGCTCTCTGGTCTTGGTCATTGTGGAGAGGTTGGAGTCTGTTTGATTGAGTGTGTGGACAGTTGTCTTTTATACAGGTAACAAGTTCAAACTGGTGCAGTTAATACAGGTAATGAGTGGAGAACAGGAGGGCTTCTTAAAGAAAAACTAACAGGTCTGTGAGAGCCGGAATTCTTACTGGTTGGTAGGTGATCAAATACTTATGTCATGCAATAAAATGCAAATTAATTATTCATACAATGTGAGTTTCTGGATTTCTGTTTTAGATTCCGTATCGCACAGTTGAAGTGTACCTATGATACAAATTACAGACCTCTACATGCTTTGTAAGTAGGAAAACCTGCAAAATCGGCAGTGTATCAAATACTTGTTCTCCCCACTGTATTTATTCACACTTTTATTACTCACCTGTCCTCAAATAAGGACATTAAAAACAATATACAGTGGATATAAAAAGTCTACACACCCCTGTTAAAATGGCAGGTTTTTGTGAGGTAAAAGAATGAGACAAAGATAAATCAAATCAGAACCTTTTCCACCTTTAATGTGACCTATAACACAAACAATTCAATTGAAAAACAAACTTAAATCTTTGAGGGGGAAAGATAAAAACTAAAAACCTTACAATAACCTGGTTGCATAAGTGTGCACACCCTCTTATAACTGGGGATGTGGCTGTGTTCAGAATTAACCAATTACATTAAAACTTATGTTAAATAGAAGTCATTACACACCTGCCACGATTTAAAGTGACTCTGATTAATCACAAATAAAGTTCAGCTGTTCTAGTAGGAATTTCCTGACATTTTCTTAGCTGCATCTCAGAGCAAAAGCAAAATGGTCCGCAGAGAGCTTCCAAAGCATTAGAGGGATCTCATTGTTGAAAGATCTCAGTCAGGAGAAGGGTACAAAATAATTTCCAAAGCATTAGATATACCATGGAACATTAAAGACAGTCATCATCAAGTGGAGAAAATATGGCACAACAGAGACATTACCAAGAACTGGACTTCCCTCCAAAACGTCTCTAGTGTTCATGTCAGAGTGTATCCAGATCCAATTCTTGACTGTATCTCCTTTACCAACACAAACCAATAAGCCTCCCACTACACAGTCTGGCCGCTACTGAATTGTTCTCTGTACGGCCAATTGGATCATAAGTATTGAGCATCCTTGAAACATATCAAGTTTTTCACCAGGTGGCATGTCCACCTTATCAAATTTACATCAGTAGCGCTGTGAGAGCTTCGGTCATAGTCTGTAGAGTGGAAGGAATACTGCTCACCCCGAGCATTTTCACACTGCTCCCGTCTGTGTTCAAAGTGTCACACGCACACACGTAAGCACCCAGTCACTCATGCATGCACGCTCACACACACGCCCCCTCGCTCATTCAGAATGCCCCACATAACCTAATTAAAGACTGCAGCCCTTTGACACCCTCTGCCCCGATGCCTCCACACCTCAGCCGTGAGGGATGCACTTCACATGTCACACAAAGCATTGACACCTGCCGTTTCAATAGACTAATGATAACCCTACACTTACTCAGGTAACTGTCTTTTGATGGCCCCAGCCCCATCTCCTTTGTGTGTGTGTGTGTGTGTGTGTGTGTGTGTGTGTGTGTGTGTGTGTGTGTGTGTGCGTGTGTGTGTGTGTTGCAAGACTTCCTATAGGCCCAGTGTTATTGTGTTCTTCTCTCTGTGGGGCTGGGGTTCTTGTGTGTGATGTCGCCTTTTCGTTGGTCTTGGCTGAAAGGTGAGAACTCTGAGAAAGCATTCTAGTCTGCTGGAGAGACCTGACATTGGCATGCTTGACTCGGACAGGGAGGGTGGGAAAGACCAGCAGAGGAAGCAGAAGTGGAGAGGTCAGGCATACCCTCGGGCAGGCTGGGGGGGAAACCAAGAGAGACTGGACAGCAAAAGGAAGGAAGAGGTAGGTAGAAAGAGTGATGAAAAAGTAAAAAAAAATAAAAACAGAATAATGTGTGAAATGAAAAGGAGAGAAACACAGCTAGAGAATGAGAGAGGAGGAGACTGGTAGAAAGGGGGGGGGGGGGGTAGTGTCTGGAGTGTAGTGGCACCTCAAAATACAGCTGTGTGACTGCAGTTGGTAGATGCTGGTGACATTACAAGAGCATTGATTATGGCAATGATTGATAACGATGGTTTAGTTTCATTGTTCTCAACTGGTTTGGCCTCAGGACACAGATTTAACCTCTCTCTGTCAGACTCAGTCTTAATCAAATTTGTCTTTGCAGAAAGGCTGTATGGAAAACATTTGTGTTTGCTAAATTAACAATAAAGTTAGATATTTATTTTAGAAAATAGGAAAACCCCCCCTACCATTGTTGTTGTCAATAAATGTATATCGCTCATGTCGGTGATAAAGAATGTTGGCTAACTTGCTTTTTTGACACCACATCATCAGCTAAATAGCGCTGCTAATATTATGTTTATCTAAATATTTTAAATATTGTGATTGAAACAATTAGATTATTATGTAAATGTGTATGTTCATTATAATTTCTACACTTTCAACATGGAATTAGTTGTTTTCTTTCAGAATGAATCCTATGAAAATAATAATAATAAACAGGTACCCGTAATATATATAAAGTATTTGGATCCCAAACCACCAGAAATTATTTTGTTTATTTGAACTACTCACATCACACAGTAATTAGAGAAATCCGCCCGCGCTTAGCAGGGCAGCAAACAATTGATATCGAGAGTCATTAACCACTGAGCAAAGGACATTTGGAAATATGTTTGTCTGGTTGAAAGGGCAATGAAAATGACTTTCTAATATTTTTTCTTAGTGGCTATAGTCTATCTCAATGAAGGGAACAAGTGATGAGCAAAGAATTCCACCAGATTAGAGCAAAATGTCGAGTCAGAAAGTATTTTCTTTCATTGTTGGAAGACCAGTAAACCTTCATGTGTAGCTTGGGGCAGATGACCAATAGGGGGTGACACTATCATATATTACTCCGTTTTGTAGTCACAATAAGATACATTTTGATAGCACCCAAGTCTGGGTTATTTTGGTCCTGGTGAAGCGGTGGCAGTGTGGTTTAAGTAGTAGTAGTATCTGTGTCACTGGGGCTTCCTTCCATGTCACTGGATTCAAGAGGAGATGGTAGAGAAGAGTCTAGAGATAATGATATCTCCAGTTGTACAAATCTTCACACCTTCCTTACAACTGCCACCCACTTTGCACTGTGTTTCAAGACTTAGCTGAAGGAGTTGAGATATATTAGTGGGCCTACAACATTTTCTGTAGGAACAATGACTGGACAGGCGTCATGTATTCTAGGAGTCAGCAGTTCTGACCAGTAACTGATAGGTTCCTAGATTGAAAAGCTAACAAGGTGAAATTCCGTCATTCTGTCCTTGAGCAGTACAGTTAACCCTAATTGCTCCAGGGTCACTGTAAAGAAATGGCTGTTCCCCTAGCTGGGATTCCACTCTCCAAGGGTGCTAGGGGCAGTGGGACATGCAAATGAAAAATGCTTATGAAACACTGCATACATGCATAAAATAGGAGCATATAATAAAAATAAATAATATTTATAATAAGTATGCATTAAAGAGAACAGAATGAGACAATAAATGGCAGTAGTCAGGAAGGGGGGGCAGTAGTCAGGAAGGGATGGGGGCAGTAGTCAGGGGGGCAGTAGTCAGGGAGAATTGGGGAAAGCAGTCAGGGAGAATTGGGGAAAGCAGTCAGGGAGAGGGGGGCAGTAGTCAGGGAGAGGGGGGCAGTAGTCAGGGAGAGGGGGGGCAGTAGTCAGGGAGAGGGGGGGCAGTAGTCAGGGAGAGGGGGGGCAGTAGTCAGGGAGAGGGGGGCAGTAGTCAGGGAGAGGGGGGGCAGTAGTCAGGGAGAGGGGGGGCAGTAGTCAGGGAGAGGGGGCAATTGTCAGGGAGAGCGGGGGGCAGTAGTCAGGAAGGGATGGGGGCAGTAGTCAGGGGGGCAGTAGTCAGGGAGAATTGGGGAAAGCAGTCAGGGAGAATTGGGGAAAGCAGTCAGGGAGAGGGGGGCAGTAGTCAGGGAGAGGGGGGCAGTAGTCAGGGAGAGGGGGGGCAGTAGTCAGGGAGAGGGGGGGCAGTAGTCAGGGAGGGGGAGCGGTAGTCAGGGAGAGGGGCGCAGTAGTCAGGGAGGTGGAGACAGAATGCACAAAAAGTGGAGTACTTCATGAATAGCAAGCCGCTGGAGTGGAGAAATGAGAAGGAAAAAAAGTTGTTGCTGTCTTCAAAACAACACAGATGCGCTTTAATTTATGACCACTTTCTGTGATTGGAGAAGAAAGCAGGGGATCGATCTAAAGGCCTCTCTTTAACCTGTTAAGAGCTTTCTTCATAATTTGCTGCTAGCAGGATGGCGGGACTATGTCCCAAATGGCAGCCTATTGCCTATGTAGCGCATTACTTTTAACATGGCCCATGTCTGGAAGGGCTTATGTCTTTTGACAAACGTAGGGCACTATACAGGCAATAGGGTGCCATTTGGGATGTAGCCTTTGACTACGACTGCTGCCAAATCTATAGCCTGAGGCGTAGCGTTCCCCGACAACGCACAATAGTATGTTAAAGTATGTTTAAACCATGCCTATTTTTTCTTCCTTTCTTCCTTTCATGCTATTGATTTTTAAATGAAGTATCAAAGAAAATCAATAGTAATCAACAAATAGAAGGCAAGGCACTGTAATATCACATCCAGGGGCTGGGCAATTTGGCTGCTTGTCACAACATGTACCTGTAGGATTGGAGTTGGAGGGAACCTGGATGGAATAGAAAATGAGAATAGTAAAATGAGAGCCTTCGTTTTTTTTTTTCTCTGGCGTCACCCCCCCCTCCCCCCTCCCCCCCCCTTCCTCTTATGCTTTCTCCTTCCTCCTTTTTTCCTCACCTGTGACGGAGCACCTGTGACGGAGCTGTCACCTTTGGTTCGATCTTGGGGTGTAATAACATTACAGTATCCCCAGGCTGTGTATCGCATTACCCCCAGCCAGGCCCAATCCAAAGGAACCTGTCCAAAGTGCTTAATGAATGTCCCAGTGAACTGTGAAACAGGTAGTCTACCAGCCACAGCCTGTCAGCACACAGCCATCTGTCTCTGCCACAGCTCTTCTTACACATTGCATACCTGTTCGTTGAGCCAATGTTGGGGCCACAATGTCGCAAGGACAGACAAAGATTTAACAAACCAAAACAGAATGAGCAATTTGGAATGAATGTAGTGTGGTGATGGTCAATTACTGGACCTGCAGAGTCAGGCTGATATCCTGCCGTTTGTCCTGTTGGGACAGGGTCTCATTTTTCAAGGGTGCCCTGGGCACAACGATATAATAAATACAACAATTTAAATGGACATTCAAGGACAATGTAGACCTTCACGTCACACTATAAACAGCACAACACATTTTACATTGAACCGCAACTGCATCAAAACAGCTCAAACACTGTTCCTAAACTGCAACAAGGAATAAAGATGCAGAGCATTCTGCTGACTAATCCTACATTTGGGTTGATTAAAGGTGATAGAAGATTTACCTAGATTGACCTGAATACTTACCATCTGTGTGAACTGGTTGCCTGCCTCGCGTGTTTATAAATGTATGCTGGAAACTTTTATTGGAAAGCTTTGCAAAGGGAATAATGATGCGATTTACAGGACTGTAGTGAGGTCCAGCTGACCTTCTGATACGGGATGCAAAGATGAGTATTGAAACTTTCAACCAGTAAAAAAGCTAAAAGCCCTGAGATGAAGTGTGAGATGGATGTAAGAGTGGGTGCTTCATTCTGATAGATGGTATCACTATTGTCAAGATTTGGCAAGTTGGTTGATTAGACAATCTGCTTCCTGCTGTTTAGGAAGAGGCATGATTTATTTCTGAAAAAGAGCCCTCTTCAAATGTCAGGTTCTTGATCACCTCCAAATGTTTATTAAAGTCAAACCTTTATTCATTCAAATGCACAGATATTAAATACCCGGATGTAAATTGCTGACAAAACTGTACAATAATCAATGGAAATCCATCACAGACACTTTTATATGACATCTTAACATCATATATTGAGTTCCTCCCACATTATGTACACTATTTAAATGAACACAGCCTTTCTGTACAGGAACGAAATTAGATTGCAGCAGTAACATAGCCTGGTCAATAATGGAAGTGGTTGGATACATAATCACAGTCTGCAGAAAGTTTCACATTATAGACCTGCAACATTTTCATGTTTTGCACTTCAGCATGGACGTGATGTTGGAGCCCACAGCTGGTCCAGAACACAACCTATCATGGCGGTACAGATTATTTGGCTTCAAAGTAAATACAATAAATGTGAAATGTGTTGCTGGCTTCAAATACAAAATGGGCATGTATTTTCCAAAAAGCAATACAATTTCTCATTTTCAACATTTGATATGTTGTCTATATGCTATCGTCAATTTAATATAGGGATGAATGACAGTCTGTTTTTATTTGCATTTTACATAGCGTCCCAGATTTTTGGGACACGGGGTTGTACATAAAGTGCTACTGTAATAGTCAGCAACGGGAACATTTGATCAAAAACAAGTTGAGGAAATCAGTCTGCGCAGTGACTGGAGAATGACTGAATCAATGCCCTATGATTTAAAGATGTGATTTGAGTGTGCTGTTGCCATTCTGACCATCCAGCCACAATGGCGTAACGTCACATTCCACTTAGACATTTCTGTCCCCACTCAGCCCCCCCCCCCCCCCCCCCCCCCCGCCTGATCCTGGTGTGTCCTGCTCCTGCTGGGAAATCTGCTCTGAGTACAGCTTCACACTCCATCTCTTCACATATTAGGTTCTGTACCTGTGACTTTGTCCCTCCTTGCAGAAACACTCTACTGCGTCAGAAAATGGCAAACGGTCTTATAAAGAGAACTGACCCACTATAGCGCGTGTGTGTGTGTCGGCCAAGGCCCCATGGTGCAAGAGTGACAACACGAGGGGCATTCTGCTCCCTGTCACTCACAGACACAACCACCACAGCTCTACCCAGACCTGCTGCTACCGCTCGGCCGTTAAAAGGAAAAGGCTTTTAGAGGATGTAAATGGCCACCGCGATGGGTGTGGGGGGGGGGTAAATGGCCACTGCATGTTTGTGTGTGTCTGTCTGTCGAGCTGTGGTCCAGGCTGGTGCAGCACTGCGGGTGGTGGTAGTGGGGGGGGTTCTCTGTCAGTCTTTCCATCTCTCTGTTTGTCCATCTGTCTGTCAGGCTAGGGAACGTCCAGGTTGCTGCAAAAGTGCGCTTGATCACCTCTGCAGGGAGATTGGCCATTTTATTTCTGAGTGGCACTGGAGCATAACCTGCAAAATGATTTCTCAGAGTATGGACAGGTCCATTGCCACCAGAGATCAGGGTGGGGTAAAATACTGTGCCATGTCTTTCCTATAATGTGACACTTTTTTTCCTTGAGTCTTGGAGCTGCTGTACATTTCCCTTGGATGTACGTTACACCATCTGTTCCCCTCAACGACTCGGTAACATTTCATGGGTTCACCTTATTTAAAATCATTGAAATGAAAGCGAACACATTTTCATAAAAACAATCCTGTTTTCTGCTTTACAAATGCATGCGCTCACTTCTTGCACATGCTCCTTTTAAACTAGATATATGTGTTCTGTCACTTTCTGGTAAGCAGCATTAAATAAAATACAGAAATTCTTCAGTGAGCTCGTTTTATGACACAAGCTGTCTGCATTCATCTTCAGTAGGGGTGAATGGAGGGACAGCTAACTGATGAATTGATTATTAGTTCAGGCTTTGAAGCCTTCACTGTGTTTTCCCCACTGCGACTGATTACTCATATTTATAACCCTAGCCCATTTAACTGGGCCTGCTGTTAGGGCTGCTATAACCGTAATATATGGCTCAGCAATTGGTCCTCGTTTAACCTTGGTGATTGTAAAGCTGTCATTCAGCAATAGTGTAATATTCACCTTGATGAAGAGGCCAAATATGGGTTATACAAGCTCTGGTGAAAAAGAGAAACTTGGAATTTGTTTCCATGTCTGTAGGAGCTTAGGCTAGCTTGAGAGAATAACCTCAGGATATTGAGTTGGTTCTGGACCTGTTGTTCTGTTTGTGGCTGACTGCTTCAATGACAATTCTCTGGAGTTAGATTGTTTGCGATAATTTTTTTTTTCACAATCGTTTTGTTCTGCTATTTTCTAAATTGATCTAGAAGGTGGGGAGGAACTTGGATGTTTCAAAGAAAAAATGTCCTGCAGTTCGACAAATATTGCTCTGACTTTTGCAGGCTTCACATGACAGCTATGTCAAAGCCAAGGTTTTGGCCCTGCATATCTGTATTTTGGTGATGATTAGGCCAATTAAACCAGTTAGAATACCATACTTTCTGTAGCAATGTTAGTGGACGTGGACTAATGGAGTGACTGACACTACATGTAGAATACGGAGGATGTACAATCCAACCAGGTGTCAGTTGTAGACATTACATATTATATGTTAATCTGGGACTCTCCATTTATGATACATTAAAGTAGATGACATCACATTAGAATTAGTTTAACGTGAAATCTCACAAATTTGCCAAAACATAAAACGGAGAAGGTTTGGGAGAGTAATGAATCTTCCCCGGAGTGGCTGTTCAGCCAAAAAAGAACAAGACATAAAATCATCCAGGAAGTCATGAAAAGCCTTAGAACAACCTCCAGGGACCAGCAGGCCTCTGTTGTCTTGGCAAGATGGTAGTGGGATGTTTTGGGGATCCGGACCTGGATTCCTTGCCATTATTGAAGGTACCATGAATTTTGCTTCCTACAGTATCAGATAATTCTACAGGAGAATGTCAGGCCCTTCGTCTGTGAGTTGATACTGAGAGTAGCTAGGTCATGCAGCAACAAAAGTATACAAAACACACAAGCAAGTTTAGGTCCTAACTGTTCAGAAGAACAAGGAATTTATAGTTTTGGAATAGTCCAGACATCACAATTATGTTTTCACTTGGGGGCACTGGGATTTGCATGATGTTCTTTAATAAATAAATATATAAATAATATATAAATTAAATATATAAATATATTTGTGTGTTATGCCTTGATTTAATGTCCTTTTAATCTACAACCCTGTTTCCAAAAATGTTGGGCCACTGTGTAAAATGTTAAGAAAAACAGAATGCAATGATGTGAAAATCATTTAAACCCTATTTTCAATAGAAAATAGTACAAAGACAACATATCAAATGTTGAAACTGAAAAATAAATTTCTTTCTTGAAAAATATATGCCCACTTTGAATTTGATGCCAGCAACACATTTCAAAAAAAGTTGGGACAGAGGCAACAAAAGACTAGAAAAGTTGTGTATTGTTTAAAAAACTAAACCTGGTGGAATATCACACAAATAATTAAATTAATTGGCAACAGGTCAGTTACATGACTGGGTACAAAAAAAGCATCCCAGAGAGGATGGGTCTGTCAGAAATGAGGATGGGGAGGGGTTCACCACTGTGCGGGCAAATAGTGCAACAATTTTAAGATTCAGAGAATCTGGAGAAATCTCTGTATGTAAGGAAGAAGGCCGAAAAACCAATATTGGATAGCATGATCTTTGGGCCATCAGGTGGCGTTGCATTCAAATCAGACACAGTTCTGTACTGGAAATCACTGCATGTGCTCAAGAATAATTTGGTAAACCACTGTCTGTGAACACAGTACATCACTGCATCCACAAACGCAAGTTCAAACTCTACCATGAAAACCATATATAAACAAGATCCAGAAACACTGCTGCCTTCTCTGGGCCCAAGCTCATTTAAGATGGACTGATGCGAAGTGGAAAACTGTCCCGTCATTTGACAAATGTTAAATTATTTTTGGGTATCATGGTTCTCCGAATGAAAGTGGAAAATCAGCACACAGTTCAAAAGCCAGCATCCGTAATGCTATGGGGGTGCAAAAGTGCACATGGCATGAATGACTTCCACATCTCTTAATGCTGAACCTTATAAACAGATTTTGGAGCAACATTTGCTGCCATCCAAACTAAGTATTTTTAAGGGGAGGCCTTGCCCACTGAAAACATTTGGCGCATTATGAAACAAAAAATACGACAAAGGTGACCCCAAACTGCTGAGCAGCTGAAATGTTGCTGGCATCAATTTCAAAATGGGATTTTTTCAAAAACAAGAACATTTCTCAGTTTCAACATTTGATGTGTTGTTTTTGTACTATTTTCAATTAAATATAGGAATACAGGATTTGCACATCATTGCATTCTGTTTTTATTCGCATTTTAAGCAGTGCCCTAACCTTTTTGGAAACAGGGTTGTAATGTTAAGTTTGGTTGAAGATCAAATAACATTCAGTGTCAAAAATATACAGAAACCCAGAAATACTTTTTCACAGCACTATATAAAATGTGGGATATGAGGTTTATTGTTAGCACAAACAGCTTTGCGGTAGTGTGTGAATTAGCTTTCTCCTTTTCTTCCAGAACATTATTCCATCCCTCCCTCTTCTGAATCAGTTTTGTGAATAAATGACCTCTATCCACTTACTGTTGGACAATACATTCAAATTGTTGACTTTGTCTTGATGTAATGTTGTTTTCTCTGTTTGTGCAAAGCGCATAATTCTCAATCAGTGTTATTTTGGGGTGTGTGTGACAGGGATCATACACAAATGTTGCCATAATCAGAGCTGGAGAGAGAGAGAGAAAGGGCCCTGAGCCTTATAGTTTATTAGATTATGTCTGTGTTTGCCGAACACACTGGAAAGCTAATGGATTTTTCCCATTACCACAGCGGTTAGCTTGTCTAGCTAAAACCTTTCTGTAGCTTAGCGTGACTGTCTGTTTACCACAGCTCACATCTGACTCACCTAGAATAACATTTGGAATGATGGACAAAATCACACCATGGTTATCAACTTCAGAAATGTAAATCCGTCACCTGATAGAAACAATGAGAAATGCTTTTTTGTAATTACTCGAGTACACTTTGTGTTTGAAAACATTACGTTGGTTCAAGTGTTACTTTGTACAAATGCATCTCCTACACATTGTTTTTGCAACAAATGTACATTATAACCATTATATAATTTGATATTGTAAATAATTCAATATTTAAAAGGTTTAATATGTAAATATGTTTTTGTTAATGGATTAAATTAATATAAGTCAGGTCTTAGAATGGGTTGTATGGTACCTTTGTTACCTGTTCCTTGGACATATCTGAAAGAAAGTATCAATAATATACTGTAGTTTAATATGCAAAAACAATTACATGTAATGGACATGGAGCATCTATGTGAACTTTACTTTTACAGTCTCTTGATTGCTCAATACAAAGATACACATGTTGTCAACTTTACAAAGCAGTTGTGAGGTTTTACAATGTTGTGCACATTAAGCAGGCCAGAACTCAACACAACATTTTATATGGGTAATTCCACAGCAACAGAATGACGCAGAGACTCTAATTTTGCACTTTAAAAGTATGCCAAACAAACACTATTTATAGCAAATTTGAACAAACCACGTGTACAGGGATTGCATAAACAATTAACATGAACAGTTTGGTATCAGTATGATGGGAGAATATCCCTATGTGACAATTCCCAGTTGATTAAATAATATCTGCTGAAATAATGGGGTGTCAGCTTTTAGATATTAGAACCCAAATGCAAATGATGATAAGGAGTCAGGTGGAACGAGACGTCAGTTGTTCTTAAGTTAAGGTTGCATGCAGAAAACGTTGAAAGCTTCTCTCCCTAATAAAGTGAAAGTCTCTCTTATATGGAAGAGCAGGCGTGGCCAACAGTGTCTGCCTGAAAAGAGAGCTATTATTCTACTTCATGGTTGCACGGCCCTATGCGTTGTGTTTGCATAATACCCACCCAATGAAGTGTTTTTTTGCTGTGTCCTGATTCAACTGCTGAGCTTGTCCTTGCTCAACCACAACAGTCTTATCAAGGTGTTCCAATCACACATCAGAATGGTCTCTCTCTATGCTGGCAGTTTTCAGAAGTGTGACAAACACAAGTACAGCGGTGGAAGTATACTCAGACAACTGAATGGAGAGGTACGGAAAATAAAGTCAGATTCCCATCAATCCCCCCAGAAAACGCAGATGTGTTATTACACAGGCATAGCCTGGGCATAGAACACTTTAACAGAAGACTTCGGAGATAGTTATTGATGAGAACCCAGACCTGAGATGGTCGATGATTGATTTGCACCTTTTCTGGACAACAAGGGCAACCAACCCTCTGACACAAGGCACATAACGTTAATGACCCCAGTCCCCAGATGTCTACTCACATTCCCCACAATCATATGGGGAGTCATGTGGCGTGGAGGGGTGAGCCAACGTCCATTAGCATTGTTGTGATAGCATTGAATTAGCCTCACCTTAGTAGAATGTTGAACACTCCACAGAAAACACAAATGAATTAACTAATTAAAGTAAGGCAAAGCTTACCAGAGAAAATAACAAATTGCTTTCATTGAACAAAATGATATAAATCGCTAATTGTTTTGGCAGAGAGCAGTCTTGTGTCTTGTGTTAGCACAGTGGTCATTTGAATTAATAATAAACAGAATGTTTCCAACAAACTCATAATATTGCACGTGATCAATTCATTTGTTTAAACAGAGAGTGGGTGTTGTCTAAACAGAGATGTATTTTTATTTTAGCTCACTCGGATGTTTATTCACAGCTCGAGTCAGGAGACGATTACTTGACCACACCGTGAATCCTTCCACTGTATAGGTCAAGTGAATATTTCTTCTCAAATGGGTTAACATTATTTGTACCCATAAGGATTCTTGAATAAAATCCAGTGCTTCGCGGAGTGCAATGGACACAGCACCTGCCATTTTATTGTTAGTGTATCGCAATCCCCTGAGATGCCTTATTGCTCTTATAAACTGGTAACCAAGGCAATTACAGCAGTCAAAAGTGAGGTGATGTCCTACACGTGGAATAGCCTACGGTGTCTTATATACTGGGTGGTTTGAATCCTGAATGATGATTGGCTGATAGCCGTGGTATATGAGGTTGTTTACCACAGATATATCATATCACTTTTTGCTCTTCTAATTACGTTGATAACAAGTTAATAAGTGTAACAAGGCATCTAGGAGGTTTTTGATATATTAGCAATATACCAAGGCTAAACGCTTTTTCTAGGTACTCCTTGAGGCGTTTTGCCTAACAGCTCTCAGCCCTGATATACTGGCCATATATCCCACCCATTGTGCCTTATATTTACATATACTATGGCTATCAGCATTCAGGAGTCTAAGCACACTGTTTATAAGGACTATCAACTACTTTTTGTTCCACTCTCCCTGTGCCCAGCTGTATCCATGCCTATTGGTTCTGTCCATGTTATTGCCCTGTAGCGCCATTGTGTTCTGGTGTTGTGTGATTGACAGATGAAGGCTTTCACCTGTCTTTGACTGGCAGGACCAAAGCTGGCGCCGGTCCAGTCTAAACAGGTCTTCACCCGGCTTGGTGCGTCTCAGGTCTGCTCCTCCGCCCTTAGTACGTCCCAGCACAGCCTCACAAACTGGTCATTCATCAATCGCACTAACACAACGACATATACTGATATGTGCATGACATGCAAACATCTTTTCCCACAGACAGCCAAATAGTCGCAAAATTTTACACGCTGTTATAAACTGACACAAACATACACACTGTGAGTTTTGGGGCTATCAGTTCCCATGTCTCTCTCTGCCATAATGTGAGCAGTGAAGAGGGAGGGATGAAGGGGCTGGGCTGTGTTAGTGATGCAAGAGTTGGACCATACGTTTGGCTGAGTCAGAATGGGCTGGATCTTCCCTCTGTCAAGGACAGTACACACACATATACAGAGAGATACATACAAACGTCTGCATATTAGTTGTTTTTTGGTGCAGTTTTGGTTTTAGGTAGTTATGCAATTTAATTTCACAACTTACATATGTGATGATTTGCTTTGTAGTTTTTTTTTTTTCACCTCTCAAGATCTTCCAGTCATTTTTGTTTTTTGATTCAAACAAATGTCAACCCTAGGTTCGACTCAGAGATTGGAAATCTAATTCATCATTCAAGAATTATGTAAACCGATCTATTGTGAAACCTACTCTTTGTCTAATAGTAGAACACTGATATTTATATAAAAAATATACAGGCGGGAGACACACATATCAGCAATACATGCTAAAAACTAAAGAAAGGAACTAGTCCTGGGCTCTCATAAAGATTGTAATCATCAACATCCTGATGTTCCTGAATGCAGCTTCTCCTGCTTTCTCTAGAAAAGCACACTGACCGCCAAAATAGAATTACATGTTTGTTTGACCCCAACAGGCTTTTTGTCCACACAGAGGAAAACCATCCAAAACTTTCCTCTCTCACGAGTCAGGACAGAGAAGAAAATTGTCTTCTTACTGGCTCAATTCCATGAGAGGAGATGCCAGAACTCTCAATTTCTGCCCTGGGTAACACAAGGCTTTTCGTGAATATGCCAAATGAAAGCTACGGTTCGCAATTTATGCAATTGGTAGGCTAACCTGCGGAAAGTAGGGTTATGTTGTTTTTTTTATCCGATGGGTGGGGTCCTAATTTATAGGTATCTAGGCGAGGGTCGTGTAATTTGTAAAATGTCTAAGCATTGTAGAAATAGTTAGTTATTATCTCAATGTGTGCCCCATCTTGCGTGTATCCCCTGTGTGCCTGGATAAGCTATTCAGGTTGGGCGATCCAGGACGCAGCATTGTAGCATAGAGACTGAATTAAAACCCCACTTTTAAGCTTTGTAAATGAAGGGAAACGGCTGCCATTTGGAAATATTCTGATATTGTTTTTAATCACTGCAAATTTGAAGAATGACTGGAAGAGAACTGGCAACTCCTCCAGCGCAAACTTGAACGGAAATGTAAAGGAAGTCGCACAACAGCACCAAATACTAGTGAGCAAAGCATGACATTGTTTCTCTCTTTCCCACGATACTAACTGACCTAAGTAAATCAGGGATCACAGCCATTTGTGTTGCTTTCTGAGTGAAGATGTCCTGCCATTTAAGGGGTTCATTGAAGTTGGGATACCCATGGACCAGGGCAGGATTTGACTAACCGTTAATGGCGCCTGCAATAATAGTTAAAACTAGCAGGCGAAGAGTTAACCTGCTACGTCTTTTTTAACATCCTTATGTCGCAGCTGTGATCAAATGTTTTTAACAAATAGTAGCCTAAATACTTTTGGACAATAATGAAATGTGATGCTTGTTTATATCCGACCGACATATGTGGCTTCTGTCTCCATGCCCAAATATTAATCGTTTTACAAAAGGCCTAGGCATGTGTGGAACTTCTCATCTACAACACCCTGGAAAATTCAATGAATTTTTTAAAAGAAACCCAATGCCGGTAGCTCTGAGCTTCTCGGCTCAGCTCCTTCGCCGTTATTGTTTGTACGAGATTTTGCGATTTACAAATTAAGAAATTATTTTTTTGGTTTGGACCTATAGGGTCAAGTTTTTTTTTTTATCCAATGGTCAGGGAGGGTCACTTGAAATGTTATTTTGCTAAAGGGAGGAATATGGATTTTGAAAATGTGTTTTACTGAATGCTTAGCTATAAATGCTTGGGAAAATATATTTAAATTGTTAATTAATCTGAAGAGAATTCCAACGTACACCATTCGTGTGTGTGGGTTATAGATTACATCAATCTATGAATTTGGACAACGGTAAGATGTCTAGGAACTTGTTTGAAAGTGCATTTCACACTATAAATTCTTGAAGACTTTATGCCCCAACACTGGTGATTTGCTCATTTTGACCAGGGGAAACACACCAATTTCTAGCATGATATTACAGCAGTTTGTGGAAGGAGGCATGTTGGCTTGCCTCCTCCAGTCACATCTGCATATGTTTTACATGGAATCATTCAGACTATGGTGTTTCATAAATTATCCCCAGTGTCTCATTTATAGACGTGGCCCGCAATGACTGACTGGTGGAATAGGGATCTGGAGATGGTCTGAGTCTGCACTCTCTCCATACTACCTCGGGATTACTTTGTCCAGGTTATCTCTAGTCAGCTGACAGATAAAGTCTTGGTTTAGCTGGATTTGATTGAGCAGTCTTGGTAGCTGGGACAGACAGCCATCAGCCCAGCACTGACTTGCCTCAGACCACCCCATGACAGTTGGCTGTGCAGCACAAACCTTTTGGAAGACACCTTCATGCATGACAGTTTTTTTATTGTTTTTAAAATGTCTCTCGCTCTTGATTCAACCCACTTGCCTTTACTGTTAAGGACTTGGTACATCTAGTTTACTAAGAAGGAAAATGCACTGCAGTAACTAGAAATGTTTTGAGTTTGAGGCTTAAGTAGAGCTGTGAATAAAGTGCTGTGTACTTGCTGTTGGTGAGAGCTGGGATGAATTCCAAATGACACCCGATCATGAATAGGGGTCAATTTGGGACGCAGTTCTGGTTTTGATCCAGGATTACAAGATGTTAATTTCTAGTTTGACTCAGCATTGGAGTGCAGGAGAAATCAGGAAACCAGAGACAGGCCAAATAAACAATAATGTCAGCCATAGCATGGCTGTCTGACCTCTCCCAGTCCTATCTGTTTTCTTATCTACTCAAGGCCTAATGCTGAGAACAAGTGACACTTTCTTTTCCACTCTCTCTCCTTTTGGCCTCTGTCCATATCTCTCTATCTCCCTCTCGTTATCTATCCCTCTCACTCAGCTGAATGTCTTTCTTCCACTTACCTCAGGTAGAAGACCAGAGACCGTTGGAGTATGGCACCAAAATCTGGATGTTTAAGAAAAAGTGAGGTGAGTTCTTACCTTCAATTCACTCACTTCTTTAAATGATTCTGGAACACTTTCTTATAAAGCTACTCTACATGGTATGTCCTGTGCTGACCTGGGATTCTGGATTGTGATTCACGAATCCTGGATCCACACTGAATAGCTCAGTTGCAAAGCCAAGGTTATGGGTTTGATTTCTGTACGGGATGGTTCGTGAAATATTCTGCCTATGTGGCCACTCAATACTGAGCAAACATTTAGCAAAATTACTAAAATGTCAGTCATTATAATACTGTAGCTTTGTGGTCCTGAATCTTTACTGAGAATCAGCCTAGACAGATAAGATTATTGTGTAAAATAAATAAAATGTGGACGGAGACATTGCATACAGTTCATGTCCATAGTTTTCAGCCCTGTCACCAGTGACATGTCATTACTCCCACTGCTCCCCTCTAACCCAAATCAATAAGATCAATGTTGATGGATCAGTAGCAGCTGCCCTGGTGGGTATATAGAGCTGAATATACACTCTCCTCCTACTGGTCAGTCCACTGTAACTCTACCGCTAACCTGTGGCCCAGGGAATCACCAGACACATCACACATGTTGAGGGCGGGGGGATGGAAATTTGATGGTGTCAATCATTGACAAACGGGAGGAGCCAGGGGCTGTTAATGGATTTCCCCAGAGGGAGTGGTGGGATGTCGTAATAGCAGGGGAAGGGACAGGGTGAGGTAGGACAAGGTGAGGGGGAGGGCGCTGTAACAGGAGAGGAGGAGCTGCGGAGGAAGCGGTAAGTGTGCAAGCTGTCATGCCAGAGGAGAGTGTGCTCCAGTGAGCTGCATCTGCTGGCGGCCATGAAGGCCATGCCTTGGGGGTTAGAGGTCAGAGGGTTAGGTCTCCCTCTGTAGGGCGACGAGATCAGATATCCATCCTCACTAACTCAATATAATGGGAGAGAAAACTCTTAGTATAACACCACTGACTTCACAATTCATCATTCAGTACTTTACTATTGAATACAATGTAGTGAATGGGCTAGACCTTTATAGAGATTTGGGTCTTCTTATCCTACTATCCTTTGGAGACCTGTCTTTGAACCGGCACCATCTTAGCGCCTGGGTCCAGTGGGACGAGGGAGGTCCAGAGAGGACCAGAGGGGTGGGTTAGCCCTGTGAACTAGACAGGGAAGCACTTCCTGTTCTAATCCCAGTAAGATGTAAATAAACTCAGCCTGGTTCAGTGTTGGATCCCCCTCTACAGCCCCGAGTCATGGAGGTCAGGACCACGTCCTCCTCCTTTGACCTAACCACCTTCTCTCATGTCATGGACCCACCCTACCTGACGTTTGTTTTCCTCGCTGCACTATCTGATCCAGTGTCCACTTTCTTTTTTTTCTTTCTTAGACACGCGCACACACTCACACACACACTCACATACACACTCACACACACACACAACCCCTCCCGCCCTCGGTCTCCCCCAAAGAGTCTGGCGACGTCTGTGACCCCTCTCCGCTGCTCCCTCTGTGACCACTAATGGTTTAGTTTGTGTCAGACCAGATTTTGACTATCCCCCCTCAAATTTTCGGGACAAATTTTCCTGCTGCACGACTTTAACTAGTCATGAGCTCACATGTTTATGTTTGGCTCCTAGTGTTTGTCACTGGCTTTCAAATAAAAGGTAGCTGAGATGGACAGTGTTTATGGCAAAGCTGGGACTGTCAGAAACACTCGGCCTACAGATCTGTCCAGTACCGTGGGTATTTCAGATAAGTGGGGGTAATGTCAGTATGGGTGGGTATTTCAGATAAGTGGGGGCAATGTCAGTATGGGTGGGTATTTCAGATAAGTGGGGGTAATGTCGGTATAGGTGGGTATTTCAGATAAGTGGGGGTAATGTCAGTATGGGTGGGTATTTCAGATAAGTGGGGGCAATGTCAGTATGGGTGGGTATTTCAGATAAGTAGGGGTAATGTCGGTATGAGTGGGTATTTCAGATAAGTGGGGGTAATGTCGGTATGGGTGGGTATTTCAGATAATTAGGGGTAATGTCAGTATGGGTGGGTATTTCAGATAAGTAGGGGTAATGTAAGTATGGGTGGGTATTTCAGATAAGTGGGGGCAATGTCAGTATGGGTGGGTATTTCAGATAAGTAGGGGTAATGTCGGTATAGGTGGGTATTTCAGATAAGTGGGGGCAATGTCAGTATGGGTGGGTATTTCAGATAAGTAGGGGTAATGTCGGTATAGGTGGGTATTTCAGATAAGTGGGGGTAAAGTCGGTATGGGTGGGTATTTCAGATAATTAGGGGTAATGTCGATATGTGTGGGTATTTCAGATAAGTAGGGGTAATGTCGGTATGAGTGGGTATTTCAGATAAGTGGGGGTAATGTCGATATGGGTGGGTATTTCAGATAAGTGGGGGTAATGTCGGTATGGGTGGGTATTTCAGATAAGTGGGGGTAATGTCGGTATGGGTGGGTATTTCAGATAAGTGGGGGTAATGTCGGTATGGATGGGTATTTCAGATAATTAGGGGTAATGTCGGTATGGGTGGGTATTTCAGATAAGTGGGGGTAATGTCGATATGGGTGGGTATTTCAGGTAAGTGGGGGTAATGTCGGTATGGGTGGGTATTTCAGATAAGTGGGGGCAATGTCAGTATGGGTGGGTATTTCAGATAAGTAGGGGTAATGTCGGTATAGGTGGGTATTTCAGATAAGTGGGGGTAATGTCGGTATGGGTGGGTATTTCAGATAATTAGGGGTAATGTCGATATGTGTGGGTATTTCAGATAAGTAGGGGTAATGTCGGTATGAGTGGGTATTTCAGATAAGTGGGGGTAATGTCGATATGGGTGGGTATTACAGATAAGTGGGGGTAATGTCGGTATGGGTGGGTATTTCAGATAAGTGGGGGTAATGTCGGTATGGGTGGGTATTTCAGATAAGTGGGGGTAATGTCGGTATGGGTGGGTATTTCAGATAATTAGGGGTAATGTCGGTATGGGTGGGTATTTCAGATAAGTGGGGGTAATGTCGATATGGGTGGGTATTTCAGGTAAGTGGGGGTAATGTCGGTATGGGTGGGTATTTCAGATAAGTAGGGGTAATGTCAGTATGGGTGGGTATTTCAGATAAGTAGGGGTAATGTCGGTATGGGTGGGTATTTCAGATAAGAGGGGGTAATGTCAGTATGAGTGGGTATTTTGTGTCTTTGCACTCTTTTTTTGCGGTTCTCTTATTTTTGCTTTCAGTAGTGGGCCTGACTGGTGACTGACTGGACCCAACTGGAGACAAATATGTTAGGCAAATTGTACATAGTGACACTTAATGCAGTTAACCAAAGTAAAGGTAGTTAGTTTTAGCTTTAGACAAAAATATATATCTTCTTCTGGTTTAGCTGAAAATGACTGGTTCAAGCGCCTACAGTATGTCTCTCCTCAAATAAAAATACAATGCTCTACCAATGGAGTAACACAAGAACATAATTTATTTTTGAAATATCACAGTGGCATTTTGAAAGTGAATCTCTGCTGGTAGAGCATTGTGCTTGAAACAACAGGGTTGTGGGTTGAATTCCCACGCGTGGCCTGGACAAAAATGGATGTAATCACTACTTACTGTATGTCCGGTTGGATAATATTATTTTAAACGACAAAAAAACTATGTATGTAAAGTTAGGTCCGTTCCTCATTAAATATAAAATGTAATCTGTGACTGTTTAGTCTGATCAAACTAGAAAATTGCTAATTCCAACCCAAACCACCTCTGTCCTTAGACAACCACTAGATGGCTCTGCTAAGGTAATGACCAGGGTGCAACGGATCCAAAATCCAAGATGCTCCTTCTCTGTAAAACATCACACCATCAGTGCTACTCTGCCCTGTTGAGATTATCGGTAGAGAGAACAAGGGGAGTCAGGCTGTTAAGATTAGAGATAGTGAGAACAGGTGGAATCAAGCTGTTAGAATTTGAAGAAGAGATAACAGGAAGAATCAGGCTGTTAATAAGAGGCAGAGAGAACAGGGGGAAACCTGCTGTTCAGATTAGAGGCAGAGAGAACAGGGGGAAACCTGCTGTTCAGATTAGAGACAGAGAGAACAGGGGGAAACCTGCTGTTCAGATTAGAGACAGAGAGAACAGGGGGAAACCTGCTGTTCAGATTAGAGGCAGAGAGAACAGGAGGAACCTGCTGTTCAGATTAGAGGGAGAGAAAACAGGGGGAATCAGACTGTTAAAATTAGAGGTTGAGAGAACAGAAGAAATCTGTCTGTTTTGGCATTCCTCTGCCATGTGATGTCAGCTGAATAGCATCTTGCCTCTGTGTGACCTGAATGAGAGACTTTACTGCTTTTCTTCCTTTGTCTGTTGAAGTGTGGAGAGGGTCCTTATTTCCCTCTGTTTGTTGACAAGAGCTGTCAGAGAAGGGGGTGGGGGGACTCTGGTATTTTGGACTACAAAAGAATCTGAGAGAGTCTATGTTATACTATATGTTTTAGCAGATTATTATTTCCAGTGTGATAAATCCTGTCTCTATATGGTGTGACTAAACACTTCAACCATTCAAGGTTTGGTTAGGCGGGGAGGGTGGGGCAGAGGTGACAAAAGTGTTGTAATTCATAAAATAAATGTGTTACCTGTCATTTTGATTGTATGGTTTGCATTCGTATGCACACTGGGCCACACTTGTGCACCAACACAACCCCCTCCCCCACACCTGTTAACCTTTCACTCCCATTTGCGTATGTGGCTTGTCACTGTGAACTCAAAAAAATTATTATTCATTTCAGTCGTGTTCATGTATATTCACATTGGTTAATTGATTAATACAATTAATCATTAATAATTGAAATAATTCTGCATCCAAAAGAAGGTTTTTCTGTTGCTGTGTGAGGCAACAACACAGGGCATTTCCCACAGCTTCACTATTTGTTTTGGACTCTTGAAGTCCTTGCTGCAGCATGTCATTTTACATTTCCACCATTCTACTGTAAATTAAATACATTGAAAAATACAGAAAAATAAAGAACTCTCCATTTTAAGTTTTTGTCTCAAAACATTGCTCTTGAATGTTTTATAGAAATAGATTGTTTATTCTCTCCAGTGAGTATGTGTTGTGTGTTTATGTTCCTGTTTTACTGTCGTAGTCAGGACCTCACTATGATAAAAATTAAAGGAAAATCATTTGAAATTAGGATATTTGGCCAGTCCTTACGTTGACAAGATAGCTTTTCTGACTTGTGTTTAGGTTTAAGGTTAACATTAGGCTTAGAATTAGGGTATGGGTTAAGTATAAGTATTACAGGTTAGGTTTAGAGTTAACACTTTATTTGGATAGTCAATTTGTAAATGTTTTACCGACTATCTACACCAGTGTTTCTCAATGGGGGCAGTACCACCGCCCAGGGGGCGTTCAAAGGATGACGGGGGAGCCGGAATCCATTTTTTGGAAAGGGAGGCGTTGAGGTGCCCTTGGGGGGCGTTTGTTTTAAGGCGAGCTTACATGGAGGAATTCACAACAAAACAAGAGTAAAGTTTCAACAACTTGCAAAAAACTGTGGCCTGAAACATTAAAACCTGCCAGTTTACGCCACTGCGACTGGACGAGACGGTGTATCAAAACTCTTCTCTTCACTGTTTCTGTCAGCTTCTTGTGGCGCAGCTCCGTGCTGCCATCCCAGGAACGGGTCGTCAGAGGATCATCGATACATTTTCACCCACATGGCGTTTACTGTGTAAAATGGGAAATGGACGCACTCTTTCTTGGTATTATCTGTGGAAGAATTTCTCTCTCTTAAAAGTGTTAATTTCTCTGAAGGATACCCTGTGAACGCCTTGTTATCGCAGTGCTTACACCTTTACAAGAGGGATATTCCACTGTCGGACTTCCCCTGAAAGTAACTTTTAGCATCTATCATCCAGACGAACATTAAAACACTATTCAATACAAGTGGCTTTGTTGACATGACTGCAATACACCAGGTGCAGGGCTCTCACTAACATTTAAAGGTTTTTAACTGATTTCCTTTGAAAGTTAATCATTCTGCTTTTACCCCTTGATAAGTGCCAGGTTGTTTTCCGCTGGAACAATTCATAAGAATGATTATTATTTGGCATTTCTGATTGGCTGTTTTTTAATAAAGATTTGAATGTTAAATTGCTATCTGTTTCTGATTGGCTGCTGTTTGTTTCCCTGGGAAACTAATAAATCAATTGTTTGTCATTCAATTATGTGCTTTTTTGATAATTTATGATGATAACAATAGTAACAACGCTAATAATAATAATTAATAGTCAGGGCAATTAGCCTACATCTAATTTGATGGGGGGCAGTTAGGTACCTGGATAATGGATAAGGGGGTGCTGGCCCAAAAAAGGTTGAGAATCACTGAACTAACCCTAGTCTCATGAGGCCACACCTCCAATCTTGTCTGGCTTCCTTGGAGGTCTGGAAACATAACTATTAAAAAAAATTATATTGGATGTTAGTTTTCAAAAACCCTCTACTCACAGGCTTGTTGAAGGCAGGCTTGGGGTGGTTTCACAATTTTCTTGAAGTGGATAGGACACATTTCCTGAAAGTTTATTTTCAGGACGAGAGTGTAGAAATCCATAGTTTAAAGAAGGAAAAACACAAAACAAAGCAGCAACCGATCACGTTGAGCAGGTAGCACCAACACAAAACCAATAATCCACACTGGGGCTGTACAAACACTGAACATAAATAGGTTCCCCAATTGGAGGTTCAAGGTTCCCCAATTGGAACGATCAACTCCTGCCTCCTATTGGGGAGACCAAAATAGAGTTAGAGGTGCCTCGAGGGACCACTTTCTGTCCAGTCCTGACTATGGCCCCAGCCCAGCGCAGAGATGGCTATGGGCATAGCCAGGACGTGACAAAGATGGAGAAAAAATTGAATTCAGTTTTGGAAGAACTGTGCTCTATTTATAACACAGAGTCAACAAAGCCATTTCAACATCTCTGCTTATTCTGAAAAGAGACGTTTTGGTGTGTCTTCCTACAGGCAATCTTTTGGTACATCTGGGGGTTGAGACTGCCTCGCAACCTATTTTCATTCAGTGTTTAGAATGAGCTTTTTCCCCTCACAAAACCGCACTTTTTTTTTACGTCATCCACACTTCTTGTATATTTTAGCAGAAGATTGTGGCAGAAGCCACATACCGCCTTAGAAAATCGATCATTCAGTGTTCTATTATATCTTCTAAAGTGAGTGTGTTGTCCGGTCACAATAACGACTATTTACCTAGGAAAAGCTAATGTTTGTTTCTCAAAGACTGACATGGTTCACCACAAACATGACAAACATCCACAGATTTCGATGGAGTTTAATTTGGCGATTTTGCTGCCATCCTTACTTAGCTAGCTACTATTGTACTGAAGGCATTATTCTCGTGAGCCTGTATAAGCCCCTCCCAAGCAATACATTTATTTGGGCTAACGTGTTTTGGGGCATTAGCCCAAGCAATGGGTTTGATTGGGTTAACATGTTTTGAGGTGTTAGCTCAAGCAATACATTTGATTAGGTTAAGGTGTTTTAAAAAAAAAAATCTACCCCTTTGCAACTAAAATCCTATAGGTATCCCCCAGGCCTATAGCGACAAGCCAAGCTTGGGTTAAGAGGCTATACTAACCCTAACATTAAACCTCCTCCGGCCTGAGCCTAGATATCCCCAGGTTCATCTGTGTGTTTAATGTGTATCTTTACTGTTGTAACAGTAGCAGGCTGTCAGGCCATCGCCCACAGTGTTCCCAGTCCCCCTAATGAAGTCCCAGACAGTTGTTCCCCATCTGTTGCCCCAGGTCTCATGGAGGGCTTGGGGACTGCCCACCCCCGTCACCCTTCATTCCTCCTCACCTCTCCCCCCTTCCTCTCACCCAGCCTGTCAAGCTTGAGGACTGGAATGGTGGGAGAGGAGAAGGGGGGTGCCGGGTGTACAAAGGCCCGTCTGGCCTGCCCCTACCTCCCTGCTCCTCCCAGTCCTCTGTTGGTTTGCTCCATTAGCCTTCACTTAGCGTTCAGATTAGCGCGTGGAACGTACACCACAAAGGATGATAATTGGATACAACTTCCTGGCTGTGCTGTGTCATTCAACTTTGGGCCAGGGTTGTGCCTTAACTCCTTTCCAGCCCTCCCCTCTCATTTGTCTGCTGTCTGCTGAGGCTTTATGACTGAATTAGTCTTTGTCTGAAATGGCACCCTATTCGCTATCAAATGCATTCTTTTTTAACTGAGCAATGTGAGCCCTTACAGCAGACAAATTTTTAAATAATGTATTCAGAATTTCTTATGAATTCACAGGATTTAAAATACATGGCTGTTACTAAATTGCTAAAGCTCCACTCTCTATGAGAGCATTATTCTTCATGAGCATTAAGGAATTATTGACAATGTAAAGTTGGGAATGTTGTTTTCTTGTCTAATATAATTGCTAGATTAACTTTAGATAATGAATGAGATTCTAATCTGATGTAGCCAGCGGCCACTGGCTGTAGCAACATAGTGACAATGTATTGGACAGTAAGGCAGTCCACTGAGAAAGTAGCTCTGTTCTGGGCTGTTGGTACCAACATGTTGGCAGGTTGATCGTAGCAAGGTGTTATTCTAATTCACCCCCAGGCGGTCAGCAGGTGACACAGAGGACAGAAGAGACATGGGCTGAAACCTGATCAGTGCTTCATGCCAGTCAGGCATATTTCTGGCTACATTGTCACTAGATAAATCCTTCTTGTGTCTCCTCGGTCAGTGATTGACAAGAGTAGGAGCTGACATGCAATTGAGGGGAAAGCGTCCTCTGTTCTTAGGTGAAATGTGTTGAGGCTTGCAAGCCTAGTGAACCACAGCACCGACGGTAGACGTCTGTCTAGTAAAAGTTGGAATGGTTGGTGAACATCTGTGGAGTTTTAGAACCGTTTAGGACGACCCCTCCGTCACTGTCCTCTTCCCACATCCTATGTAAATAACCACAAAGGCGTCACTCAAGGGCTTTAACATTTGATACAGCATCGTGCATCATTGACTTAGGATATTGTGTTACTCCGGTGGTGTTTCTGCCAAACCTGAAATAAAGTAATAATAAAAAAAACATTTACTTGCCTTGGACAAGGCTGTCAGTTCAGACAGAGAGCCTTTATCGTAAAAATAATCTGTGGAAGTAGGTAAATATGTCAGACGTCTAAACATATCAGTCAGACTTAGCTGACTGCCACAGACGGAGAAAGAAAAGCTGTCCATTTAGTTGAAGCTATTACCACTCTGTCTGTTAAAATGCTTGACACTTTCAAGTCCCACTACAGGCGCCCTTTGTCAGCTCCCTCTTAATTCCAAGGTGTGCTTACAATTGACCTCACTGGTTCCCTGTCCAAAACATCTCAATTATTTTTTTCTGTGTGTTTATTTTGCATTAATACATTTTCTTTTCATGGATCTTAAAAAAATATGTAGATTATATATACCTTGAAAGAGATGAGAAAAATTGCTCTCAGTAGAAAAATAAGGGGAAGATGGTGAACAAATGATGAGGTCTGTTCCCACTCAGTGTTTTTAATGTGAAGTTAATGAATGCCCTTCGTATTGCGTTCAATAGGCTAATGTCTCTAGCATGTCAGTGGCTCAGTGCCCTTCTGTTGATGGAGATGGACACTCTCTCATCTCTCGTGTGTCTCTCATCTTTATATCTCTCTGTTCCTCCCTCTATCTTCCTCTCTCTGTCCACCCCCTGTTTGAGGGCAGACCTCCCTGGCTTTGGTGGAGTTCAATGGGAAGGGGTGGGGTTGTACTTTTGAGATTTACCAGGAATGTTTTGGTGGATTGCTCTGTTTCGGATTTCACCTCAGCTCCCTTCTGGAGATGGGAGGGAGAAAAGGTGAGAGAGGGAGTGAGAGAGAGAGACAGGCAGAGAGAGGGAGGGAGGGAAGGAAAGAGGGAAGGGCAGGGGGCGGAGGAGGGGAAATCTTTCCTCTGTGAAAATAATTTGATACTCTGACTTGGCTAGCTGTTCTTGACTGTGTCTTGTTCTGCCGTCACAGAACAATGCAGATCGAGTAGCATTTCAGGTCGGAGGGGAACACTGATTCTGCAGGTTGCTGCTACTTCTACCCCTCCCCTCTTCCTTTTCCATCCCTCAATCCTTCCCCTCCTCCTCGCTAATCCAGTCCCACACATTCCTCCAAAGTAAAGCACTGACAGCCTGGCTCCAATAAACCCTCCATTCTTTACACACAGTGAGAAAATGATTGCTACCTAATAGAATGCTTGGACTGCCCTCATCCCAAACCTGTTTTCACTGCTAGAATCCAGGGTGGAAAGGAGCTGTACTCAATAACACAACAAGGGGCTATGTTATTTAAAAGGCCAAAGGTGTATGTATTGAAAGATATGGTAGGCTGTTATTTACAAACATATGAATTACAACTTTATCAAACTTGAAATTGCTCTGAATCTTCTCTTCTCTATAGTTTACAAAGAAGCAAATCTTTCCTGCGGATTTTGCTTCTAATCCTCTTTCCTCTGATGTTCTGACTGTCCATTAGATCCTTTCATTAATCACTCCGGAGAGTTTGTTGTTTGTAAGTTGTGGATCATTCACCATGTCTGTGTTATCATCCTGCCTCTCCTTCTCCCTCTCTCTCACTCCCTTGCTCCCCCTCTTTCCCTTTCCATATCTCTCTCGCTCTCGCTATCCCGCTCCCTCTCTTTCTCCCTCTGTTAATCTGAACTCAGACATTTCCACCACTAAGAGCTTCTAATGGACTGGAATGGCCACTCCAGCCCTCATTATCATTAGCTAAGTTTCCCTTCTGCCCATTAATGTAGAAAAGCACTGTATATTTATAATGCTTTTACAGGGAGAAAGACGATCGATATCATAATCTATCTCCACTCTTGGAGGAATATGAAGTCAAGTTCTGCATTAGGGAGAAAATAATGTTTCAAAACGACAAAACAAGAAACTCGGTTAAATCAGGGTGTGGTTTTGGTTATAAAATTTAAATGTATTTTCTTGCTGCTGCAGTCAGATGGAAAAGCATTTGGGTTTCCTCTAAATGTTCTAAATCCATCCTGCCTGAGAAAATCCACATGTTGGCTTATACCAAGTCATGTTTGTCTGGCTTTTAGGAAGATCTTAACTGACTCCAACATTTCCAAGTTTTTGCTGTACAGTAATTGTGAAGCCATAGTTCTTTTGTTGCCTTGACAGATTCCTTTCTGTCAGATACATTTTATTTAAAAATATATTTTTTATTTAAAAAAAGAAAAATATGCTTAGGGGAGACTTATTTGTTCCTGTTTCACACGTGTATATGTATGAAATGAAAGTGTGTTTTTTGCAAATCCATATTGCCTGCGGACACTCTCAGAAAGCCATGTGAAAGGAGGTGTCAAATGATCAGGCAGATCAACAGATTTATTTAATCTTATCAACTCTGGTAGTCAAACTGGCAGCCACTCAGTTAGTGGCCCAACCCTCTAACCACTTGGCTACATTTAATGTTTTGTTTAGCTTGCGTTCAATTGCCCAGTCCTGTGATACACAACAACGTTCCCCCAGTCACAAGGAGAGAGAGGGTGGATTTAATTGTCAACCATTTTATGTTAAACACTGTTAATTAAATTGACACTTTTTATAGTAAAATTAGATTTAACAGAGATGGGAGAACCGTATTCTTAGGAAGTTGTACATGCACAAAATTTTAACATTAATGAATAAATATCATTACATACCTACTTTTGTTCCATAGGATGACCAAAAGGTAGTCTAAATGTTAACTTACTGGTTAGTCTAATCTAGATTATTGGCCTGTTTATTAGCATGTGCCTGCAGCGTTCCTTTGACAGATTAAATTCTCCATGACAAGACACTTCCTGAATGGGTTGTCCATATTCGTACCAGCATAACATTGAGAAGGAGAGCAGAGCAGGCTCTCAGAGAGTGAAGGGAGGGCTGATAAAGGTGGCCTGGCGGTAGAGACACAACAGACTGAGGGGCTTCCCCAGCACCTCTGCTTCCTGTGTCTGAGTGGCGTGGTAGATGGCTGGGGGTCTGTGGCACAAGCAGGCCTAGGGGGGTCAGCTGGGTTTAGAAAGCACCCCCCTTCTTATCAGTGGTGTTGAGAAGCCTGAGCTGCAGTATGTCTGGGAGGGCAGTCAGGGCTCCTGGCACTTTCCTCTGCTGTCCTTTTCGGCCCATGACTCCATTTGGATATTAAAAAGGTATGAAAAAAGGATAGAAATTCAATGACCAATATTACATTATGACTGATTTGTAACAGTATTTCCATTTAGATTAAGTATGCTTTGCAGTGCATTTTAAAGGTTTAGGGAAGTTCCTGGAAGACTAAAATATCAAGGTGGACTATCACGCAATAACTGTGTATGATCTTCTCAACACTTCTGAGTATGTTCTTATTTCCTGGTCCTGTTCACTCTGGAAACAAAAGAAACAGAAATCTTCTTGAGAGGAATTTTCAGAAATTGCTTCATAATAATGAAACCATTAAAGAATTAGAGCCATTTTGTAGGAGTTAAAGTGAAACCTCATTATGCTAATACAGGAGTTTTGTTTGTACAAGTCTAGTCCTATGTACCAAATGGTCTTTTTACAATTGAATTTATTATACAATAGCTTGTTTTGGAAATGCTGATACAAGCTCTGAACCTGTGAAAACCCTATCAACGCTGGCCCCAAAGGACCCTCCGCTCCCTCACACGGCAGGAAGCTGTCAAACCGGCGCCCTGATGGTGGCCAAGATAGGGTGTTGGTTTTAGAGTAATGGACTGTGTGTAAAGTGCTTCTTTTTTCATATTGCAAAATAAGACAATTTTATTGATCAGAATGCTTTCGAACCAAGGTCCGTTATAGTCATGTATGAGGCTGGATCATATGCCAGTCAGTATGAATCCTCCACGTCTCTGCATCTGAACAGACCTGACCTCCAGCCAGATACAGTTTACTAACAGCTTCCAAGCGTCTTCTTTTGAACAGACCAGACCTCCAGCCAGATACAGTTTACTAACAGCTTCCAAACTTCTTCTTTTGAACAGACCAGACCTCCAGCCAGATACAGTTTACTAACAGCTTCCAAACTTCTTCTTTTGAACAGACCTGACCTCCAGCCAGATACAGTTTACTAACAGCTTCCAAACACCTTCTTCAGCTACACCCAGTTGATGAATCCTCATTGCTAATGTACTTATTTTCCTCTTGTTCCTATTCTTTGAAACACATTGGTAGAGACTGATTAGAAAGGAAATTGAATGCTATATTGTCCTCTGTTAAGGATGTTCTTGTTAACATTTTCATTTTAAACAAATGACCAAAAAAGACACAATGCAGATATATATCAATCAGTCTGTCAAATCACTGAAATAACTGTTACATTTCCAGTGCTACTTTCCATCATGTCCCAGTGAAGGTCAAGTGTCCGCAGCCGGAGTAGAAACTTTTTTTGTTTCACATAAATAACCAGCTCCTGAGTGTTCGGAAATATTCATGTACTAGCATTCTCCTAGACACTGACCCCTCCGTGTCCAATAAATAACCACGGATTTACACACCACATAAGTAATATGTTATCTCCATCTCCTTCTGCCTCTCTCTCTCCCCATCTCACTTCTCTCTGTGTCCCGTTCGTCTCCCTCAGAGGCCGATAATGATTGATTTTTGGTTTAGTAATGTTACTCTGGGTTCCTTGAATAGAGCGGGAGCAGACTGGCCACGTTAAGTGTTGTTGTAATTCATGTGATGCAGGGAGGAGAGATTATTAGGAAGCTGTGGTAGATTATGTTTGGTATTGAAAACAAGTGAAATCCATATATCAGTTCACTCTAAAAATCTAACTCTGGTGCCCAATCATTTTATCATCACAATTTATCCCAATGGCAAACAGCTATATATTATTATTGCAATATTTCAAATGAAAGTGTTTAACATCTTTTTGAGTACCGTCAAAGGAATTTTGTTTCAATAGTAAAAAAAAAAATGCTGCAACTGATTTGTTGTGAAAGGTGTACTGTGTGTGTGTGTGTGTGTCTGTCTGTCTGTCTGTCTAGGGTGTGTTCTGTCTACTGGGGTTTAAATGTTTGCTTTGTGTTGGACACTGAAAATACAACATCATAATGGAGACAGAAATAAAAGGCTTGAGACTTTATATCTGGGGGTGTGGCGTGGGTGCCTGGGTCTGTGTGTGTTGTGTGTCTGTGTGTGTGTGTGTGTGTGTGTCCATTATCAATCCAGTAGGTGCTGCTGGAGAGCAGTAGAGAATTTAGGAGACGAATGTGTGTGTGTGTGATTCTTGTCCCCACAATCTGGGCTCAGCACCAAGCTGCTGTCAGCATACAAGCCCAATACTCACAAACCCTCTAGAGACTACCAGACAAAGTTACACACAAACTCTGATACCTCTCACTGTTGCCACTAGGAACTATTACAGGGTCAGGATCGTATTAACAACTTGTATTAACACCAGGAGTAAATAAACAGGACTAAACAGGCTTAGTGAGAATTGTAAATAAATCCTACTTCTCTTGCAAAGCCAGCGTTTCCAGTTGTGGCCTTTAAGACCTGGAAAATTGTGGCAATGATTTGGCAGTGAATCTTCTTTGTACCATATGCAATGTTTATGCTGTCGGTGTTTCTATGTGCTGTCTCATAAACGATAATTGTAAGGGTAAGGAAAGATGAAATTGTAATGCGGGGCGATAGGATGTCTGCAAAACATTTAAAGATTTTCTTTCATTAAATTAATTAAATTCAATATCGGTTTTATTATACCTACAAACGACAATGTATGTTTGGAAAATCGTGATGAGTCTTCTGTCCTTCCTGTCATCATTGTGCAAATATACATTTCACAGTGAAATGTTTACATACATCCAAAAATTCACACAGAATTAAACAAAACGTGAAAAGATCTGTTTGGACAATATTAAGAAAAACGACCTCACACATGACTGTATGAACAGTTGTGTGATTAACCATATCTTGGCTATTTGCCACAAGTATGAGTTGTATGTGCTGGGTTACGAGGTAATTTAGGTTTGAGTACATACCTGCCGTGTGTGTGTGTTTGTGTGTATTGGGTAGGAAGTATGTAAGAGTGTGTCTGAGTAGAGTTTCTTGCGTGTGCACACAGTCAATAGTGCCGATAGCTGTGTAGCTACTGGAAGTCCCAAACCTTTCCTTGTACGCCAGGGGAAGGTCCAGATTCCTGACAGGCATGCAGGGGATGAGCTCTGGTGTGGGCAAGTGGATAGGCCCCTGAACCTAACCTAGCGGCCCAAAAGGTAGAGCCTGAGATATGCTCAGATAGCAAATGAACATGGCGTAGGCCTTGGCAAAAGGTCTATAAGAGTGGAACTGATGCTTTACAAATGCAAACTGTTCACTCCGCTGCATGGCAAAATGTGTAGGTAGCGGGATTACCTATGGCAACCGCATGGAACTTCCAGGAATGTGGAGTTCACATAATTTACAAAAAGGGCACATTGGTATCCTTACCTACACAGGGCCTTTACAGTTGATTTGATGTTGGAGTAATTAGGGTCCATGATATAGTTTGGGCAATTTAATTCCTGACCACTAGGGATGTAAATGGTGGTGGTATAACACTTCAGGTGATCTATGAAGACCACAGGTGTTTTTAATTTAATGGTGTGTGTGGATGGTGGGACAACTCACGGTTTTTACCACAATTAAAAAGATCCCATCCCATCAAATTTTTTAAAACAAATTGTGACTACACACAAAATGCTAAATATACATGATAAAATCTTTAATATCAATTGCCTTATTTTGTGGCATTTGAGGAACAACAGTTTTTAAAATCCAATTAAATTAATATCGTCACGCATCTTTTTCAAATTCACTATAAGGGTCTTTGTGGAGCTATGTATTCAATTTCAGATACTTGTGGATGATTTGGACATGGTGCTTGAAACTTTCTTATAGCAGTGTTTGGACTTGGACATGATTTGTGGAAACAGTTCCAGGGAAACCAAACCAAATCATGGATTCACGTAAAACTGTGCCCAGAGGCAGCTTAGAGGTTGAGGACATCAATGTGCAGTATTTTTAGGTTGGTAAACCACTGTACACTACTGTCCTACTGAACAGTGATTATGGCCGAGAATGTATGTACATCAGGTTTCCATTGGCTTGGATTGTAAATGAACTATCTGAGAGTATCAGAGGACACATTTGGAGGAATATCCTGGCAGGTTATTTGTTGTTACATTATCTGTTTATTTTTTGCCTGGGTTTATACCAAATCAGCCACAAGATCAGGATCAGTTCAAAGAAGTAATTTGTTACTGTTGCCTGCTGTTTTAATCCTCTTCACTCCTTCCAACCTTCTGTCAGAAAACCATCTGTTCTGGAATTCTCTGAGCCTTGAATCCCATTGACAGTATTCTGGGGTTGGCAGCCCCAGAATTATTAACCATTAATTAAGGGTCAATGCTAAATTGAAGCTACGTTGCGGATATTGGATGGTGTTGTTTACGATTGTTTTCCAAATCAAACAAAATTGTTTGATTGTGGATTAAATCGAGATCGCAGTGCCGGTATGGTGACCATAGAAATTGTCTGGGCCCAGGTGGAAGCTGTCATCATTTAGCAAATTGTTCAGAAATATTAACCCCTTACATCATGATTCTGCAATCCTCTGGTCCAGCAACAGCCACTGATGTCAGGTCAATCTGTTTAGAGTAGGTGAGCAGATTACACCATTTATAATCTGAATCTTCCCTTCTCTCTCCCACCTCCTCAGCCCTCATCCTGAGTCCCTGTCCGCCCGGCAGTATCGGCCAGGTCCCAGCTCCCTCTGAAACCTAATCCCATGTCTACAAGATAAAGCTGTATTACGGGAGGGAGAGATTAACAATGCGCCCGTTGTTTGTTTCCCCATGCAGTCTGGCAGGCAGGCGTGAGCAGGGCGGGCGAAGTAGGCACTCAAGCCAAGACTCGGGTTGTTAGGGGGCAATGTCGGATGTGGAACTCTGACAGAGATAGCGCCGAGAGAGGGGGTGAGAGGGGGAGAGTGGGGGAGAGTGGGGGATTCCAGTGGCAGTCGCTGGTCAAACTCTGCTGCATACCTCGTAACAGGAGAGGAGGGAAGGCATGTCACCCACCAAATTGCCCTTCCAAACCACTGACATGGACTGTCAGCGTGGAGGAGAGGGGGGGGGGGCTGTGGTTTGGGGAACAGAGTTTTTTTGGCACATGCATGCACACACACACACACACACACAGCCACACAAACCCAAACAGCCACATACTCACACACACACACACACACACACACAGGTAGTATTCTGTGCAGGTTCATTACTGGCAATTTTTGGGAGGAGGACCGATCGGCTGTGATGTAGAGGAAGCCCCTGGCTGGGTTGACAGAAAAGTTCACCGGGGCTGTGTGTCATCAGGCAATTGGGTCTCAATGCATTTGTCCTTGAATCATTTAACAGGGTTTTAATCCCTGGGGACAGGGAGAGTCTGATGTATGTCGTTGGTTGGTCAGAATTAACTGGTGGAACGTTTAAACAGTTGCTTTTTAAAGGGTGATGTTGTGTGTTCCAGACTAGTAATGTACATTTCTCCTACATCCCTTTGGATGGTTGTTAATTACAAAACATATAAATGAGAATATCCACCTTACCTTTCTGAACTCTGAATAAGCAAAAAAAAATAAAAATCCTGTTGAAATTTGGCATAACCGTTTGAAACAATACATCCAAACAAAGTAAATTCAAACAAACAACCAAGACTGAATCCATGTAGGCTGAACAGTGGCCCCAGCCCCCTATAAAGTCTTTGAAAAACCCTCTGGGGTTTATATGTGCCTGGATGTACTGTGTAATACATACCAATTTGCAGCTGATGAATATGTATCACATCAGGCGGCGTGTGCAGTCACAGTGTCACTGTGCATCTAGCCAACACGGTTAGCGGTTATGTTCTGGCCCTGTCTCAGACAGTTTGTATTCAGATGCTGACAGTCGACAGCTGTTTTGTCTTTAATAAGATTAGAGTAAAGAAATTAGTAGTGGTCTCTTTAATCTGCCATTTAACAGTGGAGGCCACCTGGGGCTCCCTGGCTGCCTTATCCCATGCACTCTGAATGCCTAATGAAAGAGAGGAGAGGAAAGCTGCTTGGCTTCAACTCTGGGGAAAGAGAGAGAGAGAGAGAGAGAGAGCACAGCACACAGCCATAGCGCTTCTAGTCCACTGCAGTCCCCCTCAGTGTCACTCAGCCGTTACGTACAGTAGGTGTCACCCAATATAGGAAATACATGTGTGCAAAGACCTTGAGATACTGAGTATGTGTGTGGGAATGGAACGTAATTCATTTTTGGGCACTTTTGTCTCTACAGTGGGGATAAAATGCAAATATATATTTTTTTAAATCGTACAATGTGATTTTCTGGATTTACAATAAATGACAGACCTCCACATGCTTTTTAAGTAGGAAAAGCTGCCAAATTGGCAGTGTATCAAATACTTGTTCTCCCCACTGTTCTGAGCATCACCGGGGCTTTTTGTCTGGCTATCTGTGCATTTGTGATGGAGATGAAGGAAACTGAGGTGTAGCTGTGCATCAATGGAAATGCGGTATTCTGTTCTTGACTTACTTCCCTCAAATTTTAACAGCTTTTCACAAAATGTACTAAGAATTAGGTTATTACATTTGGGTATTTGTTTCAATAGAAATAACGCAATATATAGTTATTTCTGAAGACTCATATTATTTTTGTTAACTTTTTAAATTGTACAAATAAGGGTCATTTAATCTTTCTGAGGGTATCTCAGCAAGAGCAGGATATGGGAACAACACATTTCCAACTACTGAGACATGCGTATGAAAGGCGTACATTTCAAGTCTGAATCGGCCTGTAAGTGATTAAGCCAAAAAGATTCAAATAGATTATCTGAGATGATATTGGAGTTGGGGAATCAACTCCATCATCAGTCAACTCAATCAGCTTTTTGTGTATGCATGTTCATGTATGTCCATGTTCACATAAGTGACTTATCCATTGTGTATTGAAACTTTTTGGCAAAACCTAACACCTTTCCAACAGCAACACAACATCAGAGAAATAATAACCTCAAACAGCCTTCTACACTGAGGAATAAATAAACACACAAGACAATATTTCACCTTGGAAATACGGCCTGATTCCTTCTCAGCGGGAGTCTGTAAATGTTGGTCAGCGAGGTCTGGTCTCCCATCCCAGTGGGAGCGCTGGTGGGTTACAGGAGGGGCAGAACTAGCAGAGCCGCACAAACAGGCCTTTTTCTGGACGTATCAATCGTGCTGCCCTGGGGGCTGGAGGTTGGGCTGCCGCTGGGCCCCTGCCCAGAAAGCACAGTTTGGAGGGTGTCTCACCTTACCTCTCCCTCTACCTCTCCGGCACTCCGCTCTACTGACTGAAAGGAGCCTGTATCACTTCTGATTCCTTCACTCCAGAAATCTCCTCCTCCTGACTCCTTTCTCCCCTGCTGCCCTCCCCAGCTCACCAGATTGTCCTCTCTGGTCTGAAGAATAAGTAGTAGTGTCTTCTCCTGTTGCTGTGTGCCCCTCTCAGATCGGTTATGACATCCTGAAAGCTGAGCCGGTGAATTTTCACAATATTCAAATGTGCTCAATCTTGATCTATAGCTACCAGGAGTGCAGTGTATGCATGCTTCACCAGACTAATGTTATAAACTGCATGCAGTTTTATGATGTCTATGCCTGATTACGGTTTGGTTGAAAACAAGGAGCAGATGGGGAAGGTTATTGTAGATATGGAACTGTTTATAACAAGAAATAAACATGGTTTTACTTTGAAAAATACATTCATTCAGTTTGCATTGTTCAGTCAGATCACTTTGTTACTTTGCTGGTACATTATATTATTGAGTAAAAAATAACTTTGGTGTTGGAATCCAGACAGGAAGGAGAAGGATGAACAGTGCCAGACATTTTCTGACATCTGACCCGACCATACAAAACTGGGTCTTAAATCAATACTAAATATCTTATAACTAGGGCCGTAGTTTTTTCTACTCAGGCCACACAATTTCTGAACACGCCTGGGCTTATGGTTACATACTCAGTTCCACTGCTTTCCAAAACAGATAGCACAGTGAGAAATACACTGAAGCCAATGATTATCATGATTCCCCTGAAAATGCTCATTTCATATCAGTGAATGTGCCCTCAGGTGTAACTGGCAGACCAGTTAATCTATTCTTACTGAATCAGATCTGCTCTTTTTGCAATAATTAGGAACAGAACCAGACTTAAGCTGCCTGTGTACATGCATCCTGTGCTGCCCAGGTCGTGGTAGAAGACAGGTCCTTAAGTGGATGACTGATGGTATTCTGATGGGACCCTGACATTGCCTGTCTGTCTTATCACTCTTCTTTGAGTATCGGTCACCACGGCACAGATTAGATTGGTGACTATGACAAGGTGGAATCTGACAAAACCAGTGAGCGGTTCAGGTTCCTTCCTTTCCAAACACTGAGATATGTTGGGTCTTCCTTTTCTTTCTCCCTCTCTCTCCCTCCAGCCCTCCCTCCCTACCCTCCTGCTATTCTTCTTTAGTGCTTCCCCCCTCCTCATTCCTGACTCTTTTTAACAATAATGTCTTATTTCTACCTCATAGCATACATTTGTAAGGGGATTCCTGCCTGTCTGCCCACTCCCGATTTTCAATTCACAGTCCATGGACCCCAACCCCCGCCCACCCCCCAAACCCCCACCAGCTATGTAATGTTCTCTACATGACTAGACCTGTAGCCACAATGACCTACCTGAGGAATGTGTCAAATCAATCTGGTAAAATATTTAAAGGTGACTGAATCAAAAAACAGCTTCTCTTTTTGAAAACGGATGATATGATCCTAGATTGAGTACCAGTCTTTATAGCTTTTCCAATACTTGCCATTCCTTGTCATTCCCGGAAAGACTGGCTTTTCGGCAATTCTGTATGCAGACTATATCAAATGCTTTACATTGGTCAGATAGCTCTATTGCATGCTCCTGTAAAAGTGTCGATATTGCTTAGTGAGTTTCCAGTAAGTGGACGTGTATGGGATGAATAAGCAAAGTAACTGATTATAGCTACGGTCCCTTCGGAAAGTATTCAGAACCTGTAACTTTCTATACATTTTGTTGTGTTAGGCACATCATTTCTAAAGAATTAAATAATTAAAATGTACAGTGACTCTACAAAGAATACCCAATAATCGCCAAGCAAAAATTTGTTGGGCCAATTTGTTAATAATTTAAATATCTAAATATGTATCGGCATAAGTAGTCAGACGTTTTGCCGTGACTTTCCAAGCTGACTTCAGATGCATCCTGTGTCGTTGACATGTCCCCAGAACTTGATTGTATCCAACCTGTGGCACATTCAACTGAATAGACGTGACTGGAAAAGGCACCCACCTGTCTAGGCTATATTAGATCCCGCACTTCACAGCCCAAAATTAGGGGGTTTTGACACAGATCAATGCAGAAATGTATCTTCTCCGCAAAAAAGTAGGCGAATACTTGTGCATTAAAATGAAGCTGACTGCGTCTTTGGGAATTATTTTAAGTTTGATTCTTTGGCCAACGAGGTTCTCAGTATATGATAATCATGTGTCCCTTGCGGCTGGGAATTTTCTTCATCCAACTTCAGGCCAATTACATAATCCTTTATAGTGGCCCCTCACGGAACACTGGGAACACCATTATTTTTTTTTAAATGCTTCTTAGACCACTCCTCAATTGAATAGAATAAATGTGTTAATAAAGTGTTGTTGACAATGTCCATTTGCCAAATATCACTGGAACAGGTAGAGTGATTGCTATGCTCTACCAGCTGTCCAATAGCACAGCCCATGAAAGACTCAGATTTTGTTAACGTGCATTTTTTGTTTTTTTAAAATCATCTCCTAATCTTCTAGTTAGATGTAAAATCAACAAGATAGCTAAGATGTAATTTTTTGAGAAGGTGGTACTGATCTCCTTTATATGACGTCTCACAGGTATCAAACATCAGTAAATGCCAATTCATACCACACCTCCTTGATGGAATCTTTTTTTCATAATGAGCAACAGAAAAACATGTGGAATCAATGCGTTTAGTCACATTTCTTACTCAAAGGAACACCGTCAACTGTTGATCAAAGCCATGTTTTGAGAAACCCATTATCATACCATTTAACCATGTCAATATTTCATCAACTTTTTCAGAACTCTGTGTGTCAGCTGTCAGGCTTCAGCTCCGGGAACTAGGTTTTCTATGACAGGTGTACAGCTGTATGTAACACACACACACACACACCCTGGTTACTCAGCATTTAGATTGGTGTTGATTTGACTGACTTTCTGTTATTTGTTATGACTACAAGAACTGTTCTCAAATGGAGGATGGCCATAAAGGTTTTTGGTTATTCCTTCAAAATAAACAGGACTATTTGTTTCAAGTTTTGTATATTAACACAAATAACAAGAAACCATCCCCTCTATCATCATTACCTCAGTTATGAGGAAGGCACTTGACCGATTGCTATAAAAAGTATTTAGCTAGCTTAAGCTTAAACTTTGGGGAGTGGTGTAATTTGGACGACAAGATTGTGGAATTGCAAATATATTAATGTATATTAATTTTGTCCTCTTTAGCGTTTACTAATTTATTTTCTTTTGAATGTATGTCGGTTTGATTTTAAATGCGTGTCAGTAAGTATTACTTTAAGACTGTAGAGTAGAATTCCCCCCACATTGTGAGCTGCCTCTGCAGTGTTTAGTCTAGAGCTGGGTCTCCTGAGCCTGGCAATTTGTTAATTGAGAAGTTATGTTCTCTTGGCATGAATAATTCAGCACAAGGCTACTGGAATTAGAGCAGCATCAAGGTGATGATTAATCTGCTAGTGTGTAGCTTGCCACCCAGAACACAGATTCTAAGGACATCTAGGGGACCTTTACACACCCTACTGATGTTCTGGGGTGTTGCCACACTGTCTCAGTGAATTCATACAAAAAAATGTAAAAAGGTTTTGTCAAGGATTTTGTGCGTTTTAGAGACGCTCGATTTGAACAAAAATGCATATTTACCAGCCATATGTTGTTCATTTTTGTGCATTTTAGGGAGACCTATTTCACCAGAACCACCATAACCACAGATTTGGGCAGGAGTGTCTGGGAAGGAATTTTTTTTCAGGAAAAGAGGAAATCATTTATTCACAATCGCATTATCAGTTGAAAATAAGGTTTGTGTTATTTTGCTTTCAACACAGATTTCTTAAATATGCCCTTTTCCCTAATCCTAAACCTAATCCTAATTCAACCCCAAAAATGTCACTAGCTCTAACCTGGTCAATTATTTTTGTTGTTGATTTCTTTTAATGTAATACAGTCCTAATAACTAATCCTAAAGCCACAACCAATTTTAACAACAATAATCATAAGCTTTACCATAAGCATAACAGTAGCTCTCCTTGTGTGGACTGGCTATAAATACCTTTGGGAACTCACTTGTCAGATTGTACTATATTTGTGGTCCCCACCTGTATAGTCAAGCTAGGGTTAGACATACAAATACACACAGTCACTCTCTCTCTTCCTCTCTCTCCATGTCACTGTTATTGTTGTCCTGTGGTGGGTCTAACTGGTTCACAGCCTAATGATGACAGCTGAAGGTCCTTGGTAGTTAGCCTCTCAGCGGTTATCTGCACAGGCTAACACACACACACACACACTAACCGGGGGGTGCAGAGTTCCCTTACATCCTGAGAAACTTCAGAGGCTTCTCATCCTCCTATGTCTTGAACACTACCAGAAGTCTGCCACTTTGAGTTTTAGCCACCAATTTTAGCACTTTAGCTCAAGCTAAGCTAATAAAAAAGATCATGCTACTGTTCAAGTTTTAATGCAGCTGTAAGCTCATAGGTTTGCATACTTTGGCAGAAATTGTGACATTTTGGCATTGATTTTTTAAATATGTCTGATCATGCAAAAAACTGCCTTTTTAAGGACAGTGATCATATGAAGCCATTTATCCTCACGTAGTTGTTTGGCTCCTTTTTAAATCATAATGATAACAGAAATCACCCAAATTGCCCTGATCAAAAGTTTACATACCCTTGAATGTTTGGCCTTGTTACAGACACAGAAGGTGACACACAGGTTAAAATGGCAATTAAAGGTACATTTCCCACACCTGTGGCTTTTTAAATTTGTAATTAGTGTCTCTGTGTAAAGAGTAAATGAGTTTGTTAGCTCTCACATGGATGCAGAGTGCAGGCTAGATACTGAGCCATGGGGAGCAGAAAAGAACTGTCAAAAGACCTGTGTAACAAGTAAATTGAACTTTATAAAGATGGAAAGGATATAAAAAATATCCAAAGCCTTGCAAATGCCAGTCAGAAATGTTCAAGCACTTATTAAGAAGTGGAAAATTCGGGGATCTCTTGATACCAAGCCAAGGTCAGGTAGACCAACAAAGATTTCAGCCAAAAATGCCAGAAGAATTGTTCGGGATACAAAGAAAAACCCACAGGTATCCTCAGGAGAAATACAGGCTGCTCTGGAAAAAGACAGTGTGGTTGTTTCAAGGAGCACAATACAACGATACCTGAACAAAAATGAGCTGCATGGTCGAGTTGCCAGAAAGAAGCCTTTACTGCGCCAATGCCACAAAAACGCCTGGTTACAATATGCCCGACAACAACTTAACACGCCTCACAGCCTCTGGCATAATATAATTTGGAGTTATGAGACCAAAATAGAGCTTTATGGTCACAACCATAAGCGCTATGTTTGGAGAGAGGTCAACAAGGTCTATAGCAAACAGAATACCATCCCCCCTGCGAAGCATGTTGGTGGCTCACTGATGTTTTTGGTGTGTGTGAGCTCTAATAGCACAGGGAATCTTGTGAAAATTGATGGCAAGATGAATGCAGCATGTTTTCAGAAAATACTGGCAGAGAATTTGCATTCTTCTGCACAAAAGCTGCGCATGGGACGCTCTTGGACTTTCCAGCACGACAATGACCCTAAGCACAAGGCCAAGTTGCCCCTCCAGTGGTTAGAGCAGACATGTGTTTTGCCTGCTCACTCACATTTTCTTTACAAATGTTACATATATTACCAATTCTCCAAGGTTATGCAAACTTTTGAGCACAACTGTATTATAAGAATGCTCACCAATACCAGTCATTTCTCTTCATATCTTTAAATAAACAAAATACTGTTAGAAATGTTTAGGCAATTCAATTTCATACATGCAGAATGTTTTCATTATTGAAATAAGATAAAATTTATTTTATTTGTTTACTCTTCACTGTAGTCTTCCTGCAAACGTTATTACAGTCTTGGTCTGATGCAAAACAAATATTTATGGACATATCCCAACACTCATAGACAAAACACTTAACACAGACATATACTCTCATTTCACATTGACAGACAACACTTTGAATACACTGAAAAGTGTAATATTAATCAATTTTCATTTTGTGTTACTTTTTTTGTTACGTTTAACAAACTGTTCACCCAATTTTATAATTTCAAATGTTTTTGGAAGAAGCTGTCAGCTGGTATTCTGTCTATAATGGAGTGGCCAGAACAGTCACTGGATTGAGAGAAACTTTAGATTTTCTTTTTATAACGAGACACACTTAGAGATACAGCAGCAAGAAATATTTTTGATTTTATTTCAAGATAAACAAATTCTCAGATTCATTGATACACAAAGCATTTCATGCATCTGTCTTTACTTTCAGAAAGTGAATGATTGTATTAGTTTCTTTTTTTATCATGTGTTTTGTTGATATGGCTGTATGTTGAAATGGACAAACACTAATTCAAGCATTAGTTTTGCATACTGAAATTATCAGCTACAGAATGTCCTTGAGAAATATCAGCTGTAGTGGACATTGTTGGGATTTTCTGTAACAGCAAAGTCAAAGTAGCCTGTACATTTAATAATTCAAGGCTCCTTTTATTAATGTGTTCCTCTGTTTTGGTTTTTTTCAAAGCACATTTAATATTTGCTATTTTATTTTCAAAATAAAATGCTTGATTGTTGGAAAGAGTAGCCTAACTTACCGACTCATAGAACTTAAATGCTAGATGTTACTGCCAACACATGATACAGTTAAAGGACTACTACCATCCACTTTCTGAAAATATAGACAGATGCATGGTTAAACAAAAACAATTTGTTTAACCTGAAATTAAAACACATTTATTTTTTACTGCTGCCATTATTATCTCATTACAATGAGAGAAACCTTTTTTTTGATTAGTTATTTTGAGATATAATGAGATAAACTTAATGATGCAGCAGTTAAAATTAAGTTTATTTTATTTTCAGTTTAAACAATTTCTCTGATTCATTGACCAAAAATAATCTTTCACCTTATGGTCCAGCTCGTGTACATTTTTAAAATTAATCTGAGTCTTTGGGAACTTTTAGGTGGTCATCCATGACATCCTGTTTCACAGTGTTAGAACAATGACGTTACACTCAGACTTTCGCTTAGTCATTCATTAACAAGGTAAAGGTCATGCAATAGTTTACAAAAAGATAGCTACATGACTGAAAATTACCATCTCCACAATTAGGGCTATAATTCAAAAACTGGAGCTCTGATGAACCTGCCTGCAATGAGGACACACTGGGTTCACAGATATATAATTAGACTATAATTAGACCCCATCTCCATGACAACAAGTTATTTGGAAAGGTTCCCAGAAGTTTCGCAAAAGTCTCCCACTACAAATAATCCTTTATTGTAATTGTGCAACAAATATGGTGAGAAAGACGTATAATCAATGAATTAATTCATGACTTTCATCTATTTATGAGGAAATATCCAGTGAAGTTGAAAATCTAATTTAATTCCGTTCTTATGATGTCTGCATTCAATGGTGATTTTGGCTACTACAGCCCTTTATCCTTCTCTATGGATCAACTAACAAAGTTGTGTGTTAGCTAGTAGAGATTTACTGGCGCTGGGCCTACTGGGCAAAAGCCTAGCATGGCCAGGGTTCTGGAATTACAACTGACTTTGGTCGAACCAGAGCTCATTTGACCTGTGTGCCATATAGCACCCTATTCCCTAAAACATGCAAACCCTTTTTATTTTTCCAGACCCCTGGGCCCTAGGGAAATGTGTAGGGAATAGGGTGAACAACCTGAGATGTTGTTGTTACTTTGAGATTACAAGTGGATACATCATTCATATTCATTTGTTGTTTATAGATAATGTTTATCATTTATTAAGGGCTTTTAATTATGCCCACTTGTCAGTGCTGTGTTGCTGGCAGTTTTGTCCTGCACTGGTGGAAGAGATTAGGTTTGGCCTCACTCCCTGTGTGTTCTGCTGTTATTGGCTATATGGTCTGTGGAGAAATATATGTTGTTCGAAACAGAAGAGTACTTGTAAGATATAATCAAGATCTATGTAGCACATCTGCCCAACATGAAACATCATGTGTATATTGCTCTGACACACAGACAGACAACAGTGCTAATTGCTGTCTACAGTACCTCAAATCACTGGTCATGATACCTACAAGCTGTAATGCAAGCGTTGCATTTTTGTAAATTCTAATGTAAATCCAGTTAAAATATTTCTGTATGTTTTGAACATTATGCCAATTCACTGTAAGGCTTTTATGTGATCAGTATAGAGCAAGTCCCTCCAAACAAGCCACAAATTACGACACAATCTCCTACGATATAAAGCTCTTGGAAAAAGGAAGGAAATATGTTTGGGAAGTTAAGCGGGATGTAGTCTGACCTTTTTAAAGGGCCTCTCATCCCTAGTCTGATGCATAAAGTGTGTTATTGGGCAACGCTCTGTTCAGTGTTGCGACGTACACTGATGGTGGAGGCAAGATTACAAGTCATTGAGTGGGCAGTGCATTGGGTCATATAAACTAGCTGTCAGGTTGAAGTCAAGGACACTTGCAACACATCGTGAAGTTTAAATAACATCTAAGGAGTCAGCCATATGAGTGGGCTTGAGATCGTCAGAGGCAAGGCACACGATTGGCCTCATGTTCAAGGCCCGTGGTTTCTTTTCGTTGTCCTATTCACCATGAACCCTGGTCCAGAGAAGCTGTGGCCGAAAAATAACCAGATTAAGTACTTGAGTCACCTTATTTGTGCTTTTTGCACAACACTTATTGGCCTAACTTGGTATTCCTCATAAAGACAATTTAATCAAAATGACATGCGAGTTCACTAAAGTACTGGCTGCTAGCCATACTGATGTTGAACCCACAGAGACAAATTGTACCAAATAAGTCTGTCTTTTGAGTTGCAGTGAAAACTCAGTCGAGGATAATGTCATAACAAGCAGCTTTGGTTCAAGTGACAGCTGACCTATTGAGTGGTTGGTAGAAACGATATCTAGGATATTCTAATAACCAGAAAGAAAGAGTGGCTGTCTTGACTCAACAAAGAAAAGGACTGAGAGATAGGTGGGTGTTGTGAAGGTAGGAGAGGGAGACTGTGTTCTTAGATGAGTAAGTCTGCTATTGTTTCTTACAAAGAATTGAAAGTAAATGCTGGGATTGTGTCAGAGGGGTCCTGTCTTCGACTGAAAGTTATTGTAAGCCAGGGCGAGGCAGGGTCTATGTCGTTCCTCAGGGCAGACTGACATGCCTGACCAGACAGGAGGTGAGACCCTGATCGCCCTGATCCTACCGGCCCCTCCCCCTGGGGGCAGATCACTACAACAACGAAAAGTCGGCATGGCGACAGACAGAATAATAGCCTAATTACCAGTGATTTGTCACAGAGTGGGCTGAGAGAGTGTTCGCCAGTCTTGTCATTGCAGACAAATTAGCGGTATCACAATAATGCATAGCAGGTCAGCCGGGGAGGGTTTGGTCCTCCGGTGGACAGCTGAGACTATTGGGACTATAACTTAAGATCACATCTTTTTTTACATTTCTGGAGAGGAGCAGGGATTGATTTTTTTATTTAAAATGTATTGTGTTTTCTTAAATGTCTAGATTATGTTTAAACTGTAATCATTTTGTTTTACAAATAGAACTTGTGATTTTCATTTTTGTAGATAAAAACAGTATATGCCCAGTATTTCTATTCTGATGGTTAAAGCCCTAATGGACCATGTTCTGCAGTTACCGCGTCTCTTTCCACATACTAAGTACTGCTGCTTAACATGCTCTGGCACTGTGCCCCACTGCTCTGTCTAGAGCGCGAGGTTGAATGCCCAGCACTTCCCCTGAGCTGTATCATGTTCTGCTCTGTCATTCTTCCCAGGCAGCCTCCTCTCAGTGTCTGTCTGTCAACTAGCAATGTTTTTTTTTTATTGGGCCAATGAAAGGTGCGAGCTGCTGGTTTCCCAATCCGGGGCAGACGCGTGGTGGACAGAATGGACGGAAAGCTTCCATTTCAGCAATGCAGTTGTTTCGTCTGTAGACAAGGGCTGCTGAGTGACTGCTGCCTTCCAAGCCATCAGTCCTACCTGGGGTATATGTCTGTATGTGGGTGCGTCCCAAATGTTACTTCATTCCCCAGAGGCCCTTTGTCATTAGTAGTGCCCTACACAGGGGAAAGGATGTCATTTAGGAAAGGTCCTGTGATAGTGATCTACAAGGAACACAGACAACAGGAAGACATTGAACTGCGTTCTAAATCACTCACCATAAAGTCTTACTTTCATCATCAAGGCAGATGGGTGTCTGTGTGTCGGTTCCTTTGAGACAGACTGAATTGGAGTCCGGGTTGTAGGATATTTATGGGATGTATGGATGCTTTAAAGTGATGTCCCACGTGTGAATGTGGTCTATCTGTTGGAGGTTCTTTGCACAGTGTCTAGAGGTGCCAACCAGATTAATTTTTTTAAGAGCATCAAAAACCTTGTTTAATGAAATGTAGGCAGACATGGCACGGCTCATATCTGTGAGAGTGATACCAGACCCAGTCCTATGTGTCCTGTGATTCCTGCCTGTGTCTCTTGTGCATGCTCAATGCTTACCTCACTGTCTGTGCCCACTCCAGCTGCCGTGTGCTGTAATGGTAGCCAGCTGTTTGACATTCAGTGTCTCTCTAAGGTCTTTGGTCTGTGGCAACACTCCTGGGTTCTTGGTTACTCTATACCTGTGAGAAAAACACGCTGCCTGCCAGTCCCCTTGCTCCGGAGCTCACTGGCTGAGGATTCATCCCAAATGGTACCTTATTGGGCTTCTGCTCAAATGTAGGGCACCGTGAGCCAGAGGGAGCCATTTAAGATTCAGTGAATCGTTTCACAGGCCTGCGCAGTAGTCAGAGAATAGTATCTGTTTATAATCAGGACGAAATTATGCCCAATGTATGTCTGGAAGTCCTTTCCTACAGGGCATTGACCCCCGTTAAAAATCTCATTTGTATTTACTGTACATTTCAGTTGAGTACAGCTATGATCTGGGAGTCATTTAGAGTTAAGTGCCCAACTGAAGGACAGAACGACCTTGGCTACCCTGCCACCCCGCCACTCCTTTTTATTTTTATTTTGCGTTCTTGTAAAATGTATAGATTTATCAGTTAAAAATGTCGAGTTTGTATTCGTTAACATTTTTTTAATGTTGTGCCATTAATGAGTCAACATTTCACAATGTCCCGTGTTCTTTTCACGTCATTATTAAAGCCAGGTGTTTTTTGAGAGGTTTTAGTCTGCCTGGCTTTTCCCCTAATGCGTCTTCAGCGCTGTTTCCGATGAGAACATCCAGTGCTGACCTCTGACCTTTTAGAACCCTTGTGTCGCCCATTTAGTGCCACCTGACAGCCCTGACCAAGCACTGTCCGGGAGAGGCATTGATTTCAGTCGGAAGCTGTGGAAACTCAGTCTCTGTCTGGCTCCGATTCAGAGAGAGCAGCCGAGAGTGAGTGGATAAATGAGAATTGGCTGCGTTTACAATGGCTGTAGCCATGCCCGGATATCTCAGTACTGCATTCTTGACCAGGTGACCTGTCACACAATCGGACCCTTACATTGTGGAGGTATTGGCATACACCTTTTCATCCTGTGCTTAGCATGCCCCAGAGTAAAGGATAGTCTACCTACGCGTGGCATTCATGAGAGGAAGGTTAGAATCACCATCCCAGGGGAATCTAGTCCAATTTTGAAATGAAAATGTTTGCTGACCTATTATAAGATTAAAACCATGTTTTGAATTGAGCTTGGTACATAAACAAGCACACACATACAGACACACTTACACGCACACACACACAATTGCTTCAGCTCTTGAAGATCCGACAGACTGATGTATGTTTGTTTGTTTGTGAATCAGCCTGCCGGTCTGAGACAGACGACATTGATGTTTATTGGGTCTAAATGACTGGACTGACCAAGACTAATTACATGAGGGGTTTATTAGAGGTAATTTTGTTGATTCAAATGTCACGTTGCGTCTCCTTTCATCCAGTGAGGGACAAGCGGTTCTTTTCAGAATACGGCTCTGCTTTCCACCAGACTTCTGGAGTGTGTAATCGCTCGGTTTTAAAATGTTTTGACTCTTCACATCTTTGTCACATTAGGAGTAATTTGGAAGTTATCAGGCAGAGCGGTTCTTTCACACATTGATTGATGCAGTAGTAGTCAGGTTCTATTCAGGCTGTGAAAGGCTCCTGCTGACTCCTGGCTCGAACTCCCGGTCGTCAGACTCCTTACTCCTCTGTAAGAAGGATGCTTTCAGCTAGTTAGACAGTCCGAAAAAAAAGCTGATATCCTAATCCAGAGGAAGCTCTCTTTAGCTCATCAGCTCCACAAATCCTCCTGGAGTGTGTGTGTGAATGTGTGTGTAGGTGTTGTTGTGTGTGCATCCATGTGTCTGTCGTTTACATTCTCATAGGATTTATATCAGTTTCTGTTTCAGGGACACTCAGAAGTTGGGAGTGGGAGGTGAGGGTGAGTTAAGTGTATTTCCAGTGACTCGCACATCTATCAAAATGCCCTCTATGAATACGCCTGAGTATCCAGTCTGTGAATACATCGTTTTGGGCTACACGCTGCGATGAGGGATTTGTTTCAAATGAAAGGCTGAACAATTTTGGATATTGTCTGTCCGGATATCTCCCCCAAACTGCATCCAAACAACCCCAGACATAGGTGTTTTTTCTGAACACGACAGGCCTGTTGCTAAAACTGAACAGCTCAGAAATATTGCCATGAGAGGAGATCGCCCTGGGACAACTCCTGAATGGCATCCTGCTCCCTATATGTTCAGTAGGGCGCTACTTTTAACCAGAACCCCTAGTCAAAAGTAGTGCCCTGAATAGGTAATAAGGTGTCATTTGAGATGTTGGCCGAGTCAGTGGGTAAGGGTTGGGATTTCCCGGTGAACCACTGACATTGACAAGGCTTCGGTTTCTGCCTCCAACAGTCTGTCTCAAACCAGTGTTTGTGGTGGGGATGCAGGGCGGCGACCAACACTTCTATGGGTTAATGTCTCCGGTTCATGAAAACTGCAAGATGTCAACAAGTCGACCGTTCAGGTTATTCAACATAGCTGGAAGGCCGATTCTTTTCTCCGAGGATGTTTTCGATTCGAAATGTTAGGTCATCTTAGACACATGACGGGACCATGGTGTGATCTTTGTTTGTTCTCATTTATGTTTTTATTATTATTTATGTCAGAGTAATGTAGGCTTTTAGTATTCTACTCTTCAATGTATTTTTTGGGCCGGACCGCATAAGCGGAGCCGGCTAAGAAGAGCGAATGTCTCTTACTGAGTGACTGAGTGACTGCCTGACGTCCACTTGTTAAATAGCGTAGTGGTTAGAGATGCAAGCCTGTAGACTATAGGTCCCGAGTTTGTATCTCCTTGCAGGCGAAGTGAAGTAGGCGTTATGAATTATTCCGTGTAGAGGAAAACTTTTCTGGCTGCAACCATGCATGCATTTTGGGTCAGGATAGACAAACACATTTGCTGGCTTCAACATAGGTTACAGTAGTTACGTTAGTAGATACCAGTAAGCCATTTACTGGCTAATAAGCTGTCCAAACGGCCAGTGGCAAAAGCTAACAGTTCATAGACGCTATTTGTGGTGGAGGTAAACTAAATAAGAAACATTTAACACAATGCTCAATAGTGTTTAGAGACTTGCTGTGGTGTAGTGGTTAAAGACAGTGCCTTTCAAGTGGAAGGCTCAAGTTTGAATCTATGGTGAACAATGACATTTATTTTATTTCCTATCGTCATTTCACTTCATTAAAAAGTTAGTTATCGTGACCTTTCTTGATAGTTATTGAAATCAATGTCATTCACGAATGAAAGAAAAAAGTTACTTGTTTTGCCATGAAAGAAAAAATTATGTTCTTATGGCATGAAATGAAATAGCTTTGGCAGACTCGCTAGCAATTGCTCAATTCTTATGACGATTCCAGTAAATTAGTAGATACTAGTAAAGCCTATTACTGACTAATACGCTGTTAAAACGGCCAGTGGCAAACAGCATACATAGACGCTATTTGTGGTGGAGGTAAACTTAGTAAGAAACGTTAGTCAGTTTAACTGTATCAATATCATTAACAAATGGCCAATTAACTGTTAAAATGGCCAGTGGCAAAAGAGGATTTGTTCATAGACACAAGACGCTATACTGACACCTGTCAAATGTAGAGCTCTGTGGTGTAGTGGTTAGCGACACAGCCTTTCATGTGGGTGACCTGGGTTTGAATCTCAGGAGAGCAATACCTAATTGTGTTCTGGCTGTTTTTTACTTAGTGTACTACAATTTATGTAATAGGTATTCATGCCACTTGCTTTTCTGATTTTGTTCCTTTACAAAGTGAGACAAAAATGATTGATCTCCACAAAATTATCCATAGTGTACTTTCAGGAATACAATTTGTCTTGACAATTCACATAATATATAGCACAGAGACACTCTTTGTGTAATTATAGGAGTTGACTTTTCAGAAGTTGTATTCCCCTTGTGAATACAACTTCTGCAAAGTTCCTCAGTCAAGTATTGAATATCAAACTCAGATACACCAATAAAGACCAGTGAGCTTTTTGAAAGCATTGTCAAAATTAATGATGACTCTGTGGATGACGCGTGAAACCACCCAGACACATCAAAGTTCTCATCATCCTTTTGAATTCAGCTGCAGGACAGGATGGGAACTGCTCAGGGATATCACCATACAGCCTGTTCTCATAATTCACACCCCCAAATTTAAAAGACTTGGGATTTGATATTGCAAGCTACAGAATGAGAAGCAGTAGTTTAACTCCACTCAGGCACCGCTGTTGAATTTAGTAGAAGGCGGTAACATACTTGATGTCAAATGTCAACGTTTTTATGTTTTCGTTAACTAGTTGGAGTTAATAGCCAAACTGTTAATTTTCTAAATATCTGTGTTTTTAATGCTATTATATTATAATAGTATCTGAAATTAAAAACAAATTGACGTTTGTCTAAAAATGTCTGATTTCGTCACTATGAGGCCATTTGCCATTTTATAACAGCTACAGAGTTCAATTGCTGTTTTGGGAGAACAGTGAGGCTGGATCATTGAATGGGTATACTCCACATCAGTAAAAACTTTATGTACTTGCATTCAACCTTCTTATAAAACTGCAATATATATTTTTTCTTCAGGCAAATTAACAGCATATCTTAAAGGCACCCCATACATCATATTGGATCTAAAATACATTTCATTAAAAGCATTGTTATTAACATGCTTCCCAGAAGAATGAATATAGCGAAACACACAAAAATCTTCATTTACATAGAACATGTCTTACAATGAAGTACATTCCCGAAGTGCTTTAGAAATGAAATAATAAAGGTTCAAACACAGTCCCCTTACAGCCCAAACCTGATGATCAGGTGGTTGTTAGAGGCATTCTCATTGTTGTCCCTGCAGGGCTGCCATTAAGAAAATAGGTTTCCTCTCTGAGTATAAAGGCCTGGGATGACCTGTGACCTTGGCTAATCTGTCATGGGGAGACAGGTCAGAGAGGGCTCAGGGCAGACCTGGTCAGTCACTCGCAGTGGCCACTGGAGTCAAAGGTTGTCTCTGGTTACGGTGCACTACATGTGACCAGGGTTAGGGTACCACCACACCACGGCCACATTACCGCAATGGCTGTCCAGGTACAGGACTGTCTCACAGACTGTCACGGTTGTCTCTTCTGAGTGTGTGTGTGTGTGTGTGTACACGGGCCAGAGGGGAAAGAGCCCAAAAAGAGCCAGGGCTTTATTCACACTTTATTCACACTCCACATTCGCTGAAGTAACGGATGAACTGATCTTCCGTGGTTGCACACCACACTTACACTATTCAAACTGGCTAAGAGTTCAAATGTTTTTTTGGGGACATTTTAAATGGTGTCCGCGATGGAACCTACTAGGTAATGGACTCGTGGTTCATGTTGTCCGCTGGTCGCAGCAAACTTTCACTGAATGCTGCAGATGACTTCCAAATAGCTCTCCATGCCCTACTTCTGCCCAGGGCCCTGGAGATCTTTCTCTGACAATTGAATGACAACCTCCTGCGGCTCTCCCATGCCCCAGATCATGTCTTCTAGAAAACAAGGACCAGATTAGAGTGAGTTTAGGCTGGGGAACCTTCAGGTGGTTTAGGATTGTTACTCAGGTGGGCTCTGCCTGTGTGTTCCTCTTCCAGTAAGCCATCATTTAAGTGGGTATTTCACACGCTGGCTTGGACTTGCCTGGTCTTTAATCTCTCTGTTGATCTGTAGCAAAGCTCTGATACAGACAGTTGAATCAGAACTTAAAATCCATGGAATTTCAATTCAGGCCCGTTTAAGCCAAGGGAAAAACATAAAGAGGTTTTTGTCAAGTTAGGGATAGGTCAGGATCGTTGTGGTGTCTGCTCTGTTTGTGTTCATGTTAATTTGCCACTTTAGTTGCCCTAACACATGCTTACATACACAACCGCTACGCAAACACACGTTTGATTTGATCTGTGTTGCTCCCGACCCTTTACTGCTCTGTCACTATGACATGTTTACCAAATACTGTCAGGGTCGGGCCAGGAGATACTGTCATGACAATGTGGGGGGTAGCAAGGGGCTTAAATGAAATAAATCATGTTCAGGAAGTGATGTCCTAAATCAAGCCATTTATTTTTTAGGGTGTCATGCACAGTTTCCTAAAATGACTTTAAAATGACTTTCTTATATAATACATTTCTATCAATTCTAGTGTGACGACAAATACATTGAGATTGTATTGAATGTGCATGTGGACGAGAATGCCGTTGTTCCGTCTTCATTTTCCCCAGTGGCTCTCCGGTGCGTTGCATACCGGCAGCTGTCGGGCCGGGGTGAAGTAGACCGCTCAGAACGGCGGTGGAATGAAGAATGGTGTCTCTCTGGTCATCCCTTAACAACAGCAACAAACGGTGGCTCTGTAAATGTTTCAGTAGGTTTGGCACCTCGGTTGTTTCCCACAGCATGAACTCTGTTGCTTCTCAGAGAGGCCCATTATGTTTAGAGAGAGCGGTGGAGGTGGCATGCTTCAGGCTGTATGCGGTCTTGAGTGTGTGTGTGTGTGCGTGTGTGTGTGTATGTGCGTGTGTGTGTGTATGTGCGTGCGTGCATGTGTACATATATGTGCGTGCGTGTGGACTGCCCATGTGAGGAGGCAGCAGCGCCTGTATAGCAAACAGCAGTAGCAGACTGATTGGAGGATTAAAGCCCTGGTTGGTTCCCTGTCCTGTGGCTAACGGGCTGCCATGCATGCCTTAACGCCTTGGCACAGTGGAGACAGTGTGTTGGCCTGTTCAGCCCCTCCGTTCCCCAGGCTACTTAAGTCAGGCATGTCCCTTGATACCTCACGCCATCCTCAGTGGATTGAGTCTTCAGGGAAAAACTTTCCAATAAGAGTAATGTCCTCGCGTGGGTCGTCCACCGCCCTCAACCATTCAACAATTTACGGGGAGATTACAGATTCTAATAAAACCAAATTGTAGTCTTAATTAAAGGATCTGCTCCCAATTTTATGGCAGCTCAGATCCCCCCTTCGTCCATTGCTACCTTTTCAATTTAATTATTCTGATGTACATCATTAGCATGAGCTGGCCATTGTTCAGCAAATTTGCATATTTTATTGGATAATTGAATGAAGAGGTCTGTGATTAAATTAGATGAAATGACAGATGATTCAGTCCTTGGTCCGTAAGGAAAAGTTAAAGGAATGACCAAGCTGGGAATTGGAGCTAGCTGATATTCATGCATATTCATTTTTGTTCCAAGGCTGGCGCACTCTTGCTAATTTGAAATAGGCTCTGTGCTGCTGTGAAGTGGCTGAAGTTATTTAGTCTTCTGTTTGCTCTCTACTGCAGGTCACAGCTGCTGTGTTGTGTTCCTCTTCTCCTTGGCTGCTGTTCAGGACCTACAGATATAGTCTCGGTCTGCAATGATCATAGGGCCTTGTTCAAAAATACTAACACACTATATAGGCAATAGAGTAATATTTCCCTAAGGAGCTGACACTGACAACCAGTGTGAAGGCAGTATTTGGTCAAATGAAACAGCTCGAGAATTTCAATATGTAGCGCCATCAATGAGACAACCCATGGCGACAGAATGATCAGGGTGGAGTGGAGTGAGGAAATTCATTTCTGAGCACTTCCACTGTAAACACAGACTGTTCATGGTGCCTGTCTCGTACACAGCTGTTACTGCTACAGCGGCTTGATTGATACCTGCCTAGTCTAGAAGAAAATATAGTTGTTTTATTTGCGAAATACAATATTTATTTTCAAACAGATTTTGAAGTAAAACATGGATTATGGTGTATATTGACAATTACGATGTCTGCATTAACATGATCATTGGAATCCTTTTCTAATCTGGCAAATTGTTAAGAGCCACATTGAGAAAAATCTTTGAACATTCATTGGCATCTTGATCCCACTTGAGTTATGAATACTCCAGACATGTCACCCTGGACAATGTAGAACTAGGCAGGCTCCCTGGAATGTTTCCACACGGGGTCCGGGCTCCAAGGCGTTCATACAGGCAGGATAAATGTTTAGAGGGGATATTTCGAGCAGCTTTAGCCTTTCACATGTTAATGTAAGCACTGGCGGCAGAAGAGAGCTGTCCTGACCTGGGGGGGGGGCACGCCGTGACACAGCCCCCTGATTCACCGCCCCAAGCCCAGAGCTTTGTTTATGTGTGTGCACAAGAAATAATGCAGATCATAAAACGGGAGAACTTTGAAGGGGACCCACTAGCCTGGATGATAAATGTCGCCTGCTCTGAGGGTATAAATAATCTATCCAATAGCACAAAAGCCATTTCAGGAGTGACTTATACACCGTCATTTGTACAATAACACTGGGATATGTTTCCGCTCTTTCTACTTGGAGCCAATCGGGCTAGGGCTTGAATCATCCTCGGGGAGTTCCATTTCTAAGGAGGACCGTTTTGGAATGAGGATGTAGCTTTTTTATTTTTATGTTGGTTTTTTTATGCTTAAAAGAAAAAGTTTGGTTGTGTGCAGGTTTAAGGGACGTCGATAGACTACTGTAATTACTAGTTACTACTGTTTGATTTAGTCATTATCATCGTCATAGGTCAGCAGAGATACACCAGCAAGTGTAAATTGAATGTCTTTATAAATCTGTTTAATCATCTTATAGTTGTTTTCATTTAAGGCGGTTCTGATGTAACAGTATAAATGTATATATATAGTTTATGAGTTTGTCCAGTTTCCCCTTTTTTTTACAATGTATGCATACGTAAATAAGTTTGTAATGTTGTTTTGCTAGCTTTCCCCATTCATTACCTTGCCTAATATTTCTCTTCATACTCGAGTGTATACCACTTCACTGTCTGTAGTCTCGTTGTCTGAACAGAGCCAGTTTTAAGAGGCAGGAGAATTTACAAAACCTTAATTTGCTCTCATGTCAGTATCAGTCAATTGGCAGAAGGACCTGTTATGTAGATCCTTATGTCAGTAACCGCTTCAGAAGGGCTCTCTCTTTTTCCCTCTCCCTGTCTCCCTCTTGGTCTCTGTTTCCCTCTTTCTCAGTCTGTCCCTGTATGTCTCTGCACGTCTGTCTTTCTGTCTCTCTTTTCTTACCATCTCTTAGATCTCTCAGATACGACCCGAGCTCTTATCAGTAACTTGACCGTGCCCACTTCCAGACTGAGAGTTAAAGCAAATGTTTGCAAAGGAGATGAAGATCCGTCCTCTTGTTGTGGTGTGTTTTATTTCTCCTTCACTCTCTGCTCAAAGTACGGGTGACCAAGGTGTCTAGACAAGAAACAGGAACTTGCCTGTAGCTGGCCTGGATCCCACCCTCTCTCTCGCTCTCCCTCTCTCTCGATCCCTCCCCCCCTCTCCCTTCCTGGGTGTTTATTTATGGAGATAGTACACTGTATACCAAGCTAAGCCCTGTGAGTCATTTGTGTTGTGTTCCTCATTAGATACCCTGACCTCTGTACCAAGCTTGTCGTTTGTTTCTTTGCTTTTCATTTATTAGATTAGACTGACATACTGTGTATTTGTTCATAATGAAACTTGCTACTACTCTGTACCATTGATTTTGTTTCTCACTTTGCTTGCTTTTCCATTCACGGTTATAGCTAATCCAAATTTACATCTTTAGTGTTATGTCCTTAACCTTACGGTTCACAGTCATTGTAACATTACAGAGAGGCTTTAAAATCTAACTGCCACAACTAAGGGCCCACTATTGACCCTACTGAACTAGATAGTCTGGGGCGATGTTTGTGTTTCACAAAGTTAAGTTTACGTACCCTTTGTTTTCCCAGAATAACTTCTTTAAGACTTATGTAATGGGACGCCATAAAAGCACACCGGCCCTGTTTGAGAGAAATACCCGCTAGTTGTACTTCAGAAAGGGCAGATCTGTCAGGCCTGGGTCGCTTTTTACGGTGTCTCCCTGTAATTGAGGGCTGATTCATCGGTTCAAACGCTTGTCGTTCTTTTTATTACCTTGTGGGCCTGGTTCTAGGTAGCTAGATACCTCTGTGAATGAGGTAGGTTGCAGTTCAGGGCCAAATGCCTTTGGGTAAGGAAGAATGAACATTAAGAGCAAAGTCATTTTCAAAACCATATATACCTGAAGGCACTTGACTGGAAGGACACAGTTTAGAAAGTAACAGTTTTAGATACATTCCCCACTAGCACACACGCACTATAGTAACACTAACCTTATTTCCCAAAAAACTTAATCCTATCACTAAATCTAAGCCTGAATTCTAAAACCTAACTGTAAGTCAGAATCTAGACCAGGGATGCGTGAGGAGCTTACCGTCATGGCAGCGTCAGCGTGGTTTTTGGTGTTCTGCACTGTGAAGAGGTAATTGCATTAATCAAGCGCCGCCTTTTTTTGGTCCACAATTTGCTTTTCTCGACGACCGCACAGCACAGCATTAAACTGAGCATTGGGGGTGTGGCTGCCCCTGAACTCTCCACGTCGATTGTTTGATTTCAAAACATAGTATTAATGCCAACTGTAGGGCTAAATGATTTATGAAAAAGCAAATTAGTTCCTGAAGCTGTTAGTTTGTGATATTTATTATTTATCACAGCTGCAAACATAGCCTACATAGCTATAAATTGTTGGGAGGGAGCATGCAGCTTATGCGTTAAGAATGATGTGTCCAGTTATCATAGGTTTTACTTGACTGCACTGTATATACACATTTCTGATACACACTGATGCATGCTGTCTACTGTATTTAGTCAAGCAATGCTTAGTCAGCTCATTTAGTCTTCCAGTCTCCGCAGCGATGAATAATTGAATATGATTTGAAGTAGGCTATAGTAGTTTAATCAACTTATCAACTTAGATTCTTCCTGTGTTTGACAGGGTTTTTCCTGGCTGAAGATTTGTCAAAGGTGGTATACAGCTACCCCACGTTCTACCGGACGCCCTTCTGTGATATACTTTACACGTGGTCACTTGAAAAATAAAACTATTGTAGTTTTAAATCTGTCCTGTTGTCCATGACCACTTGAGCAGCTGATGCACACTACAATGTCCTCTCTAATACAATAGTAACCAAAAAACAAACAATAAATCTATTCTTTACATATTAATATGTTGCACATTTGATGATTTTTCTTTTGCATTCGTAGGATTTTACCCCCAATGTGTGTTTTTGTTCTTCTCTGCCTGTCCAGGACTAGTAGACATTTTATTGGGTTTAAGTGCATCCAGCCTGTAGTTTCTGCTTTTTCTAGGCCCCCAAACACATTGGCTCCACAATGCTTCTAGCATACAGAGCATTTCATTCCTCCATCCTTGCCTTGACGTCATTTATCCCCCTCTCAACTTCCTTTAGCTGTAGGCTACTTGGCTATGCCGCCTGCCCGCATCCAGTATCGTCACGTTTGTATATTTATATTGTTAGTTACTTAAATACATTGTTTGTATATTTTTACACTGTATATTGCATAAAAAATTTTGTTCAGGATAGTATCCTACATACTCTAATCTGATCATCTTTTTACCAGTCATTTTGTTGCGCAATCTCTATTGAAAAACATCCCTATCCGTAAATCGACCCGCCCAAGCCCATTAAAAACAGCCTCAATTTGGGGGAACCTACCCATCTGGCAACACTACCAATATAAAAAATTGGAGCAATGCTTCTGTTGAAAAGAGAGAGTTCAGCCCAAACACTTCAACTTCCTTCTCACAAATCAGAGATTCTGTCCAGCAGCCACAGTTCATACTTAAACAGTATCCTTCTCCAACAACTGGAGGACAATATAGTAATTCATCAGCTGAGTGACCCACCACGACCCTGCTGGCCAGCTCATGGTCCTGGACAGAGGAGAGAAACGTGTCAGTAGGTTTACACCACAGCAATACTATCCTACTCCCAACGGTGCACATATGGGATGTTTCAACTACCATCAGAGTGAATATGATGTATACTGTATGGATTGCTAAAGATGTGGAAGCAGAAAACAATTTCTGGCAGGCTGCAGAGTTATAGGAGTAAAGCCATACAGGGAGAATCCTTTAAATAAGGAGGAGTTGCCCCCGAGGAACAGGGAGTGGACTACCACATGAATGCACCCCACAATGCCCTCCCACTCTGGAACACAGAAAACACTGTAGACAGAACATTTGTGCAAAGTGAAAAGACACTGCTGTCTGATGTGAACAAACATACCAATTAAAGCTGTCAGAGTTAATGTGATAATGGTTGCAATTTACTTTAAAATGCTGAATGCAATTTTTTTCACCATACATTTTCTTTTCTTGTTTGAGCCTCAGAAACATCCATAGTCAGTGCTTGATTTGAGTGGGAGCTGTCTGGAGCGCCAACACCAGCACCTATTGTTTTTTGCAACAGCGTACTTTGTTGGTGCTTGACTTTACTGACCCCCCCAACCCCATTCTAACCATATTTCAGGCTTAAAATCAAAAGACAATACCTTTACAATCTTAGGTGTGATTCACTGTTGGATCAAATCCTTGGACACCCAGCAGCTCTCCATGTAAGTTTTGTCCAGTTAATTAACATAGCAGTTATTATACTTGGTGCTTTGATCAAGAGCACAATGTTAACACCCTGATCTAATGAACTGACTTAGAAAATCCCTGTCCATAGTATACAATAAAACGGAGTGTGTCTTTAACATAATCCTTTTTGAAAAGAAAAGTGTGTTTTTGACACCAAATTTTAACATATTCTAAAATTCCAATTAATCAAAGATTAATCTCAAGATAAGGCAATTTACCATGATTAAATGAAGCACAGCTAGTTCAGCAAGGGAACCTTAGTGGGCATTGGCTTAGCAATGTGTCAGATGACTTTGGGATTGCTTCTACCACAGTCTCAAGATTTCCTTATCTAATATGGCGGTCTCTTTAAGCGGGTCAGAGTGCTCTCTCAGTGCTGCTCTGCTGGTCATCTTAGCATGTGGTTGCTGTACCATACCACCACCTTCCACGTGTTGGGTTCTGTGTTCCCTTCTTCAGGGGAATGGTGACTTGGTTATTGCCTGATGGTATTCCTGTAAATAATTTTACAGTGTTAATGTTGTTATTAGTTGTGTCGTATACAAAAGCATGCAACTGCGATAAGTTACCCCAAAAGACACAGAAAGTATGCCAGGTTGTTGCATGTGCATTGTTTCTCGAATAAATTGTAAAACCATGAATCCATAGTGTTTCCCTTCTAAATGATTTAATTTGTTTGACTTTCACTAATAACAGTGGGACTGCATTAGAAGGCAAACAGCATCTTGTTTACTGCTACATACCGCCGAAGAGTTCAAGACGGTGGGATACGGACTCCCAAGTTTGCATTATAGATGAACAATGGAAAAATGAACATGTACTGAATGTGAGACTGAGAAATTATTCTGGGGCGATTGATGCTCTGACATACTGACAGTGGCCGCTAACAGCCAACAGCCTTACAATGAGTGGACAGAAATCTTTAGATTCATAGGAAGCTAATAAAGATCTAGTGCTGGATGAAGATCCCAGTGCTGGTTTTGGGAGTCAGACATTTTTCTTATACCATCTTTGGCTGAAATCTAATTGAACAGGTGATGAACAAAATTGAAGTGAAACAGTCATAGCTCAGGGACAGAGAACAGCTCAACAAGACTCTGGGCATGGCTTTATCTAACCTAGAAAGAGATGTAAATATAGTGAATGCTGAACAAAGCATGACCACGTGGTCAGAAGTACGAAAGAGAGAATAGATTTTTTAAAACACACATCAATCCAAGCTAAATATCATGTGTAGGTACTGTTTAGATAGAAGGATTTTTATTTTATTTTAAACCTGATGTAAATCCCCCAGTGGCCTGAAGGCCTTGAGTTCTGTGATACCATAGTGAAACTGAGAAACAAATGTTTAATCACATATTACTCCACAGGCCATGACATCATGTTGATAGGAATAACTATCATTGGCACTGTGCAGCAGGTACAGGCAGTCTATCTTGCAACAATACAAAAGGGGTCCTCTCCAAAACATTCAGCCACTGTAAATCAAGTTCAGGTAAAGAATAATCTAAGGGGATCATGGGACCCAGCTGTCAACCTGATTCACCTCAACAAACATCAACAACAGATAGCTAGCCGATGCTAAGGGAGGAATCAGACTCTTTTTCCAACAAAAAAAATGACATGGGACACTTGGGGAAAATCGGGCAGCTAAAGCTGAGTATTTTGCTGTAAGATACCAAACCATTTGCACACACCTATCTGTCTTCGCCCAAGCTGTAAAAATGAGAAATTAATTCTTATTTACGTTATCTGATGGCACTGAGTTGGGTGCCGTATGCATCCCCAGTCGTTTGTGTAAAGAAAATATTTGTTGGTCTACGGCTGTGAATAGATTACAAGGAGTTAAAAAAACAACTATTCATGATCACCTACCAGTTCCCAGAGTGCAAGACAATATAGGTAGTCTCAGAGGAAAGTCTCAGTTCTTAATGTTGGATCAATGCAAAGCCTATCACCGGTTTTAAGGCAAAAGACAATAAGCCCATGACTGCATTTGTGACACGGTGGGGCTTATATAAATGGGTGAGAATGCCATTCGTTTGTGACACGGTGGGGCTTATATAAATGAATGAGAATATAATTCGGGCTGATGAATGCTCCTGCAGGGATGTGTCTCTTGCCTTGACTACACATTGTTCTTTAATGAAACTTTTGAAACTAATGTCAGTGACTAAAATGCTATAGAAGCTGAGATGCCAGTTAAGCTGATGCCAAGTTTATATATATATAATATTTACTGTGCCCTTATGAGGGATTTTTTTTACTGGTGTTTATCAGCTTGATCTTACTCTCACAATATCATATGACTCTAACCTTTTACTGAGTGAAAATTGTTCAAGGGAAGAAAAAAATGTGAAAATCTTATGAACAAAATCTATTTAATGTAACTTTTTCTGAATCTGAATCTTTAGAAACTCTTAAGTGGTCATCCATGAGATCTTGTTTAACTGGGGTACAAATATGAGGTGACATGCAGACTAAGCTCCCTTCGTCATTCATCAACTTTGAGAAAGGCCAGAGAGACACCTTGCCATCACAGCTACAGTATATGGGTTTGTTGGACATCCCATTCCAAAACCATCAGCATTAATATGGAGTTGCCCCCCCTTCAGAGCTATAATGGCTGCTACTCTTCTGGAAAGGCCTTCGACAACATTTTGGATTGTTGGAAGCACCCAATTATCTAAAATGTATCCTGTAGGTGACCCTTCACTGGAACTTAGGAGCCTAAACCCTGAAACACAGCCCCAGTCCATTATCCCTCCTCCGCCAAACTTTTCAGTAGGCACTATGCATTCCATATGTAGCGTTCTCCTGGCATCCGCCACACCCACATACATCCATCAGACTGATAGATTCTGAAGTGTGATTACTCACTCCAGAGAACACGTGCTCCAGAGTCCAGTGTTGGCATACTTCACACCACACCAGCTGACACTTGGCAATGCGCGTGTTGATGTGATGCCTCCTTACAGCTGCTCGGCAATGGAAATCCATTTTGTGAAGTTCTCAAAACACAGTTCTTGTGCTGATGTTACTTCCAGAGGCAGTTTGGAACTCTGGTGAGAGATGCAGTAGATGGAAGGAATGTGCTTCAGTACTCGGCAGTCCCGCTCTGTGAGTTTGCGTGGTCTACCACTTCGTGGCTGGGATGTTGCTCCTAGATGCTTCCACTTCACAATTATAGAACTTAGAGTTGACTGGGGCAGATCTAGTAGGGCAGAAATTTCATGAACTGCCTTTTGGCAAATGAGGCATCTTATGATAGTGTTTAAAGTCATTGAGCTTTTCAGTACAACCCATTGGTCTGCCAATGTTTGGCTATGAAGATTTCATGGCTAAGTGCTGGATTTTATGCAACTGTGGGCAATGGGTCTGGCTGAAACATTGGAATTCAACGAGTAAACCTCCCTCTTCATGGTGTAATCCTCCAGCTAAACATTCCGCATATTTTTGGACATACAGTGTATTTTGGCCCCATGCACAGTGAGGCGGGTGTTCATCAAGTGGCACAAAAATATCTAAGGATTGGAGAACTAGAAAAGTTGGTTACATCATGGGGTCACCGAGCCACAAAAACTATAGTTAAACCCCACCTCTATGCCAGCAGGTTATTTGGAAGGGTTGCCAGAAGAAAGCCTCTACTGTCACCAAACCACAAACTGAAGCCCCTGGAGTTTGTGAAATGTCATTGGAACTTTGATTGGAATCACGTTCTGTGGTCCAATGTGACTCAAATGTAGCTTTTTGGTAACAAACACCAGATGTGGGTTTGGTGTAAAATTAGCAATAGTCATACAAAAATATACCAACTGTGAATTTTGGTTGTGGATTTGTGATGCTCTCATGCTTTAACTTCCAACTTCCAATGGCAATGGGAAACTTGGCAACTAGGACTAACATTGACTAAATTACCCTGCCAATGTGATGCTTTTGCTTGCAGTATAGAATGTTTAATTTATCACTGTTGCTTTGTAAATGGCCAAAGTTTGGAGCCAGTTTGGAGACATTGGCTGCCCTGATGTTGTTTATCTGTATCCCAAACACAAAACACTAAATACAACCCTAACACCTAATTCTAACCATATCCCGAGCCAATCACCCGTAAGTCTAAAATAGACTATTTTATGTTTGTGGCCCTGCCAAATGTTCCCACTTCAACGTATTGTCCATAGATTGCTGTACTTTGGAGGACTTTTGGTACTCACAAGTATAGTAAACTAGTAATCACACTTGAGAAAGAACAATCTGTTTGGCTGATTGATGCTCCTTTAGGCACAGGCTGGTAGAGTATTACATATGATGGCTTGGTGATTTGTGGCAACGGTGGTCAGGCAGTTGTGGGCTTTTGGTTCCAAGATCTTCCTTTAACACGGACATCAGCTGTCCTACCCGCTGTCATACCCGTTACCTTCTGAATGAATTTATGGATTATTATGTTAAATGTCCTGCTAAAAGATTTATTTTCTAGGAATTTCATTTTAGATTTATGAAAAGCCTATGTTGCCAGGTCCTCTTTAAGAATCTTGGCAGAGAGGAGAATCATTGATTCATTCTGTGAAGCTTCATGGTGCCTTCTCAAACAGAACCGAACGCTACTGTGAGAATAGCCAGATCACATATGATAAAAGTGAGAGAGGAGGGAGGGATATCGTAGATAGTAGAGGTGACATTCCCGGAGTTCCATTCATAATTTTTAGAAGATGATAATATTCTGTTTATAGAGCAATATCAAAAGTTGTAATTTTTATATGACAATAAAACAAATAAATAAATGAATCAAAATAAGAATCAAATTAATTTGCTTTACTAAATATATAATTTGAAAACTGGCTTAAAACACAGCCACATAGCAGTTTGTCTTTGACTAACCCTAACTTGAACTTCTTGTCCATGTATTCTTGCTTTGCTTCAACATTTGTCTCAATTTCACTGTTATGAGAAATAGACAGAGATCAGCTGCGTTGTTTTAAACCTCTTTCAAAGCATCTTAAGATAAGTCTTTATTTAATTCTGCACTGTTTGGACAGAGCCTTTGAACGCTGCTGTAGAACCTAGTCCAGAAGGGCTTCACCTTCCAGATGATAAAAAAAAGTGAATTATTGGTTTGTTTATCACGCTCTTAAACCCTAAAGTGCATTATTAAACAGAGAACGCATTAAAAGGGTATTGTTAAAAGTGTTTTAAAAATCTTGTAAATCCCCATAATTTATGTCGCCATAGTAGAGAAGCTTCACCCGGGCCTTATGGTTCCAATTTGGGCTGTGCCCTGCTACTCTGCTCTCTGGCTCTGGGTTAGTCTGTACCTGTGAGTAGGATGCTATAGTCACTTCACAGAGGAAGGTACTGTAGATAAATACTCTGGAGGTCATGTCAGTGAATCGAACTGAGCAAATGTAATAGTGTAGTGTAGTGCCTTTTTCCCAGCCACAATTTACTGATCTGACCAAAGAGTTTATATACCTTCCGTTCATTCTTGTGACCACAGCATGCCCTGGACTCGACCCCAGCCTCTAGGGAGATCCAACAACAGTTCAGGCCGACAGACAAGTTGAGTCCCAAATGGCAACCTATTGCTTTTTTAGTGCACTGAGTTTGACCAGGGCCCACAGGGTTTCTGTCAAATGTAGTGCACTATTTTAGGAGGACGGTGCTATTGAGAAGCAGCTCTGAAGTGTCACCAGACCTCCTGGCTTCTTTTACATTTTGTATTGTTCCCGTCGTCTTCTTCTCTCCTTAATCAAACTATCTGAGTAGTGATTGGATTTTAATATTGCTTGGCCGAGCCATAATGGCGTGATGGACGGATGGAGGGGATGGACAGCGGGGACCTGGTGGATTGGAGCAACATATCAGCTGCTCAGCCCCACTAAGGCTGGGTTCCATTAATGGTATTGCCTCATTTGTTAAAGTGGCGATAGCACTGTGGTATCTGTGGGAGAAGGGGGCCACCATGGTTTGCGGAGACAAACCCCTCAGAATCAGCTCTCCACTCCCAGCTGTCTTGTCCTCAACTGGGCTATTACTGTACAGTGGAGGCAAGCCATCCCATACAAGGCGATGATTTAATCCATACCTTTTCAGTCGAGGTATTGAGATTCTGGTGAATTCCATTTCTGGTGAACCACTACAACATTTAAAATGTCAAAAACATGTCCTGTATTGACATTAAATTCAACCCAACCCCCGACATGATTAAGCCTACTAGTGTTTCTAACCTACCATTATCTTTAATGCAGTGTGTTTTTACCTGACTGAGTGACTCGTCCTCAATGCCTGATTGTCTCGCAGTAAAGACAGGTGAATATATCTGTATCTATTTCCCAACTGCTTGGTTCAGTGGAAAGGGAGGTAACACCGGTAAACCTTCATAGTGTTTTATAGCAAATAATTGTTGAGTGGGTGGTTTTGACCTTTATTTCTCCCCTTAATGGGCGATTGTGTGTTGTTTTGTGTTAGATTTATGCCTGGGTGGGGCAGGGTGATTTACGATGCTCTGACACTGTCGGCGGTGGGACTGGAGTGACTAACTGTGCTCTGTGTGTGTTCCAGGTTATCCCATGCAGTCTGGCCAGCAGCTCGCCGTGCTGTACATACACACACACACACACACACACGCGCACACACACAAATGCAGAGATGTGCGTATGCGTGCATACACGTGTAAACATATACACACAGTTGGCTAGTTGTGCTTTGTTGACCTGCGTCTTGGCTCATACTGGACTGTCCTTTTTCCTAGTCTCACTGTAACAGTAACATGAACATGAGCTATTCTACGGTAGGATCTAATTCATACACAGTAGGATAACACCATTGTAGGTCATCCACAGTAAGATACCACTATATTACATGATTTACAGTAGGTGAATGTGATATGTTCCACATCGCATGGCACAATCCTCTTGCTATTTATACCATATTACAAATAAATGTAATACAGAAATATTTCATAATGTCACTATGGAAAATGTTGGCTTCATTATGCAATAATATGTACATATAGTATATGCATATATAATAATACATGCTGTGTATATACTGTATGTACTGTATATACATATTACTATATAGTGTCCACTATATACTAAATAAAGGCTAATTTATTAATGGTTTCATCACAACACAATAACGAAATAATTTCAGAAGACAAGCCACTTCATACATTTGTACTGCGGTTATTATCCTATTGAAAAATATCCATATGTGGCCCAGGCGTCCTCTTCAATGCTCTTAAGGTTGACAATATCTGTATATTTACTTCATGGTGTCACTTTCCCATAAAAGGAGCATCCATTCCCACAGATCGATAGAGCACAAGTACCCAGTATTACACAGAGATGTTGACACGCACACACACACACACACAGCACCCTTTCATTATCCCTGTAACCTAAGAGTATAGATGATTAAATTCTTGTCACTGGAAGTAAAATTGGTCATTACACATCTAAGATTAATTGGTCTTTATTTTTCGTATTTTAGAGACCTGACAAGCATTGCATGGGTAAAACAAAGCAAGTGCGAATTATATTCTGGTGTTGATTTGTTGACAGATGGAGTCAAAATAACATTTAGCTTTAGTTGTGTAATAGAACATATTCGTTTTTTGTATAAAAGCATCTATACTGTATGTAATTTATTAGTTATGGTCCAACTGACTTTCTAATTTCTGTGCATGGATTGCATCAGTGGTAACTGACACATTTCAGTTAAACTTGATGTAAACCCTTATTATTTTCCTACTAGATATCACAAATTCACTTCTAAATGTAACACTTAAATTTACTTCAGGATCCGATGTGTTAACATGGGAGAAAAACATATAGTTTATTGCGATGTTGGGCTACTTCAACTCTGTGGATCAGAAACAAAAACTAAATGCGCATGATTCATTTGTACTAATAAAGGTATGGGTCAGTTAGGTATTCTTTTCTGACTGATTAAAAGATAAGGTTTAGGAAAGGCTTGAAACAAAAAACGATGCAATATGTTATCCTCCCTTCTCCCAGCGCACATCTACGAATGTGTACTATTCAAATTTACCTTAAATAAACCCTGAATAAAGAATGGGGATTTTATGTGAATCCAAAATTGGTATAATTTGTTTGTTTTGGGCTATTTGGTTCATATAAGCGAAATCAATATATATTTCGAACTAATTTGGCCATTCTCTGGGTGGCACATTGGTGAGTTTTCGTACCACTACATGGACCTTGCTTAGTAAATACAGAGCACCCTGTGCACGCAAGACCTTAGCCGGTCATTCCTCGCCTGTCTGAATATGGCGGGGCCTCAGTGACCGAGTTGACCTCAGTGACTGCGCATTCAATGGGCGCGGATGGGACGGGGACTATACTCGCTGGACCTGATATTCTATTTCACAGCGTCCAGACGAATAGAGTGTAGCCTCACACCTTGACTTATGTAAATTGTTTGGTCTTATTCAATCATTTATGATCTGGTTCAATGCCCTTAAATAGAGTCCAGTTGCACTGAGTGACCAGGTAGCAACTAAATGTGCCTGTGTTGTTTTTAGACCTAGTCCGCTGGCAGGCAAACAGTGGCATTTTTCTCAAACAGACATGATATGAGTCAATAATATCTAGATTGCATCTACTCTGAAAGTGTCAAGTAAAGCAAATAAATAAGGCTGAATGAATGGATTGACATTATTCAAATAATTCATAATCATTAAATAGATATTCATTTTCTGAATGAATGGTGTCAATTCATGGGTTGACAGAACTAGCACAGAATATGCGTTGTCGTTCGGTTTAGGCCATTTATTATTCTAATGTGGAAATTCTGGAGTGTCTCTGGTGTACATTACTAGACCAACATGTATTTCCTCTATCTTTCTCTCACTCTGTCTGCGTGCGTGTGTGCGTATGTGTGTGTGTGTGTGAGAGAGAGAGAGCGAGAGAGAGAGACTGCATGAGTTTGTGTGTGTTGTTCATGAGTGTAAGTGCATATATGTGATCCGAACGCTCAGGCAAGCCGGGATCACCAGTGTTTGTTTTCGTTCTGGTTTAACGCAACTGGTAGACACCGCTATTAGATTTAGTGGATAAAAGATAAACAACTGATAGCGCAAGAGGCAGGATGTGACTATATTCACTATCTTAACTTATTCGGTCATTGTATACTTTTTACATGCATAAATCGATTGGAATATTTTATTTTAACAATTCGTTTTCACGGAATTACATTTTTGCAAGTCCATTTCGCTTTGGGTGCATTATTGAGATTTTATATTTTCTTACATATTCATGTATATAAGCCTGTGGCTAAAAGACACGGACTGCATCTTAAGAAGCATTTAACATGCATTGGTGTTGATTTAACATGCATTGGTTTGCATTTAACATGAATTTGCGTTCTCCAGTGATTGTGAATTCTGGTTACGTTTGTGTGATTATTCCATGGCTATTATGTTTATTATTATTATTAAAATAAAACATGATTACACATTATTCAATATTTCCTTGTTGTTAGATAACAATCAATGAAATCTAATGAAACAAATCATCATTTTGTGCACTTTTTGCTACAGCCTGCAATCTGCAATTAAATAGGTCAAATGTTTTATTAATACGTCAATAAGGTTTCATAAAGTTCAAGTGTTGATTTTACCAATTGTCTTTGTTTATTCGATTGTGTTAGAAGTAGCCTATATTCCAATAGCATTGAATATAGTTTTCAAAAATGTTGGGCTATATACACTTATTTCAGAATATAAATCAAATCCCATTCATCTGGTGTTTATATGACTGAAATTATTTTCCATAGAATTTCGGAATAAAGGAAAACTTATTTTATTTATTTTTTATTGAATGCATTCTCTTTTGAAACTATCCACTCCAGGCGAGATGAACCAACGTGTTTCGTTATCTCCTGTTATCCTGCTGAGTCTTTTAAACAGCTCAATTACACATCTATTATCTAACCATTGTAATTCAAACATCCGATTTAGATGCATGCCTAGCCCATCTTTCAGTTGGATTACGATAGGCCTAACAAACTAAAGAAAGAAAAAAGAAGACAAGATATAGAGATCTCTTAATGTATCTATTTTGACCCACTGGACAGACATTTATGATAATGATTTACACCCACATAAACATTCACAGCCAGCCATTACAAACCGTGAATTTTTTTTCTTCCTTTCTTTATTTGTTTCTATTAGGTAGATTGTGTTGGTGCGTCAGTTTAATGTTGGCTAGTTGCGTCCAGGTAGATATTTTTTCTTTTCTATGTAGCCGGGTAAAGAACACACACGGTTAAAAGTAATTCCTGGGACGTCTGACCAATGCGTAATAAAGCAATTGACTAAGTGGAATGAAAATAAACTGCGACCAGATCAGGGTGGGTTTACGAGCCGATCACCCCCCCCCCCTAAACTCGCTCTTTTCAAAGAGCAAAATAGGTTTGTTGTGGCTTCATTCATTGTAGCCTATCGTTTGCAGGTGATGCCAAGCTCAGATAAGACGCCGCCGATCCTTATAATGGCTGTCTAGACTTGTGACTTAACCAGTGAAACTGGATTGATCACAACAAAAATTCAGACCAAGAAAGCAAATGACCAGAAGCAATTCCACCTGAATTTCAATCTCCTAGCGTTAGAGAAACAATTAGGTCTATGTTAAGGACGGTGTAGGCTATGATAACCAAATTGAGTGTTCTATTGCTACAACGATGGTCGACTATAGACTACATTCCACACTCTGAAGTTTTAATTCTCAAATATAAGTTAAAATGGTTCGAATAGCCGTTTAGCCAAACCATTACAATAACATCATCATAATCTTTACCCACAAATCATTAGAACTATCAGATCAGCCGGATTATAGTCATACGATTCAACACAAATAATTTTGCAAATGTTTTCCTAATGGGCCCTCAGTATTGGATAATTTTCGATTTAAACAAGAATTTTGTATCGCATTATTAATTGGCTTAATTAGGACTTAATATTCTGTGATAAATGCTGATCATAAACATATATTTTTTAAGATAATTATTCTGGATACGTTCTGTAATGTAAACTTTTCATTTGTGGGTTTTAGAAGTTGGAGAAAGAGATTTTCTTTTACGCATGAAGCTTAGTTTTGGGAATAGGTATTTATAGGTGAATGTTTTGAAGTCTAAATAGATCAAATAACCACCGGTCAGTTTGATTAGGCATGGACTGGCAAAATTCCAGAAGGCTTTGCAAAGACTTTTCCTTAGACATTATGATTTAACAGTTTTATTTTGATCAGTTATTAATTCCTTTATGAATCGATGTCCTGACAATAAATAACAATAACTTACTTTTGTTCAAGAGGCTCAAACAACCTCTACCCATTGAGATAAAATATTAACAACAATAATCTGTTTTATGTAATCTTCGGAAAATCATGCTGCTTATTAAGACAAACACATGAGCCACTTGACTCGATAACGAAATAAATGTATCAAAGGTCACGTAAAGAAACAAAGACACAATATTTTCACAATAAATTGCAGAATGTCCATCTGGTTCAACATCAAATGGCTCCAATGTAATATGGAGGGGATTCGTTTTGTAAATCCATCACGAGCATCTTCATTCGAACTCAGTTAAAGCAACCAAGTTCTGTTTTTGTTTTGTCACTGATATCCTCCAAAAGGCTGAACTGAGTCTCGAGAAGGGCCTTCGTTCATGTTGCTTAATAGTGCCGTTAGGTGATTGATAAAAATTCAGAATATGTCACTTTCTCATTTCCGAAACCTTCCGTCTTTTGGGCGCTGTGATGAGCTGGTCACATGCAGGGGACCGGGGATCTGGACGGGAACATGCTAGGCCTGGGACCGGGCACTGAGCCTGGGAACCCGGTTTCACGTCTCCACGGGACTGGGTACCATACTGTTAGGGGTGTCGGGTAACTGCGATGACAAAGAAGTCACGTCGCTGCCAGAGGAGTTTCCCAGTGAACCCGATTCCGAGAAAGACACCTAGAACGTGCAAATACGGTGATGTCAAAACAAATCTCAGTTCAGGCTTTCATTCTATTATTTGTTTTGTATTGCATTAAAAATAATACCTCTGGCCTATTTCCTTACAATTTAGATTGATTACATAAATTAAAAAAATAACTAGAAAACCTTGTTCTCATCTGAATTAAGAATTGCGTGCGCGCGCGCGCTCGTTCAAGCACTGGTGTGTGTGCGAGTTGGTTTGTGTTAAGTCTGTGTGTTCATGCGTAATTACACGAACGCTTTGCATGCTACTAAGTATAGTATGCCAGTGTGTCACCACCAATCTTACCAGTTGTTGAAAGGCCGGCTGGTCCAGATCACTCTGCAGCGCGAACTCGCTGAGGGCCTTCCAAGGCGGCTGGTAGGTCTGCACCTCCACCGGGTTGCCCTGCACAGTGTTGTCGTGTCTGATAGGGCTTCCAGCCACCAGAGGCGTACCTGTGAGCCCCTGCAGATTCTAATTGGAGATTAGAATAGGAAATCCTAATTAAATTTACACTTTAGTAGAGGAAGAAAACCATTAATTCACAAATCAGATTGCAGAATGTATTTCTGACTTTGATTTCCAATACAGGTCATGCAAAATGTAATTATTGATTCATTATTTATTGACATAGAGGTTACAGAAAAACAATAATGAAAGAACAGCTTGTGGAAATGACCGGCCTCGGACCAAGGGTTATTCAAGTGTGGCACTGGTCAAATCATTCCAGAGAAACGAAATAGCAATGCAGGAGCGAGAAGGCATGATCATGCTTTGCCTTTATGAGGAAAACATTTGGCCACAAGTAGTTCTTTGCTGACAGAGTCTATTCCCTACCTCAACTATCGCAAAAATGTAAGGATTCAAAGATGAACCAAACATGAAGAGAACGTAGAAGTATAAAAAAGGTTTCCGAGATTAACTTACGAAGATGCTTACAGTCTTATCACTGTGTTGCTGCTGCTGAAGTTGCTTCATGAGAATAGATCTCTTTTTGTCTTTGCATCTTTTATTCTGGAACCAAACTCGAATAACCCTTGGGCTGAGGCCGGTCATTTCCACCAGTTGTTCCTTCATTAGCGCATCTGGCCGCGGATTGGCGTTGTAGCACGTCCGTAACGTGTGGAGCTGCTTCTCGTTCAAAACCGTTCGCACTCGTGTTGTCTTCTCTGACTGCTTGTGGACGTGGTTTCTATGCGGTGCCCGCACTGTCACCGGCTCTGCTGAAGAGAGGCGAAATTACATTTCATAAAAAAAGAAACTCACTAAAAGTTTGAATAATGTATTATTATAACTATTATTGATAATAAAGTGTGTGCATTTTTCATTAAATTGTTCACTATGCTATGCAAATTCTTTTTTTTAACAAGTGTTATTGGTGTAATATAATTACAACCCTAAACATTTTTAAATCAATCCATACATATTCAATTTGATCTACAACATAAAAAAAACTTCACGGATGCTGAATATTATTTTGGGCCCCAAAGAAAATGTTATTTCGAAAGCATGCTATATTTGTCATACTTGGTAACGTTTTTCACTATAGTAATTATTTAATTTGCACCATTACAAGTGGATCTGTAAGATGTTATTTTCTGTGATCCATATGATCCAGATAATGCCATAAAGTAATGATTAACATAACCGTTGAAGTTAGTATGAGTTATTATATTTGTGTTACTGGGTCAACAACATTAAGTATAATCATTAAAATTAAGTATATCGATATCCTAATTTCACTTTTATTTCAAACAATTAATAAAAGTAAAAGCTATGTTTTTAAAAAAAGTCTGTATAAAGCCTGCATAATACACTTACAGCTTATTGTCTTCTACAGCTGTGTTTGTATAGTTACATTTCCTGGAATCTATAAATCGTTATATTTAAAAAAAAAAAAGTATGTAGGCCTAAATAATAATCTTCAGCATATAAAGATGAACATTAATAACACAACGAATATTATCATATGTAGTTACTATGATTGTGTCCATATTATTATGAATATTACCACTTATTGTTAATATTATGTATTGAAATTATTAATATTGTTGTACTAGTATTTAGTACTAGTATTTAGTACTGGTAGGAGTAAGGGTAGTAGGCTATTATTATTGTTGTTGTTGTTGTTGTTATTGTGCATGTAGACACATTTTTATCATTTCAAAAGTCAGATGGTGTTGTTTGGGATGTGAAACTGACCTGCTAAGTGTAGCGATCTGTTGGAGTGGATATGTCCGGGGCTGATGGGACTTCCGGCGGAGCTCCGGTCCATTAGTAAGCTGTGGTCCGCCCTGCAGAGCAGCTCCTCATCCCGAAGAGAGAACTCATCCCCCGGCAGAAGCTGTCTGCTGCACACCGAACACCTGAAACACTCGATGTGGTACACGTTGTCCCTGGCTCGCATCACCAAATCGCTGCTGCTGAATCCAAGGTTGCATTTTGCACATTTTATTCCGAATAACCTGCAATAAATTAATGAAACACAAAGGTATATAATTAAACGATACATTTTAGAGTGTCTAATTTGTTTTTTATTTTAAACTATCTAACCAATCATACTTAAAACGTCAAAATCAGATGCATATGTTATTGTGGTATGTTTAGCGAAATATCATTGGATAATTGTTATTTTGAACGAATGTTGTAATTCTGGAAATGCGGCCCTTTCTGCGTTGAACTAGAACAACATTTTTAGCACCCTAAGACAATTATTTTAAAAGTTCCAAATATTTTTTACTGGCTCAAATGTTACCTTGTAGACTAGAATGCATTTCCAAGGAATCAATTGGTTATTTATACAGCGAACAGCTCATTTCCAGACTCAGTCAAGTTGCCTACTTGTTTATGAATTTACATTTCTCTAGTTTTTACCTTTTGTTTAGTGTTTATATGAAACAAAATACATTCTAACAATAACAAATCTACAAAAATATTCCAAAGAATGTCAATCCCTACCTTACATAATCTCTTTTGCAATAGGTTTTTCCGTCTCGGACGAAGCAAGTGCATGTCTCATCCAGGTACTGGCTGCATTCTGCACACTTCAGGCAAGCAGCGTGCCACTCCAGGTCCGGGGACACTCTCAGTATGTACTGGTCATGTATCTGACTTCCACAGCCTACACACATCGCAAATCCGGGCTTCTCTGCAGAGAGCACAGCATTGTAACCGTATTGTAACTGCTCGGCCACATGTAAATAGTGCTTTACAAGTTAGCACACTTTTGAAGATCCACAAGCCGTCATAATTTGTCTAAATCTGACAGTGCATGCTCTTCAGAATGCACTTTTGCAGGCTGGGCAACATTTGGTCTTGTGTAACAAAACGAGAAATCATTCTGCGAAAGTTCCTCACTTCAAAATATGCCAATGACTTAAATCAGTTCTGAAATTAAACTCAATCGTTCTGAAATCAATCTAAAATAAATTAAAAATCTAAATTACACCTATCTCAAAACAACAAATGACGATACAAATGTATTATATTTAGGCACACGCATTTATAAAATACTGATTGCGATAAAAAAAAATATATTTGAATTCTATTGGTGAAGAAAATAAGTGCTCAAAATTAAACTTACTTTTGGAATGATCCCCCATATCACCCAAGAAAGAAGAGTTGAAAATAATATCCACCATACAGGAATGATGAGGGGATTGCGATAAAATGCAGAAATTAAGTTAGAAAACGGAGTGTGAGAGGAGAGTAAGAAGGAGGTGAGCGGCCCGTGCCGGGATGTCTGATAACTTCAGTCCGGACTGTGGGACGGCCTGGGGTAGAGGCGCAGCAGTGTCCCACACGCGTTCTGACGTCACGCGTGAACTGGTCATCCATTCGTTCCAACATATTCCCACTTTCAGTCACATAATGTCTCTTGAGATTTTTAAGATTTTAAGTAATCAAAAATGTCAATGTAACTTCAAATAATAGTTATTTATTGTAAAGCAATGTTTGTATTTGTATACGGATTTTAGGATTAGAAAAAAAAAATCTTACCTTCTTTAGCATAGCAATAATTCCTGACATTGGCTGATCATTATTTTTAAAATGTGTACTATTTTGTTAGGCCTACTTTATGAATGTAGTGAGCAACAGTAACCAGTAAATGTATTTTTTTTTTTATGTTTTGCAAAATCGAAAGCACCCAGAAAACACTCATGACACATGACACCATGTAAATCTATTCGAGAACAACAAGGACACCTACTGGGGGAAAGTAGAAAGTACACTTTTTATTTCATATTTTGCATGGTTAATGCAAAAAAAATACTTCGAAATTCAAATTGAAAAATGCTTGTTGAAAACCCAATCAGAACTTGAGAGCTACAATTAACTCCCATGGTAGTGCTTCCCAGCCATGTCTCTGTGCATATTGATTTTAGAACATGTCAAAGGGTTTCTCAAACCTCTCCCGACCCAGATTTTTATTTTTGTTTTAGCCCTAAATGTGCAGATCTGATTAATTTAGTCAAATGTTATGTAATTTAGGCATTACAATGGTTGTACCAGATGATATGTTATTAACTTGGTAAGTGTATTTCCCAAACAAGCACGCTAAGTAAACCTGTAATGAGACAGGTGCTTGTCTATGTGTCCATGTTAAATTTTTTACAAAATCCCATTGGGTCCGCTGTCCTGTCTGGTTCCCTTTTGCTGAAATGCTGTTTGTGTCATAAGCAAACTCTGCAATAAACCATATTCTAGGTCAAATGGAGGCTAGGCCAATACGTTGTATTGAATTTATTTGATCTGTAGCCTAATGATAATTTATGTGAACCCAGGTCTTCTTTTCTCCTGTTTCCTTCATAATGCATGCTGTACCAGTGTTACTGTGGGTAAAAAAGGAAACAAAATAATATCTTGAGGAATTGTTTGAATATGCCAATTATATATCAGTTATATACCAATTATATATCTGCAAATGTATTTCTAAAGCCCTTTTACATCAGCAGTTGTTACAAAGTGCTTTTACAACACACCCAGCCTGAAACCCCAAGGAGCAAGCAACAACAGTTTGCAACAGGATGCATTTAGCGATTTCTGAAGAATTGTCATAAACATTGTGGTGTCGAGCCAGTAAGGGGCCACGAATATGTTTTACTATATAATGTACAGTATTTGTCAATTTGTCCCCCATGGCATCAAAACCACTCTCCTTCAAACGTTGAATTTCATGACTAAGTGAGGTATGATAGTAATTCTATGTACTGTAAAGATGACATATTCACAACATATTCACAACATATTAAACAACTACATTTTAAAAACAGAAATGCATTGATGTGCAAATCATTGAAATCCTACATTCAATAGAAAAGAGTACAACAACAACATATCAAATGTTGCAACTGAGGCATTTTATTGTTTCTCGAAAAATACACACCCACTTTGAATTTGATGCCGGCGACATGTTTCCAAAAAGTTGTGACAGGAGAAACAAAAGACTGGAACGTTTGTGTAATGCTAAAAAAACAAACCTGGAGGGACAACTCACAAGTAATTAGGTTAATCAGCAACAAATCAGTAACATGAATGGGTATATAAATAAAGCATCCCAGAGAAGATAAGCCTGAAGTTAAGATGGGGAGGGGTTCACCACTCTTCGCAGGCAAATAGTGCAACAATTTAAGAATTGTTTCTCGACGTGAAATTCCAAACAGTTTGGGGATCTCATCATCTACAGAACATAAAATTAGATTAAGAGAAAACAGAGAAATCTCTGTACGCAAGGGACAAGGCCAAAAACCAAAAATATTGGGTTATGGTCTTTGGGCCCTCAGGCAGCACTGCATTAAAAACAGGGACAATTCTGTAATGGACATCACTGCATGGGCTCAGGAACACCAATATCTGTGAACATGTCGCTGCATCCACAAATGCATGTTAAAACTCTACCATGCAAAGACGAAAACAGACATAAACAAGATCTAGAAACGCTGCTGCCTTCTCTAGGCCTAAGCTCATTTTTGATGGACTGAGGCAAAGTGGAAAACTGTCCTGTGGTCTGACCAATAAACATTTGAAAATCTTTTTGGGAATCGTGCTGCATCCTCTGGATTTAAGAGGGACCATCAGGCTTGTTATCAGTGCTCAGTTCCAAAGCCAGCATCCAGCATCTGCATTAGTGCATTAGATTTGTAGCAACATATGCTGCCATTCAGACAACGTATTTCTCAGGGAAGGCCTTGCTTATTCTGCAAGACAATGCCAAACCACATTCTGCACGTGTTACAACAGCATGGCTCCGTAGTAAGAGTCTGGGTGATAAACTGGCCTGTCACCCATTGAAAACATTTGTTACATTATGAAACAAATAATACAACAGAGGAGGCCCCGGTCAGTTGAGCAGCTGAAATCCTATATGAATCAAGAATGGGAATACATTTCAACTATAGCAATTGATTTCCTGAGTTCCCAAACACTTACAGAGTATTGTTGAAAGAAGAGGTGATGCATCACAATGGTAAACGTGCCCCTGTCCCAACTTTTTGAAACGCGTTGCTGGCATCCCATTCAAAATGGGCATGTATTTTCCTAAAAACAATAATATTTCTCAGTTTCAATATTTGATATGTTGGCTTTGTACAATTTCCAATTAAATATAGGGATTAACTTATTTGGACATCATTTCATTCTGTTTTTATATTTTACGCAGCATCCCAACTTTTTTGGAAACAGGGTTGTAATTCCTAACAAACCACACGTTGAGACGTGTGTGACATCTCACATGTTGTTACCAACCGTTTCTGTCTCTTACACAGCCTGAGAGGCAGTTTGTCCTGAGACATTAGCGGCTGTTCTCCAAAACATGTTTGATGATAGCACGGAAGTCATGACCTGATGAGGTATATCAAATCCAAAATACATTGTTTAGTTACAGTGGATACTCTGGTTGGTTTGCTTAATAATGTACACAAATATGTCACCAATCCTTCATCCATTCTATGGATTAATTTCTGTGAAAATACCCAAAATGGCTTGGCAACATTATTTGTGCCACCTCACCTGACTTGGATGAAACCGGCTTGGTAACCTGTCAGGACACAGTGTTGCCCTGATGTAGCTATAGCATTCCTTATTACAGTATGTTGCTACAGACCTGTGTTATAAGTCTTTTCTCATTATATGTAGTGTCTAGAACAACGCCTTCCCTTCCTGTCCTCGTTTGGTACAACACGCTGTAGACGGCCTCTTGTTGCATCCACACAATGAGTAAGAGGTCCAGCAAGAAGGAGTCAAACAAGGTTCCCATGCAGGGTTTGCGTTCTAGACCATGTCCTTTGGAGGGCCTATCGCAGGTTTTTGTGGCTCCCTGTTGGCCCAACAAATCCTAAATTTACTGATATATGGAGGAGCAGTGTAATAGACATCTCAGATAGGAGGGAGTGAGGCCTAAGAAGTTTTTGTAAAGAAGCATTAACATGTGGCTCGTGTAAATAAGAATGGAGGCGTAAAGGTCCAGCGGTCTCCTTTTAGAGGAGCATCGGCAGCAAACCTGTCTGCTCAATATCCCCCCTAACCACCAACCTTTTAAATGACCAAAATAAAAAATTCTGGATCAGGGTTAGCTTAGCATATGGGGTAATGGAGGAATGATAATAGTGGAGAATACCATGTCTATATTAGCTTGGAGACGTGATGAGAGAAGGACAGTATGCTGTCTAACTAAACTCCTGAGTACTTGTGTGAGTAGACTTTCACATAACCACATGTCTGGAACCAGGAGAAATATTGAGATTGGAAATAAAGTGTCAGGTTGGCAGGGATGAAGGTCAAAGAATATCACCATCCAGAGCAACAAAATCTTGTGGTCTCCCTCCTGTGGTGACACTTAGTATAAATGACAGGGAAACATCTGGTGGCCATAGTCTCTTTTACAGAATATTTGTTTGTTAAAATAATATGCACACCTCTTAAATAAATGAAAACATAAAATTAACACAGACGTGTGACCATACATTTGTGCATGTCCCACAAGGTCATAGGCAGAGAAAGCTTGCTTGATTTTAAGAAAAAATTGTTGCAGGTAGCTTCACACTAATTCTGAGGTGGGGCCTGTTGATTATAATACCTGAAATCACCTGCATACTGTGTGAGTGGGTAATAAAGCTTCCTGCTGCATGCGATCTGTTATTCATGTATACAGACAACAGTGTTCACTTAATGGTGTCTGCTTAAAAACACACAGCCTTTACCCATGTTATTCAGTGCTATGTAATTACAAAATCTTTGTGAAATCCTTACTTATCAGGGAAGTTTATTTTATTTTTGTTTTAAGACATGCATGAATTATAGTGCATTTTATCAACAGAGCCATGTCTATTTTATCTGACTGCATTTTCAAACATTAAGCTTTAATGCTTCTGAAAGTTACCTTTCCTTCCAATTTTACCCAGAGAGACTGTAGTGCTACCCCTCAATTACTAGCCCCGTAATCTGTCATTCTGCAACACAACTGTCATCTTCCTGATCTAATGGTATTTATATTGAATTAGGATGCATTAATAAACTATATCTTATGTATTGTAATCCAACTCATATTGACTGAGTCTGGGTGGTCTGTTCTTGATTTCCCTGAGTAGATGAATGTGTTTCAGCTGATGCATTCTAATTCTGTCTGGTATTTAATTTAATTTATTTTACTAAAAACATAATCAGCAGTCAATTCTTAAAGAAGACTTTGAATGCCATTGTCCATCCTTGGGCTTAACTTCACCCAGGTTGTCTCAGTCTCCATAGCTCAAAGGATGTTCAACTCACAGGGAGCACGTATTAACAGTTAATGTAATAAAGCTGGTTTATATATATATTTGGGATTGGTTCTCAGGTGTGGATTAATTAAGCTGGTTTATAGCTGGTTTGAGTAAGCTAGAGTGAGTATAATATCAACATAAGCCATATGAGTATAATATCAACATAAGCCATATAAAGTAATTTTTTTGGAAGATAAGGTTAAACATTCTAAATGTTATTTTCCAGCAACTTTGGGTTGGTATTTTTAGGTGAACACAGCAGTGGTAAATCCGAAGTGTGCCACTTGTTTTGTTGAAGTTTTTAAGCTGTAGTTCAAAAGCTACAAATACCATCACATTTTGAGTTGCACTATACATTTAATATTCATTGCTGTTGCATTTCAAGTTCAGTGACAATACCAAATACATCCCATTCAAGCCTAAGAATATTTATACTGAACGTGAAAGACATTGGGATTTATGCAAATATGGTTGTAATTTGAAATGTAAATAGTGTCAACAAATTTTCGTCAAGCATCAGTACCAGTAAGCATCAATACCAATAAGCATCAGTACCAATGCCAGCCTTTTAAAGTTGTTTTGGTGTTGGTAGCTTCTAGAGTTCAACAGCAGTGGCAAATCTTAATACTTTCCTATACCTTCCTAAAGCCTGTGTAATGTTAATGTCCAATAAAATATCAAGAAGTATTAATGCTATCAAAACACTGTTTACATGCAACCTGCTCCAGTTTGGTCTACATGTTGTAAAGTTTAAATGGCATCTCTAGATTGAAGGGTAGAAAATAAATCAGATATTTTCCCATGCATGTCTATGCTCATTAAAATGCATTGGGATGAATGGAAATTTGGTTGTAATGTTCTAAGTTGTAGTCATATTAAATGTATGTCTCTACATTTATATAGTACTACTGCTATCTTCGAAATTGCTGTGAAATATTTTCTATTTTTAATGATATCTTTCAGATAATGTGAATATTGTACAGTATTTCATATTAACCAATTATTTATAAATTATTCTCCACCAATATTTTTGTAAAGCACACAGTAGGCCTAATTAACAGTTGCTTATCGATGCAGGCCTGTTCATTGCATTAGCCATAATGCTTACGTAAGCAGCAGAATAAGTTATTGGATTTCTTTCCATATTGGTGTACTGTTTTGCTAATGGGCTGGGATCAGGGGTTAAATGGAGATGATTGTTGTATTTTCATTAGTAAAGTGATGAAAGGCTGTAGTTGTGCATGTTGTTGTTGTTTTTGACCTCCTAATGACTACAAAGACCCACCCTAGTGATCCCAGCTGTCAGTCTGAAAGCCTAAAAGCCTCCCTGAAGCTCAGATCATATTTTGATTGGGCCTATTATAGTCATAAAATATATATGTCAGTTTAAAATTATCCACTTAAACTTTGGCAAGAGCCTGACTCCCTGTTTGGGAATTCTGTTGGGCCTTTCTCAATCGCTTTTCTGCTGAACTTTTGACACAGGCGACGTTCTTAGCCTTTAATGAGTAATTTGCCTTGTTGCTTCTGTGGTCAGGCTGCTTGATTTGTCATTTACACTGCCTACACCAAAAATACGGCCTAGCTCTAAAGAATGCAAATTCTTGCCCTTTTTGTTGTTGTTTTTTAATTAGGCTATTCCAGTGAACAGTGTAATTTTATTCGACAGAATATTCAAATTGCATTTATCTTATCTTTAACCAGCAATGAGTTATTGAAATTGTTTCATTTTGTATACAGCTTTTTTTGTGTTCCTGATTCACGTTTTCTTCTTCATTTCCATTCGCACTGGAAGCTTGTGTGTGGCTGGGAATCTGCTTGTATTGCTAAAAGAATGTCTTGGCCAATGTACAGTGCACAGTGAAGGTCAAGGTGTACACCTTCTGGGGAACTGCTGCTGTGCTGCACCTTAACAGAAAGTCATTTCTGTTTCTTACCATTTGGACAACACATTATCTTTTATATTTTTGTAGAAATGTGACAGCAATAACTGTCAGTAACCTTTTTATAATTGATTTACTATATATTCAGAAGTTCTTAGGCTATTATCAGTGAGATTTTATTCCCATTTGTAATGTTTTTAAAGAAGTGCTAGTGTTGAAGGGTAGAGACTTAGTTTTACAATCTCTTACTGCTCCAGCCATAATACCTTTGCATTCTCATTCATTTATCACCACAGAAAACAGGATTTCTTTCTTGTCTAATTAGGGCGAGGACTGAAGCGTGGTGAAACTTCAAAATTGAAAGTTCAGTTATTTTATTGCCATTGCAGGAAAGAATGAGGACATGTGTGTGGGTACATTTGTGAGATGGAAAGAGAAGGTATGTTTGAGAGTCATTAAGTGACTGAGACAGTGTGTGAGGAAGACTGTTAGTGTGATGGACAGTTTTAGAGTGTGTGGTATGTGTGCATTTGTGATCAATAGCCTGTGTGTAAATTCAAGGTATGTTCATATGAATTCATAACTTCCAGTTTTTTTTTTTATGCAGTAGATGTTTGAAGAGCTGCAGAGGATGCTGGCTAGATCTCTATTGACATGAAGGTCCGCCAGTCTGTTTATAATGTAACGACACACACCCTTCATTGTCTGTCATGTGCAATGTTTCATTCAACAGAAGTGACAAGAAAAATATCTTAATAACATTACTTAACATTAATTGATAAAATTACTTAAATGTGGATAGATACAAATGACAAAAACTATTAATTTCTGTAAAAATAAAAACACTTTTAAATTACAATTTGAATTAAGCTATTTTGTAATAAAAAACAATCTTATCTTTTTTAATTATGTAATTGAACTACTTCTGTTTGAATATTAGAAATGTACTTCAAGTTTTTTATTCAGAGTGGCTTAAAGATGCACTTAAAGTGCATTTATCTTGAGTTAGCTAGATTGGCAACAACCACATAACCCTGTAATAGTACATTTTATTCAATTATGTAAATACATTTGTAAATCTTTCTCCTAAATGAATTGTGTGTGTACAATGTATTAGCAGATGTGTGTGTGTGTGTGTGTGTGTGTGTGTGTGTGCTTGTGCGTCCACGTGCCAACACACTGCAGTAAAACCAAAAAGCACAGCCCTCAACCACCTAGACCGACCCCACACGGGGAGCAAAGGTAATTAACACACACACACACACACATACCTACACCCACACAGACATACACACACAAACAATACAAAGACAATCGCTGATTGTGTATAAATGCTCTGTTGTGACATTATTTCATTATTTCAAGTTAAATGAGGGCTAATTAGGTAATTTGGCTCATGACAGGGATATCTCAGCTGTCATCAGCTACACATTAGGGCAGGTTGAAGTGCCTGTAATGTAGTAATGGCTGATTTAAGGTCCTAAATGATTTACCAGACCCATTAGTGAGGAGACTTAAGTGCTTTGAGTCCACCCTACCCCTCAAAATGGACAACTCTGCCAATATGGTGTAAACAATGTAAACAGGAAACCTTTTCTGTGATATTCTCCTACTACAAAAACCTGCTAACATTAGTTTATTGTGTTTTACAGTATAGTTGTTTTGTTTTGAAATCAGATCAAATGTAATGTGATATATTTAATAGTGTAATATTACTTACAAATAGTATTAGTTAGCTATATTTCCTACTCCGTAAAAGGCTGGCGGTATTTTCATTTTAAGTCACCCTCGATTATGCCATGACAGCCTTCAGAAATGCTATGTGAAAGAAAGAGAAAAAAAATCACATCCTTCCTCATGCAAGCTTGTCTGAGAGGGAAACCATGTTGTGGATTTATAATTCATCATTCCTCAGAGTTAATGCAGTATTCACATGATAATTAGGATTAATTTTTGATTGGTGCCTGCAGGCATTTCTGCATTGTTAGCTTCAACCTGGGCCATTATTACCTTATTAGTGTAACTGTCAGTGGTCTGTTTTAGTTTACAAATGCATTGTCGTGTATTTTATTATGAACTGCACTCATCAAGATAAAGCTTATTAGTTGCTCTTACAAGATGCCATGTCACTTAAATGAGGAGAGCAACACCACAGCGAGACTCAGTCAAAGCAATGCTGGGAAATTTTTGACATTTCCAATTACTGTATACTTGCACTACCTATTCCATATGGGACTTTTTTAATTAAAATCATTAAATAATTTCAGACCAATTATATGATTAACATGTAAAGGAAACTGTGCATTTTAACAGCATTAACAAGTCAAGTAACAAGTCATTAACTGCATAAGAGCATCTAGTAAATAACTACAAAAAAATACATTATTTTAAATGTACATGACTAACATAAAGTGTCTGTTCTTTTCATTTCAAATGTCTCAACTTTAATTTTAAGTGTCACAACTTTTATCATTACAATCGATAATTTTACAAGCTTTGTCCAAACTAGGCCCACAGAGGCCAAAACAAAGACTTAACATATTGAAAAACGTTACATACATTTTTCTCATGCTAAACCCTGAGATTCCAACGGGCCAGTCTGACTGTACTCTGTATCGTGAGCCAACCTGTTGTCTATTGGTGTCTGTTTGCACACACCCGCATCCTGTGTCCACCTGGTTGATTAACCCAATTGGGTTGCAATCTGGCTGCATGTAGAGGAGCTTGTGTTCTCACACCTGAGGGGAGCTATGCAGTGTGAGCAACCGGGTTTCAGCATCACTTTGGGGTATTTTATTAACAGACCAGCAGGTGCTCTGAGTCCCTGTCAGGCTGCCCTGGCGTACAGCAGCTGTCGGGAGAGGCAATGCCAGGCAGCCAGACAGGCAAGAAGACAGGCAAGCAGACGGACAACTAGGCAGGCAGACAGGACACAATGAAGTCTGGCAACAGACGACCAAAGCTTGGGGATAATGGGGAGGGAAAACTGACCAAGCTTGGCAAATCGGCTGGCCATTCCTCTCTTCACTCCCTATATACTTAGAGAAACACCCAGGGCTAACTGACCCCTAAGTATGGCATATTATGGATGAAAACTTTCAAAAAGCTGTTTAAACCCAGCTGTGTACCTACGAAAGGCTAACAGGGAGAGGTTTTCTATTATTTTTCTTTCTCTCTCTTTCTTTCTCTCTCTCTCTCTCTCTCTCTCTCTCTCTCCTAGTCTCTGGGGTTAAAAAAGGCCCCAAGATTGACAGTGCCTTTCATACTGTATTATCCGGCCTGGCTTTTAACTCTGGGAGAACTGTGTTCACAAATTGATGCTCTGCTCCTCTGGGGCTGCAGCTGAAACATTAAATTGTACTGAAATATTCATATGTGAATGCATTTAGCTGAAAGCAATTGATGTGCTTCTCTCTAGAGAATGGATAGTAATGTTGCAGCCAGGGGCCCAGGCCCCAAAACTCTGGCTGGCAGACACCCTAAAGTACCACACTCTGGTCAGGACCCTTGAGATGTATGGTTAGGAACTCAGAACAGTGATTCCCCTGGCTACCTACCTGGTCAAAGCATGTTGGAAATGGTTCAGGGGGATTGGGGCTCAGTCTCATCTGACTACCTGGTTAGGAGAACTGATACAATAGGAACCTAGCTCTTCAGGTGAAATGAATTCTCCGATGTCCACACTGTGTATATCTGTGTACAAACATGCACTGTCTTAATTTCAATTTCTGAAATGTTGGTTAAATCACCATGTTGTGGCCAAACTTTTTAGTTTAATTGTTTGTTCATTTAAATTCACAAATATATTTTTCTACCATTTATTAGGTTTGTTTTTCATAGTATAATTGTGACACTATCAACATTTTGTTATATTATTTATCATTTTTGTTTACTGGATAGGCCTACTTTCTGACCATTTTATGCTACTGTTTTTATTTCCAGAACTCTAGGTCACAGCAGCACATCAAGGTATTCCACACTACATACAACATGTTCAACTTTCACAAGACAAAACACATTGCATTAATTCAAAATCATTTCAGTTATCCCTTATGGTATTAACCATTATATTTCTCAATAAATTGTATTTAAATGTATGAATTCTGATACACATTAAAAGTACAATTTAAAGAAGATGAAATACATGTTATTTGTGTGTACATAAATAAATATTTGGGATTTTATTATGATTGTCAGTATATAATATAGGATGAACGTAATTGAAGCAGATGTTTTAGAAAAAGTAACAATGTAAAACTGAAGAGTCAGTTGCTGTGTGTTGTACTTTTTCTCAAAAACATTTTCTTATTCTTGTAGTCCCCAGTCATGCGTAGGTACATATATTTTCAGGATACAATTGGGGGTTAATTGTGGTATATATGATTTTATTTATATAATCTGAGAACTGTGATGAAGCAATCTGGTCTCACCCTTATGTTTAACACATATGTATATAGTTTTCCTCTGCGGTTTATTGGATATATTTAAATATATACACATACACTCACCTAAAGGATTATTAGGAACACCTGTTCAATTTCTCATTAATGCAATTATCTAATCAACCTATCACATGGCAGTTGCTTCAATGCATTTAGGGGTGTGATCCTGGTCAAGACAATCTCCTGAACTCCAAACTGAATGTCAGAATGGGAAAGAAAGGTGATTTAAGCAATTTTAAGCAAGGCATGGATGCTGGTGCCAGGCGGGCCGGTCTGAGTATTTCACAATCTGCTCAGTTACTGGGATTTTCACGCACAACCATTTCTAGGGTTGACAAAGAATGGTGTGAAAAGGGAAAAACATCCAGTATGCGGCAGTCCTGTGGGCAAAAATGCCTTGTTGATGCTAGAGGTCAGAGGAGAATGGGCCGACTGATTCAAGCTGATAGAAGAGCAACTTTGACTGAAATAACCACTCATTACAACCGAGGTATGCAGCAAAGCATTTGTGAAGCCACAACACGCGCAACCTTGAGGCGGATGGGCTACAACAGCAGAAGACCCCATCGGGTACCACTCATCTCCACTACAAATAGGAAAAAGAGACTACAATTTGCACAAGCTCACCAAAATTGGACAGTTGAAGACTGGAAGAATGTTGCCTGGTCTGATGAGTCTTGATTTCTGTTGAGACATTCAGATGGTAGAATCAGAATTTGGCGTAAACAGAATGAGAACATGGATCCATCATGCCATGTTACCACTGTGCAGGCTGGTGGTGGTGGTGTAATGGTGTGGGGGATGTTTTCTTGGCACACTTTAGGCCCCTTAGTGCCAATTGGGCATCGTTTAAATGCCACGGCCTACCTGAGCATTGTTTCTGACCATGTCCATCCCTTTATGACCACCATGTACCCATCCTCTGATGGCTACTTCCAGCATGATAATGCACCATGTCACAAAGCTCGAATCATTTCAAATTGGTTTCTTGAACATGACAATGAGTTCACTGTACTGAAATGGACCCCACAGTCACCAGATCTCAACCCAATAGAGCATCTTTGGGATGTGGTGGAACGGGAGCTTCGTGCCCTGGATGTGCATCCCACAAATCTCCATCAACTGCAAGATGCTATCCTATCAATATGGGCCAACATTTCTTAAGAATGCTTTCAGCACCTTGTTGAATCAATGTCACGTACAATTAAGGCAGTTCTGAAGGCGAAAGGGGGTCAAACACAGTATTAGTATGGTGTTCCTAATAATCCTTTAGGTGAGTGTATATTTACATATATGCGCAGTACATATACTGTGTACATACATTATATATCAATGCAAAATAAAAAAACATGACATTTAATCATGACATTGATTAAATGTGACATTAAATACAAGTTTGGTAGATGTTTCCTATTATTGTAATTAATGTTGCTCATTAATAAACTTTTGTAAAAAAAAAGTAAAATTTTGTAGCAATTTGCAGTCTGTTATTGTTTAAGTTTCATCAAAGTGATTCTAATTAAATTATCTAATAGTATGAATATACACATTCAAATAATATTTGACTTTGGAAGAATAGGCTAAAAATAGGTGTCCTACAGAATCACCAAATATACTTGAATATTACCAATATAAGCATTCAATTGTTAGCTCCTTAATTAAAGGAGTTTTTTTTTCCCCTATAAGGAGGATTTAATTGAATTTAGTCATGGGTTCATTTCTTTATTTATCTTTCTGTCGTTGACCCACTTTTAAAACAAGTAATGGAGGGCAGAGTACTTCTCTCCATGGAAGAGGAAATTGTTTTATGTAAATGAAAAATTGAAAAACTCTTCCGTAGCCATGACAACAGTCTCCTGAGTGGATGTCTTCCACCAAGGCGAGCTATTTGCTCCGGGATCCTATGCACTTAAGAAGTATGTTTAAAAGGGGAACCTGAAGAAGCTTTTTAAAGAATGATGTATAATTCATTTGTATTTCCTTCAGAGCTTCTTGAGAGGAGTGTCCTGTGTGGAACATGTTCTGAATGTTAGACCACACTATTATGTACTATTATGCGGTTGCAGTCCCATATCTATTTGTTTTGTTTGAGATTTACTCTGCTTTTACATATATCCAGCAGCTTGATGTCACTGAGCTGTTTTCCAAATCACTTTCATCCACTTAAAAAAAAGTAATTCATACACGACATCATGTAAGTGAAGGTAATTTGCTTCCCGCTTTAACCAACTATCCATTGCTTCATGAAAGCCTCCTGCATAAATAACCTGAGTAAGTAAGAGATAAGTTGTAATAAAATGTTTTTATTCTTTGTTTATATGCTTTCAGAACTTTAGTGCTTCATTAGCTGGTTGGCAGAGAAAGCTGGATAAGAGAGTTTTTTTCAAAACGGTGGGCTAGATTTTGACCTATATTACAGCAGTACCTGTGCATTGGAGACAGCAGCTTAGACCTCTAGATCACCTTAGGCCACAACATGTTTGTTATTTTCTTCAGATTAAGATTAATAACACACCGAGTATATTGTCCTAATTGTGATGGTTGACTCCTTGCTATATGATCTGGATAAATACATTTACATTGCAATGTAATCTAGTGTTGTTTTGTTCAGTTTGTTTACCTTTAAACTGTCAGACAAAATTACAGACAATATTTTTACCTTTGATAAAATCCATATAAAAAACCCCAATAATTAATAAATGTGTCATTCTTCTCTGCGTATCTGTTTTTCTTTGACGCCAAATCCACCAAGATGTGCCAAAGAGCTCTGTTTTATATTTTATTTATAGCTTACTATTTGTTTAATTAATTTGATACAATCATAATCAAGGTGCCAATAATTCTGAACCTGAATAGAAGTTTTGTGAAGTGCTGTGTGGCATCCAACTCAACAATGATACCCTTGATTTAACCTGGATGTTACCCAGTATATCTAATTCATGGCACTATTTAAAGTATCAGTGTTCATGTCCTTGTGATCTGCACAGTCCTGACAGGTAAATTGGGGTTGAGGGAACTTGGCGGAAATATCCATCACCCTCTCAAGGAATCATCCCAGATCCTTATCACAACCTGTCTATTTCAATTCAAAGAGTTACTTGGTTCCTAGTAAAAGCAAACATAACATTGGTTTAGACTGAATAAAACACAATTCAATTCAATAGATACTTGAAAGCAGATTGGCGCAGCTGAGGCCCTTGTTGGAGCCATTCATTTCATTTAACTTTTCTGAACACTTAGCAGGCTTCCTTGTTGGTTTACTTTGGTCAAGTGGGGGCATACCAGCGATCCCAAACATTCAGTCAATAGTAAAAGTATCTAGGACGAGGTACTTATGAGTTAAACCACAGTTTGATATGTGTGTGTGTGTTTGTCAGTGTGAGTGGGCTTTTGCCCACAGAGAGAGAGCGGGACAAGATTTCAGCGCCAGGTGGGCTCCTAGCTACCAAATAAGGGTCAACAACAGACTAACAATTTAGCTATACACAAAACCTAGCTAGGCTATGCACTGAAGTCAGTGGCAGTAAAATGTAAATGTAAGCTTAAATGTAATGCACACAAAACCAACAAAGTTTGAGGGCCCAGCTGTTAGTTGGGCTGAATCACTAAAGTTCCTGGGCACCATCATCCCACAACCTCAGTGGGGAGGAAAACATAGCGGTAATCTCCAAGAACGCACATTAGGTGTCCATTCTTAGAGTCCATTCTTACCAAATCCATCACACCTTGTTCCTCTGGCAGGCAGACGGCAGGCCTATTTTGAACAAAATAATCCTGCAATTTGAACAGTTTCTACCCCCTGCACTGTGGCCCTCAGAAACTGACCTTTCCAATAGCGACTAAAAAGACTTAGCTCTCAACAACAAGCCACCTGCAAACGGTGAATTAAATACAATTTTCCACAAACAATTTGGCTGATTGGTTGTGCCAAGCGCTGTTATATTTCATTATAAAATGTACATAATGTAAAAGACAGTAGATCTGAAACTCAATAGTAGCATTTCAGATTTGAGATGAACTGCTGTATATCACTTGACAGTACAGGATGTGAATGTGTTTTAGATTATTTGAATGTGAAACCATTGTCTGCCTTTTTCCAGAACATTTTAAATTAAGTATTAAGTAATTAAGTAAGCATTTTATCACACGTATTGTCTACATCCCATGTAGACTATATGTTTGATAAGCATAAACTACCAAGCTTACCAGCATTCTTCATTCACAATGTTCAGAAGTATTTTTTTCAGGTTGTGCATACAATCAATCAATCAATCAAATGTATTTATAAAGCCCTTTTTACAACAGCAGTTGTCACAAAGTGCTTTTACAGAGACACCCGGCATTTAGCCCCAAGGAGCAAACAACAGTAGAGTTGAATTTCAGTGGCTAGGAAAAACTCCCTAAGAAGGCCGAATTTTAGGAAACCTAGAGAGGACCCAGGCTCAGAGGGGTGACCAGTCCTCTTCTGGCTGTGCCGGGTGAGATATTGTGCTTTAGACAATAGGTCTAAAGCACATGAATATCACCCATGTCAACGTGAATGTTCTTTCAAGATTTTTAAATGAAAGACTGTGAGGCTAAGATGGTGCTGGAGCAAGCCAACTTGATTAAAAATGACTTATATCTACAACTAACCCCTTGGTTTTCAGTACATGGATGCCTCACACCATTTCATGAAGGATTCTTTCATTCCTGTATTAATTATTGTTTTCTTTCATGAGATAAAAAAAACATCCAAAATGTCTGCTGGTGGCTCAGTTTATTGTTGTGTGGGAAGTCATTAGGACAGAGAGTGTAAACAGTAAACGGGACAGGACTGTCTTTTGTGGGGCTCCTGGTTAGTCCATCTGATCTGATTCTGCCTGGTTCAGTCTTATGAACTCTGGGGCTATTGGTCAGATAGTTCACAGTCAAGGTCTATCTGTTGTGCAGTGCACTGCATGCCGTTAGCCGCTTTCTGTTTTGACTACTTGAGTTCTGTTTCCTGTTAATTAAACGCCTTTGCGGAATTTAATGCGTACTTGTGTCTGTCGTCGGTGTTACCCACTCGGTACAATGCAATTAGGTAATTATTAAAAAAATAACTACATATGGTCTCTTCTGATCTGGACAATGTTTGTGGGGGACCTAGTTACAGACTTTCATTGAGTGCCTTTTACATTTCTGTACGTTAATTAACAATAACATGTTCGCTGCGTAAGTTACCTAAACCGCTTCTATAGATCCCACTATTTTTAATCGTGAATTGTGAAGTTTAATTTAGTTATGCAGGTCTTTAGCTGACATTTAAAAGTTGAAGGGTTACCTGATGTTACCTAATGTCGCAGCTGGTATAAATAAAAAATAAATAAAATCCTCCTCAGAAGGGAATGTTTGCTACCATAGCTGAGTGTTCAAAAGAAAACACGGTACATTAACATATACTAACATCAGTTGACAGACAGTGGAAGAACTGTACTGCATGAAATGGAGGCATGCTTCACTCGCATCATGCTGAAAGACCATCAGATTCTGCTGAACTATTGTCTAAGTGAAATGCACTAGAAGGACATCATATCTCAGATATCATATATTAGTTGATGAGACAGATCAAAGACTGATCATGTAATGTTAATGCATTTAAACTAAGTGACTCCCTCTGAGCCATTATTCAAATATTTCAATTATTAAAGAGTCTAATGGTCACTGTTAATTCAATCTTATTCTTCTCTGATTGTGACAATTAGGCACTTCCTGGTTCACCAGAGAACTCCCACAAGCCATTTCCTGTCTGCTCAGAGGCCCAGGCTGTCAGAATTACATGCTCTGAATAAGAATTTGATTGATAATATGTATTGAAAAGTTTATAATTATAGAACATTAAATGCCGAGACTGATCATCAGTCATAAACTGTGGGGTTTATGAAATATTGGTGGTGCAGGAAGCAATTTCAACACCTGTTTAAAGTCAATGCTATTTTATATTTTTACCTCATAAATTTGAATGGGATCCAGCTCTTTAATATAATGAATCCAAACTTGTTCCTAAAACTGCCGATTCTCTACTCCAGCCTAAGTAAACAATCACCTTTGTTGACTTGGAAAGAGAGGGCGTTGTCCTGGAACCAGTCGACTTACCTCCTCCCTGTGGGCTTTGTCATTCGTATTGCTTTTCAGGCCTCCGACCACGGTGTCGTCCGTAAACTTAATGATGGGGCTGGCGTCATGCGGAGCCACGCCGTCGTGGGTGAACAGGGAGAAAAACATAGGGGAGGCACACCTGTGGAGGAACCCCAGTGTATGGATTCAGTATGGAGGAATTGTGGTCAACCCCGACGGTTTGATGCCTGCGGTTGTGCCCTGTCAGACTCCGGGACATGCCTGAGCCAGGTTTTGGTGTGTCCATCCCTCTGACGCTAGATCATACTGTATACATTTTCATCATTTAGCCAGATTGACTTATCGCTTTCCTCTTTAGATAGCTAGGTGGGACAACCACACCTAGCCAAATGAAAAGTATTCACCCCCTTGGACTTCTCCACATTTTGTTACACTTTTTGCCGCTGATCAACACAAAAACAGTCCTTGAAGTGGAATAACAATGAATATCTACGATTTGTCTTGTTCAGAAATCGTTTGAAGTAGTCGTTAGTCTCTCTTTGATCGTAACTCTCTCACTCAGGGAGAGCAGGGTTGACCAAGTATGAGTGCAGTGTCATCTGGTTATAATGTGATTTAATTGAACTTGACGAAATAAGGATCTATATGAAAATCTAATTTTCTTTCATAAAAAAACGTATAATTGGGGACCCTCAATCGATTGTGGTACATACATACTATAAACAGTTAATGTGATAAATGACAGTTGCCAGGTTTAAAATTGACCTTTTCCAAAATCTCCAAAGACATCATGTTGGCTTGTGCAGTAAAGCCCATGAGCTGTCCACATGATGGTTACATGCATCTGTGTTTGAAAAGTCTACCTCAGTAGTCAGTTGGCTAATTTCTGGAACAAAATTGTACACTGCCCCAGGAAACAATAAACTTTCACTGATCCCCTGTCAAGGCTGCCTGCATTCCCTGCCAAGTCAGGTAGTCCCTGAGCCAGTCAGTTAACCCCAAAATTGCTCTCAGGTGAAAAGTATTATTTGTTACTTGTCATACTTACCGGGTAAAATTACAGTTAAAAAAACAACTGCTCCAGAGTGGCATCCACTGAAGTATTTATTTAGAACAGTGAAGACACTTGGAATCCCATTTTTTTGGATTGCTGTTGAACATTCACAAATCCTGAAGCTCGGCATCATCCCCATTCCGATGGATTGGTCAGGGACTTCAACTGTTCTGTTTTGCTGATGTTAACCAATGTCATGATGGCCTACCACACTAGGGAACATGCAAGTTCTGGGTTTACCCTCTATAAAGTGCTGTTTAGGCAGGGAATTGTTCTTCCAGTCTATCAGATTATTCTTAATTCAGAACTTGCCCCATCACTTAGGTGGTTCTGGGCAAACCTGATTACAATATCTTATAAATGTTTAGCCTGCTGAACTAATGAAATGTGCTATAAACAGGGTTACAGTTGGTGTACCAACATTAAATATCTGTTTTATTTCCAGACGACAGACAAAAACAGACATGGTCAAGAGATTGAGTTGTTCAAACAAACAGAATGGCGAAAACTTGTGATCTAAATCATTTGTACTGTGGAGTGATTGTTTGTGCCAGACGTGGTGGTTCCAGCATCTCCGAAAAAGCACACCTACTGCTTTTTTTTTTTTTGCATACTAGTCTGTTGAATTACAGATAATGGTGACATAATGAGAAAACATCCAGTGAGCGGCAGTCCTGTGGGTGAAAACCCCTTAAGAGAGAGGTCAAAGAATGGCCAGACTTGTTCAAGCTGACAGAAAGGCCACAAATACTCAAATAACCGCTCTTTACAACAGTCGTGTGGAGACAGAAGCGGATGGAGGCAGAAGCTACCACTGTACTAGTTAGGTGTACTTAATAAAGAGAGTGGTGAGTGCACTGTACATAAATGTTCAAATCAGATCACTGCCTTGTGTTGGCCTTCCGATTAATTCTGTGTCCCTCTTCACCTATTCACTTCTAATTTACATGCTCAGGTAACTTTGACAGGGCTTGACATCACAAGTATCCAAGCAGCACTTCTACCATGCAGTGTATGCATGAAGACAGAGGTGACAGCCCTAGATACAGCGACCAAGCTTTTGGCACCCACATCAAGAGGGACTCTTTGTGCAATGTGAAAGCCTAGTGGCTTTTTCCATTTCATATGGGTGTAGCTCGTTATTTATTAACCAGTGACCTGGCGTGTGATCGGCTGGTTGTGGGTGTTTTAGTTATTAATACGCTGCTGAACTGATGGCTGAGGAGGATACAGATAACAGCAGGCCCAGAGCTGTGACACTGTGGTCATCTTTCCTGTTTGTTTGTTTGCGTGTATGTTTGTATCAATGCCGGTCTCAAATAACAATTGAACGTTTGTTTGTAAAAAACACTATGGTTGAACTCGTACGCTGTCAGATGTTGGCAGCATTGAATTGCTGGATCGTAACTGATTGTAATAATGATCCGGCCAATATCTTAAAAAAACAGCTGAACCATGAACCGTTTTTGTGTTGTGAAATTTACTATCCAAATGAATTGTGCCTTACTGCATTTTATGCTTCTGGTGCAAAATACAGTAAATTAGGAAAGTATTCAGATGCCTTAAACTTTTTCCACATTTTGTTAGGTTACAGCCTTGTTCTAAAATGGAGTCTATTTGTTTTTTCCTCGATCATCACTCTACATACAACACATAACGCCCTCTCAAAGCAATGTTTGTAAAGACAAAAGATGGTCTACACAAGGCTACCTCGGAAGGATGATATCTAATAAAACACTACAAAATACTCAATTGTTTCAAAGGTTTTGTCCTCAATAATGTGAATGAATTAGATACGCACCAAACATGTCTTCTGCAAACCATAAGTAGAGGGAAAGCCTGGTCTCCACAGTAGTGTTATGTAATATTTCAGCTGGAAATAACACATTGTATAGACTTGTCCTATTGTCAAAACAATTCAAATACAATTAGTACACTTGATCACTTAACTTAACATCATCTTTTCTCAATGAAATCCTAATAAAACACTTGGGATTGCTTGATTGAAGCTTTGATTATAATTCATTAACAATTAAAATGCTTGAAACACCTGACAAGCAACTACATTGGTTGATTTTCTCCTCCATTAATTATTTGATTGAAAGTTTATTGGGGTTTAATCCTCTTTACTAGACATTTATAATGATAAAGCTTGTTAACCAATTAAGTTTTTGTTGTGACAGGTCTCTCTAATGTTAATACTGTATATATAAATAATGCATTTAGTTGTAGTATGCAATATGCAAATACACTAACAGTTGCTAATGCAAAAGTGTTGTAAGTCTGAATACAATAAGAGCACTCATCATATCTGGGAAAAAGCCCACGTGCATTTCCCTACCAATTAACTACCAATTAATATGAAAACTCTCTGCAAACAAAGTGGCAACTATTTTAATTCCTAATTGCCTGGCCCATGTACAAATAATAGCATTGAAACGGGACCACAATGTTGTTAATGTTACAAAGGTTTATTTGAATGACCCCATCTGCAATTTGGCAATGAGTTTCCCTCATATTAAGTTTACAAAACATCTGTAAACATTAAAGTGCACAGGATTGGCTTGCCATGTTCAGGCGCCAGGCGCACATCTTTTAAAGGTACATGCTACAAGCACACCAATTGAAAACATCCATCCTTTAACACGGCTCAAAATCGAATTTGCATACTTTTAACATAATAAATTGCAATAAATGTGTACTATTCTTAAGTACTTATCCTCACATTGTACCTGTCATTTTCCTGCTAGTTTAAACTCTTATTGTTCTTGTATCTGGCAAAAAAAGATATCAAGGACTTTACTGATGTCGCTCTATTTAGATACGAACATCTTCATCTATGTTATAGAAAGACAAACTTAAAGGTAAAGTTAGAAATTGTCTGTTTGGCAAAGACTGTTAGTCCAGTGAAAAGTACCCTGTGGCTTGGTTGTTAGAGCAGAACGAGCTGCACAGTTACAGTAGCTATAATAATAAAAAAACACATCCCTCCAACTCCTACTGTCACCAAACGTGGAGAAACCCCAGGTCAAATCAGTCAGGTAGTTAAAACAGGAAAATGTAAATAGGCTTGTTCTATAAGGACCTGAATATTTCCCCTTGCTGGTTTGTTTCAAACTGTTTTATTTCACATTTAGGACGCAATTTAAAGTGGGATTTCCTGATGGTGGTTCTTCCTAGGCCCACACTTGTCCCCTCCGTCCTCATTGAAACATTGCTGTGCGAATTAGGCAATTGTCAAAGTCAGCCCAGACTGGAGGACAAGGGTGGCTATGGCTGTCTGGAGCCAAGTCCCAGGTCTGTTTGTGCTGCCTTGCTAACTCCAGATAGTCTCTGACACACCAGGTATGAGCATGGAGCAGACCAGGTATGACAGCAGGCTCTGCTACTGTTTTTGTTCGAGGCATAAGGATTTGGAAAAGTAAAGTCTGTGAGTTTTGTCTGAGCTGTATACTTGGGGCTGACCTACTGCCCTCTTAACACTGTTGTGCCAACCCAAACCAAAAAGTCCTGGCTTTTAGATTGTTTTCACATGTCTTTAACAAACACAGAGATAAATTAATAGGCTAGCACAATGCAGCTTTGTTGGGCTTAGCTCAGTGGTTTGAATCAAACCTATGTATCAGGCAGGCGTTTCAGTGGACCATCAGCAGGCCCAAGTAGCCTATACTTCTCCTCCAAAGAGGACTCAGGAGTACGGTCCTGTAGATGGATGAGAGGCTTAGTCTGCAGTAGAACACAGGATGGGCCTTGGCTCTGGTACTGGGTCTCATCCTGATTCTTACGGTTGTAGATGTTGACCCGGTGCTCCAGCTCCGGACTGGCTTTAGCTGAGCCAGCAGGACTAGGTAGCTTCAGGTTAACCGGGTCCACCAGGCTTTTCTGGGCCAGACAGGAGTCTTCAGACAGGGAGGAAAGCAACTCCTGAACTACCATGCTGTGATCCAATGGAAGGGCATGCTGGGCTGGTGTCAGACCCAGGCCCAGAGGGCCACAGTAGGGCAGAGGAAAGCAATGTCGGCTCTGGGTGTTGTAGTCCTCAATGTTGTAGTCCCTGGCCTGAATCTGCTTCTGGGACTTGTAGTTCAGGAAGGGCCCCCGGGCCTTGGTCTTGAAATGGAAGTCTCTACCCTGGGTGTTGTAGTCCCTGTTGATGCTGCTGCTGCAGTCCTTATTTGATGAGCCCAGGGTATGGCTGCTTAGGCTATGAGGGCGGGCCGTTAGACTCCCGCTGGACTGTGATATGCTGGCACAGGTGTCACTCCCACTCACAGCATTGTCAATTCGCTCCACACCCAGCAGAGATTTGTTGTGGATAGGGTTAGGGGTCTTTGGGTGGTGGACATCAATGGCTGCTGTGGTGATGGCACAAGGATCCCCTGTGTCTGAAATGAAACATCATACAGTAGGTCAGACTGGGGAAATGGCTGTAGGTATGTGTCAGTTATATAAAGAAAAGTTACTTACCACTACTTTGTTCACTGTAGTACTGACTGATATAGTTGTTCATGTCGTCATGATGTACGACAGAATCTGGATGAAAGATAAAAGAAACATGAGGTACGGTAGGCCTGAGACAGGCAAGAGACAGAGAAAACCAACAGACTGGTGATAAATTAAAGGAAAAACCTGAATAAATAATCTGTTATGGTGTGGCAGGGTTTCCTATTTTAATCCTTTTACTTCAATTTAAGGTTTGATTTTTGTTAATATTTTGAATGAAAGATCAAGAGGATGAACAATAAAAAGTGTTTGGGGAGACTTTAGGCACAGAATAAATTGGTCAATCCAAAATACAATAGTTGGACTCATGTGTATGTAATCCCTGATGTTGGTCAAATTAAGCATTGTGATTGGTTGAAAAGTATTTGCAGTAAAAAACAACAACTTCTCCACAGATCCTATGGACACAAGACAGGATGTTTACTTTTCTGAGAAGTCACTGGGCATCCACTGTCTAACCAGCCTGGTCTGATCAGTTGGTTTTCAACAACAGGTTTTGCGTAAATGTTACGGTTTGCCTTTTTGAAATGTAATTCATTGTTTCAAATGTGTATAGCAATGAATAGAGAAATATTTAAGCCCTGTGATATTCATATTTCCCTTTTGAAAGCAATGCATTGAGAAAAACGTCAATGATAAATTAAGCGTATTGAAAAATTTCTTTCATGTTTTTCCATTGAATATAATGTTTTAAGAAAAACATTATATTGTGAAGTTTTTGCCTCTGGATTGCAGTATTTTGAATGTCTACAATCAAAAATGGCAAATACTTCAGTAAGATCAGTAAGATGCATACTTTGGCTATGCATAAGACCCTGGGGGTGAGGTTAATAAAATGGCTATCTGATTGCTTTACAGTTGTGCTCAAAAGTTAGCATACCCTTGGAGAATTGTTAATGTATGTACCATTTGTAAAGAAAACATGAGTGAGCAGGCAAAACACATGTTTTTTTTTTTTCTTATGGGATTCACATTCAACAGTAGGTCATATCAGAATGGCACAATCATAAAACAAAACATGGCAAAACTGGCCCCTGTTCAAATGTCTGCATAGCCTTAGTTCTTAATACTGTGTATTGCCCCCTTTAGCATCAATGACAGCGTGCAGTCTTTTGTAAGTGTTGTCTATGAGGCCCTGAGTTCTTGCAGGTGCTTTAGCTGCCCATTCGTCTTGGCAAAATGCCTCCAGGTCATGCAAAGTCTTTGGTCGTCTTGCATGAACCGCATGTTTGAGATCTCCCCTAAGTGGCTCGATGATATTAAGGTCAGGAGACTGTGATGGCCACTCCAGAATCTTCACCTTTGCTCTAACCACTGGAGGGTCAACTTGGCCTTGTGCTTAGGGTCATTGTCATGCTGGAAAGTCAAAGAGCGTCCCATGCGCAGCTTTCGTGCAGAACAATGCAAATTGTCTGCCAATATTTTCTGATAACACGCTTGATACTTGCCATCAATTTTCATAAGATTCCCTGTGCCTTTAGAGCTCACCCACCCAAACATCCGTGAGCCACCACCAGGCTTCACAGTGGGGATGGTATTCTGTTCACTATAGGCTTTGTTGACCCCTCTCCAAACATAGCGCTTATGGTTGTGACCAAATGAGTCGTCACTCCAAATGAGTGTGCCAGAGGCTGTGAGGCTTGTCAAGGTGTTGTCGGGCATATTGTAACCAGGCTTTTTTGTGGCATTAGCACAGTAAAGGCTTCTTTCTGGCAACTCAACCATGCAGCTCATGGTATCATTGTATTGTGCTCCTTGAAACAACCACACCTTCTTCCAGAGCAGCCTGTATTTCTCCTGAGGTTACCTGTGGGGTTTTTCTTTGTATGAACAATTCTTCTGGCATTTTTGGCTGAAATTTCTTGCTCTACCTGACCTTGGCTTGGTATCAAGAGATCCTAATTTTCCACTTTTAAATAAGTGATTGAACAGTACTTGGATATATTTGTATATCCTTTTCCATCTTTATAAAGTTCCAGTATCTTATTACGCAGGTCTTTTGACAGTCCTTTTCTGCTCCCTATGGCTCAGTATCTAGCCTGCTAAGTGCATTCATGTGAGAGCTAACAAACTCATTGACTATTTATACACAGACACTAATTGCAATTTGAAAAGCCACAGGTGTGGAAATTTGCCATTTTCATCTGTATGTCTCACCTTGTGTGTCTGTAACAAGGCCAAACATTCAAGGGACCGTAAAACTTTTGATCAGGGCCATTTGGGTGATTTCTGCTATTATGATTTAAAAAGGAGCCAAACAACCATGTGATAATAAATGGCTTCATATGATCAATGTCCTTAAAAAGGCTGTTTTTGCATGATCAGAAATATTTTCATATATATATATATATACCAAGTTACAGCCATGTTACTAACTCTCTGTAGGAGCAATCCATTTGTGTGAAAAGGATGGCTAACAAACTTAACTGGCACCTCTATATTAAAAACCCCTTTATCCAGATTACAGGGCTGTAAATGCTTTGTGGTTAGGGACTTGCACTTCACTCATCTCCCCCCAAAATGCATTCCCTTGGCATAAACACTGGCTCCCCCAGGTGCTTATAGCAACAAAATAATCACACCAAGCAATTAAATGTACAGGTGAATGTGAGAGCAATCAGATTTTGGTATACAGTGCTCTTTGTCTCCACACCCAGCCAGCTAGGGCCTCCACGGTGAATGGTTCTGCCCTGATCTTCCCTTCTGTGTTCGCCTGATTGGGCCTGAGCTCAGTGGCTGTCCACAGAGTGGTGCCCAAAGTACCCTGAGTGCCTGGGCCACTCCCCCAGGACCACGGCAGACTCTGACGGGTAATTTCATTTATTTCTGGGCCTAAAATATTAATCCGGGGGTGGGATGGATGGAGGCTGGGAGGTAGGGAGAGAGAGAGGGAAGGGGGAGCACCCCAGAGAGGAAGCATTGCACTCACTAAAACATGACCAAGACAATCACTCACTAATAAATAACACATGAGGATGAGGTCTCTGAGAAAGAATTGAAAGAAAGAAGGATGGACAACAAAAAAAGAAGTCAAGCTAAGTGAAGGTGACAGAAGTTAGGTCATTTTTAAATAAATATACATTTGTGAAACACTTCATGCACTGGATTGCAGGATGTTCTTTATTATAGTGGTAAAACAGTGTTTCATTATTAGATTTATTTTATTACATATTCGATTAGCACATTTGGCTAGTTCTACTTTGTGTGGAAAGATTTTAGGTTATTATTCAAGCAGTGTGTACGGTAGTATATGATGGACCTCTGTGGTCAGTGTTCCTCAAAATCTGTTTGTGCTTTTGTGAGAGGCATCCAATATTTAAGAAACAAAACCACAAATCCCTTGTGACCAGTAGACAAAATGTTCTAACCTTTTCTACCTCCTTTTGAATTCTCAACAAGGAAATAGACTTAGCAACAGAGTGCCTCAATAAGAATGAATGACACTTTGATGCCACCCCTTAGGCATGAGCAAACAGTAAGAGAGAGGGAACAGCAGAGAAAGACAAGGAAGTGAGGACCCTTAACCCAGTCCATGGCTTGCCCTCGCAGGCCAGCCTGCGGCTTAAGTGCTCATCCTGTTCCAGTGCTCCTTCCATGTTCTTGAGGAAAAAAACACGCTTGTTCCTAAGAGCCAGATTTCCCACAATCCCCTAGGGGTGTTGGTGTGGCGGTTGCCACGGCATCTCCTGGTGCCCTATTGTGATTTCCAGGTGAAGAGGAACAGATGTTCCATAGTGGCCCACTCTCTTCACAGACCTCAGAACAAGGCTCAATCCACAGAGCACTCTGTACCTGAAACAACCAGTCTGTGTGTGTGTGTGTGCTGCTAAATGCCTGTGTGCATGTGTGACATGGCTTGTTATCCCCAGGTCTCAGCACATCCTAAAAGCTTTTATGCTCTCTTATCGATCCTGGACTGCCTGCGGTCAGAGGGGTGTTGTGTGTGTGTGTGTTTTGTGTGTGTGTGTGTGTGTGTGTGTATGAGTTGCCTGCGGTCAGAGGTGTTGTGTGTGTGTGTGTGTGTGTATGAGTTGCTTGCGGTCAGAGGGGTGTTGTGTGTGTGTGTATGAGTTGCCTGCGGTCAGAGGGGTGTTGTGTGTGTGTGTATGAGTTGCCTGCGGTCAGAGGGGTGTTGTGTGTGTGTGTGTATGAGTTGCCTGCGGTCAGAGGGGTGTTGTGTGTGTGTGTATGAGTTGCCTGCGGTCAGAGGGGTTTTGTGTGTGTGTGTGTGTGTGTATGTGTATGAGTTGCTTGCGGTCAGAGGGGTGTTGTGTGTGTGTGTATGAGTTGCCTGCGGTCAGAGGGGTGTTGTGTGTGTGTGTATGAGTTGCCTGCGGTCAGAGGGGTGTTGTGTGTGTGTGTATGAGTTGCCTGCGGTCAGAGGGGTTTTGTGTGTGTGTGTGTGTGTGTATGTGTATGAGTTGCCTGCAGTCAGAGGGGTGTTGTGTGTGTGTGTGTGTGTTGCCTACGGTCAGAGGGTATTGTGTGTGTTTTATGGGGCTAGGGCCTGGAGACTGGCTTGGGATACTGCAGTCAGATAAGTCTGTCACTGCTTCAGCATCTAGACACCTGTTACTTATTTTACAACATTTTTGTCCCACACAATAATGTACATTCTTTATATCCAAACCACTCTCCCTGTTTGTGAAGTGGCCTTGCCGACAAAACAAACAAACGTAGAACTTTATTTAAATGTGCCAAGGTCACTGATGTTCAGCGGAGTGATTAGAATTTGTCTTTACAGATCGCCTGGTTTTCCTCACCTCTGCCTTCTGGAGCAGCTGTATTCATCAGACTTACTATCAATACATGGTCCAGAATAAAGTAATATCGAGCAAGAATATTACTGCAAGGAGGATTAGTCCCATGGTATGGACTATTCTATATATTACCCTATCCGATACAGCCTCTAGCTACAGTATTGGTGAGTTTACCTGCTGGGTTGCGTGGCTCCCTGAGGACCCTGTGTCCCTCATCATCAGACTCCCCAGGGCCCTGGCCCTCCACCACCTGGTAGCTACTGCTCTGTTTGCCCCACACATGGTGGATCTGCATGGCAGCCTCCCGCTCTGCAGCCAGGTCCAAATCCTGCTGGGCCAGATGGGCCCGGAGCTGTCTGATCTCAAACTGAGCAGGGGAAAAAAGACACACAGAGAGAGAGAGAGGGAGAGAGAGAGAGAGAGACAGAGTAACTCTAGTCATATTCCAGGTTTGATTAACCAATCCCTTCAGTCCCAGAAAGGTCCCTTCAGCATGATTCCATTCTGCTGGCTAAATGGTAATACTTCTACAGCTATAGGATCAGTGCCTAATGGCTCGTATTGACAAACAGAGAGTCAGACTGCGTTTTTTCCCTTTAGAATAACACTGAGTATCCCATCATTTCTGGAGCATTTTGTACAACAACATGCTTCCAATGATTTACGGTTATGACTTCACCCTCTATTGATTTTGGGGCCTTGAGCCCATTGAGAGAAATGTAGTTCTTTAGCTCTACTGACTAGAGGAGTGCATTCAGTAATGCTTATGACAGTCAAAGTAACAAAATGGAATATGGGTGTTGCTTACTAGCATCTTTCTTTAGTCATTTAGCAGACACTCTTATCCAGTGACTTACAGGAGCAATTAGGGGTTCAACTTCCTAGCACAATTATGATTTTCTCATTGGCTCAGCGATTAATCAGCAACTTTTCAGTTACTAGCCCAATGCTCTAAACATTAGGTTATTTCCCACCCTATCTACTTGTATATTTACAAATGCATTATAAATCATGTTGCATGTTTCTTAATATTGGGATTATCAAGGAATAACATTATAACAAAAGTTACAAAAAAACACATTTCTGGTGCCTGTAAAAAAGGGTATATTTAAATAAAAATAAAAATATTAATTTAAACATAACAAAAAACACAGGACGTTCTGACGTTTGCTGAAAATCCGGGTCACGCTGAACTATACTGTGATGGGTTACTGCCATCTTCTGTTAGCAATTGGTATTGCAGCCTCTGAAAATCTGTGATAGCCTCAACAACATCCCTCACTTTATTCCGTGCCCGCACTTTACCCTAACCTCAACCACAGTCTGCATCCATTTCTTATGATATGGTTTAACATGTGTTGACATATCACTTTGAACCATCCTGATTCAACCCTAATGTTTCCTAGCCAGTTGACCAGAGAGCCTTGTTTTCCAGGGACAGTCTGCATTTCTTTCATGTGTCACCGGGAATGTCTTTAGTTAGCCCTGAGAAGTTAAAACGTAACTCTAAAGGTAAATCTCAGATATTTTAATTATCAGAGGCAAAATCTAAGATTTCTAGATGGATTTTTAGAAGGAAGTAAATACCCCCCCAGTGTTCACTTCAGTTGCTGGGACTCATCTGAGAGGTGTGTGACTTACTGCCTGTTCCTCTCTGGGAGGTGAAGGTGGTGAGACTTACTGCCTGTTCCTATCTGGGAGGTGAAGGTGGTGAGACTTACTGCCTGTTCCTATCTGGAAGGAGAAGGTGGTGAGACTTACTGCCTGTTCCTATCTGGAAGGAGAAGGTGGTGAGACTTACTGCTTGTTCCTATCTGGGAGGAGAAGGTAGTGAGACTTACTGCTTGTTCCTATCTGGGAGGAGAAGGTAGTGAGACTTACTGCCTGTTCCTATCTGGGAGGTGAAGGTAGTGAGACTTACTGCCTGTTCCTATCTGGGAGGAGAAGGTGGTGAGACTTACTGCCTGTTCCTATCTGGGAGGAGAAGGTAGTGAGACTTACTGCCTGTTCCTATCTGTGAGGAGATGGTGGATAGACTTACTGCCTGTTCCCATCTGTGAGGTGAAGGTGGTGGGACTTACTGCCTGTTCCCATCTGTGAGGTGAAGGTGTTGGGACTTATTGCCTGTTCCCATCTGTGAGGTGAAGGTGGTGGGACTTACTGCCTGTTCCCATCTGTGAGGTGAAGGTGGTATGACTTACTACCTGGTCCTAGCTGTGAGTTAAATGATGTGTGACTTACTGCCTGTTCCTGACAGATCTGAGTGAGCCGTTCCAGCTGCTCCTCTCTGACAGCTTTGGTCTTCTCACACTGCTGGATCTCCATCTCCATCTCCACCTTCACCTGCAAAACATAGGCTGGGTGGGGGGTACATCATATATTCACTCAAAACCCCCAAACATACACAGAACACCACTAAGACAAACACGTTTATCTGAGTCATACCACTGTCTTCTCTCCTGGTACTGCTGACAGTCCAGATTACTAAGATATTCAGTCTTATACTGCCTGTATGGCAGCAGAATGAATAACCAAGGAGGACTACTAGTGAACTACTGTCTGCAGGCAGTGCCAGCGCTCCCTCCACCAGCTCTACTTTCCAGTAGCCTAATAATAGAGTAGTTGACGTGAACATGCAGGAGGAGGAAAGGAGACAGCAGAGGGGGAAGGATGGAACAGTAGAACTCAGCTATTATGTGGAGAGCAGAGGGGGTGGAACGGCACATAAGTCATACTCAACAAGGGGAAGATGAAGTGCATGGTAATAACTAAGCATATGATAGAGGACTGGCGTACTGTGTGTGTGTGTGTGTGCGTTTGTAACTGCTGACAGCTGCTTGGCATGGCGGGACATAGGGAGCAGCAGTGTCATTCATACCATGGCGGATTCCACATCGCCTCTGTAACAAGAGCCAACTCCACTCCCACCTCTTCTCTCTGCTGAGGCCAAGCGTAAGGCCCCTAGCATCGACACACATCTCCTGCTTGCCCTCTCTCCCTTTTTGATTTCTTTCTGTCCCTCTTCCTCTATTTATTTTTTTCAGTGATGGAAGAAAGAAAATGATATTTCTAATTGTTTTGATTTGTTTTGATTTACTTTTTATTTGTTTATATGAGGATTTATAATATCATATTGCTATTTCTCAAGAAGACTTAGACCCTACTGGTGTGTAGTCCAGGTTGCTCTCGTCTCCCCAGCTGTTATTATAGTGGTGTGAGTTTGTTTTTCATGCTGAGCGGGGCTAGCCACTGAACGAGCTAATTCAAACACTCAAAAACATCTAAACAAACAAGTTCAAGCACAAAGAGACTCTAACGTTATGTGAAGTAGGTTGACCAGCATGGTATTGCTCCAGATTTTATCAGTGCTGTTAAGCATTTCAAAAGTGATAAATCAGGGGATAGTTCACCCAAATGAGAGTGTAAATGCAAATGTCCTTACCTTGTAGGCGGTCAATTGACAAAGTATGACAGCAATTCATGCTACTGTGTATGGTTTTATTGTGTGGCACAAATCCCATTGAAGTCATTGTAGCAATATTAGCCTTTCATGGATGTTTTGTAGACCGTGAGATCAGTGGGATGATGTTTCCTACAGAGCTCCTCACTGAGAATGAGGGTGACCCCTGGTAGGAATCGATCTGCATCGCATTAGCATAACATGTATAACAGCCAGTATATTCACTATCACGGCCATTCTGAATCTGTTTAAACAAGGCTCAGGATCAATACCAGTTTAAGTAGAAGAATGGTTGGCAATTTACTCAGAGGGACAATCAATAACTACAGTATATTGTTCTGAATAGTAAATAATTTGTGTAATTACAGGGAGAATGGGGTCGTATTGTCATTGCAGGGATTGATTCAGCAGTCATGTATTGAATAAGCAATATGCTTCATCTTCCTGAAGTATGACATTTTCAATATGGCGCAATCATTGAAAAGAAAAAAAGATCATATATCTCGAAGAAGATCATTCGAATGGATATTAAGAACATTCGGTCAGGCTCTTGACTGAGAGAATGAATCAGACAGACGGGGACATTTGGGCGTGTCGGATTCCCTCCTCGGTCTCACCGTCAATGATTCTCTTGACCCTCCAGATGCGCAGGGTGATGATCAGACTGATGGCGTCCCAGGGGCTGCTGGGGCCGTTGGCCACCGTGGACGCCACCATGGGTGCCAGAGACAGAACAATGACCGCCCCGTCAAACACCTGCAGGGAGGAGACACACGCAAGCCGGCATGGATGAATGTATACGCACACACACACAGACACACACTCACACACACCCACACACACAGAGACAACGCATGAAAGCATAACACCTACCACACGGCCACAGACCAGCAAGCGTGTAATATGACACGCTAATAGTAAAAAACACAAGAGTCGTTAGGTGAAATTTGTTTGTATTCCCAACATTTAGTATGGGGAAGAATGCAACACAACCGCTAAAGCAGCCTTTAATATCAGTGTGTCATGTAAACTGATTTGAGGAACTTCTCGTCACAGCTTGTGTGATGACTTTAATTACTTAAATTAATACTAATATTGATAAAACTCATATTTCATCAGATATATTTTTATGATTCTTTAACAGAAATGCTGCATCAACTCATATACACTGGAGGCCGTGGATTAGACCAGTGGCCTGGCCTCAGACAGAGAAAACTAATTACAGTGGCCTGGCCTCAGACACAGAAAACTCATTCCAGTGGCCTGGCCTCAGACACAGAAAACTAATTCCAGTGGCCTGACCTCAGACACAGAAAACTAATTCCAGTGGCCTGGCCTCAGACACAGAAAACTCATTCCAGTGGCCTGGCCTCAGACACAGAAAACTAATTCCAGTGGCCTGGCCTCAGACACAGAAAACTAATTCCAGTGGCCTGGCCTCAGACACAGAAAACTCATTCCAGTGGCCTGGCCTCAGACAGAGAAAACTAATTCCAGTGGCCTGGCCTCAGACACAGAAAACTAATTCCAGTGGCCTGGCCTCAGAAACAGAAAACTAATTCCAGTGGCCTGACCTCAGACACAGAAAACTAATTCCAGTGGCCTGACCTCAGACACAGAAAACTAATTCCAGTGGCCTGGCCTCAGACACAGGAAACTAATTCCAGTGGCCTGGCCTCAGACACAGAAAACTAATTCCAGTGGCCTGACCTCAGACACAGAAAACTAATTCCAGTGGCCTGGCCTCAGACACAGGAAACTAATTCCAGTGGCCTGGCCTCAGACACAGAAAACTAATTCCAGTGGCCTGACCTCAGACACAGAAAACTAATTCTTAAAGGGAAGTTATCCCTGGATTTTTTTACCCCTACTTTGATTTTGTCAAACATGTGATTATGGCCTTTTTATTGTTGTACTGGAATCTTACCTCCACTTTGTTCTCAATGTAGTCCCAAATCCCAAACACTACAATTCTGAAGACCGTCTGTGAAAAGACAGAGAAAGGATGGAAAGGGGAAGCTAAAAACACCCTCTGTATATGCAACATATTATGAATATGCAATTTGAATATGGATTAAAAATATGAGAAGTTAGTCCAATGTGATGGTAGTACAAACCCGATTCCAAAAAAGTTGGGACACTGTACAATTGTGAATAAAAACAGAATGCAATGATGTGGAAGTTTCAAATTTCAATGTTTTATTCAGAATACAACATAGATGACATATCAAATGTTTAAACTGTGAAAATGTATCACTTTAAGGGAAAAGTAAGTTGATTTTAAATTTCATGGCATCAACACATCTCAAAAAAGTTGTTTACCACTGTGTGGCATCCCCTCTTCTTTTTATAACAGACTGCAAACGTCTGGGGACTGAGGAGACAAGTTGCTCAAGTTTATGAATAGTAATGTTGTCCCATTCTTGTCTTATACAGGCTTCTAGTTGCTCAACTGTCTTAGGTCTTCTTTGTCGCACCTTCCTCTTTATGATGCACCAAATGTTTTCTATGGGTGAAAGATCTGGACTGCAGGCTGGCCATTTCAGTACCCGGATCCTTCTTTTATGCAGCCATGACATTGTAATTGATGCAGTATGTGGTCTGGCATTGTCATGTTGGAAAATGCGAGGTCTTCCCTGAAAGAGACGACGTCTGGATGGGAGCATATGTTGTTTTAGAACTTGGATATAACTGTCAGCATTCATGGTGCTTTTCCAGATGTGTAGGCTGCCCATGCCACACGCACTCATGCAACCCCATACCATCAGAGATGCAGGCTTCTGAACTGAGCGCTGATAACAACTTGGGTTGTCCTCGTCCTCTTGAGTCAAGATGACATGGCATCCCAATTCTCCAAAATGAACTTCAAATTTTGATTTGTCTGACCACAGAACACTTTTCCACTTTTCCACAGTCCATTTTAAATGATCCTTGGCCCAGAGAAAACGCCTGCGCTTCTGGATCCTGTTTAGATACGGCTTCTTTTTTGACCTATAGAGTTTTAGTCGGCAACGGCGAATGGCACGGTGGATTGTGTTCACCGACAATGTTACTAGAAGTATTCCTGAGCCCATGTTGTGATTTCCATTACAGTATGAGTCCTGTATGTTGATGCAGTGCCGTCTGAGGGCCCAAAGTTCACGGGCATCCAGTATGGTTTTCCGGCTTTGACCCTTATGCACAGAGATTGTACCAGATTCTCTGAATCTTTGGATGATATTATGCACTGTAGATTATGATAACTTCAAACTCTCTGAGAAACTCCTTTCTGATATTGCTCCACTATCTTTTGCCGCAGCATTGGGGGAATTGGTGATCCTCTGCCCATCTTGACTTCTGAGAGACACTGCCACTCTTTTTATACCCAATTGACATAATAAGTTGCAAATCGGTCCTCCAGCTGTTCCTTATCTGTACATTTAACTTTTCCGGCCTCTTATTGCTACCTGTCCCAACTTTTTTTGGAATGTGTAGCTCTCATGAAATCCAAAATGAGCCAATATTTGGCATGACATTACAAAATGTCTCACTTTCAACATTCAATATGTTATCTATATTCTATTGTGAATTAAATATAAGTTTATGAGATTTGTATATTATTCCATTCCTTTTTTACTCACAATTTGTACAGTGTCCCAACTTTTTTGGAATCAGGTTTGTATTTAAATTGCTCAAGACTTCCTTTTCTATATTGTTACATTTGGAAAATGTAATTTAAAATATTATTAAGTACTCTATGTTGGCTCTCAGTTTTTTTTTAATAGTTTTTACTGAAAATCTACAACTGCACTATTATTGTCAACATGTTATATATGAAAAACCCATAAAAAAAGTTTAAACATACAAACAATTATTCAGAAAACTCTCCCAAGTATCAAATGATTCCTTGAGTTTCTAAGTGCACAGTAAGCATCAGTAATTGGGCTTATTAGGGAAAGTGACTGATCTGAAACTGAATTAACCAGATCGGTTGATCCCCATTCAACTCTCAGCAGCATGATATAAAGTCAGAACATTCTTGGCCAGGGGTTCAGGAGTGTGTGATTGGAAAGTCTAACAGCCTCACATTCTTCATTATAAGGCCTATCCCCTACTTTCTGCTGAAAATATAATACTGTAAAATGTACTTGAGCTTGTGTCCTCAAAGGGGAGTACACCTAAGATATTAATATAAAATATTACCAGTAGGATTAGTTCTAAACCTTTCTAGAACTATCCAGTACTGCTATTTAATATTCTTGGCCATCTCGTGAAATCTTTGCTTTTAATTGAAGATTTCAGAAAATGAAATGTTTGCATTTAATTGAAAAGTGGCCTCATTCATCATACAGTAGCATCAACTACCCCACCGTCAGGTAAAAACACACAGATATTCCCCTTTTAGGGACCTGCTCTTTGATTGGTGGATCTGCAGCAGATGGTGACCTTTCAATATGTCACAGTCTCTATAGTTACAGACAGTTTGTAATTAACAGACCTTGAGAATTCTTCCCATCTGACACCTTTCATCTATAGTGTCAGGAAACAGAGGTGTTATAAGCTGTTGGGTGGATCAGATGACTGTAACCCACCCCTGAACCCTGTTAACCTCCTCTTTAATTATTTCTTAACCCTGCTGGTGTTAATTAATGTGGACAGAAGTGTCCACAAGATTTTATGTGGACAGAAGTGTCCCGAAATGATGTTTAAATCAGAAGAAATTGACTAATGGGGATTTTCTTCCGGTCCCCATTATGAAAAAGACAATTGTTTTGTCTTAAATGTTATGTTTATGGCAAAAATTACAATTCGGGTTAGGGTTGGAACTAGGGTAAGGGTTTGACATTATAAGTAGGTTAAGTTTAGGAAAAAGGATTCTGTGATTGAGGGTAAGGGTAGGGTTAGGCATGGACATACAGGAGACTGTTCTTGTGGAGTGTGTGTTAAATGTGTGTGTGTTCGTGTGTGTGTGTGTGTGTGTATGAACTTTGTCTTACCTCAGTGAAGAAGATTGAAAGGATGGCAAGGCTGATCCAATGGATTATGCTGGCAAATTGGAAAGCATTGGAAACTGGAAGAAAAATATGCGAAAAATCTTAATATATGTATAATATTATGTATTATTACAGAATATATGCAGAATATTTGCTACCAGATTAAGAGAAGAAATCCTTTAAGCTTGAGGAATAGGGACGAGTACAACACTGGGGTACTCTTCACAGAAAGGATCTAGGCATTCAAAGCACATGGTGATCTTGCAAGCTCTTAAAAAAGTGCAACACAGTATTGTGCCTTTTTATTTTAAAGTTTCTAATTTGTCTAATAAATCACAAAATATATGTATGACAATGTATTTTTCACTGGGCTGGTGACGTGATGTAATTGGCCAAAAGTACCCAATCAACAGCCTGAAATTGCACGCCCTTTCTTTTCCTAACAGAAAAAAAGACACTAAATTTAAACCTTTGGTTACTTCATTGTTATAGTGTACAAATATTGTCCAAACATTTGGAAATTCTGTTTTTTGACTGTACAGGATATAACAGTAAGCTGTTGTCACCATTATTTTGTCCTGCCTTTTCCCACCTTTTCTAATTGGCCACTGAAACAGTGTTGTGCTTCCTCACGCCCACCTTTCTTCTTCTCCTTCCCTGATCTGATCAGCCCATGCATCCCTCCCTACCGCTCCTTCCATTAAGCCGTGTGCCAACCTCTACCTCTCCATCTCCGCCAGCGCTAATCTCTCTCTCTCTCTCTTTGTGCATTCATCCCACACCCCCTACACTCCCTCCTCGCCTCTCCATTTGTCTTCCCAGATCTGGCATCAGGACAGCCAGGGCAGTCAGGATAAATGATAATACATCTGAAGTGACTGGTGTCCTGTAGTCTCCAGAGCAGTGAAGAGTGGAGTGGAGCGAGAATCAGCTATCAATACTGTCCTGTCTCTTGGGGGAGGTCTCAAATGGCACCCTGTTCACTACTTTTGACCAGGACTCACGACTCTGTAGGCAATGATGTGCTATTTGGGACATACCTTGGCTCACATCTCGTAACATAATCGATGGCAACATCTGCCCAGGCAGTCAGTGCTGTTAAGGAGAGACTAACTTAACGCTTCAGGCGTAAACTAAACGCCAGAGCGGAGATACAAAATCTGGTTTTCAGGAGGCAACGGAAACTAGGCTGAGGGAAGACTGTATCCTTGGAAACCGGACGTTTCCGGTCTAGTCCTGCCTTAGTGATCAACTTATCTTCTAGTAATAATGGCTCCACACTGATTGTGAGATATGTAAAAAAAAAAATGCTGTTCAGTGTAACAGTGTGCAGGGATATTTCTTCACTGTTAACGGTAGAGATAGTTACATTGCAGATGCCTGGTGTCTATAAGGAGTTCCACAGTCAAGAAGACCACCACCAAGATGACTAGAGCAACCAGGATACAGTTGAAGCCTGCACTGAGCAGACACACCTGCCACAAGGCGACCCTCCGACCACAGCACGGCTTCAACCAGTTGGACCTGGACAGAGGGAAGTGTTTAAGAGCAGAGGAGAAGACGGAGAGAAAGTAGGCGCAGAGATTGGTAGACAAAGAGAGAGATTAGAAGTCAGTGTTAGCATAGCAAAACAGGAAGTAGCCTACTTGTGTGTTGACAGTGTTTTTCGTCCATGTTGGTATACCTAATTTCCTTCTTGATTGGATTCCATGTTATGGTTTTTCTCAATCGCTTTGGCTAATTTTTATCATTATCAAAACTGTAAGCACAATTGTCACAACTGTTTTATGGGACATACAGTGGATATAAAAAGTCTACACACCCCTGTTAAAATGCCAGGTTTTTGTGATTAAAAGAATAAGACAAAGATAAATCATGTCATAACTTTTTTCACTTTTAATGTGACATATAATGTGAACAATTCAATTAATAAAAATAAATAAAAACCTTACAATAACCTGGTGTGCACACCCTCTTATAACTGCATTCAGAATTAACCAACCACATTCAAACTCATGATAAATAGAAGTTATTACACACCTGCCATCATTTGACTCTGATTAATCACAAATAAAGTTCAGCGGTTGTCATCAAGTGGAGAAAATATGGCACAACAGAGACATTACCAAGAACTGGACGTCCCTCCAAAATTGATGAAAAGACAAGAAGCAAACTGGTCAGGGAGGCTTCCAAGAGGCCTACAGCAATATTAAAGGAACTGCAGGAATTTCTGGCAGGTACTGGCTGTGTGCTACATGTGACAACAATCTCCCGTATTCTTCATATGAATGGGCTATAGTGTAGGGTGGCAAGACGGAAGTCTTTTCTTACAACGAAAAACATCCAAGCCCGGTTGAAGTTTACAAAAACAAACGTCAAGTCTCTCAAAAGCACGTGGGAAAATGTGTTATGCTCTGATGAAACCAAGGTTGAACTTTTTGGCCATAATTCCAAAAGGTATGTTTGGCGCAAAAACAACACTACACATCACGCAAAGAACACCATACCCACAGTGAAGCATGGTGATGGCAGCATCATGCTTTGGGGCTGTTTTTCTTCAGCTGGAACCGGGGCCTTAGTCAGGGTAGAGGGAATTATGAACAGTTCCAAATACCAGGCAATTGGCATTTGGAAGCTGAAGTTCACCTTCCACCATGACAACAACCCACAGCACACATCCAAATCCACAAAAGCATGGCTTCACCAGAAGAAGATTAACGTTTTGGAATGGCCCAGCCAGAGCCCAGACCTGAATCCAATTGAACATCTGTGGGGTGATCTGAAGAGGGATGTGCACAGGAGATCTGACAGATTTGGAGTGCTTTTGCAAAGAATAGTGGGCAAATATTGCCACGTCAAGATGTGTCATGCTAATAGACTCCTACCCAAAAAGACTGAGTGCAATAATAAAATCAAAAGGTGCTTCAACAAAGTATTAGTTTAAGGGTGTGCACACTTATGCAACCAGGTTATTGTGAGTTTTTTGTTTTATATTTTTCCCCCTCAAGGATTTCAGTTTGTTTTTCAATTGAATTGTTCAGGTTATAAGTCACATTAAAGGTGGACAAGGTTCCGATATGATCTTTATCTTTGTGTCATTCTTTTACATCACAAGAACCTAGCATTTTAACAGGGGTGTGTAGACTTTTTATATCCACAGTACAAGAATGTCAGTTTTGGCTAGCTGATTACCGATTTCAACTGTAGGTTTTTATGTAGGTCTACTGGGAAAAGTCAATACTGTACAATACAGTAGTACACAGAAAAAGGATATGCACATTTGTATATATACAGTAAATTTAGCAATGTGTTACATATACACAGAAAATTTACATTTACATGTACATTTTTACATATTTCTTATATGTAAAGTCATAGATAGTAAACAGTATATTTGCCACAAAATGACATCAATGCAACAATAGGTTCTGTAAAAACAATGAATTGCACCTCCTCGTGTTACATGACACTACAAGTTCCCATCTTCTTGTTGAATATCCTGTCACTCTTGTCGGTCTGGCAAGAGATTTTCATCAATATCACATCTGATGTTTTCCCTTGTGATGCACCGGAGGAAAAATCTCCTTGCGATACCTATTTTCTTACTATGTCACCTGGCAGGTATTTTGCCAATGTAGCAGACATCATAAACATACTATGTTAAATATTTAACCTTTTGCACATGTGCCAAAACGTGTGCAATTTGCTTAAATTAATAAGAAATTAAAATCTGGTGTGAACAAGAAATTAATTGAAGCTAACTAAAAATTGTTATCATTCGAGAATTGAGGCAAAGTGATTGAGGAAAAACTGTAGTATTACTAAAATTCCAATGGCTGACATATATTCCTTATAATCACCAGAAGGGGGTGCTATTTAACACATATAACCACATCTATACAGTGTGGTGGACCAGTTTCTTAATCTGAGCCTGGGATTCGTGGGCCAAGACTGGGGACACCGTAAAGAGAACAGAGGCTGCATTAAGAGAGACACTGAGGTTCTTTGAGAAAGTCGCTAGTCTCTCAGGCAGATCTGTGAGAGGAATAGTAAAGGAACTCTATTTAGAGGTCAATGAAGGGTTGGTCTGTAGATTGAAAAGCTCCATACAACATTAACAAATTTTAAGTGACTAGAATAAAATTTATGGATAAAATGCTACATATAAATACATAATATTTTTTCTATATATGTGATGTTTTTCTATAATGAAATATTGAATACTTGTGAATGCTTTGTGTTGGTCAGAACAGAATTCCGTCATTGTCCATGATCCTACCTGACATTGATAACCTAATCTCTTTTTCCACACCCACTGTTGCCTCTCTCTATTAGCAGTGGGAGACAGACAAGGGGAAATGATGCCAGAACTCCAGCCAGAATGGAAAATTGGCTCGTACTGCTTTACACTTTTTTCTGCTCCACACGTACTTGGCCTGGCATACAGAGAGCTTGGCTAATCACCCCAGTTCTGTGATCATGTCTTCACTCCCTAGCATGGCGCTAATTCCAGCTAAAGTAGTCAGTGTTGGTGGGGAGAGTCGGTAGTGGTTGAATGGAATAAATCTGTATTTCTACTGGCTGTGGATACGACCCTTTCAAGATAACTGGTCTGCCAAACCAAAAGATCTGGATATCGCTGAAGCTTCTGAGCATGCGCAGATCACGTTCAATGCATGTGTTTATTCTCAACACAGTCTCTGCTATAGTCTACTTGTGTAGCAGACAACTAGATCAAAACTGAGTCAACATCTTGAATATCACATAATGACCCAAGTATTTTAAATAGGTCAAACAGGACCAAATTTAATGAAAGACAAATAAAGGACTGCATTCAATCATGAATCTTAATTCTTCAAGTAATAGCGATGATGTGGAATCCTTCTGCATAGTAACCATTTGATGTAAATCAGTTGTAATTCAGGGGTATGTGCATTTTGATCTTTGTGACTGTGTGGTTTTAAAGTAGTCTTCAGTGTTCTTTTAAAGTAGTCTTCAATGTTGTTTTACAGTATATGTCAATGTTGTTTTAAAGTAGTATTCAGTGTTGTTTTAAAGTATTCTTCAGTGTTGTATTGAATACAGCGTACAGTGAACATATTTTAGAGCAGGTGTTAGCAAACTATAGCCTAACCTATTGCTTGTTATTCTTCCCTAAATGTACATAAGCTTCAGGATGTTCTGTATTTTTTGGTCTGCCAGACTAAAGATTCAGAAAAAGTTGGATCCACAGCCACCTAATTTGGAAGACATTTAATTTTATTGACTGAAATTCATGAACATAGAATAAATTAAAATCTGAATTTCTATACAGTGAGGTAAGGATTTGGACTGTAGTGTTTTCACTGGAATGTTACTAATAATAAAACAATTTAAAGTAAATGTTTCATTTATTAGTGGGCTTTGAAGAGTAAAACCATCATTCAAAATAAGTTTACAACATTGCACAGAAGATTATTATTCAATGATACTCTTACATTTTAATTCCAGGGATAACTAGTGTGGAGTATCTACCAGAGTGTTCTGTTACGTAGGCTGATTTTGAGGAGTGAACTGAGGTAGAGCGGAGATTTGTCTAAGATGGACTAGTAGAAACTTTGGTACTAGTGAGTCTTGTGTTGTGTGTGCAGCGAGAGCCAGTTCACGGAAGCATTAAGATCACAATGATGAGTTTGGGGGGAACTGGTCAAGCTAATATACTGAATATTAGCGGACAACCAGTAATTGCATCAGTACTTCCTTAAGCTGAAGAGCATTACTTATGTTTTACTGGACTGTAGTAGTTGGAGAAAAGTGTGTTCTTTTTGTAGTTAGCTGTCAGATGTATTAGCAATATTTCTCTGTAATAATAGACTTAACCCTGTTAAGACAAGATATCGAGCAAAGTGCTCTTACAGTGGCTGATGGGCTTGCTTTCTTCAGTTCCTCTCTGTCTCTACTTCTCTGAAGTTAGTGGTACGTTCACTAGACACAGTCAAACCTACAAGCCTGTAAACAAGGCCAGGCTAATCTCATACAGCCATAATCATGCTGTTAGCAATCATCTTTCTGGCGCTCTTTGAGGCTCTGTGGAGATGAAGTGTGTGTGTTGGGCCAGATGGTGCTGACTGTCACTACAGCGTCTGTGGCCAGGCCTCAGCCAGACAGGAAGCAGTCATCAAGCCAGTCTGTAGACCTCAGGTCCACGTCCCCTCATTTTCCTCTACGCTCCACGGGATTGGACAGAGGAAAGGGGGAAGGGTGGAGTGAGCATACAGAGCTTGTTAGAAAAGGGTCAACAGATAAAGAGACTGGTAATACGTTGTAAATCAAAGCATGCTTTGTATATGAAGGCTTGTTTTCACTTCAGTGTTCAGTGTCTTCAAAATATATACTCTCGGCCCTGAAGAGTTCACCACAAATGATAAATCTGGACCAAGTTGGTTCTCCAGTGCCGAAGCAGTGTATCGCAACGCAGATGAGTCATAACCTGTTATGAACATGTCCGTGTCCCTAAAAACGGAAGTGCTCTGGGGAACTGGTTTTGGCATACTTCCTTATTGAGTGAAGAGTGCGATAAGAAGCAGAGCGGCTTGGTGGAATGTCCATCACAGGATGCCAGTCTTGAACCATGCTGTTGGGACGAGGCAATGACATAATAAGATGGAACCACAAAACTGGAAAAAAGTGGGTGGCCTCTTTAATTGCCACACCACATATGATACTTAAAGTTTTTTTTTGGACAAACACAAGCTGCTAGGTTTAAATCAAATTTGTACCCTCTAAAAAATGGCTGATTTATTACAAATACACAAAGTTATTTCAGTGGATCATCATAGAGTGTGACATATATATGAGAAAAACAGTGCTACAAATCATTTCACTGTTGTAGTGTATACAGAAACAAAAAAACTTGAAGAAATGGAGTTGCCTTAACCAATCAAAAATAGACTCAGTTCATTCTATCTACTGTATTGCAGCAGTGAAAATATATTTTGTCATTAGTTCATGGACATAGATGCATAAGCCACTTAACACACTTGTGTCTGTGACCTCAGTTGAATGAGTTGAGTTGCTTTGGGACTGTTCTATGCTGTTAGATTCTGCATTCAAATGCATATAAGGAATGTATAATTTCATACTTCATTTAAACTGTCCTCCACAGACATAATTTCTTGAAAAATAATAATAAGAAAAATATATTAATTTCTCAGACAATAATCTTCTGTAGGAGTTGTCAAAGTAGTAAAGATAAATTACCCTGTTCATACGTAATCTTAATGTGCTGAAAACCCTTCAGGGATTCCTAAAGGACAAATTATACTTTAATAGAGTGAAAATGCAAAAACTGCCTGGGAGTAACTACATTGCAATTATGTATACCTAACAAGACAGTATGGGGCAAATTTGACTCTGATTAAGGAAAGAACATAATAAAAAGCAATTCCAATAAAGATTTTACATAAAGCAGGGTAGATCTGTAGGAAACCAGTTATGCCTGCTTTTGAGTCAACAGACAACAGATGTCAGACATCACAACACACAAACCAGTCACCACACACAGACCAGTCACCACACACAGACCAGTCACCACACACAGACCAGTTACCAGACACAGACCAGTCACCACACAGACCAGTCACCACACACAGACCAGTTACCAGTCACAGACCAGTCACCACACACAGACCAGTTACCAGACACAGACCAGTCACCACACACAGACCAGTCACCAGACACAGACCAATCACCACACAGACCAGTCACCACACACAGACCAGTTACCAGTCACAAACCAGTCACCACACACAGACCACTTACTACACACAGACCAGTCACCACAAACAGACCAGTCACCACACACAGACTAGTCACCACACACAGACCTATCACAGTCTACAGCATGCAGACATGGTTGTGTCATTGACATGACATCACACAAAACAATATTCTTAGTAGTCAACATTAATGACCTACAAGAGTGAATATTACCTAAATATGGAAAGCACTATTATGTCCTTATCTCAGGTCATGTCTGAACATGCATGTCCCAAATGAACACACTCTGATACTGGTCTGTCTCTTTCCTCTCTTCTTTCACTTTCTATTACATCCTGTATTTGGTGCTCTCTCACTCCTACCATCTGTATTTTTTATCATGCTCTCTTCCTGTCTCTCTTCCCTATGTCTCTATATCCATCTCTGTCTCTTTCCACACATCCGTGTAGGACAGGTTGATAAAGCCATCAGTGGAGCTGGTAGTGTGGAGGAGATTGAGCTAGGCTGTACAAGGAAACGGAGGTGGTAGATTAAGTCATGAAAGTGATCAATACAACATAGCTGAGCAGAGCGGTGAAGGAGTGTGTAGCCAAACTCAGCAGTCAGGCAGCATCCATTCATCAGAGTGCTGATGGTCACCTGATTAAGACAAGGACTCCAATTCCAACACACAGTGACAGATTGCAATAGACAATCCATATCTCTAACATCCACCTACCACTGTGGTCTGAACACTTATACTGTGACTTTTGTTAAGTATTCAGATTGCTTCATTTTACATATTGCTGTGTTTTGCACTGAATTTAGAATTTATTCAATCTTTTTTTGTTCACATCAAGCTATACAAAATACCTCATAATGACAAAGCAAAAAACTGTTACTAAGATGCTTGGGCCAATTCATAAAAAATGACCCATTCAGATGCTTTGCCGTAACACTCCAAACTGATCTCAGATACCGTACATCCTGAGATATTTCTAGAACTTGAACCCAGTAAACCTGTAACAAATGTAAAGGATCGGACATTTAGAAAGGCATACACCTGTCTATATATGGTCCCATACTTCATAGTGTAAGTCACAACGAAATCTAACATATTAAGTTCAGGGAACTGTCCACAGACCTCTGTGATAGAATTGTATCAAGGCATAAATCTGAGGTTATAAAAACATTGCTTAAGCATTGAAAGTTCTCCAGGGCACAGGGGTCTCAATCATTGTGAAATGGAAGAAGTTGGGAACCACCAAGACTCTTCCTAGAGCTGGCTACCTGGCCAAACTAAGAAAGAAGACCCTTGGTCAGGGAGGTGAACAAGAACCCAGTGGACACTTTAACAGAGCTTCAGAGTTCCTCTGCAGAGATGGGAGAAACTTCCAGAGAGACAACCATCTCTGCAGCACTCCTTCAATCAGGGGCTAGACCGAAGCGACTCCTGTGTAAAAGGCATGAGAGAGCATGAGGAAAATGATTATCTGGTCGGATGACACCAAAATCGAGCTATTAAACCTGAATACCAAGCTCTGTCTGGTGAAAAAAGGTACCGCGTCTGGTGAAAAAAGGTACCGGTCACCGTCGGGCTAATACCGTCCCTGCGGTGAAGCATGGTGGTGGGAGGATGTCTTTATGTGGCCCAGCAAATCTTCAATAAATTGACTCAAAATCATGTTTTCCCTTGGTCATTATGGAATATTGTGTGTGGATTGATGGCAAAAAAATTTTTTATCAGTTATAAAGTACGTCGATAACATAAAAGGAAAGGAGGCTGAATATTTCCGTAGGCACCGTACTTGACCAGGTGCTACTACTGCTCAAAATATTTACAGGTACTCACTCTGATTGCGCAAAATAAGTTACACACAGAGCAACAGCTCTTTGATCTCTTCATCAGGGCACGGATTAGAGCCAGCCTTATCAGCCAATCACAGTGGATTTGTATTACACAATCTATTTGCTCAAGCATCACACCATGATTAAGGGGAGCAGGAGGATGGAGCGGGAAGGAAGGAAAGAGAAAAGGAGGCTTTCCTTTCTCTTTCCTATATTACTTCTTTCGTTTCCCCATTTAGGTTTTCTGCAGTTTAACACATTAGGCAGGACATGGTCCTTAGATAAATTACCATTGCCAGTTCAGACAGGAAAACCGAGTGGTCATTGGTTAGCCACATATCAGCTGATTCCGGGGATCGTTCCAATCACAATATCAGATTTCGCACTGACTATTTAATGGTCAGGTCCCTCATTTAGTCTGATGTGCGCTGGTTCTAGCATGCAGGTGCGAAACCACCCAACACCAGTCCCTCCACATGTTTGTTCCTTCAGGGGATCGGTACTGTGTACCTTGCCTATTACCGATTGTTTTTAATGATATTGTGGTGTTGATATCATTACTAGTAATATTGTATATACAATCATGTGATGGAATCATGCGAGTTACCTCAGAGGAGCAGAACCTAACACCAAAGCATGCAAATAAATTGTTGTACATGTCTACAAAAAATTGTTATACTAATATGTGGCGTTGTCTGAATTCCAGGAAGTATACTGTAGACCAGACTGGTTCCCCAGTGTAGAGATACAGGTTGTGAGAGAGAAAGAAAAACAGAGGGGTTAAGGACAGAGAAAGATGGGAATAGAGGGTGGTGGGAAGCAGAAAGAAGAAGACAAAGAGAATTATCAATCAGAATGACACTCTAATAAAAGCATTTTCTCTGAACTGAACTGCTTTTCAATGGGCAGAGCGTACATTGTATTGGTACTATTGTGCGGAGTAGGTCCCCTTGATAAGTTATAGTAAGCAAGTTGGATTGATCTTTCTATGACTTATTTCTGTGCGCAGTGTCCAATTTCTGACAAACTGAAATACATCAATATTTGTCCAATGCCTGACAAAACTCACTGCAGCATTACTGCACAAATCAATTTGAAACGTTTCTGAGAGGGAAAGACTGGACTGGCATCACAACTTGTACCCCAATGGCTTCAACTAATTCACACCATTCTGAAGCCCTGTGTGAGGACAGCTTGAGAGGGATGTAGAGGAAGGAAACTAAAACCTCCCGCCCTAATGACAACTTACTCCCCCCTCGGCTAATTTGAAATTCAATCTCACCTGACAAAAATGAGCCCTCAGACTCCACAGCAGCATGGCGCCCCTCTCAAAACGCTCCCCACAAAAACAAACGTTCCCGCCAGCTAGCTTCCACGGCGTGGGCAGACACATAAAGGTTTTTGCTAAAGCAAGCACAGAGAGGGGAATACCAACTAAGCACAAAATATATACTGAGCATTAGTGATGTGCTGAAATTGCAGGTAATTAATTTTACATTTGAAAGGTTCCCCATTACTGATGCCCAGCCATCAGCGATCGTGGCAACCTAAGTCTGGAACTGGCAAACAGAAATATGAATTACGGCTTCATGACTTTTCAGACCTAACACACTTTAGAAAAAATCATATTGTCAAAAGGCTATTCATATTTGTTTATACATTTTGACTTGACATATTTTTAACTGATAAATTCAAATACTTGGCTAATTTATGTATTACAGCAATCAAATTGGATAATTACTGTTAGAAGTAAGTAAATGTCTAACATCAATGACGTAGGTTTGTATTGTTTATTGGGGTGGGTCATGGTCACTGGATACCAGAATGTTCATACTTTTCCAGGGGGGACCCCCCCCCCCCCCAATTCTACACCCCTGTCTATCATTAATAGTAATGATTAATTGTAATGTGGTTAGTGTCATTAAAACTGCAGTGGCATTTCTACAGGATTAGTGAGCCAAGGAACCCAAGGGGACAAAATGTGGTTTGTTTTGCAGAGTAGCTTTCTTTGCTCTGTTCCTGAGACTTGTTAATGTGGCTAGCAATGTAGATGATCTCAGGATGACCACTATTCTGCGTCAGTGACTACCCTGAATTTGTGTAGCACAGACAGAAGGAAACTTAGACCCATTTATTTACACTGATCAATTTATTGACTTGAGGCACCTACAAAGAGCAATATTTCTTTTTATTGAGGCCACCACACAGCATTATTTCATTAATTCAGGGCCCGAATTGTTAGCCAGAATCATTAGCCAGATAATCAATCTAGAGGCAGTGTACTTTCACTTTCAAAACTATAATAATAATTACACCATGTCAATTTTCTTTATGTATGTTCAATAAAAAATATTTTAAACATATTTTCATGATGCAGCCAGTTCACTTCACCTAGTGCAGAAAATGAAGTTTTAAAATTCTAGTTGTTCTTTGACAGAGAAATAGCCTTTTTATACCGGCTAAAGTGAGATAGATCTATCTGTGTCTGCAGTGAAGCTGAGAAGCTGCTCTGAGCTAATAGGTTTTTCCCAGAACAGTTGATCTCTTTCCCTCTTTGCCAGAAAAGCAATCTCACACTTTGCATGTCTGTGAATATCAACCACCAGCGCTGCCATGGTTCTCCCTCCTTCCCTCCTCTCAAGGTGATTCCATCTGGGTCTATTTTGGAGTGCAGGGTGTGTGAACAAAGCATTGGGCTTGGTCTATTTGGTGGGCCAGGCTCTGCACTGATGTCAGCTTATACTCCCTGTGTTGGATAAAGTATTGAAACCACAATCTCTGAAATTCTTTTTTTGTTCTCACTGCGTTTTCGCTTCAATCCTAGGAGACTTCTTCCAGCACCAGTCCACATTCTCAGAGGTGTGCCTCCCTGGACCCCATCCCCTCCTCCCTTCTTCAGATCATCTCTGGGGACACTCTCACATTTCTCAGCTCCCTAACCAACTCATCCCTGAGCTTTCCCTCTGACTTCAAGATAACCAGAGTTACTCACTGTCTCAAGAAACCAACACATGACCCCCTGTCACGTCAAAAAGGCTTGTCTTACATGATGTGCTATCGCTGACCAACGCCCCCATTATCTTCTAGAACAAACTCTGTGACCCCAACCAGTCAGGCTTCAAGACGGTTCACTCATCCAGACTGCTCTCTGCTGTGTCACAGATGGTGTCCTCACTGGCCCTGCTGACTATCCTCTGGTCTCATTCTCCTTGTTCTATCCATTGCCTTCAACACTGTGAACCATCTGACCCCCCCCCCCCCCCCCCCATCAGGGCTGGACGTCTTAGGCTCCGCGTACTGTTGAATTGCATTCCACCTGGCAGGCCGCTCCTACCTGTCACGAAAGGATCTCGATCTGCTTTCGCAGGCTGTCACCTCTGTGGTCCTCCAGGGCTCGGTCCTCTTCTCTCTACACACCTAAGTCACTTGTCTCTGTCACATCTTAACCACGGCTCTTGTAAAAATCACTATGTGAATGACACTCGACAACTTTTCACCTTTCCCCTCCGCTGACATCCAGTCCCTGTCCACTTCAAAACCTTTTCACAGGGGTTGAGTACTCCATGGCGTCGCCTGTCCAGAATTCAGACAACCTTGGAGGCCTTTTGGAAGAGCAGCCCAGTCAAAGGGCTCCTCTGTCTGCTTTGTATAAAAGCATATGCTATATGAATAAACAAAAAAAAGGTCTCAACACACAGTGAGATACAGTATGTCGACAATGTGAGTGAGACACCTCCAAGGCTGAGAGATAGAGGGGGGAAGAAAGACAGACAGAGAAAGTAGCTGTTTGACAAATGCACAGGTAACCTTAAATCTCAGGCCCTGGATTACCTTCCTGTAGCCATCCCTCAGGCAGACAGACAGACAAATGTCTCCAGGAGATAACCAGGTGTCTGGCTTGTGATTCCCAGGTGGCTCCCGGACAAGTTCTTCTGCACTTTAATTTCATCATTCCAAACTGGTCAAAGCCTCAAGCGAATCATTAATGCCATACAGTAATGCTTAGGAGTAATCATTTCTAATATGAGTTATATTTGAGTTCTCTCTGCAGGAGACGAAGACATCAAAACTTCAAGTAGGCTTCAAGTAGTCACTCAGGATAGAATACACTTCGTCGGCGACCGCAAGCGGAAAAGGTTATTTAAAGCGTTAGACTGGGTTGTGAGCACGATTTCCAAAAACGAAAGAGGGGTGTTATCTTCTGCTTCCTATCCCAACAGGACTCCGCCTTTAGATGGGCCATCTGGTATCAGACCAGTCCCAGCCCCACCCTGAGCTCAGATCATATCACAGTGGTAAGATCAGCGACATATGCTTCTGCTTCCATTACCTCCCATGTTTGGCAAGCAACAGCCTGGCTCCAGTTGAGGTCATGTGTATTTTTCCCCCATACTGTTTTACTACACGCTACGCTGCCCAATGCTTCCCCAACATGGACAGCACCCAGGTAAGCGTCCAGGTAAAAGGTGAAATGCAACAGATGATAGATGTTAGGTGTGTGTGTGTGTGTGTGTGTGTGTGTGTGTGTGTGTGAGAGATTGCATGCATGCGTGCACCACAATGGCTAACAATTGCAACTACTCCCTGATGCTAGCTAAGAACAACCACCTCCCACATTGTCAACACCCACATGCATGTGATCCTTTCATATCCTTCCTCCTAGAAACATGGATCCATGCAAACCATACCAAAGGTTCCTGCCAACGTTTAGTTTTTTTGTACATTGGTGTATTATTCTGTCTGAACGGATGTGTTTGACAAAGCTGGGGTACTGCCATGTTTTAGGACAAACCCTAGGCCCAGCTTACTGATACATGGCCTGGTATTGATCTGGGTGTTGTACACAATGTAGAGCCTCAGACCTCTTTGCTACTTGGGAGGCCAACACTCATTTTGACATCATCACAAACAACTTTGACGGTGGCTGTCACAGAGTCGTCAGGGAAAGAGAGAGAATGCTATGCAGAAAGAGAAAGAAAGGGAGAGAGAGATTGCTAGGCAGATAGAGAAAGAAAGAGAGAGCCAATCTGGATGATGGGAGGCACTGAAGGAGCTTTGCTAGTTCTAATGAAATGTGACAGGCAGGCATAAACTTGAATATGAAGTGAACCATGATTACAGGCGATTAGATAACAATCACCACAAACTGCAGCCAGAGATTGTGTGTCTGCCCTCTTTTAATGTGTGTGTGACTGCCTGGAGTCTGATTCCCATGTGGGGTGGGGTGGAGTGGGCCAGTAGAGTAGGTGTGTAAGAGCGACAGCGTTAACAAAAGGTCAGGTCCACCTTCAGAGTGCTACAGGCCAGGGTATGTAAACTTGGCCGTCAGTCAGAGATGGTGGGAGCTTCATCACAGGACGCCTCCAAAACAGGTTCCCTACCCAGAGACACAGCATGTTGACATGAGCGGCTTTCTGTTGATTCGGTTCTGCTGGATGTTGCTACATGAATACAGGCAACCTTTTATGGCAGCACAGTGATAAAATGCAGCCTTTTAGAATGCAAGACTGTTACCCGATCTGGCCTCAATGAGACTGTATTGCAGTCCCTGCACATTAATCACAGTGGACAGTTATGAAAATCATTGTTTTACTCAACCTCTTGGAGATGAGATGATCTCATTTAATTTCCTTTGCAAAATGTAGGGCAGTTATCACACTGAGAACAAGAAATGTTGACTGAGATCAGTGGTCTTCTGTTTGTATGACTATCCACTGTCTCAAATAAACACCTTTTTGTATATACCTTGACTGTGATGCCGCGAGACGCAAAACAGAGTACACACATCCATAAGTCAGCCAGTCGGTCCGTCTGATTTCAGTGCAGTTGGGCACCTCTATAACAATATACCTCCATCTCTCTCCCTTTCCCCCTCTGTCCCTTTACTCTCTGAGAGACAATGAGCCATGTAACGCAGGGAGAGAAAGTGATCCAGTTTCCTGCAGAGAGTCAGTGGAGCGCAGGACACATTCCTCTGTGAAATACAGTATCATTTTGACGGTGGATTTCCACCCTCTCCTTGCACTGGTGTTAGTGATGCTGCTCGTGTCTCCATTTGTCCCAACTTCACTTCATCATTCAGCCACAGCGATAAATGAGGTTTATTTCTCTCCCATGTCCTTTCTAAAGGTGACTTCTCTCCCTTTATAATGTGGTCTTGTCCCCAGAGCAGTCAGATATGAACATGTTTTTCAAACCTCTGGTTTGTCCATTATATTGCATGTTACACTTACGGGCTAGAGAGGGACGATTATGAACCATTAATATCTATTCGTAAATGTGATACAACATTACGCCCCTATTCTAGAGGAGGTCTCTGTTATATAGTGGTACTTGAAGGCTGCCGTGAGGAAGTAGGTCCACTGCTGTTGTCTAAGTAGGGCCGATCGATACAGTAATGAGCAGGCATGTGCGTAAGCATTCAGGAGCTAGCACTGCTGAAATCCACAGAATAATATTGGGTGAATATGAATTGCAAATTCTCACTTGAGACGGTCATTTGGTACAACATGCTATGGGCTAGCTGCTCTCACAGCACCATATTCTGAACACTCTATACAATCATAGAAAGCCAATGAGAATTGGAGTCGGGCTGGAAGCCCTGCCTTTCTAGGTGATATAATCACGACTCATTCTCTGATTCTTCCGCTCTTGGTCCCACTGAACAAAAAGCCTCCAGCTTCTTTAATCAAACATTGGACGATAATATAGTCAACGTTACTTCCACTTCAGTCCACGTCATTTGCAAATTCTTAAAAAAAAGTTCTTGGCAAAAACTGTTGGCTATTGTTTTGTCTGTTTAGCTTGGCTCTTTGTAAAATTGCTCATGAGAATTATTTGTGCAAAAGCTGCCAGGCTGGGTTCAAGTTCTTAACCATGTAATTCAATTTTCACCATGTCACTCATCTCACTCAAACCTGCTGTGTCCAACACCCCCAGGTGGCATATTTACATTTAAGTAATTTAGCAGATGCTCTCATGCAGTGCAACTAACAGTGGTGAGTGTACATTTTCACACCGTTTTTAGACAGTGACACATTCCTCAGAAAAATGAACGGCTCTATATTCCATCACTTGGGTTTGAAATGATAGATAATTATAGGGATGAAGGGCAGACTGTCAGCCTTAATGTTTACTAAAGTGGAGGAACTAAGTCCCCAACTGATCAGGGATGATCTCCATGTAGGCCATGATCCAAAGTAAACCACCTCATCTGTAAATCTTGGTGTAGGTAGTGTTATGGCTTCACCATGTATGAATGCAACTAGAACTGGCTCACTTGCGACAGGTTGGATTTTGAAGTGTACAGACACAACCAAATGCCTAAACACATTGAGCCGTGCTTCCTCAAGCAGCAGGGCAATAACAGCCAACACACTGCCATAGCTACCAAGGAGATTTCAGGGCCAATTTTATAAATGTATAAAACGATTTACCGGCCAAGTCAATCACCCCATCTGAATCCAGCTGAGTGTACCTTTCAGATGCTGAATACAAGACTTTTGAAATACTTTTGATACTCTAATACAGTGGTCTCCAACCATTTAATGTACAAAATGTATTCCAAAGCTGGCACACAAGAATCAACTTGCCTACTAATTCTCAAGCCTTTGACTAGTTTATTCAGGTGAGCTTTTTCAGGGCTACAACAAAATGTAAGTCTGGGGGCCCACAAGGGGTTTGAGAACAATTTTACATCAAAGCATACATTTCTCTCATAATTATAGTGATAGAAAATCAAAACAATGAAATCATATATTTTTTCCTAATGTTTACCAAGGCATTATGCAGAATGTTTGCATTGTAATTTAAGAACATTTCTATAATATATCTGCTGTTATTGTGGAATGATATTGTTTCACAACATTAAGTCACTACAAATTATTTTGTGAGTATGTAAAAGCGCATCCTAAAATGCAGATTTTCTACTGGTCAACAGAACAATGCAATCTACTTCACAGCGAGTGATGTCATATTGAAACACAATAATAAAAATTGCACCGCTAATTAGCAAGTCATTTCACACGGTTATACGAAACTGAGATAAGTAAATACAAATGACCCATGTTGCACCAGGCACAGACGGCAGACACAATCCCATCAGCCTTCTTTAACAGAGATTCACCCTTGAGTCCTTTACTATAGAGCCACTGCTGATGGTGAATTCTAATGGAGCTGCCCAGAGAAAGAGACCAAACAGCCCTGATAATGAGGATTAATGGGAAGATTAGTTTACCATTTAAATTATACTCCCGTTAGAACAAGATATGCACAACGTTCCCAAGTTCAAGCCTCATGGATTTAAATGGGATTGCATGTAGAAAAGAGAATTATGACTTTTATTACTTCTACTGGCAGGATTTTTACAAGCAGACATTTTGTACTAATGACTTGGATTGGAAATAGTGACCCTAACCCTAATATAGTGAATAGTACAGCTGAGGCTAAAATAATAGAAAGAAACAAAAAAATCACCTTTTAACCAATGATGGACATTTCATGTGTTTGGGCCATACTTAGTCAACTTAGATATTACAAAAAAAACATCCGCCAATAAAAACCAATGTGACATAGCGTCATGTCCCGTGCGGCAGGGTCAGTGAACAGCTAGCTACAGTATCCTACATTTTCTGACGTGAAAATGGGACAAATGAGGGACGCGGAGCCTGTGTGCGCACAACATGATGCTGAGACAACAACAGTAATGTGTTAGTGTCAGCACTAAGCTGCCCACTGTTGCCTGTGCGTCTGTCGGATCCATCTGTTTTGGGACCTGGCTGATAGCTGACGACCGGCAAACATGGTGCCTAGTGGAGTAAGACCTGGTCTGGTGTCAAACGGAGCGCTTGGAAGGTGCGTGTGTTTTGGATTCTGGATCCTAAGGCTAAAGCGTATGGTGTTGTTTATCTGTTTCCTGTAGTGGATTCACAGGAAGAAATAGGTCTGAGTCACTAAAACTGGACTGGATGGCATACAAGGGCCATGTTGCTTCTACATATGGAAAAAGACAGTCTGTTAATGCAGTGCACAATGACAGATATGAAATAGCCAAGAACATATATCCTACACACAGCACTGTAGAGTTATGCTAAAAGCTCTTCAATTGGCAGTGTACTGTAATTATATAGAAGTTTAATCATGGACTTTACATTGAAGGTCTTGGCAGAACAGAATGTGTTTTCAAGGAATATATTTAGACATTTATAGGAAATGTATTTAGGCCAAATATTTAAAAAAGTGGCTATTTATAACTGATAAAGAATGATTGCAACTACTGTGAAGTTAAACAGGACCAATGAATCATGTGAGGTTGAACATCAACCACACTTCTTACTTTGTGTTGGGCAATAATTAATTTGCATAATTAAGACGTTCCACTACATAAACCCCAAAGGTATAGAGCACAGCTGCTCCCCAAATGTTTTAATAGGGGTGCAAATGTAATGTGTTTTTACATACCCCTTTTTACCAGGCATCCATTTGGCATATATTGTGCATATCTAATGTCTATACACCCTTATTAAAAATGCAGATTTTGTTGATATAAAGGCTGAAATCAAGATAAATTATGTGAGACAACTTGTACCTTATAATATGCAAAACAAATGCTTAATTTTTCTAAATAATTATAATAAATAAATTTAAAAAAATGGAAATTTATGGAAACTTGCTTGGATTACAGCACCCTGTTTGGGTTGGCCTCTATCAACCTAGAACACGTGGATTTAGCAATTTTAAAGCTTGGTCTAGTTGCAAAGGGATTTCTTTAGGTCAATTCACAGCTTGTATATATCAGGTCTAGGCTTTGACTGAATTATTCCAGGACATTGTTCTTCCATTTTGCAAGACATTCCTTGGTTGATTTGGCTGTGTGCTTTGGATTGTTGTGTTGAAAAGTGAAATTCTTCTTCAACATCGGATTTTGGGCAAAGGGCAGCTGGGTTTTTTCAAAAATATCTCCAGAATTGGAGTAATTCATTGTCCACTCTATCCTTTCCCGTAACCCAGTCCCCGCTGAAGAAAAGCAGCGCCATAGCATAATGCTTTGGATGACCAGACGTGTTTTGTGCCAAAAAGAATATTTGGAATTAAGTCCTGAAAGTTTACCTTGGACTCCTCAAAACAAAACGCATTCTCACATAATTTGGGAGAACAAATGGGTCCTCTAGTAAAATATGTACAGGCGTGGTGATTTTTATATTTATGGGGTGATTCTCAGCTAAGCCAAGCAAAGATTGGAATATCCACAGACTTCTCTTCCTAACCTTCAAACTGTTAAATGGTTAATGTACTGTATGACTGCATAATATAACAATATTCAATTACATCATTTTGTCTCACATTCTCATACTAGAAGTAGGTTGCTTAGGAGGATAATTGGCAATTTGTAATTTCCAAGGTGTGGAAAGTCATTAATAGGAACGTCTGCCAGGTCCCTAGATATATTTAAGGTTTAGACCTGTTTGTGTAATGGCAGTAAATAAAGCCTCCGGATACTAGGCTTGAAACTGGGTAATCAAGAACTACAGCCAGTTAACTTGAAGCATTTAATGTGCGTTTTCCTGAGATTCAAGCCACCATATTGCCTCACCCATCCCTGTTGTCATCCTCGTCTAGGTTAGATAGGAGCTGTGACCCTGCCAGGGAGAGGTCCAGGTGGGCCAGAGGAAGGTCCCTGTAGCCAAAGCTGACCAGCTGGACAGGTGCCATGCCGGATGGGTTCATCTCGTCTACAGCCTGCTCCTCTACTGGGTCTGGCTGGGAGATGATCTCCAGGTCTGACAGGCCTCCTGCCTGCTGTTGCACCACCATGTCCCTAAACACACAGGGAAAGAAGAACATTGTGTCAATTAAGCTAAAGCCTTAACACCCCGGTGAGCAAATTCATTTGAAGTGGTCTTTTTAATGTCTTTTCAACCAGAAAGATGTATTGTCAAGGTATTGTGCTCATGGGGACAATATAATAGTCTCATGCAAGGTTAGCCATTTCATTGGCTGAAACCGTTGAACGATGAGCTACATGTTATGAACTATATAACAATGATACTCATAAGAAACAAATCAGTCAGAATGACAAATTCAAGTCATTACTTGAAACAACAGACAGAAAACAGGAGAACATTTAGTATATTGAAGAGCTATAAAGAAACATTAGCAGTCTAAAGATAAACAAAATAACTTTTAGCAACAAGGTGGGAGGAATCCCAGGATAGAGAAGAAGAGCAGAGCAGTGCAGTTGTAACCTCTGACCTTCTACTGCTTGAAGCCAACACAGTCCTATGACAAAGGGAATATACTGAGCACAGCCAATTATTTGACATGGATTATTGTTATATGCATGACTACAGTACTTCTTTTGGGGTGGAAGAAAAGTTTAAATGATACAAACACAGAATGTTATTATATAAATAATCTCTCAATAGGAGAACAATGAAATAAATCTGTCTCACTTTCGCCATCTGTAAGCAGTTTCCAGCAGATATTTTTTAATAAAAAAGCAGTCTGAAGGTCCAGCTTTGAAGCGATAACCATGTAAACAGCTTTTGCAAATGCACAATGAAGGAGCAAAAAGCACAAAGCCAGATCTTTTCATTTCACTCTGTAGTATGGTTACACACCTCCATGCAGCCTTGTCATCACAGGGTCCCCTCCAAAGTGTGTACTCTGTACAATCTGTTACAGTGCCCTAAAATTGGCACACTTTGAAAATCTGAGAAAAACAATAAAATTAATTGTTGAGCTGCACATATCAGGAAATGGCTGTAACAAAATAGCTCAATGGTGGACAACACCCATTTCTACTATCAGGGCTATAATTACGAAGTTTAGAGCCACTGGAGATGTTAACAGTCAGTCTGGAAGAGGACAGGTCTATATTAACCCCATGCAGAGTGAGGAGAATGGTTCGCATAGCCAAAGAATCTCCACAGCTGGAGAATTGCGGATGTTCGTTGGGTCTTGGGGTTGGGAAAGTCTCCAAAACTTCAATCAGACAGCCCTTACATAACCACAAGTTGTTTGGGAGGATTGCCATAAAAAAGCATTTGTGGTCATCAAACCAGAAACTAAAGTGCCTACAGTTTGCCAAAAGTTATGTGAACATTCTTCCAAAGGCCCAGGATACATTGCATCATGGACTCCATCAAGTACCAGCACATATTAAAACTAAATCTGACGGCTTCCGCCAGGAAGCTTAAACTTGGCCCGGGCTGGATCTTCCAGCAGGACAACGATCAAAAGCACAACTCAAAATCAAAACAAAACTGGTTCACTGACCATAGAGTCAAAGTTTTGCCATGGCCATTCCAGTCGCCTGACCTAAACCTCTGGAAATCTGTGGGATGAGCTGAATAGGAGAGTACACAAGAGTGAACCATGGACATTGAAGGATCTGGAGAGATTCTGCATGGAGGAATTATATTAGTTCTCTTGCTATGTGTTCTCCAACCTCATTATGCATTATAGTAGAATAATAATTTTATAATAAAGTTTATTTTAAGTTACATTTTAGTCAATATTTTGAATGAAAGATTAAGAGAATACACAATAAAGACATTTTATTCACATGCCATTTTGCTCCTATTTACCAAGGGTGTCAATTTTAGTGGAGGGCACTGTATATAACAGATTTGTATTGTGGGTCAGGCCTCTAGCAACAGCCTAGTGAGATGTGTAAAATCTGGGGCATCCATGTCAACTGTTGATGCGGTTACCCATTAAACAAGGGGAAGTGAGGGGGGGACACCGATCAGCCATAACATTATTACCTGCCTAATATTGTATAGGTTCCCCTTTTGCCGCCAAAACAGCCCTGTTCCGTTGAGGAATGGACCCCACTTGACCTCCACTAGATCTATCTACTTATCATTATTAACAATCATATGGTTGTTCTTTTTTAATTTCATGTATTTTTTGGGCTTGGCAGTGCTTTAAGATATCATTGCTTAATGAAGAGAGCTATATAAGCTGAATACATCACTGTTATTATTATTATTGCAGTATATCTTCTCTTTCTATCACATTTTCTCTTTCTTTGTCTCTCTGTTTCTCTCTCTCTGCCTTGTGGTGCATATTTTTAGACCAGAGCAGATGCGGGTGTATTATGTATGCTGTGATGTCACTCCTCTACGATCACAAGCCTCCCATTGTCAGATGAGTGGCTCTGCAATTTTACAGACATGAAATAGAGAACGAGTAGGAAGCGGAGTGGAGGAGGAAGAGGAGAAGGGAGAGAAGACCGGAGGGAGGTTACTACAAGCAGTCCACCACTGATCCTTAGTCAGTTGATCAAATGTATTATAAAAATACCTTTTCATAAGACCTTGTTGTCACAAAGTCCTTATACAAAATCCCCAAAGAGAAGCACAAAGATGGATAAGCAACTCTAGAAAGTTGAGAATCTATAAACCCAATTCCAAAGAAGTTGGGACACTGTACAATTGTGAATAAAAACAGAATGCAATGATGTGGAAGTTTCAAATGTCAATATTTTATTCAGAATACAACATAGATGACATATCACATGTTTAAACTGAGAAAATGTATCACTTAAAGGGGAAAATAAAGTTGATTTTAAATTTCATGGCATCAACACATCTCAAAAAAGTTGGGACAAGGCCATGTTTACCACTGTGTGGCATCCCCTCTTCTTTTCATAACAGACTGCAAACATCTGGGGACTGAGGAGACAAGTAGCTCAAGTTTATGAATAAGAATGTTGTCCCATTCTTGTCTAATACAGGCTTCTAGTTGCTCAACTGTCTTAGGTCTTCTTTGTCGCACCTTCCTCTTTATGATGCGCCAAATGTTTTCTATGGGTGAAAGATCTGGACTGCAGGCTGGCCATTTCAGTACCCAGATCATTCTTCTATGCAGCCATGACATTGTAATTGATGCAGTATGTGTTCTGGCATTGTTATGTTGGAAAATGCAAGGTCTTCCCTGAAAGAGACGACGTCTGGATGGGAGCATCTGTTGTTGTAGAACTTGGATATAACTGTCAGCATTGATGGTGCCTTTCCAGGTGTGTAGGCTGCCCATGCCACACGCACTCATGCAACCCCATACCATCAGAGATGCAGGCTTCTGAACTGAGCGCTGATAACAACTTGGGTTGTCCTTGTCCTCTTTAGTCCGGATGACATGGCATCCCAGTTTTCCAAAATGAACTTCAAATTTTGATTCGTCTGACCACAGAACACTTTTCCACTTGGCCACAGTCCATTTTAAATGATCCTTGGCCCAGAGAAAACGCCTGCGCTTCTGGATCCTGTTTAGATACAGCTTCTTTTTTGACCTATAGAGTTTTAGCCGGCAACGGCGAATGGCACGGTGGATTGTGTTCACCGACAATGTTACTGGAAGTATTCCTGAGCCCATGTTGTGATTTCCATTACAGTATCATTCCTATGTGTGATGCAGTGCCGTCTGAGGGCCCGAAGATCACGGGCATCCAGTATGGTTTTCCGGCCTTGACCCTTACGCACAGAGATTGTTCCAGATTCTCTGAATCTTTGGATGATATTATGCACTGTAGATTATGATAACTTCAAACTCTTTGCAATTTTCCTCTGAGAAACCACTTTCTGATATTGCTCCACTATTTTTCGCCGCAGCATTGGGGGAATTGGTGATCCTCTGCCCATCTTGATCCTCTGCCCATCTTGAGACACTGCCACTCTGAGAGGCTCTTTTTATACCCAATCATGTTGCCAATTGACATAATAAGTAGCAAATTGGTCCTCCAGCTCTTCCTTATCTGTACATTTAACTTTTCCAGCCTCTTATTGCTACCTGTCCCAACTTTTTTGGAATGTATAGCTCTCATGAAATCCAAAACGAGCCAATATTTGGCATGACATTACAAAATGTCTCACTTTCAACATTCGATATGTTATCTATATTCTATTGTGAATTAAATATAACTTTATTTGTAAATTATTCCATTCCTTTTTTACTCACAATTTGTACAGTGTCCCAACTTTTTTGGAATCGAGTTTGTAGAAAGAAACCTAGAGAGGAGCCGGCTCTTGGGGACGGCCAGTCTTCCCTCCCTTCCTCCGTCCTCCATTCCCTGCCTTCTCTCTCATGACGTCCTGTGATGTTGCTGTGCTGTGTGATGAGCTATGATGTGCTCCGATGTGCTGTTTAGATTGTGTAATTCTTATACTTCACAGGGTGGTGGGGTCTGGGCTTAGCAGGTCAGGGAGTTCTCCAGTTCTCAGTGAACTTTAGCTAAGCCTTGTGAAGAAAAAGGAGAGTGAGAGTAAGTAAATATCAGATGGTGGTTGTGAGGCTAAATATTATTTTTGGATTATTTTATTAACCTTACTATTCACCACCCCCCCATGTCCCCCTCAAGTAAGTAAGTAAAACAATATACATTTCCTATACATGAAAAATAAAAGGAAGTCAGAGATAAGCCAGCAGTAATGGGATCAGTATTTTAATGGCATCTGGTTTGACAGTTAGTTGCAGTTAGAGGGCACTGCCCAATCAGCAATACCAGGCTAGGTAGGTATGGGGAGTTAGCATCCACGGCCCATCTGATCGCTGTAGTGACTCACTTGCCTCCAGAAGGACTAAGGGCAGCTTGGGAGAGAGCAGACCAGACCAGGAGCACATTCTATTGTACGCACCCACAAACACACTCCAACACATGATTACCTATCTCCCACAGGACTCAGTTCTAGGCCCATTTTTCTCTGTGCACCAGATTAGATTAAATTTGATTCAACTTTATTGTCATTGAATAGTACAAGTATAGTACAATGAAATGCAGCACAACGAAATGCAGTAAAACACACATATTTAGACACTGAGCTACCCAGGGACCAAGTTACCAGGCAGTTTTACATGAGTGTTTAATATTTATACAGAGAAGATAAATGTATATGGGTGAAGCGGAGGCAAATGCCTATATATGAAGGGTTAGGTGTTAAGGTTAAGAGATAAGGTTAGGGAATATGGTGAGGTATATGGTTATGGTTAAAAAATCTAAAATGTGTCTAGGTAAATAAATCCATCTCTCACTCAGGCACAGTGAGGTGGAGCTACAGCAAGGCTTACACCTCAAATCTGAAGCACAGGTCGTGGAACAACAAAAGTCTGTTACAGCAAAAATACCAGATTATTGAAGCCCAATCAACTGTGATATATGGCATATACCTTTTCAGTGAAAAATTTGAATCACAGGTTCACATTCTTACCTTTCCTGACACCTTTGCTTAGACATGAGAGAATAGAAGCCCTGTGGGCTTACTGCACATCGATGCAGTATAGTACACACCAGCAGAAAAGAGGGAACTCCTCATTCATCATTGTAAACACAGAGGTGGTTCTTTTGAATAGACAGGAGTCCCAGAGATAGTGATAGCACACCATTAACCTTAGTGATAGTCAGCGAAGTGTGACCACTCTAAATAATGGCTTATTATGATGCTGGCTCATCAAGTGATGAGGGACACAGACTGCATGCTACAGTATTTTCCGGCATTGCAACTGTAGCAGATTAAACAGGTATGCCATTTATCACAATGATTTTGGCTTTAATACATTTGTGACTAAGACTTTGGCAGTGCAGATCTGATTGTACCAACTCTTGGCCCCTGAGGAAGATCAACTCGGCTCATTCTGTAATTTTGTCTGCCTCATGAAATATTTTTGTTCCAGCTTTAAAAAAGTAAAACACTGCCATGAGGCGGAAACAACTTTGAATTGAAAATTTTAGTGGAATTTTGTTTAGGGTAATACTTGTATAGAACGACACCACACCCTTTCAAAATATTCAACTTTTGTTGCCTTAAAGCCTGACATGAAAACATAATTAGGCCTAATAGTTTGGTTGTTTCTCATGCTCTCCTTTTACTTGGGAGTGGCTTTTGTCAAGCCTCTCTACCATAAAGACCTAATTGATGGAGAGCTGCAGACTGCTGGTTGTCCTACTGACAGGTTCTCCCATCTTTGCAGAGAAACACTGAAACTCTAATATTTTCAGCATTGTAGATTGTTTTGGTCAATATTATGAAATAATATATTAAACTTACTGTTGTGCAACTTATAATTAAACTATTTAAGTATATGCTTTGCATGAAGGAAAATGGTTGCTTTATGCAACTTATTCTTAAACTATTTAAGTATTTATTTTGCATGAAGGAAAAATGGTTGCTTCATGTTCTGAATTTAAACGTGCCAAAACAAATTTCCTGTGGTATAGTATACAATTTGAAGATTGGTATTCCACATTTTTGGAAAGTCGGATAATGTAATATTTGAAGAACCAGATTGATGTAAACACACATGTATACAAAGATGTAAACACTTTTGGAAAATACATGTAATGCCATGAATTGTAACTAATAGATTTAATTTTTTATTAATTCAGTTATATGCTGTCTCATTTTGGTTACGCAGGACATCGGGCACAGAGTTGAAGGACAACAAAATAGTTTAATAAGGAAACTGAGGTGGGAAAATAAAACAGCAGGAACACGGCAGACAGGCGAAACCACAGACTGATGGCAGGCAAGACACAAAAAGACTCAATGACTCAACAAAGGGCTGACACATTGGGCAAAATAAATAGGGTGCTAACGAGCGCTAAACAACAAACAGTTGAAAACAATCAGAACAAAAAGGACATGCTAGGTTTAAGAACAATGAAAAAAACCAAACAGAAGAGGCTACATTCAGGGACAACAGCAAAAACAAAACAAAACAGAACCTCACATATGCATTGCACGAAAAAATAAGAAATTGTCTTTTTATATGTTGCAATAACTGATACTTTGGTCTATCAAAATATATATGTAAAATGGTGTTATTATTAAAAATGTATACAAATTATAATTGAGTACTGTTGGTTAGACATTTCTGGGACAATCTCCAAGAAACCCTGAGCATTTAATAAGGATTTCTAAAGTAATGCTCACAATAAGCTTGACTATTAAAAGTGTCTGTGAAGAATAGATGTTAAATGTTACACAAAATCTGCGAAATAAATCTCTATCTTGTAGGTGCATCACAGTCACCATTCTTATCGGACCCACACTCTGAAATGTTAATTTGTTCTATGTTTGAAGGGGAGCAAGGCATTATTTAAGGTTTATCAATAATTCCCACTAAACACTCTTCCTTCCAAAGTAGTTTTATTTTTTAAATACACAGAAACCTCCAGGAAGAAATACTAGACAGGTAGTGAACTCAGATCTCGGAACAAAGACCTTTAGAAAGATCACAATGAGATATCATTGGCCCAACTGAGTCTGGCCAAGCCACCTGGCTCATGGACTACTGAGGAAAAAACAGCGGTTACTGTATGTGTGTGCTTTTCAGGAGAAAAGACATGTGGAGTAAGACTTGGGGCACTGGGACATGGCCAGACCCTTTAGCTAAAATATGGAATTAAAAGTGTTATGGGTCAGGTAGAAAAGGTCATTATTCATGTTGCATAATTGGCTCAAGGCAGTCCACTGACTATACAAAAGGTTGCGCAACTGGGAGCAACTACATAGAAGATCATTGTGCCACTTGCTGTTGTTTATATAAATAGCCTTAGCAGCATTTCCTAATCCAGAAAAGCCACACCATTCCATATTCTACCACACAGTTGGTTGGATTAGATATGATCAACGTACACCTTAATAAAAGTATCTAGGCTGCGGTAAGCCAGAGCTAAACACACCCACCCTGGCCAAGTAATAAAAACAGCCTGAAGAAGCAGCTGTCCAATTCTAGCCACCAGATGCCACAGAGAACATTGAGGAGCTAGTCATCAAGATGAGTTACTGTTAAATACTTTAGCATGGCGCACAGTATATTAGAGCACATTCAATCCGCGCAGCATCTCACCCCGTCCTACGTATGTACATGCAAACTCCAAACACACACGTATCTGTTGTTCACCTCTTCCTCTTAGGCCCTACCTTGGTGCCTTACTAATTGTTCCAGTGTGGTGTTAGCCTATGGGTATATTGCATCAACTGTGACTTAATGCAGGGAATCTCCATAATGGTCATATTGGGATTCCGAAAGACACTGGGAATGGAGTGTTTTAGACAGGAACATTTTACCAGTCTGATCTGACCTTTACATATTCTAGTAGTGGGTAACACAATGATGACTAGAGATACTCCTGGACAGCTGTCTTACTGTACTGGGCAGACAACAAAGTCCTTGAATCCATATACTTTGACTAAACAGGTTATCTAATGATGTTAGAGTGCTTAAGAGTGTATTGTGCATTTGGAAAGTATTCAGAGCCCTTTACTTTGTTTACATTTTGTTTTATAAAAGACATAAAGATATATTTTTTAAGAAATGTTTGCCAATTTATTTATAATACAACATTGAAATATCTCATGTATATAAGTATTTAAACTCCAAACTAAGCTCAGATTAATCCTGCATCCTTTGACTGTCCTTAAGATTTCTCTAAAACTTGATTGAAATCCACCTGTGGCAAATTCAATTGGTTAGACATGATTTAAAAAGGCACACCCCTGTCAATATAAAGTCCTACACTTCACAGTGCATATCAGGGCGGAAACCAAGACATGAAGTCCAAAAAACACTCAGTAAACCTCTGAGAGAATTGTGTCAAGGCAGAATTTCTCTACAGCAATGTGGGGACCGGACAGAAGGTGAACTATCTCTGTAGCACTCCATCAGACCTTAGTGTTGGAGTGGCTAGATGGAAGCATACCCAAGAAGAATTCAAGCTGTGATCACTGCCAGAGGTGCTTCTACAAAGTATTGAATAAAGGATCTGAATTCTTATGTACATGAGACATTTTTGGTTTTATATTTAATAAATTGTAGTAACATTTTTAACTTTAGTTAGGCAACAACATCAGTTTCCCAAACTAATTAAGAATATACACAGATCAGCCATAACATTATGACCACCTGCCTAATATTGTGTACTTCCCCCTTTTGCCGCCAAAACAGCCCTGACCCGTCAAGGCATGGACTCCACTAGACCTCTGAAGGTGTGCTGTGGTATCTGGCACCAAGACGTTTGCAGCAGATCTTTTAAGTCCTGTAAGTTGCGAGGTGGGGCCTCCAAGGATTGGACCTGTTTGTCTAGCACATCCCACAGATGCTCGATTGGATTGAGATCTGGGGAATTTGGAGGCCAAGTCAACACCTTGAACTCGTTGTTGTGTTCCTCAAACCATTCCTGAGCCATTTTTGCTTTGTGGCAGGGTACATTATCCTGCTGAAAGAGGCCAATGCCATCAGGGAATACCGTTGCCATGAAAGGGTGCACATGGTCTGCAACAATGCTCAGGTAGGTGGTATGGCAGGACCCAAGGTTTCCCAGCAGAACATTGCCCAAAGTATCACACTGCCTCCACTGGCTTGCCTTCTTCCCATAGTGCATCCTGGTGCCATGTGTTCTCCGGGGGAGAGACGCACATGTACCCAGCCATCCACGTGATGTAAAAGGAAACATGATTCATCAGACCAGGATACCTTCCATTGCTCCGTGGTCCATAAGTAGGGGCTTTCGGCAGTGGACAGGGGTCAGCATGGGTACCCTGACTGCTATGCGGCTACACAGCCCAATACGCAACAAACTGTGATGCACTGTGTGTTCTGATACTTTTCTATCATTACCAACATTAACATTTTAAGCAATTTCAGCTCAGTAGCTCGTCTGTTGGATCAGACCACAAAGGCCAGCCTTCACTCCCCACGCGCATCAATGAGCCTTGGCCGCCCATGACCCTGTCGCCGGGTCACAGCTTTTCCTTCTTAGGTACTGACCACTGCAGACCAGGAACACCACACAAAGGCTTCAGTTTTGGAGATGCTCTGACCCAGTCGTCTAGCCATCACTATTTGGCCTTTGTCAAAGTCGCTCAGATCCTTCCTTATCCTTGCCCATTTTTCCTGCTTCTAACACATCAACTTTGCGGAGAGAATGTTCACTTGCTGCCTAATATATTCCATCCACTGACAGGTGCCATGATAACAAGATAATCGGTGTTATTCATTTCACCTGTCAGTGGTCATAATGTTGTGGCTGAAAACTTTTGTTCTCCTCTTGACTTTTTCGCTCCCTTTTCAAAATGTTTGGGTATTCATTTTGGCTTTTGCTAATGGCAAATTTAGTGGCACCTCATTACGGTTATGTCTTTTTACTGACTGTCTTTCAGAATTTATTTTTGAATGACCTTTGTTTTGTTTTGATTGTGACTGCTTTGAAGTGGCTGCTTTGGTAGTTCCCTTTACATTTCACCAACAATATTTTTTTGAGAATGTAATGCAACAAAAAGAAGGGATCTTGTTTCGCTTGAGTGTGATAGTCTCTTAACACCCATCAAATGTGCCCAAATATGTGAGTGTTAATAAACAACACATTTTTAGTGGCATTGACCCCATTTATTTGACCGATCAACGGTTTGATTGTTAGGCCACTGGTTGACTGAGGTTTTTATAGACAAGCAGTAGAAATTATAGTTTATTTAGCACCAATAAATGCATATTAGTAACAATGCAAATTACATTTACATTAAAAAAACAATGAACAACAGACTTGTTTTTGCCACAATTATAATATGCTTTAATGTATCCTTTTTATATTCACTAAGTGTATGGAAAATATCAGTGATATTGACTTTTATGGGATGATATCAAACAACATACTGTTTAGTTTAGATTTATTTGGGGAAAGCCCTACGTTGTTGAGTTTCTCTCATTAACAAAACATTGTTTATAAGATGGTGAAATGATTATAAAAGAACACAAACAAATAACATTATTATAAAAGAACACCAACAAATACAATTATTATAAAAGTATACCAACAAACCATAAAAATATGGACATTTGAGGAAGAGCCCACGTGGGAAATAGCAGAACAATGTACCAAACTAAATCAGATTTACATTGCAGAGCATTTTGGCAGTCTAACATTGGCCGAGTGAAAAGTAGTTGTCAAAGAGGTTGCTTTAGTAGAGAAGGCAATCCTCCCTGAGAGAGAAGATGATAAAAAGTATTTACTTTAATAGTAACATTTAATGAAAAATGGGGCACAAGGAAAAACAAGAAGAATTAAAATGTGCAACCACACTAAAACCAGAGGAATGTGCACAAGAACATATTGCCAAACAACAGGAAAAACAATGTGAGCATGCCATTAAAAATAGAGTTGGAAGCATGCCAAAGAGAAAAAGAACTGAAAGCACTTCAAAGTCAAGTCCAGCCCACACCCTCAACAGAGTTTGATCTTAATCAGAACAGCCGGTTTGTACCGCATTTCAAAGAAAAGGAGGTGAGCGTTTATTTTACTTTGTTTGAATGGGTTGCCATATCCCTAAAATGGCTGCCGAAATCTGGTGACTGCTCCTATAGTGTTACTTTTGGGTAAAGCACAGGAGGTTTACACCTTGGTCTATGATGATCGAGTGGTGTTAGCCACACAGATGTATCATTGTGTTGAATCTGCCCCACTGCCCTTTGACTCCCCTACCAAAATCTTCCAATAGCTTATCTCAACTCTAACATGCTGACTTAGCATAAGTTGCTTTTAGCTCTAAACTGATCAACAAGGTTTAATGAGTCTTATTGTTTCGGTAATCAGTGCCAACACTGAACAGAGTGGTTCACCTCTGCTAGAATTTCCTTAATGTAAGTCCCTGCATTTCTTTCAGCAGCAGCTGTGTGGTAGTCTCGTCAAGTGGTTTTATAGTCACCAAAATAGTTCTGCGAAGTTATAATGAAGGAAAAGAAGGCACCTGGGCATTCTCACAGTTTAGTTTTTTTTAACCTATGTTTTATTTAAAAAACTGTATATTTACAGTAAATAAAAACAATGCTACATTGTGCTTATGTAACTTCGGCAACTACTACAAAAGCACAAAACAAGATTCTGTGCTATATGTATCCCTGTTAGCTCCTCTTCCTACAGTATTTACAAATGCTCTCCACCCCATAGTCACAACCTTTCGAATCCTTCTATTGAATTCATATAGCTGTATCAAGACCATAATACTTTTAAGCACAAAGTTACAAAAATGTATACTTTGGCCTATATATTTTTCTATTCATCTGCCATTTTCTCTGCCATCTTATAATGCATTGCTTAGCTTTCATGAAAATATAATTTGATGTATATTACATACCCACATATAGAATCTTAGGTCAATCAGCCTTACGATTTTCAAGGAGTTAAAATGTCTAACTACTTTAAGAAGGTGCCAATGATATTATCTGGCAAGAAAGAAGCTGTTATTCAGAAAGCACAATCTGAAAGCATAAAAGTGACCCAGTTATGAAATGGTCAGAAGAGACGGAGATAAAGCTTTTTGGCCAGAAATCAAAGCTCTATGTGTGGTGCCAGTCTAACATTGGCTATTCCTTCCAAACCACCAACCCAACAGTGAAGTATGCTATTGGCAACATCATGATGTGGGGATGCTTTTCATCAGTAGAGACTGGGCATTTTGATAAAATTAAGAAAGCATAGACGGGGCAAAATACAGGGAAGTACTGAATGGAAACCTTTTTGAGACATAGCCATGTAATTCCTTTATTCAGGCAGACAGACTCCATGTGGTTGTCAACCAGGACATGGTGATTAATGGAGGCAGAGCCCTCAAACCTCCCGATCATAATGTTGGCATTGAATAAACAACAGGATAAACAACAATTTGGAAGGAAAGATGAATAATGCTGTCCTGCAACAAGAACCCTTCAGAATTTTAAACAACAAGGCCCACAGGCAACACGGCTACACCACTGACCAAGCACGACAGAGCAGCAGAACGGAATTGGATCAACAGGGCACGGAATCAATCCAGTCCTTTGGCTCGCTGTCATACCAAAGGACAGAGATCAGTGGGAGTGTGCTGTTCATTTAACATTACCTTATTAAACATCTGGAAAATAATAACTAGTTACATACACCCTGCTAAAGACTAATAATTAAGTCAATTTAAGCAACGGTCAATTAGACAGTTATGCTTCTGCAAGGACATTCAATATTTTGTTTCTACTATTCTCTCTCACACACACACACACACACACACACAAACACATCAAAACATCAACTATTCATAGATGAGGATAGCAGTAATAAAAAAACAAATGGCAAGGTAGGAGCAATTTGTGAAAGAGGTGGCAAGACTGCAGAATTCCAAACGAGCTGACCGATGAGGTGTCCTTCTGTTTTTGTGTGTGCGCAAGCATCAGTGTGTACATGGCGCCTATGTGTACAACTGTTGTCAGGGGAGAGAGGTGAGAGGAGGTCAACAAAGTCTGGCAGAGTGGGCATCGTCTCGCTGAGCACAGGTCATGTTCTGTGGGGAGTATGCAACGATGTAATGGGCAACACTTACTGAGGCTTAGCCATGTCGGTGGGTGGTAGAGAGAGGAAGAAGAGGAGGCTGCTCTTCACTTAGTTCCCACGTCAGGCAATGGCTTTCTTAGCTCCTCAGTTCACCACGCCAGGTAGACTCTGCGGCACTCATGATGAACCTAGCATAAAAATAAATGACACCCTGCATAACATACCAACAACCATATCACCCAACTTTATTATACTAAGACATGTCAGGGTTCAGTCAAACATTGTATAAATGGCATCACAGGCTGTATGGAGATACAGAGGCAAGGACAACCTATAGTAATTTGAATAACCAACAACAGCGATACCTAAAGGATGACTTGTGATTGGAGCAAATCCCCCGCATGTCTGGTGGATAACACCTATTAGCTGATTCTGCCATACAATGAGTCCACTGCATGTGTGTTACTGCTGTGGAAAGCTATTACACTTGAAAGTACGCGCAAGAGTGAATACCTACCCAGGAGCTTAGGCTTTATTTAGACTGACTGTTGACAGTGACACATTATTACGGCAACACGTTGAGACTGTAAGCTTTGCTATAATGAGTCATTCAATAATAATAATTTAAATACAATACATACACCTCACAGACTGGAGACAATGCTTTAAAATGGAAAAGCTCTGAGAGAGGAAACAGGAAAGACCTTCCTGCATTATCTTTCATATCAGATGATGATGTTGAGAAGGTGTATAGAAAGACTTCTACTGAAGACTACAACTGAGTGCTATCAGGAAAGGTCAGTCCCCTGAATTCTCTCTGCGTGGCATTAATATGCCACAGTGGTCTATCAGTTTAGATCCATCTCCTTTCTAGTCTTCTGTGGGAAAGCTTCCAAAACAGCACATTATTTACTATACAGACTAGACTGCCCAATCCAAATAGCCTAAAGCTCTGGTCAAAAGTAGTCTCTCACTGCTCATAAAAAGGAAAAATATGAATGTCCTGACTACCTCCTTATAGTACCTTTTCTTCACACTATTTTTTACAAGATATTTCCTTTGCAACCCATTCAAAGCACTACTCAGCCCTATATCCACGTCAAAACTAAACTGATGGCGTGACATGCAAACCTTCGCCTCGCTATTCGGAAAACAATAATAATTAATCCCGAACCGAAATAGTAATTTAAACAGAAGCAACCTATTATCCACGTTATTAATGTACTTAGTCACTGTAGTACGTTCATAGACGCAGGGACAGATAAGAGACTAGAATAGTCTAGGCTAGCCTAGTGCACAAAGCGGGGCTGCCCTCATTGTAGTCTACACCCCGGGGAGCACTCCAGCAAAGTAAAAGTAATTTATTATTCATTTGAAAAAAATAACATTCCTACCTGTCTTGATTTACATTGTTGACTGTCTAATCGTGCCTCCAGTTGGCCCCGTGTCCCCCACTGTGATGATCAGCGTGAGTGAGGCCCGTGCTCCAAGCTCGTGGCGATGTGTAGGCTGCAGCTATCCTTAGCACTTTCACGTTGGACAAGCACCGCCGCTGCTGTTGATTAGAATCTTGAGATGAACGAAAAGAGTGGAGCCGAAATACAACCACCATCGTCATTCAGCAGGATCAAATGAAGTCTCCCTGACTATCCAACAAATAACCAGCTGACAGCATCATTGGAGAGTGGAGTAGGAAAGGACCGAACGTTGTGTGCGTAGGCTACAATGCTCCAGATTTTCTAGCTGGGTTTGAAGGCTTCCCCCGCGATCGCAGCAGGGACTCCTTGCTTCCGAATAGACCTCCTCCACACGGAGCTGTCCAGGTGCTGAAACCGTGATTAACCTTCCTTCAGCTGCACTAGTGCCACGCTATGATAGCGGGTTTTCCCTGTTCTAGCTCTCAAAACCGAGAATAGTAGCCTAGTTCCCGCACAAAACGTCGACATCATTGCTGTTTGTTTTCATGCGGAATAGTAACAGTATCGTAGGCTATAACATTGTGACTGCTTTGGTCATGACTCACATGATCGTTTTTTGTGGATTCTAGAAGGTGGTTTCTAGTTCGATAATCCTGATAATAACAGTAGATTTTCTCACAATCATACAAGCTTTATTTTGTAAGGTTTCCAAAAATAAAGTAACTATGGGAGAATAAACTATATTTTTACCAATTGGTTGAACGGTTTACCAGGAATGGACTTTTGATGGTTAGAGCGCACATCAATCAATCTCATGGCTATTTCGCAGCCTTTATTTCAAACGCTTGCTCGTCTTCTGGTTAAGCTTTGAGTAAGGAAATTAAGAAAATGGTCTATATGATGAATTCATTGTGGACTATAATAAAGCCATTGAAAAAAGTAAGCTATGCCAGTTACATAAGAAGCAAGGACATACGGTACATTTCTGTTTCCATAAAACTACATTGTAGGATTCCATACTGGAAGATTTTTAGAACAAGGGTCGAAGGTAGCAGCAGAGGTCCGAGACCTAATCTAAAATAAATTTAATTGTATAGCCTAAAATGTATTTCATTTTTAAATTCTAATAAGATTCAACTGTTTTCTTTTGGTTTTGTCTTGAAATGATCGACTATACAAGTTCAGAGTCTTTGAAAACAATGTGTAATTAGCTATTAAACTACACAGTTCTTGATCCTGGACAATATGGCTTGAGATTCAGAGACATTGCTATAAGTCGGAGTAGGCTACTTGGAATACTTTAAAAGAAAAAGTCATTGTACTTCTTACATCCTCCTAGATATCCTAACATTGCCCAATTCTAAATTTTCCCTAAACCAACTCCTTTTTTTTTATCCCCAATTTTTAATTGAGATCACAGCTGCCACAAGGAGTTGCTAGAGCTCAACGAGGCAAGGCAGCCATATTCCTCCACAGGATCCCTGATCTTATTTGAACTTGAAATAATTTGGCACACAATTCAAAAGTGCTTGTATGAAACATTTTGCTCATTAAAACCAGAGAAAATGTAAAGAATGCTACAATAACCCTATTCAACCCTATATAGAATGAATGTGTAGTAGGTGAAAGTTATATACTGAACCGTATTACAGTATATATTGAACATTTTAATGAAAATGTAGAAATTGACAAAAATGTAAGTTCTTAGAATGTCAATAAAAATAAACATTTGTTATCCAAAAGGTGAAAACAATCCAAGAAATGCATTTCAGGAAAAATATGAACAGTGATTTTACATTGCCACAGTGTCAGCGTCTGGGGGGGAAGAAATCATCAGAATGCTAGTCCGTCATTCTTTCCAGTTGTACCTTACAGCGTTTCAGTCTAAACACAAACCGAAAGAAATCAATTAAACAAACATACACGTTTGTAAAATTGCACATTCATTTCCAAAAAAAACAAACAAGACTTGAAGTCCATACATTCATAAACAACAAAAACACTGTGATAAGGAATGAGAATTATAAACGGAAAATGTAAAGAATTAAGCAGATTATTGTATATAATGCCAACTACAATATAACGTTTGTGCATGGTATGTGTAACTCAGAATTCTATAATGACAGATATACATTTTGGAGATTGTAATCCATGAAATAATGTGAATTTCAAAACGATCTTTTCTAATGAAGCAAGAAATACGATCTGATATGTTAGTATTAAGACAAGTATTAACACCGGAGAGGAAGATTCGGTCAAAAACCACAGAAGCTATTTGAGTAAATAGATGATAGCATGTAAGACAGTTTTATACAGTAGTACTAAAAGGCATTTTAAAAGGTAAGCTTTTTCTTAAACCTTGTAGTCCTGAAGTCAAGTGCCTGATCAGTTCATCTATGCAATTATATTAAATATTAATAATAATGAATGACTGGGAAACAAGTGTTGATATTTATTTGGTAGATATAAATAATTTGGTCAAGAACATTTGTTAGTTTAATTTAGAATAAATTACATGGAAAGACCAATGTATTTTAATTGAATGAGATTTATGAACTGTAGTTATTATAACTGATTCCTATCAGGATCTTGTAATACAACTCAAAATTATTGACAATATTACCTATAAAAGTTTCAAACTGATCAATGTATACAGATGAACTAAGTATTTGCCGGTATTGGAGCAGATCAAATGTAGCATTGGGAATAATGTACTAATAATAATGCACTAATACCATAAGATAAGACATGAGACTCCAGAATCCAAATGTGGTTGTCAACCTTCATCCCTTGTCCTGCGTTCACAAAACTAAGGAGCCAGGGTTGTATTCAGATGGACACACCGTTTATACACATTTAGCAATGTAAAACAAGCCAGGCATTTGTTGGAGTGACTGGGATGGAACCTTACGGGTTCTTCTCGTTTTCCTTTGTTTTTGTGCCTAACAAATACGAGCCAGGAGTGAGTTAACTACATTTTGTTTGAATGTGAATACGCAAAGAGCTCCTCAGCCCAGATGGACCAGGGTCATGACAGTGGTGTATCCATGCTGTAGACCGTCGGAATCCATGTCACACAGGTTATAGTCCTCCTTCACGATACGATCACACCCAATCTCCCCGTTTCCAAAGAAACCAAAGAGAGGGATATTAGGGAAGACCTTGCGGAAGGTGTCGGCCTCCACGTTGCGCTGGTTGTTGTAGTAGTTGTGTCCACGGCCCACGCAGGCAAACATGAATCCCAGGGTGTTCCTCTCTGGGAGGTTGGCAGCCTTCAGCCTCTGAATGATGGCCTCCGCTGCCTTGGCACTGCTCACATCCTGCTCCAGCAGAACACTGGCCCCCTGGATCTTGGGGCCGCTCAGGGTTAGACCCACCACACCATAAGATCCCCGATCACAGCTACAGGGAGACAGACCAGAAGTCACGGCTATGGAGACAGACAGACCATAATAAAGTCACAGCTACATGGAGACAGACCAGAAGTCACGGCTATGGAGACAGACAGACCATAATAAAGTCACAGCTACAGGGAGACAGACCAGAAGTCACGGCTATGGGGACAGACAGACCATAATAAAGTCACAGCCACAGGGACAGAAAGAACAAAACTAAATCACAGCAACATACTAAAAAAATGGAGGGCCCCTAAACATGACGACGGTGGGACTAAGCACCCCATAGGGGAACTTCTCCCCTATCTGAGCACTGAGAAGAGCACTGCACACCTTACACACCCTTTAGGTACTCACCACTTTCTTTTAGGGGAGAAGACGTTCTCCACATGTCCACCGGCAATGAGAACCTTGCTGCGTGCCAGTGGCTCTAGCACCTGGTTGAGGAAGCGAGCAGCTCCGGGTTTAAAGGCGTCATAGCCAAACAACAGCACCACCCGTAGATCAGTGTTGTTCACCAGGCCTGACTTGACCAGATGAGAGAGAGGTCACAGAGGAAATACTGACACATGACAACGGTTGGCTATTGGTCAGGATGTGTTTAGCACGCTGCAGAAAGACTTCTGTCACAACACTGCTACATTCCTTACATACATTCATATACCAACCAGCCCTTGTAGCGATCAACTTTACACTGCATGGTTTGTATTGGGCTATAGAAAAGCTAGCAGTGACAATGTCAAACAGTACTAACCAATTGAATGTTTTACTGCCCTCATGTGGGAAAATGACAAGTATATTACTTATGAGGTCATCAGAATTTCCACTCCCAGTCGGTCAGACCAACCTGCTTCCACCAGATTTGCCTCTGAAATGGTGTTCTTGCAGAAGTGAAAAGGGCGGATGTCCACTCCCTCCATCCTGGGAAACATGATAGCGTAGCCAGCCTCTCCTTCTTGGAACTCCTTGGGTGCACCAGAGTGGGAGCCAGTGGGAGTTACTGTGGGGGGGATAAAATAATTGTCAAGACTCTGATATTGAGGAAATGGGCAAATTACTTAAAAAAAAAAAGCTATCATTGTTTTATGAGGGAACCGATGATGTTTAAGCAAATTCCAACATTAACTATGGGGAGAGGTAACAACACCCATCGTACTGTGAAGATATAACCGTTGAATCTGGTAGCCAAACTGAAAAATGCAATAACTGGTTTAGGCATTATGGGTTATGATATATTTAGACCTAAAGGTTAGGTTGTTGAGATAAGGGTTAGGGGATGGAAAGGGTTTAATTTCAGCCTGCAGTAGAGTTGTAATTCATTACTATTTTGATAATCAACTATTGTGATGATGAATCAAAATATACTTTTGTTTGCTGCTGTATATACACATAAATCAATAATCTACGCTTTTCATTCATTTGAAAATTATTATAATACAATTTGATTCATAAAGCAGTGTTTTAAAAAATGCAAAACATGGTATAGCAAAGAAGGTTATATTAAACTTCTGACATTATTTTGAAATGACATTTGAAATACGTATTTTGAATCAAATTGTATTAAAATAATTTTCAAATGAATGAAAAGCGTAGATTATTGATTTATGAGTATATACAGCAGCAAACAAAATGAAGAGACCACTGCACCTTTTTCTTTCCTTTCCAAAGAAGTTGAAAAGGAAAGTTTTGAGTGAGGAACAGAAGCGTTCAATTTGCAGTGATGTCTTAATTTTAACCCTTCTGTTCCCCACTAGAGAGAGAGAGCGAGAGAGTGTGAGAGTGAAAGAGAGAGAGAGATGTTAATGTGATCAACAAGAAGACAGGTCAAGAAGAATATCGAACAAGTGCTGTGTCGATGGGAGTGTCACTTCTCTCCAGTTTAGTGTTAACAGAGGAACAAAGAGCACATATCCTGGTTGCCAGCCCTAGAAGACTGGTAATCAATCAACGTAACAGTTCCCATGCTTCTTTTCAATCTCCAAAGCTGAGCTCCTTATGCTAATCGGGCAGGGGGAGATTAATGTGGACCATCCCTTGTGGACAGGTGACCCACTCCTCTCTGATAAGCTTAAGTAAATCAGACCCTCTCTCACACCCCCCGCTGCTGAAAGACTCATTCACGCCTTCATCTCCTCCCGACTGGACTAGTGCAACTCACTTCTCCTCGGCATCAGCTCTACCAACATCAACCGAATCCAACTGGTCCAAAACGCAGCCGCCCGACTCATCACCCGCTCCAAATCCTGGCACCACATCACTCCAGTCCTAAAACAACTCCACTGGCTTCCTATCTCCCACCGGATCACCTACAAAATCCTGGTCCTCACCTACAAAGCCCTCCACCATCTGGCCCCCTCATACCTCAGCTGGTCTCCTCTCCATCCAAAGATCCAACCTCCACAGTTTTGGGGACAGAGCCTTCTCCAGGGCAGCTCCCAGGCTCTGGAACTCCCACCCCCAAGAGATCTGCAACTCTGAGTCCCTCACCATCTTCCAGTCCCACCTCAAGACCCATCTCTTCACTTCTGCCTATCCGTAGCCCCACGCCCCCCTCCCTTCTCATCTGTGCCTGAATCTTGTTTTGTTTGTTTTGTTACCTCCCCTGTAAAGCGACTTTGAGTCTGAGAAAAGCACTATATAAATCCAATGTATTATTATTAAGTGAGCTAGTTAACAATAAAATACTCTGCTAGATGACAATGCATCACTCAGTCAGAACCCACATCAGAGAGCAAAGGACCTGAATGTCACGCACTGCCAGCAGTCTGCATCATGAATTACAGCACAATAGCTGAAGGAAAATGAAACTGGATGAATTGCTGTACATGTATTGCAGAACAGACATCACACAATAAGTACCAGAGAAATAATCAATGTTTTGGTTATCAGGGGGTAGGAAAGGGAATACAAAATGAATGGGTTTCTTACAGACGATGCCGGGAGTGGCGACGCCCATGATGTCACATCCCTTAGGGAACAGTCCATTCAGCTCCTCAATTGAGTCTGGGCCGTGATGTGACTTACGTGCTGCAAAGGTGGATACAGGTTAACATATTCCATTTTGATTTGGACTAGGTCTCAGGTATAAGCTATAAGATTTAGAACAAAGCTTCCAACTTAACAACTCACAAGTGTTTATGTCTAGAAAATGAATGATGACCTAATTTTGGCAATTACCCAAAACTTCTCATCTATCCTCCAAACCACACGCTCTTTCTCTCTCTGCCCAACTGCCGAAGTGCCAGGATTTTTTGACTAAAAACGTTTTACATAATGTCAAGGACATTCAAATCCAAAGTTTATCCAAGGGTGAGTGGGTGAAGGACAGAGAAACTTATAAGCAAACATCTGAACGAAACAAAATCGGGGGCGCTGATCACAGCTGCGAGAAAAGAACAGATACACATTGACTCACATGATTATGAAATAGGGTAAAGCCATTTAAGTTTGTATTCTTGAGCACTTGGAGGGTCTGTATTTTGGAAATTATTATGTTTTGTAGACCCTGCCCCTGTTTTGTAAACTATGTAGACCCCAGGCCTACTTGTAAGAAGTAGGGGTACATACAGTATGTAGAAAAGTACAGGTTTTAACATTTCAAACAACCGATTGTTCTAAAGTCATCCAAAACAGGGATAGCCCGACTACTACTACTACACAAACTGAATAAATGAATAGTCACCTTGCTACAGTCAACCTAACTATACAGCAAGGCCTTTAAGTTAACTAAAGTTTGAAAAACCTTTGTAGTAAACTGAAATAAAATAATTAAAATGGAACACGTAGGCTACCCTTTTTAACTGGACAGGTTACATGTCCACTCAGTGCTTGTAGTCGACCCCCCCCCCCCCCCCCCCCCCACACACACACAAATGTATTTTGTTTCATTACAGGAAAAAATGGGGTTGACTTAACAGCTACTTTAACATATATATATATATATTTTTAACACTTTTATAACCGTGTTACAAGTGTTATAAATGTAACATCATACCCTTTTTTTGTTTGTAGCAACAGTCTTGTCCATTGAAGGTCTCACTGTCCACCATAACCAAGACTGTTTTGGGCAGTATGTATATATTCTGCAAACATTGAGAGATGTGTTTCTACCATGTTCAAGAATGTTAATGATTTAACAATGTCACAAAGACTTTTCCACATCAGTAATTAGACTATAAGTGTAAGGCAGGATATTTAATAGTCTACTTGATAAAAATATAATATGTTATATAAATATGCTTTCTGTTATGCAATTATGTCTTCTATATTAATTACATTTCTATTAAAAACGTGTCCTGTCGTATTTCGTTATGAGTCTAACTTACCTCTACTTCGTCAGCCAGTTTGGGGCAGAGCGCATGGCCGTCACAGTTGGACGGGCCAGAGGCAGACACCCACGTCATGTTCTGCTGGACCCTCAGAACCCTACGTGCACAGTTCCTCCACAGTTTGCAAACACTGCACCGCAACCAATACAAGCGTGGTTAGAAAATGTGTTTGCGACCACTGTGTGGTAAGCAAATAAACGCTATACAAACTAGCCACTTTGCTACATAACCTCAGTTAGCTAGATTCCATGCATTTCTTAGGTATCAATGCAGCACGTATCATAAGCTAAGACAAGCTTGCTAACTTTAACTGATATTCAAATCTCACGTGTTGTCTGCCTGAAAGTTGGCAAGAAAACCGTACCGTAGCTAATGTAACGCATAAACAGACATTTCGTTTAGCTAGCAAGTTAGCTAGCAACCTCAGATCTCACCAACTTCTTGTACAATTAAAACATACATTGCTACTGATGAACATTAAACCTCTTGCTGGATAGGATTAGCTGACCATGGCAAATCGAGCAATCGACCTTTACTATTTTAATGCGAAGTACTGTACTAGTTAAATTACGTTAGCTAGTTAGCTAACGTTAGCAAATACTGTATCTTTCACTTACCACGTCATTTTGAGCAGGGATTTGGTTGGTACAAACGTTAAGATTCTCTCCACGACTTCTGCTACATTGCTAAGTATGTATTCGGCTTTGCTTTCATCTGAAGCTCCGGGAAAAGCTGTGTTTTCATCCATATTTCCTTCTCAATATGTTGTTCGCTACCGACTCTTGAGTTTGAACTGTAACCTCTAACGCATATCGAAACTAAAGCAGTTTCCGGGGAAAGCAAATACACGATTACTGCCATCTAGTGATAAGTGAAACTTCACACCGTTTTTATCTAGCTTACATTATCTTATTTGTTGGGTGATTCTTTCCAGTGTGTCAAATAATATTATATTTGTTCTGCTATTATTATTGATATTGGATTCCAGCTGCTAAAATTTTCGGTGTCGTTTTTTTTGTTTCATAATGCGCCAAATGTTTTATAAGGGTGACAGGTCTGGAATGCAAGCAGGCTTGTTTAGCACCAATGACATGCTGGTGTAAGACGTGCAGAATGTGGTTTGGCATTGTCTTCCCGAAATATGCAAGGCCTTCCCTGAAAATGACATCGTCTGGACGGCAAGCTTATGAACTCCAAAACGTGCTTATATTGTTCAGCATTAATGGTGCCTTCCCAGATGTGCAAGTCACCCATGCTATGTATGCAACTAATATGCCACTAATGCACCCCCCTACCATCACGGATGCTGGCTTTGGGACTGTGCAACTTTTTTGGAAACTTTGTTGTATATATTTTAAATATTTCTTTGTATAATAGCAGAAATTCCAGATTGCATCTTTAAGTATACAGTACAGACTGTATATTACCGCAACACCAGAATATAAACTATATTAACAATTCATATAACAAACATACAATAACCCAACAACATGTTGGAGAAGTCAAGTAGTCCCCATTTCTAAACCTTCGGTTATTGCTTTATTATTATTATTTTTATTATTATTAATTAATTGGTCAGGAGTGATCATGTGCATTATAATAGCTTAATAAATTAAGTGGAAAAGATCAAAGTATAACTAGAATTTTAACTTTCAGCTCAGCCATATGTCTTCGTTGCTTTCTAACATCCTGTTAAAAGTCCCTTGTGTCAGCGATCTCAGTCCCTCTAAGAGCTGAAAAGGCACCACTATCAATCCCCACAGATTTCAACATAGAAGGTATGGAAATGCCCTCTGAACAGGGGAGTGTTGGTGTGATCACAGACCAGGTGTAGGTAAGTCAGAATTATGACCCACCATGTTTCAAGCCGGTGTTCTCTTTAGCCCAAGAAAGTTTGTCATCATATACCAGTAAACATGTAAATGCATTACCAGATCTTTAACATAAAAAAAACAGACACTAGACCATTTATATCCTTTCAGAATGAAAAACAAATCATTTTTATAAGTTTACAGAAACAATCATTTTGAATGAAGATTGTTAATGCTAAAAAGATAAAATATGGTCCCTGTGTATTTCTTTAGTCAACCAAAGTCAGTGTGTGTTATTTATGCCCACTAATTTCAAACCTTATCATACATTGGGGTCAGTTTTACAGACTCTGATAATGCCCGGAAATACCCATGTACAGCGACAAAGTCACAGTAACCACTAATCTGGTTATTGTGATCCATGCAACAAGTCCAGTTGTTGATAAATTGAACCAAAACAGGCCCTTTCTTAAATCCATTTACTCTGAGTCTGTGAAACCCACCCTTGTTACCTGCAACGAGAACATGCATTTCTTTTAGTGAACATGCATTTCATTTCTCTGATGCTCCGCAAAATCTACATCCAAATGATGTAGACTTCCTTCCCAATAAATGTATTAAAACAATTGAAAATTATATTTCCTGTGTCAGAGACACGCAAACTATATTTCTGTTATAGCATCAGAGAAATGTATATGGCCAATGACATGCCAAGACAATAGAGATTTTAGTTTTGCAACATAAATAAAGAGACTGTCAGTTTTATTCTAATATAAATGCACTGTATATGGCCAATTGAATTCAAACTGTGCTAAATCCACAAGACATCCAGTTTTGGTTCAATCCTGATTTAATACCACTCTCAGTTCATTGGAAAGGAGGCGGTTTTTCTCAAGCTGCTGGTACAGAGGGTCTTTGCAGTCAGAAAGCGGGTTTAGAGAAAATAGAAGAATGAAAAGAATTGTTAGTACAGGAACAATTATGATTTTCAATCTCCATTGGCTGCATACACAACAAATACTTCCACTAGCACAAACACTTCACCCTCTACTTTAGTGTGTGGTAACATTTGCCAATAAAGAAAATTAAATCTCACTTCTGTGTGGAGATGGTGGGAAATTACTGAATTATGTTAACAGAATATCCCTGCTACTAGACAACTCATTATTCTTCCTTTTGCTGGAAATATTAAGCTAAGAATAACCTGGGAGCTATATTGCCATTCTCTTGTGAATTTCCTTGACGCAAGGAATGTTAAAACCATTTTCCTTTTTAAATCAAACCCTTTTGATTTAACCCAAACAAGTCTAGTTCCTAAGGAGTCAAATCTATGTGGATGTGCTTTTTTTACCAAATGCAAGCTCATTTATAGCTCATTATAAGCTCATAGCACAATAGGACCATAGCGTGAATCAAAATCTAATCCAAAACAGTAAAGCATAGGTTTGTAAAAGAGGAGCTTTTGGTTTTATTCAAAGCTACTCTTCAATAAATTAAACATAGAAAAAAATAAAATACAAGAAATGAAATGAATCAAATAAAGAAATGAAGAGGAAAAGGGGATGGACAGCTGACATGTGTGGGTGTAACATTTATTTTACAGAAAGCAAAATGAGTCAGGGTTCTGTATAACTTATGTAAGTTGGCAACGGCAGAAGCCCAATCCAAGGAGATGTGTAATAGAAGAGACAGATATATAGGGGACAAGATGTTGGGCGATACTGCCATGTAGTTGCAGTAGAGAGGCCTCTCAACCAGTGGGTGGCGTCTGTGATGGTTGTGAGGTAACTTAAGCAGTTTAACTGGAAAAGAGGGGGAAAACAGAATGTGTTGGAGGGAGAAATAATAGAATTAGCTGACTGATATGACATGCAGGATGAAAACCATAACCAACAAAGCAGAGCCAGGTACTCAAAAGCTGTTGAGTGGTATACCATTCTAGGGATCTATTTAGAATATTTTAAGAGCTTTCAAAGTTTTATGTCTAATTGTAAAATGAATGTGAAGAAAATAATATAATCTAACTAGAAAGGAACCATAAACATGCCAGAGCTATTTGCTGTGGAATAGTTATTAGTAGACACTGAAACAAAATATGCAAGCAAAACAAAACTAAAGCAATGAAAGTGCCACCAGAGGGAGTAGTAGTAAAATGATGAGTGGAAGGGGGGCTTTCCATGACACGCAGACACAACCAGGGGATAATTTACATGGAGGTCATGTCGTTGAGGGCGTGGTCCAACTCCTCGCTGATAGCCTTGTACTTCAGCTTCTGCGCATACAACTCGTCTGTTATGGACAGGGAGTGCAGGAGTGATGGAGAAGAGGACATTGATAGGTTGGTAATGAAGAGGAAGGGGCCAGCAACAAAGGACAGGAGAAAACAGATAGAGGAAAGGGGGGGTTTAGGAAAAAAACAAAGGATTTTCAGAGGACAGAATTGAACAAAAGGAAACAGAATTGCAAACTGACAAAGAATAAGGTAAAAATACCTGAAATGACTTGAAACCCTGTTAAAGGCTACTGGTTACTGAGATACACATATTAAATAATTGACAGCATGTAGCTGCATTTTCCAAATGACAACACATACTCTTTGTCCTTCCAGATCCAGTCCCAAAAACAGCATCATGATGTCTGAAACGTTCTATTTCTGATTAAAGCAATTTTGACAAATGTTTCCTTGGCCTAGTGTAGCCTAACGTAGACTGACTGAGGGTCAGTATAATGTAAGCCGTGGCACTGAATGTTTCTGCAAAGAAATGACTGTGCAGAATGTATATAAACATCTACAGCATATACCACAGATCCCATTTCAGTGACCTGCTATAAACTGACCACATAAATAACATGATGTCAACACAGAGGGGATGGTGAAAGGTCAGATTTGATTTGGTATCTTGATGGAATCATTTTTCAGGAAAAAACATTAACAAAGTGCCAATGAAAATGTCTGTCCTGTTGTAATATAAAACTTGCCACAGATTGTCACATGAAAGAAATAACAGAATGTAGAAAAATATGCAGTATGCCTCAGTATGCTACACAACATGAAATTAAGTAAAAATTTCTATACCCTCCAGATCATCAATGGTCTTCTCAAGCTTCGCAACGGACCTCTCAGCAAACTCAGCACGGGTCTCAGCCTGTGGCACAATAGGCAGACAAGAAAAGATGAGTGTGTCCCATTTTCATAAGAAGTTCCCACATAGATACTGTTCATGCCACAATATCCACACTTTCCTCTGTCCTACTGTGTATAAGATTCAGAGGCCAACGTGCTCACTCTGTCTCGCAAGTGGATGGCAAAGTGAACAAGAAATATTATACAATGATAATGTGTAGGCGAACTCACCTCCTTCAGCTTGTCTGTAAGAACCTTGATCTCCTCCTCATACTTGTCCTCCTTCTGTGAGTACTGTAGTGGCATACAGGAGCAGAGGTCAGGGAGTCATCATAATACAGCCTTCAATTACTGATTTAATGGATAACAGACATACATGAGGGGCCAACTTTATTCTTCCTCCATGGTATCGTTAGCATTGGAGATATAACCCTGAATGCATCAAGAAACCTACCTTCTCTGCCTGAGCCTCAAGAGACTTCAGGTTGTTTGTGACTGTCTTTAACTCTTCCTCAAGCTCAGAGCATTTGCTGGTATTTTAGGTGTTATTGAAAGAAAGGGGTGGAAACAGACAAATAGATGGGGGAGAGGAACATTCATTATAACTGGGTAGCGGGCACACATTTACGGTAATGACAGGGGGTCTCAAAAGCAGTGAAGTGTGCAGTAATTTTGTTGTTGGTTCCAAAGGTCTCACCCCTCAGACAATTCAGCACGCTCCTCTGTACGTTCCAGATCACTCTCAATGATGACCAGCTTGCGAGCGACCTGTAGTCACAGTACACATGTAGCCGTGTTTAGTTTGAACTCTAAGTCTACATGCTGTCAATCTCACACAACACGCACAGGGGAGATCCACGGGTGCAGCCAATGGTTTGTATGGCTGAGAAATTCACCTCCTCGTATTTTCTATCAGCCTCCTCAGCGATGTGCTTCGCCTCCTTCAGCTGGATCTCTTGCAACTCCATTTTCTCCTCATCCTTCGACGCCCTGTTCTCAATAACCTTCATGCCTCTAAAAGTGAGGAGCACAAGGGGTAACATATTTTAGGAACCGGAGGACATAGTTCTGTCCTGACACAGTTGGGGTTGTACCTAGTCAATACATCTGGCTACTGGACATATTGCAACAGACGGTGTGATTCCTGGTATGGTACGGACATTCAGAACTGAAGGTCAGGAGGACATTAGTTCTGCAGCCTTACGATCTACACTGCAAAAGCTGTACGATCTACACTGCAAAAGCTGTACGATCTACACTGCAAAAGCTGTACGATCTACACTGCAAAAGCTGTACGATCTACACTGCAAAAGCTGTACGATCTACACTGCAAAAAAAACTACATTTAGCACTGTGCGGCGCACATGCATTTTATACTATAGATATTTCCATATTAAATGTAGTCTTTATTGTGCCTGTTCAGGGAGAGTTTCACTGTCCACTGTAGGTTTGAGGACGATGGCCGTGCGTTTATCCCCTTATGATACAGAAACCCAGCGTCTCCACGCTGCCGCCCACCTCTCACTCTCATCGGCAGCCTTCTCAGCCTCCTCCAGCTTAGTCAGAGCTGTGGCCAGACGCTCCTGAGCACGATCCAACTCCTCCTCAACCAGCTGGATACGTCTGTTCAGGGAGGCGACATCAGCCTCAGCCTGAGATCACATTACACAGAGAAACCACTGTTAGCCCAGTGCAGTTGGACTAAGACAGTCACACTATATTGATATGTAGTATGTGACCTGTAGTGCGATGTGGGGGGTGACTTTTGACTACCCCTTTGAGGGGGTTTCCTAACATAGGGGAAATGTAACAATGTACAGGAAAGGGATAACAATTTCACACTAAACTCCAGCATCGCATGCAATGTGGATAGCATTGTGTACACCGTTTGCCTGCAGTGATATGTTTGCAAAGCAGCAACTGAAACATAAAAAGAGTCCTATTGTGTAAATAAATATGGTGACAGTGTATGACCACTAGACTAGGGCATAATGGACCGCAAGAGCCCAGGTTAATGGGTTTATTTTGGAGCCATCCTGCCTGGCACGTTTCTTCACTGAGTCGATTCTCACTGTATCATTTATCCATCCCTTTACGCGCATCACATTACACACACAATCGTTTGAGCAGTTTAAAAACACGAATGCTATAGTTTGATTATCGTTAAAGCGAGATGACTAGATTTGTACTTGTCGCGGGCAGGCTGCAGACTAATTGTCTTAAATTATTAACAAGTGCTTACTGATTCCCTCGCATCCCTCTCCAGCCGCAGTTGCTTCTGTAACCTCTCTGCCGACTCCTCTGCACTGTCCGCCTGTTCTTGTAGGGTTTTTATTTTCCTTTTCACAGCTTCCAACGACGTTGGCCCAGCCATTTCTCTAGTTTGGAAACAATGTTCTATTTCCCACGCCCTTTTGTAACGATTTTTGATGCATAAACAAGCAATGCTTTCAGGATGCGAATCTCTACGCCCGTCCCTTTTTCTCTACAGATCGTACCTGGGGAGTATATGACGCGCGCTTAATAACACCGGAAGTAAGAAATATAAAGAAATATATTGTCAGAGAGATATTTTAATATTGTATTGCATTCCAAATATATATGAGAATGATGATATGATATAAGCACACTGGGGAATTAACCGATAGCCTAATTATAACGTTATAAAGAATGTACATTAGAAATGTCATAGGCTATATTTCATTAAGTAGTAAAACAAATCTCATACTTAGAAACTATATTAGCACGGTTAATCTGATTACCCTTTATAATGACATGTTTTTGGAATATATTGCAGCTATATATGTTGTTACTATAATTAGTCATCATAATTTGGAGGTTTAACTGTAGCCTAATTAGTTGTGCCCACTTCGGCATTCTTAATGTTAATAAAGTTAAGTTCGACAAGATATTACAAAATAATTATCATACAAGTATTTAAAAACTGGTTGGTTCTAATCCTAAATGTGTGTTGTGAGGTAATTTACAACACGCATTTCAACAAGTGGTTAAGGGGCGCACAGGTGCAGAGGGTGTAAAGAAGTCATCTGTAACTATATAAAGCATGCGGCTAAATTTAACCTCCCACTTGCATCTTTGAGGAGGGCGGCAATTGAGAAAGATGTGTCAGACCTATTGTTGGTCTTCAGGCTTTCGTTTCGATCAGTAATGTGGAATACTGCGAATGGCAGGCCTAAAATGTAATTATTCCAAAATGAATGATAACCACATAGGCCTACGTACATGTCTATATGTATACACACAAACCAGGTGTTTTGAATTCTGATTGGCTGATAGCCGTGATATATGAGACCGTATACCAATAGTGTGACTTCACTTTTTACTGCAGTAATTGCGTTGATAATCGTTTTCTAAGAGCTATAAGGCATCTAGGGGGTTAGTGATTCATTGCCAATTATGTGCCAGGAAACAGCGCTTAGTTCTGGTATATTGGCTATGTGCTTATTGCTTGCATGTAAATGCACGTATGTATATATACAAGTGGGCTATATATAACTACACTTAAAGTGAAATGTCTTGAGGTTCAATGTCAGTAGACTGTAGGGACCTTGAAGACAACTTGACAGTTTGGTTTATGCTATCCCGTTCCTCCAAACTTACGTCTGTGGCTTTCTTTTCAGCGAGCTCAAGTTTTTCCTGGGCATCCTTTAGAGACTCGGAGTACTTGTCCAACTCATCCTCTGTTCCTTTCAGCTTTTTCTGCAGAGTTACCAGGTCATCCTCAAGCTGATGAATGGTGGAGAATATCAGCCAATTGGATTAAAACGCAAGGGGAAAATAAGAGCATGGCACAGACACATAAACAAGGAAGGAAGAGTGGAACAGATGCAAACACTTCGATATGTTTTAAGATATTGTTAATTATTAGAAAAGTATTTACATTTCATGTATCAAACCCAAACGTATTATTATGATATGTTTAAAATAGTTATCAACAATACGCCCCCCCCCCCCACCCACACACCCACACACACAGACACAAAACATATAGATTTTCCAAACAATATTTAACTCAACATTTTGTACTGATCCGTACAATCGTCATTCTATGGAAAATAGTTAAATCCATATCGAGAGAGCACGCTCCAAAAAACTTCCAGCCTAAACGTCAAAGCGTCAATGGCACCCGCGCGTAAAAAGACAACCCAAATTCTCTATGGATGCCGACCTGTTTGCTCTTGTCCTCCGCTGCCTTTTTGTCTCCCTCAGCTCCTTCAGCTCTGTCCAAGGCATTCTCCTTGTCGAGCTTAAGCATCTGCATCTTCTTCTTGATGGCATCCATGGCTGTGCTGTTGTTGGGTTGATCTAGCCTACTGACAAGAGAAACAAACTTGTGTAGAAGGTGAGGAGCTCCACGCGTCTGGACCACGCTGAATTTAAAGCTGGAGTGCAAGCTCGAGCTGACCGTAGCCTGTCAAATATGTACTTTCCTAGAGGAGTTACTGGATCCCCTTGGATACCGAATACTTTTTTGGAAACGACGCCAGGTGTTCTCTGCGAGTCTTGTATTTTTTATGGATCTCCTCGGCGATTCGCTGTTCCAAGACATTTGACGGTTGATAATACTATATATGGGGTATGGGCGACAAAGAGGCACCCCTCCAAGACGTCGGTTCCTATTTCTAACACTGTTCTGAGACGCACGGCACGAACATGGAGTTCGGTTTGGGAAGTAGAGGTCATTTCTAAGAGATGTATAACAAAAACATATATGACATAAAACGTATTTTTTTTATTTCATTTTGGAAGTATTAGATTCCACAGAACAATCTGAGGAATTCCCTCATGACTTTTGAAGTCCTCATCGTGGATTAATTACGTGGGTAGTCAGCCAGGCAGGCCTCAGGTAGCAACACCAGATCATGTGATAAGACAAGTACAGTCAACCCACTGAGTGTTTAAGAACCTGTGAAAGTGATTGTCCCTGGGAGGGATGTTCTGGTATCTGGGCTGATTGGTTCTGTCAGGGAGGAGAGGAACATGTCAATTTGAAGAGGGCCATCAGATAGTGTTGCATTAACAGGAGCATATCATTCAGTGTCAACTCTGTAAGCTCCTACATGCCCCAGAGTGTTTGACAAACCCCCAGTGAAACATAGAAGTACTTTGGCATTTCAACAATCTGTCTTCTCCTTTGTGACAATTCACAGGGCCACGAGAGTCAGCTGCAGTTGTCACGTACGTGCAGGGGAACTAGAGACCCGAGTCCAAACACACCGTGATTGGCTGCATGGTAGGGCCTAACTTGAACTTCACTTTTACAGAAACGTATATAGGATACATTTTTATGAGGATGAGAATGAAAAAGGCATGTCACGTATTGACATTTACAGTAGACATGCTTTGCAGTACTCAGAGGACGTACAGAACATATGTTAAACGTGATAGCACATGGGTGAGAAGTATTCCATACTGCTCCTGAAGGTCATATATTAAGATTGAATACTTGTGCTGGCAAGGTGAAACTTTTACCACTCTGAACTTGAGCAACACAGACAACTCTGTTGCTACTAGTCACTCTGGATTAGTATATATTAAATGGGAAAAATGTAAAACTGAATAAGCTATACAATGACGAAAAGAAGATCAACTAAAAAACTATGTGGAATTTATATCACTGTATCCTTCTACGTTCCTTCAAAGAAGGCTTCTTGATGTGTTTTATAATTCGTCTTGTCCACACAAGTGACACCAACACAGTGATAATAATTGTTCAGAGATATCACCCATTTGCTTTTCACTTAAATACGATTGTTTACAAAATCTGGTAAAAGGTGAAAAAGGGTGTATGGATGTTTTATATCTACTGTAGGTGAATAGTTTGCTGTGGTCACTAATGTTCTCCCTGGGGTGTCTGCATCTTTTTTTAGGATACACACTAGACACAGGCAGCTGTCATTCCCTTGATAGACCAGGCTTTGTCCAGCTACTGCCAGGCACACCATGCCACTCATAGAGACAGATCAGAGACCACAGGCACCGCTCATCCACAGAGATCAGAGAGGCTCAGAGCAGAAGCTATGATATTCGAGGACTTTCTAGACTAATGGAAAGAGATGCTACTAGATAAAAACACAATACCCAGCCAACTCATAATGGTTTAAACTCCCTTGGCAACCATCTAGGACCTCTGATAACCTCTGATACCCAGTTCTGTAAATTGAAATATCCAACTCCTAAACAGCTTTTGGATTAAAAAAAGCACACAGATTTTAATTTACCAGCGTTAATAGTATGTAGGTATATTTAGTGTTGTAGTTATTAAACATTTTAGTACAGTGCATTTTCATGCTCTTTGCCCCCATAGTTTGAGTGTTCGCTCTCATAAAAATGCTAATAGGCGCACTGAAGTATCTGACTCGAGGACGATGGCCCTCCATTACTGCAAACCTGAGATAACATCCAGTTACTCTCTCCTTGTCATGTGTTTCTTTTAGGCTTCTACCTTCACCATTATTTTAACAGTATCCCAGTATCCTCTGTCTGACAATAGCATAGTGGTGTCTAGAGGCTTTCCAGGGTGGTGGGAAGTATGTGGCCCGGTCGCACAGTTGGTCATAACATGGCTGTGGAGAAGTGTGTTGGTCAGTATGGAGTAATGGACTCTGGTAATCACTATGTTAACCCTGCAGACCTTCTTCATTACATTGGATTGTCTTTCTGTTGTTTTGATTTATTGTTCTTTTTTGTTGTTGACACTTCATGTCTTATCACTGGAGACAGATGTAAAGGGGACAGTAACCTAATGCAGTAGACATTCTGAGTGTATTACAAGGAAAATAAATAGATGCATACAGCCTGGCCACCCAAACACTATGATCTGGCCAGATGCTACGCCACACCCAAAGACGTTTGTTTCTTCTATACAATAGGAATCCTGTTTGGAAATGACCAAACCATTTCATTGGTCCCAGAACATGATGGGGTACATCTGATTTGTCCCAGAAACAGATGTAATTTGCTTTGATAAAATTGTTGAATCATTATAACCAATTGCTGATTACCTTCTTTAGTATAACACTATATTTACTACTCCAAAAAAAAGTGCAATGGAAGGAGTTTCAAGCTGAAATATGGAGCGATAAATCGAGAGCAGGATCTCAATTTATCAGGCAACACTATGAGCACTCCCAAGACAGGAGAATATATTAAATTATGTCAAGACTAGTTGAACAATAAAAATGTTTCAATAGATTCTAAAAAGAAATGGAACTTGAATGGTCCTTTAGGGGTTCTTCACGAATCAAATATTACGTAAATGGAACTAAGTTAACGCAAACTTTTGCAATCTCATTTAAGTAATGCAAGTTGTTCAATTCTCTCCTGCAATGAAGTAATTGCTCACTTACTCTATAACTGTTTGTGCCACATTTAGCTGCAATGACTTCAACGAAATGTTTCCTTAATGTAGATGTTGATAAGTGTCTCAAATCGCTATGGAGGAATTTTGGCCCACTCTTCCACGTAGAGTGGCTTTAACTCAGCAACATTTGATATAGAGCTTGAACTGCCCTTTATAGGTCGTGGCACAAGATCTAAACTGGGTAAAAGTCATTGATATGTTTGCTATATTAAGTTACCCAAAACACACATGAAACACGTCAATTCTCCTGGAAGAATGTTGTATACAGATGAGCGAAAAAAAAAATGCTTTTTGGACAGCTTGATTCATAAAATGCTCACCTATTTCAGGCTTAACCTAAATGCTTAATTCCACATAAGAGAACCTATATAAACAGCCAAGTATGGTGGTTGTGTGATGTTTTGAAGATGCTTTGGTCCTGACAATGAAGTGCACCTGAATCGTGCAGCATGACAATGATCCAAAATACACATGCAAGTCAACATCAGAATGGCTGAAAAGTAAATAAATTCAGAACTAAATCCATTTGAGATGTTTAAGTTGTGGCAAGAACTATAGAGTGGTTCATGTTTATATATCCACATACTTCACGTTGATGGGTTAAAGCAGCTCTGCAATAGAAGAGTGGACCACAACGATGTTTGACTGATCAACAACTTAAAGAAGCGTTTTGTTGACGTTATTGGAGCTTAAGCTCACAGCACCAGTTACTAAGGGGGCATCACTTTTTCACAGGGAGGGGCACCTGATAATAAATATATACATTTTGTATTATTCATTAATTCAGATTCCTTATATTGAATATATGGTTTTGGTTGAAGACCTGACAACATTCACTGTCAAAATAAGCGAAACAAATTGAGAAGATCAGAAACGGGGAAAATACTTTTTCATGACGTTGTTGTTTGTGCTGACAGCTTTGCGACATCAGGTGTCACCCACCAAGAGATCACATCCATGTGTGATATAAGTGTCTCTGGTTGCAATATTCAAGGGTGCTTGCTGCTGGCATTTAGACATGATGTCATTAGTGTGTCATTTTCCCTATGTGGCGGAAGGCATGCTAAGGAGTCAGGTTTGGAGGGCGGTTGGAGGGAAGCGACAGTTAGCCTGCCCCTTCGAAAGACAACAGCTGATTCATCAAGTTTTATTGTGGTGACCTGTGGCACTATGCTCATCAAAAAAGCTTCACTGTCCTTGACTCCCAAAAGTTTCCTATCAAAATGTAATGAAGGAACACTTTAAATCCCATATAGAACAGGCTTATCAAGTGTCAATGCAAAAAAGATTTGGAAGAATTGCCCTACACCATTTAAAGGTTGAAGGCAATTTCATAAAGCTGTACCATTTTAAGCTTTGGGCTATTTAAAGGGACCATATAATTTCATTAGTAATCAGTGGCATCTCATACAGTAATTCCAATTTTCCAAGGATTCGATAAGTGTAACTTCATTTTTACCTATACATTACACCTTGAGTTGTGATTACAATATTGAGATCTCCACTTCCTGCAAAGAATTCTGGGTATTATCCTGAAAGAGCTAGCAGCTGTGCCACAATGTAATGTAAATAACCTCTCCGTCACATTTTAGAGCTGCCAGAATTTGCGCATGTCTCCACTCTAACCTAGACCAGCTGAATATAGCACAGGGCTCACTGCTGATTCAGAAATACCATCTACCTTACACCTTACTTACAGAAGAGCTGCTTAATGTTAGTAGACTGTCGGAAGAAGCACTTGTGCACAAATCAGGTCACAGTGGCTCAAAAGTATTCCCCCCTTGGATTTTCTACATTGTGTTACATCATGAAATAAAAATGTAGTTATTTAAAAATGTTAGTTTCATTTAAGTATTTTTAGAATTTATATTGTCAGAATAGAATCTACAAACACAAAACAAAAATGTTTGAACTCTCGACTGGATTGTGTTCCAGGCTTTGACTGTCCTACTCCAGGATGTTGACCTTTTATACTTTTAATCCACTCCAGTGTGTTTTTGACTGCATGTTTGGTGTCCTGCTGGAAATGCAACCTTCTCCCAGGTCTCTTGCAATCTTCAGATTGTCTTCCAGGATTTGTCTGTACTCTGCTACCTCACATTCTACCTCTAAGGCCCTGATGCGGAGCAGCGATGATGTGATGTTATGCTTGCCCCAAACATAGTGCTTAATGTTGAGACAATAAAAATACATTTTGGTGTCTTCAGACCATAAAATCTTCTTCCACTTGGTTTCAGAAGTCCTAGCGAGGGTGAATACATTTTGAGAACCACTGTATTGCTGTGATAGCTTGTTTTTAAATACAATAAATAGTCTGCTTCCTTTGTCATAGGTTCAAACAAAAATAGTCAAACCTCAATAAATATGTTCTGTGATTTGAGTTCCAGTTGGTCTGAACCTGAGAACAACAGCCTTTGAGGCCACTGGAATCAGACAAACTGTTTTGCTGGTACATTCAGGGAAGCTCAAGGCATTTCCAAAAGATACTCCTGTAGTCAACAAAATGACAACTACAAAATCCATAAAGACATTACTTTGAAAGCCTTTATTTTCAGCGAATACAAAAAATATGTTGTTTTCTTGTTGCCAGATAGTTTGTCATTACTTCATATCTTGTAGTATTGTCATTTTATTATCATTTAATTCATAATGGAACAAACATACAGGTAAAAACAGTTTCTCCCAACCTTTGAAACATGTCACACTACATTAACAGTGACAGCTATATAATCTCAATATCCTCATCACAATTATCATTCAAAAACTAATTCAGTGGCTTGAAAGAGGAAGAAAAAAAAAATTCCATAAAACTTCAGTGATTTACTTGTAACATACAATAACCGAATGACAGCCTAAACAACTTCAATCTGTCATATGTACATAGTTCAGAAGCATGTTGGTACATACCCACGGAATGCAGTACAAAAATGTGTTTTCTTCATATATATAATATACATACGTATTGTATACATATACGGATGGTACTTTTTACACAGTGACACATTTGTCTCTGCCTTCAAGGCCATGGGTGCAGCAGGCAGGTCGATGGGGAGGAGGTACATAGCTTATGGGACTGTACAATAGTACCAGTGAGAAAGCATGGAAAGGGCCCTGTGTTTCTCCCCCAAACAGGGAACAGACAGTCTTGGAAATGGGCTATGACAGTAAAAACCCTGGGCCCAACTCAATGATAATAACTACACTGCTCTGACAAGAAGAAGAAGCAGACCAGATGCTGTATGGACTACAGACTAAGGCACTAATAATAACACTACAAATACCAGATAAGCTTATGACAGAACCGTTCCAGTAATTGAACTGTAGAGCACAGTCACACACCAACACAGAGTAAAACATGTCTAACATGGACTGTGTGTTTATTGGGGGTTACTGTCCTTGTGCAGCTCAGAATACAAATATAATTCAGTGCATTCTATTTAGGTTTATTTAGTGATCCAAAAGAGTAATAGAACCACAAAGCCATGCATACTGACACTGCAAGAGCACAACTTTACCTCACAATAAGGCTTATATTACTAACCAAAACTCACTGACTGTCCATAAGACTAGTAAAACCAAACACTAGGACTACATCTGAGTACACATTAGGAGAACGGAATATGTTTGTTTTTGAAATGAGCATTTGCTATTCAACAATTCCAAGTAGTCCCTCCCAGTTAGAGTATGTTTTCCGGATGAACACAGCCCTGGCAAACATACTGGTAAATATACTTCAATAGTAGCCCATTTCATCTCTCAAGTCGTGCAGAGCAGCATTACAGTAAGAGCAAGGGATTTGACATTAAACAAGAGAATGGGATCCACTGTAGTGATTCAGCAGAGCCCTGTGAAGGCAATGGGGACTCCCTCCATGTGACACAACAGGGAGGGGAAACCATAAGAAGCACAGCACATTGTGCGTAGTCAGAGGTACCGCTTTGCATTCATTCAAAAGGTCTAAGGTGTTACAATACTACCGCAATCAGTTTGCAAGTTGGTTTAGGAGTTGTAGAGAAATTACACAATTTTCAACTACCGTTTGCCTGGGTTTTTCAATTAAAACACTCCCCCCTTCAATCAAATGGTCAATAAGAGCCGTTGTTTCCTACATTCAAATTTCTGCTTACAGTATATGTAAACCTTTCAGAAGTTAGGGGCCTCTTAAGTACCTAGTGTAGCAGATTGGAACAGAGCAAGAGATAGAGCATTATAAAATCGCACCCCATGCAGCTAAGACCGCTACACTGCACCCTACAGCATGGTTTAAATATTGTAACATCTGTTCCAGCTGTAGTGGGAACAGATGTTAGTGAGAACTGTATAGGGAAGTCTTTTAACTGACTCACCTTGGTCCAGTACAGCTGAGACAGCTTTAGAAGAGACGTATTTGTAGGAGCCATGAAACTTAAGCTTATTGTAATTGTCAGAGGAACATAACTTGCTAAAGATGTTACTCCTTCTGTAGTAACTCAACCTCCACATCGCTGAATAGCATTATACATTATAATGCATTATAAGAGGTTTGGTTGTCGTAAAGGGGTCCCTAACCAAGGGTTTAATAACACTTGATTATTGTCTAAAAACAGGAGGGTTACTTAGTGTCTAGAACACATGCACTGTATAGGAGGACTAAAATGTATTTGCAAGACAAAGCAGTCATTCCAATAGAAATGGTCACTAGTGTACATCCATACATTTTGTATAAGCTTTTTCTTTTATTTAGTATGGTCCAAATACCGCAACTGTCATATCTGTTGTTTGACAAGAAGGCAAGATATTGACCACAAGGAGCTATTAGTCTCCAAATGTGCAATACATGTGACGTTAAATGCAAGTTTTACCTATTAAATGCTGTAATTTATCAATTGGCTCATAAAAGGGAAATGATAGCGATGAGTGTGCGTGCTAAATGTCTACTGTACTCTATGCACCAAACATCCCATTCTGTCTACCTCCATGCAACCCCGTAAAATAATTTGAAATCCTCTTCATGTAGAGATTCAATGTTAACACTGATAAGGACATATAGTCAATAGATCTATAGATAGTCATTCAACGTTTTTGGAAAGTCCCATCAGGATACATTGCTGGCTGAGCCGCTACTAATGCTTTCCTTATAATGCTATTCGGTTCGCAGTAACTGACATGCAATGCATGTCAGTTAAACTGAAAGCAGCCAGGTCCTGGTGTAGTGGTAGGAGATCATTGTTGGTAGTTGAAGACCACAACTTCCGATGATGTAGGATGGACCCCACTGGGTATATTGAAAGGCCAACTTTGCCATGTTTCACACTGAGAAAGTCAATTCATACGGCCACTTGTGTGTGTGGAACATATAGATACCGTGCATGCACGCACAAACACACGGCAGCAGTAAGGCAGAGCTCAGTTGTCATCCTTCCGTAGTTCGCTGGGTAAGAACTTGTACTGCTGCTGTCTGATCTGAGCCAACTTCTTCCTGGCCTCCTCCAGCTCCCTCTCCTTCCTCAGCATCTCCTCCTGGGCTGCTATGATCTGAACACCAGGTAGAACCAGTACCAGTTAGATCACATCCCCTGACTGTAACATGCTATCTGGGCATGATAAAGTAAAGGCATCAGTCAGAACACATCTGATTCCAGTAAGTCTAGGCAAAACACTTTGCAGCCAGCCTGTTGATCTATATGCTAACATCACTGAAGAGTCTGCCAGAGCCCGGAGTCTCACCTGAGCGATTCCTCCCACAAACTTGGTCTTGACCACCACGCGGTCATCGTCTGCCTTGTCGAATGCCGCTTTCTGGGCTGCGCGCACCAAGTTGTCTGACGCCCTCTTCACTGCATTCCCAGCAGCCTGAAAGAAGAGGACAGTCCACAGTCATACCACACACACATTATGACCCCTAGCTGCTGCTGCTGCTATATTGGAAGTGTAAGAGGACCCAGGGTCAAGGGTCAGTTTGGTATTTATGGGTCTCGTACCTGTAGCCTCCTCATGGCCTCGGAGTCCTGATCAGCCTTGACCTTGCAGGCCACCAACAGCTGGGCAGTGGAGGCCGCCACCTGTTTGGCGGATGAGATGAGCTTCTCCTCGCTGGCGTGGCCCTGGACAGAGGCGTTAGCTGCCTCACACAGGTTACTAGTAGCTGCTGCAACCATCCTGGCCTGTAGGACCAGAACACACACAGGGGAAAAGGTTTCTAGACTTTCACACAGATTCATTGCGGCCATTATTCGTGATGGGACCGACGGGTTATCCCGAGGCTTTATTCACGAGGCATCTGTGTAAACACTTACCGCTGAGATAAGGCCCTGGGACCACTGGCCATCATCCACAGCGTTTGCTGGGATAGAGCCAACTTTGCCCTGAGCCACCAGCTCCCTCTGGGCAGCTGAAGCAGACTTGACCAGGGCACTTGTGGCAGCAGCGATGGACTTGGCTGCCTCCAGGATCTGCTCCTCAAAGTCCAGTGTCTCGTCGGCTTGCTGGGGGGGGTGGGGGGGGGATGAGAAGTCAACACTCAGACGTCAGAGTCAGCTCATTACATGACAAACAAATGTTTTTGGTGTTAAGCGTTATATCCAGCAAAGCGATTCATTTGGTCACTTCTGTACAGGCTGCACAACACAGAAACCTCTTGACGTGACATCATAAGCGGAAAAACAAAGCAAACCAGAAGAAACACGACAGGGTTTCACCTGCGCTGGACTGCAACTGCTGAAACCCTGATACTTATTCCAGAATACATTATTCTACTGTCTGTCAACCCAAGATCACACCCCCAGTTCACCCCCACAAAAAAAAAAACACACACACACACACACACTTCTCTGGCGCTCGCTCACAGACACAAACACTATAGGTCTGTAGACAGGGCGGGACACTGTAGGAATATGTTTGATATATAGTTGGATTGAATAACAACCTAATATATCAAACATATCAGACAGAGCCCTGCAGAGAAGGCTTCCAGGGTTTATAGTCTGGGTCTGATCAGAGATGTAAAGCTACAGGACACAAGGAGATGCTTCAACAGGAGCAACACTACGGAGGGGGGGGGGGTCAGTCACAGAGCAGGGAGCAGGGGTTTCCTTGTGAACAATGTGAATATAATAGGACTGGTACACCGACCCAGGTACAGACAGAATGTAAGTCATGGTACATTGGGGAAAAAGGAAAGTTGACACTACTTTTAAACTACATGAAGAGAAGCACCACAAGTGGACATTTAAATACACAGAGAATCCCTTTATGAATCCAACACTAGGATTCATGTCAACTGAACACTCCTGAATCTAAGTGTCAAAACTGATGAGAGAGTGCTTCTTTAAACAGACATAAACAGACAATGACACACACATTGATAAACACACCAACAACAACACTGACAATTATGAAGACAGAATTTGCTTACAGGATTTGTAATTGCTAGAATTTATGAATCCTACATATTTTATTTCGCACACAAAAAAACATGTAACCATTTTCAATTTTTCATATGCCACATGCCCAGGCAGGTCTTGGCTACTTTGGTATTGGCAACTATGTTGTGGACCAACCCAAATAAAAATAATTAGAATTTTACCCTGAGCGACTTACATCTAAAATTATTATTTTCAACTAACTGAGGGACTGTCAGTAAAATTGCACACTGCATATTCTACTTCTCTAACTCACCAGTACAGGCTGATTAAAACATATAGGAAATTCAAGTATAATAGGTAGATGCAAGGATGGTAGTGTGCTAGCAAAATCTGACTGTGTAACATATATTATTACATAATCTAGCGTATAGCCAGAGGATGGTAGTTGGGAAATGATTCACCTTCTGTAACCACCATGTAATGGTTGTTTTGACAGCTGCGCAATATCAGTTGATGGTCAAATTAGATCAAACGCACACCTTTAAAGGGTGGAGGCCCGAAAGGAGCTTAACATGAAAGGAAGATAGATGCCACACACTCACATGCTCTGACACATATCTTAATGAAATATGAACAGACAACCTAACAATCCCCGTAGATCGAAAACATTTTCTGTTTGTTTTTAATAAAGATGTGTGGTGGAGCATGTGTTTATGACTGTGCAGCCACTTATATTTTATTTCAATCAAAAGAATCCATACCAAGTGAGATGCATTATGGTTAATGTAGACTCCTACCTTGGGCTTGGCTCTTGGTTTCAACTGCTCCAGTTTTTTAGCCGCTGCTTCGATAGACGCCGCCGCCCCCAACAGTTCAGTCTCTGCTATCACTGTGGGGTCCTCTGGGTCCACCCACTCAGTGCCTGAAACACACGCAAGTCTGTTACCTCACACGTAGACACAAACACACCCAAGTTAAAACCTACGCGCCATGGCAGTGAAACGACACGGCATGCTTCACAACAAGACTGCACACACACCAGAGGGAGGCAACACATGACTCGGCATGCACAGCCAATCAAACGTGTTCAACATTAAAAGCAGCTTCCCGTCGGTGACATTAATACGCCAATGAAGAGCACCCACGCAGCAATTAACACTGTGACCTAACATCAAAAAGCACACTAAAATGAGGTGCGTGGCCGGACGGGTGGGTATACAAAACATGGTCTGTCATCGTGGATTACTACGCGGCCCCCAAATGGGACTGTTAAAGACGGAATGAATGACAGCCGACGCCGTGGCGGAGGGGTGGTAGTTACTTTGTATGAAGGGTGAGTCACAACCGTTTGCATTTCTAACTTACCCCCGTCTGTGGCAAAGAAGGTTTGAACATAACGTTAATAGAGCATTCAGGATACGGTCGTCCGCTTAATGGTAACTATGGCAGTGCATTACGCAGCCTGGCGCACCGAGGCGAAGGCAGCGTCTTCCCTCACCTTTCATGGCCTCGGCAGCCTGGATGAGTTCAGTAACAGCCCCAGCTACACGCTTAGAGTAGGCTGCCAACTGCTGCTTCTGCTCTGAGGTTGGCCTTTGAAGAACCTGGGTTAAGACCGAGCAGAGGTGGCTCAGGAAAACAAATCGGAATGATCACCATCTCAGGTCACTCGGGCACATAAGCAAGCGGGCACTGGTGTAACATACCAGTAGGACATGTTCAAGCAAGCTGATGTAACCTGTGGTACATTCTGCCCCATAGAGCAGCGCTCTGCTTCGTACGTCCTCATTCACCTCCTGGTGATAGGCTGCTTGCTGAGGGAGGGAGGGACGGACACACACACACACACACACACACACACACACACACACACACACACCCAGACACACCCAGACACACACAGACACACACAGACACACACAGACACACACACTCTGTTAGGAGTCGAACGTTTCACTAGACGGGGCAGGCTGTGGTGTCTGCCCTGAGATGGTTGGGTGCGTGGATCAGAACCTTGCATGTGGTGAGCATGTCGAAGATGGCCTTGCGACTCAGATTAGCGGTGGCTATGACATCCTCCTGTCGGGCGGAGTTCCCAGCTGCCACGGCTTTGGCTGTTGCCGTGGTGATGCCCTTAGTCATGCGGATGAACTCCTCAGGCGTGGTGGACCTCTCCGGGACGTCTTTAGACTGGAACACCTGACAAATTCAACAGGATTTTAAAAACATCATTGATTTTGGTCAATTCCATTTCAGATGGGTAGCAGACTAATGTCTACCTGAGCATCTGAAAAGAAAATGGATAACTACCAAATGGAACCATGCTCCCTCCTAATTATCATTAAGGTTTAGAATTTCTGTGATTTATTTGACCAGCTGACATAGAAAACTATATGCATTTTGACTAATATCGAGTAAGTGGCTAAGTCTCAAATATGGCATTTTAGTCAATCCTATTTCATGGCTTTTAGAAGAGGGTCACGGCTTGTTTTTCCACTCACAGGCTTTTATGCTTTACTGGATAGAAATAAAGTGGGCTAGATGGAGGAGAGATTGTGCTGAAATAGCAGTAGGCTGGATTAGATTCGTGCTGCAGGGATACACATGCGCCAAAGGCCGTGGCTTAGACCAATAGACCTGCCTAGGCTACAGAACTCTTCTGTACTGTCTATTTCAGATCCAGATAACATCTATTATGGTCAATTATCTTCTGCAAAGTAATAATGGAACATTACAATGTTTTCAATAATATGGTTTCTGTGTTCAGCCAAGACGTTTTTTCAAACTTCGACTTTTCCCTAATGTTGTCGCCCCCCTAATGTTGAAGCTCTCTCATTTCATGGAATTGCACTCCTAATTTGCTTTATTTCCCATCCTCATATTCGTGCCAGTAAGTCACACCCGCCCTGTTTGTCCATTTTTGAGACATAAAAGTTGCGATTTTAAAAGCTAATGTAATCCCCATTACGCTGCCATCTCCTATACTAAACAACCCTAGAAATAAACCTGAAATGTACAGCTATGTATAGCACCTAACAGGGCTATGTTCTGAAAGAAACCAACACACAAGCTGCACTGAACTATCCCAACGTTACATTGTTCATTGAGTTTTAACTTGAGTTTGTCTAATCTTGTAAGATTCTAAGACTCCAGTGGCAGTATCTGCACATCGAGGCTGTCCTGAGGGATAATGATTAGGCTGGGAGCTAATCACCAGAACAATCAACTAATGGAGATTAGTGGCTGACAGAGGAATACCAAAGGACAGCTGGGAAAATACAGGTCTTGGAACCTTTAAAAAATGTAATGCCTGTGTTGTAGCTAAATGGCTATGGTGCAATCACTACAGATGGGTGAAGATTTTAAGTATCAACTCTTTAAAGGCATGAATCCCAACGACTAAGTACGCGTTTAGGGCAAAAAGCGTAAGTGAGAGATGCATGTTTGCTGTCATTCGTCCTTATGGAGTGATTAAATGATTCATTTAATTCATTAAATGAGGCCTGCTTACTGTGAGCTCCTGTTTGATACATTCGATGGTGGCCTCCAGGGCCCTGGTCCCCCGCGTAGCCTCGTCCTCCACAGCCTTCACAGTCTTCAGCAGGGACGTCACATTGGTCACCATCACCTGGTGGGTTACAGGGATCACCTTCAACCACAGAGTACATTTACACATACCCAGAATATTACTTGTAAAATGGGGATGCTAGTGGCAGGGACATAGAAATATTTAGTGAACTGAGAATTGAGATAAGGAGTTAAAAAGGGATTTAATCGGGTTTTGTTTAATTCACGTTGCGTATTTATTCTCTAACCCAGTGGTGTCAAACCGGTTCCACAGAGGGCCGAGTGACTGCAGGTTTTCACTCTCACCTTGTACTTGATTGACTAATTAGGTCACTAATTGGTTCGTTTCTACCCTCACCTGGTTGTTTTTAGGTCTGAACTGGGAAACAATTTATTGGAAAAACCAAAAACCTGCAGACACTCGGCCCTCCATGGAATGGTTTGACACCCCTGCTCTAACCCTTTTGCTGATAGTACTTTATGTATGTAAATCATGACATGGTACTGAAAGACAGGGGGAGCACAACACCCATTCAAACATACCACAGAACAGTTTGAGCTGAAATACAAGCACTGCTGTTCCGCCTCCGTATAATCACAGACCCAGCATGCCTTTCCAGTGTACTGGAAGCCACAACACTCTTAACGCACATATCAGATTTAGGAGGCATCCCATTCACTGCCATGGGCTGTTGAAGGTGCAATGCTGGACAGAGACATTAATATATGCGCTGGGTCTCACTGACACACCTACCAGGAAGTAGAACCCCCTGGGTCTCACTGTCACACCTACCAGGAAGCAGAACCCTCTAAATTGTCCCCTACCTTGGCAGCACTCTTCAGCTGGTACATGGATGGGTCGTCTGCAGTCTTGCCGGCAGCACATTTAGTGGCTCCTATTAGCTCAGCCAGGGCCTTGGCTACATCTTTCACTGCGTTGATCAGAACCACCTAGGCAAGACACATACATATCAGCTTCTTAAGCCCATCCTATGGCGGGCACATCAAAAGTTCTACTGAAAAAGCTAGAGTACTCCTTACATTTAAAAGCAGTTTCTTTAAAGACAGGCTGCAGTAAGCTGATCCTCAAGTCAATTTATAATTGATTCAATTATATTAAAATTACCTAAAAAGTTTACAATTGAATGGCATGTTTACTCACAAACCACATATAAATGACTTATGTTACCTGAGTCTCTGGGTCATCAGAGCCGATGCTGGCGGCACCCAGTTTGACCACGTCAGTGAGCTGCGTGATGGTCTTCGCTGAGGACTGAGCAGCCTGGGCCAGTCTATCCTGACCGGATGCTGCTCCAGAAACCAACATTTTAGTGTCCTCCACCAGAGCCTTTGCTGTCTTCAGGATGTTTTCCCTGAGAGGGACGAGAGAGAAACAAAGAGAAAACTTGGTAAAATGTCCATAAAAATCTACAGATCATATCTTTCGACAGTTTTCTCTCATACCATCCTGCTAGATGACCCACCCAAAGATATGCCATGGCTAGTTTAACCCTTTAGAAAACGTAGCTCCATTTAGGCCTAAAGCCTGATTCCAGATTACTACAGTACCCAGTGCACACCTTGGCGTGTCACACAAACACAGTCTCAAGCACCTGTGATCAGCGAAGGACTCGTCATTCTCTGCGTTAAGTGTGCCAGCGGAGGCAAACATGATGGTGGTGTCCAGGTCAGCGATGATGCCAGATACCGCACTGGCAGCTGTGATGCAGGCCTGGGTGCCCTTATTACCTGCCTGTAGAGCCGATAGCACCATGGACACCTGTTGCGGCACAGAGAGAACATATACAATCGTTGCCATAGACATTTGGGGAAATGCATCCATACACAGTGTCACAAAGCTCAGATTAATGCATGGGAAAGATCTGAGAATCCAAGCAGTCAACGGAAGTCCATAGTGATGGTTGGTGTGGATTTATCTTCGGACGGACAGGTGTTTTTGGAACTGTTCTCCAGTCATTCTTTTGTATCATTTTGAGAGGTTTTGGTTAATCTTGTGGGTTTTTGATATTATGCTCTTTGCACTGCAAAATGTTTATTTATTTAGATTTATTGATGTGTTTGTCTAGCCGTATCAGACAGACAATAGGAAGTGGAGGACCACATGAATCAGAATGACAGCTACATGGCATGTTTATTTCCTTCAGTACCCACTCCGCTGAGTGAATATTTGAGTAAATCAGACTCAAACCTAATATGTCCATTCAAATCCAAGGACTAAGAAAATATATTTGAGTTCCCCTTACACATGAGTATACAAATAATGTTGAAAAGGCTTTAGTCCTGAGTATGACAGGGACATGGCCTGGGCAGCGTCCAATAACACGTTCTACAATTATAGAACACTACTTTTGACTAGAATGTTATCGGTTCTTAAAGGTGGTGCATTACAGGTGCTGGTCATAAAATTAGAATATCATCATAAAGTTGATTTATTTCAGTAATTCCATTCAAAAAGTGAAACTTGTATAATGTATATATTCATTCCACACAGACCGATATATTTCAAGTGTTTATTTCTTTTAATTTTAAAGATTATAGCTGACAACTAATGAAAACCCCAAATTCAGTATCTCAGAAAATTTGAATATTGTGAAAAGGTTCAATATTGAAGACACCTGGTGCCACACTCTAATCAGCTAATTAACCCAAAACACCTGCAAAGGCCTTTAAATGGTCTCTCAGTCTAGTTCTGTGGGCTACACAACCATGGGGAAGACTGCTGACTTGACAGCTGTCCAAAAGACGACCATTGACACCTTGCACAAGGAGGGCAAGACACAAAAGGTAATTGCCAAAGAGGCTGGCTGTTCACAGAGCTCTGTGTCCAAGCACATTAATAGAGGCAAAGGGGAGAAAAAGATGTGGTAGAAAAAAAAAGTGTACAAGCAATCGGGATAACCGCACCCTGGAGAGGATTGTGAAACAAAACCCATTCAAAAATGTGGGGGAGATTCACAAAGAGTGGACTGCAGCTGGAGTCAGTGCTTCAAAAACCACCAAGCACAGACGTTTGCAAGACATGGGTTTCAGCTGTCGCATTCCTTGTGTCAAACCACTCTTGAACAAGACACAGCGTAAGAAGTGTCTCGCCTGGGCTAAAGACAAAAAGGACTGGACTGCTGCTGAGTTATGTTCTCTGATGAAAGTAAATTTTGCATTTCCTTTGGAAATCAAGGTCCCAGAGTCTGGAGGAAGAGAGGAGAGGCACAGAATCCACGTTGCTTGAAGTCCAGGGTAAAGTTTCCATGGTCAGTGATGGTTTGGGGTGCCATGTCATCTGATGGTGTTGGGCTACTGTGTCTTCTGAGGTCCAAGGTCAACGCAGCCGTCTACCAGGAAGTTTTAGAGCACTTCATGCTTCTTGCTGCTGACCAACTTTATGGAGATGCAGATTTCATTTCCCAACAGGACTTGGCACCTGCACACAGTGCCAAATCTACCAGTACCTGGTTTAAGGACCATGGTATCCCGGTCCTTAATTGGCCAGCAAACTTTCCTGACCGTAACCCTATAGAAAATCTATGGGGGATTGTGAAGAGGAAGATGCGATACGCCAGACCCAACAATGCAGAAGAACTGAAGACCACTATCAGAGCAACCTGGGCTCTCATAACACCTGAGCAGGGCCACAGACTGATCGACTCTATGCCACACCGCATTGCTGCATTAATTCAGGCAAAAGGAGCCCCAACTAAGTATTGAGTGCTGTACATGCTCATACTTTTCATGTTCATACTTTTCAATTGGCCAACATTTCTAAAAATAATTTCTTTGTATTGGTCTTAAGTAATATTCAAATTTTCGGAAGTTACTGAATTTGGGATTTTCATTAGTTGTCAGTTATAATCATCACAATTAAAATAAATAAACATTTGAAATATATCAGTCTGTGTGTAATGAATGAATACAATATACAAGTTCCACTTTTTGAATGGAATTACTGACATAAATCAACTTTTTGATGATATTCTAATTTTATGACCAGCGCCTGTATAAGGAATACGGTGACATTTTCACCTTGGTCCGGGAGAGCCATCAAAATCAAGGCAAATCATAGAGGCCAATATGATACTGACTCAAGCAGAAGCAATCACATTCAAACAAACCTTGAAAATGTGTTTCCTCTTAAAAGGCTACGATAAAAGCTGGACACATAAAAGCAGAACAGTATCAAAGCAGGATACATCAAAACAGAACAGCAAATCATTATACGAAGTAGAAAGTGTGTCCACCTTTAGACTCCGCTCTTTGTTTCTACTAAGCCAACATACCAATGTTTCAGTATTGATTAAGTGACAGAGGAATACTTACCATGCATTATTAAACAGAAGTGAAGACCCTGGCTCTCTACCTAAGAATCTTTAACTATAATGCTGTTATTGATGTTCCTCAAGTATTTATATACATTCCTATAGTAGTAGTCAAGACCTTGGGACTAAAAGGTTCTATCTGCATAGTCTAGCCACCAGTCTGAACTGTAGTTAGTAGGCAGTAAGTAGTAGTCGGAGCAGTAATTATAACTAGAAATGAGAGAAGTAAATGTAGTGTGCCTGGCAGGCTGTTTATGTTGAAATAGTTTGAAGGTGGGACTGCTTAAGCATGCGGTCACATTGGTTTTAAGGATACTGTAAAGAGGGTTAATTAAGGATAATTATGCAAATTATGTCAATTAATATAGTCATGTTTAAGAGTTTGAAGTTGGGGTAGCCTAAACACGTGAACCAGAGTTAGTTTGATCTCTCTGGCCTGAATGTGGTTGTGCTTCCACACATTACGATACAAATATCTTTGCCTGGTTTGAAAGCATTCGTGGGTTTAGACCCCGCCTACAGTACATTGTTAGAACCTTGTCCATAGATTCTAAATCAGTCTGCCTGAAAATATGAGGGAAGTAGAAACACTTCACTATTTTAAAAGGGATCTTAAGACACACATTTTATCCTTGCTTAAAATTCTGATAATTTACTTCATTCATTTTATTAATTAATTCAAGAATGTATTGATTTCATTTTATTTTTTAGATTTTACTTTGCATTATTTTATATTAATCAATAAGTATTTATATTCTATATATTCTATTTTTTTTTTTATTATTATTGGTTAAGCACTTTGAAACACATTTTATGTAAGAATTGTGCTACATTAATAACACAGAATGAAGTTAATCTTAATATACACATCTTAATAAGGCCAGAATTTGGAACGGGTTTACTGGCCATTCGTGTATATGGCTAATGGTAACCAGGATTAGAGGTTACACAGCCATTTATAAGTGACATTTGTAGTTAAATTCAAGTAATTAATCAACATTCGATTCAGCAATTCAGGACTTTTCATTACCTAATAACAAATTAAAAAAGGTATTGACCCCAAATCCGGTGTGGTCAACCAGGTAATGTCCGCCTACAGTACAATACCTTCTCAGTGACGGCACGGGCACAAACAACAAGCTCTCTCTTTGTGTAGCCGTCAGAGGGGGTGATCTGCAGGGCTCCAGCCTTCTGCACCAGGAAGATACAGCTATGACCCAGGTCCTGGACACGCGTCTTGATCTGAAAACCAATCTGGAGGGGAACAAAATCGGGATTGATTAGAAAAAGCCATAGAATAAGGATGGATGGAATGACTGCAGGATGGGACCCAATCGGTGGTGGTCGGTCACCTCGGGGGGTTCAGCAGTGTGCGCAGCTAGGCGTCCCTGGAGCGCTAACTGGCTGTAGTCCGTGGTCACCTGGGAGGCCAGCCCCCCCAGCTCCTCAGGACAAGTCACCGACTTGGTCATCTGGAGGACAGAAACATTGACATCAACACAACACTGGATCCTTGAAAGGAATGAGGAGACCAAGAAACCACAAAACATGGACCACCGGAAAGTAATGACCTACGCTCCACAAAGAGCATGGGGGCTTCATGATTGGATGGCAAAAGACTTACTGATAAATTGATCTAAACAAAACCAGTAAAACAAATGGGTACTTCCATGTGAAACCTCTTACCATTTCCTGAGCAGTGACAGCAATGGCTTTGGAGAACTTCACCATGGTGGTCTGGTAGTCAACAAATGAGCCCTCTGGTTCTGGAGTAGTTCCCTCATCCAGCTGAGAGGAAAAACAACACATAAACCACACTCTTCAAACCAAACACAAACCTTATTTCACCAGAGACTCAACTATATTTAACCGAAAAGAATGCGCTTATTCACCATCTAAAATCACCTGATCAATTGGTTTATCTCTCTGCCTTTCTGTCTACATCTTCTTTGTATCCATTTTGCCAGCAAACTGCAATTGGTTCTGTGAACAATCCCATAACATTTGTTAACGTGCAGAAAACGCTCTGATAACGGTCCAATTTTCGTGTTTTAGGGACATGTTCCCAACTGACTGTTCTCACAAACTTACAGTATTATACATTCTAGTAAACTTTAAAAACCTGACAAAATGTGTTCAGGGAACATTCTTGTTATATCAGGTTTATGGTTTTTGCGCCTTTGAAGAAACATTCTCTAATAATTCTCAGCACAGTTTGCATGTTACTGGAATGTATGCCAGTACATAATACATTCTAATTAGATGTTCATAAAAACCAATTTCAGTTTGCCGGCTAGCATCATATTATAATAAATAGGCACATCTAGCACAGTCAGTGAATCTACTTTCCCTAATTAGAAACCTGTCATTATTATGTGAGCCAGTCTACATCAGACATACAGAAAGACACACATGACCTCCAAACCCGGTGATTAAAACAAAAATGGTTTTTTTTAAATGTCAGCTTCTGGGGCGCTTGGTGAGATGTATAAAGTAATTGATTGGGGTACACTAATGTTATAACCTTCCCTGCAGACACAGATTGAAGAATGCCATTATCTCAATGGATTATCTCAACAGATTATCCACATTTAATCAAGTCAGACACATTCATTCAAATTTAGAGCTCACAGTAATGTACATTAATTATTCATGACATAAGCTGCAGCAAAACTGCAGGCGGATTCAAAGGCAATATTTAGAATGTATGCATGTCTGAGATTCCACACCTTTCACAGAGCACAGAAAAAAAGAGGGGGAGGAGAGGTAGAACGAGACGTTCAATGAGTCATGTTTACATTCCAGGCATCCTCTTCCTACACAGCCATGTTGATTATTTATAATGCGACTGATAATTATATAATGGCAAATGCCTTCAATGCATCTCATTGTCAGCCTTACGGCAGTATTTTAACCTAGAGCTGTGTCGCTTCTCCCAGACACTTCCAGTCGGAAAGGCCCCTCCACTCACCCTGCCCATGGCCGCTGCAATTGAATCCACCATGCCCCCTACCATTCCCCCCTCGCTGGCAGCCTCATTCAGGGTCACCATGATGTCATCCACAGCCTCCGTCATCAGCTGGGCAGCCTCTGCTATGGCATCGTGGGTATGGGAGGCCTGCAGGCAGACATCTGGGTGAGTTTCTCTACTTTTAAGATTGAACTTAGAAAAGGCTCCCTCTCATTATTGTTCAAACAACAGATGTATTCGTTGTTTGGGGAAATGTAATTGCCTAATCCATTGAAATCAGGAGACTTTGAACACTTTTTGAATCCAGTCAATGAAAGTCGCTGGGCAACCTGTAATGTGTAATGGTGATGGACTTCTGGAGCTGTACCTTGGGGTTCCCGCCACCCTCTTTAGCGGCATAGAGCATCTGCAGGGCAGATTCTGCCAGGGTTTTAGTCTGGTCCAGGAAGGTCATCTGCTGCTGGTGGTCCTGCAGCTTGGAGGCCACACCCACAGACGCCACAATCAGAGGCTCAAAGTAGCCAGCCAGCTGAGTCACCTAAGATTGACAGGAGTCAAGGTTAAAGGTGAAGACGTCTGACCGCTGTTCCAGGTCATTTTGTTAGGTGAGCTCAGAATAACTGATCTTGGAATGCCAGGGCAAGTGAACATAAATGGACATAAATCTTTCCCTTCCAGCACTGACTTTGCTGATTGCTACATCAATGAGTACATTTTTGCCATATACATTTTAGTGATGTAGCCGTAAAGAATAATAGGAGGGTATTTCAGCGTTACATGTTTTCCCACCTTGTCATCTTAAGATGAATGAGCTAAACGGCAAGTTTCTACACATAACACTAATGACTAACAGCATAAATCTATGTTGTGCATCATGAAAAAACGAAATAACCTGAAACACAACCACTGACTGAAGCTAGCTGGGTGATATACACAATGAGTAAAAATGACCATGCTGCTGCAATTAGAGACCTTGTGTCCCAGCTCGGCAGCCTGACCCCTGGCGGCTGTAGAGATGGGGTCGATCAGGTGGCCAATTTCTTGTACTGTGGATGTCAGCTGCTCTTGCAAAGCCTGAAGGGAAGTGAGATGAATCAAGCTGCTTTTTCACATAAAATATACTGTTTGTCCTAATAAGCGGTGGATCTACAGATCCAATTGGAAGGGATGGAGAGAGGGACAAAGAGGTTGCTTTTGGGTTAGTGCTGAATTGGTTTAGTACCTCCAGCGAGATGTCATCCCTGCTGGCAAGGTTCTGGCTGACTGCAGCTAGCGAAGCCTGCTCTATGTCCCGGATACATCTGTTGATGTTATCTATGGAGTAGTCACACTCCCTTTGGCCTGGAGCCTTGTCCCTGAGAGGGAAAAAAGAACCAAGAAAAATATTGGCAAGGTTTCCATTGACATGCCAAAAATAATCTTGCAACATTTGTAATGTCAGAGGCAGATAAACTGAATAATTGTTCATCCTTTCGACAAGGCAGAATTCTCTTTCTTTTCCTGTTGCAAAAAAGTATAGTGAAAACCATTTTTGCAGAAATTATGGCGATAGAAAAAGTCTGGAAATAATCCTACTTTTTTAATGTAACTACTGTAGATAACATTTCTAGTTGCCTAAGCTACTACTCTATGAAATCAGTAAAGCTACCGAAATACAAAGATAAAGTATCTCAAAATAAATACTGTCTTGACTTATCATTGCAATTAGAAGTTTCATTATCAAATAAATTCACATCACTAGGCCTACATTAAGTGCAAGTAACCAGAACACAGTTACAGGCAATAAAGTAGGCATATACACATTTTTAGCATGGCAAATACTAACAAATTCTTCCACTCTAACCATTGTCTTTTGCGGGCTACCATAGACAAACAGATTGATGAGCAAAAATGTGCCAAATATTTGGAAATACTTCACTTTCTTCAATGTTATTTGATTTTGTGAAAAGTCATGAGGTCATTAAGTCCAGCAATTATCAACACAACACAGTTCAATAGAAAAGCACAATGGAAAGTTCCTATGCAAACAGTAAATATCAAAAAAAGGTTATGTAGCCAGAGACCTTGACAAATGCTATGTTTTGACTAACCATGAGTAGGTTTACAAATAGTCCTAAGCCAAATCAGCCCGACAAGGTGTACATTATTTGCCTTGCCCATCCTCTGAAACTACCTATTCTGAATGAATCATTTATAACGGATTAAGATGTCTACATTGAGTCCAGAACATGCGTGATGGTCTGTGACTTACCTAATAGCTGTAATGAGACCTTTGATAGAGTCGGACACTGTCCGGGAATGGCTCGCCAGGACCGACCAGGTGGGTGGGTCTTTGGGGTTGATGACCAATGAACGAGCAGTCTTCAGCAGGTGTGTGGAACTGTCCAACATGGAGCGAGTTGAAAGGAGGATGGGCTCCTGTGCAGCAGTGCCCTGCACACAAACACATGGAAAAGCTCCCTGTCAATCACACCAATTGTTTCACAGAACAAACAATTTTTTCTACAAGTTGATTGTTACTCAAATGTTTGTAAGATTTCAGTATACGGTTTCATGCTTAGCAACGGCAGACAGTTTGTATAGTTATACCTCATGGCTGATTTTAGCAGGGATGCTGGCAAACTCTGGATTAGAAGCAAACGCTGTGAGGTTCTCCACAGCCTCTATTAGAGGAGCCGTGGCCACACGACACTTGTTCCTGTTCTCCTCAGAGAAATCACCATCCAGAGCCTGGAGAGAAACACACATTAATACACATCAGGGGCCAGTCTTAGGGAGACAAAAAAGTTTTACCTTTATAGTTTTGACCAGGTTGGCTGTGCTGTTGGCCACTTCTTTGGCAGACTGAACAAAGTGCCTCTTGGCTGTAGGATTGGCTGTCTTGGAGGAGGCCAGACGACAGGCGTTGCACAGAGCTGATGTGTGCTTCGCTACAATGGTGGCGGATGATAGTACCTGGAAAAACCCACCATAACAGATCAGATGAAGGAAAAGAACCACTACACAACAGAGGTGAGGTTGCAGCTGCCAAATATGCAAGGATCCCATGAAATCAGACCAACTTCAATAAACACTAAATACAAACAAACCTGTGTTATGTCCCAACTGACCTGTGAGGGGCTGCTGTTTGGATCCACAAGGTTCTGACAGGCTGTCTGGATTGCCTGATTGGCTCGTGCAAACTGGATGGGGTCAACCAAACCCTGATGCCCTGCCTGGCTGTTGGGGTCAGACACGCCCACCAGGTAGGAGGCCTGTCGGGAGAAGGGGAGGGGGGCGGGTGTTGTCAGACGGGACCAGACCAAAGCAGAAACATTAGTTTGTCTCAACAAACAGAAGGTCCCCACTCCTACTCCTTTGATAGCACAAAATCTCCCTCCTGCAAATAGAGTGAGTAACTACAGCGATCAAATAATATATGATTATAGTCGAGACACATTATTCATTGGTGGGGGGGGGGGGGGGTGGGGGGGTTTCAGGTACAAAGAAGAATATGAACTCACCTGTCCTGCGGCCTCAGTCAGGCCACACAGGGCTTTGGAGGCCACTCCCACGCAGTCACCAAACGACAGCACATCCCCCGTCTTACAGTTCTGAGAAATGCCGGCCATGGATTCTCCCAGGACCTGGCAGGACAGGGGGAATGAGGGGAGAAAAACAGGAGAAGAAAGGAAGGGATTACAAGTTAAGCTGGTGCATTCCTCAGCCAGGTCGCCTCACTCACACCCATCTCCCCCTCTCCATCAGTCCGGGTACACGGGAGGTAGCGGTTACGTGGGTCACTGTTTGGCAGCTCTCCGGGTCGTGGCCCTCCCTACCTTGGAGTTCTCCATGACGCTCTCGATGCAGTCAAAGTAAGAGAGATCACTGACTGGCTCGTTGGGGTTGTCCAGCATTCCTTTCACTGCCTGAGTGATGAGAGGAAACATGCTTTTAACACACAAAGAAGGGAGGAGAGAACCTTGATTACATTCAGTCAACTACAGAAGAACAGATCATTATTGGGGAGGACACATTAACTTACTGGAACACTCCCAAAACGCGAACGTTTATTAAATGTAACATTTAATCATAGGGAACTTATCAATGACTTATTGTTGCTAATATCCCCTAATTAGGAAAAAAAACTGCATTCAAAAGGAAGATTATTGCTACTGGACCACAGTTATCATCAGCAAAGCTAATGTTATTGATGATCATAGTACCTCCAGCTCTCTGAGGGCATTGTCACACTCCTTCTGTCCCGGGGCCTGCTGTGTGGCCAGCGTGATTAGCTGGTTAATGCTCTCTGTCACCGCTCTGAAACGCGGGAAGAGAAGGAGAACAGAGAGAAAGAGAGGGGAGAGAGCGAGCGAAGTGAGAGTAAGAGAGAGGGGAGAGACAGACCGAGAGAGAGAGACAGACAGAGAGAGAGAGAGAGAGAGAGAGAGAGAGAGAGAGAGAGAGAGAGAGAGAGAGAGAGAGAGAGAGAGGAAGAGACAAATGGAAAGTAAAAGAAAGAGGGAGAGATGGAAAGAGGTTGAGACAGAGTTCAAAATGAGAGGCACTTAAACCAGCGTTCCGCTACATTACACAAACACAAGGGCCCAAGCTCCATTGGCTCCAAATCTAATAAGGTGTTCTGGGTCTCTCTCCTTCCTTCTACTCGGGTCCTCCTCGCCAGGCTTCAGTGAGCCAGTCAGACATTCCAGTCCGACGCCTCCCTCCCTCCGTCTATCCTAACCTTCCAATTACCAGACGGGAAATCAACAGTCTCCACAGGCCCTAAGGGAGGCTGGGTCTACCACTCAGGGGGACACGTCTGCTGTGAAGTGCAGCCCCACTGGAGGTGTAAGAGTAGGGGTGTAAAGAGAGTGCGCGCGCGTCACACGAAAAGCCTTCCAATTTCATAAGGCACAGTGAAATTCCTTATTGCTTTGGCCCAAGCAGAAGTGTATTGTAACACGATGCCAAAGGTTTAATGAGCTGCTGGAGAGAAATGTGCCCTTGTTCTAAATCCCAAAACGACCTAAGAACCAGTCAGCAGGTGTGGTGTTGCGTGATACCATGCAGTCGGGTAGCTACCTCGCTGCAGCAGCCAGCAGGTTCTTGGCATTAGCAGCACCAGGGTCTACAGACAGAGACTTGGCTGCCAGGAGCAGCTTGCTGGAAGCCATGGAGATGTTCTTTAGGTTCCCTATCACCTGGATCTGGTCATCCTTCCTCTGCAGAATCCACAGCAGAATCAGGACATTATTATACGTTGTTAGCACTCACAAAATCTATCAATCAGAAGTCAGACAAAAAAAAAGTATAATAACATTCTGCTCTTTGAGATCTGATCCATTTCATATTGTATTAGGACATATTGCCCTAAGACCAGTGACACTGGCGAAAAGTGCTGAGCAACTCTCTAGCTTCTCCAAAAATGTCTATAGTTACTCTCAAATTCAGTTCTAAATATAAAGAGAGTTGTTAATCTGCGTCATGCAACACATTTTCTACTTCCTCCGAGAAGTGAACCACTCCGAATTAAGAGCAAGGCAGCCCGAACACAACCTCTAACTGTGATCTTATTAAGACTCAGAGCACCGGTATTTACTGTATGACAAAAGCTAACGAACAGACAGTTTGCCAGGTTCTGTTTCATGACGCCAATCGGTGAACCAAAAGGTGATGAGAATTACATAAGTCACCTAAAAACAGAAGAATTCAGTTGTCTGTGGTGCCTCAGTTGCGTTCAGTCGGCGGAAATGTTGGTCAAGGGCTGGGGGTCCTTCCCGTAAGGGACACCCAGCCATTCCATTTGTTTTATATATTCCAAAGTTATTACACCTGATCCAGGTTGACAAACTATCAAGCCTTTGACTACGTAAATCTGGAGAGTTCATTCAGTGCAACAACAACAACATCATCTAGAAATATTTGTGGTCCCAGATGAGAGTTTTGAGAACAATTTGCCATGTTTAGAACCACACAGACAGACTACTGGGACCTGGGTGTGTCCGGCCATCTCGATTCCGGCGTCCAAGAACTCATCGAAGTCTTCGCTGAACTTCCCAGACGCATCTGCAAGCTGGCCGCTCGAACCTCGAGAGGCGTGAACCACATCCCCTGCTGATTGGTTCAGATCTGCTGCCGTCTGGTTCAGATCGGTTTGGGCCTCCTGGAAAGACTTGGTGGATGGAGGAAGCTAGAGAAAGAAGTGAGCAAAACACAGTCAGTTTTTCAGTTGTGATGGATTAGTGATTAGCCTGAAAAACCTTTATTTAAATGAGACCTGTTTGACTAGGCATCAGCTTCAAACTGATAAGAGTGATTGTCTGAGGTAATCAGCGGCTTTACTTGAGATATGATTCAATAAGAGCTAAAACCCACCGTTTCCACCAGCAGTTTTTTGCTGGCCTCTCCGATGCTCTTGAGGGCCATGTCTACATCCTTCTGGCCAGGCAGGCAGTTAACACAGTTATTCAGCGAGTGGGACACAGCCTTAGCAACCTTAAACAGAAAACAGGTGCGTGTGAGAACGCATGTGTGGCTGCGTGTTTTCGACAGCAGTGATAATGTTGAGTTACAATCAAAATCTAAAATGCTAATGAGCCAAGAAGCAGAGCGGAGAAATTGATGTTAGTAATTTGCACTTCTGTTTCTAACAGAACATAGGCCAACCAATTAGTCTTAGTCTCTGTGGGGCCAACAATAGAACATGAGTCATGCTGGTGAAAGTTTTACTGACTGCATAACTAGGACTAACACCACCTGAGAACATGAAAGGGACACAATTGAAGCATTTTATTTGTAAAGATTTGAAAGAGCTAATCAAAGACAAATTCAAGGACTCACAATTGATTTGAATGGAGTCCATTTTAAAGCAAAACCGAGTATCAGTGGCATTTAAAATGGGTCCTAACTGACTTGCAAACGGACACAAAACACAACACAAGACATTGTTCAGTCTTTCCCTTGTTAGTTTATCTCTAGTACCATCTAGAGATGTATAATTTATTCATCATGCAGGAAGGATATGGGAAGAACTAGGCGTAAATGTTTTATGTGTGCTTAGGCTGTAAATCTGCTGCTACTGTAGATTTGGATCAACAAGAATACTTCTTGTCCAGCTAGGTTAATAGATTCTTAATAGAATCTAATTTGTACAGTTGTAGTTATTTTTTACAGGCAAGTAGTCAGAACTAGCAATGGAATTTGTGGAATCACTAAAGAAACAGTTGACTTTGATTTGACCTTCACCCTAACACAAGCAAGACTGAGTTGGTGGTGAATTACAACAAATAGCTCTTTGTTCCTGGGAATTTAAGGCACAGCTGTTGAAGTCAGATGTTATCAGCGCTTTGGATGTTAAAGAGCGTCAGTTTAACAACAGATTGTTGTTATATCTACGTATCTTGTCACCAACAAGACGATAAATGGAGAGCCTGGATGTTTGTTAGTCTCAGATTCACACTCTGATTCAGTCTTGAGTGAAGTAGGAATCAACTGTTGGAGCAGTACAGTAAATGCTCCCGGTGTCAGGCCGGCCTAACCTGTGCTAGCCTCTGCTGGCTCTCTGCGTCGCCGGGGGAGATCAGGGCCTGTTTGGCCTCGTGGATCAGCATGGCCGAGCCCTCCATAACATCACGGGCCGAATCCAACATGGCCGCTGCTGATGATGGGTCGGTAGTAGAGGCTGCCACACCCCTGGCTGCCTGGGCTAAGGTTTTCAGAGCCTGGGCTGTCTCTCTGGCTGCTACCCCTAAATACAGAGATACAGCAAAGTATCAAGCACCTCGGTCTGAATCAGTCATTTAGCACATGTATTTACAGTCACTGCATACAGTATACTCTGTTTTAGCTTGCATGGGAATAAAACCCACAACTGCACAGTTAAGCAATGTCACATCACATTCTTTTGCCTTAAGGTTCTGTGCTAGTTTCAATAGAATACATGCTTTATCTATCCATCTATCGCTCTCTACTGAGCTTGCTTCAGGATATGGTGGAAATACAGTAGTAGTACAGTAACTGTGTAGTGTTCTTATTTAACAGTATTACTGCCATTATAGTGGGTAGGGCAGTAGTACAGTACCTGTGTAGTGTTCTTATTTAACAGTATTACTGTCATTATAATGGGTAAGGCAGTAGTACAGTACCTGTGTAGTGTTCATTGCCCTGTGCAGCACAGGTGAGCAACTGCGCCATGGATGATCCCACCGACTTAGAGTTGCTGCCCAGGTCCTGAGCACACTTCTCCAACTGCACCGAGGACACAACACCACAACATACAATCATTTTATAACACACTTAGTAGCAGAAAAAAACAGTTATCAAATTGAACAATAGAATAATTTACACATATTATTTTTTTTCTCCAATGAATCCAAAATATTTCAAAATCTCCCTAACTGATTCTCCAGGTAATGGTTTCAGCTGCCGGTCAACGGCAGCCATCTTGGAGTCTTGCAGCTCACTCTTCAGAGTCTGGACGGCTGTGAGAGCTGAGTCAATCTCCATGGGGCCACAGGCTTCATGGGCCTACACACCACAGAGAGCAGACCAGTGAATTAGTAACTCTAGACAGCCTTTAATCCATCAAAGACACTCATACTAAATACCTGCTTTCAGGAACTGTCTAAGCCAAACAGCAGGGTATAGTGACAGGTAGGTGACTAGCACGACTTAAGTGTGGTGGGTATAAAAAGTAACCACCCCCTTTCAAAATGTTAAACTTCTGTTGCCTAACAGTCTGAAGTGAATGCATACAATCTTGACTTTTCCCTGCATTATTTACACGCAGTAACCCACAATATGCAAGCAAAAAACATGATAAAAAAAAACTGAAATGTCATAAAATGTAGAGTAAAATACCCCTTTTGGACACTGAACAAGCCAATCGGCTTTTATCTGTGATCAACTGTAGTGACTGTATTTTGAAAGGGCGTGGTGACTTTCTACACCCATTGTTTGTTTCCTAGTTTGTGTACCTTCTGTGCAGCGGTCCTGAGCTCTGCCAGGCTGGTTGCCAAGTTCTTTGCACACTGACCCAACTGCATGGCAGCAGCCTGGTCCATCACCGTGGGAACAGACGACTTCGCTGATGTCACCATCTTGCTGCCAGGCTGTCCCGGGAGAAATATGAAGCATGTCAAAATCCTAAGAAAGATCAGGTTTTATGCCTGATATATTTGTTATTTAATCTAATACAGACCAACCCAATTATTAATGACCATCAAGCAGTAACCTCTTGAATAACTGACAGGCTTGGTAAAGATGAGTAATCAAGAGATGATAATTTTTCTGAAAAACATTCTGACGGACACTGTATGCAGCTTTCAAGTGCGCGTGCACACAATGTTACTAGCTGTGTACCTGTAGAAAGTTCTGGCTGGCGATGATGAGGGCTAGCTGGACACTGAGGTCTTCAGGCTGGGCTTGGCTGCCTCTCACCCCCTGAACCAGCTGGGGAATGTGGTCAGCCACTGCCTAAATTCACACACACATAGACCACATACAAACAGTAGTCAGTAACACTTTCCATACGGCTGTAGTCAGTAACAGTTTTTTATAGGCCAACAAATAGTGTAATGAGACAATCCTAGTACCTTGCAGCTCTGCACCAATTGCTGGTGAGCGGCAGTGTTCTTGTTGGAGGCTGCTGCATTCTGGGAGGCTGCAATGGTCTGAGTGGCGGCGGCTGCAGCTTGCTTGGCAGCATTCTGTTGAAAGATCAAGCAACACGGCAGGTATCTCTCACCACTTGTCCAATCAAAACCTTCAAATGACACGTTAGGGTGGTTTCCATTCAGAGCTAGGGGTCCTCAGGTGAGAGATCAAATATTTAGCAGGTCGTTCTTTAATATAGGACTCACATTAAGTCCTGATAATGGTCACAATGCTTCTTTTAGATTTCTTCTGATAGTAGTGCAAAAGCAAGATACTGAAAACTTTATTTCCATATGAACTTAAAATGTACAAGTGCTTCTCAGTGTAAAAAGGGAGAGAAAGACTGTTAATACAACAGCTGAAGGTAAGGAGTTTACTGTAAATGTCACTCATATTCAACTGGCGTTGTTAACATCCAATTACAACACTGGAAATCAATAGCTCTGGTCACATAGTTCACTATGGCGCAATTGTATTATGTAGCAGAGCATATAAGAGCATATATAAGAGCATATAAAAGAACATTTCCAGACTTTCAAAGCCCAGTATTTTCTATGTGATTAATCAGGCCATTCATGTAGAGCATGATGTGACCCAAAGCGATTATCAGTACGGTAAACCCACTGACATCAACCGGGGAGGTCGGCCCATATGTACAGCAACAGGGCTCTGCCCAGACCAGCCCCATCTAACAGACACAGACCTCTAGCCTGTTGATGAGCTTCAACAGGGCTCTGCCCAGACCAGCCCCATCTAACAGACACTGATCTCTAGCCTGTTGATGAGCTTCAACAGGGCTCTGCCCAGACCAGCCCAATCTAACGGGACACTGACCTCTAGCCTGTTGATGAGCTTCTTCTTGATGGCGTTCTGGGCTGCAGCGTTGGTGGCCACGCGCAAACCTTCGGCCGCCTCCCTCAGTCTCTGCTGCTGGTCTTCATTCTCTGGGTACGCCGCTGCGCCCTGTCACACACACACACACACACGAGGAGATGTATACAGACCGAAGGGCATCCGGGCAATCTCTGCAGTCCATCTGTAAATATGTCTGACACGACAGCAGCTGGCCTTTGTCTATCCATCACATCCTGTTAATGAGGAAATGAGGAGTACTGATTCATTACCTCCCTCGCTGGCTCCAGCTTTATCTCGCCTCCTACCCATCTAACTACATCTCCTTCTCGCCGTCTTTACCTACTTCTGTATCTGTCCCTGTCTTGCTTCACCTCTCTTCCTCGGCCTCAGTAGTTCTCAGACTGCCCCCCCCCACCACCGCTCTCCCTTTACTACTCCCCCTGTCCTTTTACCAGTTTGTCTCGCTGTCCCACTCTCTCTGCAGCTCCCACAGATTTTTTCCCCCTAGATGTTCAGTTCACACAAACCAATATATCTAAGAGCTTCTCTGCATCCCATTGTTGTGTTGTGAGGGAATGTAGTGAGGCTAGAAGCTAAGCCGCCATGCCATTTAGTTAATTAAGCAGCCAGGTGCCTCTCACCTGCTGCTGAATGTAAGCCTCTACAGTACAGTCATCTTACAGGAGGCATAAACACACATATACAGCAGGGTAATAATACAGCCCCAAGGCAATGTTTATGGTAAGCACACATTAATGTAAACTGACATTCATATTTCCCCAAGAAGAGGGAAATAATCTGCTTGACTGTGGAAATGGAAGACAGCCCATCTTAGACAGCCCATTACAATGTATCCTTGGTCCTAGTGATTCCTGTCAACCAGGTAAGCAGTCTCAAATGTGTGAGTAAGAATTGTCCCTGAAGGGAAAACCATCATATTTAATAATTCGACATTGGATGCGACACACATTGGTAATCTGAAATTAAACCACATGGCTTGTGTACAGATTGTGTCTCAAACAAGAAGCTTCCTACCCTATTTTAACCCTGGACTGTGGACTACTGCTGATAATCCTCTCTCCATGCCTCAGCAAAACCCCTGCTTTCCTCTGGCTGGGGGTAGTGCTGTTCAACATAATACAGCTGGCCCCTTTCTGACAGTAAACAAGGAAACCGTGGCTGGGCAACGGTCTAATCCTCTATTGATAGTGATAAAGATACGGTAGCTGGTACGGTTTGATTAATGTGACATGGATCAAAGGCATCTAACCAGCTGTAAGCTATGGCCCTGTTTAGCATTCCTGATAGCAGGGATGTTATAACTGTTATGCCAGGCAGAGAAAGAGATGTGAACTGCCTCAAGAAAAGTAGACATTTAAATAAACATAACCAGGATGCTTCGAAACAGCACTTCAGAAAAAGCAAATCTCTTGCAACTAAGCCAACACCTTATATTTTATTTTTGTCTGATATGAAATACAACCATGGCTGAATGACAATTTCATATCAAACATTCACGGATAGCTCTGGGAAATAAAAACTGCACTTTGAGACCATTGCCTAGTGGAGAATATCCACATTCATACAGTAAAGCTGCCTTCACTATGGCAGTGAGTCGGTCAATTGTTGGTCTCAGAATGGTGTTTAAAGCGAGAGACCACAAAAAGACAGACACAGCGGTATAACAAGCTATACTCCAGAGATCTCTAGGGGTCAGAAACAATGTTGAGAAATAGAGCATGGGAACATAGTGATCTATCCCTGCATTTATAACCAAGTAGAGAAATGGAATTTCAGTTGGATGCAATCATGTGCTTTAAAGTTGAGGAATGCAAATTGACTAGTGGTCAATAAGCACTACCAACAATACATCCTTTTACAGTGTACAAAAAACATTAATCAATTGCTTTTTTATAAATAGATGCCATTAAGTAGGCACTTGGGAGAAGTCATGGGGAAAGTCAGAAGTGTAAGAAGTGAGAGCTCAGGCAGACGTTTTCCTCTAATAATTCAGGTTTTTCATCTGTTGACCTCTTACCCAACTTTACTACACCGGGATTCTTTTTGGTCATTATTAACATACTCACCCCTGAACACCCGTATCACTAAAATGCCTTATCAATGTAATTGTTGTAGCTACAACACGGAAGAAAACTATCGTCTTCAGGTAAAGATGGCACAGTTAGAGGCTCGGCTTCAGACGCAAATGTCAGGCAAGGATAATGTTAGTTTAGAAATAGAAAAAACTGCGTCTGTGCCACCAGGAAGAAACGATAGTGTTGTTAGCCCCCTGACACAGCTGAACATAGCATCAGCGTGTAAACTAGCTAGAAAGATGTGTCGGCATCGAGTAATTGTCTCTGGCCCCCTCCCAGCTAGGGGTAGAGACGAGCTCTACAGCAGACTTGCGCAACTCAGTCGCTGGCTGAAAACGGAGTTCTGCCCGTCGCAGGAGGAAGACTTTGTAGATAACTGGCTCTTGTTGGGACTCTTCCAGAAATAGGGCCTGGCCTGATCTGCTGAGGAGCGACGGACTCCATCCTATAAATCCTATAAAACTATAAATTCTCGGACTACAAATAAATTCCTTGATACTCTTACAAGTTTGCTCATTAACGACAGTAAATAAATCTGTAAACGATCAAATCAAAGATCTAAACTCAACACTGCGAAATACATTAGACACGGTTGCACCACTAAAAACAAAAGAAATACGCAACAAGAAACTTGCTCCCTGGTACACAGACAATACTAAAGCACTTAAGCAAGCCTCCAGAAAACCTTTGGAGCGAAAGTTGCGCTCCACCAAGTTGTAAGTATTCAGACTAGCCTGGATAAACAGTACACAACAATACCGAAAATCACTCACGTCTGCTCGATCAGCTTATTTCTCCAACCTGATTGAGGTGAACAAAAACAATCCAACATTTCTTCAATACAGTTGCAAAGTTAACAAAAAAGCAAAGCTCAACAAGTGAAGTGGGTCTTCACTTTAGTTGTAATGAATACATGAACTACTTTGAGGAAAAACTCGTCACCATTAGAAAACAAATAACTGACTCCTTAAATATAGTCCTCAAAAATCTGTTGTCCTGAGAATGTCCTGAACCTCCCTGACCAGGTGTCAATGGGGCCACTTGGACATGTTCTAGCCTGGTTTAAATCTTATTTATCTGAAAGATATCAGTTTGTTAGTGTGGATGGCATATCCTCTGACAAGTCAAAGGTATGCTTTGGTGTTCCTCAAGGCTCGGTTCTAGGCCCATTATTGTTCACACTATATATGCTGCCTCTGGGCGATGTAATCTGAAATCACAATGTACATTTTCACTGTTATGCTGATGACACACAGTTATATATTTCAATGAAGCATGGAGAAGCCCCAAAATGTGCTACTTTGGAAGCATGCATTTCAGATATTAGGAAGTGGATGACAGAGAACTTCTTGCTCTTAAACTCAAGAAAAACAGAAATGCTTGTTTTAGGACCCAAGAAACAAAGAGCGTTGTTAGCAGATCTCACTGTGAACCTCGACGGCTGCATGGTCGTATCCCAAAAAACTATAAGAAAACTTGGCGTTACCCTTGACCCTGACCTCTCCTTTGATGAACATATAAAATATGTCTCAAGAGTTGCTTATAATCAAAAACAGATGCAGAAAAACTAATCCATGCTTTCGTTACTTCTAGACTAGATTACTGCAATGCTCTTCTTTCCGGTTACCCTGACAAATAAATAATCTTCAAGTAGTGCTGCACACGGCTGCTAGAATCTTAACTAGAACAAAAAAACACATTACTCCTGTATTAGTGTCCTTACACTGGCTACCTGTTAGGGTTAGGACTGATTTTAAGGTTTTACTGTTAACCTATAAATCAATACATGGACTTGCTCCTACTTACCTTGCTGAAATGATCCAGCCATACATACCTACACGTAACCTACGTTCGCAAGATGCAGGCCTTTTAATTGTACCTAGAATTTCTAAATAAACAGCTGGCGGTAGGGCCTTTTCTCATAGAGCTCCACTACTGTGGAATGATCTGCTAATTAAGGTTAGAAATGCAAACTCAGTGCAAACTTTCAAGTGTCTACTAAAAACTAATCTCTACAGCATGGTTTATGATTAGGTGTAGCCTGGCCTGGGGTCGTGAAGGTGACCAGAAGGCTTGATACTGTCCTTGCTGTCTTGCCAGGTGGGCTCTCATCGCCACTGGGATGCCCTCCCTCCAATGTCTTTCGGGGGAAGAGTCACTGGCTTGTTGTCTCTCTAAGTTCTCCTTCTCCACTATAAATCGTTGTTGATATGAGGAATGCATTTTCTGAATTTTCCCAGTCTCCTCACGTTTTAAACATGAGGACATGAGGTCCTGGTCCACACCTGCGGAGTACCTGGTTTGGGGGGCCCGTTGCTGTCCCTGTCCTTGTCCATCTGGTCATACTTCTGACCTAGTCTAAATTTAAATAGACTCTGGATTTAGCCCACATGCATTTATTAATTATTCCAATTGGACTCTTAATATCTCACCCGGCACAGCCAGAAGAGGAGCCTGGGTCCTCTCTAGGTTTCTTCCAAAATTTCAGCCTTCTTATGGAGTTTTTGCTAGCCACTGAAATTCAACCCTATTACTGTTTGCTCCTTGTGGTTTAAGGCTGGGTGTTTCTGTAAAAGCACTGTGACAACTGCTGTTCTAAAAAGGGCTTTATAAATAAATGTGATTGTTTGGAAGGGCATTGTAGAGGATTCCAAGTCCTCTGTGGTAAATACCCCCTTCCCACTTGGTTCTGAAGGCAGGCAGAGGTGCGACAGGGGACAGGCTTTTGCAGCCATACATGGCTTTGCTCGAGTCACTGGGATTCACCAGACATCTCTGTCTTTAGAGACTACAGCCCAGACAGCTTTTCCCCTGTGCAACCAAGCAGGGGATGAAAAGGTCACTTTGTATGTATGGGAAGGGGGAACCATCTCAGAGAGCTCTTGAGAATCTTTCACTGTTCCGGATTACGTGGAGGATGAATCAGTAAAACCCTACTTTAGTACAACCTACTTTACTAATCCTCCTTTAAGTAGAGCCTACTTTACTAACCCTCCTTTAGTACAACCTACTTTACTAACCCTCCTTTAGTACAACCTACTTTACTAACCCTACTTTAGTACAACCTACTTTACTAACCCTACTTTAGTACAACCTACTTTACTAACCCTACTTTAGTACAACCTACTTTACTAACCCTACTTTAGTACAACCTACTTTACTAACCCTACTTTAGTATTTCGATAATGGAGAGGATGTTCTAAACCCATCCTACAAAAAAAATTCAAAGGCTGTGCAGACTTAATCAAACTCCAGCTTCAGTTGATTTAAATGTGACCCGCTCTGACAAAGGTTGTAGATTGAAATCTTAGTGTAGTAAATATGCCAGTCTTTTGTACCTTAGCAGCCTCCACCATCCTGGCTGTGGCATCTGCCAGTAGTTTAGCTGCAGCGAGTAGCTTCTTAGAATTGTCAACATCCACCTCGGCTTCAGCATCTGACCGCATGGCATTCACCAGGTCAGAGGTGGCCTGAGCCAAGACCCGAGCCTGCCGAACCATCTCCCCTGAGAGGAGGAGAGCAGGAGGGGAAAGGGGAGGGAGGTGGGAGGGGTGGATTTAGAGACGGGGGGGAGATGTGCGTGTGAGACAGAAGGACAGAGACAGGCAGCGAAAGAAAGAAAAAGGGAGAACAATACAAATTAGGCCCTGAGAAAATCCTGTTAGGAGAGATGGGTAGTAATGCTCCGCGTTAAAGAACATTTGGCTTCAGATTGCAGGCATCTGGCCGCTAGCCTCAGGAACTCTTGCAGATCTGCCAACAGATCTGCCAACACTCTCCTGGAGAGAAAATTGTTTTTCCAATCCATTTTTATACTCCAACCAAGTGAGGCTTGCGTCAGGTGTGACATGAACCCGCATTGCTGCTGGGCGATTGCCACCATTCTTCTACTGGTTGTGGTCCCACGTAGCTCAGCTGGTACAGCAAGGTGCATGTAACACCAGGGCTCGGAGTTCAATACCCATGAAGGGCCAGTACATAAGTGTACGCACTCACTACTGTAAATTGCTCTAGAACAGAGCCACCGGTAAATTACCTAATGTAACTGTGGACCTACAGAAGAGAAGGAGGTCTTTAGAGGAGCAGGGATATGTTGAACTTGCTACACAGTAAGCGACTCCAAATCTGAACATTTAAATCACGCTTTATTGGCATTCAATTGTTCTATTGAGTGACTTCATCACTACCCCTATTAGGGAATCCTCTCTCCTCCTCACCTGCGTCTCCCATGGAACTGAAGATGTTCTCTGTGACAGTCATGATTGTGTCAGTGGCCTGATCGTAGCGGCCGATGGGCTCGCCGCGGGAGGCGTAGTGGCGTACGTGCTCCAGCAGGTCCCCCAGGGCCTGACCGACCACACTGGCCGCTGCACTGACCTGCAGGGTCGGAGGCAGGTCCGTTTCAGTTCAACTGTCAGGAAGCGAACTTACAATCCCATTCGAAACTTCCTCAAGGCTTCCACATGAGGAAAAGGTCACCGCATTGAAATGGAACCGGTTCGAACTCTCCTCACCTGCTTCAGCAGCTCTCCGTCTTCTGTGGCAGACAAACAGGCCTGGACGCAGCCCTCCACGGAGCGGTCTACCAGCTTGCCTGCCTCAATCAGCTGCTCCTGGCACACTGGGGAACTGATAGTAGGACTCACCACCTACAGGGAGAGATGGACCCACTGAGTGTAATATACCGAGAGAAAGATCAGCTATATCTGGGACACTGGGAAACTGATGGTGGGCCTCAATACCTGGAAGGGGAGATGGAACAAACGTACATTTGTGAGATAGGAAGAGAGAGGTGAGAGGAGTAGAGAGAGAGATCAGCTGCTCCTGACACAACAAGGAACTGCTAGTTGGGATCACCACCTGGAAAGGCAGATGGAGAAAAAAGGAGTGTGACAAAAAAAATAAAAGGTGAGAAGTGAATAGAGTGTACTGGGGGAGTTGTGAGTGAGAAAGACAGACAGACCGAGAGGTATACAGAAAGAAAGAAAAGCAGGGAAGAAGAAAGAGACCATCATAAGCTAGCATACGGTTCTGTTTAAACCATGAAATTCAGAGAATATAAATACAGGTGCACTGTTATGGGTTTAGGCAGGAGTAAAGGCATGCTAAGGAGATGTACCCTGTACAGCAGGGGATCAATTAAGGCAGTGTATACATTTCCAGGACATGAAAAACTCCTACCCACATTTAAGATAATGTTCTTCTGTTGAACATCTACCGGCATGTGACTAATCCTGACGTTGTTTTTCTTTTTACTTCACTTTACAAACTGACGTGGTAGAATCAAAGCTACAATATTTCAACCTAAGCACTAACACAAATCAACCTTTTTCTGATCCCCCCCCCCCCCCCATGGTCATTGAATGTGAGTGTGTGAGAGGTGTAGATGGCTCTACCTTGGCACAGGCTACCAGCTGCGAGGTGGACAGGGCACACTGGGTGGCAGCCGCAATGACTCTGTTCTGCAAGACCGTGTCTTCAGCCACCTGGGCCACGTTCTTAGCCTTCAGCACCATCATGGCGGCCGCGTTGGCCACCGCTTTAGCCAGGTTCATCAGCACATCCTGGGAGACACATTTACCATCACCATCATCGTCATCGTCATCCACTTGATTTGCAGAACCGAGTCACACTCTACTATAAGCAGGGATAGCCAGTGAACGAAAGACTGGGATTTAAAGAGTAACTCGATAAGTCACTCAAAAGAATATAATAAAAACATTGGTTACTTGAAGCAGAAAGCATTGACGTTGCAATCTAAAAAGGCATAGTTCATCACATATTACGTGGACAGAGTTCTGATGACCAGACTTACCTGGAACCTCTCGTCTGTCTCGTTCTCTCCTATCTGGCGCAGCAGGTCCCCACTGGCCTGGCCTATACTGCCTGCTGCTGTCAGCACGGTCTGCCGAGGCTGTGGGAACAGTCAGAGTACAGCCAGGACAGATGTTAGGCCACCTGGGGTCTAGGTAGAAACCTGGTCAACCGCAGCCTGCATTTCTGAATGAGCATCAGTGCATTTCCGAACAGCGGGGACAGAATCTCCCCAAATCATGGTAATCCCAACTGGCCTTGAAGAGAACACAGTAGGGAGCAGGTGCCCGTCTGTGTACGTGAAATCCATTATTCAACAGGGCAGTTATGAATTATTCACAACAGAATTACTCTCACAAGTGTTTTAGGGTTTTGTTCAGAATGAACAAAACACACTGAAGCAAAGAATGGCTAACTATATTAAAAAGCCATCATTTGTTCATACATGCAGGCGGGAGAACAAGAGACAGTCAACAGCTCACACACGCACACTGATTTTACCTTACTTCTGAGGACTTTTGGTTTTCAAAATGTATTCCCATAAAACAAAATCCTAGTTTCCCAAACCCCTAAAACCTTAATGTAGACCTAATCTTACATCCTAACCCTGATTATTAAACCTGAACTAATCCCAAGTCTAAAATAGTCAGAGGGCCGTCCAAGTGATGACACTTCGCCAGATTTGTCATGGGTAACTATATTTATTAAAGGGATGGGCTGAAAACTGTGCCTGTTACTATATATTGAAACACACACAAAAAAAAATTCTGTGTGGTCCCCATATATCTATCCATCCTGGTTATGTCATACATTTCTCTCCCTGGAAGATATCAAATGAAAACCTGGAAGCAGTGGCATCGTATTAATACAGTAGTGTCCATAAGGTTAGTGCCAAGTTCAGTATAAAAACATCCAATCCATCAGCGGCCACAACTAACACCTCTGCAGGGATACTCAAAATGATTTGCAACCACACTACATAAAATAAAGTGATGTGAACAACAACTAATGTTTACTTTTCTGCTTAGTGTGATTTATAGTAATATTTAAATACAAAGGCATTACACACTGAAATGCATAAACATGTATTGGACTTTTTAGGTAGAAAAGGGCAACATTATAATTATTTTTCTGCCTGGTCCTGTCCAGTCTGTTTTAAGGGGTTCTGGGGAGATAAAGAAGAGACATACTGTAAGTGTTCCTGAGAGAATCTTCCAGAATGAGGGTAATTATATTTAGCAACTGAAAACATTAAGAAACTAGACCCAGTTTAATGTAACTGTTTATTCCAATCCCATTTAGGGGCAAGTGGATGTCACATCCCCACTTTGGAGAACGATTCTCTACAGCCTAATAATAATCATCTATTTATAGGCAATTAAACTCTAAGAAGATATGAACATTGTGATGTCTGTTCTGTAAAAGAATATGGCTGAGCCAATGCAACTCAATGAGAGGTCTGAGTAAACCAACAACACTAAATCCTCTGTAGAAGCTACCTAATGTGCTCTTCAGATACACATTGTGCATCACATCTTGCTGTTGCTTGGTCTTATGGGTTTCCAGTGGGTTTCTGGAAAAGCACGGTGACAACTGCTTATGTAAAACTAGCGTATAAAATACATTTGATTGATTGACCGACCTTGTCTTGGGCCACCGCCCTGTTGTGCGTAGAACTCTGGTCACTGAAACATCTGCAGGATTTCATTTCAAGTCTGCTGGATTTGCACTAAGCCACTAGGCTAAGCCAAAAGCCTGTGCACACTCAACACACCAGTGGTACCAAAGTGAACGTCTGGTCACAGAAGTCCAAGGGGAAAAAGGTCCATAAGGATACTGTGTAACAAACCCCCACATTGTAAACCTAGAGATCTGTTCAGTCCCTCTTGATAGTGGAGAGCGGGGATTACTGGTATTGATAGCAGAGAGGTTTTAATGCTGATTACCCATCTGTACTGACTTTGTTCTGGGGCCAGATTTGCTGTACGACGCAAGTTATCTGCCTTCCGCGCCCTTCCTCACCTCTCCAGAAGCAGGCTCCACGGCCTTGAGCAGATCAGAGACGGCTCCGGCCAGGTTCCTGGCGGCACCCATCAGATCGTTGCTCCCGCCCAGATCATCTTCTATCAGGGCGGCCAGCAGCTTCACACCCTTGGACATCTCTGTCAGGTTGGAGGAGATGGTGGTGATGGCACAGCCCACGGCCGTGTAGTCGGTGTCTGTTGGGTCACCTATAGGAGGGAACGAGGAGGGAAGAAAGGGGAGTGGATGGATACAAAAGGAAAGAGCCGAGGGGGTCAGATAAGAAACAGATAAGATGGTTTACCATGCATTCTAAGTCCCTCTGGGCAGTTCCCTGGGCTGCTAATAGACTACAGAAACCACTAATTAAAGACCTCAAAATATTTAACCAAGGACCATAAACCCACGCCAACGGGCATAAACCCACGCCAACGGGCATAAACCCACGCCTCATGTTCTGATACTCTTTATGAATACAGGCCAAGATCTCCACCGGTCAACCTAAAAGGGAAGTCAATTTCCTTAAACAGATGAACCCATATTGGGTTCAACATGGCATTAAGCCAATAGATAGAGGAGCCTGGCCCACTAGAAGACTTCAAGATGGAGAACAGTAAACCAACACTGTTAATGATCCAGCCCATACTTTAAACCCAGACCACTAAAAAAAAAAAAAAAATCGACACCAGAAAATCAGGCCAAATAAAAAAGCTAATAACACATGAACAAACAGCACAGAACTGTTTCAGTATCTAGATTTGCCCAAATCCTGCCTATAAATACAGACACTCACTCTCCTTACATATCACCCCCCCCCCCCCCCCCCTTTTTCAATGAGATTATTGACAGAATCACAGGAGGACAGATTGAGAGGGGATAGTGGTGAAGTTGTGGAGATCGGCACTGAACACTGGTCTCCAACACCAAGCCGTGCACGGCCACAGAGCCTGGAGCGCCACTACGGAACCATGGCTCCGCTCAACAGGGCCTATATATTCAACTACATAGATTGAACAAAAATATTTTTACAATATTTTGTACTGGACAATTTGCCTTGGTCACTAAAAATACATTATGAGCTTAGAGAACCACTAGAGACAAATGTCCCCTGTCTCTAAGGTGTATCTGTTCTTTCCGTGTCATAGTAAGCCAGGTACCTGCAGTGAGGTTGACCACAGAGGCGGTTCCTGCAGTAATGGCATCCACCTGGGAGTGGATCTCATGTTTGGACTCATCCACCTTATTCTGAATCCACACCTTGGATGCCTTGAGGAAAGACAGGCTCAGGTAAACAAAACACAGAGGAAATAATTCATTCAATAAACAAACAGCTTAAACATATAAACGTTTATTATCATAAAACCTCTAATGGTTGAAAGAAAGTACTATTAACCTGAAATTAATACAATATTAATCTGCCTGAGTGCTCTGTGTGTACTGTAACATGTCTTGTCTCTGTGTGCGTGTATACTGTACCGTGTGTGTGTGTGTGTGTGTACTGTACCATGTCTTGTCCTAGAGGAGGCAGGTTGTCCACTGCTCCCAGGTCAGTCTGGGCCTGTTGTACCGCCTGCATACTGGTGTTAATGGTCCCCATCAGAGCCTGCTGGGCCGAGCTCTGAACAAAAGACCAATACTGCACTTATCTACATGCACAGCCATAGGAGAAGAGTGTGTGTGAGTGTGTGTGTGTGAGTGAGAGAGGGACTAAGACACTGGTAGGAGAAAGACAAACAGAAACAGAGAAAGGAAGGAGCGCGAGTGGTTAGCCCACAGCCTCACCAGTGGGGGCATGTGTCCTCTGTGCATCTGTCCCATGGTGACCTGCTGCTGGGCAGAGGGCATGGTGCCCATGCTGAGAGACTCTGTCCCTACAGACCCAGACCTGATGACACCTGGCAGGGCCACAGAGCCGTGCTCCACACGACCCACACGGTTAAACTGCTGCTGAAGGATCGTGGACCTGGTCCGAGCAATGCAGAGTAGAAGAGAGATAAACAGAAAGGGGGAGTGTAAGAGAGATAGAGTGTGTGTTGTTCTTAGAACAGGCACGTTTTTTTTTTTTTCAAATTCTTTGGATGCAGCTTCCAGATTTGGTTTCCTGTGTGTCTGCAGTATTAATGACTGTGCTGTGCTCTAGGCGCTCCATGCACCCTCCACAATGACTGGCCCAGATAGGGAAACAACAGAAGGCCTGCATTACAAATGCCACCCTATTCCCTGTGTATTGGACTAGGGCTGACCCGAGTCTATTGGGCTCAGATGTAGGGCAGTACGGGGGGGGGAATAGGGTGCCATTTCAGATGTGACCAGGGTCAATACTCACTTGGAACTGGATAGGAAATATCAATTGAGACGAGACAGGGAAGAAGCTTCCCTTATTTAACCAGAGCTCCAAAGAGATAAAGGGATACGCGCATAATTAGGTATGTCAGATAAAGCTGTTGTTAATCTGGATAGAGAAAGGATTCCCTTCCTTTGTTGCTTTATCTGCAGGGGACAATGTAGTCCACAACAGGAGGACATTTTCATGTGCACAATAACAAGTGAAATACACTAAGTGTTCAGTTTATTAGGTACCCCCAACCAGTGCCGGGTCAGACCCCATTTGCCTACAGAACATCTTGAATTCTTCAGGTCATGTATTCACCATGTCAAGGGGAATGCACGGCCACTCAAGTAAACAGAACTCTGTCGAGTGAGTGGAACAATTCAGAAACAAACACCACTCTGCGACAAGGGGCGTTATCCTGCTTGAAGGCTAAACTGGCACCATTGCAGGATGCAAATGGTCAGAAACAATGCGAGGATAGGCTGTGGCAATCAAATCCTGCTCAGCTGGTATGAAGTAACATGACCAGTATCAGGAAAACCAGTATCATGGAGTCATCCTACATACACCTAGTGGTGACTCTGAACATGATGCAACAGAAACAGAGACATATTTGAATGTTGTGTATTGTAGCTGTACATTGCACTCCCAACAAATGAATGATCACTGACCAAAACAAGAATGAGACCACCTGAACTTGTTTTGCATTGCTTTCTCTAATGAAGACAACCCCAGTGGGTAAGAGACCACAACCAGGTCAACTCAGAGGATTTATTTCAGTTCACATACTTCTTTGGGGAGACCGATTCTTCCAGCATGGTGGATTCTTCATCTCCTTCTAAACCAAAACGGTCTTTACTTTGCTTCTACAGAACGAGGAAGACAGAGAGCGAGCAAGAGAAAGAGTGCAAGGGTGAGCGAAAGAGGGTGGGAAAGCAAGAGAATGAGAGTAACAGAACATTTACAAAGTGAAATTAGGATCAAACAAGTGACAAAGAATGTCTCTTCTATTTCTAAAAGCCCTAGCCCTTAGCGATGTGTACATGTATTTTGACTGTCAGGTTTAGACAAAATGGGACCAGATTTGCGAGGGAGTAATAATGTTATCAACAAGCAGTATTCCTCACTTCAATAACAAGCAGGGTGTTACCCATCTTGAAAGACCAAATAACTAGGAAAGACCTAGCTAGGATGAGACAGGGCTTCCCACACTCACTTTTTTGAGGATGATGTCAATGTATCCAGCGATAAGCTGAGAGATTTGTTCTCCCTCAGTGGTCTGGACTGAGTAGTAACTCTCCTGATACTCCCCAAAATCCTACAGCAGAAAGGCAAACACAGAATGACACCTAATAATACATACACTGTAAATGGCACATTTTATACTGATCAGTGGTCAGGACTAAACAGTAGTTCTGTTATTACTCAGCCGGGTCCTCCTACAGAACTTCATATTAAATGTAGCACGAAACAGTAAAACCCAACAGCAGGCAATCAGAAGCTTATGCCAAATCCTATAAAATCCAGAGCAGATGCAAACGCACAGCCAAAACGCAGGCCAGAAATGCTAAATGCTCCATCTCATACTAGATTAATACACACAGAGGTTCATGACAAATACTAAAACGAATAGCAGACAATACACAATACGACAATCAAAAGCCAGACCCACCACTACAAGGGGTTCTCTTGTCATTTGTATACAAATATAATTTGGCTCAGCGTGTGGAGATTAATGTCAATGTATGGATTAAGTTCGTTGTAACAGGCATCAGACATTCTGCTGCTGGCGCCAACATGACGTCAAAGTGCTAATGGGCCGCAGCCACTGTCAGATTAAACCAATTACAGTTCTAGTCGAATAAGGCACATTTCGTATGGGAAAACCACGTCGAAAGAGTAAAAATCACTTCGGATGCTAAATATCAGAAGACATTTCATAGAATATCTTGCTATATTTTCAACAGTCATATTTCTGGGCACCATCTTTCAGATTTTAAAACTGATCTGACCCCGCCAGCCGGCATTTCAAAATGGATGAAAGTGACAAAGGAATATGTATGATTGATTAAATGGGAGAACAAAATTCTATGAATATATTTCAAAGCAGTTCAGCAAAATGCACAGCTTAACTTCAAAGGCTTCCCATAGAGCGTCCCAATTCACACCCTATTCCCTTGGAAGTCAGCTATTATAACCACAGAGCATTCGCCTCCAAACTTGCATAAACACAGACAGGATTAATTCAACGGAGTGTTGTAAAGACAGCATGTCTACCAGTAGAGATCTTCTAGTCTTCCTTTACGCATCATCTTAAATCACAAAGGATCGTTTTTGTCAGGCAAGACAAAGGGGTTTTGTTCAATAGATTAGATCTAATTAAAAAAAAAAAAAAAAGTATTAAGTCAACAAACAATGTCTTTATGCTGATTGTTTTAATGACATCGCAAACATTCAGAGAAACATTTAATTAACTGAGTCAGCCTACATCCTCTAACCCGGAGTAGGGCACCAAGGATATATAGCACAGTCCAATGTGTTAGAGGGGAGATGACAGAATGTGTGTTGAATGCAAGATGTCACAGCAAATAGTTTGTTAACAAGTAGCCAGAATATTGATGGAAAAAGGAAGACTGGAAATTAAATAAAATGAAGAAATACTGTAAATAACTGTTTACCTCACAGCCAAATACACAAGCATGGCTACTGTATTGTAAACTACAGGCTGACTGGGTGTGTAAAAACACAAGGAGAGACACACACACAGGGACACACACAGGGACCTCACCAGGGACACACACAGGGACCTCACCAGGGACACACACAGGGACCTCACCAGGGACACACACAGGGACCTCACCAGGGACACACACAGGGACCTCACCAGGGACACACACACAGGGACCTCACCAGGGACACACACACAGGGACCTCACCAGGGATACACACAGGGACCTCACCAGGGACACACAGGGACCTCACCAGGGACACACAGGGACCTCACCAGGGACACACAGGGACCTCACCAGGGACACACAGGGACCTCACCAGGGTGAAGCTCTTGGGTGAGGCTGCCCATCTCTTCACGGTGGTGAGGGGCCATTCCTGCACCACGTCTTTGGTCTTCTCCTCCACACGCATCACTGACTCTTTGGTTATCCCCAGCAATCTGGGAACCAGCTTATTCTTACTTTTCATCTTCTCCTTCAAACAGCCAATTGAGAACAATTGAAAATGTTAAGCAACAGCATGTTAGAGAACAGTGAAAAATAAGCACAAAAATACATTTGGGGGAGATTAAGCAAAAACTAGGCCTAAATCTCATTAGCAAAAAGCAAAAATTATGCAAACCTCAGTTTTATTCTCTCATACAAGTACAAACATACAATACAAAATGGAGAAGAATAAGCAACAAATCTTCCTTTGAGAACAGCGTAAAACTCCATACTGATTGTTAGAGAACTGTTAAACACAACACTGAAGAAAATACACAAAAATGTTATTCCATCAAGCATCATGGACTGCATTCCGAACACGAGTAATAACAGGCAGAAAGACTTCCTCTTTGCCTTGCCCTCTATCAAGTGGTTTTTCAAAAAGAGAGAGGGAGGAGTAGACTGGGAGCAACACAGGGTCAGAGGTGAGAAGTGTTTAGGAGATGATTTTTGTTGCCTTGCTGGTGGATTAAGTTTAAGAGGCACTGGAAGATCAAAGGATGACAGTTATTTACTTACTGTACAATATTTGAGTTTCTTTGTATTCTTTAACTTAAAACCCATTTACTAGACTTGACAGGTAATGTCGTTTTTGTATTCTCATCATGAGTATTATGAAATTATAAATATGCCATTCGTCTGCAGCTTTATTCAAATATGGCTAATGTCTCCAAATGTGATCACAGCAGCAAATTACTGGAGCTAACCTCTAACTAGCCAGCAAGCTAGCAAAACAAATCAAATCAGCGGACATCTATGAAGCCAGCAAACATGTTCCTCAGTCTCTAGAATGGAATTCACTTCAAAATGTAATAGTAAAGGCTGCCTCTTGTTTCCACAGCATGCTCCTTTGGCAGCCTACTTTTTCTTGTTTTTGCAGGTAAGTTGACTGAAAAGACACTCATTTACAGCAACAACCTCAAATCAGTTAAGATCAACTGCCTTGCTGAGTGAGAGAACAACAGATTTTAAACCTTGCCGACTCACGGTTTTGATCTACCAGTGTTTTGGTTACGGGCAAGATGCACTAACCGCTAGCCACCAACCGCACCCCAACCAGACAGTCTAAACTGAGGACCGCAGTGTGGCCCAGACCGCTTCCTGAAATGGTAAGACAAATCTGAACACAATTAGATTACAATTTCACTTGTGCCCCTAGACCAGTCTTTCCAATTATATCTTTGTATTCTGACAGCATGTCAAGCGTAGACACAGCAACATCAGATCTCAACATTTACAGTAACTTAAACATGTGATACACTAATAAATGTCTGTGCCAGAAAGCATAAAGGCGTATAATATTTCCTAATTACCCCAGTCAAATCATTACAACAGACTCTTTTGTTAGACTGCTACACATTAACTAGGAAAGGGTGAATACATATGTTTCAACTGGATAACAACATTGGACACCTGTGGTCAAGGAATGAGCAGACATGAGGTTTTGCAGCCTAGCCCTAATTTATACTGTACTAACAAACCCCTACAGTTGTTCCTGGCAGTCCAGCACAAACAGATCTGGAACCAGGCTAGACATATTTCAGTCATCTGGTTGGTCTTAAATATAACGCTCAGGTGAGATTGGATTCGGTTCACTCCAAAGAGAAAGCATTCCTCCGATATGAAAGGGGCCCTGGTGTTCCAAAAACAGGAAAAAAAATACAGATACGCAGCTGTAGCACACTGATTTATGCATCTGCTTGTGGTTCCCTCACAAACACACTCTTACCTTCACCAGGAAGAAAGAGACTCCATATGTTCGGAGAGACCTTGCAAGCTTCACGTATTTCACTTTAGCTTCAATCTCGGTCATCTCACCACAGTTCTTGTGATCCTGTGATACAGATAACAGCAGGGAATACTATTGTTTTCTAGTTTATCTGCATAGGGGGTTTGACAACAAAAGCTTTAATTAATTGAAATAATTATTTGGGTAACTAAAATGAATTCTACTTGTCATACACAGTACATAAAAATAAATGGGACAAACCTGAAATATTTTCTTTTCATTCCCTCGTTGCTTGATATATTCTTTGGGTAGAAACTCCTTGAGGCTAAAACAAATGAAAGGCAGTTGACGGTTTAGAGGTCTCAAAAAAACCAGCCTCTGCTCTCCTTTATGGATTTAAAAACTACAACAAAAACAAATGCCATGTTTTTTTTTCATTTTTAATATTTTAACAAATAACCAATTTCTATTAACACCCAGAAAATGTACAATAATTCCAGTCCAGATATAATCCACATCTGATGGAATGATCAGATCTCTACATTTCACTCCTAGTATTGAACACATCAATACTAGGGGGGGGGGGGGGGGGCGTTACTCTAGATAAGAGAATATGCTAAATTTGCTTCAAGGTGAATAATAGAAGTTTGCAATTAACATTATATTAGTCTGGATGTGTAATGTTGTTTATATGTGCATCATCTATGAGCAGAATAACTATCATACCCAGTTAGGCATTCAATTCCATGTACTGTATGAAAGCAGATGGTTTTGACAACATGTACATAAAAGACATGACAATTTTCAGGGACTGATTTTGGCTTGAACTCTCTGCTTCTACAACCAGTGGCCAAAACCAGCACACTGCATCTTTAAATCATAAAAAAAAAAAAAAAAGGAATGATCATCATCAACATGGAATGTTCAGGAATTCTTAAGGTAGAATGACGCTTACTCTAGGAATCCCGGCTTGTGTTTGTGTTCTATGTGTGGTCCAAACTGGATCTGTGCCTGAATCCCTGCGAACTCACAGGCCTTGTCGAAGGACACAGGGTGAGAACCATTCAGGATGTCATCTCGTGCCTGGGAGACAAGAATGTTCTATATTGTCAGCATCATAGGACACTCACTAGCCAAAATTCTCTGGGTTGGCATCAATGTGGTGAGAGAAGAATATGCAAAGTCAGTACATCACTAGTATTACATGGTTACCTCAATCATATTTCAATCCTTTGAAGGCACACAATTCAAAACACCTATTTGATGCTAGTAACTCAACCCAGATCCCTTAATGATGTCCTAAAGCTTGTTCATGTCTCCATGAGCCATGAACAGAGACAGCCTGCTGAGTGTCATCGATGTGCTAATTGACCCAGGTCCTTTATCTGGCCTAACCGCTTCTTACAGCCATTTACGTGAGCACAGAGGCACACAAGCACTTACTGGCAATTACACAGACAGAGCAACAGCACAACAGGACTGGCAATGAAAGTGGTGCTTTTGTCCTTTTAAGGAACTCGGAGGAGAGATGTTTTACACCCAACAGGACCCCCATGTCAAACAAATGAATAATTAATCTGCATACATTAAAATACATTGCTATAAATGCAATGGACCACACATAAAAGGCACTTTCAGATAAAGAGTTGTTACACTACAATAGATTTATTTAAAACGAAACGTGTTGCCAGATTTCCGTTGGAGACACATTTAGGTATAGCGTGAACGGCTGAAAATGGCAATTGGTGACTGTTAAAACAAACGGTAACGTGGGACAGATACTCCCTGCAATTACTGACGTCCAAATAGATTGTCTCACTTGATGTGTATTGGAGTAGAACGAGCAGTAAGGTAAGAAGCATAGTTAAGTCCTCCCAGCTACATGTGTAAACAGAATTAGAAAAAGGCTGTACTGCCACATTAAAAAGTGCAACACAGGAGTGCATAACCTCTGATTATACTAGGCTAAATGCTAGGGGAATAACACAGATGACTTTTCATCCATCAACTACTTCGTCCTCCATTACAGCATGTTTCTGTGGAAAACGTAACTGCTAATGAAAATGAAGGCATGCACAACAGAGGACATGAAAGAGAACAGGAGGAGAAAGAGAGAGAAGGATATGATAAAAAGGAGAAGAAATAGAAAGAGGACGCAAAAGAGGGAAGATTGAGAGACCCAGAAATGGCAGGTGAGGAGAATAAGGGACAGCAGAGAGGTTTCATACCTGGACGTAGAGCAGGTTGAGCTGGACCGGGTCACGGGAGTCCACATTCTGATCAGAGTAAAAGAACTTCCTCCTGAGCAGCAGAGTCTCTGTCTCCTCTACGCCCTGCTCCCGGAACGTCCTGCTGTGGTCCAGCCAGTTCACTAAACATAAAGACAATTAAACTAATAAATGTACACAGTTTAACATTCTCAATAGAGCTAACCAAAATCCAACTGGGCATAAAAAGGATCACTGCACTACATTCAACACGTTAAATTAGAAAGAGATTACGGAAGATGGCTAGCTACAGTTGAATCGCTGACATGGCCCAGCAAAAAAGGTTTGTTAAAAGGGTAGTCTCAATTCTAAAAAAACACTAAATCCATGTTGGTGTCATTGTTTCACTCTGGGAGGTGGTGATCTTTTCAACAGAGGTTCATCCTGCCTGACATTTGGAGGGATTTGCGGTCCATGGTCTATATGATCGAACACATCACAACCAGACAAATCTATTAACAGATGAGAAATGCACACTTTATTCAGCAAACAGGAAGATAATACAATGACGCAGGATACAGCCTCCAACTAAAATATGAGGTTTCTGGCACCCAAAGCCGCTGAGCATTCAGCCACATGGGTAAACATAAACTGTGAAGAGAGAGAAGCGCAGCAGCTAGAAAACTCAGGTTGATTCTCAAAGTAGCACTTTACAAGATCATTACTAGACTGTACATGAATAATTCCCTCCCTCCGATCAAGCCGTGAATTCCAGCTCTCTGTTTTCAGATGATGTATGCACTTGGCACCTAAACCGAACTATAAGTTGGCCACTCATGATGAAGTACTGCTGGATTGTGTGTTTGTTTTTTCCCTGGGTGAAAAGTATTAAAAAATAATTATCCATTATTTATATCATTATCAAAATGTATTTTCAAAACAGAAAACAGGGCATCATGTTCAAGGAGAACAGATGCAATTAAGGGAATCAATTAAATGACCATATTACTGCTTACTTCATTTGGTTGGTTCATTTGGTTGAAATGATAAACTTGACTGCATGGTTGATTTTTCACATTAGGGCAATTCATCTGGGTTCTGCATCAATGTGTTCCCTGAACCAGTGACAAAGGTGAGCGTAGCCAAAACACAGGCCTTTTGCTCCACTGAGAGATTAGAGCAATAAGACAGGTTAGTCTAAACTCACAGTCATCGTCAGTGTGAAGCTTAGCTTTGAGTTTTTCCATCTTCCTCTCGTCCCGGAGCAGAGTTCTGTCTTTCTTCAATGTGCCCATCCCATCATCCTTCTTCTCCTCCATCACCTCCTGAATCAAAGAGTACTCCTCGTAGTTGGTGATTCCTAAAATCACAGGAAAACACTTTCAGACACAACCTCGGCCCAGTGGCTCTGTTAGGGGAGGTAATAAAACAATATCACCGGAACAATGTTAGGGAAGTCACATAAGAACAAATGGACAATGGCTTTGCATATTCAGGTGAGGTGGGCATGCACAGTCAATATGTAGCGTGTAAATGACAGTTAACAGCATACAAATCAAACATTCAAAGATTCCTTTGAGGATTCTTGGCTACTAGTTGTGAAAGCGGTGGCAAAACAGACCAGGGCAAAACAGAGCTGAAATCAAACGAACTGGTTGGTGGACGCAAAGAATTAGATCTTTCTACTTGATGTGAGGTCCAGAAGGAAAATTCAACAGTGACATCACTGCAACACAGTGGATGGTTAATCCAGTAGGGTAGGATGGAGACGGAAGGAGACTAAATTGTAATCTTTCACCATCAGGGAACTATTCAGTACACTCACATTCACCTTACTATGATCACACATTATCTTTCATGCGACGTGTCATGTTACCACTGTAAGAGTTACCCTGTACATTCACCTATACGACTGCAGATCGTCACTAGCAGCTCTCCCACTGTTTTGGAGTCGTCCACCATGATGGTTTTAACAGCGCCATCCAGCATCTTTATCTTCAAGGGCCTCTGTTTCTTTTTGTATTCAAGGATATCCTGAGAGATGGGGGGGGAGAAAAGGAAGGCAACAGATGAGTGAGAAAGTGAGTCAAATAATCATTGAGTGACTGTGGAGAAAGAGAGCGATCTGAGTCCTTTAAACAACTGAAAGGAGGAGAATGAAGAGAGCAGAAACGTCATTGAACGGTTGCTTGTACCGAAGCCACCACTCTCTCTCATCACACACAGCGATATGAAAAAGGCTTGCCTCTGCACTACATAATCTGTCATTCCAACAGAACTGGTGCCTGGCCCTGCTTTAAAGACAACAATCTAACACACTTGATACGCGTCATCTTTGAGGACTGACTTTAATCAAGGGTGGTAGGCTTTATGTGGGTGTGTCTTGTGTGTCATGCCTGTGTGTTACAGTATGTGTGATCTGTCAAGCTAATTCATCTACACTAAACATCTCATACTCAACACAGACCATCTCCATGGCGACGACTACAAAGAGCCCAATCTACAGTTTAGGCCAGATCTCTAACTCAAACTCTGCTCACCTCCCTGCATCTAGATTAAATACTGCAATACTACAACTACAGATGTGTACATCAACTGAAAATACATGTCCATTATGCTTTATACCCGCCACTCAATATTCCATTAGCTTATATCAACAACAAGCATTGAATCATGTGCATTCTGTCAGTGCGCATGTCTACCACCAGCTGCACCAGAGTATGTGTACATTTCCTAAGTGAATAAAAGGGGATTCTGATCAAGGAAAGGGTCACTTTTGGTATGCTATAGAGTTATTTTTACCCCATTCCGTAGCATGTAATAATCCAGAGATCTCCCTGACTCCAGCCAGATGCCTTTCCTGGGGTCCTCATCAGAAAGGAAGAGACCGTAGTCAGAGGCTGAAAGAAAGAAAACAAGTTGGAGAACGCACAAAACATATAAGAATATTTGATTTTAATGGTACTGACAGATAAAGGAAATTTAATTTACAAATTAAAAATAACTCCTGGTGCACCATTTAGGCTATCATTAGTATAACTCAGAGGGTCATTAGTGTAATGGTCATTAGTGTAGTTATTAGAAGATCATTAGTGTAGTGTAACTCAGGGGTTCAGCCTCATACATAGATCAGGAATTTGATTTGGTTTAGTCTAAAGCATACATGTTTCTGGTAATGTTACAGAACCAATTTACTTGTGGTGCAAACACACCTCCCCATCTGCTACATAGCATTTCACCAAAGACCCCAAGGAAGTAGGCTGGCAGGTTTGAGAACCTTCCAGGGGCAGAGGGCACGCCAGTCCGCCCCACCCCTGCCCCGCCCCTGCCTAACTGTAAACTATCAGGACCTCGTCAAAGGAGACAAAGGCTTGAGAGCAGGAAGTGGGAATAGCTGGAAGAGGAACACAGTGAAATGGCCATGCAATGGGACAAGACAAAGGAGTTGGAGAGGCTCCAGAAGGCCAAGAGAGGGCAACAACTAGCTTTGTTGCTTTCTCTGCCATTGGGCCCCAGAGAAACAGGACCCCAGGAGAGTGAAACACATCAGGTCGGGGAAGTAGGGTGGAGGCTACCAAGACTTAAAGCACCCGTGCCCATTCCTCCACAAACCGCAACCAGGAGGCGGCCCTAGAGATAACCCTGCCTCCACATCACAACGGTTGGTCTGTTAAGTTTGATTACTCCCTCAACTCCTTCCCTAACACACATGGTTTTGTGAATAGAATGCTCTCCAGGGGCGTTAACCATTTGTCCAGGGATCATTCCCAGTGTCCCTCCCCCATTCAGAAATACGAAAGAGACGTACACTGCCGTGAAATTGTGGGTAAAGAGAAAAACACGAAGGCTGGGGAAAGTTAAGGTAAGGGAGGAAAAACGCTAAATGAAGAGGGCATAGACAAATACATTGGCAGAATATTAAATCGCACATAGTCAGAGGCTCCAGGATATTTAGCGCCAGAACTTATTTCAATTAAATGGCAGACACAACGCAGATCCAGTGCCAAAGTTAAGGGGATCTGAACTGGGCCCCAGTCTCCTGAATGTGCATGTGTGGAGACTGTACCTTGGCCGGTCTGGGCCTCCGGGACCCTCTCTCTGATGATCCGACAGGCGTCGTAGACTGCTGTGGATGGCTCAAACTGCATGGTCTTCACCACGTTGCACTGGCGGACACAGATCTTCAGCGACAGGGCCACCATCTTGGCAGGCTGTGCAGAGGTTGCCTCAACACCTGGAAGGATTAAAGGCGGGCTGGATTTAAGACCTGCACCTACATATGAAGCAAAGACATGGGTCTGGAGTCGTTCTCTCACCACACACACCCTGCATTCATTACACACAGAATTACTGTGATTTCGAACCAGTGACAAATTCACAAGTTTTCAGCTACGGTCCATCTGTTGCCTGAGAGGGGAAACTAACGGAGATGTCGGTCTGGATTCAAATAATTTGAGAAGAACACTGCCGTCTGTCTGCTTCTGAGCTGAGCGGGTAGACTGAGCAGCCGCTAAGACAACTTAGAACACGTTCATATATAACCCAGTCCCAGACAAACAGAAATATGATGTTCAGAGAGAACATCTACTGTGTATATATCTCCTGTATTACTCAGTGTCAGACAAGGAAAAGCTACTGCAACTGGTTGATTAAAAATCACAAAGGGATCAAGGCTGTAATCTATAGGTCCCCACAGAGTAAGGCTCTGGTTGCCTACCTGAAGTGCAACCCCTAGGATTACCCATAACATGAAGTAAGGATATCACTTTCTAACAATCTATGCCAACATTGGTATCCCAAAAACAGAGAATCTCACAGGTATAAAAGTTCAGAGGGAGAGAGGTGCCTTATCCATCAGGGTGACCTGTCAAACAGACTTGGTTCTGCTGGGAAACAGGGCCTCTTTCAGGGCTGGTGGATCAGAGGTTAGCAAGGCCATGGTGGAAGCACACAGTTACTGACCCCTTCTGCTGCTGTTAACTGCTCATCTCAATACCACCTTACACTGCAATGTGCCCTCTGGCCTTGCTTGTGGACCCGGGTAAACGGTCTGCTCTGTGGGACTCAAGTGCATAGTTTAATATGAATGTGGGAAAAAAGGCCAACCGATGTAAGTGGTTCTGTTCATAAGAATCCTAACTGCAGGCATACAAAACTAGCTTGCCTTGAAGCGATCAAGAAATATCGATGTATAATGACAGTATCAGCAGTAAATACTGTCATGGGTGTTGGTATCTATGAAACAATTGTAAAATAGGAAGACAAACATTTACTTGACACGTGCAAAATGTCAGGTGCAAACAAGCTTCAGACATTCAGAATAGCCATAAACCTGGAGAAAGGCTACATAACCACAGAGCATTAGACTAAAGGCAGAACAAGGCTATAAGGTTGTCAATTTAACTAACAATGATTTGTCAACATGATAGTGTTGACAGACCTACGGCTAAGTCAATAACCTCTCATTATGTAATGGTTACAGTCCTATAGCATCTGGTATACTGTCAGTTCAGTACATGCTGAAAGAAAAACAATATTCATAAGTGTATATTTTACCAGCAGGACAGTAAGGACTAGAGAGGACTCTATCACAAGTGAACCAACAGCACGCAGGCTAGGCATTTACCTCAGGCTCAAAAAGAATGCAAAGTTGTTTGAAGATCTTTGAAGTCTGGCAGATTTCACACGTCAGGTTTGCCTGTGAACCGTTCTTAGCCTAGAGAAAAAACACTTGACTCCTATATTCACTTGTAACTGAAACATGCATCTCCTTCTTAAGGTGCCAGAGTGAGCCTAAGAAATTCAATAAAATGGAATCAAACATTAGAACAGACATTCAATTTCACTGCTGAATTATACCAATTGTTGTGGATTAAAAGAAGCTACGTTATCCATTGTAACCATTAGTCTCACTTGGACACACTGTAAAATCAGGGACAATGTGGATGGTAGGGGCCACCAAAAAATCGGGATGAATTACAACAGGCAACAGGGGCTGCAGACCTATGTCCATTTTAATCTATCCCATAATATTTATCTGAACTACATGAAGAATATCTGCAGGGACAGTTGCTGTAGCCGTCAACAACAAAACATTGTAAGAAAAACAACAACAACGTGAATTCCACAGGGGTGATGGACAGAAGAAAAGGGCAAAGACAGAAGGTAGATGAAACAGAGAGAGGAAGAGAGCAAGTGACACAGTGCCATGAGTGTCCAGTCAGATTTTTTGCATCATTCTGGCAAAGAATGTTATCAGATCTTCAACACAAACAAAATATTAGATAATAAGAAACATGAGTGAGCAAACAGTTATGCAACACACAATACCGGTGTTTCGGTGTGAAAATAACCTGTAGACTCAAATTATTTTAGCAACAATGACTGCAAAAAAATTTGGTGAATTCCTGGATGTATTTATACACTGCACATGGAGGGATTTTGGCAGGGTGGCCCCTCCTTGGAAAATTCACTACTGTCCCAAACTTTCTCCATTTGGACAAAAGGGCTCTGAATGTGGGTCAGATGGAACCCCAGAGCCGAAAAACCGCTATATAACCCTTTCCAGACTGACATGTATCAATAACTGTTTTCCAGAGGTGTTAAGGAATTCCTGTTGATTGTGGCATGTGGCTTTGGAACCTTTGAGCTGACAAAAAAAAAAGAGAGAGAGAGACCCTAGAAACATGTAGGTCAAAGGAAGAGTGTGTGATGAATGTACGGCTATCCCCAGGCCTGGATGCTGTATGTAATATGGTACACAATCCAATGGTCTACAATCCAATGAGACTGAAGGACCATTGGGAATGAGATTCAATATACAAACAGAAAACACCAATGTGGCCACAAAAACAATACTGTGTGTGTGTCTCCAAATCATATGACACTGTACCAGCTGTACAACCACACACTGGCCCACATGGTCTCCATTTAATACAATAATGGTTTGAATAGAAACACATGATCTAGCTCACATCTGAACAGGTTTCATCCAGCAAGAATATAATCCCAAATGCTATGTTCAATCCCAAATAACACAAATTAGCTTTGGGAGAATTATGTGATAAAAAGAATAATAAATAAAGCAATAAACATCTGGTTTGAAGTGGACAGTGAGAGACACAGCATCCTTCCCAATTGTGTTGCTGGTGAACTGTAGCTAAAGTGCTAATGTATTCCTGGAACATGTAGCAAATTATTATCCGTCCATTTTGCATGGAGCTTCTGTGAATAACAAACAGGTAAGTGATGTCAGTCAGACGCATCTCCTCCATACAGCCAGACCCACATAAATTACTACAGAAACATAAGTACATGAGCTTCTCAGACTAAACAGGATGGGCTATGTTAGTTTGATGGAGTGTCTGGACACAGGCGTACTTGGGTTTGTGTAGAATCTTGTAAAATAAATACCAAAGGGTGCTTAGTGGCCAAGGGCTTTAGTGCCTGGGTACTACACCAAACCCACTACAAAAATAAAAACACAATTTCAGAAGGTGGGTGGTGTGTATGCCTTATCTTGTATAAAAATGTCATGCTGTTGGAGCCTGGGGGAGAAGTTGGAGCTCGGCCATGTATTCAAACACTGTTGACATGATTCATATTTAACCTCTGCCTGTTAGCGGTGTGTCTATATTCAAGACTGACTAACTTAATTTTTTTTGCCCATGTGAATGTTCCGCACACGGTTCGGATGGAAATTAATTACAAACCTGTTGAAATGGTGAGAAAGGGAAACACTTTAGCACCACACATGACATTATGTCCTTGAGCAGGGTGTCCTGAATGTCGAGTGGATTCACACTGCTACCAGACTGACCCAGCTGTTGAACATCCTAACACGATGCAACTGTTGGGTAGTTAGGTAGATTACCACTCCAATTGGGTTGACAAAGGTGAAGAAATCTGACAGGCCACCGAGACTAAGGACAACTTCCTGGGATTCAAAAGGCAGGCAGCCAGAAAACTGGACACTCGTGCTTCAGACTTGAGTCTGGTCAGATGCCAATCAACCAGGCAACCAGACTGAAGTGATGCTCACGGAATGACAAGTAGTGTGAGCCAGTGAATGTCTACGATGGAGTTGTGGCAGACCCGTGTGGTCATGGAGGCTTGTCACCCATTATGGAATACCTCACCCCACATCAAGACAACGTTCGGCGATATCAGATGGACGCAGCACTAAGACCGGCCTCAGGATGACAGGGAATCTGGCTGTTAAAGACTAAGCTCATCTGGCTTCAACTACCACTATTGGCGAGGACATTCTCACCTGCACTGTTAAGGCCAGGTTACAATTACACTACAAACACCTGATGGTGTTCTGAGAGAGCAGAGTGGTGGTGCTTAATTGGATGAGGGCTGTTCATTGGATTGCTAGATGGAGCTGGCCATTTCTGTTAAATAATCAGTCCCATATTCTACACATGAAATGCCCATTATTGGCACAAGCTTGCAATACTGATATTCAGAAGTCTTAGATATATTCAGAGACTAGAAGAATGTGGTCTCAAGATTATCGGTCTACATAAATCAAGGGCGAAATAGCTAGCTGCTAGTCAGCAGTCATGGGGAGCCTTAACATGTGGAGGAGGAACAATGCTTCCATAATAGTCCCGATATTTTGTCCTGAGACGCCAGGGAACCTGTGTTACTAAGCAACATCACCATACACAGATGTAAGGTTTCACCCAGAAAGGAGACTGACATTCACAGACCTGCTGAAGGGCAAACAGAAGGCCACAGACAGAACACTCCAGCCTCTAATCTTCTGAACCCTTGGTCCCTGGAAGCTTCATGTAGTGCAAGATGCCTGCAGGCACATCTACCTGTAGGATCAGCTTAGCCATAACCAGTCATGCCCAAAGACTCACTCTAACCCTACTATTCCTTGCTCATCTTACTACCTGCAACCTGATAGCTACTGACAGCCCACCTCTCCAACATGTCCGTTCAGTGATGGGTTGCTACGGTTACACAAACTGCTGTCAGTAGCCTTTGCCATGACATTTCCCAACCTGAAAGAGAAGGGAAATGCCTGTGTAGTACGCGCACACAGCATTACACAATATACCTTAACTGCAACAGCTGAAGACTGATAAGTTGATCATTCACTTTTTCTAGTGGAGACCGTAGAACCATGTCAAAACTGGTAAGGCAGTCAACTCGAAGCAGTGAATGACTACATTATATCCGTTATTATGTAAAACATGATTTAAGAGAAAACCCCCATAGAGCACCATGAGGTCACTTACACGCCTCTCCACCCACTACAGAAAGAGCATAATGCAGAGGAGGAACATTATCAAAGCCAGCTATGATGCAGGGTGAGGTAGGTAATTTCCTAAGGCCTTTTTGAGTACTTTTTGAGTACTGCTACATCTGTTCCACCTGCTGCTTCTGAAATGCTCAGATGGAGTTGATAATATAGTTACCATGTTGACTTTAAACTTTTTTTTAAAGGACATCAATAACACAAAGCAAAAGACACCAGGCATGAATTTCAGGTCCAAGAACCAGCAGTGCAACAATGGTGAGGCAGAGCAGATATGACAGCAACACCTGCACCCACTGATCCTAGAGCTCCTGAAACATGTTCTCTAAGACAGAACTGCTGCTAACTAAACAGACACAACCCCCAACCTCAACATCCCCACCCCCCCCCACACACACACACGCGCAGACACACACACACACACACACGCGCAGACACACACACACGCGCAGACACACACACACGCGCAGACACACACACACGCGCAGACACACACACACACGCGCGCAGAAACACACTCTTGATTCACCCGTGTGAAATCCTCTTCACACTCCGATACATCTCTAATGGAAGCACCAAGAGCTGAAGCACTGGATGAGCCCAGTTCAGAAGTGAGTCATTACACAGACCGTAATATGGTTCTGGGTGGGTGTTTGTGCAGGCTGCCTCTGCCTGCCTGAGCACAAGCATTATTTCTATACAGCACAGCTTACTCTGGCATGCATCCCAAGTGGCATACGATCCCTTACTTAATGCACTACTTTCAAGCAGAGGGCATAGGCTGATGTTTGGGACGTCGAAAGAATCAACAGCAAACAGAGATTCCGAGGATGCTGCAGACCTTCTACAGAAATGTGGGCACTACTGCAGGAATATAAAAGAACAATTGATTTTGCAAAAGAAACATACCGGTCTGTTTTGCAGACAAGAGAGTGTAGGTGGGATGTAGGCTACTTTAGTGCTCCAAAGCTGTAGGTGGACATTAAATTCCAATTATTAATGCTGCAATACATATCCTACATACAGTTCTGTTTAAACACTATTCAACCATTCACTGCATTATTATATACACAATTTGAGTGTATACTAGCAGCTTGTCATGCCATGATCAAACAACTGCTCCTGGAAAAAAAAAAAAGAAAAAAGCATATTGACAAGATTTAAATACTCTGAGATGCATCTGGCTCCAATCAAGCTTTTCACATTAAAGATAGTTCAGAGTAAGATATTTTTTCACTGCAATCAGCTGGCAGCAGCTCCAAACAAACTTAAATATGTGCACAACAGTTTACGTTCATTATACATACATGTCTATCAAAAATAAGCATATTCAACAGTAACAGGCTTAGTTTGTCAAAAGAATATATCCATTTTGTTATAAAATAGCAACCCCCCAAACATAGAAACATTTACAAAAACAGATCATCCCTAATTTTAAGAGTAGGCCTATGGATTTTGCTTTCAGCGAATTGATGAATTGGAAATAAATTCCACACGTATATCTTGCCATGGAACTGTTAATAATATTTCATTGTGGAGTTTAGTCGGATACCCCCATTCCACAGATGTCGCGAGCAAGTTAGACAACCCTACCTCTTCTGTGTAGAAAAGTTGTAGAAATGGGCATGTGCCAGTGGCATGTGTCGTCAAAAGCTTAGAACACAACAGACTCTGACACACAGACCGCTGAGCGAGCAGTATATTATAAAGCAATATGTCTTGGTGAGAATAGACCCATTTCAAGTCTGACTTCACGTCAAACCTGATGGAGGTTGCTCTGACGTGATGAGTTGTTGCTTCAGTTCTCCATTTGCAGTTATCCCATTCAACAGGTATGTCCCTAATTGTTGTCCTTGCCACACACAGCCGCTGTGTCTCCTTAAGCATTTTACAATATTGATAAAGCCTCAAGGATGAAACATCTTCTCTTGGTTAGCTTACCTTTCATCACCTTACACGATTTTTCATGAAATGTTTGGATGTCAGCCTCATTGGATTATTCTTAGTTATGGTTTTGAGTTTGAGCCCTTTAATCTCAGACAATTTTCTTCTTCACTAATGGCCCAGTTGTGATGACATCAAGAATTGGGAAAATGGGCTAAAAACAAATAAAAGTACAAAGCAGTATTACCTAGCTAGCAATTGGTGTAAAACTGTTCCACGCCCAATGTTGAACTCCTACACCAAAAGCTCATTCATCAGTTAACACATCCCTTTTATTTCACATCACGTATAACTGTCTGGCTAAACTAGCGAACCAAGAGAGAACTTCCACCGACACTTGTCACCGCATATCTGTTTAGTCAGCTAGGACAATCATGTTAGCTTCTATGACACTGTCAAACTTCAGATGTAGATGGAAATATATAAAAATTATACAACAAGAGAGTATAAATCCAAGAAGTAAGAATTGTTACTACGTTTTTTCTTTGATAAATGCAGTCTATAAGGTGGTGCGCCATTACTTGTTAGTGCCCCTTGGGTTCAATCAGTGGGCTTCAGTAATCTTCGTAGACCTCCTCCAGCACATGGAGTCACATAAACACTTCATCCCTTGAGCTGCATGGCTTCCATCCTGATGCTGGGAAATCAATACCTTGTCGTGGACTAGATGGGCACACATAATCTTCCTGGTCATGACCCCATTCAAGCCTCATCACTGGGAACACGTGGGACACATTCCATCTACAAACTCAATTTCCGGAAGACTTCGGCTCTAGTTCCAGAAGGCTTCACTCTGATTGGCATTGTTCCCAGGACTGACAGGTGCAGGTGCGGGCCACTGGGTTTCTGTCCGGGCTAAGAGTTGACCGTGATGCCCTGTGGAATGCAGAATGGCCTCAATGGCATGGCGGTGCCTGGAAATCAGGTGACTTACAAAAGCTCGAATGCCAGCCAGCTGCTGCTAGGGCACTGGCCTAGTGGCCTCTCACCCAGACCTAGCCAACAACCCCAGCTATGCCAGTAACCTGAAAGCCACAAGCAAGACGACAGCTGCCTGTGCGTGCGTGCTTGTGTGAGGGAGTGCGCTTGACGTGTCAAAGTGTCATTGTTTCGGATCATTACTGAGTAAGTAGAGGGTGTGGTTTGCAGGTCCCACAGAACTGTAGGGTATATTGTACATTTGCATACACATGATAAATCAATTCTGATTAAGGCAGCAGGCTGAGGATGAACATGCTTTGCTGAACTAAATCCTTTTAAGGTCAAAACAAATGTAATCATACACTAAAATAATCATACAGCCTAGGGATGTCTCACCGACTTACTGTTGCCTGTGCCATGAGCTTTCTTTAATGGGCATATCCTACATATGTATATGTAAATATTTATGAACAAGATAAGTTAAGATATGCCTTAAAACAAAAAGTATCCAACACGTCATCAGCAGATTTGAACTTACAACACCTGCAGCACTGTTAGCTTTCTCAAGCGTAGGTCGGAGGGCTGTCAGACCGGGTTGCGTTTCCTGAGGTATGAAAGGAAAACTAAGCACATACAAACAACATATTACAAATCCAGCTCAACATACTGTAGGTTTAAACAAGAAACCAGGCAAGCCTACTTCAGCCAGCCTGCAACAGAGAGTGTTGCCATCTCAAGATTCGAACCAGGGTCACCCATGTGAAAGGCTGATTTGTTAACCACTACACCACGGAGCTGTATATTTGCCGGGTGTCAGTATAGCCTCTTGTCTCTATCCTGAACAAATCCTCTATTGCCACTGGCAGTTTTAAGAGTTAATTGGCCATTCGTGAATGACATTGATACAGTTAAACTGACTAGTTTACCTCCACCACAAATAGTGTCTATGTATGGCATTTGCCACTGGCCGTTTAAACAGCGTATTAGCCAATAATAAACTTTACCGGTATCTACTAACTTACTGGAATAATCATAAGAATTGAGCAATTGCTAGTGAGTCTGCCAAAGCTATTTCATTTCATGGCATAAGAACGTATTTTATTCCTTTCATGGCAAAACAACATACAAACCCAATTCCAAAAAAGTTGGGACACTGTACAATTGTGAATAAAAACAGAATGCAATGATGTGGAAGTTTCAAATTTCTATATTTTATTTAGAATACAACATAGATGACATATCAAATGTTTAAACTGAGAAAATGTATCACTTAAAGGGGAAAATAAAGTTGATTTTAAATTTCATGGCATCAACACATCTCAAAAAAGTTGGGACAAGGCCATGTTTACCACTGTGTGGCATCCCCTCTTTTTATAACAGACTGCAAACATCTGGGGACTGAGGAGACAAGTTGCTTAAGTTTATGAATAAGAATGTTGTCCCATTCTTGTCTAATACAGGCTTCTAGTTGTTCAACTGTCTTAGGTCTTCTTTGTCGCACCTTCCTCTTTATGATGCACCAAATGTTTTCTATGGGTGAAAGATCTGGACTGCAGCCTGGCCATTTCAGTACCCAGATCATTCTTCTATGCAGCCATGACATTGTAATTGATGCAGTATGTGGTCTGACATTGTCATGTTGGAATATGCAAGGTTCCTTCCCTGAATGAGACGACGTCTGGATGGGAACATATGTTGTTCTAGAACTTGGATATAACTGTCAGCATTGATGGTGCCTTTCCAGATGTGTAGGCTGCCCATGCCACACGCACTCATGCAACCCCATACCATCAGAGATGCAGGCTTCTGAACTGAGCGCTGATAACAACTTGGGTTGTCCTTGTCCTCTTTAGTCCGGATGACATGGCGTCCCAGTTTTCCAAAATGAACTTCAGATTTTGATTCGTCTGACCACAGAACACTTTTCCACTTTGCCACAGTCCATTTTAAATGATCCTTGGCCCAGAGAAAACGCCTGCGCTTCTGGATCCGGTTTATATATGGCTTCTTTTTTGACCTATAGAGTTTTAGCCGGCAACGGCGAATGGCACGGTGGATTGTGTTCACCGACAATGTTTTCTGAAAGTATTCCTGAGCCCATGTTGTGATTTCCATTACAGTATCATTCCTGTATGTGATGCAGTGCCGTCTGAGGGCCCGAAGATCACGGGCATCCAGTATGGTTCTCCAGCCTTGACCCTTATGCACAGAGATTGTTTCAGATTCTCTGAATCTTTGGATGATATTATGCACTGTAGATTATGATAACTTCAAACTCTTTGCAATTTTTCTCTGAGAAACTCCTTTCTGATATTGCTCCACTATTTTTCGCTGCAGCATTGGGGGAATTGGTGATCCACTGCACATCTTGACTTCTGAGAGACACTGCCACTCTGAGAGGCTCTTTTTATACCCAATTGACATAAGTTGCAAATTGGTCCTCCAGCTGTTCCTTATCTGTACATTTAACTTTTTCGGTCTCTTATTGCTACCTGTCCCAACTTTCTGGAATGTGTAGCTCTCATGAAATCCAAAATGAGCCAATATTTGGCATGACATTACAAAATGTCTCACTTTCAACATTCAATATGTTATCTATATTCTATTGTGAATTAAATGTAAGTTTGAGATTTGTAAATTATTCCATTCCTTTTTTACTCACAATTTGTACAGTGTCCCAACTTTTTTGGAATCAGGTTTGTACTTTTTTCTTTCATTTCTTTCATTAATAAACGTTGTTGCTCTCAATAGATTCGAACTGAGGTCTTCCACATGAAAGGCACTGTCTTTAACCACTACACCACGGCATTACACATTTCAGCAGTCACAAGTCTCCATTGAGGATTGTATTAAACTGCCTAACATTTTCTTAAGTTTACCTCCACCATAGGGTCTATGAACTGTATTGCTTTTGACACTGGCTGTTTTAACAGCTAATTAGCCAGTAATAGGCTTACTAGTATCTACTAACTTCCTAGAAATAATCATAAGAATTGAGCAATTGCTAGCGAGACTGAAGATGACCTTTTCCATGCCAGAAACAGTTGCAAGAAAATGTATAATTTCCGCTAAGGCTTACTATAACGTAACTACTGTATATTAAGCCAGCAAATGTGTTTGTCTATCCTGAACCAAAACGCATGTACGGATGCGTACTTGTAAAATCCACCAGAAACAGTCGCAATACAACCGTAAACTGTTTTATTTCAGGCTTACTATAAAAATGTCGATACGAATGGTTTTAGCCAGCAAAGTTTGTCTATACGGAATTAACTCATTACGTGTACTTCGCTTCGCCTGCAAGGAGATACGAACTCGGGACCTATAGTTCACGAGTCTGCTTCTCTAACCACTATGCTATTTAACAAGGGGTAGTCAGTCAGTCAGTCACTCAGTGAGAGACATTCACTCTTCTTGGCTGGCTCCGCTCACACGGTCCGGCAAAAAACAAACAAGTTTGTTATTCACAGACTGCATCTTTAAAAGCAATGCTCAATTTATCTTCATAAGAGAGCATGCAAACCCACGATAAGCTCCAGCATGGGAATCTGATCGCAGTGCAACTAATTGTATAACACAGAACACTTGTAAGCAGCTACTAGGAGTTCCATTTCCCCTGTCTAGGGAAATTTGCCAGAACATATGCTTCCAACACTGAATGTCAACATGATGAATACCTAATAGAGAAGTAATACAATTATGCCAAAGCATCACGCAAGCTAAGATTTTCTTTTTTATCAGCGTTATGGACATAACACATACTTAGGGTTAAGACAGCAGCATGCAAACCTTTCTGTTCCAGGGACTACGAAAAAAAGAACCTATCAGCTTCTACATTATACTATCACATTTTGATTACATGTTGTTTTTTATTCTTTTAAAATTGCACAGATAAATATAATAGCGATAAATATGAAATCAACCATAAACTGGGCAACCACAACCTCTCCCAAGTGAGATATTTGCCCATGGTGAGTATGCCGTGGCAAAGAACCCATGAACATCTTTCACAGCCAGACCTGACAGATATCAGAGTGTAAGATTTAATTACGTACCTATGAAGAGTTTTAGAAAAAAAAAAAAAGATTTGCTTCCATTATGGTAATGTTTCAAAATGTCGTCCATTAGCCCAGAGAGATGTTCACCTTGGGAAAGGTCTAAGTTCTTGACCCATAATCCTTCAAACCTCAAATCAACAAATGCCAGCCAAAAATAAGTTACCTACTGACAGTTGCTCTTCTTTCTAGAATGGCATGAAACACATTACACACTACATATTCTCTTACACTGCTGAAAATAACCAGTTTTACACAATCACCAGGACCCTCCCACTACCCTTCCACCCACATATACAGAAAACGTAAAACCTTTTGTCACTTTCTACAATTATTGGTTAATAGAAGGTCATGTTGTACTAGTCAGACATTTGAAAAACCTCCGACGTGGTTTAACAACCCGGAAAAGAAAAGAATAATGCATGAGATGGAATTCAATACAATCACCATACTAGGCAAAAATGACACTAGTTTCAGAAATAATTACAGCTACAGTAAGGTGGTGTTGAAGTGTGACAATAATTGGCGAAAACTGTCCCACTCCCAGCACCCTCCAACAACTAAAAGTAATCATTGTACTCATCTCTGAGATCCTTGACTTCGGTAATTGTGGAAACTCCCTATTATCAGCAGCCCACTCCAAATTCCTTCTATACCTGTCCTCCAACACTGGAAGTGGGTACATGCACTCTTCTGAAATGTGATGACTGACAATTGAATCTCAGGAAATCATGGGAAAAGAAATGTGGTGTAAGAAAAGTTAGCAAAAATTTTGCTAACCATCTGAAGACTCAACATATGCATTGTTAGTATTAAATACTCAGACGCTATAATGGGTACAAGGATGGTTGTAATCAGACAGAAGTGAGGACAAAACCCAGCGGAAATACAATCAATCTTCTAAAATATACACTCACCTAAAGGATTATTAGGAAAACTGCATTAATGAGAAATTGAACAGTTTATCTAATCAACCAATCACATGGCAGTTGCTTCAATGCATTTCGGGGTGTGGTCCTGGTCAAGACAATCTCCTGAACTCCAAACTGAATGTCAGAATGGAAAAGGTGATTTAAGCAATTTTAAACGTGGCATGGTTGTTGGTGCCAGACGGGCCGGTCTGAGTATTTCAGTACAAAGAATGGTGTGAAAAGGGAAAAACATCCGGTATGCGGCAGTCCTGTGGGCGAAAATGCCTTGTTGATGCTAGAGGTCAGAGGAGAATGGGCCGACTGATTCAAGCTGATAGAAGAGCAACTTTGACTGAAATAACCACTCGTTACAACCGAGGTATGCAACAAAGCATTTGTGTAGCCACAACACGCACAACCTTGAGGCGGATGGGCTACAACAGCAGAAGACCCCACTGGGTACCACTCATCTCCACTACAAATAGGAAAAAGAGGCAACAATTTGCACAAGCTCACCAAAATTGGACAGTTGAAGACTGGAAGAATGTTGCTGGGTCTGAGGAGTCTCGATTTCTGTTGAGACATTCAGATGGTAGAGTCAGAATTTGGCGTAAACAGAATGAGAACATGGATCCATCATACCTTGTTACCACTGTGCAGGCTGCTGGTGGTGGTGTAATGGTGTGGGGGATGTTTTCTTGGCACACTTTAGGCCCCTTAGTGCCAATTGGGCATCATTTAAATGCCACGGCCTACCTGAGCATTGTTTCTGACCATGTCCAGCCCTTTATGACCACCATGTACCCATCCTCTGATGGCTACTTCCAGCAGGATAATGCACCATGTCACAAAGCTCGAATCATTTCAAATTGGTTTCTTGAACATGACAATGAGTTCACTGTATTGAAATGGCCGCCACTGTCACCAGATCTCAACCCAATAGAGCATCTTTAGGATGTGGTGGAACGGGAGCTTCGTGCCCTGGATGTGCATCCCACAAATCTCCATCAACTGCATGATGCTATCCTATCAATATGGGCCAACATTTCTAAAGAATGCTTTCAGCACCTTGTTGAATCAATGCCACGTAGAATTAAGGCAGTTCTGAAGGCGAAATGGGGTCAAACACAGTATTAGTATGGTGTTCCTAATAATCCTTTAGGTGAGTGTATGTTGATTAAGGGTTTAACCATATACAGCATATCTTAAATTAGAAAGATGCTGCTTCTGTTGAATATTTTAACCTTTGTTCGACTCCATAAGCTCCAACTGCCATTAATTTAGTGGCTAATGTTGAATAAAGCCATCTCACAATATAGTATTGCAATATATTGTAATATTTATTTTCTCTGCAACATATCTGCAATTTGAAAACTGGATTCTGGTTGGGTTATTTGGAGGGGAGGAAGACAGACGTGTCTGCTGTGTGCTGAAATGCAGTCTACTGCAACAGGAATAGTATTGCCTAGGTCTCCCAGAACTAACAGCTTGTTTAAAATGAAATTGCCACAGCAATGTAATTTAACATTCAACCCAATCCCAACCCATCCGATCAATATCTCTAAAATGTTATTTTTATTATCAAATCAGATCAATTAGTTATTGCACCCCTAGGACAAACTGTCTTCTTAATTTATGTATGACAAATTATGAGGAAACACATTGTCGTAATAATATAACGTAGGTTTATATGCGTAAGGTAGGCTATTTAATGCAAATCAAAAACCTGTATGCCATCTGTTTTAATACAAGGAACCAAATGGGCATAATAGGAACACAAGTGATTAACAGTAAAAAAATATATAAATAAATAGAAAATGTCATTCTTTGACAACAATTTTAAAATACAATAACAATTATTTGGTTATTTTCATTTCCATTTTGTTCAGGAGAGGTTATTTTTATGCATGTGAACCTTTTAAAAATACATGCAACAAAATTGATACTGCCAAATAAATGATCAGTGTATAACAATTTCAGCTTCAAATAAATAAGAACTTTTATTGGAAAATTAGTTATATTTGCCTGACATACTAAGCAACTGTTTATGTAGCAACTGTGTGGTGTGAGCATTAGCCCATGAAACCCATCTTTTCATTGGGTAACAAATTATATTAAACAATCAATTAAAAACACACACACACACACATTATGTTTTATAGCAAATTTGTAAATTTACTGGTATTAGCACTTGGACATCCACAACTTAAACAAATTGGATTAGCTTAATATAAAAAGTTGCATGGATGTAACAAGCACATAAACGGATAAGCCAAAAATGTGTGACCACCTGCCTAATATGCAGCTGGTCCTCCTTGTGCCGGTCAAAACAGTGCCGACCCACTGAGGCATGGAGTCTATAACACCCCTGAAGGTGTCCTGTGGTATCTGGCACCAAGACATTAGCAGCAGATCCTTCAAGTCCTGTAAGTTGTGAGGTGGGGACTCCATGGATCGGACACATTTGTCCAGCACATCCAACAGATGCTCGATTGGATTGAGATCTAGGGAATTTTGAGGCCAGGGCAACACCTCTCTCTTCATCATGTTCCTCAAACCATTCCCAAATTTGTGCAGTGTGGCAGGGCATATTATCCGGCTGAAAGCGGCCACTGATCTCAGGGAATTCCATTGCCATGAAGGGATGTACCTGGTCTGCAGAAATGTTTAAGTATGTGGAACGTGTCAAATTGACGTCCATATGCCCGGACCCAAGTTTTCCCAGCAGGACATTGCCCAGAGCATCACACACCCACCCTGGGCTTGCCATCACTTCCCTAGGTAAACAGCGCACACGTACACAGCCATCCACATGATGAAAAACAAAAACGGGACTCATCGGACCAGGTGACCTTCCACTGCTCCACGGTCCAGTTTCCCCATCATACATGCTCATTGTATGCGCTCTGGATGGTGGACAGGGGTCATCATGGACACTGACCAGTCTGCAGCTACACAGCCCCATACGCAGCAGGGTGTGATAAAGAGTGTTGCAAAACAGTCCTCCCTTAACCATCATTAAAATTGTCTGTGACTTGTGCCTCAGTAAACATTCTGTCGGCACAAACCAGACAGGATAGCAATTGTTGCCCTTGCGCATCGATAAATGTCCTTCCAAGTACTAAACAGCATTTCCAAAAACATCAGCAAATGAGGGATTACAATAACAAAACTCTTCATTATTTTTCTCAGGGAACATACAACTAATAAACAAGTTAATAACAGTAATTAGGTGGCAGCATTACCACCCCAGACAGCACACATCCCAGCGCCTCTGCCGGCTCATGCAGCTGACAGGGAGGGGGGGAAAAACTGCGTACCAGTCACACAGGAATGTCCTGAATTTGGCAGGTGCTACTATATTAATTTTTTCACACAATGTGGCAAGCCCGAATAATATATACAATGTGGCAAGCTGTGTTGAACCCACTAGGCGCAATCATTTTTACATTACGAGGTATCTTTATTAGCAATTATAGGGAAATAACTAAGAAAAACTCCAAAGTTAGTTAGTGCTTTCCTGTAATTGAAAATTCAAATAATCTAGCAATATCGATTCACAGGGCTACCTTGACCTCACGTTGCAATCTTATGTTGCCTAATTTGTTATTTAAAGAAGCAGCTATGGCAATGAAGAAAAGTGGAATGCTTTATAAGACAAATGGATGCACAAAAACCCAAAACACACAATGAAATATGTTGGATCAGCAGCCAAATTAACATACATACGAGGTTGTTAGACGGCGGTGCCATACGGGGATGTTAGACGGCGGCGCCTCTTCAAATTTGCTTCTCTTTGAATGCATTTTAGCTCTGGTCGCGCACAGTGAGAAACCACGATTTAACTTCAGTAAGAATGTTAGATATCAGCAAGACGTTTGTGACGGTAGGCTGCTTTTCTGTCAACATAGTTGTTCATGAGGTAGACAGCTAGCTAGGTAATTTAGCTAGCTACATAGTGGACATAGTTAGTCTGTTGAACCTCCCACAGATATTATAGCAAAGTGCAAATTCAATCAGAAGTTGTTGGACAACAGCAACTTTGCTTTGTGGTTGAAATATGTTGAAGAGAAAGAAAACTAAGCCCACTGCGTTTTTGCAAGTCTTTCAAACTTGGCTCCTTCATGGGAATTTTATCTGTGGAATTCCATATGAAGCGTGAAAGACAAAAACGCTACGAAAAGCCTCCAACAAATGCCCAGCATTTTCCCGTTGTTTTTGGTCGTATCACCAATGACCGCACCGGGAAGTACGCCCAGTAACATTAATGTTAGCAGTAGGCTAACTGCTCTAACAACAGTGGGTACTTCAGTCGAATAGGTGTCCTTACGTATTTTTTGCGTGGGGTGTTGTGAAATTGCTCGTAAATTTTATTCGTAGTGGCATAGTCTTAAATTTAACATAATGAAACCTGCAGATACCCTGTGTTGGAGTCCCTGCGATTGCAAAATCCCCTTAACAGCCTGGGGCCCCAAGCATTTGCCTACCTGTCCACAAGCTACAGTCTGGTTCTGTGGACCTGAATCTACAACGTGTGTGGTGTGCAGTGCAATAAGTCATATTTTGGAAATTATAGGAAAATGACCAGCATATCGCAACTCAGCAGTTCATGTGTGCATATTGAACCATAGGGGGCATTCTGAACGGTTCGATAACACAGTGTACCATAGCATTCAGAGTATATACACTGCTCAAAAAAATTAAGGGAACATGTAATCCTCACAGTATAACACCAAGTGAATTAAATCCCAATTTTTTTTATTTGAGGCTATGAGTGTCAATTTTAAAAGATTCTCCCCCAAACCCATTTTCATATCAGAGGACCCCACATGGGGTCAGGACCCCTAGCTTGGAAACCTCTGCATTAAGAGGAAATAGGTAGGTCATGATTTTTTTCTTTTTTTTTCTTTTACTTCTGCTAATCCATATTGCATTTTTTGCATTAGTTATTTGCAGCAGATTGATGTGTAGAACTGACCAAATAATAGAACTGAATACTACTTTCACCAGAGAAAACATTTCAGTGGTTCGAGAAGACCTAAGTTCTAAGCAATCAATAGGAAAAACAAGCACATAACATTTACACCTTAGTTCAGCAGAGAGGAGAGCAAGAAGTTGCAAAGTCCCGCATACTGATAACCCCCAGACAACACACAGTAAGTAGATTGTCAGCCAATGGCTCTTTATACACAAGTGTTTCACTACATTTGACCCATTTGTCCAGTTCTAAAGGAGTATGTCATTAAGCAAATGGGGCGACGTTTAAGACACAGGCCTTATATACAGCGCTTGACATTAACGTTTTTGCTCACCCGCCACTGTGGCTAGTAGTTACTACCTACATTTTCACTAGCCACCATTTTGTTGTTGGGGAATTATGTTTTATTTGATAAAATTTGACTATGGTGCGCTACATCTTAGCCTGTGTTGTTCACCGGTTCAGTCACTATTAGGCAAAGGTGGTACCCCACTCTACCAGACACCCCTCTGTGAAATACTTTATATAATGTGGCTACACACTTGAAAAAGACAACCATTATAGTTTTAAATCTGCCCTGTTGTCCATGTCTACTTGTGTAGCTAATGCACGTAATACAATGTCCCCCCTAATATCAACCAAAATAAGCAAGCAAGCAATATATATATATATATATTCTTAACATGACCTAGAACTATTAACATGTCTTTTAAAAAGAAATATGAAATCACACATCAGCTTTATAATTGCAGTCAATATTATTCTTGTCTATTTTTGTTATACTATGTTCTTGTTAAAATAGACTCACATAAAAAACAAAACAAAACTTTACAAAGCTATTTTCCCCCCCATCTTTGCCTTGACGCCACATGGTTAATCTCCCTCGACTTCCTTCAGCTGTACTAGGCTCTACTGCTGTCGCTGATCCAGCGTCTTAACATTCATATTTTTATATTGTTAGTAACTTAAATAATTATGTTTTTTCACTCTATATATTTCATATATAGCCTAAGGCTTTTGGTGATAGTACCATACCATACCACCATACCATCTTCTTCCGCTTATCCGGGGCCGGGTCGCGGGGGCAGCAATCTAAGCAGGGATGCCCAGACTTCCCTCTCCCCAGACACTTCCTCCAGCTCTTCCGGGGGGACACCGAGGCGTTCCCAGGCCAGCCGGGAGACATAGTCCCTCCAGCGTGTCCTAGGTCTTCCCCGGGGTCTCCTCCCGGTGGGACGGGACCGGAACACCTTCCCAGGAAGGCGTTCCGGAGGCATCCGAAAAAGATGCCCAAGCCACCTCAGCTGACCCCTCTCGATGTGGAGGAGCAGCGGCTCTACTCTGAGCTCCTCCCGGGTGACCGAGCTTCTCACCCTATCTCTAAGGGATCGCCCGGCCACCCTGCGGAGAAAGCTCATTTCGGCCGCCCGCATCCGGGATCTTGTCCTTTCGGTCATGACCCAAAGCTCATGACCATAGGTGAGAGTAGGAACGTAGATTGACTGGTAAATCGAGAGCTTCGCCTTGCGGCTCAGCTCTTTCTTCACCACGACAGACCGATACATCGACTGCATTACTGCAGAAGCTGCACCGATCCGTCTGTCAATCTCCCGTTCCATCCTTCCCTCACTCGTGAACAAGACCCCTAGATACTTAAACTCCTCCACTTGAGGCAGGCACTCTCCACCAACCTGAAGTGGGCAAGCCACCCTTTTCCGACTGAGGTGATAGTGCATACCCTAATCTGATGGTATTTTCAATGGTCATCATCGCTAAAAACAAATCTGTAATTTTAGGCTACTAGAAGTCACCTGAAAAGTAAAAAAAAAAATGATTGCGGATTAGATGTAGTTTGAGGTTATTAAGTTTTAATGGAATATTTTGACATGCTTGAGTGTGAAAGAAAACTAGGATCCACTTGTTTTTCCAACATTACTCATCTCTGCAATATCTGGATCCGTGTGGTCCTATATGCAAAGTTGCCAGATTTCATTGACCATAAACTGTATTCTGCCGATGTCTCCAGAGAACAAATCGACACACTCAAGCCCATTAAAAATAGTCTTGTTGTGTAGGAAACACACACCCCCGGCAACACTCAATATGGAAAAAGTTGGTATTTTATGTGAGCGTAAAATCATGTTTTACCATGCCAACACAGAGGCAGGGAGATATTTTGGGAAGGCTGTTGCCTATGAGCTTTCGAATGCAGGGAAAACCCTGTGTATAGATGTATAGAATGCCACCCGCCAAAGTGGCTAGTAAGTGACTGCGTTACATGCCACAGCGAAATTCAACCCGCATTTGGCGGGTGGCCAGGTGCCAATGTCAATCCCTGCTTATATAGCCAACTCCCTTATGGAGGTCAAAAATCAAACTGACCTAACATACTTTTTAGACTTTCGTGTCCTCAAGCCTCCGGTGTTCTTTGCTCCGGTCAGGTTTTGATATTTCTAATTCCACAGGTCTGTGGTAGTGTTGACAGCCCAGGTATAACAGGACCACCTGAAACGCTGATGAGAGTCTGAACCCGGACGTCTGAGGCCTCCAAACAGATTACCACCCAGCAACACACTTTTAGTGCATCATCACGAAATATACAATCTGAGTTCAAAATGAAAACCTATTCCCTACAAAGCTCACTACTTTTGAGCAGGGCTAATAAGTGGCCTAATCCATTGCTAATTATGTACAGCGAGCAAATTACTGAACGTGTCCCATGACTGTTCTGTGATTGCATTTCTACAGGTTAGTGGCGCTACCAGCTCAACAGGGGTCACTGGGGCTCCCACGACCATGTCAAAAGAGCGCCACAAGAGATTCACGGAAGTCCAGAATGTGTATGCTGAGGGTTCGTCAGAAGAAGCAGGGGAAGGCGGCCGAGGAATGGTGCAGGACAAAGCTTGAGACAGTCGAGCTTTGGGCCTCTGCGTTGGAGAAGAACAAGGAGACGGAGTAGACTAGGGCTTCCCTTCTGGAGCGGCAGCTGCATCACGTCAAGGACAGTCAGAAAAGCCATCAGGAATGTGAAACCAGGGCTTCCCTTCTAGCCAGAAAACTGGAGAACAACAAGGCCCTTCTGAAGAACAGCCAGGTTGGTGTAGCACTGCAGCAGAGGGATATTCAGAAGTGACAGAAAAGAATGGAGGAGTTGGAGGTCAGTGCCTCTACAGTGAAGACAGGCCTTGCAGAGAAATGTTACCGGTTGAGAGAAAAGCAGACCAGAGCCTCCTAGCTGAAGACTATTGATGGAGTCAAAGCGTAACATGTAAAAGACAAATGTGGCCAAAATGGAGGAGTGGTGGGTGAAGGGGATTTAATTTGACCAGCTCAAGGCTCAGCTTGAAGATAAGACCGCCATACTGGAGAAAAAAAAAAGAGTTCCTGCGATCAGCTTAAGAATGAGCTAGCAAAAGCAAAAAAAGAGAGGTCAGGCCGAGAAGACCACCAGGGACAAGAGCAACACTGCACTGGCCAAACATTTTAAGTGGAGAAGGTCTGCCAGACTGTTGCAGCCCAGCATCACATTCAGGCTGAGGAGGAGCAGGGACTGGCCAGAGGCAGCCTTCTTGAGCGGGAGAGGTTGAGCAGTCAAGAGGAGGCCCTACGGAGAGAATAGGGGCTAGAGATGGATGTCCTGGAGAAAGTTAATTGCTGAACGAGTTGAGTGTGCTAGAAAAGTTGTTTTATAATTGTTTATTTTGATATACCGAAGTTAGGTAAATACTGTTGTTAACTATTTCTATTAATTTTACTTTGTAAATACTTCTATGTTCTCTTTCATATGATTGAGAACAGCTGGGGGTTTGTTAGCCAAAAAAAAAAGAATTAGCTTAGGAACAGCAACCTGGAATTCTGTCCTTTTTAAAATTATTTATACTAAGTAGAATTCATAGACTTGGTGCTATGATACTTCTGCATTAACAATATTAATACATTGCATAAGCTATATTTATTTAAAAAATTATATAAAGTAATACCAAATACTTTGGGAAAGTATTCAGACTCCTTAGATTATAGACTAATATTTAAATTGTATACTGTGGTAGTTATCAACATGTATATCTATTTTAGATGAGTAGCTAGATATTACTCTACAATTCACTAATTACAAACTGTGTAATATTTACATCAAGTACTAATGATGGCTCTGTACTCAGTAAACAGCCAACTTTCCTGTCCAGATAAATATCATCCAATTAAAAAATATATACACTCTTTACAACTGCTGGCAGCAAAGACCAAAGACATGCAATATGATGTTATTGATGTTAAATGGTAGTCGACTTTACCAGAGACTGGCTGGGAGTTCAATGTATCCTAGATTGGCTTTTTTTGGCTAGGAGGTCGCAGAGAAGATTTGAATCTGAATTTAGAAACTAAACCGGAACACACTGAAATATGCAATGTTAGAAGAGTTTAATATTTTGGAAATTTGAAAGATTTATCTGAATAATATCAATGTATATAAAATAATGCTGAATGTGCACTGGAGAAAGAAGGTATTTACTCTTTACAAAATTGCATCTTGTTTGATTAGAGACGCGACCATTGCTTCCCAGTGAAAACATTGACTCTAATGTTAATAATGACATTAAAATAAAACGTGTAGAAGTCAGCCCCACAAGCTAACATTCTGTACATTTCCTACACCCCTTGCATAAAGGCAGTGCACATACTTTAGCTGCAGATACGTAGCTGGCACACAACACTATCGTAGCCAAATGGACACCTGACATCGGTATGTCTGATTCTGATTCATCTTGAGTGAATGCTTAATCTACAAATGTTGCGGCATGGCTGAAGTTCTGTTGCAAAACAAGTTCAGTCATGCAGTAGTGAAATACAACAAGGTCATCAACCAGAAATGTTCCCAAACTTGGGACATACGCGCTTTTTTTGGCTGGGACCATGCAAGATGGTCTTCAACTTTTGACATACTTTAACCTACGCCTTGTGAGGGTAAATTCTTAATTTTTATAAATCAGATTATTCGAGTTACACAATGAACAGCCCTAAAGTATATTGTTCATAAATCTGTAGAGATGGAGACATCGTTTAATGATAGGTGCAGGGCCTAAGGCATGTAAAGGTATGAACCATGATTCTGAATGTAGTGGATTTAGAGACTGTGGAAACGTTAAGCATCCAAATCTAAAATATTACCTTATGGCTGAGTGTAATGCAGCCACGGATGTCTGCAGATATTCACAGCTGAAAAGGAGAGAGAGAAGGGATGAGATAATATGCAAAGAGAATTCCAATGGCGGTTTCCACTAAGATTTAAACGATATATAACAGGTAAATGTGTAATATATGTGAGCAGCTACAGTAAACTAAAGTATTATTACAAAGATGCTACTCTGAGGCGGAATATTCCTACGGACAAGGTATTTATATGCCATGGCAACCATGATAGTGCCTCTGGATTAATTAATTAGTAATTGCAGTTACTCAATACAAATCATGTGCAGTCACAACTAGGGAGGGTAATTTGTAAGCAGAGACAACAATGAATGAAATAATATTTGATCAATAATGGAATGTTTTGGTGCATGGGGCAACAAACTAGCTCAACCACTACATTGCAACATTGTCCATACAAAACATTATAGACATCTGCACTGTGCACTGTTTTGATTCTTCCACCTTAGCACCAAGGCTGATGTTTAGCCATCGACAAAATCCAGAAAGACCTAATGACCTACAAGGCCCAGTTCTGAAAAGTCCAATGTGTTATGTTTTTTTGTTTCTTCTGGTCAATGATCTACTTGCCAATCTTCAGTCACCCACAGGTGAAACTGTTGAAAAGCGCACCACTGAAGTACACAAAACAAAAGTTTCTCATAGGGTGTTTACTGTATTTCAGCATCTTCCAATAAACTCAGAGTAGCCTCTCTGAGTACACGCTGAAACAACTCCGAGCACAAATGGTTAAAAAGCTTATTTGACGCCGAATGCAGCCACTGCCTTAAAACATTGCATTTGTACTTTTGTAGTCTAGTAGTTCCTACCATGCATTTGTCTGCATGAAAAATAAGAGGCGTCTGTAAGACAAGGGCAGATCCTGAAGGACCCGGGCTGGGTATTTAATTTACAAAGATGTCTCTAGTGACCAAACAGTTTGAGCAACAAACTATTGTAAGATGAAAAGCTGAGACAAAAGAACAATTCTGCTTTCTAAAGTTCACAACCCACAAAACAGTAGTTGTAAGTTGTTCTACATAGAAAATCATAGGAAATCCCAGGACAGAGTTACTATAAATACTGGATCAAGCTCACATGTAGTTGCTGTCAAAAACTCCCAAGATGTCACTGCCTAGTTGAATGTTCATTTCATATAGATATTTTTTTGTACTAACATGATGGCTATTAAAATAAATGTTTAATCAGGTTTTTGTTCTCTTCATTGACCTTTATCATGAAAGCAACCGTCTGCGAATTTGTTGGGTGATATACAGTACCAGTCAAAGTTTTGGACACTTACTCATTCAAGGGTATGACTTAATTTATTTGCATTTTCCACATTGTAAAACAATAAGGAAGACATCCAAAATATGAAATAACTCATACGAAATCAAGTAACACAATTCAAAATGCACATATATTTTAGATACTCCACCCGTTCGGCTTGACAACAGCTTTGCATGACAGTGTCACCAGCAAAGCACCCCAACATCATCACACCTCCATGCTTCACGGTGGAAACCATTTGACCATAAAGGCCTAATTCACACAATCTCCACAGCTGGTTGAGATGTTTATGTAAGTTGAACTCTGTGAAGAATTTATTTGGGCTGCAATATGAGCAGCAGTTGATTTCTCAGGCTGGTAACTAAGTAACTTACCCTCCACAGCAGAGGAAACTGTGGGTCTTCCTTTCCTGCGGCGGTCCTCATGAGAGAGAGTTTCTTCATTGCATTTTATGTTTTTTCTGACTAAACTCATTCGGAATTTTCTGGATTGACTGACCTTCATGTATTAAGGTAATTATGGACCACTGTTCCTTTCAGTATGAGCAGATATTGACATAATATGGACTAATAGAGTACAGACATAATGACAGTCTGTATACCAACCCTACCTTTTACAACCCAACTGATTGGCTAAAACACATTAAGGAAATTCCTCAAATTAATTTAAATGCATTCCAGGAGACTTCCTCCAAGGATTTTCCTGCATATAATACTCAGGCAGCCGCCTTCCTAAAATCTCACACCGACTCTGTGTGTCTGCATGGTAAAACATAATTTAGCGCTCTTACGCTAAACAGCCAATCAGAGAAATACTGCAGCGAATGTGACCATGAGGGGAAACTTTTTTCATATTGGCAGTCTTGCCAGATGGGTAGGGTTTCCAACAATAGGGCTATTTTTAATGGGCTAGAGGCAGGTCGATTTATAGATAGGGCTGTATAGAAACAATTGAGTTTGTGTAGATATCAATGTTAACTATCAATGGTCTGGCAACCTTGCATACAGGACCTTACCGGTCCTGACATCACAGAGATGAGTAACGTCAGAAAAACAAGTGGATCCTAGTTCTTGTACACCCAAGCAATTTAAAATATTTAAATAAAGCTTAAAAAGGTGCCTTATGCAGCGTTTAACATTTACAATAGTTTAACTGAGGGTATGTAAGGGATAAAAAACAGTCAGGGCTGACACTATCCCCAGTGCAATGGTTGCAAGTAAAACGTAGGCCAGGACGTTTGTTGGAGTGTACTTCCTTGAAGGTGTGTGAGGTAAAGGCCAATGCCAAGCTTTATTTGGGTTCATGTAGCCTACACTGAACGCTCCAGAAACTAAATATGGAAGCAATGCGAGCATAAGACAAAAGAGTGTACATTTTGCATTTAATGGCGAGTGATAGTCTTAAACTGGTGTTATCTACAAAATGTAAAAAAAAATAAAAAAATTGCATTGTGGGTTGTTTGAACTAAACCTTGTGCATAAGCTAATATTGCTCTGAAGAAGCAATTCTATTGCCTTTTAGCTAGATTTAGGTTTGTGCAAAGGTTTGTCGAAGTGCCCATATTGTTGTTCCAGCTAGCGTTAGCTAGCACGATTATGATTTCATGTTTGATAGATAGCCATCAACGAGTTTCTGAATTATGGCAATGCATCTAACGCAATAGACAGCCCAGATGACGTTTGGATTGGTTTAGCTGTTTACTTTGTTTATTCTGAGTTCCGTAGTTTTGGAAAGGGCCCATCAACTTTAACCCCATTTGAAACGAGTGTGTGTTCATAGTTCCAGCATCAACGGTTGGAAGTGACATTGCTTCAAACAGGTCAGTATGCTTATAGACAAGGTCAGATCCTAATGGAATTATAGAACCGATATACAACTCACTGCCGATAGGTGGCGTTAAGTTGCATAGGGCACCTTTAACGCCTAAACTACATCCAATCCGAATAACATTTGTTAACATTTCAGATGACGTCTTGTAGAATCTGATTTTTTACAATAGAGTTTGCGAGACAGACAACAATGACTGGTGAAAAGGCGATTAGATTAAGGCATGTAGGCTACTGTTCCCAACATTTCATATGCAATATACAGTGCAAAAATATACACTAAACATATTTAAGTCACTAACAATATAGGAATGTGAAGATGCTGGATGAGCGCAAACAGCATAGCCAAGTAGCCTACAACAGAAGGAAATTGAGAAAGGGGGATAAATTAAGTGCCGTCAAGGCATTATCAAAATTGAACACTGTAAATTTAACACAGGGAGGATTTAACACTGTAATAGTTGTCTTTTTCAAGGGGGGTGTCAGGTAGAGCGCAGGGTAGTGGGGGTTGGGGTACCACCTTTGACTAATTTCCAGCCATGAAAAACCCTGTACCTCATGAAGCTGGTTGAGAGAATGCAAAGAGTGCGCAAAGCTGTCATTAAGGCAAAGGGTGGGTACATTGAAGAATCCACAATGTGAAATCTATTTTTATCTGTTAAACACTTTTTTGGTTACTACATGATTCCATGTGTTATTTCATAGTTCTGATGTCTTCACTATTGTTCTTCAATGTGAATGAGTAGGTGTCCAAACCTTTGACCGGTAGTGTACATATATCACTGATTGTCCTGGAAAGAAAGTGTTAAGACATTCAACATTTTCAGAGGAGATAAATTAAATTAGCGAGGGAAAAGTGTGGTTCTTGAATTTATAGGGTAAAAGAGACACTGGCATTACTACAGTATGAGTTTGTATTCTAAAGCCCCAGATTATTGCTTTGGGTATAATACAATAAAGTGTTTGATATAGCATTCAAAAAAAGAAGTCTGACGAGGCCTGCGGAAATGTCTGTAATTAGTACAGCTTACAGTACAGACGTTTGTGTCAACATGTAGCTTAAGGTGCCTTGAACTTAAAGAGATGGGTGTGGCCTGCAACTTGGCTTCTTTGGAAAATTTAACTAAATTAAACTAAGCCGGTTTTCAAAATGTATTTTAAATCGGGTGGGAACACCATCTGATTCCCTGGAGGGCTAAAGAGGTGGGGGACACACAGGCTCCTATTGCCACTGGTAATCTGAGGTGTAACAATGCACCATCCCAGAGTCCATTGTTGGGCTACATTTATCAACTTTTCCCACTGTGTTTCATATGGCAAGGGGGACGGCTTGGGCGCCCCACAGACAATACGGTGCCATGGGAAACACAGCACCCAGCTGTGAAAATGGCTGTTTAATAAAGTAGCACTCTATGGTATCCCAGTTAAACGCTGTTCCCTAACCACACCTATTCAATTTGAATAACAGTCTAATTAATAGACCACCAACCCCAATACACCCTGATAAAGCAACAGCAGCACTCAACATTTAAATTGGCCACTGAGTTCATAATTAGCCATGAATCCAATAACATGCATAGTTATTACCCGGACAATTTAATCAAAATTGAATTGCACAACTGAATCCAAGCATTAATCACATTGTATTTCATTGTTTCAATTCACCAGGCAGTCGTTTTAGATTACTTATGAAGTACAATATATTTCTACCTCCTGCAATAAAGACTACAGTAGCACCCAGCAATAAATATATGCGCAACATTCCTTTGTCTGAAATACATTTAGCTTCTAGAAGACATCCACGTGAAGTGTCAACCCACTGTAGAAGTCCTTAATTAAATGAACCCTAATACTTTGACACTACATTTAGCTTGGTTCAATAACGGATGTAATCATTGAACATTATTAGCCTTGTATTTACTCTTGGTTATTCAGTGGTAGAATATATTGTTGTGGAATCAGCAGACATCTGGTATCTATGGCTAAACTGACCTATGCATCTCTGAAACTTGATAGACCACTGCAGTCTTCAATTCTGCATGCAAGTTTTCAAACTACATTCACTCACTGCCATATTTCAACATGTGTATCATTTCCCAAAAAATGTATGGAACAAATTTTCAGATTGAGAAATGTGCTCAATCTAAAAGAAATGAAGATGGGCCTATAGATTAGGGACACTGTACAATCCTCTCTCTTGTCAATGCTAGCTAGAAGTGCCCAGTGGCCCTAAATCATGCCAACATCAGAGCTCAAATTAGCTTAAAGTGCTGCAGCTTAACAAACCTCACGAAATGTCTGAGATCCATCCCAAATAGAAGCTTATTCACGATAATATACGGGCACGGCTTTGTAGCAGAGTCCTATGAGCCCTGGCTGAAATTATTGCACTAAATGGGAAAAGGTTGCCATTTGAGACACATCCCTGGTGTGTTCCCCCGCCCTTCCATGTATCATAGCAGGCACAGCAATGTAATTAGCTAAGTGGGGTCCTTGGGCTGTGGGCTTTAGAAAATATCAAGATGCACATGTGGCAAATAGACTCATTATCTAGTCCTTCCGCCTTTCACTACTTACTTGCGTCTCCGGCAGCAAAACAGATCAGATTAACCATAGGATATAAGCTTTACCATGCCAGGGTTTTCCTGCATTCAAAACTCAAAGGTGACCGCCTTCCCAAACATTTGTACTGCATCTGTGTGTAGGCATGGTAAAACATGATTTTGCACTCATACATTACCAGCAAAATACTGCAGCAAATGTAACGAAAGGAGGAACATTTCCGTATTAGCAGTGTTGCCAGATGGGGAAGTTTGGGCAATTTTAAATGGGCATGGGTGGATCACTTTACATGTAGGGAAGTATAGGGAAAAAATTGCTTTTGAGCATTGTCTTTTTTTTTGCGGAGTGCGTGGGAGATGTCAGTTTACTGTCAATCATATCTGTCAACCTTACATACAGGAGCACATGAGTGCTGACATCGTGAAGATGAGTAAAGTCGGAAAAACAAGTGGATCCTAGTTTTCTATTCCACTATTACACAAGCATGTCAAAATATTTCAGTAAAACTTCATAACCCCTAAACTAGATCCAATCTGCCTAAGATTCTGTTACATTTCAGAAGACTTCTAGTAGCCTAGAGTAACAGATCTTTCAAAAGAGAATTTGCGAGACAAACTAAGATGATTGGTAAAAATACTATTAGATTTGGCTACGTACTGTCACCAAAAACATTACATACCCAATATCCAGTGAATGAAATATACAATCAACCAATTTAAATCTTATATAAATATAAGCCGCTGGTTCGGCGCAAGCAGTAAAGCTGAAGGGAGTTGAGAAGATAAACGATGTGGCATCAAGGCAAGGATGGAGGGTAATGCAGCATTTTCTATTTAAATTTTTAAATAACAACCCTAAACATATCTTCAGTTAAAACATTCATCCAAAAACTAAAATACACAGAAGCAATGCAAGCATCAGAAAAAGCACAGAGTAAAACAAGCGTACATTTGGATTTGACATTCATTCAATGGCGAGAGCTGAAGTTTGTATGAACAGTGATGCAGAGTTGGCTGGGTAAGTTACTTTCTACGTTACAAGTAAGGTAATATTAGATACCTCATTTAGCTAGTTGGCTAGATAGTCAAGGAAAGCTGTGTGTAAGTTATTATATTGTAACTTAGAATGACAGAAACAATACTTTGATGTAGAAAATCATTAGATTAGATTTTATTAGTATGAGCGCAGAAACATTTTAGGGAGGTTTATCTCAAAGTCTGTTCCTCCTCACACAAAGGAGCAGATACCAGTCCTGCTGCTGGGTTGATGCCCTTCTACGGCCCTGTCCAGCTGTCCTTGTGTAACGGCCCGTCTCCTGGTATCTCCTCCATGCTCTTGAGACTGTACTGGGAGACACAACAAACCTTGCAACTGCACGTATGGATGTGCCATCCTGGAGGAGCTGGACTGCCTGTGCAACCTGAAAGGGCTGCAGGTACTGCCTCATGCTACCAGCAGTGACAAAGACACTAGCAAAATGCAAAACTAGAGAAGAATCAGTCAGGAAGGATAAGAAGAAAGAAACTGTGGCCACCACCTGCAAAACCATTCCCTTGTTGGGGGTTGTCTTGCTCTTGCCTCTCCAGTGCATCTGTTGTCACTTTCATTTGCACCAAAACATGTGACATTGATTCACAATCACTTATGCTTCCTAACTGGACAGACTGATATCCTTGAAGTTTAATTCACTTGGTGTTCTACTGTGATGACTAGCCTACGTGTTTCCTTTTTTTAGCAGTGTAAATATACTGCTTGTATTTTGTATCTTGTAGCATGTGCATTAGCTGCACAATTGGACAAGACAACAGGGCAGATTTAACACGATAATAGTTGTCTTTTTCAAGTGTGTAGCCAGATATTATATAAAGTATATTAGAGGGGAGTCCGGTAGAGTGAGGGAGCAGGAGTACCTCCTCAGCCAATGTTAAACATATTCACTTTGAAAACTACGCCTGGTACACACACACACACACACACACACACACACACACACACACACACACACACACACACACAATGTTCAATACAACAGATGGAGAAAAGGCCTTTTCCTTACGTTGCATCTTTGTGAGTAATGGCAGTTAAAGAAACTGCAAATGCTGCACTTCAATAGGCCCAGAACACAGGAGAAAGGTATCGACCATCTACATCCACTGTTGGTTGCATCATTCTTTCCTTACCTAGTGTTGGTGCTGGAAGGGGTTGTTTTCTTTTCTCTACATGGACTACAACTACTCATATACATCTCCAGCAAGGAAAAAATGCTCTTCATACCTCATTACCTCAGAGAATTAAGTAGCAGAAGAGATCAATGAACAGAACTGACTTTCATTCCAGCAAGATAAGAAAGCAATTTTTTTTTTTATGCAAGCCCTGATTACCAGATCTTAAACTGTCAATCCAAAATGTATATCAGGGTACTCAACCATGTGTATGCACAAGTGACCAGACAAAAAGTATTTTTAAATCACTGTATAGTAGATTCCACTAAGGGAATACATTCTCAATTTCATGTACCGGATTCAATCAATTAAACCTGCAGCTTCTCACATGATAATAGGTAATCCAGTGACAGTAACTAAAGGTGTGTTACCTAACCAGAATAACAATACATTGGTGCATTCCTGGAACCTCTGAGCCTCAAAACCCTTTTACTCACAGAACAGATTCAACTTTGACAGTATTAGGTATACAGTAAGATGATATATTTTGACAAGGTGCTGGCATTAAGAATTTGTGGGAGGATTACACATACCTCAATTAATCAATGATTTAATCACCTAAAGAAAGCACACCGGCAACTTAAAGGAATAACCTAGAGCTGCTACAGACATTTTTTGTTAACTATAAATTAAGAACAATTTGGCATGTTTTTAATCCAGTGGTTTGGTTGTTTTCAGTAATTTGTAGAAGACACATTCACAAAAGAATGTTTCAAAACAAGATATTCAGCTTTTTGGTCATTTGTTGATGTTCCCTGTGAACTGTTGGAGTAAACTCCAAAGACTCCCTTCTTTCTCAATGAATGTTTGTCTTTGTTATGTCTAAGGCATATATCCACTGCTAGACTGCTGATACTGGAAATAACATTTGGCAGGATAATAACAATAGTAAAATAGCATTTACTTTGATGGTTGAAGAACAAAAAGCTTGTAATGTTGAAGATCTGAATTGTACATCGATCATTATTGATTTTATATTGATTATTTTCGCCATATTGGTCACAATTTATCAGCTGCACACTAAAGCAGAAACATCCGTCATATTAAATATTTTATAAGATGAATATAAGATGAAAAAATTTTACAGCCTTAAATTCTGAGGAATTCAATTAACCCCTTTTAATATTGAGCTTGACTGACATGTAAATCAAGACAGATTAAAACTTTAACAAGGAATACAAAACTACAAAGGAATTTATATACCAAACAAATTTTGGATGTCTACTATATTGCTGAGGACTTTCAAATCTTCTCTTCCTACTGGCCAAAGGACCAACAGCATGGACAACTCGTTATGTTATACAGCATTCAACATGCTGTCTTACAGAAACTTTTTTAGGGCTACTATCAGATTGAACTCTATTACCATGGTAACAATCTGATGTTTAGGCAACAGATGGAGACATGGCCATAACGCTGCTGAGGTGTTTCAGCTGTATGATCCTTAATGTACTGGTGAAAAGGAAAAACTGTCCATGTGCATGGAGTCCTGGAAGTTTAGTGTCTGCTCAATAACTCGTTAATGTAAATCAAGATTAGAGGCGGGGCATGCATTATGTGCCTCCAATCATGTTCATTTGAACATTTTAAACTACACTGGTGTCATAGTGGCTTAGAAGTGATGGCATTGAAGTCCCCACAATAAAGAGCACTCATTAAAAGTTGTGCACTACATGGAAGTCATGTGGGACAGAGACATGGAGGGTTTAAGAGTGTTCTAGGACATCTGTGGAGCAGCTGTTGCAATTTCTCCTCTTCTCCGAGGTCAACCGGGCAGGAGTCCTGTTTAGAGACCCCATTAAATCCTGGCTATGGCCAATTGCTGGAAATCAAACACCAGAGCAGACCCGCACAGTCAAACTACAGTCCCAAAACACGTGCACATGCACACACGCATGCCCGCACCACAGTCTCCCTGCTACAACAAGGCAGCAGAGGTCAGACAAATCATTCCTTCCTCCAACCTCAAAGGTGAAGAAAAATTTGAAATGATTAGCTCTGCCCCCAAGTGTGGAGGGGCACACAGCAATTCAATGACTCTGTCACTACCTCAGCCCTGCCTCCTCAGCCCTGCCTCCTCAGCCCTGCCTCCTCAGCCCTGCCTCCTCAGCCCTGCCTCCTCAGCCCTGCCTCCTCAGCCCTGCTCTCAATGCCATGAATGGAATAAACACAGCAATCTAACTAGAAGGGAGGTAATGGCTGCTACACTGATGATTACATCTGTGGAAGACATGAAACCCATGACCTGTGTGTATCCACGCGTGTACAAGTGCAAGGAGCAACTTGAAAACCACAATTACTCAAGGGACGCTGCCTCCCATTCTCCAAACCTTTTCCTCATTCCAGTTATGTACCATTTAAGCTCCACAAGGGCCTGCTTAAGCTGCCACCATGGTCTCTCTGGTATATTTCCCCTTATTGCTAAGATAGCTAGCAATAAAACAAACTCATCCACTACAAAACAGATCTGAGAGGTCCAGTTGAACCATGTGACACAGCATGGATCGGTCCCTTTCAGAGAAGGGATAAACTAGCTGAAGGGCTGATGGTTAGAGGTGTCGGGGGGGGGGGGGGGGGGGGGGGCAGCTGGGTTAAACTGGTGCTGTCACGGTCGGCATGGCAGACATGCGGGAGGGAAGGTTTAAGTGACACCCTCTGGTCCAGGCGCCCCCAAAGCTGGCACGGTGGCAACATAGCGGGTACAGAAGGCCTTTCTCCCTTCCCCCTCCTGCTTCTCTCTGTCCCTCACCCTTTCTCCCTTCCCCCTCTTGGTTCTCTCTTGGGTCCCCAGTAGTGGAGGATCCAGCTGCCAGGCATTAATGACATAACAGAACAGCTTGAGTTCAGAATCAGTCAGACCTGTGGAATACCACACACTGACTCCAGAATGGCAGACTTGATTCTTTCAAACAATTCGTAACGGCTTTCAAAAAATGGAAATTTGTTTTGTCTAGGGGAAATGCGTTTGTTGCCAGGTAACAAAAGGTGTGACCGCTCCGGGGACCACTCATGAGCTTTCAGCGCTGTGATCAACCTTTAGTGGACGGAATTATTACTAACAAGCTGTATTGCTCTAGTTCTCAAAAAGATGTGTCCAGAAAGTGCATAACCTATCCTGTTTACAGCTATGACAGGAAGCCCAATTGTATGAATCATTCTTTATGGAGAACTAAAGGAGCCCTTGTACTTCCATGTCTCATCTCCACTCCTGATCAACAGATAAGGCCATGCTGGTGTCGCCAATCCCTTCCTCACGAATGGTCGTCTAATCTCTTACAAATCAGCCGTGGAGAGCTATGTGAACTCTAATCCTCTCCTTGGGTGTAAAATCTGAGTGCAGGACTGTTTGAGGCGATAACTGTATTTTTGTTTAACATTGTAACTTTATAAAAGCTTAAAACAAAGATAATATACCAAACACACACCTATTATCTTAGGTAGGTTTTAAAGCAAATGCGTACAGTACTGAATAAAAAAGACATTTAACAGATAAAAAGACTGGCGCATTACTTGTCAATCCTGTCAACTTCCCTACATAATGATCCTTCCAGACAGGTAGGCTGACCCGTTGGCAACCAATTAAAAGGCCTCTGGCTGACTGACTGGCTGGGGAGAGAACCGAGAGGATGTTGAAAGAAAATAACATGACAAGAATGGCAGGCAGACTCAAAGGACTGTGGCTAGCCATTGTTAGGGTAAAAATCCAGGCCTACTGGTTTAGAGCACCACTATTCCATTATGAGGGGGATCAATACAGGTACTTAACAGGATAATCATTTTGTCAATATACTACAATATTGCTTTTGACATTATCACATTTTTGCATTAGTCAGCAGTACCTATGACGAAATTATGCTTTCTTTAGGGAGTCCATGGCAACACAGTTTGAGTCTAATATGCAACATCATGACTACTTACCCAGTCTCTCAGACACCTTGAACAGGCTACTTGACAGCAGCAATGCTTTTCAGCGACAGTGTCATAACTAACTAAAGCTGTTAAAAAATGCCATACCAATTGGGGACTAAGCTAAGTAACCCATGGAATGATTTGGAAAGGAGCGCACACGCATGCCACAATGTGGCTATAAAATGTAACATCATATACCTTCTAAATGTTACATTTACAGACATTTCCATGCCGACGGTGCCCAAACAGCATTACCCACTTTCACACAACCTCGCTGAGTTAGTGTAAGTCCGGGTGGTTATAGTGGGACAAGAAAATGTCCATCTTCCGGACACGGACACGGACACACACAGACACGGACACACACACACAGGGCATTAGAGCCATATTCATTAGATTAGAACACACAAACTGAGCCTTTTTTTATTCCTAATAAACATGATCCATTGTTTCTCAATTTTATCCAGAAGGCACCATTTCATTAACGTCTAGATCTACAACTACTTGTCCCTCATATGAATTCTAGTCCTAAAACATGGAAGCAATCCCTTTTTTCCCCTGAACATAATTTCTCTCTAAGTACTGTCTGCCGTTTCCCATGTTGACACTGGTTTAGCAAAATCTTACATGATAGGGTTTCTTCAAAGTGATAGTTCACCCATAAATCAAATCATTATCTCCTTTGATGTGTAGATCAGAGATCCGACTGTACGCACCCAGCTACAAAACATCTTCAGCAGACCTTACTCCCTAATACATGGAAACGATTGTCACAATGACTGACGATTTCCCCTAATGTAACAGGGTCTAAAGAACAGATGGTATGATGATCTGACAAACCAGACTGCAGTCTTTTTACGCGTTTTCGAGTAACGCGGGGTGTGGTACAAGACGGTACTTTCCTCCTCCCTCGCCACTCGCTCATCAAGCAAATTAGGTAGACAAGAAGAGAAAATCGCTGCAAAGGGCATTTTATCTGTAATGCACAGTGCATGACAAAATAGGTCTTCCATGGTAGGAGCAAGTATCCTCAATGAGTAGTGTCATACAGTAGTAGTACTAGTGTTAGTTACACACATCACCGTGACCAAATGACCACTTCAGTAGCCGGACATAGTGGGAGAGCGGACAGGTTCAGGATGAACCTTTACATAACGAGACAACTCGGTTGTGGAGAGGAATTCATGTATGTAGCGGTAGGTCAGGGCAAGGCGTTTGGGCAGCCAAACCAAGGGCTTTCTGCCTTCTTTTGTATAGATGGAGCGTAGGTCATTAGATTAAAATTTTTAGCTAGTTATCGTCACACGTCTGAGCACGGTAAGCACAGTATTAGATGGTATTGCAGTATATTCATTCCCCAATTAAGAATTTTAGGAATTTTACTCCAACCACAACAACAGATGTGAGCCGTAGCATGTAGGCTACTACTGTTGCAGCTATCATCAATACCAGAGAGCAATTACACTCACAAGCAAGAACAATCACAGAGCAATCACACCCACAAGCAAGAACAATCTCAGAGCTTCCCAAAAAGGTACATCATAGGATGTCAAGTGTCCATGCACAGAGAGAAAGATTACTCCAGTTGATGTAATACAAGACCAGACACACTGTCTGGGATGGTGATGGGAGGCGTATGTCCTTAACATGGCTACGGTTGCGAACATCCAAGCAAACACTGTGCACTATTCAGCCAGATCACTGACTAGTCAGGCATAACTGACTAGGACCTTATAAAATCTGCTTTGCAGATGGAAACTTGGACATTGCAAGAATGCTTATTAAATCTAATAGTTGTGTTTGAAATGACATTGGTGACATTTGAAATGCCTGCCACAGGTGGACCCCGAGGGATCCTCTGAACTCCCCAGAGGACCACCCCATTTTGAGAAGAACCAGAAGGGGTGACAAAGCATGAATTTCAGACATGGAGTGTGATCCTCCCAGTCCCTTGTTAACATCACAAGAGAAAAAATATATATATATGTTAGACTTATCTTGGTTTACATTATAATTTCCACCAATTTCAATATACACCGACATGTTTGAGAAAATGAAATGATACGTGCGCACACTGCACATTACCTTGATACAGTCAACAGAATTGTCCCCACACTGGCATACCTCAGTGGGGCTCTATCGAAAATGTGGTGCACCCTACCTCGGAGGGTGGTGTCTCAGATCTATCGATAGCTGCAAGTTTACTTCTATACGTCCTGGAAAATGTAGTGTAATGTACCGGGCAACCCCTCAAACAAACTCACAGCCCTTGATTCAAGCAGATTCAAAATGATTTACTGCACCCCAAAGCAACCAGTGTCATTCCATCTCTGACTGTAGCAGCACTGGAGGTGTTGACATCGTAGCTGGGGGCTGACAGAGAGAGTAGTGGAGACAGAAAAGAAATCAGAAAAACCCTGGAGGGACAGAAGACAGGAGGACGGCTAGGGTTTCCCACTAGAGCAGCATACTGAGGCCGATTCCACCAGTAGGCGACAGCTCACATTTCAACTGGGGACACACACACACACACACACACACACACACACACAGGGGTGGTGGGGCGACGACATTCAAACAGACGGATTAAATGCATACTGGATAATACTGGGATGATAATGCTGCTGGGATTAGATTAGTACAGAGAATTTGATGGGTCCACACCCAAAGGGATGTTGCATGAATAAAGCTTAATTTGAGGCCTTGCAACCTTCTTCAGGGTGCAAGTATAAAAACATTACATTAGGAAATGAGAACAGGAGCAGAGACAACATAAGTTTTGCGGTTTACATCAGTGAATTCTTAAAATTTTTGAACGGACAGATATCTACTCTCCGGCTGAGAATTTATGTCAGACTTACAGCCCATGTAATTTATATAGGAAATACAGCATTTCACCATAAACAGTCTCTAAGTGGCAGCTTGGAAAGTACTAAAACATAATAATATTGGAGAACTGATCTCACTGGGTTGCCAGGTTGTGTAGCAATGTTTATGTACAGCCAATATAAAAGGACCCAATCACTGGGTTGCCAGGTTGTGGTCTTTATCTACTCCCCTGATGGGGGTTACAGAGGTACTGCAAGCACTAAGCAGTCTTTCCACCACAGAGGGGCAAGAACAATGGAAGCTTGACTCCACTTACACCTTTCAGTAGCATCATACCTTCACCAGTCAGGGCTTCCAACATTTGCATTCAAAAAGGGTCAATAGTTAGAGACAAAGAGGTTTAGTTAAGTCATTATTTCTGGTGAAAAGAAAGTCACTGTTGTCTTGTCTTGCAAGCAGTAGCAGCTACCGGATAAAATGACCATGTTTTCAAGGTTTATTTGTCAAATGCACTGAACCACATAGCGTCATCCTGTACAATGAAATTCCTATGACATGGCACCCGACAAACTACGTAGTTCGGGTTAAGAGTATATAAGCAAAAATATATATTACATTGAAAATTATTACAATAAAGCAACAATACTGTATACATAACACTAAACTAGCATCGGCAAAACAAAAAAAAAGAAAAAGAGTACTGTAAACTACCAAAAATATGGGTAGTATTATTGAACATCAAGATATGGCAAGTATGGCTGTAAAATACATAAGTGTGACCAGCAATTGATCAATCAAATGTATTTATATCTGCAGATGTCACAAAGTGCTTTTACAAAACACCTGGCCTTAAACCCCAAGGAGCAAACAGTAGTGTTGAATTTCAATGGCTAGGAAAAGAAATCCCTAAAAATGCCAACATTTAGGAAGAAACCTAGAGAGGACCCAGACTCAGAGGGGTGACCAGTCCTCTTCTGCTTTTGCCAGGTGAACATATTAAAATTAAATTTATAATAATTAATAAATGCGTGTGGGCTGAGTCTAGAGTCTATTTAAACTTAGTCCAGGTCAGAAGCAAAGGGACAACACGCGGGAGGGGGAGGTGTCAGCACAGTGGCAGCTGAAATCGTCAGGCATCGTTGATAGAGTTATTGAAATATTAGACAGATTCATATGTGCTATAAGCTTATGACATTAATTTCAATGAACAAATATGTTTAAAATGTAAATAGTCAAAGGGCTGTTAATCTCCTGCCTATTCTGGTCTTTGGATGGTATATCCACCTTGTTATTTGAACAACTATTTCTTAATATTCAAACAGGGTTGTTAACATTAACCACCCAAAATAAATGAAGAGCAACAGTCCTAACTCCACTATAGAGTTTTTTTTTTTTTTTTTTTTTTTTAAGTGGCCAGGATGTCACGCACTTCACACTTATAACTGGTAAAAATTACAAAACTTTGAATAGATAAAATATACCTTGCATATCAAAACAGCAAAATCGAAAAAAGTGACACCCTTCACTTATAATAATTAATAAACTGCTTGCCCAAATCAAATTGCAACTACAGTGGACATAAAGTCTACACCCCTACAAAATGCAAGGTTCTTGTGATGTAAAAGAATCAGACAAAGATAAATCATGTCAGAACCTTTTCCACTTTTAATGTGACCTATAATGTGAACAATTCGAGGGGGAATGAACACAATGTTTGAGTACACGATACACTACGCCTTCACTTGACTGTCCATACAGACAGCGATGTCACTCAGAGCATCCCACACAACAGGTTATAAAGGCACTTTACTGTTCGCTTCTCTTGGTTTGAAGTTTAAGGTAGACCATCCCTGTTGTTAGACTTCCTGCATTTGCTGCAAGATTAACAATTAAGGCCACATCGGGACAAAACACTGAACCGCATTTCGTGGTTGTTGGGCGGTCTGGCCCCTCTCTTAGGTTTCAATCATCTAATCGCTGCTGGATAGTAAAGCAGCCACTATCTCCGCATCCTCTGGACGGGTTCGTTCATCAGAATTTGAGGCTAACGTTAGCCGTAGTATCCATTTAGTTGCACTAGCTGAGCTTTCCCCCAAGCATGCCGCAACAAAAAAAAAGGCTATTTTCAGCCATTTGATTAATGTCAGCCTGTCTACATGTAATAGAATCCAGATGCCTCCTTGTTATGCGCACTACACAAAAGGTTTTTAGCCAGAGAGAAGACGACAGCAGTGTAAAGATAGTGTATTTAAAGGCTCTCAAGTCTCGCTTAGCCTTTTCTGTCTCTGTCCCCATTTTGAAAGCTGGAAAGGAGATCTGGCTAAACTCTCCCTTCACTCCGGTTTCACTAATAAGCAAAGAATGGATATCCTTATATAAATCTATTGAGTACAGTCAGCAAACATCATCAGAAAAAACTTTTTCATCCTAAATGGCACTATATTCCCTATATACAGTAACTGTTATACTTACAAGAAAATGTAATCCGATTCCATTTGTGAAGTTTTATCATGCCAGGTAAATCAATACTTACATGACATCCGCAACATTGTGGACAATAACTGTGTAATTATATATTTATAAACTTGAAGCAGCTGGATCTCAAGTTGGAGGATTCTATATTGACTCCTTTGTAAACAAACCCCTTTCTGGGGCAAACCTGAACATGAAACTATTCAAATGGGTCTACGGTGCAGTACTTTCGACCAGGGCCCATGTCGAGTGGTACAATGAAAGGCACTTAAATAACTATTTCTGGTCACAGTGGATGCATTTAACGCTACTGCATGGTGCAGGCAGTCAGATCGGTCATGCTTCAAAGGGATTGAAACGGAAAGCAGCACTAGGCATTACAACACAAACAATGTGTAAAACCGGTCCAATAAAGATGTCAGGAACTTCCTGGTTTGGCCCTGGTTTTTTTTGGCCAAGTAAATGGCAGCCCAATAAATGTCTGATGCTGAAGAAAGGTTGTTGAGGGTGTTGTTTGATTGGGGTGGCTATGCAGTTTCATGTTTTTTTAAAGCTGTAAGACTTACATTTCTTGAATACTGGTCAAAGAGAGGACAGTTTGTACAAAAACAAATCTTTAAACTGATTACACTATAATGTTTTTTCTCTCTGTCCATAAAGATCCTTGAAGGAAAAGCAGACAACTTTATTGGCATCAACTAGATTTATTCTACTAATGGATGAATTCTATTGACATATTCAGGTTGATATTTTTGCATCGTAGCTTAAAACGTTCTCAAAAACGTCACAGCAGCCTCTAGTGCGTGGGCTAGTCATGCAAATGACCATATGACGCCATATGCAGAAAATTATACGGTGTATTATCCATACAGTCAATATACAATCATGTGGAAAAAGAAAGAACACCCACGGGACATATGGATATGTAATCTTCACTTCAATATTGACAGATTGAAAGATTATACTGTTCAATAATGTATTCATTATAAATAAAACAGAAATTAATTTCAATAGTGCAAAAAATATATATACACCCCTAGCTTGAATAGCTGGCGTTCCCCATTAGGCTGAGGGCATTCTTGCATGCATGGTCCTCTTCAACTCCCCACACAGCATTTTGATGGGATAGAGATCTAGGTTTTGACTCAGCCATTCCTTAACCATCCACTACTTTATGAGCCTGCTTGTGTGTACTGGATCATTGTCCTCTTCATCGATCCCTGTTCTATTCAGCTATAACCTTTTTCCTCACATTCTCCTCAAGAATTTTCTGGTACAATATGCAATTCATAGTTCACTCAATGACCGCAAGTTAGCTCTGATGCAGCAAACCATAATGCCACCACCTCTATGCGTTATGGTTGCTATGAGGTTCTTCTGTTCAAAGGCAGTGGTTTTGTTTTTGCTTAAAACAGTATCTGGCAATGCAGCCAAACAACTCCACCTTCGACTCTGTCCAGAACACATTGCTCCAGTAGTTTTGGTCCTTAAGAAGGTGTTTTCTGGCTAAAGTCAATCGTGTCTTGATATTCTCATTTGAGAGTAGAGGTTTCTTCCTTCCATTGACCTTTCCATTTCTAGATTATCCATCTGACAGTGGAATAATGTACTACGAAGGGCTTGGAAATGTCCCTCTCAGACTCATTGGTATCAACAATCTGCAGAGGAATTTAGATGTTGGCATGATGGGTTACCACACACCCACATGGTTAAGATCAAACCAGACCATGTTTCTAATCTTGGAAGGCAGGAAACCCCCTCGTCATTTATGATTTTTTTTATAATTTGCACCTGTTTTAATGCCGCCATTTCAAATTTTATAATTTTTTTGATGTAGAGGTGTACTAACTTTTCTGCATAAGGAAACTGAATAGGTATCACTAGTGCTTCATTTATAAATTTAGAGGTCCCGGATTGCAAAACGAATGCGGACCCGGTAAAATCTTTGGTAGGAACAAGGTGCCTGATCGAACGAGCTATAACAGGAGCGCAGTGCTAAAACAACTGAGAAAAAGCCTCACGCATGTGCTGGTAAGTAGATAATATAAATATAATGAACACAATGCCTCAACACATCCATAACTGTCATCACTGCCAAAACTGGTCTATGCCCACAATACAAACTTATGGCACTTAACCATACTCATTTCTGATTATAATTCAAGCATTGCACCCAATCCATAGATGGGCCTAGCCAACTACACCATATCATCAGCATTATCGGATCATATTCATTAACACTACCGTAGTTTCTGGAAAATTTGTATTCCTACCTCTCCTCTTTAAATGGTCAAAAACACTCCACATAACAGCCATGGAGCTCTGGGCTGTTAAGGTGCCAAATGTCCCACTGGTTTAAAAAATGAAAATAAATCTGATAGTCTTTTAGACATAATTTCTATCATTATTCCACCAAAGCTGGTCTGTCAAATTATGTGCATGTCCCAATAGGTACTGGATAAATGTCACCAAGTCCCGGATCCAGAGGCCCCAGACTAAGCACTGGGTATGACACCTGCTTTCCAAAACTGAGGACTGATCGAGACTTGATGATTTGATTCTGATAAATAAACTAAAAATATTCAAGATAAATATACCATTTAATATGTACCCTATTAACATCAGTTATGTATGTTAAGACAATTGCTTTTGTCCAGTTTAAAAAAAAAAAAAAAAAAAATCCAGTCACATAAAATACTATACATCAACGCTTTGTTAACATCATGTTGTCAGGTCAGTCGACATCAAGCAAACATTGACAACAATCTGCAAACTGCAGATTCCTGCACCATAAGGTGAATAAGGTTATCTAAGTCTAGTTTCTTGAGGCTCACTGGGACCGTACAGTGACAGTAAACAACCAACTATAGATCTGACCCCTGACTGCTCCACATACAGCTTGGAACACACTGTCATCAGGGGGCAGGGTAGTAAGGTAAATAGATGCACATCCCTCTACAAGAAATGTATAGCACATAAATTACCTATTAAGTTGAAGGTATCAGATGCAAAAAGTTAAGTAATCCCAGGTTGGTATTCCACAAACAAGATCTCAAACAAAGAGCAGTTTGATATTTGGGATGCAAGTGATTTGTTGAATCTAACTTGGATAAGCAAGAACCATGGGTGGAACCACTTGAAAGACATCCCTGCCTCACTTTCCAAGTAGCAGACCAGCATATGAACATTTGTAATGGGAAGAGAATCTATCCTCATGGGAAAAACAAGAATAGAATCCCTTGCTTGAAGTGGCAGAGCAGACGGGTGGGTTCCAGTTCCAGTAAAGTTCCCCCACATGACCCAATACAACCATGGCCAGAAACACTTCCCGGGGAATTCCCACCCAGAAAACTATATTTGGCATGGTTACTACCACAATTGTGTCGGAACTGATAAATTTCTGATTAGTAAATAGAATGGCACAAATTGTTTCAACAAGAAACATGAGTAATTGTCAGATGTTGTTTGGATATACAAAATGTCTTATCAGTAAGTTCAAACCACCATCTGCAGAGTAAGTAATCAAATATTAGTTAAAGCTAGTAGCACTATTAGAATTAAAGTGTAAAAAAAGAGCCTCACATGAACAAGGGAATCAGGTGCTAAGGGCAATACAAAAAAGTATTATTCACCAAAGATGCTTCTAAAGGATACATTCCATGAAAACAAAATGACTCTATGACTATTCCACTTTGGTCAGTGAGACTTGACTTCCATGAAAATTTGAAAAATAGCACCAGTCAGGTTCCATCAGTATTCTGTATCGCAGATCACAGTAACTCTACCAGTCAAAGTTTGAAACCTGTCAACTCTGATTGAGCAACTCTGATATATCCAAAGCACCCACTAGACTGAAATGAATTGTTGGATTGCCCCCAGAGCTAAATAAGGTCAACAAGGAACAAGGTGAAACACAAAGACTACAGTGTCAAGTAGTGACATAGCTAATCATCAGCCTCTGAGCAAATCTTAGTGTGGCACTACTAGGGGGAGGTTCTACAGACTTTAATAAAGTTGCCAATGTTAGCAGAGACCACAATCACAATCAATTCCTGAACCTCAATGGCACCGGGGCTCCACTGTACCACAGTCAGAGCCATATTGTCCAAATGTAGAAAGTTTGGGGCAGTAGTGAACCTTTCCAGGGGTGACAGTCCTGCCAAAAACTCTGAAAGAGCAAGTCCCAAATCATCCAAGAAGTCATAGAGAACCCTAACAACATCCAGAGATCTGTAGGCCTCTCTCGCCTCAGCAAAGGTCAGTGTTCATGACTCCACCATTGAAGACACTAGGCAAACACAGGATTCATAGCAAAGCAGAAATCCATTCCCACTACAAAGAACACGACTGCTTGTCTCAATTTGCAGAAAAGCACCCGAATGATCCCAAATAGTTCTGAAACAATGTTCCATTGACAGATTCGTAAAAAGTGAAACTTTTTGGGCAACATGAGCCCTGTTACATCTGGTGAAAACCAAACATTGCATTATACATTAAAAACCTCAATGATCAAGCATAGTTGGGGCAGTTTCTTGATTTGGGGATCAGAACGTGGACCCCTTGTCATTGAGAGAACCTGCCTGGTATAAAATATTACAAAGTTACATTCCAAAAACATTTTGGAATGGCTTAGTCAAAGTCCAGATCTAAACCCCATTGATATGGACCTAAAACAAGCAGTTCATGCTCTAAAACAAATGTCACTGAGTGCACTTTGCACCTTCTTATAGACAATGTGAAGGAGTGGTAAATTCAAATTCTAGGTATAAATGTGTAAAACTGGTGACGAAATTTAAAAATAAAGTTGGTTTGTAGGGAACATTTTTATTAATCTTAATAGACTGGATTAAGAAGTTGTTACCATACAAATATATGCCCATCTACTGATTATAGTATAGGATTAAATGTGCAAAGGCATGTATTGGGAAAAGCTACATAACATGTAACTACAGTACATCTGGACATTTATTGGCTGATGACTTACTATCAAACATTATAAAAAAGTATAAGGTATCGCCACACAGACCTTTGTTAATATATTCAGTCTTGTCAAAAAGCTTGGTCAATTCATGTGAAGCTTCACATTAGTTCCTAAAACGTTAAGGCAGGGACTGGCAAAGCATGGCCTTCTTCCCCTGGGGAAAGCTTGCTTAAAAAACTAAAAATATTGATTAATCAAAAACATTAGTTCTTACAATTCCGCTATGCAGCCATGAGGTTGCAGACATCACAATTAAATACAGTGGTCATTTATGGTTAGCAGACTCCTGATTACAGATCAGACATTTCTGTCCCAGTGACTAAAAGGCATGAGCCCGGCCCCCCCGAGTAGGTGACCATGCCAACCGTGGAGCCTTGCCAATGCCAAAGTCCAGCAATAGCAGAGGTGCTCAGCTGCAACCTCAAACAAATTTTAGGGCAGATCCACTTTCAGCAGGGGTGATATGAGAAGCCTGTATATTAAAACAGGAATTTCACCATCATTGGTTGAAAACTTCCAGGATGATATAACAAACGTCATTATAGTGCATCATTTTCTCAGACATGACTCTCAGTCAATGGCAGACTAACTCTTAGGTAGGTAGACTGGGATAAATACTTGTCCAGCGGGGAATATTCCCTTCAAGGAGTGGGGGTCCCAAATTGCACCCAATTCTCTATTTACTATAATATTTCCTTGGCCAACGTTTTCAAAAAGTGGGTTGTTAAGGAGGAGAAACTCAGTACAAACATGTGAAGTTCAGAGTTTCAGAACGGGAACGTGCTATAACGTGCCACTATTGTCCAACAGGATCTTGCTACCTCCTGCTTGGCTCTGCCGATCTCTAGGTTCTGCCAACTCAGCCTTCCATTGCAAACAATAGGCCAACTTGGCTTAGGTATTGTTACTATGGGCAATGTGGACTTCACAGTTTTTTTATTTTTATTTTTTTTATATTTTAAAAATATTAAAGAATATCATGAACCCTTTCTTATAGTCAGCAATATACCAAACATTTAATTTTGGAACATGTAAACATGTTACATTTTTTCAACAATGTCTCTGAATTTTTTTCAGGATTATCTTGATCATGAAGAAGACAAAGCTCGACTTGCATTGACACTTTTGGTCCTCATGTTGTCAGAAACCAGCAACAGACTCCAAATACAAATGCAAAGGTTAGAATCAAAACAAAACAGATCGCTCTCTTGAGCATGCATTAATAAAACAAACAACCATCTAACCAGAGACAGTGAAGCCAATTGTCCAAATACATTTGATCTACTTGAATAAGGGGACTGTGTGCAAAACATGCTGTTATTTCTACATGATTCATCCGATATGGAAGAAAATACTCTAATATTAAAGCTGACAGTCTTTTTTGACCCAAAGTGCTGGACTACAGAACCAAAACGTATGGACTGCACTGCATATATCTTGCTTTATCTAATCACAGGCTACATTTGAGCTACGCTGTGTGCGCACGCGTGCGCGCAAGCTTGTTTGGGTGTGAAAAACTGAAACTTCAGGACCGTAACTGCAGAATATGTGAAGTGTCAGGGCTCATCATCAAGACTTCTCCAAATATAGTAATAATATGTCAAAAATACTTATCATGTGACATTTAATCATCCAATGTACCTTTAAACCATCAGAAAGGTTCATTCGGATTGACTTTAACAGGGTGTCTATTAAAACAAGGAAAAACATCAAAAAAAAAGTCAAGAGACATTTTGAAAACAAATGTTTTTTGTCAGGGACAGACGTAACCCTCCAGGTTCTAGCTAGGCTATTACCTTGGTAGTCATTGCTGAAAACACTTTAGAAATGAGAATCGCACTTGCAGATTAGCCTAAGGGGCCCGTAGTGAGCGTTGCAACTGGCCTGTGAATTAGCCCAGGGACACAAGAAACACTGATGACAAAATGCCTATTTAAACATAAACTGTTTGTCACATTCCTAATGGTTATTGTAATTGATTCTCAATTTCAACACTGAACTACAGCCTAGTGAAACTACAACTCCCTAAAGCCTTGTTAGTTTTGTTAATTCAAAGGATTTCCCAAATCAGTGCATTGAGCTCACAAAACATAAATGACAAATGAAAAACAAATGTTTTTCAAGGACTTCTTATATCAGAACTGATAAGAATGATCAGGCTGCTTTGGGCATGGGTTACCTTTCTGTTGCTTGTGTACAGTATTTAAACTAACTCTTTACAAAGCTGACCAAGCAGAAATAGCTCAGACTTGCTTTGCAAGCGGCCATATTTGATTTGCAATGCAAATAAGACGTCCTTCACATTACATCTGAAATGGATAGAGGATGAGTGCAAGTGGAGGACCAACAGTATAGGAAATATTGACTTGAATAGAAATACATGAACTCATCTTTCAACCTTTAGGATCTAGTGCATGTCAGTGGTATAGTATTTTATCAGTTGCTGTTGGCGGGAACATAATCCAGCTAGCTATGGCTGTGAGCCTGTGAAATCTGAATGCTGTGTTCCCTGCCTTTGGATGTTGCTAATTATAACATAAGAATTTGAGGGTGGGAAAGCATAGCAGTGAACCAACTGCAAAGTTGGTTAGGTTAATATTCTGTTTGGGTTAATACTATGGGTCTATTGATACTAGGAGAGCTGCTCTAGAGGTATTTGAAGAAATATTCTCAGCTAGACCCTTTAAGCTAATATAAACTTGTGAATTTTCTACACCGACTGCTACCTCCAAATGTAGTTAAACACATTCTACTTTCCAAGCAAGGCACTGCAAACCCAATTGCCTTCTGGGGCAAAACAGTGATACAGTAAAAATCTTAACAGCAATGTTTTATCATTAATCTTCAGCAAATATTTGGACACTTTACAAAAGTTTGAGCCTGAACCTTCAATAGCAGAAATTGCACAGTTCTTCTAATCCGTATTTGGCTATACCCTGTTGAATGGCTTCAAGAAGCATTGAAAAAAAGTCTAAACGTGAGTCAGCATGCGCAGGCAAGACAAAGAAGTCCCTACAACTTGAATTGAGAAAATGCTAAGGAAATGTTCTCTATGAGCAAGCTAACCAGGTAACAATGTTAATCAATGTGATGCCAATATTATTTGTTTAGCGTGCAAAGTAACATAGCCATGTATAATGCATGATACTGTATGATAAGGTTAATGCACCAAATTAAAGCTGTTCAGTAGCTAGCTAGACTTGGTGGTGGCCATGTCAAGTTGTTAACTAACTAGATATTTACTACTGTCTAACATGTTCAGATTTTTTTGTTTTTCAAATTGATGGCTTGTGTAATATTTACTTTGTGCATCTGTATCATGCAATATTTAAGTATTACATGAGATAGAGACGCTGCTCACGTGGCACGCTTTCAAACTGTCTATTGAGAGATGAAGTGCAACAACTTTGTAGGTAGCATTACGGAAACCACTTTTAAGAGTAGGTAATTAAAATATCTGTCGACTGACGAGACCCATGCTCATAAAGACACCGGGTCTGAATGCAGCCTAAGACTTTGTCCTAATTCTCTGCCATTCTCCCGAAGCATGAACACTTCATCAGAAGGATTTTACAACAGAGAACACCACCTGTAGCAAACTATTACACAGGATGAGAGAAAGTGCACATTTCTGGAAAAGAGTAAGGAACAGGGATGTAGCGTAACTAAGAGTTAGACACCGACAGGTAAAGAAAAGCCTTGGTCCTCAAGTCCAAAGGAATCCAGCTGTTTTGCAGTCTTTTGATGTCTTAAGTTATGGTTACAAATAGCTTGGCTGGGTGAAACAAGTGTGAAATTCTAATATATTACTCTTAATCTGCACTATGACAGCCCTGGCTGTGACAGTATTGTAGATAGTGGCTGCATCAATTTAGCAAAGCTTTCAAAATGAGACTTAACCTTTAATGCTCTTAAGCACAATTTTACTTAACACCCATCTGGATTGCATTTAAAAAATATGTATGTTTTTCAAAAGAATGATAATCACTCATGTGACGAAATACAATCTGTGTAGTCAAATCAATACCAAACCAACGACATACAGTACTAACCTGCACATCAACCACATCCAACCTCTCCCCAAGACAGGAGCCACCTGACAGAGTGAAAGCATAACACACTCTCTATCCCTGGTACTCCAGAGCAGCAAGTTTACATTGCACATCCTGTTGCTGTCTGGCTTCCAAAATGGCACCTTATTCCCTATAAAGTCCAATACTTTTGACCCAAGCCATATGGCCACTCACCAGAAGTAGTGCACTACGCTATATAGTTAGAGGGAGCTATTTGGGATAGCCCAGCCGGGCTCATTACTTCCTCTTCCTGGGTTGTGATGACAGGCAACAGAGGCCACTCCAAGCACAACACAGGCCGAGTCAATAAATTAGCACTAACACTCATGATCAACTCCTCCACAACCGGATGCTATTGGCATTGGAGGTCTTTAAAACCAATAAACGGACAGGCCAATGGCAGTTCTAAGCTTGTGTCATAGGTTTAAAGGTTTTTTCCATTGGGACTCAAGTTTAGTATGCAAAATACAGCACAATGCATAGATCCGAAGTGAGCAGTCTGGGAACCAACGTCATTTGATGGCAATACAACAGCTATATATAGCCTACAATAATGACAAAAGAATGTTCGTATAGCTTATTATCACATTTTATTATATCCATACAAATGGCCAACATACAAATGAGGTATCCTATCCCACAATCATATGGACTCATGATACAAACTTGGCATTAACAGAAAACAGTGCACCTTCACAATCTATACAGAGACAAAACAGCAGATATATAAAATGACTCAGTTGTGATTCATTATACTGCCACTCTTCATGCTACTGATCTCAGTGCTGATAATTGGACAAACATGCCCATTTAAATATTAAGCATATTTGTCAATCACTATGGCTTTGACAGAACACAGCTCAAAGAAGCTACACCAATGACAACATTGTCTATAATGAGAATGGGAGTAACAATATGCATTTGATTAACACAGCTTTTAAAGGTCAGAGTAATTGCTAATACAAAGAGGTAAAATAAATGTCAGCTTTGTAGGTATAGAAATTATTGTTGATGACAGACCAGTAGTACACTCAAAACTTAAGGAAAGCTTACATATTTTAGAATGCATATGGGAAAAGCAAAGTTATTTAAATAACTTCCTTTTACAGAACAATTTAGGGATTTTATTTTTTTACCCATGTACACTCACCTAAAGGATTATTAGGAACACCTGTTCAATTTCTCATTAATGCAATTATCTAATCAACCAATCACATGGCAGTTGCTTCAATGCATTTAGGGGTGTGCTCCTGGTCAAGACAATCTCCTGAACTCCAAACTGAATGTCAGAATGGGAAAGAAAGGTGATTTAAGCAATTCTGAGTGTGGCATGCTTGTTGGTGCCAGACGGGCCGGTCTGAGTATTTCACAATCTGCTCAGTTACTGGGATTTTCACGCACAACCATTTCTAGGGTTTACAAAGAATGGTGTGAAAAGGGAAAAACATCCAGTATGCGGCAGTCCTGTGGGCAAAAAAGCCTTGTTGATGCTAGAGGTCAGAGGAGAATGGGCCGACTGATTCAAGCTGATAGAAGAGCAACTTTGACTGAAATAATCACTCGTTACAACCGAGGTATGCAGCAAAGCATTTGTGAAGCCACAACATGCACAACCTTGAGGCTACAACAGCAGAAGACCCCACCGGGTACCACTCATCTCCACTACAAATAGGAAAAAGAGGCTACAATTTGCATGAGCTCACCAAAATTGGACAGTTGAAGACTGGAAGAATGTTGCCTGGTCTGATGAGTCTCGATTTCTGTTGAGACATTCAGATGGTAGAGTCAGAATTTGGCGTAAACAGAATGAGAACATGGATCCATCATACCTTGTTACCACTGTGCAGGCTGGTGGTGGTGGTGTAATGGTGTGGGGGATGTTTTCTGGGCACACTTTAGGCCCCTTAGTGCCAATTGGGCATTGTTTAAATGCCACGGCCTACCTGAGCATTGTTTCTGACCATGTCCATCCCATTATGACCACCATGTACCCATCCTCTGATGGCTACTTCCAGCAGGATAATGCACCATGTCACAAAGCTCGAATCATTTCGAATTGGTTTCTTGAACATGACAATGAGTTCACTGTACTGAAATGGCCCCCACAGTCACCAGATCTCAACCCAATAGAGCATATTTGGGATGTGGTGGAACGGGAGCTTCGTGCCCTAGATGTGCATCCCACAAATCACCATCAACTGCAAGATGCTATCCTATCAATATGGGCCAACATTTCTAAAGAAAGCTTTCAGCACCTTGTTGAATCAATGCCTCTTAGAATTAAGGCAGTTCTGAAGGCGAAAGGGGGTCAAACACAGTATTAGTATGGTGTTCCTAATAATCCTTTAGGTGAGTGTATATTCAAATACATTTTTGTATATTCAATACATGTTTTTAATGCCCACGTGGAAGACCACGCAGTTCACTTTAACATTGACACAAAGAGAAGGAACCCTGGCAGACTTCGGCCTACAGGATCAATGTCAAAACAGACCTAGAAAACCAGTCATATATGGTAGGCGTGTCAGCAATATCAGTCTCCCTGAGACATTACCTACTAATAACATCCTTTTTACTAACACACCAAATACTCAGCCATGGAGGCTTCTGGACGATTTACTTTTGTCCATAAATCTGCCCACAAAAACTCTTGCACAGCAAATGTTTAAACACCCTGTCTCTCTGCTTCTCATATAACAGTGTCAACCTTTTCCCTATGATCTGTAACGGTCCAGTCAGCCTCGAATCGTGACGTCAACCTACAGGCTAAATGACAGCTAGTTTGAGCGGCTTTTAGTGGTGATTTATCCAGAGCAATTACAAACTGTACAAGCCGCCATTTGAATAATAATTAAGCACAAAAACATGTTCTCTTTTGTATCATTTTTAAAAGGCTTACATATGAGAACTATACGGCTTCAGTCTACTATGCAATATTAATGATAAAGTGATGGTATTGTGCATTTAATAGGCTACCCGGCCACAGCGATACATCAATGCAAACCAAGGGGTGTGGCACTATACCATGCGCCGCAAGAAGACAAAACGCATCGTCACATCACAATGTAAATACAGTAAGTTGTGGAATTCCACAGTCAAGAACGCGCTAAGACGTATTGAGACGGTTCTACTTTACTAGTTAACGTAGCCCTTCGTTAAACAGTGACACAACAGATTATAGGGAGCAGCAGCCACGCACGTGCAATGCCCACGGCCGTGGAAAACTGCTTAGAGCTAATTCCACGTTAACAAAAATTCACAAAATTCGATTTTTCAGTTTAAACAACCCGATGTTTAAACTAAACCGATTATTGTAAAGTTAAACAAGCAATGCAACTTTATACACAATGAGTACTTACAACAAAAGTACAGGTAGCCCTTGTGCATATAGCCTAGGTGTAGGATTTGTTTAACTTTGCAAAAAACATTTTGAATGACATTTAGTGTATCATGAAACAATGAAGACAACGCAACGTTTTAGAAAGGTGTAGAACTGACTTTGATGGTACAGCTATCAGGTTAATATGGCGGCTCCAAATCTCGCTTCTCCATGCAGTTACACTTGAATTGGCATAATATGTAACTATGCATTCCCCTGGATTTCTGATAACAATATAGGGTATTTGTTACTTTGGTTCAACTCAGAAATGATGTTTCATTTTTACAAACAGGATGTTTCTATCACGTCTTCAAATAATCTAATTTCACACACAGAACAACCACAAAACACGCAGGGGCTGGGGCTCCGACTCCTGCTTCTCTTCACCAAATATAAGAAGTGAACATTTAGGCAAAAGGTGAAAATGTAGTGCTAACTACTTAATTTACTGTAATACTTTGAAAGAGAAATTCCTCAACAGGCAAAGTCGTTTGCAGCCTAATCGGACACTAGCCTATAAAACGTAGCCTTATGACCATTCGGAAAAGTAGGGGATCGGTTAATTAAATGCCCATTATATAATTACTTACACAAGTACACCAGTTAACTTACACGGACAAAAACAATGCAGTAGCCTAAGGTTACCAATCTCTAAAACCTGGCATGTAATCCCATTCATTCGATAGTCAAGCAAGGTTTGCACATAGCCTTGTTCGCTGTTTGCAACGTACCCATCACCATCCTCAATTAATAATCAAGCATGGACAGGGAGGTCAAATTTCGACGCCTATTCCAAGCCGCGGACTGAACAAATGAATTAAGCATGGAGACAATGAGCTATCCTACCTGTGAATCTTCTACTGTAAATCTTCTACGTTACTGTTTCATTGCATGGAGTCAGCCCTTTCAGATGCACATTAGCCAGCAATCTTGGAGTAAAAAAAAAAACTCCTCGCTGAGAAAATCTCTGGCTGCAAGTGGCCAAATAGTGAACACTGTTGGGAGAAGGGGAGGTAGCGAGGGGGCGGAACGGTAATCGTTGGGAAAGGAAACTCGTCATAAAAAAAGAGGGACCGTTGGGACTTTGTAGTCCATTTGATCACAGGAGCTCAGCAGCTGAGATAATTTATCCAATACACTGAAAAGATACTCAAGTAACCGTTCTAATGGAAATTGCCAAACAAATGCTCAAAGATGGAAGACAGGCAGTAGGAGGCGATATCGTGTGCACCATTCTAGCCAATAAGAGGCAGGCGACGCGTATGAACAGGCACAATTCCGATATTTTTCTAATTATTATGGTCATTGTCACTTAAAGTAGCCGAAATACCACGTGCGTCCACTTACGTTAGATGCCTAGACTCATAATAACCTAAGCATTATGAAATATATATTTGATTAAAAAATAAAAAACTATTTATATCATGACTGTAATAGCTTACGACACTGGGGGACAGTACGCGGACGCCGGCGGACGCGTAGTGTCCAAATTGATGACGTTCGTAACGCCGGAGATTGGAGTGGAAGCAAATGAAGTTCAGTCAATATTAATGAGCGCGTTAGGAAGGAACAGTTCGAAATGTAATGGGAGACGGTCAAATAGTTATGTTGTCTAACTTACAATTGGAGGGTAGTGTGTTTTTCACATTTAGCAGGTGTTACCCTGTAATATCTTATTAATCTTAATACATATACTTGTGTATGAGTAATCAATAGGCTAATCATATATTTTTTAAACAGGAATTGTGACTTGGGACTGTTCATCTTCTATTTCAGACTATTTCAGCCCTTGAGGAATTCTGCAAAATAATGTACTTATTGTTTCAAGACCTGGATGCATCTTCTGTTTGTCAAGACCGTCATTTGTGGTGCTGAAACACAAACAATGATGTGAAAGCACTCTTATTCGTTCTCAATTTTCAGTTATGCTATGCCTACGTGGCCCGGAAACCAAAATGTGTTACATTCTTTTTATAATTCTGAATTTAATGTAGCATTACTGTTTTGAAAATCAGATTTACCTCTAGTCGATCCTTGTCTGTACTCGGCCCACAGACTGATCATAATGCGATAAGCAGTATGGTGTACTCGCCCATGGTAGTAGGCTATTACAATTTTGGGGAAAAAGAGAAAGTTGATGATCAGGGGAGAAATAACTTGTATACTGTGTGATGACAACCTGGCATTTTTTCGTATCGAAATACGTAGTAGCCTGTATAGTAAGGATACTGTACTGTATGTGGGCAGTTGTTCAACCCCTTTTAATTATATTTTCTCTACTTCCAATTTAATAACAATAATGACAACAGAATGTGCGTATAGCTTATTATCAAATGTTATTATAGCCATACAAAAGGCCAACATACAAATGAGGTCATGTATCCTATCCAAACATATGGATTCATGATACTGTACAAACTTGCCATTAATAGAAAACAGTGCAACAAAACAGTCTTTTATTTTAGGATAGTGAACATATGAAGCCATTTATTATCACATAGTTGTTTGGCTCCTTTTTAAATGATAACAGTTATCACCCAAATGGCCCTGGTCAAAAGTTTACATACCCTTGAATGTTTGGCCTTGTTGCAGACAAGGTGACACACACAGGTGAAAATGGCAATTAAAGGTGAATTTCCCACACCTGTGGCTTTTTAAATTGCAAATAGTGTCTGTGTATAAATAGTCAATGAGTTTGTTAGCTCTCATGTGGAGGCTAGATATGGAGCCATGGGAAGCAGAAAAGAACTGTGTAATAAAGTAATGGAATGTTATAAAGATGGAAAAAGATATAAAAGGATATCCAAAGCCTGCAAATGCCAGTCAGAAATGTTCAAGCACTTATTAAGAAATGGAAAATTCAGGGATCTCTTGATACCAAGCCAAGGTCAGGTAGACCAATAAAGATTTCAGCCAAAACTGCCAGAAGAATTGTTCGGGATACAAAGAAAAACCCACAGGTAACCTCAGGAGAAATAAAGGCTGTTTTGGGGGGATGCCAATGGGGTGATGTTTTGTGGGGTGTGAGCTCTGAAGGTGTGGGGAATCTTGTGAAAATAGATGGCAAGATGAAGGCAGCGTTTTATCAGAAAATACTGGCAGACAATTTGCATTCTTCTGCACGAAAGCTGCGCATGGGAAGAACTTGGACTTTCCAGTACGACAATGACATTAAGCACAAGGCCAAGTTGACCCTCCAGTGGTTATAGCAGAAATAGACTGTTCTGGAGTGGCCAGCACAGTCCTCAGTGACCTTAATATCATTGAGCCACTCTGGGGAGATCTCAAATGTGCGGTTAATCCAAAGACTTTGCATTACCTGGAGGCATTTTGCCAAGATGAATGGGCAGCTATACCACCTGCAAGAATTCAGGGCCTCATAGACAACTATTACAAAAGACTGCACGCTGTCATTGAGACTGAAGGGGGCAATACACAGTATTAAGAACTAAGGGTATGCAGACTTTTGAACAGGGGTCAATTCATTTTTTTCTTTGTTGCCATGTTTTGTTTTATGATTGTGCCTTTCTGTTATGACCTACAGTTGAATGTGAATCCCATAAGAAATATAAGACGTGTTTTGCCTGCTCACTCATGCTTTCTCTGCAAATGGTACATATATTATGAAACGTTTTAGTAAAACTGTACTTTCTCCTCCTATAGAAATATTTGAGTTTTAATTAATTTAGTTTATTTTCATTAACCAGATAATATCTTATCCCTTACCTGTGCTCAAAAAGGTGGATTGGTATCATACTTGGTAAAATGCTTAGTGGACAGGGCATGACAAAGCAGTTTTTGCTTCATTAAAACATACTCACTTACATGAGCAAATGTCCAAAATCCAACTCCAAAATCTTTTGCCAGTCTTCGTTCTTTTTTCCCCCTATTGTTATTTGGAGAGATGTACATGTACAATAAAGTAGGCTTGTCATGGTTATTAGTAGTTGGTCTTATATAAATTGCTGCCACATGAGTTAAGAAACATTTGGTTGTCTCTAAGCAGACAGGTCTTCCAGGTTATTAGCTGTTGCTGAATTTACAAGTTGGTTGCTTCTTGTACCAAACAGTTGATCTGGACATGATTTGGTGGTCTCTGATAAAAAATTAAAATAAAACAGTTGTAAAGACTTGTCCAAATTGTCCACCATTGGTAACTTAAAATATGCTGTAATTTTGAAAAGGTTTGTCTAATGTCAGATTAAAATGTCTGCACATTCCCTATTTCAAATGTGTTTCAGTACAGAACGGAAAAATAATTGTCTTTGTCCAAATCATTTTGGAAGTCACTGTGAGTGCTTATGTGGACTTTATCTGTCCTATATTGTTTGGTGCCCTGAAATAGTGGGTACATTTTCTAAATGAATACCCTGAAAAGTATATAAATATGCTAATTTAAATCTGGCATTCTAAATTTTAGGTTTATATTTGTTTGATTTAAAATCCAAAGATTTGGAGTATAAATATATAAGAAGGATTTTACTGGCCCACATTCTCATTGAATTTAGCTGCGTAATGTGTTACTCACTGATTGTAGCTATTTAAAACAGAGAGGGAGCATCCCCCTCCCCAAATGACCTGTTGCACACCAGAACCTCATTATGATTGGGTCTGGTGGGGAGACACTGAATCTGAGACAGGGATTTTGTTACGATTCTCCAGAAGGGCAACAGGTCTAAGCATTTTTTCAAAGCAAAAAGGCACCATTTCAGTTTTGAGACTTGGCCTCTATCAACACACTATTTCTCCACTTTATTTTTGATGAAATGGGAGTTATTGAAATATTTTAGTATGCAACAATATATATGGAGGTTTTGTTCAAATCCAATGTGGTATTGTGATTTAATTCTAATGGATTTTTCCTACAACCTGTCAACAGGATATCTATGGTACAGCACTCTATTTTTTTTTAATGCAAATAGGCTTTCTCAATAAGTGAACCAATCTAGAGGCAAAGTCAGATAATAGCAGGGTATTAAGAAAAGGAAAACAATTTCCTTTGAAACCAAATCTCACAAAGATGTATTTTGACTGACACATTTTCACGTTCAAACGTATGTGACTTCCTCTAGAACAAGTAGCTGCAGGCAGAGAATAATAAGTACCAGACCTACCTTGTTCTGTTAGCACAGGAGCATCAATGGGATAGGAGCTGAAACAAACCTGACTGTAGATGTAAATTAATGTTATACTCCTTCATTACACATAAACTGAGTTATATACCAAAATGATGTACTAATTTTGGTCTACTAGAGGTTAGTGAGAATATATTAACACTGAGGTCAGTCTTTGACTCCATAACAGAGTATGGAGTCAAGTAATGTGGAAAAACACAGATTAATTGAGAAATAACATGTTGAAAGAAAAAGAGCTTGTGGAATTCACATCCAATCATGCATAGGGTCATGTATAAAAGGCTGAACATGTCAGGTAGCCAATTATTTTGGATACCATAGCTAAAAGAGATCTAAGTAACTTAGAAAGAGAGGTGATTGTTAGGGCACGTTTAGGAGGAATATCAGCGATGAAGACTGCTCAACTTACTGCTGTTTCACAATATGCCATGGCTATCTGAGTTATCTGATCACATCCCAGTTGAACGCTCATGGATGGTGTTGCATCCAGTGTTGGGACACAATGTAAACAATTTATTATTAAAGATGTACTACAGTTTTCTTCACAATTTCGTTATATCCAATTCCCACTCAGGCCAGCAGGCTTGGGAAAGTCAAAGACATGTAGGTGTCCTCATAAGTAAATTCTGCGTATCCATTCTGCTTTTTATCACACCTTTTGCTCAATGTGGAGGTACTCTTCAACACCTGCATGGTCACAGAAACTATTCAAAGGCCTACAACCACAATGGAGCTTGCAGGCAACCAACCTACCACAAGGAGTTGCTAGAATGTGACAAGGCAACCCTGTCCCACATCCATACCACCCAGCCTGGATGGTGCAGAGCCAATTCCCACAGCATCTACACTATCGGTATACCACAATAAAGACTCAATCTCCTGGCCACAGTGTACTGTGGGTCCTGAACCCCTGGGAGCTACATGGCTATAATCACAAATGGAGCATCACAGACTTAAATAAAAATTGCCACTGCATATTTGTAGCCCATCCTTGTCATGGCCCCTGTGGCTCAACTCACTTAAAGCTCAGACAGGTGATATTTATTTTCTTCTCTATTATAATAACGCAAACATAGTTGGTAATTACCAGCATCTAATAATTACAAGACTAGATTTTAGATAGTAACACTACTGTCTCCTCCAATTCCCTTTCCAAGCAAAGCCAGGACAGTATTAACTAGTCCAGGAGGGTTTTGGGTGGGGGTAGTACTGTGAAGACGGACAGGCAAGAAAGTTCAAATGGGAAATCTCAGTCACTGACACATTCACTTAAAACATTAACTGCAGACATCTTCGGGTCATTTATTTATGCAAGTAGTATAGTAAAAATCGTATATATGTCCCCTTTAAGTAAATAGTTCATTTTCAAGTCACTAATGCTAACACTAGTAGCAATACTATTTGGATTCCAGACAGGTGTAGAATTTTTAAGTATCCAGGGCCTTACAAAAGTATTCAGACCCATGGCCAATTCTCTCATATTGCTGAATTACAAATTGTAATATTTCTCACTTCACTGACATTCTGTTCAGTTTGATATTTTACAGCTCCGGAAAAAATTAAGAGACCACTGCATCTTTTTCTTTCCTTTACAAATAAGCTGAAAAGGAAAGTTTTGAGTGAGCAACAGAAGCTTTCAATTTGCAGTGGTCTCTTAATTTTAACCCTTCTGTTCCTCACTTAAGACCTTCCTTTTTGACTTTTGTTATAGCCATAAAAATATTCGGAGCAGTATTTTCAAACAGTATTTATTTTTTTATTCAGTATATTGCTTGCATAAGTTGTCAAGTCAGGTGCTGTAGAAGCTCCCACTTTACAGGGGTCTAAATACTTTTCCAAGGCACTGTATTTTTTATTATAGAAAAATACAAAAATAACTTTTGGTCCCTCCTGACACATCAGGGAAAGTTTATATCATGGCAAGCCTTCTCATAGGCATTTTCATTTAGTTACTTTTCCACGAGCTGCTCTTCCAACCAGGAAAGTGTGAGGGCAAGCTCATTCTCCCCGTTGGCTTCTCAGGTGCCCAAGCAAGAAACAGATCAGGAAATCCCTACTGATAATGACTCCCTGCTCAATGCTGGCAACTTAACATCACCTGTGTTACCAGCAAATTGTCAGCTAGGTGCTATAATAGAGTGCCGTAAGCTGTAGCACCACCTGGAAGTACACACTTATAGAATATAGGCACACTTTATTAAAGCTGTTCTGGTGGATTCAGATGATCCAACATCATATTAAGACATTTTGGTGGTTTCCATGTTTTGAGCTACCTATATATATATATATATATATATATATATATATATATATATATATATATATATATATATAAGGTTACATTTGTCTTTTTTGGGGGGGAATTAGTTTGAATAGTATGACTTTTTTCAGTTCATGCACTAAATCATGTCACAAATCCTCTCCATGCGTTATTAAAATGCCCTAACCTTTCTGTAGTAAAATAAAGAAAATACTGCCACTTTGTGGTTACTTGTGAAGACTGCAAGACAGTTTTAAACATATGGCTGCAAAAAAAGGACACATTCAAAGCAAATTATGTCTGTGCTTGTGGCAAATTTAACTCAATGTTATTTTTAGTATTATTCCAATTGCTTTATTGATCAAATTATGCAAACATTAAAGTCTCTCAAACAAAGTCAGTTATATCTTATGTTTGTAAATAAGTCTGCTATGGTAGTATAGTTGTCACGGACACTAGGAGGGCAACTCTTCCTCCTCCTCAGCTGCTTTGGCATCAGGCTTTCTGATAGCCGACTCCATCCCAGGCAAGATGGTTTTCCTTCGGGCAGCCGTCTCAATCTTTTGCACCAGCTCCACATCCCAACGGTGGGTGACGAAGCTGAGCACCTCACCCTTCTCCACACTGCCAACCCGGCCCACTCGCCCAGTCCGGTGAATGTAGTCTGTTAGGGATTCTGGGAAGTCATAGTTGACCACCAGACGGACCCTCTGTGTGTCCAGTCCTCGGGAAGCGATGTCGGTGCAGATAAGGACATCCACCTTTAGGACAACAATATGAAATGTATAATGTGTCTGTGTAATTGATTCAGATAAGGACATCCACCTTTAGGACAACAATATGAAATGTATAATGTGTCTGTGTAATTGATTCAGATAAGGACATCCACCTTTAGGACAACAACATGAAATGTATAATGTGTCTGTGTAACTGATTCAGATAAGGACATCCACCTTTAGGACAACAATATGAAATGTATAATGTGTCTGTGTAATTGATTCAGTATGTGTATTGATGATATGTGGTTTATTATGACATTATATTTGTGTAACATGATGCAAAACACATTTCTGCCCAAAGCTGACCCTAAAGCACCATCTCCCTGGGTCCGATGGAAGGTCATCAAAGGCCTATGCTTCCTTAGAAATGATTGGCCCAAATAAGAAAGTAGTCATAATATCTTACCATCCCCTTCTGGAAGGAGTGAAAAATCCCAGCACGGACCGAGGCAGGCATCTCTCCCTGCAGTCGGACGTGTCTAAGACCCATATCCTCAAGGGAGAAGCCCAGCCAGTTGACAGTAGAGGCCCGATTACAGAACACCAAAACCCCAGTTTTGTCCTGCTCTGCTGTCTTTAGGACCTGGTGGAGCTCCAGAAGCTTGTCAGATCCCCTCACCTTTATCATACATAATTTACAGTAGAAGGGTTATGGTATAGTATACTATAAATACATATGGTAGGTAGAAATACAACAACACTGAAACATAATACCAAACAAACAAAAATATGAATTAAAAGTAAAGAATACCTTCAGAAAGGTCTGTTTTACGTGAGGCATGAGAAAGTGAAGGTTCTTGCTCTTGATGGTCACCATGCTGCCTAGGTCTGTTACCTAAAAGGAAAAGCCAAATTTAAGTACATTTGTTCTCAACATATTTTATATAAACCAAAAATATGCACTTCTGACCAGAGCCCTATGGGGTAATGATCTAGAGTTCAGGGTTATGGTCAATTATAATCAAATAAGGAAGTGCTCCAAAAATTGCAATTTTCTTCAACAAGGAACATTTTGTGGTACAATTAGATTTTTTAAATGTATTTTTAAATTGACTCAAAACCCTGATATACAGTAGAATGCCATCTGGAATGCAAACAATGTAGAATGTAAAATAAAGGTAATGACCTGACTGAGCACCTCACCGACCCCACCGGGGAATGTGGCCCCCACCACCACCAGCTGGGCCTTACGGGTGGGGCTAGGGCCCCGGGTCTCTGAGGGGTCACTGGCCACACGGGTCTGAGCTAGGATACTCTCCAGCATGCCAGAGAAACTGGGGTCAAACATCGTGTCTGCCTCGTCCACCACCACAAAGCTCAGCTCCCCCAGGTCGAGGTATCGTCTCCGCATAGCTTTAATGAGGGCACCAGGGGTGGCCACCAACATATCTGGAGGGCCCTTGATGAAGGCCAGCCTGATGCGTCCCACACCTCTACCTCCTCCCACTGTCTTCACCATCAGTCTGCATGGGCCACACAGGCTCCTGGCTACAGCTGAGACCTGGTCAGCTAGTTCTCTAGAGGGAACGAGGATTACAGAGCGAGTCCTGGGTGTGGTCTCTACAGACTCGGCTGCTTTTTCAACCTGTAGTTTATGAATTATCGGCAGAAGGTAGCTCAATGTTTTCCCGCTGCCTGTCTCAGCAGCACAAAGAATGTTATAGCCATTCAAGAGCTTGGGTATGGTTTGTAGTTGTACAGTTGTAGGGTGTGTTATGTTATCCTTGCCCAAAGCATCCAGTAAGTCCGGGCAGAGATGCAGTTTGCTGAATGTTACTTGTTTACTTTTTCCCTTGGGCTCGCTACCCTCATCCTGTATTTCAGTGATAAAAGGTGGCGTGGTCTGAGTGTTGTTAATCGTGAAGTAGTCACCATATGATTTGTTATGCTTCCATCCTTTAGAGGAAAGTTGGGGTTGCTCAAATTTCCCAAATGTGTAACCCGCGGACTGGTTCAGTTCTGGGTTCTTGCTCATTATTAGGAGCTTGCCAGCCTTGATGGTGTTGATTTTGGTATTGCCTCTCAACTGTTTCACATTTTCTACCTTCTCCTGTATGTGTCTGGGTATACGAATGACCACTGGTTGCGTTGTGGTTGACATTGGATGGGCACCAGAGGCTGAACCGAATGCTCCACTGATACATGCTAGTGCTTTGAAATAACACGAGGATGAGTTGGATAGGTATGACATTGACGTAGACAACACGGAGTTACTGACCTTCACAAACGGCATTCTGATGTTACTGATGGTGGCAAGTTAACAATATCGTTCGCTTGCTAAATGTACGTATCTAGCTAGCTACATAGCTATAATCAGATGGTGTATTCAGTAGTTAGCCATTTTCACAAACACACAGACAATATCGTTACTGTTTTTACAAAAGCTAGTATTTCCAGTGAATGTATCAAACAGTTTAGAGAACAAAGTTACACTTACTATACGCGTATTAACATGACTGTATCTTACGTTTCTAATCAAATACATCCTTTCACATGCCTCGTTAGGCGACGCAGAAATATGACGTTGAGCCTTCTGATGGCGTATCACTGGCGAAACTGGGTATGTTCGAATATCATGGCTAGAAGGGAAACAGCTAAGGCCGGGTTAAAACTGGTGACCAAGGTCAAAGCATGACTTTCTGTGTTGTGGGCGGAAATGCAAAACTTAAATTTCGCATTTTTATCATAGTTGATACTCTTTACCCCCCTCCCCCCCCAAAAAAAATCACAGTTTAAAAAATCTAACAATTTCATTCCGCTGACTGACCTTAAACTCGACCAGTCAGTCACGTCATGCTACATTGAGACGTTGAGCATCTCGAACACGACCATTGTCCAATTACACTTAAGGGTTTAACGTTAATCGGCCAAATTGACTTTTTTGGGAGTGTTCGAATGCCATAAACATTAAGTATAGACATATAGAATAACACTGAAGAATTAAAAGAATTAAAAAAAATGTATGGTTATATCATAAGAATTATATTGTTTTCATACTGCGTTTATTACATTCGATTCTGCATGAATCTGTCTTGTAAAACCATTTTGATTGCATTTCTTAAACCTGTTTTGATAACTTTATGTGTTATGCCAGTTGGCTTTGCTTTCATACATGCTGTGCTGATGCAATATATAGTAGCCGTTTAAACTGAAGAGCCACTGACAACATATGGACCTTTTTTCCTTAATTAATCAAACCATCCTGTACCTGTATACATTAATTCGTAATACAATTTATATTTTATAATAACTTTTGGTGAATTTCATGTCTTTCAGGTCTTTCTTTGACATTTCCCTTGCCTATCTAAAAAAATAGAAGGGATATAATTATACACTTTTCTATTTGGACAAAAAAAATTATAATCATTATTATATTTCACTTTTCTCCAATGTCAGGGGACGGAAAACCCATATGAAGAACTCTATTCACAATGGACCTGGTAATTTAGATGGCCTCTGATGATCTCTGTGCTCCAGTAATCACTGATCTGTCACAGGTATTGATCGTTAATCAGACACACTTCCCATGCTCTGAATTAATTGGCTGTTTGATTGATTAACTGCTGCGTCAGAACATTACATAATACGCTGCCAGGATAGGATGCCTCTGTTATGTTACTGTTACTGTTGATCCAAGCATTGGGCAACACACTTGTATTACTCTCCAGAACAGTACTGGTGTGACAAAAAGTGAAAAGATACACAATATTTGATAGGATTGCATGGCTAATTTCAGGATGACAGTACTAACCACTTATGAGAGAGCTACCAAGTGCTCCTGAATGCAATCTAGCAACTCCCTCATGCGGGTCAGATACCTGCAAGAAAAATTTGGGTTGTATGTGGAAGGAAAGTTTGCTTCCTTCATAATGATTCTGCTAATATTTTAAGCTGTGGTTTTCCGTCTTTTATCCTTCAGGACACACTTACATAAGAGTTGAAATCATGCCTGTTCACTTTTCACTAAAACTTTTGCATATGTGCCTGCTTTCATTATGTTTATTAAAATAAAATACATAACGTAATTTGCCATTTACAAAAATTAAAATAAATTCATTTTAAATAGAAATCTTATTCTAGAAATAGAAATAATTACAGAATGTCAGACCTCAAATGCAATAGTTTACAGGTTAAGTGATCTGGGCAATGAATGGAGAGATCTTTGACAAGGTAACATGCATATCATCCTCAGGGCCTTTCTGGTCATTTGCATTTCGTTTATCCAAGATCAAGAATTTCTTGTTGTGAAAATGTGATCAAGTAATTTGCAAGGAAGTAGCTTGTGTTCTTACTTGAACACGTTCTTAGTTTAGCACATTTCAAAGCAAGATAATAATGAAGGAATTATGTTTTTATACAGTTTAGTGCAAAAGTATTCAATCCCCCTGACCAATTTTCTCATATTATTGAATTAGAAATGCTACATGACCATTATGTTCTTTTTGTAATAACACTACAAAAATAAATTATTGTATGGTCACAACAGTTTTGACATTTTTGCAGGAATATATATAATTGAGTGTAACTATCATAAATAGATATTCGACTCCTGTGCTGTGGAAGGTCCCAGTTGACACACATGAATGAAACAATTACCTCACCATTGGCTTCTGCCTGCAAACCATTAAAGTTGCTGTCACATTTTCTGGATAAAACCCCCACTGTTAAAGGATCATTGCAAGCTGTCAATCTGAAGGAAAATGAAGACAAATCTGTTTTTATTTTTATTTTCTTCTAATCTCAAACAATTGTTCCATCTGTGAGGTACAATTAGTTCATCCCTGGTCTGCCCAACCATACCGTATTTTTAACCCCCCAAAAAACAGGTGCTGAATGTGTGCACTTTATGTAATCTGACCGTGTGTCAATCATGTTAGGTCTTGAAGGATCTTTTGTTGTGCTTTCATTTGGTGAACAGTGGAGGGCAGCATACATCAACGATGAAGACAGTTAAGTCTCAAGCCCGTAACTCTCAAAAAACATTCTCAAAAACATCCTTGCAAATTAAGTGCCAATTTGTCGTATGAATCCAAATCAAATACAGTTTCTGTCTACATGTGACCTATTTTCAACTAGGCTTATCAAAATACTTATTTATACTCAGTTTAGTGATATACCAGTTTGAAATGGATAAGTATTCAAACATCTGGTGTTGTATTTAATGTAAACAAGAAGGCCAAAAGAAAATAAATAATGGGATTTCAGTCCCAACATAAAATACATTTCATTAGATCTAATTTATTTATAATTTTTTAACTTATAAAACACACAAACTGACTTTTCTGGCATTTCTTCCAAATATATACTGTGTTAATATATTTTGATAATATTAAAGAAATTGAAACTGAAGAGAAAAAAACCCTCAAAACAACAAGTTCCATTAGCCCCTTTCCCTTAGGGCAAGAGCTTTTCACACAAACTGTATAAGTATTTTGTTTACATTGTAGTCTGTGGGCCTTGTTCTCTGAAATAGATGTGGGTGCTCATTCATTGTTGAAAATGTACAATTATTATCTTTTTTTTTTTATAAGCAACAAAAGGGCTATCAGCACAAAAAAGTTGCTTTCCTGCTAATAGCATAAACTGTTTAAGCATTTGAGCGAATTTAATGTATATGAAAACTCTAGAAAGAAGTCTGGAGTTGGGCATTACTTTCCAAGCGTATCTAGCTATGTGTTGTTTAGAAAATGCCACCAGAAGGGGTCAGAGTTTAACAGGATACAGGAATCGCTTCGTTTGTACTAGTAGCTTCTGTCTACCACAGCGTGCTTTTGATAATGGTTCTTCATATTCCCTTCCTGACTCTCAAGGAATCCAAATGATTTTTCAAGATTTTATAACTAAATGTAGAGAACTGAATTTAAAAATGTATGTAAAAAATTTAGATCTGATGAACAGACAGTTAATGCAATATTTATCATATTGAAAATGAAATATGTAAAGTAAATATGTAATATAATTATTTAATTATCCACCACAAATTAATGCATTATTCATTTAATTTAAAATCTAGAATTTAATGTGTGCATTACAAGCTCTAAATAATGCAATTCAGTGACAATTTATGCACTGAAATTGCCCCATAATATGCATTTAGAATTAACTTACATACATGTAAAACAATAATGTTGCAATATTTATATAGTTAGAGCTAAGCCTATTTCCTAATCATTAAAGTCAGACACAGTTTTACAAAATGAGTTAATAAAAAAAAATAAGGACAGTGAGTATTCAATCCTTGTCATTACTCATGTTAGTCAAGGTGATGCATTTGCATTTGTGCAGTCAGTGTACTGTGCAAAAGCACAAGCCTACCTCCTTGAAAGAGAGCAATACACACCTTTCTCTCACACAGGACTAGTGAGGGGTAGAGGCAGGGTTTATTCTTTCCTTATAACTTTCTTTATGAGAACGTAATATCGTTAACCACATCTAGTACACCCTCCCACACAAGTTGCGGATACTGGTATTTATCTTCTCCCTAAAGGTCATCTGAGATGGAGGATTAAGAGGTGCAGAAGAAAATAAAGTGACACCAAGCAGTAGTGGGTTTTAAGTCAATCGCTAACAGCTGTTGGAAAAAGTTTTATAATACAATGTTCTAAGGCTCATGACAACCCAAAATATAAACATGTCATACATGAATAATGTTTGAAATTTTTTTTGATGTAAACAAACAACCTGGTTGAACAATGGCTGTTCAATCCTTGATATTATGGTTCTGTCTATGAAGTGTGGTAACATTTATCTAGCCCCATCCCACAGCTTCTGACAGAAAGCTGTGACAGAAAGGGGCGTGGAGGCTGCTTTGTTATGGTTTTAACTGCTGATTGCTGGTTTGAATACTCAAAATGTTTTGCTATACGATGGGACACCACATGCTTTATAGTTAAAGAATAAAAAATGGTGGCAAAAGTCAGTGTGAAAGCCATTTATAAATTCGGTCAGTTATGCATGTCAGAGTTGGTGTGGTGTTTGTAGCTAAAAACAGATCAATATTCAGAATGTTTCCTTTGAATTCTTGTTATCTTTTATGCTGATTAAAATGGTCATACTTGACAAAGTACAAATAACATCAACACTCTTTTCAGAATCAAAGTGCTTTCGGTCTGTAATGTGAAAATCAGTGTGGTGTTTGTATGTGTAATTGATACAGAGCAAGGGGGAATCCAAATAATTCCCATTCAAACTGTTGGCACTTTTATACATATAAAAATGTTGTGGCAACTAGTCATTGCAAAGCTTTGGATTTCATTAAAATATGTCTGTATCAACATTATCAAATATTACTTTTCAAGCAATTTGCACACAGTCAGTCTGCAACCTAATTTGTTGTGACAGAATTCCATACTATCAATAAGGGTTACATGTAGTGCTTTTGCTTGCTATTTTAGACCACAGGAAATGTGATATTGATGCTTTCACATGCATTTGTGAACTTCAGCGTCTATACGCCCACATGCGTCAAACAAAAACAATCTCTTGTTTTTTTCTTTTCTCTTTGCTGTATTTGTTATCTGTAATGAATGTTCTATAAGAGGATGCTGTTTATGCATGTTTTGTCTCTTTGCACCTCAGACAGTTGTAATTCACAATTGCTAAATTATTTTGACCATTCGTTTCTACACAAGAGGAATTTGTTAATTCTTTATTTTTTGTTCATGCATTTTTATACGGTATGGAAAGAGACGGTGGTGAAAGATGAAGAGTAGAGTTTTTGAAGAAAGAACATTGAGCTGGATTCGAACCCATGTGGCAACGGAATATGTGCAGGGGAGGCAGTGGTTTAGATGCTGGACCACACTAACCCACGGATGTCTGTAGGTTTCTAATAAAACTGTTTAGCAGAAACAGACCTACAGTGGGGAGAACACGTATTTGATACACTGCCGATTTTGCAGGTTTTCCCACTTACAAAGCATGTAGACGTCTGTCATTTTTATCACAGGTACTCTTCAACTGTGAGTGACGGAATCTAAAACAAAAATCCAGAGAATCTCATTGTATGATTTTTAAGTAATTAATTTGCATTTTATTGCATGACATAAGTATTTGATCAGAAAAGCAGAACTTATTATTTGGTACAGAAACTTTTGTTTGCAATTACAGAGATCTTATGTTTCCTGTAGTTCTTGACCAGGTTTGCACACACTGCAGCAGGGATTTTAGCCCACTCCTTCATACAGACCTTCTCCAGATCCTTCAGGTTTTGGGGCTGTCGCTGGGAAATATGGACTTTCAGCTCCTTCCAAAGATTTCCTATTGGGTTCATGTCTGGAGACTGGCTAGGCCACTCCAGGACCTTGAGATGCTTTTTACGGAGTCACTCCTTAGTTGCCCTGGCTGTGTGTTTCGGGTCATTGTCATGCTGAAAGACCCAGCCAGGACCTTCAATGCTCTTACTGAGGGAAGGAGGTTGTTGGCCAAGATCTCGCGATACATAGCCCCATCCATCCTCCCCTCAATACGATGCAGTCGTCCTGTCCCCTTTGCAGAAAAGCATCCCCAAAGAATGATGTTTCCACCTCCATGCTTCACGGTTGGAATGGTGTTCTTGGGGTTGTACTCATCCTTCTTCTTCCTCCAAACACGGCAAGTGGAGTTTAGACCTAAAAGCTCTATTTTTGTCTCATCAGACCACATGACTTTCTCCCATTCCTCCTCTGGATCATCCAGATGGTCATTGACAAACTTCCGACGGGCCTGGACATGTGCTGGCTTGAGCAGTGGGACCTTGCGTGCGCTGCAGTATTTTAATCCATGACGGCGTAGTGTGTTACTAATGGTTTTCTTTGAGACTGTGGTCCCAGCTCTCTTCAGGTCATTGACCAGGTCCTGCCGTGTAGTTCTGGGCTGATCCCTCACCTTCCTCATGATCATTGATGCCCCACGAGGTGAGATCTTGCATGGAGCCCCAGAACGAGGGAGATTGACCGTCATCTTGAACTTCTTACATTTTCTAATAGTTGCGCCAACAGTTGTTGCCTTCTCACCAAGTTGCTTGCCTATTGTCCTGTAGCCCATCCCAGCCTTGTGCAGGTCTACAATTTTATCCCTGATGTCCTTACACAGCTCTCTGGTCTTGGCCATTGTGGAGAGGTTGGAGTCTGTTTGATTGAGTGTGTGGACAGGTGTCTTTTATATAGGTAACGAGTTCAAACAGGTGCAGTTAATACAGGTAATGAGTGGAGAACAGGAGGGCTTCTTAAAGAAAAACGATAATGTCTGTGAGAGCCGGAATTCCTACTGGTTGGTAGATCAAATACTTATGTCATGCAATAAAATGCAAATTAATTATTTAATCATACACTGTGATTTTCTGGATTTTTAGATTCTGTCTCTCACAGTTGAAGTGTACCTATGATAAAAATTACAGACCTCTACATGCTTTGTAAGTAGGACAACCTGCAAAATCGGCAGTGTATTATATACTTGTTCTCCCCACTGCATATCCTATTGTTACTAGAATGCATTCCTCTTATAAGCTCCATCGGGTGCCAATAATAGCCAGGAAGAGTTACCGCTTAATGATTTTTGAAGGTTTCATAATGTGTTATTTAAAAGAATGTATGTTTAAAAAATCCCTTATTTGTCTGTTGAAGTATAACTTGTGTGGGCATGTGTCACATAGGTGAGTCGGATGTATCTTCCTCCTCCCTAAAGACCCATCCCCCAAAAAGGGAGAAAATGAAAGGGTAAAATTGTGATTGTGAAATCTGCTTAATACCAAAAGGGTTAAAGGTGTGCTTGACCTGATCTGCACAGAAACTAACATAAAACCTGTAGTTAGCCTAGGCTCTACAGAAATAATATAATCACCAATGCATTCCAGAATATTTGATTGGGCTTAAAATTAACAAACGCCACCCGCCAAACGCGGGTAGATTTGAACAATTGTGGGGAAGACATACAGTATCTCACAAAAGTGAGTACACGCCAATTGGGCCCAATTTGGACATTTTCACTTAGGGGTGTACTCACTTTTGTTGCCAGCGGATTAGACATGAATGGCTGTGTGTGTGCATTTTGAGGGGACAGCAAATTTACACTGTTATAAGCTGTACACTCACTACTTTACATTGTAGCAAAGTGTAATTTCTTCAGTGTTGTCACATGAAAAGATATAATCAAATATTAGCAAAAATGTGAGGGTGTACTCACTTTTGTAAGACATTGTAAATGTTAGCAACGTCTCAAGCCTTGAATATCTCGGCAAGTGTAACGTAATATAAAAGCCCCAAATGCTTCACGCACAATGTCGTTCACCTCACATGGCCTCCAGTGTTGCCAGATGTTTGTGGTTTCCTGACCAGTTCTGCTATTTTTAATGACAGTGTGCAGGAAAAAATGGGCTTGGGCGAGTCAATTTACAGATAGTGTTGTATAGTAAAAACCGCGTTTAGGTGGGTTTTTTGTAAATCTGGCATTCCTGACAGCCTCACACCCGGTCAGTGTTGTGCACTGTTCGCACCTACAGTCCAATCAATGTGGCCTCAGTAAGCTAGCTAGCTAGAATTTGGTGCCACTTAGCTGGTGTAGGCAAACTGGCTGAGAGCAGTATTGCCAAATGGGTGAAGTTTCCTGTGGGTGATATTGCAATATACTGTCGCTAAAATCTGGCAACTCTGGCTGAGAGGCAACAGTAATTAAAAAAATTACCGCGACAAGACAAGAACTGCAAAGAAAGCAAAATGTTTTGATTTAAAAAATGGTGGCTGGGAGACAAAGAAAATCGAGATTCGCTCATGTATGAACAAAAGGAAGACAAGGTGTACTGCCAAGATTGGCCAGGTGCACAGGTCGGAAAAAACAAAGGAAAATACATTTTAGAAGCAATTAAGGACCACGAAAACTCTAAGTGCCACCTACAAACCATTGCCAAGATGTCTGCTGTGACAGGCCCCCGGAGAAGAGCAGATATGGGCAGTGACCTCCCTGAAAGTGGGCCAGTTGGAGAGGTTGAAGCTAGGTTACTTTCCTGTAACATCCGATCAATAGAGAAGGAAAGACTTTGTCCTGACTTGCAAGTAGCCTATGAACTTATTTTGTCATAATTGGAATACTGTGTAAAATAAGTACCCAGCAAAGTAATTATAGGCTTGCTAATGAATGTGTGACAAATTGATAGGTTGGCGAGGAACATTATAGCCAAATTAACATACAGTGAATACACTTAGTTACTGTGACTGTCATTAGTCGAGTGCAAATGTTTTTTATTTACAAACCCGACTCCAAAAATGTTGGGACACTGTACAAATTGTGAGAAAAAAAGAAATGGAATAATTTACATATGTCATAAACTTATATTTAATTCACAATAGAATATAGATAACATATCGAATGTTGAAAGTGAGACATTTTGTAATGTCATGCCAAATATTGGCTCATTTTGGATTTCATGAGAGCTACACATTCCAAAAAAGTTGGGACAGGTAGCAACAAGAGGCCGGAAAAGTTAAATGTACAGATAAGGAACAGCTGGAGGACCAATATGCAACTTATTATGTCAATTGGGTATAAAAAGAGCCTCTCAGAGTGGCAGTGTCTCTCAGAAGTCAAGATGGGCAATTCCCCCAATGCTGCTAAGAGTTTGAAGTTATCATGATCTACAGTGCATAATATCAACCAAAGATTCAGAGAATCTGGAACAATCTCTGTGCATAAGGGTCAAGGCCGAAAAACCATACTGGATGCCCGTGATCTTCGGGCCCTCAGACGGCACTGCATCACATACAGGAATGATACTGTAATGGAAATCACAACATGGGCTCAGGAATACTTCCAGAAAACATTGTCGGTGAACACAATCCACTGTGCCATTCGCCGTTGCCGGCTAAAACTCTATAGGTCAAAAATGAAGTCATATCTAAACAGGATCCAGAAGCGCAGGCATTTTCTCTGGGCCAAGGATAATTTAAAATGGACTGTGGCAAAGTGGAAAAGTGTTCTGTGGTCAGACAAATCAAAATTTGAAATTCATTTTGGAAAACTGGGACGCCATGTCATCCGGACTAAAGAGGACAAGGACAACCCAAGTTGTTATCAGTGCTCAGTTCAGAAGCCTGCATCTCTGATGGTATGGGGTTGCATGAGTGCATGCGGCATGGGCAGCCTACACACCTGGAAAGGCACCATCAATGCTGACAGTTATATCCAAGTTCTAGAACAACATATGCTCCTATCCAGACGTCGTCTCTTTCAGGGAAGACCTTGCATTTTCCAACATGACCATGTCAGACCACATACTGCATCAATTACAATGTCATGGCTGCATAGAAGAAGGAACCCGGATACTGAAATGGCCAGCCTGCAGTCCAGATCTTTCACCCATAGAAAACATTTGGCGCATCATAAAGAGGAAGGTGCGACAAAGAAGACCTAAGACAGTTGAGCAACTAGAAGCCTGTATTAGACAAGAATGGGAACACATTCCTATTCATAAACTTGAGCAACTTGTCTCCTCAGTCCCCAGACGTTTGCAGTCTGTTATAAAAAGAAGAGGGGATGCCACACATTGGTAAACATGGCCTTGTCCCATCTTTTTTGAGATGTGTTGATGCCATGAAATTTAAAATCAATGTATTTTTCCCTTAAAGTGATACGTTTGCTCAGTTTAAACATTTGATATGTCATCTATGTGGTATTCCTAATAAAATATTGAAATTTGAAACTTCCACATCATTGCATTCTGTTTTTAATCACAATTGTGAACACAATTGTGTCCCAACTTTTTTGGAATCGGGTTTGTAATTGCAGAAATGGAGAGACAGAAGCTGAGGGTGATGTTAAAACAAACAGAATTCCTGGTGATAATTTCAGAAGGCTCTACTGACAGCTCAGTGAAAGCACAGGACTTAATATCTTGGTCTACGTGAGCAGTATCGCGAGCAACGTGAAGGTTCACTTTACTGGCATCAAGTCTGTGGACAAGGCTGATCCAGAAGGCATAACAGAAGCCAAACGCTCAATAATGAGTGAAGTCAGTGACAGTGAAGAAACCAAAAGGGAGGAAGATCATCAATGGAAAGGAAAGCTAGTTGGTTGTGCCATCATGACGGGAGTAAGAAGAGTGGTGGTTAAGTGGTGAAAATAAATAAGTCGTTGGGGCATGTTGCATGGCCCCTTGGTTGGAATTAGTGTTCATAGCTGCCATCAAGAGCAACAGCCTGATACTTGAAGTTGACTATCTTCTTTCCAGCCTGTATGTACTTTATCACTAGAGCCCACCAAATAAGGCAAACTTTAGGGCAAGCTTCATGCTGCTCACACAGAAGCCCCTCATTCTTACAAGTTTAGGAGACACAATATGGGTGTCTCACCTTTTGAGAACCCTAGACAGCTTCCTCTGAGTATACCAGAGGATTGCCCTGCACCTGGAGCGTGTGTATTTATTTAGAAATGATCTGAGACCACATCCAGGCACCCCAGTGATTTGGATGGATAACATCTGCCTTATAAAATGAATTTTGCTTCCAGAAAATATCAAAATTGTCCATAGACCCCCAAGCATTTGTAGTCATTCTGTAACCAATTATAAAATGCTTGGAGTCTGCTGAAACTTTCAATCCCAGAACCTAGTGAAGATTTAGGACCAGTAGTAATTTGTTGTCTTTTTGTGGCTAGCAGCGACAGAATCAGTTCCATAAAATCATGCTTCAGCTGTTCTGAGCTGCCATGTTGTTTGATCCCACATGAACAACAATAGAATCAATTTATGAGTGTTTGTGCAGAACGTTTGAGATCATTGCTGTAATTTCCTTCACTCTAGCCCCAGGATAACACAGACTTTTAGCACTGAGGACATTGATGTTTTTAACAATGCTCTGCCTAAATGATGCTATTCACTGTTTCTCATCTAGGTTTGAGCAAAGGCTTTGCTCCACTGAAATGCTAAAACATGTTACAGGTTCCAGTGATGATGAAAGAGCAATAGGTGCAAACTTGTTGGTAAGCTTTTGCTCCTGTTTAGAAGGGACAATAGTCCGACTACCTCTTTGTTGATATACTGCAGACAACATTTTAGCCCTTTAAGCTGCACGACAACAAAATCCAACTCTGGCACACAGGAAGTGGAACAGGATGAACTTGACAGGGGCAACAGTGTCGGAAACTGCCCCATGACACTGCCAACGTTGGAGGGACCCGCTGCTGAATTCATCTTTCACGACTTTGAACATATCGCATGTGTTGCATTTCATTGCTGTATTCTTGTCTAAATTCACTGATTCTTCTAGGGATGAGCAGAGCAGCGACATCTCTGTTTATGTCCCCCTTGATTTGAAAATAAATCAATATATAAATCAGTAAAACCTAATTTGTTTAAAAAGTTAATCCAAGAAAAAGTAAAAAGGTCAAATCAATAAAACAAAATAAAATCTTAATTGAAGTGAAAATGTATCAAGGAAGAAAAGTTAGTTGTTATAGTATTAGTAAGGCAGGTTACGATACTATTTGAGTAAGTTAGTTTTATTGTAGTACTTCAGATGTTACAGTTCACCTAATATGTAGTTTAATTTTATCTATGTGTTTGTGTTTCAGTCTCCAGTTTGTGATTCACTCTCCAGCTGCTGACTGGCTGAATCCATTCACATAGAGCAGGGCCAGAGGGCTGTACAACACCGCAAGAGATTTGACTGTGGTCAAGTTCAGTTGCTTCATCTATGACACCTTGAGTCACCTTAGAAAGCTCTCCCTAACCTTCCGGAAGAAAACAGTGATCATTTCTAAGGTCCACAGTATTCTGTCCTCCCCCCAGAAACTGTATTATTAAATTGTTGCACTATTTGCCTGTGTAGTGTTTCACAGAGTGATGAACCCCTCTCCATCTTTACTTCTGAAAGACTCATCCTTTCTGGGCTGCTTTTTTTTATGCCCAATCATGTTACTGATCTGTTGTCAATTCACATATTTAGTTTATTTTTCTAGCATTACACATGTTTTCCGGTCTTTAGTTGCCCCTGTCCAAGCTGTTTTGAAACCTGTTGCTGGCATTATATTGGAAGTGGGCATATATTTTTCAAGAAAAAATATCTCTCAAATCTCTGTTTCAACATTTGATAGATTGTCTTTGTACTATTTTCTATTGAATATATGGTTTAAATGATTTGCACATCATTGCATTCTGTTTTTCTTTATATTTTACACAGCATCCCAACTGGAATATTATAAAATAATTGTCACTGAATATGTACAACCCCGTTTCCAAAACAGAAAGCAATTCCAGAGCCAAACTGACTCCAGGAAACCAATTTCTGGTGTCAATATGTTGATCTTGTAGTGTGTATGTGTTAAAAAATAATCACATGCCATAATCTTTCTTAATAGTGTTTCTGGTTTTAGAAACACTAGAAATCATGGTCATTTGTTTCTTCAGTTTTTTGATATAATAACAGTGCAAAATATTTTGGCTGGTAAAAAAATCTGAGTGGCTGGTATATATTTGAATCTAACTGCCACAGTGGCTGGTGGACCAAAAAGTACATTTTAGGCCCTGGGCACAGACATGCTATTTTAGATCTGGAGGACCATGGTATAGACAGTTGGGCAGTCTGTTGAATTCCCACAGTCCAAGGCAATGTGAATACAGTAAATATTCGAACATTTAGCCATGATCTGTTTTAAGAGTAATTGTATTTGGCAGAGATGTTAGTTACGCTACTTATAGTCAAAATTCGTATTGTGAAACCAAAGGTCAACCAGAAAAATATAAAAACTCTAAATGAGCTGAGTTTGTGACATTTCAATATGACTATGGACAAAAGTGCGGTGTAACTGGATATGCTTATTAAATAATAATGTACGGCTAATAACAATTTCCTTTGGACCTATTAACTACATATCCCAGGAGCTCTTGCCAGATATTGCACGTGTGTGTGTGTGTGCGTGTGTGTGTGTGTGTGTGTGTGTGAGTGTGTGTGTGTGCGTGTGTGAGAGAGCGAGCGAGAGTGTGCTTGTGCACTCTGGTGTCGACCTAAGTTTGCTGACGTCACTGCTGGAACTGCCCTGTCACGCGCTGTAAAAGTTGGGATAGAAGCTCCAGTGAGCGAAGAGAGTGGCAATTTATCCGACAATCTTGTCTGTTTTGTTGACATCAACCAGCGATAAATCAACTTAATGTTCTTGAGGACTAAATAGTATAATCGCTGCAGGACAATAAAAACGTAAACTATAATTGTATTGCTAAACGTCGGGGGAGAATAATTTTGGATTTCAAATCAAGGAAGACAAACTAGTTCACGCCGCTGGCTCTTCGACTGCTCGCCACAGTAACGTTACAATTTCATGATCCTCAAAATACACGTTTTGTTGTTTCAGTTAGTTCTGTAAATGTTGTGACATCCAGAATAGTAATTTGCACTAGCCGTCGTTCAAGTGACGGGTGAACCTGAGCTGTCAACCTCGATGACTACTGCAAACTGTACCGGTAATGAGGAGCTGGACTTCAGGCTTATCTTCGGAGAGGACGGCCAGCAGCAGTCGCTAGGCCCCGCAGGTCAGTGTTTTCTCCTGGTTTCCAATACGCTGTAAACTTCTCTTGATCTAGAGATGCTAGAATAGTTATATATGGATATAATTACATTGTTGTAAACAATAGAAACGTTGCTTGAATGGTCGTTGTTTGCAAAGAAGTTGCTAATACCAACAATATTAATTGTTGGGCTGCACAATGTAAAAAGTAGCTTATAATAAACATTCGTCTTCTATTACTATGCATGTACACAGTTTTGTCACTGTTAAAAGCAGGGTTTTAGCAATGAGCCTCCTATACATAAAAAAGGTGTTTATCATCAGTGTCTGATGAGCTTAGGACGGTACTCAGGCTGCTAGGAAGCGCGTGGCAAAAGTTGTCAAATATAGCTGAGTCCTGTACACTACATACATGTACGTACACTTTCGCTAGTGTGTAGCGACAAAATGTTAAAATAAATACACGTTATTAAACGGTTATACATTTTTTAAATACCAAATTGCATTTAATGTTTGTGCCATTTTTGTTAACGATTAATTTAGCTAGCTAGAAATCTATATTCAAAAGAGTTAGCTTTCCAGCTAATTACACTAGCAAGTTAGCTTGCTCTAGACCGTAGAGGACCCAAATGATATTCGGTCATTCATATTGGGGAAACAGTCCTTTCAGTTCATGTTTTTATTGCAAAGCCACTAGCTGTCTTTTCATTTCACCTATGGAAACGATTTACTTTGCGTGTAAAATATTCTGTCGTTTTGCAAAACTAAACTTGATGATAGTGATTTTGCCCATCAATACACCCCTGCGGCGTTGAATGTTAACAATTACTTAACTGAATTAGCTCACTTGGTTAGGTATGGTATGCAGAAATAAAATCCTGCAGTATCATACCTTTGGTACTGAAAAGGGTTGTCTACCACTGAATTGCTTTAAACATTATGCATTATTTTGTTACAGAAATTCACTTAAACTCATATGATTAGCAAGCAACAACAAAAAATATTGAATTAATGTATGCATTCACAAATTATGCACTTGTTAACTGTAACAAATAACTAGTAATCATGCAATCAATGTTGGCAATCATAATACAGTGCTGAATTTAAAAAGATCAACACAGAAATAGCAATTTTGTGACAGTAAAACACATTAGTTTTAAAGTGAGTAGATATATAGATTCATTTGAATTGGTTGGAAGTACTCATTATGTTCAAAAGGACCTTGGAAATTCAGATGTTATTACATCAAATAAATCATTATTATTGCCAACTAATAATTTGCCCTCAAGACATATGTATAGTGTATAAATTAGGCTATTTCCATGTTTATAATGCGACTTCACAAACATAATTATATTAAAATATAAAAACAACACAATAAAAATTATGAATTGAAACTACACAGTTCCCAGTTGGCCTATTCAAGACACAACCTTGTCTATGGGCTTTAGGTTAGTATTTCAATTTTATCTGGCCAATAAGTGCACATATATTAATAAGTTGTGTCACACTGATCTCGTTGTAAACACGTTAGCAGATTGCGCACAGTTTGCCTGCATCTTGGGCCCATATGTACAATATGTTGCAGATAGGTGTATGTGTGTTAAGCTGGTTATTCATTCATCATTCACTTGTTAATTCACTCATTCATTCTGTCATTTGTAATGACAGATTTAGGAGTTCCATGCTATAAATAAAACACAGCTAAAATACATTATTTCATATTTAATGATACACAGTGAGCATAGTATTTAAATTAAAACCCTGAATATTGTTTTGGGATGCAACTTCCTTCTTATCTTGGTTGCGAAACTTGATGCATGATACCGTAATGAAGACAACTTGTCTGTCAACAATGATAGAGGTAAACGATTGCCTTTAGATTGTGCAGCCATTGCTTTCTTTTTTGATACTTTGATTACCCTTTCTGCTTTAATATGACAAATGTCTACCCAGTAAACCTCCAGTTTCATTTAATGCAGAGTTAGACACAGTTAAGCCTAGCTCTGCCCTTTCCATGATGCTCTGGCAAAACTATGAACCCAAGGCTTAGCTAGTCCTCTTCTCTACCCAATACATTTTCCGCTTGATTATAAGTCTGATTCAAAGACGAGAGGGGAAAATGGAAAAATTAGCATTTGGAAGAAGCATAGGAATAAAAACACCACTCTGCAAGTGGTTGGACTGTGTACCTTGGCATGTATAGGGAGTGCCTGTCCACATTAATAACTGGTGTGTAACACAGGGCCACATAGCCATGGCGTTGAGTTGAGCAGTATGGTCACATGTGGAGTGTGCTCCCTTTCTCTATCTCCATCTTCTCATCTCCTCAGCCTCACTCACAAAGCACCACCGATATTTCCCTCCTTCATTTTTTGTTTGGTTGCTTACATTAGGCGTTTGATTGTGATCATCACATTGGATCATAGTGTAGACACAAGGCATTAGGCTATTATACTGTTCCTTCAGACAAAAAAGAGAGGTAATGTATCCGGGAAAGTACCATACAGCAGATTTCATCTTCTTTAAGAGTACAGCAGACAATAACTTAGGTACTGGTACAGACAAGTTTTTCTGTTGTCACTCTGCATCCTGTCATTTAGCTGCATTGCATTTACATACATTTAAGCAAATTTTTAGACACTCCTATTCAGAGCAACTTACCATAGTGAGTGTAAAAACATTTGTTGCACTTTTTCATACTTTTTAGTGAGTCAGGTATATAGAACAATACTCTTCAATTAAAGTTATTTTAAGGAACATTGCCTTTGCTAATATATGATTTAATAAACACATGAGCAGAACGAGACTTGACCTACTGAACCAAATTGCTTACATTTTCTGTTTGCTCTAACACAATATATTTTACCTCTTCATTTCAACTTGGAAGAAGACAGCAATTTGCCACACTTAGCGTGTTCATTTCTCTTCTTAATCACTCTCTTTCTCTGTCTTTCTCCTTCCCATGTCTCTCTTTCTCAGTATCCCTCTTTCTCTTGTAATCAAGAAATTAAGTCTCATTTTAATTGAGGCATTCCAGTGGGTGCTGTAGTCAAACACAGGCAGTATTAACTTTGTCAGCGGTGAAGGGGTTTCCCTAGTAATGTTTTAGACCTACAGTGAAGAAGGTCCAAAAAAATCGCTGGTAAGGATTAACCTTAGCTAGTAAAGTAGAAACGTTCCTTTTGACAGGTTATTCATGATTTTGTTCATGGATCAAAAGTGGACAGAATCCAACTGGGTTTCTCATGGGTTCTCATGGAAACCTGAGAGCAGTGAAGATAAAAGTGTAATGTGGTTACTCTTTTTCATATTATAGCCTATTCAAAAAAGACATTCTTTCTGTCCCTGGAGGAGTGCTCAGGTGTTAGGAAGGCTGTTTGTGGGCTACCCTGTAAAATTTAAACCTAAACCCTGCCTAAAAACTTTATTTATTGAGCGCTATTCTTAAAAATAAATGTATTTCAAGTTGTTTCAAAACAGATAAAATATAAAAGTATATATTATTTTTAGTAACACAGAATTGGACACATTTATAATGGTAAACCAATAATACAATTACAGTAGACATGAGAGACTAATGAAATAATTCATAATTTGTAAAATAAAATAAAATAATTAGATAGAATGATTGCAATCATCCAAAATAAAAGCACAGCTATGAAGTTGTTTTACTATCCTTGTTTACCCAATGACTACAACAAACCATACAAATGAAAAAAATGTCAGTTAACTGCTTGCTCTTCCACCATATTTAGCCTGATAAAAAGTGTTTTCACCATTTAATTTTATGGACAATCTAGGCTAACCTACATGTACAGTGGATATAAAAAGTCTACACACCCCTGTTAAAATGCCAGGTTTTGTGGTGTAAAAGAATCAGACAAAGATAAATCATGTCTGAACTTTTCCCACTTTTAATTTTGCCTATAATGTCTACAATTCAATTGAAAAACAATCTGAATTCTTCGAGGGGGAAAAATGAGAAATAAAAACCTTACAATAACCTGGTTGCATAAGTGTGCACACCCTCTTATAACTGGGGATGGGGCTGTGTGCAGAATTAACCAATCACATTCAAACTCATGTTAAATAGAAGTCATTACACACCTGCCATCATTTAAAGTGACTCTGATTAATCACAAATAAAGTTCAGGTGTTCAAGTAGGATTTTTCTTAGTTGCTTCTCAGAGCAAAAGCCATGGTCCACAGAGAGCTTCCAAAGCATCAGAGGGATCTCATTGTTGAAAGATATCAGGGAAGGGAGAAGGGTACAAAATAATTTAAAGGAACTGCAGGAATTTCTGGCAAGTAATGGCTGTGTGCTACATGTGACAACAATCTCCTGTATTCTTCATATGAATGGGCTATGGGGTAGGGTGGCAAGACGGAAGCCTTTTCTTACAAAGAAAAAAAGCCTGGCTGAAGTTTGCAAAAAACAAACATCAAGTCCACCAAAAGCACGTGGGAAAATGTGTTATGGTCTGATGAAACCAATGTTGAACTTTTTGGCCATAATTCCAAAAGGTATGTTTGGCTTAAAAACAACACTGCACATCCCCCAAAGAACACCATACCCACAGTGAAGCATGGTGGTGGCAGCATCATGCTTTGGGGCTGTTTTTCTTCAGCTGGAACTGTGGCCTTAGTCAGGGTGGAGGGAATTTTGAACAGTTCCAAATACCAGGCAATTTTGGCACAAAACCTTCAGGCAGCCGTGAGAAAGATGAAGATCAAGAGGAAGTTCACCTTTCAGCACGATAAAGACCCAAAGCACACATTCTAATCCACAAAAGCATGGCTTCACCAGAAGAAGATTAACGTTTCGGAATGGCCCAGCCAGAGCCCAGACCTGAATCCAAATGAACATATGTGCACAGTCCTTGCATTCTGACAGATTTGGAGCGCTTTTGCAAAGAAGAGTGGGCAAATATTGCCACGTCAGGATGTGCCATGCTAATTGACTCCTACCCAAGAAGACTGAGTGCTGTAATAAAGTCAAAAGGTGCTTCAACAAAGTATTAGTTTAAGGGTGTGCACCCTTATGCAACCAGGGTATTATTAGTTTTTATATTTTAATTTTTTCCCCCTCAAAGATTTCAGTTTGTTTTTCAATTGAATTGTTGAATTTATAGGTCACATTAAAGTTCGAAAAAGTTCTGACATGATTTATCTTTGTCTCATTATTTTACATCACAAGAACCTGTGGGGGGTGTAGACTTTTCATATCCACTGTATATATCTTAATATAGTTGCATTCATAAGTTTTAACAAATTGCAATATAATTGAACTCTGAAGAATAACCTAATATATAATTACTTGAATATAATCCTGTACATACTACTGTATGTACAGTGGGGAGAACAAGTATTTGATACACTGCCGATTTTGCAGGTTTTCCCACTTACAAAGCATGTATAAGTCTGTCATTTTTATCATAGGTACTCTTCAACTGTGAGTAATGGAATCTAAAACAAAAATCCAGAAATTCACATTGTATGATTTTTAAGTAATTAATTTTCATTTTATTGCATGATATAAGTATTTGATACATCAGAAAAGCAGAACTTAATATTTGGTACAGAAACCTTTATTAGTAATTACAGAGATCATACGTTTCCTGTAGTTCTTGACCAGGTTTGCACACACTGCAGCAGGGATTTTGGCCCACTCCTCCATACAGACCTTCTTCAGATCCTTCAGGTTTTGAGGCTGTCGCTGGGAAATATGGACTTTCAGCTCCTTCCAAAGATTTCCTATTGGGTTCATGTCTGGAGACTGGCTAGGCCACTCCATGACCTTGAGATGCTTCTTACGGAGCCACTCCTTATTTGCCCTAGCTGTGTGTTTCAGGTCGTTGTCATGCTGGAAGACCCAGCCAGGACCCATCTTCAATACTCTTACTGAGGGAAGGATCTAACGATACATGGCCCCATCCATCCTCCCCTCAATACGGTGCAGTCGTTCTGTTCCCTTTGCAGAAAAGCATCCCCAAAGAATGATGTTTCCACCTCCATGCATCATGGTTGGAATGGTGTTCTTGGGGTTGTACTCATCCTTCTTCTTCCTCCAAACACGGCGAGTGGAGTTTAGACCAAAAAGCTCTATTTTTGTCTTATCTGACCACTTGACCTTCTCCCATTCCTCCTCTGGATCATCCAGATGGTCATTGGCAAACTTCATGTACCTATGATAAAAATTACAGACCTCTACATGCTTTGTAAGTAGGAAAACCTGCAAAATCGGCAGTGTATCAAATACTTGTTCTCCCCACTGTATGTGTGCTTCATAGATTACTATAGTAAATTTGATTAGGATTTAATATAATCTCTTATTATAAATCTTTTGACTTTCTAACCTTTTAGGTGTGCCTCTTTGAGAAAAACTTATATACACGAATGTTAGATTAATTGTTTGCGAGACTCTAAGCTTTCCAATTATTTCTGCCAATAGTTTTTATCTATTAAACTATTGGCAGAAATAGTTCAACTATTTGGACTCCACAAACTTTTTTGTAAAACAGAAAAAGACACAGCCCATCACCCTACACTGCCTCGCTTAGGGTGTTTGAACCCTAATGCCTCGCTTAGGGTGTTTGAACCCTACACTGCCTCGCTTAGGGTGTTTGAACCCTACACTGCCTCGCTTAGGGTGTTTGAACCCTACACTCCCTCGCTTAGGGTGTTTGAACCCTACACTGCCTCGCTTAGGGTGTTTGAACCCTACACTGCCTCGCTTAGGGTGTTTGAACCCTAATGCCTCGCTTAGGGTGTTTGAACCCTACACTGCCTCGCTTAGGGTGTTTGAACCCTACACTGCCTCGCTTAGGGTGTTTGAACCCTACACTGCCTCGCTTAGGGTGTTTGAACCCTAATGCCTCGCTTAGGGTGTTTGGAACTGAAAACCAAGTACTGGAATACTTCAATTTGGTCCTTGCTTGATTCACACCAGATCAGTTGTTGGACTTGTTTCTGTAAAACCCACATCTGGTTATTGTAAGAACAATAAAATTGAGTGTTGACTTTAACTTGTCTTTTCATTAAAAGCATTCTATTGAGAAGGATCACTTTCTTACTTGAATTACGTGTTACTATCAAATGGAGAGGGAGAAATGAATGCAGCCGTAACTTACATAAACAGGAGAATCTGAAAAATCAAGTACCTTAGGGCTTTTGAGTGATTCAAGCCACTGCTTCCAGAGCACATGTACCGCAGCAGCATTGATTTGAATCATTTCTCATGGTCTTTCTGCAAAAACTATACTCCATGTTTCCCTGATTTCTCTGTCCAGTATACAGTATAGAAACACTACACTCTGTTAAACCTTTAGATATTTTGTTCGCACCGTACTTGAAAAGTCGGTGAGTCGAGTTCCTTGGGGATCGTCGATGGACAGCAGTCTTCAAGTCACGCACACATTTTTGATTGGATATTTTTCTGGCTTCGATTGGGTCATTCAAGAACATTTACTTCTTTATTCCTTAGTATGTCCACTTTAGCTTTGACTGTGTGCTTTCGGTTGTTGTCATGCTGAAAGGTGAATTTTTGTCCTTGTTTCAGCTATCATGCATGCCAGCAGGTTTTCCTCAATTACTTTCCTGTACATTTCTAATCTGTGAAGTGCCCAAATCCCAGATAATGACAAAACTCCCCCAAAACAGGATGTTACCACCACCATGGTTCACAGCAGGGATGCTGTTCTTTGGGTGATGCGATGTTGGGTTTGTCGTTAGTCTGCTCCACCTGCTTTTCCCCTCACTTTTTCTAACAAACAGAAAAATGCTTGGGCCAAATAACGATGAACAACCCACTTATGAATTCTGGTTCTCAAAGTGAATGCTAATAGATAACGATTCATATTGGGCTAAATTCTGACTGTTGATAGATACATTTTATAAAAATATGTTGTTTCGAGTAGTCTATATACAATTTCCCTGAATCTCAGGCAGTAGGCTGAAGCTAGCTTGTTTCTCTTCAGTCAGTGTCAGCTTGCCTTTCTCCCAGATTCTGACCCACAGCAACAACCTACCGTACTTGACAGTAGCAAATATTTACAGGTAAAATCATGAGCGTAATGGTATGCATCTGAGTAATTACCCTAAGGATACTTCCAGAAACACCATGGGTATGTAACCTGAAATACCTCTAAATTAATACTAATTTGAATGCCAATTTATGGTGCCATTGTGCATTATGCTTAAAGTGGTAATGTGTACTTTTTGGAAACTTTTGGTGTCGTTTTAAATGTCTGCCTCCTATAATATAACAATTAAATCTATTACGGTGCTTGAAAATGACAATGAAGTGCTTGTACATAATAGCAGAACAATCTTGAATTTGTCATGACGATGTTTCACCCACCCTGGTGATCTCTTAGAAATACAAATGGTTGGTATCATACAGTACTTTGCCAAAGTTTTAGGCTTCTTTAGAAAATTGTTTAAAGCCTTTTATCTGAGCAGTAAATTGTTTATTTTTTCAAAAAAACACAATGTAACATTGAGGCAAACGCAGAGAATCATTAATAGGATGAGACGTAAACAAAACCAATTGTGTTTTAAAGTCAGTAATTTGTGTTGTCTCCCTATGAATGCAAAACAGTAGCAATTTGCTTTTGGTAGCCTGATGTAAGTAGTCTTGTTGTAAATTCTTCCAAGATTATTTTCCCCAGGGCCCACTTTTCACATTTGAAAAATGTATTGCTAGTTGTTGTTTTTTCACCCCTCAAGTTAACAAAAGTCACAGAACCATGGAGGAATGCTTATGTATTCACGTTTTGGGTGAAAATTAATAGTGATGGTCAGGCAAATCTACATCAACAAGTGGGTGTTTCAAGGTTGAGCACCCTTGTAAACATCAGTTTGAAAGTATAGCCACTGGGTAGTCACATACTGGGTAGTACAGTAGTGGATGGTAAAGGTGGTGTGAGTGAGGGGGTAAATGTGTCCCCCGCTGTATTATAAAGCATTTGGGCCTAGTAGATTCAGTGGAGACATCTGGCCCAGTGCCCAGACATGCCATGTGGTCTTCAGATGGTAGTGGAATGACAGAGGGGTGAGGGGGAGTGCAGCACTCTCCCTTCATTCCCTCCCTCCACACTATTGAGGGGAACAGGAAAGAGTTACGTCCTTGTCTTTCTTTCTTTCGTTTTTATCACCCTTTGCAAGCTGTTATTTCGTTCTGTCTCTTTCTTCTGGACGTATTTCTTTCATGTCCCTCACCTTCGGTGGCTTGTCTGGCAGTTCTGCGTCTATCATCATCGTACCAACTCAGAGCTTTGCAAGCCTCAACAAGGACCACGCATACTTTGTCTTTCTCCTCTTTTCTGCTGATCCCTCCCTCCCTCTCCGGAAGGATATTGCAGACAACTATTTGTTTCCATCAGAGAGGGAGTCTGATCAAGACTAATGAAATCTCCACATGCTGCCAGTCTTTGCATACACTAACTGTAGAAAGATTTGGTTTGGATTTGGTGGAAGCTAGTACATAGGCTTACATTTTGGGAGCGGAATTTGTATCATATGCTGATGTTAATAGTATTGGGTCCTAGCTGAAATTAAGTGATAGTCTTCACATTTTTTGAGGACGTCTGTTGCACTTGTCTTCTAGTTTGTTCTCGTAGTTACCCCAGCTGCATCTCTACGGACTGGTCTCCTGACTCAGTCTGTCCTGGTCGTGGGAAAGACTGAAATTACATCGCTCTCATGGTGGACTATTTTGGTCTCTCAGAGAGAGTGGCAGAGGGCAGCAGGTTTCAGACTGAGATCTGTTAAATCAGGAGTACCCCAGAAACACGCAGGTTGAAGGTGCCCTGTCCACAGACCAACACACTTTTACTGTTTATGTTTATCAGGAGCTAGGTGCTGAAGAATGTTATGTGCCACGGCAACAGGTGAGTGTGTCTACATCCCAGACTCCGGCTAGGTGTGTGGGGGAACCGATTGTTTTTTATGTACCTGGACTCTCGTAATGTGGGACTGGAAGACTAACAATGTATTAAGTTTAAAAGAGAAACCTAAATGTAGTTTTCTTGATAGACTTTCTGTATGTTTGTGGAAATAGATTATTACTTAGGATATATGTCAAACTAAGGTTTAGCTGCATACTTCAGCTGTCAGCATAGTCTACTATTGCTACTGCCAATTTACTATTACTATAGTAATGGAGTCTCAACTGTCGTATGTTGTACCTGATGCAGGACACTGGACCCCAGTAGTTGAAGTGTTGGTACCAGGGTCATAGCTGATGGATAGCAGTGTTTCAATGTGTTTGACTTGTTGAGTTAGCTAACACATAAAGGGGTAATCCACCCAAAACCACACATTGCTATGATATACATACTTAAATAAAGAAAATATATATGACAACAATATTTGTTGTGAACATTTAAAAATGTTCTGGTAATAATAAGTAAGCAACCGACATGTGAAATTGACTAAAAAAAGACTCACTCACTGTAAATTTTAACCTCAGTGGCTAGGTTGTTAGAAAATAAATCAACCCAATAATACAAAATGAATAACACTCGCCCAGCAGACATGTTCGCTAATTGTGTTTAGGTTATTGTGCTGCGTCATGCAGTTGCTAAGCTAATAGTCACAAAGTTCTTGTAGGGACCCAAGCTACGTTTTGTGAAATTAATTGACGTATTCTAGACATAAGAGATGCATTGATATGTCGGCCAGAAATCAGTTCTGTCTTGCTTGCGATCTGTAGCACTTTTAACCCCAACATTGCTCACCATTGCCCCCAGTGGCCAACTTTCTCGACATTCTCCACCTGGACAAGTGTCTAATATAGACATGGAGTTGATGTGAACTGTCTTGCCCCAGTGGTGAATCTGGTGTGATCTGGCTGGCCCTCTAAAGTGGAGCCTTGGTTATGGAGCTGATCTGAGGGGGTCTGGACGGCGAAGCGCCTGGTCTGAAGTGATGAGAGAGACGTTTGTGTCCCGGGGCGAGGCACGAGCAGCAATGTGTGGCATCTGTCTAGTTTAAATTTAGTGTAACTGAAGCTACCACTGGCCTGGTTGCGCTGTATCAACATGCCGGGGGGGGGGGGGGTCGGGGGGGTTACACCAGAGAGAATGTCGTAGAACTCTTTCATTTTTTTTCTCTCTTCCTCTGTGCCCTCTTTTAAGAGGTGGGGCATAGCTGTATTGCACTGGGCTCAGTAAGAGCTGCTGCTGGATCCGAGTTTATTTTAGGCTGTGCCTCAAAGCCATGTTTCAGTCAAGGCTAATCCCCAGTATTGGCACCCCTATCTGCCCTCTGCTCAACAGAAATTCATTCGGGTTTAATATATTTGATTTAAAGTTACCAATGATTTTTAAATATGCACAAAGTTACATTTCTTTTGAAAATGTGGGGGAAATTTTATGAGCATAAATCTTATTTCAATATGATGTGATGTCTGTGGCCGGTTGATGAGTAACATTTTGTCGTGAGGGAAAACTATGCTACCTACATTTCTATTTAGTTGATTTGCATAACGTCATGACGCGAGCTCTATACCTATCTGTTGAGTGTTTTGTGGAGAGGGGCTTTTGGTCATTAAAGTGAAATAGCCTTGACAAACCTAATGTGAAATGTAAATGTCAGATTGTGTATCTGTCTTCTGGCAATGGGCTTGTGGGTGTACAGAGAATCTCAGTGAGTGAGCACGGGTTCCCTTCCACTCACAAGCCTCCAGGCAGAGGCAGCATGGCTGTATCTCCACCCAGGGACATTGCATTTCCTTCCCCTTCTCACGGTCCCTAAGGTCATCCTCCCCCCCTCCATGGTTGCTCAATTTACTTTGAGGGCCATCGGCTTACTTCTGCTGTTACAGTTGTGGAATTAATCAGAACGGAGAAAGGGTCTGTGTCTGACTTGGGAGGAGAGAGGAATATTACATACAGTGTTGTGATGATGTAAGAGAATGTCAGATTTATACTTTAAGGTGAATAAAATATAATCATGAAATAATTTTCTCACAGTCACTGGCCTTGGCTGAGGCAGAATTTCAGGGATGATGAGAAGCTGGTCACTCATCTACTGAGCTTCACCTTCCAAGTTTTTTTCTCCAACTAACTGTATACATACCAATCAGTTGTTAACAGTCTATTTATAGCAGGCCCAGATTGTTGTCAAACTTTAGTGTGATTACTGAGCACAGTGTGTGTGGAGCCACCACACACTGTTTTTGTAGTTTGGTAGTTCGATAAAGGAACCATTCAGTCCAGTCTTTCTGCACTTTTCCCAAAACTCACACTTTCCAAATGTCAACCCAGATTTATTTTTCGCCTTTTCGCTCTCACCCTCACGCATGTAGAGGTTTTTCTCTCTTTTTCATTCACTCACTCACTCACTCACTCACTCACTCAGTCATTATAAGCACACGCAAGCACTCACACCCGCTTGCTCTTTCTCTCCCCCTCTCTCTCACTCAACTGTTCCCGCTCTCTCCTCGCTTTTCTCTCCGTAGCACCCCCCCCCCCACTCTCTGGATCAGGCACATGCACAGTCTGCCTGGATAGGCAGATTGTTTAAATGTCACCCTGGGTGTGCTGTGAGCGGAGTAGTAACCACTGATGTTATCTATCTGCCCTGGGTTACTCCAAGCCGCTACGCTGTGTTAGCTTCACTATAGCGTTTGCGGTTCAAAGGACAATGATCTTATGCACTATAGAATGGGCTTAGCAGCCATCCTAAAAAACTGTGGATACAGCCTGGGCAGTTGGAGAGTAACTGTTATGAAGTCTATCAATGCATAGCCACTTGGTCTATCAGCAATCGGTTGAATACAACCTAGTAATGTGAAAATAAAAATATCTAGGCCTAGCTAATGTAGAATTCCTGGAAAAGGGTTTCATATGTGATATCTGATATTAAACTGCAAACGTGAGATGAGTTTAAAGCAATAGTAGGCTTTATGAAAAAGGCTTTGTCTGTGAACCCATTGCATCAGGGGTTAATTCATTCAGATGGCCACTGGGTCACTCTGTTGTTTATTTTATAATGTTATCACAGCATGAGATGCTTAGAGAGCTTTATTTAGCTACCAAACATGTAAGCATTGGCTTAGCCTGCCTTCGTCTTAATTGGGCCTTGACGGACGTATAGGGGCAGCTTCAGGTTCAGTGTTGGTGATGTAATGTGTGCTGGAATACATTGCGTTGGCCTAATAACCTAATCGTCAGTTGGTTGTAGAAGGTGCCAGATGTTCCGTTTCATAGCTTTCGGGTCTCAGGCAGTCTAAGATTATTTGCCCTCCACAATTAGCAATAACAACAGAAAACTAAGTGCTTACAGTTTGCTATCCTGTCAAAGCTGTGATCAAATAAATGATGTAAAATAGTAGGATATACCATATATAAGGACTACTGTATTGCAAGTATAACTGGCAGTTTTACAGCCCATCATGAAATTATTTCCAATTGTGTTGCAATTGTCTATGTCCGTAGCATTTTATTCCGGCCTCCTGTCTTAGACACATAGCTTACATCCAGAGGCATGGGAGGCACCCCCCATAGTCAGGCTTGATGTCCACAGGTGTAGGCCGAGCCAGCCTTACTAACAAAAGAATACAGGGAGGTATGTGAGCCATGTGCGTCACGGCCTCTGTGTTTAGAAATGGGGACAGGCGGCCAGGCAGGCAGGCATCTCGGTGCTTGGAAAGGAGAATCGTAAAGGAAGGAGTTACATGGGTCATTCGTTCAGATGAACCAGGACTCAGTGTTGTCTGACCATGATGGATTCAGACCATTATAATTATCATAGTTATTCAACAATGTGTAATTGTGTTATTACAGGCTATAATAATTGGGCAATTTTCTCATTTGAAAGCTGCAAAACATTGATGGTAGATGATGGCCCATTGCTGCAGTAATTGTATGCATTTTGGACTTGAGATGTACTGTTTTTAATGTTATTTGAAACTGGGTTTGAGGCTATTGTTGCTTATATTTTCAACTCCTGCTTCAGTCAATGTGAATCCCCCGGTGTTTCTGCATTAGCAGGTCTAGATGAGCAGAAAGAAGAGCCAGGACCTTTACAAAGCTCCCTGTGGGGAGGGGGGTGTAAACAGAGATGTGTTTCTAATCAACCTACCTGGACAAACAAAGGAAGCCCAGGGTTACTGCCGTTCACTCCAACCCTGTGTGGTGATGGGGCAGGTGGGTCTGGAGGATTACGTATGCACACACACACACACGAGGGCTTTGTATTCATTTTTAACCAACAAAAAATATATAAAATTGTTTAATAATTATCCTTCAATTTACAGTTGGATGGCTAACTCATTGGAGAAACCATCTGTGCAGGCTAAAACAGCCTATGATGTCTAAATATCTGATTCTCTTTGGACAAAAGAGTATGACATTGTTCCAGCGTCTAGCTGGGAATTCAACAGCTAACAAGCATTTGGCCTCAGTTGATAATAATAAAAGAATTGCATGTCAGCTTGAAACTGAACTGATTAAGCTGAACAGTTTGGTCGTGGCGTACTAAAAAAAGTTCCCAGTGCCCAAGGGCAGTGAGGGGGACATCGGCCTTTGTATGCTGCTAACCTTTGGACAGAAAATTAAACTGTTGTCATGGCCCCAGAAAAGTGTTTTAGCCAGGTGTCTTGATCAAGTACAAAACCTAAAAGCATGTAGTGAATGACAGTCAGACCGTTTTAGCAATATCAAAGAGAGTTGGATGTCATTTGCTTTCCTTTACGAGAAGTCAGCATGTGTTTTCTATTGGTGTATGTCACACACACCTGCGCCACACATACACCCACCCACATGCACACACCCAGAAAAAGTCACCCACAGATCAGTACCATGGACAGCAAAATTATATTTAGCTTTCTGTTGATTGGAGCAAATTGTATTTTTTTTTGGTGCTATCTTTAGTTGTCCCTGTATTCTAGTATATCTGATCGCATGTCAGCTTGAAACTGAACTGATTAAGCTGAACAGTTAGGTCATGGCGTACTAAAAAAAGTTGTAAGAGAAATATGTTGCATTTGAAACTATGATGTAATAGCCAATGCAAATGTGGTTTTCTTTGACAAAAACATTAATTCGTTAGCTGTGCTGTTGTAGGTCATAACTGTGTGTTACATCATACATCATGCCATGTAACTAACGTATGGTTGAATATACTCTGTCACTGTGTGACTGTTGTTTTGTTGTCTTCATCCATGTGGGCAGATTAAGTAACAGGTTATAGAACAAAAAGGTTGTAACATAGATGTTTTCCTAACTTGGCTTCCCCAGTGGTTTTTACCCACGCAGCACCACTGTTGCCCAGGCGCTGCAAAGAGTAAAAGAAAGAACAGCAAATTGTGAGAGAGATTCCTGGTAGACCATGAGGAGAAGAGAACCTGGGCTGAGGGAGGGGAGGACAAGTGCTGTGTGCCGACAGGCCAGTCTTTCTTACTGTCCCCTTGTGACAGTCCAGAGAGGACAGCTTTTCAAGTGCCTGTCAGATTGAAATGCAAAGATATACAACAAATAGAACAGAGGCCTGTTCATGTAATGCTTTGTCTGATCTATTTATTACATTTCTGTGCATTTAATCGTACACACATGGCAAAATCCAGGTAGATGAACCATACACAGAGCTCCAGAGAGAGGGTGACGTTGGATACTTCTGAGCTGGGGTTGCCCGTCCGGTTGATTAGGTTTGGGAGAACACAAAATGGCAGAGGATCATGGCGTGTGTCAGGGATAGACCTATGTTACATCACCTATAGAAAACCTCTCCAACTTTATTGCTTGGCGATTTTCAGCTTAGGAAGCAGCAAAGCTTCTTAGGACTCTTTATTTAACCGGATCGTCAGTCTGATGTGTGGGCACCTCAGTTTTATGACGCACTCTGTTTGCTTACTTTCAGGACAGAACAGTTGGAGGGAAAATGAGAGGAGCCAAGGCCTCCGGCCCGACCCGGGCTGGCGTAGAGTAGGGCAGCTGGGCTTTCCATTCACTAGAAATGGCTGGTTAGATTACGAGATGTTCTGAGAGATGGAGGCTCTCATCTCATTTGACGTCATCTTGTTCCCAGGAAGGAGTACATCTTCAGTGGGCTGAGTCACGTCTCATATGAGGCTCCGTATGAGGGGCGAGAAGGGGGACAGGAGGAATGTAATGACAGCATGTGGACGTTGTGGTCCTTATTCCGGAATAAGAGGCCTGTAGTCATGTTGACCTGCTGTCCTAGACCAGTCTGATGCACATGCAACTCATGCTCATTGGCCATTGTGTTGTGGAGGTAGCACAGTGGTGACAGGTTTGACAGGCCCCAATCGCTCTGTTATTGTGATGCCATTGCCTTTGCTTCAGTGTCCCACAGCTTGGCAGATTGGCAGATTGGAGTGCAATCAGATTGACTTCAACCCTGATTTTGAGTGTGTGTCTGACGTGTTAGTAAGTACATTGTGTTAGTAATTGCATGTTTTTTTTCTTCCAAGTTGCATTATGGCAGAGCATGGACATGCCAAATGTTGTCAATGAGCGAGATTACCTTTATTATTATAAGGTCTAAAAACTGATCTAATAATTGTAATAAAAAGAAAAGAACAACTATAACAATACAGACTATGGAGGGTTTTACACACATACAAACTACTCAGCATTACAGTGTTATACTGCTCCAGAATATAACATCTTGTTTTAGAAACATTTGAAATCCTACAAATCTGATTCATAGTGAAGAAGTTGCATTGCACGCACACTGACGTTCTCACCATGAAACCAGGTCAGTGAATCATTGTAAGACATTTTATTCTAATCATATGAAATGAAAAACAAGCTATTGTCACAGGAAAATGAAAATGATTAGAATCATGACAAATATTCAGTTTGGACACAAGTCTATTTAGAGGGAATTTAAGGCATGCCAAAAATCTGATTATTTCTTTAAAAAGAAACTCCCGATAAAAATTTGAAATCTGCACTGTCTACGCACTTTTTAATACATTTGTGATGATTTAGATTGATTTCCAAGCAATTTTCCAAGCTAACCCTTTATTGACAGTGGATAGGGCTCAAGCAGAGTTGGTAAGTGAGCTCCGAGTTGCTGAGTGTCCACATTAACTAACATGGTCCACACACACTGTGACTTTTTTAAGGAAGTACGTCACTCCCTCTTCCTTAGATGGTTAAAAAGAGTTGTTCTAGGCCCTGAAAAGATTGTATAGCTACAACATTGAGATTGTCAGCGGCCTGCATGGTTATGGCATCGCGAGGCATGTGAGAAAGTGGTGCTAACAGCTGAGTCTATCACCGGGGCCAAACTCCCTGTCATCCTGGACACCAAGCGGTGTAAAAGGAAGGTCCTAAAATAGACAGTAACCTCTGCCACCCAAGCTACAGACCTCTCTGTACCACAATACCAGTGCCATAAGTCTGTAACCCAGCAGGACCCTACACAGCTTTTAACCCCAAGCAATAAGACCGTTAAACAAGACCAACCAAGTGATTATCAGATTGCTACCAGGGTCTGACTGGCAACATGCACACATACACGACGTTACCCGCTAACCCACACCCGCCCATGTACGGTCCAGCACACAGAGACACGTCCATGCCTAACCAACGCTCATACGTTGCTGCTGCTTCTCTTTCTTATCCATCCTCTGCTTACCCTACGTATACGTGCATTAGGGTTGTCCCTGACTGGAAAGTCCAGTGGACAGGCGGAAATCAGACAGGTGTTATACAACTGTATGTATAATCTATACAGGAACACTCGGTCGACAAACACCCTATTGACCCAGCCATCGACCAGAGGACTAAAAGGGGGTCATCCCTGATGTACATGAACCTTATTGACCCCGGGCCCCCGGTAAAGAGTCGAGGTACTTTTAGCCGTATCATTTGGGTTGTGTTAGGGTTTTAGGCTGATTCGTAGTGGTTTTCAAATCTGTAGGAAGTACATTTTGAAATGCATCATAAGGTTATTGGGAAGGTGAGAAAAATATCAAGGAAAATCCTCTTATGTTTAGAAATGAACATCATTGTTTGTCGTTTCGTCCACTTCTTTGTAAGGAAACCACCAGCTTTTTCTTGGCTTGGCGTGTGCTTCTGGTCGTTGTCACGCTGAAATCTTCGCTCCGAGTCTGAGGTCTTGTGCATTCTGGATCAGGTTTTCTTTAAGGACCTCCCTGTATTTTGATCCATTCATCCTTCTCTCAATCCTGGTCTCCTGTTTACTAGTCTCCCATTTCCTGCAGCTGAGAAGCATCCCCATGGGAAGATGCTCCCACCACCATACTTCAGTATAGGAATGGTATTATTAGTGTTATAGCTTCTAGCACTGACTGTTGAAACTTGTTAAGGAACCAGTCAAAGTGAATGTTGTCTGCCAGATGCTATGGGGAGCTAGACTGACACGCGTATGACTATCTTGCCTGATAGCAATGCTTTAGTCAGTGTATCCTCCCACACACTGCACACCATGCCTCTGCTAATGTGTGTGCGTTCTGTCCTTCCTCTGAGGGCTCAGGGGGTGGAGCGGCATAGTGGGGCAGGCCCTTAACATGTTCTCTTGTCCTTCTACACGCACCCAAGCATGCACGCATTCTCACACACACACACACACACACACACTCTGTCCATCGCGTCAGTCAGATGCTGTCTGTCTCTGTCGTCACAGGATATAGCAGCCTTGTGACACTGACAGGCAGGCAGGGCCAGTGTGGAGTGGCTAAAAATAAACCGACCGCGGCTGCTGGGGAGGAGAGGGAGGGAGGGAGTGAGAGGGGGAGCAGAGAAGAGGCATCCAGTAAACTCTTCCTCTACTAAAATATATTTTTTGTTTACAGACTCTGATTGTTTTCTGTTCATTTTAAGGTTTAGAAGGCTGTGGTGTCTCATCTCAAGATGTTTTCACTGGCTTTTTTTGCTTTTCGTTTCTTGTTTTGTTTTTGAGGAACAAACCTTTTTGAAAAAAAAAGAAAGTGTTTTGCAATATAACAACAGTTTCCCCACCCCTATTGACTATAACAGTGGTTCCCAACCAGGGGTGCTTGGCCTATCCACAGGGGATACTATTTGAGCAGACTCATCAGAACATAAGCTTACTGTGAAATCAATTTACATTTCAGACGTTTGACAGATGCTGTTATCCAAAACATCTTATGGTTTGTAAAATGCACACGGGGGGACTGAACAGGCAGGGAAAATGTCATTCTGTGGTACTGTAGTCCAGAAAGGTTTGGAACCACTGCTCTATGACATGAGCTTAGGGCTGTTAATGCTATGAATTATGAGAACATTCGGTCTGGCTATTTAACTATACAGAGCACAGAACAACTAGGCCTATGTAAAGTGATTTCCTTTTCCACAATGGTGGTTCAATTGAGCTGTACTCTCACAAATGTACCAAGGTTCATCATTGTAATTTCTCTGAAGCTCTGTACTAAGGCCCAATGTTGAACAGAACGTGCCAGTAGTGCAATCCTGGTGTCTCCTGTTTGACATGCCGTGTCCAGGGGCGTGGAGTTACACTGTGTACAGTGTGGCTGTCCCCGTTAGCTGCAACTAGTTTATCAATAATTTCTAACAGAGTGGCAATGTTGGTGTGGGTGGACAAAAGGTTATTGTCTGAGAGCCACCTATCCTGTTGTGTGTGTGTGTGTGGCCAGACAATCTCTGAGGCAGGGACAGTGTATTAATAGAGTGCTGGTGCTGCCATGATGACAGGCGAGAGCAGGCTCCGTTGTGTGAATTTGTTTCATGACAAGCAATGCTCATCGGTTATCCCTCTTGGAACCATGCCTGTTTTCTTTCTTCTCGTCTAACTATCCACACACCTCATGTGCCCTCTGCGCCTCTGTACTGTAGAACTATGTCCAGAATGAAGGTAACCATCCTATCACTGTAATGCACTTATTGTTCAGGGTCATCCCTCAATGACTGTCAAGCTCTAGCAACTCCCGTCGTCATTGCAGGGCAGGTTGTTTTTCTCTTAGGAGGCATGTCCCGATCTCCCAATCTCCCGGACCTGTTGGAAGTTACTGTGAAAAGACAAAGTTGAAATGTCTAATAGAACATTATTAATTATTCATCATTACTTTAAAGTGTATAAATGGTTAATTCGTAGATTTACCTCTGTTGTCAAAATCAGCAAAATTATGATTATAATAAATAAAAGTTTTCTTACTTTAAAGGTTGTCTGAAGGTTTTTTGGGATGTTGTTTTATATGATTTTTTTTTACATTATTCAATGGACATATTGTGACCTTAGATTTCTTGTTTCCTGCGTTCCTCATAAAAGTTGTCAACCAAAAGGAAACAGACTGACTCATGGATAAAAAAGATTATTCAACTGTGTATACATTTTTTAATTTTACTAATAAAATTAGATACTGCATTTTGTACTGAACAAAGAAATTAACACAACACCTAAAATAAGAGAACAGATATTGTCCATACTCAGAAAAAGCTGATTTCTTTATAATTGTCTGCATAATTTTTTTTCATTGCCAAGATATTCCATGGACATTACTAGAGCTGTATCAGTTATTCCACAATTGCCTGATCGCGATTATTTGAGCCGGATTGCAATAGTTTTTATAACAACGATCATTTGCACAACATTTTGATTCCTAAATCAAATTTTCCATCAGTCAGGATGTCCAGGGCATGGATGGAGAGGAGCGTTTGACAGCTCTGCAGAAAAGTTCTAGGCGCAGATCATTTACTGAAATGATTTGCTTCAGTATGTCTACACCTAGTTTAGAGTGGTTCTGCACCAATGCTCCGTTGTGTCATTTCGCATTTGTGTTTTTAATAGACACGTTTCAGTCGCTTTTTTATCGCATCAATTCTGATCGACAAAACAGCAAACCGTGTTTGTCTATTAATGCAACATGTGTAAACTATTTTTACTAATATTGTAAGTCGAATTTGTAATTTCCATCCATATTTCATAATTAGATAATGTGCATTAAAATGCATGGATAGAAATATCTGCTGTCCCATTGCACATTGTTTGAAAATAAAATGAATCGTCCTGGTATACCTTTTAACTGAATTCATTGATATAATATTTGCAGCAGAGCGGGAGGTGAAACGTCACAATGCTCGGGAAAAAGTAATTGTCATTGTTTAGAGCAATCATTAACAACATTGATTTAATGGTAGTTCCAAAGCCGAACACAACTACACCACCCTGGGTGCATTTTGGGTTTAAGCTAAATTAAAGAGGTGAGCCCAATAATTTGGAGGAGGCAAATTGCCGAATTTGCACCAAATAGCTGGCATACAATTTACGAGATAAACAATTAAATCTTTCATCACCATTACTTGTCATGAATTTCATAATCGTGACAGGCTGACAGCCCTAGACATGACAGGTGTGGCGTATCAAAAGGTTTAGGGAAGCTCATCCTCGTGCTCGCAGTCCTCACCGGGTTCTTTACATGACTGTAGTTTGGAGCCTTAACCCACTTCAGTCGGCAAATGCTCACCATTGATGGCCACTGGCATGTTGGAGACGTTTGCTCTTCAAGGATGAATTCCAGTGTACCAGTCAGATGGCAGACAGTGTGAATAGCATCGTGTGGGCATGCGGTTTGCTGATGTCACCATTTTGAGTCCAGTGGTGGTGGTTGTGTGGTTTTACTATGGGCAGGCATAAGCTACTAACAACAAACACAATAGCATTTTATCAATGGTGTCATCATGTACAGCAACACGTTCCAGTTCCCACCAATATCCAGCAACTTTGCACATCCCTTGCAGGGTGGTGGGACGGCACATTGTCCATAGAGGTGATCAGGTTCTTAACAGGACACTTGATGCAAATGTGCGCTTCTTGTGCCGGCACCATAATGGGACGCTGCATTCTGTGTTCATCTCTATGTACCAACCGAGCAATAAAGAAAGGAAACAGTTGAGAATGTAGATACAACTGTTTAAAGAGGATTTGAGGATAACTTTAAAACGCTATAAATGACCAACCATTTAAACTACTTTAAATTACTTGGTCGTATTGCCTTAAAGAACTAACAAATCACTATAAAACATAAAGAGCAGTATAACTTGGCCTTGGTTGTAAACAAATATATAACAGTTTTGATAGTGGTAGAGTGACTCCATAATCACATGACCTTTCCCAGTCTGGCAGATACTGGGGCCCAATAGGACTTGGTTTTGCCTGGGTCTTATCACTCTCCTGGCATTGCAATGGCACTTGGACCTTGGAAGAATAAAGCTTAACAAAATGTATCAGGCTATGACCTGTTTTAATGTTGCAATTGTTTATTAATCTTAGAGGAAAAGGCCTCTTTAATGTATAATTATTAAATTCAACTTAATTGAAATGCATTCACATGTACATCCAGATCCCGAGTACACAGCTCTGGAAAAAATGAAGAGATCACTGCACCATTTTTCTTTCCTTTCCAAAAAAGTTGAAAAGGAAAGTTTTGAGTGAGGAACAGAAGCGTTCAATTTGTCTCTTAATTGTAACCCTTCTTTTGCTTTTTGGGAAAGGAAAGCAAAAGGCGCTGTGGACTCGTAATTCTTTCCAGAGCTGTGTACTCCTCCTCATATATTACAGAACGGCATTAAATATTCTGCAGAGCACTTTATTGATTATTATCTGTTTATGTCCCCCCCTCAGATCTGGAGCCAGATGACAACACTTCATTCTACATCCTGAATGTGGGCCAGCCCCAGTCTGTGGTCAACAACCAGTCCATGGGCCTTCAGTCACGCCATGGCAGCATGCAGACTCACACTCACACCCAGGTCATCAACTCCTCCCCCCATCAGCGCCTGCAGTCTCACAAGGTGTACGACCCCAACTACCAGGTTCAGGACAATGTCGGTACTAACAAATACAGCCCTGTGTCTGGGGGGCCTCCCAAGGCCTTTGAGTGTCCCAGTATCCAGATCACCTCTATCTCTCCCAGCTGTCAGCAGGAGATGGACGCTAACGAAGATGATCTTAGGGGTAATAATCGGGACTATCACCATGGCGATCGCCCCCTGTCCAGGGACCACCTTTACCTGCCCTTAGACCACTCTTACCGGGACTCGTCTCTAAGCCCGTCCCCCTGCAGCTCCTTGTCCTCCAGGAGCTGGTTCTCCGATGCTTCGTCCTGCGAGTCCTTCTCCCATGTGTACGACGATGTCGAGTCAGAGCTGAACGAGGCGGCCGCAAGGTTTACCCTGGGGTCGCCCCACACCTCCCCAGGCTGCTCCCCTCAGACTGGAATCCAGGAGGAGGGGCCCTGGGCTGGGCAACAGCACCACAATCCTGCCTTCCACCACTCCCACTCCCTGTCCCCCCGTGCCTCCCCCAACCACTCCCCGCGCACTTCCGTCACAGATGAGAACTGGCTGAGCCCGCGCCCACCGTCCCGTCCCTCTTCACGGCCCACCTCACCTTGTGGGAAAAGACGCCACTCTAGTGCAGACATCTGCTACCCGGGGGCCAGTGTGTCCCCCAATCACTCTCCGACCCCCACCCCCCAGCCGTCCCCCAGGGGCAGCGTGACAGAGGACACATGGATCGGAAGCCCTTCTATGGGCATGTCCCCGTTCCAGTGCTGCCCTTCTGAGGCAGACATTCCCTCCAAGACTAGGAAGACATCCCAGGACCAGACAGGCTCCATCGGGGTGAAGGGGGACCGAAGCCTGGACGACTCTGGGAACATGTCCCCACTCCTAGACTCTCCCTCAGAGGACACGCTCCACTCCCTGAAGAAGGACGGGGCGGGAGAACAGTTCCTCGCAGTGCCTTCGCACTTCACATGGAACAAACCCAAACCAGGACACACACCCATCTTCAGGTACCTTAGTGCCTACACCTGGCCTTTCTTTTACAACTCAACGTGTTAAATGAAAACTTGTTACCAAAGCGTAATTTATTGACTAGGATTGACAGTCATCGTCGGTGGTGATATTATCATACTGTCACAAGCAATGTTTTGGCAAATCTTGCACACATTTGTTATATAATCATATATCCAATATGGTCAAAGTGTTTTTTAATGGCCTTGAATTGCGTGGCGGGCATACATTCCTGCTAGGAGCACTTTCAGTAAGCAGGTACAACAATAAATGAGGATGCTGGACAAAAGATTACCAGCTCACATATCAGATGACCATTATTTATAACCATTATTTATTTTATCTTATTACTGAAAACATTGGCTTAGACAAAAACGAATGTACATGTAACAGCCAAGACTGCAGAGGCCAAGACAAGCGTGTCTTCCCAGTAAACCTCAGGTTTTAGTACCTAACTGCCAAGTAGATTGTATCTGTATCTGAATAGGGACGCGTCATCTTTCATGACCACCAACCTACGACTCTATTTACAAATTGCTCCAAATGCAGCAGACAGTATTCATGTCTTTTGAATCTGAATAATATAGGATACTCTGTCATTCATGTAGGGTACTCCTAATATATACTGTCAAAATATTTTAAAGATTGGCCCTAATAAAACAGTTTTGCCTAGTCCTTTTTCTGAAGAATGATATGTTTATGGCTACATTCTCTTATTGCCACAGAAAAAATACGGAAATGTAATTTATATTAGCCTACCGGATTTTTTTTTGACTTTGCCTCCTACTCTTAAATTCCCTTGAGTCATGCAGTTTCATACTTAAACTTTTCAAATTAAATCTGAACTTTAGCATATAGACCTTAACAAAAATGACAAAAAAATGACCTTAACAAAAATAACCCTTTTTTTAAATGAATAACTTGTGGTGTGTGCTGCTATATCCGGTACACATACAACACTACAGTATGGGTTTGTTTACACACCCAAAATATATGTATGACATTTTTTTTAATAAGAGAATCACTTTTTGGCAGTGAGATGCTTAGAATGACCGCAACAGAATTGCCCTTTGTACAAGAGTCTTTTCACACTTGAAATATAGGTTACTGGGAAGGCTTGTTTAGACCCACATGGGCTGAAAAAGTTTATGAGCCAGCGTCACGAGGGGTTCTTGTCTGAAGTAGCACAGTCTAACATAGTTGTATTGCTTGCAGGGGGAAAGCACCACAACACACACACAAATTAAATGGAAACTGGCACAGTCAGTTGTATTTAACCCCCTTTCTTTTACCCCACATTTACAAAAACATATTAGTCATTTAGCAGAAGGTCTTGTCCAGAGCAACCGTTGCTCTTAAGAGCCGTAGCTAGATGGGACATCTACCTATCTCAGTACTAGTAAGTACACCTTTCTCAGTGAAGTTGCACTCAGCTAAGTCAGTGCTAGAAGGAAGAGAGATAAAAGCATATTACAAGCTTTAGTTCTCAAAATGCACAATAAACAACAATTATGTGAACCCTACATGCTTTGTCTTATCGACTTAATATAAAATCTATTTAATTGACATGTTGTGTCAATCTATACAAAAAACCCCATGTCCAAGGGGATTACCTTTTTCCGGTTTTTACAAAAGTATATCTGACATCCTGGGTCAATAAGTATTCATCCCTTTTGTTATTGTAAACCTTTCAGGGGTAGATATTTTGTAAAAAGAAAAATCACATAATAAGTTGCATGGTCTCACTATGCATATTAAAAGTGGGTAATATGATTACCTAATCTCTGTGCTCAGCACAAACAATTATCTGTAAGGCCAATTGTCAAGTAATGAATTTCATGCACATATTCAAGCACAAAGACCAGGAAGATTTTTCACAAAGAATAGCAACTATTGGTAGATGGTTTAACAATCCTGAATATCTGTTTTAGCAAGGTGAAGTGATTATCTAAGTTCTGGATGCTGTATAATAAGGAGAAATCAGTTGTTGCTGACCAAGACGACATTGAATGTTCCTGTGTGGCCTGGTTTTAACTTGAACTGCCTTGAGTGGTAAGACTTAAATGGCTGTCTAGCATTCATCAAAAATAAACTTTGACAGAGCGTGAAGATTTTTTTTTTTTATAGCATGCTGGGCAAATATTGCGCAATCCAGCTTTGCAAAGAGACTACAGCTGTAGGTGCTCCTGAAGGCTAATCTGTCATGTATTAATTCAGAGGGTTGAATACCTATCAAAAGCCTGTACATTATTGTTTTATCATTCCTTAATCTTTGACATATTATACAAATGTTCTTCCACTTTGACATTATGTTTTGTCTAAGTCTGTAATCCCCTTTTGTAATGCAACAAATCGTGACAAAGGTAAAGGGGGTAATTCTCTTGATCCTCACGACACACTGACTTCTATCTGACTGACTGGGGTGTAGACTGGAGACAAATGTGTCTTGTACTCTGTGCTCACGGATCTCTGTTCTCCCAATGTGTTTGACAGATGAAGGCATGGCCTTGTTTGTGTGCACTGGCCCCTAGCACTATAAACCAGCACAGGGCACATATGGCAGAGGGACCACACCATCGCTGTGTAGTCCAGCCATCCTCCTGAAACACCCCTGATCACAGCCTTGACTATTCATTCACACACATGGAATATCACCCACAAAGGAGTCGACATTGTAACCTGTTTAAATTGACCAGAATCATTGGTTTTATCTAATGTAACTTTATTGCTGTTGTGGTCCATTTCAGTGATACAATAGTATATGTGAATTAGATACACCACAATAAAATGGTTTAGGTCTTTAGTGCTACAGTAGGCTTCAAGTGTTGGATTTAGAAAGTGCTATACTGTAAACCGGGCTGTCTCCAGTCTGCTGTAGAAGGTTCTGGAACTGCTCCACTCAGTTTCTGTGAGATTTTCTGCTGAACAGATGGTCCAGGTGTATATCTGCTGGGTGGATGTCAATGTTCTGTGGTTAGTCAAGTAGGGCCCTATAAAATCTGTTTTCTGTGATTCTGTTTTATATTCAAACAACAAAAGATAAATAAAAGACATTCTGAGGTTTATTTTAATAAGTGCTTTTATAAAAGTGCTCGTACAATACAGTGCAACTAGTAAACATACTTAAATTACATTTCATTTTTGGAGGTGGAGCTGGCAGAGCGAGCTCTTATTTTCAAACTTTTCAAACTCTCCTGAGTATTTCAAACAATGCGTTCACTGTGGCACTGAGTAGTTTTTTCGGCACAAAAGGATCACTTGTACATTACAGTTGCGAGGGACAATATTTTGTGCTTGGATTTATAACACAGTCCCTCCAAAGATATTGCGCATAAGCAGATTAACAACAATAATAACATCAAAATATGTTTTTTTTTACATTAGTAATGTTCTCTACATTAACTTACGTAAGCTCTAACCATTTGTCAATGCTCCACCTTATATTCCTTAGTATTATTGAAATAGTAGTTTTGTTTTGTTTACATTTTTCCAACATAGTTTTTCCTTTGAAAATGTACTGAATACACATTATATATACTCCGCAGACCTTTATTTTGAAGGCACAATAAGATAATTAGAAGTCCCACTGTTGCTGCCAAATATATTTTGACTCTTTTTGTTTTAGTAAACAACGATGTCGTAATTTTTGGGCGGAGCCGAACTGGTGGCAGAAAGTGACAGTAACCTCTTCACAAAATATAGCAATATGGATCATTTGGACACCTTTGCCAATTATTTTGTAAAGTAAATATCATATCACGGATATAATATTACCGTATATCCCATTCATTCATTAAATGCTTGCATAAATACTGAGTGATGTTAGCTAAACTGTCTAAGTATGAGCAATTTGGTTTATTTGCATGCTAATTCTGCTTATACACTAGCTAATGTTGCTAACATTGGTCCATGGTGTTCCATTGTGAAATATCCTACTAAGAATGCCAGCTTTATGGTTGCTGCTGTTACTAATTTATCGCTATTATTTCTATATCATTGATTTTGCCTGTGTGTGATAAACAGTGGACAAAACCTTGCATTGCCTGATATGAAATGAGCACTACAGTGACGAGCATTCACCAGTCCAGTCTGTCTCTTTAATTGTGGCTTCGACAACGGTATTCAATAAAAATGAAGGCCATGTTTTTTTGCATTCCTGTTCTGACGTCCAACGGTGCAAGACATTTTTGTCCCTTTTGTCCGAGGATCTTGCCTGTTTCCCTACACTTGTTCCCGCAATTTTCTGCCACTACCAAATTTCAGTGACGGAACCGTGACGTCCACTCCAAATTGGTCCATAACGTTTCACCACAGACCTTTATTTTGAAGGCAAAACATCTGCTCTCTGATTTTGCCTGCATGATGTTAATTAATTATAGCCGATTGTAGCTATCGAGTTGTCACAGTTAGCTAGATAGCTACTTTTGGTTGTCGCTCAGACGATGGGTACCTTTATATCAGTGTGACAACCACTTTCTGACAGTTCAACACAAACGTATGCATGCACAGACAAAGCCAGTTACGTTTCTCTGACCTCACTTGCTAGTTTGATACTCTGAACATCGGGTGCAGGACTTTGCTCTTCTCTGACACTTGTGCGACATTAAACTTTGTTAATGTAAACTGTGCTCCACGTGGAAAAAATATTCAGTTTTTCTATGGCGGCACATCACAATTTAGCATCATCATTTAAAACAAATATGACAATAAAACAAAAACAAAAACATATGTAATTATTTCAGTTATGTTTTTATGTCTGAATTCCGTGTTTAAGTCTGGACACGTTCTCCGCAACGGGGACATGATAGGGCCCAGGTCAAGAATATCATGGGACAGGGGACTTGAGCTTCGGCCTGGGCTTCGTATCGTCACCGGGGCTGGGTTTAGGGAGTCTGGCATCCGAGTTCCTGATAGCCTGGTCCAAATAGTTTTCTATACTGGCAACTGGCATTGGCCCATCATGTTAAAATAAATATGAAATATCGTAAACGTGATGAGTGATAGAAATAACCATGGTTGCTGGCTACATGACACAAACAGATTTTGACCAGGCTGGTCCATTCCATGTCTAAACACAGACATCCATGTTCACATATTGCTATTGAGGTTAATATGGCTTTCCAGATGTTGAGGAGGATGTACAGGGTATCGGATGTAGGCCGCAGGACGTGACCAGTAGCACCAGGCTGGGAGCTCCGCGGTAAGGAGCAACACCCGACACCCGAGAAAGGTTACACTATTTGAAGCTGCTAGCGGCCCCTCCCTACCGCTCACTTACTCTGCTTGACACACCTTTTAGGTTTCCTAGCTACCCCCTCTTGTTACCGTGGCCACTGGCTGGGGCAAACATGCACTTCCTGGGTTATGTCAACCCATTGTCACACCAGCCTTTCTTTTAGGCCTTCAACCTTTGGAAAAGGGTTTCGCAGACCTAGATGAACCCTGTTTCTAGACTACAGAACATTCTCATTGAAAAAAAATCTCTATTTTAAGTGCTTTGAAATCCATTAATAGGCTTGATCTGGGTCAGAGAAGCTAGCCTTTTGTATAGCCCACCTTCATAAATACATATGCCTACATATTTGAGCTGTTTGTATTCAGTATGCAGTGTGTATATGGTCTTTCTTTTGCCATGTGCTGGGCAACCTAAAGCCTACCATGATTAAAAGTGTTTTGGGAGCTGATGCCAGTGGTACAATACCCCTCATTGACCAAAATGTCAGAAACACGTGCTTCTACTTTTCCTAAAATGTAATTCTTTCCTCTTTTTCTTCATTCCTGTCAGAACAGAGTATACAGTGAACTGGGTCCAAAGAAAGCCAGCCTCCACATTTCTCCCATTTAGTCTGACCAGTGCTGTCAGCAGTCAGCCATATGCCCACTTTCTGACAGAGGGATGAAGTAGAGGGGAAAAACTGGCGCTGTTGAATTCTTCAGTTCCATGTCCTTTAGCAAGTTAACATTGATTTTAGTTAGTGCCTGTGATCCGCCTGCCATGTGAGGGCTGAGTGGAGGGAAGTTCTGTGTGGATTGTTTGCGTGGCATAGCCTTCCCGGTTGAAAGCAGCCACTGGAGAGACAACTTTCCTTTTGCCGTGATATGACAGGGGCCACAAATAACGTACAGACTGTGGTTTGTGACTTACTTTGACCAGCTTAGCAAAGTGGTCAGACTAGTTACTGTAGTTGATGTAGGGAGAAATATTATGTCTGACTGCTTATATTAGATGGCAGACTTTGGTGCTAGTCTATATCATTCTTTTTACTCTAAGGCAGTGTGCACACACATACACACACACACACACACACACACACACTTTTCATTTCAGCCTGTGCATACTGCACACTGCTGTGGTCTCCCCTGTAACTGTTAACAATCCAGGAACACCTGTACGGAACATATACTGAGAGCTCCTTTATAACTAACTCTATGTTGCCCAGTCTTTTTTATGATCGATGCAGTGTGTAGTAGTATGTACAATCAATTACTGGCAACCTAAATTATGTATTTAAAATAATATGCTTAGATTGGATGTTTCATCTCTAGGTTCTAGGTCAATAGAGCCTTGGGCTAAGAGACTGAGAGACATTCTCTGCGTGGAGGGACATGATGGCGAGGTGTTTATTTTCGAGTGCAGCTGTTCAAATATGATTGTGCCCTACATAGATAAAAACAGAAGGGAAAAAGACACAACAGACTGCAGCCTCTCATCCATACAAACGTACTGAAAAGCACGACCAATCACCGCATCCACCTCAATATACTGGAGGAATAAGGGCAGTGCAAAAAACCCCTTTAGTGATTCACCACTTGACAAGTGTAATGTTTTTAGAGTACGGTTAGCCTAATGTTTCTGGGCATTCCTATGATTCACTCCCTTTCTCTCTTATGGGGGTTCAAAACACCATCGTCTTCATTTAGTCAATGTATTGTATTTGTCATTCGCCATTAGTGTAGGCCAATGCGTTTCTCAGTGTTAGCAGAGGATGTGCTTCAGTTTAACCTAAACCCACCCTCATGTCAGCGACAATACTGTCCTCTATATTCCCCTGGCATCGGTTCTTCTATATGCTTAATGTTTTATTAAGGGTATTCAATACATTGAGTTATGTATATAACCTTTGTCAATGCCTCATAAAAGGAGAGATGGGTAACAATAACAAATAAGTCATAAAATATGTCTTTAATTATGGTCAAGTTATTAATTATCTTGTGGATGATGTATTAAACCACACAGACACAACAAAAACAGTTGTCCTTCTGAGCTGAGCTACTGGAGAGCAACAGTCACTATCTAGTCATTGGTGCTAAAGCGTTAAATGTCTGTAATATCTGAAAACTGAGGATGAATCAATTACATGGTATGGATCTCCATAATAACGCCCTAAATCACAGTGTTAAGGAGAAAACAAATATACACAATATAATAATCCCAAGTATGCAACAAGGTGCTAAAGGGTTAGTGTAAAATGTATTGCAATGGAATGTATCTATTGTTCTAACTGCAAAGTCTTATGTTGCCTCAAGCCAACACAACAGAGTGCTGGATCATGGTGTGGTTATGTTTGACATCAGCAGACTGGAGAGTCTCTGCTGGCTTGGAAGTAAGCATAGGTTAAGTACAGGCACAATTCCTAGAGGAAAACATGCTTCAGTCTAATTTAGACCAGACACTAGCGGAATTTACCTGTCAGCATGACATTAACCTTCAACACAAAGCCAAATCTACCCTGGATGCTCACCAAGAAGACAGTGAATGTTCTTGAGTGGCCAAGTTACAGTTAAGCTTGAAAATGCATGGCAAAACATTCAAAAATGCTGTCTAGCCAAACCAATAACCGACTGAAGAATTTAGAAAATAATAATCGTGGGTATATGCTTTGCCCACCTATATGATGTCTATATGATGCGTCTTGGCACAACACATTCAGCTATGCCCAGGCTATCCAGCAGTTCCCTCAGTTTTCTTGTATGTCCATAGGACCTCCTCTTTGCCGCCCCTGGACTGGCCCCTGCCCCACCAGTTTGGCCAGTACGAGCTGAAGATCGAGGTGCACCCCAAGGCCCACCACAGAGCGCACTACGAGACTGAGGGAAGCAGAGGGGCAGTAAAAGCCGCATCTGGAGGTCACCCTGTTGTCAAGGTAAGGCATTTAACAACAACATATTGCAGTCCATATTTAACTGTCATTTAATAACCCACTCATTGAGTTTTCAAATTGCCAGCTAGTGATACTATAACCAACCGATCGTCTAATAATTGGCAAAACAAAGGTCAAATGACTTCATTCAGAGTGATGGACATTGCATGACTTGTAGAATCAGGACCGTTGCTGACACTGGCACGCTGTACCTAAACTTTTAATTCGTAATTTTATACAGCCAGCTAGGCTACGTAGCCAATGATAGGCAATTAAACTGAAACTATAATGAGTGGTCTCAGTTTACCTGTTGAGCTTCTGAGTATTATCACGCAACTACTGCCCCTCCCGTGCCTCTGTACACGTAGAAGGGGTAGGCTGCTTCAGCAGTGGTCACACAGAGCAGAGCAGGGTAAAGGATCAGCATGTCACCCCACTGTGTTATGTGATACCCCAGAGTCTCAGTCTACTTACTGCACCAGACCTGGGTCCAAACAGTATTTCAGATCTTCCGAACACTTAACTTGTGTTTTAGCAGTGGAACTAGTGAAATTGTTTCCAAAGTGTAAACCCTGCTTACTTCTCCACCAAACTCTAGGCAGTCTCAAGAATATACTTCCAGGGTTTTAAAAGGTTTTTAGTACTTATTTAACCCAGGTCTGCTACGGTGGGTCTACTCAAATAGCACCACAATGCTGACCCTGGGCTCCCTTTCAGTTCAGTGGGCCGATCGGTCATTTTCATCTGGCAGCCAGAGCAGAGCCAGGCAGCAGGTGAATATTTTATGCCCAAGGGACAGGCATCCTTTGTGTAGTGACTGAAGCCGTGCAGGCGGGATCGTGGGCCGTGACCACAGTTATGCAATCTAACAATGCCTCAGCTTGGTGGATGTTTGTGTGTGTGTGTAACCCAACGACAGCCTGGCTAATAGGAGCCAGGAGACCGCCTGTCATTCCAGTCCACTCCCTCAGGATTAGAATCATTAAAGTGACATTTAATTTAGTTCATCACAGGTTGATCTTTCGAATCACCCCTATGGTGTATTTCTGCACTGTGGTTGTCATCCTTGCATTTTTTTAAAAAAGGTTTTTGGTCGTCCATGACACTGTCACAACTTAATTCTATAAAGAGTAGGCCAGTATTCTAAGCATAGGCTAGTCTCTTCATCTCAAGGCCAGTTAGGCAGACAGGGTCCTGTTAGTTCATTAGTCAGGACTAATGTTTAACTATTTCAACTGTAACACCCTTTTTGTGTGGCGGTGCATAATTTAGATGTTAAGGCACTGGCCCTCATTCCTTGTCCAGAAGGAAGTTTCTTGGCTTTTTTTTAGTATTGTTCCTTGCTTTGTTTGTGTGTGTATGTGTGTGTGTGTATGTGTGTGTGCCTGTGTTCTTGTCTGTTTGGGAGTGTGTGTTATGCTGTCCCAGACTGGTGTGAAAACTAGAAGGATGTAGGGACATGATATAATTGCTGGTCATGCAGGTTTTGCAGCATTGGTCATGTTTGCTAAACAAAAGCTCCTTACCGTTGACTTATGTCCAAGAAGGTCATCCTATCATGGGGGACTACATCATTTGTTTTCACGGAAACACTTTTGTTCTGAATCAAGCTTTAACACCTGACTTATTAACTAATAGTGTAGCAGCGCATTTTGTCCTATGCCCGTATTTAGAAATTGTCTCAGGGTTAGAGTGCTGATCAATGTTCAGAGCCCATATCCACAAACCATCAAACTCTAAAATTGGTCCCAAGTGCTGAGAATAGACATTTTACTCCTACTCTTATGAGTCAAAATAAAAGCAATAAATGAAGCCTGCTTAGTCATAAGTCTTCCTCTAAGTAGACAGATATTTAAGAAGCAAAGAGTTTCTAGCGAGTGTGTTTGACCTAAGACTGGCAATTGTTTTTGAACTGTTTTAGAAAGCATAGTACCTATGTTAACTTTATGTTTTTATTGGCAAGTGAATCAATGAGATGTGTTTGAATGGGTGTGACAGAAGTTTGTGTTAATAGTGTCGAAATAGTTACCATTATGCCATCACATTATTTAAAATATAAGAGTTGGTAAAAAAAATATTTTTCATGCTAACATATTAGGCAATAACTGAGAGTATGGCTCTGTGATTTGGATGAAATATTGAATCTGAATTTGTTGCCAAATATTGCAACTGCTATTATGCATTAACATTTTCTAAGACTTTGCTGTAAACGGTAAAGATAACCTGAATTCTAAAATGTATCATAAAAATCATAGTCTACACTAACTAAATGATAAAAAATAAGAGTTTATACTTGTTAGAGATTTTAAGGCACAGCTGGTGTCTAAAACATTGTTGTTATATATACTTTATTAATGTAATGATGTTTGCTACCTTTGCACCATTTCCAGTAGTTGTCCTATATGTTTTGCAGTCACCGACCTTGAAGCTGACAGTTTTTATAACCATGTTGTTGGTTATAGTACCTCAGCGCCACTTGCTAGCTTGAACTCAAACTCAAATTGAAAAACCATACGGCATTTGAATAAAACCTTATTTGTAAATATCCAAGAAGCATGAAGACTTGGCCTGGTCTCACTTCTGGAAATATATGTTATTTATTAATTAGACTAAAACAAAAAGTTAGCATTTTTTACACATAAAGTTTAGTTTAGTAATTGTATTAGATTATATGTAGGCTGCTTTTCCTTACATCTATGATTAGGCTACTAACACTTGGACATTGGTTCTTGTTTTCTTTTGTTAAGAATGCAATTATGCCTACACCTAATATGTTTATGTTTACCAAAAACACATTCTTATTTACAGCAGCAACCTTGTGGATTATATTCAATTTATTTTAACATTGCATTTTTCTTGGGTGGTTTACTTATGCTATTATCTTACTATCATGCATTTTTTATAAATATCTTGTGGGCATGATAGATTTCAATGTGGCCAATAAGGATCAGTGATGGGTTGTTCAGCTCTTTTTAGTGACTCAGATTTTTCTGTGAAAAGCACAAATCTTTTATTTTACTCTGTAACACCCAGAACTCCCATGGATGATCCACCGACGGCAAACAATGAACTGAAAACTCAAATCATGATTCCACATACAGGCCTCTCGTTCAGTATAGGAGGGTGTTGCTGACCTGTTTTAGATTTGTTAACGTGTGGTTTTAATGAGTTACATTTTAAAAATACTAGGCATCAAAAATTATTTCTTAATGCATTTAAAACCACGGTAGCTCAGTTGCGTGTGTGGCTTGTTTGCAGCCACCCACGCAACACATGAAACAGGCACAGGTAGAGAGCTTGATGTCAGGACAAATATAATTCACAATACTGTTTGACCAAATCATGAAACTTGTCTTCAAGATAGCGCTGGTGCCACCCATTGAACATTTATTTTAAAAAGCCAAGAAAAAAAAGTTAGTCTCGCCTTAGTCTGGAGTTTGTTGACATTGTTTGGACCATGTCTACCAAGTAAAGATTTGAATTTGAAATTAAACTGCTTAAAGTTTAGATTATTTTATTTGAGGGTATTTGTTTACATACAAGTCTCACCATTTTGAATAACACAATGACCAATTTCAGGGCCCTTATTGTTTAATCTAATTAAGATAATGTCCAAATGAAACATTAATGTTTAGTATAAGTTGGCATATCCTTTTCATGTAATAATTGCCTGAAGTCCACTACCTACGGACAGGCCTGCACCTCATGCATCTTATTTTTCATATAAATCTGGATTTTGATTTAACAATTTTCCACTTTTTGACCCCAAAAAAACAAGTTTCTATGGCAGTATCTTTACAGTCATTGACTTGCTCTGTGATGAAGTGCAGTCCAATGACTTCAGAGGCATTTACCTGTATCTTAGCAGACCTTCTTTTCAGTTTGGAATTCATATTTCTGATGCCGTCAACACTTTTTTGCATTGTCAATAAAGACAAGAAAGCCACACTTTCCTGCCCTCACTCTGGTACATGTTTATCTTTGTCTCATCTGTCTGTTGCTTCATGCGTCTGGTAGTAGTTGACACATCCACGCCTACCTCCTGGAGTGTTTTCCTGATATGCGTTTGTTTTGCGTTTTTCATATTTTTATGAGTGTTCTTCATTCATCCACTGTAGAGGTCATTGGCTTACCAGGCAGTTTACGATTGCTGAGCTTACCAGTGCTTTCCATTTTTTTTAATGATGTTGTTTTTGGTTCATCTTAAGGGTTGCCCATGTTTCAGATCTAAACTTTTCAGCAACTTAAGGGTGTTTCTTGACTTTCATTGTCACTTTTGTCTTCCCGTTGGCAGACTCCAAAGGCAAACACAAAGGCTAGAATCTAGGCTAGGTGTTTACAACTCTTCTATGCCTGCCGAAAGGACATGACAAAATACAACTGGCTAAGCAGAAACACCTTTCAAGCCATTGGTCCCAATAAAAGAGGATGCTGTCTTCCTGTAGGGTTGGGATTGCCAAGACACCAGAGGTGGCAGAATGAGGAGCTTGGGTAGGGATGTAGGATTTGAGCATTGTCTAAAGTAAGGGATGATAGTGTGGTGGATTGGAGCTTTAACTGGAAGCCAGTGGAGTGTGTAGAGGAACTGGGTCACATGCAATAACTTGTGTGAGGTGAGGATGTTTTGTATTAATATTGCGAAGCTTGGACTTGCAGGAGCTTAATGATTGTGTGAAATGTTATGGTGTTGTGCTGGTATAAGTCAATGCATTTTGCAGTTGAGGAGGGGAAGTTGGGGAACACTATGGAGTTGGCAACCATGGTAGAGAGGTCTTCCCCCAGAGGAACAGTAGCTCTGTCTTCTTGAAACATCACGAATCAACAAATCTGGGTCTTGAATATGCACTGCATGTTACCATTATTTTGATTTATTTCAGAAGTGGGTAATCTTTTTGTCAATTAACAGCCTCTAAAAATGTAAATGGAAAATGTTAATACAATTTCCTTTGCTTTGGTTAATTATTACATGATAGATGTTGATGTTTATAACATGCAGATTCTATTTAGGTCGAAAAAATGTACACCTTGTGTGAAATATCATAGGCAACATCAAATATGAAGTTGCTTACTTGACCCCCCATCTATCTTGCGCTTTTGGGTGCCAGTGGGATTCAGCGCCCTCTCTCCCTCAGTTAGAGAACAGACACCTGTTTCTTGTTATCGTTGCCCTCATCTGTGTTCCTGATCACTGTTGCTTTTTAAGTTCCTCCTTCTTTTATATATTTGCTTGTAATTGTTTGTGACCCTGTGTCTAGTTTTGTTCTTTTAAATGTCTTTATTGAAGTTCTCAGTTCCTTGTGCGCCTGTGTCCTGTCTCCCTCCTTCAAGCGGGGCAAATTGACATTAAATTGAATACATAAGTCTCCTCAAAATGTTATTGTTTTTCTCTCTCTCATTATGCAATGGTTTTTTTGCTATATACATTCAATGTGTCAAGATTTTGTACACTTATTTTGTTGTTACTCAGTTATTCTGCTTTCACATACAGTATATCAGAACAGTATTTATTACCTTTCATGGAATTTGTACACTTTATTTTACAGAGACACTGGGGAAAGATAGTGGAGAGAGTTTTTTTGCTCAAAGAGCAGTAGGCCAGATTCAAAGCCGTCCAGCAGCAGTAGAGCAGCAGTGCATGGGAGGCAACGGCTTGAACCTCAGGTCACACCTCCCCCTGGACGGTTTTATGGTTCCTCAGCAGGTCCTCCTGATCTGTCTCTCCACGGGAGCTCCAGTCTTCCTGTGTGGTTACCTGACTCGGATGTTGTGATGTCATTAAATGACAGTATGGCTTCCATCTGGTGCCATCCGGCGTGGACAGCTCCTTTTGTGACTGTTGTTGTACGTCGTCTAGATCAAGACACACAAACCTACCATAACAAGTAGCCACAGAGTTGCCATGTCAACATAAAAATGAGCGCAGCACTGGGAGCCATGGAAACGATGACAAGACAGGAGTAGGATCAGATGTGTTCATTTGAGTGATCAGAGTGGGCTTCACAATTATAATAATTAGAACTTATTAAGTGACAATGTCAAAGGCCCTCAAAAGGAAAAAAACAACAAGCAATATATAATGACATGTCAGCTAATATTTTTTAAAGCTGCAGATGAAGAGGGTTAGGTCTGTGGTTTGTGTGGGGTGAAGTGGTCAGAGGATGGTTAATGATTGGAATTGATTCTGCTGATGACCTTGTAGTTTGCAAGCCTGGAAAACAGCCTGATTTTAAAGCCAATGTACTTCTTCTGTTGCCTTCTGTGTGATTCCAGCTCTGTGCTCCAAAAAGCTGAACCAAACAAAGTTTAGAATGGAAGCTAGTTGTCCTCACTTCAAGTCTTCTTCTTTACTGCTGAATTTCTTTATCTGCTATTTTACGCTTCAGCAACTTCTCTGATAATGTTTTTAAAAGATCAGTCACTGGCAGCCAATTCAACGAAAAGCTGGTCTTTTTCCCGATGAGGATTTTCAACCAAAGCATTAACCAGCAATACCTAGCCAAGCCAAAAGGTGTTAACCTGTGAGTCCATCTGCAATTCTGTGTCTCAAAAACACAAGATATATGCAATTGATCTAATTTAGTAACAAAATATGTGATAAAAATGTAAAACACTTAAAAAAAACAGTATGCAGAAATGTGAAAGAGCTCTGTGCTTAGGCTGCTACTAAGGCGCCATGGTAACTGTACAGCATAAACAAATTGGTTCAGGGTGTTGTTGTTTTCAAAAGACTTTAGCTGGGATTTAAATATATTCTGTTTGCTTTCATTACACCTGAAAGGGGAGAATAGACTTGCCTTTTTTACTCTTTTACAGCTGTCATCATGTACGCTTTAACAATCTTGTTGTGACTTGCTTCAAATATGGATGTCTTTCTGCTGGAATGAGCTACTGAATATTAGTGACACATTACCTGCTGTTTTAGGCTTGTGGGCCACATCAGACATAGAAATACAGTTGCGGGCCGCACATTTTTCAGTTTTGAAGAAATCAGTTTGCAGGCCAGAAAAGCGCAGGTCTACAAATTTATAGATCTATTATTCTTTCGACATACTTTCCATCCCATTTTAGACATTCAAGATTCAGGATGAAAACTGGCGAGGGGCTAAAAGTGAACACAATTACTTGCACGGAAAGAAACAAGAACTGTCTAAAGAGGCAGAAAGTGTGTGTTTTAACAATTCCAACGTTTTACCCTTTATTTCAAGCACCATTAAACCTAGTGCTCTGCATTATGTTTGCCTTGTTATCTAGCACACCTGTTCCCATTATTTGTTATGCCCATGATACTCTTCTACTCATTACTACACATGGAATTTAACTTGACATGGTTTACTGTATAACAGAATAGACTACTGCCCTCATTTATTTTTTTATATCCAAAGGCCCACCTTTGATTTTACAAGAAGTCAAAATAGCCAATGTGTCAGTTAATAGAAAACCATTTCCCTCTGAGTTTGCTTTCTCTCTTACTCCCGAAAATGGAATTTTGGAAACACGAGAGGATGCTTAATTGTAGTATCTGAGAATTACATTGACTACTCATACTGATTAAGTCTTACCTTAATGTCAAGTAAAATGGTGGGTATGTGTAAATACACTTAGTGGATAGGAGATTCAGATTCTGAACCGTATGTGAGTACGTTGTTGACTACACTGCGTTGGTACTTTAGTCACAAGAAGCTCATGCTACCTTACCTTATAGGCGCACATCATCTAACTGTAGGACTCATATTGTATCACTTAGCATACCTAGTTTCCGCCACATGTACTTGTTTGCTTCAGGGCCCTTGTTTTAAGTTAGGGTTTTTATTTGATCCCCCAGATTGTGCAGTCGTTTCGGGAGGTCAACAAAGGTCACTAACTTGAGGGTCTCCTTCCCATGACCAAGGGTTCACCAGGTTATCAGGGAGGGCAGTGCAATATGCATGAGAGGAACATGGGACCTTATCCACACAGTGATCTAACAGCCAATCACTGTTCCCATGGACGTACATGCATTTATATCTCCTAGCATGGGTTAATAAGTAATATAAGGTAAGATGAAGAGATTAGTAGAGTGAAAACTGAAGACTCATTTTGTCTACGACTACATCTAGTAATTTAAGAATGATCTTTAGTACGTTTGGCAGCCAGTGTTGTTCCTATAATGGTGACAGTGTGTCATGGAACACTATGGGGCCATGGTTCTTTATGGAGTGTTTACACTTCCCTATCACTCATAGAACTTGCTCATAAACGGTCTGGGGATCAAGCGGGTTTGGGACAGGGACAATTATGCTGATAAGACTAAAGTGTGTGATTCTTATAATACCTACTATAGTTTAACTTCCTCTTTGCCTTTCAATATCTAAGTGTTATCTGGGGACATTTATGGGGACAGCTCTAGCTGGGGACGTGCCAATGAAAAATGGGACTGTCTTCCGGAAAATGGGTCACCTAAATATAAGGTACAGTGAGAAAATTGTAATCTTGTCCTGTGTCCCCTTCCCTCCAAATGAAGAAACACTGGTGTACTGCAGAAACAAAAAGCTACAGGTCTGAATGTCATAACAGTAATCTGCTAACTAAAACGTACAGTAGCCAGACAAACAAAAGTGAAACAATGTGACACTGTTTACTTGGGGCTGTTTGGACAGAGTTGATTCATGCCGCTGGGTTCTGCGTGGAATGCTGCTTATTCCAGTGCAAACCATGCTAGGCTTCGCTACGCTAAGCTATTCCAAGGTAAACATTGTCTGGGTTACGCTAGGTTAACACTAGGCTAAGCTCGGGCTTCTCCTCAGGGGCTAGCCTTTTTGCCGGGCAGGAACGAACACCAGAATTGTCAGGAACACCTGATTCTTGGAGGCGGGTAAGCCCAAAGCCTTAGCTACAGTGTCCACACATGTGCATATTTAACCGCCTTAATTGTGTTCTTGCTGCTTCGATACTAAGAGAGGGATTCACACAGTGGGCAGTAAATACAGGGGCACGTAAATGAACACAGACAGACTACAGGGACACACACACAATATTGGGTGTTAGGAAACAGATTTGTATGAAACATATATTAAAGTGTGTAAATATCAAATTGCCATTGAAGAAATTGCAGTTAATCTTTCTCTTCATCCCTCTTAATATCTCAGAATGAGGCCATGGTGTCTGATAACAGGGATTTAAATGCGAAGATGAGCCAAGGCTGTTTAAAGGTCAGTTTATACCTGCCCAAGTCGGAACAGTTATCCACCGTCTCTCATGTCAATCTCGGTCAGAGCAAGCTGGGATCATGTCTGTAGTGCATTGGTTGAAATTATTCAGCACAATCTTGTCCATTTCACTTACTAAGATACTGACAAATCACGAGGCAATCACCGCAGAGCACAGGCTCTCTATGGTTGTTGGTGGAGTGCAATCATTACAGACTGCATGTCTCATTTCAGCAGCTGATCATGTCTTTTCTGTGACTGATACATTTTCTGCAGCATAGCCTGGACACAATGATGCAGGTGAAACCTATCAAAATGTTTAGCTACAGGTGCTGACGCTATTATTTCTTCACGTTATAATCACTACAATGCACACATGGCAATACTTGCAAGTGTTGTACAGTGCAAGTAGACATTGTTCTAATGCTCACCACAAATGTGGTGTAGTGGTTTTATGACGGAGACAAAGATAAATACTGGTAAATGATTTGAAAGCGGGGAGCTTTATAGATGCAACAACTGTAGTAGCATGGGCTGTGAACAGATCTGTTGTGGCTGCTGAAAGAATGCTGATTCAAAAACCTGGGTACTGAAGAGATATGCAGGTTTGGCACGTGTTTCTAAAAAGAATTCCCACTACCTTTCAATAGTTGGGTTTTGGCCCAGTTATTTTGAGGGAAGACATGCTTCTTTATATTAAGTAGAATGCATTTAATAATGTGCGCTATGGCACAGACGCTGCCCTCTCCTATGACAATTTGATTTGTTCAAGAAGTCTTAATGAAGCGTTACGGGTTAAAAAGAAAAGCCCTCATATTTCCATGGTTCCGGGGGTGTTGAGATCAAAACTGATGGTTGTTGGTCTGGTCTTAATTGACTCTGAGTGCATTCTATTTTTCTCTCTCTGGCCAGAGCTACTTTAACCCCAATGTCAGAATGTCCTCACTGACTACCAGCGACGAGGCTGGCTGTGCTTCTAGTTATACATAACCCTTCGCGTTTGTCACTCAATACTGAATTTGCCCTGTCAGTTTTCTACATCCCTCTTTTCCACTGTGATAAGTCCTTGTTCTTCTATGTTGCTGTTGTGGCACAGATTTGTTGACTCTTGGAGATGGAGGCATTTGAGGCGAGGTCCTGCTCGGTAGTTTACACTGTGCCAACTGACCAGAGCTGTGCCAACTGACCAGAACCTACTCCGGGCTCTATTTGATGTAAACATGATGTAGGCTGTAAAGCTATGAGGCCCAGTTCTCATTTGATGTAATCTAAATGAATGTGCCATGAGATGACAAGGAGAGCAAACTAAGAGGGAGAGAAAGATGGAGAGCTTGGGAGAAAGAGAAAGAACAAATGACACGAGGCAGAGAGAGACGAGAGACATAAGATAGAAGGAGGCTGAGCTTCAAGCAGATGGAGAAGGTGGAGGAAAACAAGGGTGAAACATGGAAAGAAAGGGGGAAGAGATTGTGAGCTTGGAGCAGATTTGCAGAACCATATACAGGCCGAGCATACAGTAAACGTTGCTTTTGTCTGTGTGTGTGTGTGTGTGTGTGTGTTGTTGACCTTGTTTAAACAAACGTCTCTCTGTGCCCTGGTGTGCTGGGTAAACAGCAGGCCTGTATGTGAACAGTGGTGTGGTGTGTGTGTGTGTGTGTGAATGTGCGTGTCAGAGCAGGGACACTGCTGAACAACACAGGCCAGAGGCCTCCCATGACCTTGACCACCGCTGTTCCCGCTGTTGCATCTCACACGCGCGCACGCACACACACACACTTGCATGTGCATTCTCTCCCCCTGGATGTAGTTCGCACCAGTGTGTGTGCACTCATAGACACATGCGCTGGGCGTTGTCATGGCAACGGCAGAGAAACAAAGAGAAACAACCTGGCAGAGGCCGCCTCGGTGAGAAAGAGTCTTGTTACAATGGGGGGGGGGGGGGGGTGATGAAAAGGGGAGGGAGAATGGAGTTAGGCAGGATGAAACATGCCGCTCTCAGTGTGAAGTGTGGCAGGCTTCACTCCCAGCCCAACCCAGCCCCCGGCCCAGCCCGTCCCTCAACACTTGTGTGTGCTTTTTTTTTTTCTTTTTGCAAATGTCAAACATTTGACACAGGGGCTGTTTAAGTTTCTCCTTGTTGCATGTCACTCTCTTCTCTCTGGGCCCCGCCAGGCTGTTTACCCTTCTATTACTGGATCAGTGGAACAGATGCCACCGGGAATCAAAATAAGACACTTTATTTAGAACCCAATCTGTAACAGTATCCAGAGGTTTTATATTTAGGTAGCGAGAGTTAGCCTAGCAGGCAGCCTATGGTTTTATCCCAAATGGCATTCTATTCCGCACTGTAGGGCACTGCATTCGACCAGAGACCTTGTCCAAAGTAGTGCACTATGTGGGGAGCAGTGTCTTTTGAGCCACGGACCTATATCCAGCAGCAGCAATGCTGTGTCTGTAAGACATGTGACTGGTATTAATGTCAGCAGGTTTAATATAACTACTGACTGATTTGATCCATCAGGTCTTATTGACCAGCTGGTCGGAAAGGATTTGAGGAGGTTAAGGAAGTGCAGAGACCACCCTCCAATGGTATTTCACAGTGACCATGGATTTGGAGGGGGCTGAAGGGCTAATGTAAAAAAGTGGGGAGAGGGTGGATGCGTCGGTTTTTGCCCTCACATGCTGTTTTGTGTTTACACAACACTCTGCGAATTGCAGTATTTGGAAAGGTGTACCGTAGCCTTGCTAAGATGTCGGGGCTAAAAAGCGGAAAACGTAAGGAAAATAGTTATTTTGGAAGTAGCTTTAAATGTCTGTGGCCGCTAAATTAGCCAACGATGTGTTATGTTTCTGTTCTGTTCTACCGTGTGGTTTTGACTCATTTGGGAGTGCTGAAGTTGGCCTTTCTCTCCTCTACAGTTCTGTCAGGCCCTAATCACTTTTGCCTGGTGTATTATTTGATTTGGAACAGGCTGTGTCTGTTGAGTGTGTGTTTGACAATGTGGTGGCTTACTACCAAACCTGGGCCTCGTGTGTAGACTCCTAAAACTGAGATGTGTTTGTGCAGTACTACACATCTACGCAAAGTTCTCCTCAACGATTAACTGTATGTGTTCAAAGAGGAAGGTTTTAAAAAACAATAACTTGTACTTGATTGAATGTGTCTCTCCCTTGCTCTTTCCCACTCTCACAGATACCCCCCCCCCACACACAAACACACACACACACACACACACACAGTCACTAAATGTTTTTCTGGTTATGAGGGTGTGTTGCAATCTATGAATGAACATGAAAAACTCGTCACACTGATTTATATACACACATACTATACTAGTCAAAACTTTCGTCATTCATTTGAATGAGTAAGTTTGTCCAATATGTTGACTGGTACTGTACAAACAAACACGCAACATTTACTATCTTTGTGAGGATCCTAAACAATGTCCATTTAATATAGTATTTTTCTAAATCCTGAACTAACCCTACTTTCTACCCTGTCCCCTATTTCCAGCCATTAACTTAACCCCAATTTTAACGTTGGGCTAAACCTAAACCCAAATTTAAAATACCCTTTATGGGGACCACCAACATGTCCCCACAAGGTCAAATGTACCTTGGGTTGCTGTCCATGTGGGGATTTTCCCTGATCAGGATAATAAAGAATGTGTGTGTTAACACACAAACACAATTTTTCAGTCCTCACTTCTTTAAAGCTTCCATTGCCTGCTTGCTTTATCTATAATAGCAATAACAAAATGTAAAGCGCCTCACAAATCACATTGAAACTAAGTATAATGACTGAGCTTTGTGAAAGTAGGATTAAGGTTTCCTACATCTACAGGCTATTGTAATTTTAATTATAGAGGGATAACGACCAAAAGGTAGTTATGTATTTGACTTTGATGTGGTTACAGTCAGATCCAGTCCGCTTTTGCCAGAGATTGGTTACCCTCTGTTTCCAACCTTGCATGTCTCCTAGTCCAACCTGGGACTTTACAAAAACCAAACATTTAGAAACAATGTTCATATTAGTGATGGCTTCTGTGTAGGTGGAAGAGGCTGTCAAAGTGGATCTGCTCTTCTCTTCCTCTCTTTAGAAGCTATAAAGGACTAATCCCTTTAGTTGGCTGGACTGTTCACCAACCCTTTCCACTCAGCAGGGTGCCATGTGTTGTGGATGCCACGGGCTCTATCCATGGCTGTGGCCTTGTTTCTAGGCGAAGAAGTGGCACTGTCTCTGAGGCTAAGTGCCTGGAGTCTTTGTGTTTATGTTTGTGCTTGTGTGTGTCACAATGGAAGACATGGATGTGACCTCACGCTTTGTCTCTGCAGCCCAAAAGCCTCTTAGCGTAGTCAGGGCAGGGTCAGGGAGGGGGCTGCTTCCCCAAGGACCAACCGGATCATGTTTAGAGGGAACACAGACGGTCGCTCACACACACAGACACACACACAGACACACACACACACACACACACTCTTATATTAAGCCCAGCTTGGAATGGCTGTATAAATCTTTCTCTGTCACAGTCAGTTCCATCCTAGGTGGACACGTCTTCCATTGGCCATCAGGTGCAGTTCACTTGACTGCCATGTGACTTGGGGTGTCGCGATATACAGGTGTTCACGATAACCGGGATATTACTATAATGAAATATTGATATCATGTTAATAATACGTGTATGATTGTACGGTATTCAATAGGTGAAAATGACATGGTCTTTTTCCTAAAACTCCTCTCGGTGTTAGGCCTCCTCTCGGTGTGTGGATCTTCTCTTCATCAGTTCATCTGGTTGCCGTTTCACTAAGTGTAATTGTTGTTTTTGAATGCTTACATTTTTTAAATTTGTACAGTTATGGTTACAGACTTTCTCTCCACCTCTCTACACTTGTATTTTGAGTGTAATTCGTTTGCCAAGAAACAGACAAAACACTCAATAAACAAAGTTGAAGATGAATTTGACTGATGGCATTCATATTATTATTTTTCTTCATATTTTCTCTAGATATCGCGATAATATTGTTATTGTGAACTCTTTTGGCCACGATAATCGTGCAGTCCAGTACACAGTGACAGTGAGTGGGAATTAGTAACCCTACTGATATGTCCAGTACACAGTGACAGTGAGTGGGAATTAGTAACCCTACTGATATGTCCAATACACGGTACCAGTGAGAGGGAATTAGTAACCCTTCTGATATGTCCAGTACACAGTGACAGTGAGTGGGAATTAGTAACCCTACTGATATGTCCAATACACGGTACCAGTGAGAGGGAATTAGTAACCCTTCTGATATGTCCAGTACACAGTGACAGTGAGTGGGAATTAGTAACCCTACTGATATGTCCAGTACACAGTGACAGTGAGTGGGAATTAGTAACCCTACTGATATGTCCAATACACGGTACCAGTGAGAGGGAATTAGTAACCCTTCTGATATGTCCAGTACACGGTACCAGTGTGGGAATTAGTAACCCTACTGCAGGACTGTGATGTGGCTGTCATGATGAAATGTCAACTCCAAGAATGGAGTACAAATAAAACCCGGGCGCTTTGAAATGGACTCCATGTGCTGCTGGTTATTTCTTGTAGAAACAGGTGGAGCTGGGCTAGTTAGCGGAGAGGAGAGTATCCTTAACTGGTTGGTCCTAGCAGGCTGTGCCAGGCCTCTATGATGTTGGATCTACTGTTTGTTTTCGTCTACCCATGCACACCCTGAAGATTAATTATCATGCTAGACCAGACCAGCCAGGCACTGGAACCTGAAACTAGGACCATGAGGGGCCAGCCCATCCATTCCCTGTACCACGGCTCCCCCTCCTACCGGCTTGGGAGGGCCCGTGGACAGCCTCAGGGTCCAGGGGTCACAAAGAGGGGTTTAGGATTCACAACATAAATGGGATCCCCAAACTGGATCCCCGAGCTGCATTTTCTTTCATGTGTTTTCTGGCCTCAGCAACTCCCTCCCGGTCCAGATCACTGAGGCTTTATGGTCCTTAAAAAGCGTTCTACAGTATTTGGCCTTAAAGTAGCAGAGCTTTACAGGTCTTTACCATCCTGTGTCATTACCAGTGGAACCAAACCCAACTCATCATTTCCACTGACTCCATCAGGCCCTCTACTCAACCCCCGCTGGTCACCATCAATGCAGTGTAGAGAAAAAATTGGTTCTGAAAATAAGAACAGGCTAACATAATATCAACCCAATAGAAGAGGCTGACAGGATAATTTATGATTTTGTGAGCAAAATGGACAAAAACTAGGAACGATTAGAAACCTGGAAAAATAATGTAAAAAATATTTTATGTGAGAAAAAAATCAATGGAATTCCAACAAAAATAAAAGTAATTTACACAATACCACAGTGTGTCATTCTTTAAGATCTGGAAAGTAAACAGATGTTTGTTTCATCACTCTGAAATACAGACCAGTGTGGCCAAATAATTGGTTTCAGCAAGAGTAAATATTTTCAAACCAGGCACCTGTGATTTTTGGTGGTTGGTATTTTCCTTAGGTTGACATGTTTCCATCCAGACCATCGTTTCACCATGATGTTGTTCTGGAAATCAGGCCCATACGACAAGTCCAACTCTCAGCCCTCCTTGCCTTTTTCACTCTCTTTTTTTTCTTTCCTCACCTAACTGTTTTCTTTCCCCAAACGTTAACAGTGGCATTTGTGGGTGATGCAGACGGTGGAGTGGGGGATGAGGGTCAAGGCAGTGTGGCCTGGGGCTGGTCGTGTCTCCAGGGCACCAGTTAAAGGCCTGCCTCTGTTACCCTGGCCGGGTTGCCTGCTGGAGGCGGAGGGGAAGCCGTCCACTCATCGTGGCCCCTGCCAAGCACAACATTCCTTACAGTGGTGGGATTGTGTAGCCTGTGTTTTCACTGTCCCTCTGCGGAGGAAGGGAAGGGCCTCTCACCTGCCTGGTAGGCCGGTGGCCATTTTGGCTCCTGAAAGAGCTGCGTAGACTGTCCGGGGCTCGGGCCAAGCTGACACGCACCACGGTTGGGTCAGGGTCGTGGGTGTTGGTTGGTATTTTTACTCACAGGTGTTGTCTAGAACCCAAAATCACAGCTTTACCAGTAAAATGTGGTTTAATAGGCACACTATACCTCACAGAATTAGTTAAAGGTCATGACCATGTCTAAGAATTGTCTTGGGTATTACTTTAGCTGCGTAGGTGACAGCGGTGTACGTTGAGCCTAATGGTTCATTCAGCCACACTTTGTTTCTACACAAAACTGATAGTTTTGCCAAATATTTAGGATGATGTCCTTGTTTCATTCATTCTGTGAAGGAAGAATCAACGCTAGTGGCTTCATGATGCTTGTATCTAAAATAAAGTCCATATTTTCTTCTATACATCAGTTGAGGTCTCTAAGATTGAATGCAAGGTCTTAAACCTGTAAAATAAGAGTGTCATTGGAGTGGATTCATATTTCTAAATGTGAGCAAATTGCAATGAGGTATGTTGAGGAAATAGTTTAATCAGTGGGCCTCATCTGTGTGAAGGGGTCGTTTTTACGGGCTGTATTAATGATGTGCCAAATTGCTAAAAGAAAATTGAATGATTGTGTTGCAAAAAGGTAGTTATAATATTTAACTCAGCCTATGCTTAAGAGAAGTGTCTTCAATATAAAAATGTTTACATTCATTCAGATTATTTCCAAGGTCATAAAAGAAATGCAGGAAGCAACAAATGCCAACATATTAGGCTCATCCATTCTAAAAATGCGTAAAGTAATGGGCACAGTCTGACACTGCATGTCAGGGATGACTTGTTGTTGTAGATTTTGTAAGACATTAGTTTTTTTATCCTGTGATAAGATAAGGTATGGACCATTTCTAGATGATGTTTTCCACTCACGTTGTGTCCCCCTTTCTCATGTTTTGAAAACGTGTCTCCTTATTTTTTTTGGCTGTCTCTTTGAGTAGCTGCGACTTCTTCAGGGTTTGTCACGGAAAACACTGGGCTAAGGTCTGAGATGGTGGTTACAGAAGGGATTTCAGCGGTAATTGTACACATGTGGGTTGGGATCCCTGTTAAGACAGAGTATATGCAGGGGGAAACTATAAGGGTGAACATCAGTACGAGTGTGTGTGTTGGGTGTACGGGTGTATGTGTGTGTTGACCTGTTTGGAGGCCAAGCAAAGAGATCCAGATTAATCTCCAGAGATCCTGCCAGAAATATCTGACTGACTGGGGTTTCCACTTAAATTTTTCAATCTGACATTTAGGCTAGACTCTATCCAGAAAAAAGAAAACTGGGCATTGGGACACAATGGAAATGTACAGAGGGTCTGGGAAGTGCATATGGACTCTGTCTGTGTACTCATGACTGGTTATATGGTATATGTATGTAACCCCCTGATTCTCCTCTGCTATCCCACCCTCTGTCTCAGCTGATGGGCTACAATGAGAAACCAGTCAACCTACAGATGTTCATCGGGACAGCAGACGACCGCTACCTCAGACCACACGCTTTCTACCAGGTGCACCGGATCACAGGGAAAACCGTTGCTACTGCCAGCCAAGAGATTATCATCTCCAGCACCAAAGTTCTGGAAATTCCTTTGCTTCCCGAAAATAATATGTCCGCCAGGTACATGTCACAGTTGCTTAAAAATGAACATTATTCAGTTGTAATATGAGCACAAGCACAAAGAAAAAAGCTTTAAGTGTAAGCATATAAGGTCAGACACACACACACACACACAGTCCAGTATTACAAACCTGGTGGTAAAATTCCCTGAACCTAACCTTAACCATAACCATTATCTTAACCTGTACCTAATCCTAACCTTAACCTCAATAACCTTACCTTTTAACCTAAACTTAAACCTTACGTTTCACCATAAACCCTAAGCCAGAAAATGTTGTCTTTCCTAGTTGGGATGTCCCCACATGGTCAGTTTTACATGTTTAATTTACCTTCTGTGGAGTTTTTGTCTCCAGAAGGTAAGTAAAACATGCGCGTGCGCACACACACACATACACAAACACACTGGGGAAATTATGAGAGGTTTTATTAACTTATTACCCTATTGCTGAATGAACCGTTTTGTATATTTAGGCCTATATTTGTAAGCTTCTGATTTTCATATATTATCGGATTTCCAAGCCCTTTTGTCTTAGATTCCCTCTCCTTTTGTGTTCAAATTGCAACATTTACTGCATTTGTGTTTTACTTAATATTGGACTTATTCTAATTGTATCATTGCAAAGGTTTGTTATCATGTTCATTCAGCATTCCACTACTAAATTTCTCCATTGATACCCAATCGGGGGTGTGTTGCTTAGCTCCCCTCCTTATCTTTCCTGCAGTATTGACTGTGCTGGCATCCTGAAGCTGCGTAACTCCGACATCGAGCTGCGGAAGGGGGAGACGGACATTGGGCGGAAGAACACGCGTGTTCGAGTAGTGTTTCGGGTTCACATCCCCCAGGCCAACGGGAAGGTTCTCTCTCTCCAGGCTGCATCCATCCCAGTGGAGTGTTGTGAGTGTCAGGCCCTTGCTCCAGTATGACCCCCTGACACACCCACGCAGCATTTTTCTCTCTAACTTGTGGACATATGTACATTGCTGCCTGTCTCAACTCTCCTCTGCCCTCCTCTACCCCCCCCCCCCCCCCAGCTCAGCGTTCTGCCCAGGAGCTTCCCCAGGTAGAGAAGGTCAGTCTGACCAGCTGTCTTGTCAGTGGAGGAGAGGATATGGTGATCACAGGTTCCAACTTCTTCCCAGAGTCAAAGGTCATCTTTCTAGAGAAGGGCCCCGGTAAGTGACTTTTAGAAATAGCATCTCACACACAAGTGGGAATGTTGATGAATTCCTCATTAGTTGACTCGTTATTCACAGTCCGTTGAATCAGTACACTAAGTATTTTTTTAATTGTCCTTTTTTAAAAGGGGTCTAATATCATAACGCTATTTAGTTCAGCCAAATTGCACAGCAATTACTAAACAGTTTTTGGTCGGATGTGTTGTCCCTGGATCAGGTTTGGATAAGATATTGTGGCTCCAGCTGAACTTAGTCATTGTTGGGTAGAAAACAAGCAGATTTTAATAAGGACTCCTGTCAGTATGTCTGGCTATCATCAATGTATTGCAAACGCGGGTTAAAACAGATTCCAACATCTGATTTACTGACTGTGGAGGCAGAACCAGTCTGACTGCAGACCACCCTTGCTCCATGTCACAACTAGATAGAAACACCTGGGAGAACAGTCACATTCATGCCTACTACAGCCCTGGGGAGATACTCACTCCATGCCACATTCCCACCCATTATCCCTGCTCTGCTATACAAAGCATCCTTTATTGTTCTGAGTCATCCATAGTATTTTACTACTACTGTAGCCAAAACTATCTACAGGGAAAAAAAGCTAATGCAGGAAATCAAAATGACATGCTTAGTATTTTCATGTATTTATTATTCATATCATTTTGAAATCCTAACATGTTTTCAGTCTGGGTGTTTTTTTGCATTTACCTTTTTTGGTGAAATCTCAACACAAACATCTAGCCTATGTCTAATTATTATTATATCGGCTGCTTGGACATTTGAAAAAATTACTACGATTTTAGTTTTTAAATGTAAATAACAGATACAACTGAAATGCAAGACTCACTAATATCACGTCAGTCTCATAAGATTCCTGCTCATATCTGTCTGACCCGACTAATCCATAGATAGAGACAGACAGACAGGCTGGCCACTACTGACAGACAGACAGACAGGCTGCTGTTTCTACTAACAGACTGACAGACAATCACTCTGGCCATGGGTGCTGCTGGTCCCCAGGATATCACGTACTCACACAGTAGCATTTGGGCTACTCACTGCTTACAGTGATAACAATAATAGTGTTAATATTTCGCCCTGATCTGCCCTGTTTAGTGTTGTTTAGAGATACCATAGATACCTCCACTATTCTCTGTAAATATCGTAACTCGGCAGTAATCCCTTATTACAACCTACTATTTACACTGTCTCCATTGTTTCTCTCCCTTTTATTTTTCTATCTTTCTCCATCCTAACTCCCAGTAATAAAAAACAAGTGTGGTTGGGTTCCAGGATGGAGATTGAAATGGGCGTCAGCATTCTGGGAACCGGTCCATGCCTGCCCACCATACCTTTGTGAAAGAGGGCAAACTGAAACAAGTTCATACAAAGAGGAGTCAAGAGTGTGGTTTTACTTACTGACTATGACTAAAAGTGGTTCTCTGGAGTAGTTTGGAGAAAGATAGATAGAGGGAGACCGAAAAGAAATGACTACTTGGAGGGGCTTCAGGGGAAGCTTGTCATTGGAAAGTGTTGGAGGGAGACTGCACTGTGCCCTGGTTTTGGTGGACAGGCTTATGCACTCTTGAGTGGAGGAAACCTGGGCGCTGCCAAAGTGACGAGTATGTGTTGGGGGCACAAAAGGGATATAATAATGATGTGATTGGTGTAAATGATTCCTCCTCATCACAGCTAATCCAGACACTTAATGCACAACATGAATGATTGGATGGAGTGGATACAGGGATGGAATATAGATGACAGAGTGTTTTCCGCCTGCTTTCGTAAACAGACTTCTACAGTGACTTGATGTTCAGTGGGAAAGACATAGCCTTACTGTGGTTTGTTTGTGTATAGGCCAGTGTTTTAGATGGTAACAGGAATCCCTAGCCCCATGCCCAAGTTGATGAGAGTAGGCCTACTATATTACAGATTTTGGAGTTCATGGATTCTACTGGTCTCTGTTATAGCTACAGTTAAAGAAGATCAAGAGATATTTAGAATAGAATAGTTTGCCATTGTATGTGTTTTCACTGTGCCAGAAGTTAGCCATGATGATGATGATGATGATGATGATGATGATGATGATCTCTGGCTACAGCAAGTCTGTTAGTGTGCGGTCTGGTCTCTCATCACTCTCTAATGCTAGAAGCAGAAAGACGCTTTCCATCTGTCCAAATAAAACTGTACCACATCCAATCTGGCTTGCTGCTGACTTGTGTCACTTTATTACCTGGTCTGCGTTCTCTATGTTTCCACTTATTCAGAATTGAATAACACAGAGAAAATAGAAAGGAAGGAAGAAAGAAAATATGGCTCCAGAAGAAAGGGAATATGAAAAATGTATATTTATGAGAGAGGGAAAATGTTATGTAACTGGAGTGATCATGATGAATAAGCAGGTGAAAGGTGTCCTGGATGGACTGATTGAATGGCCGACGGATGGTGTTTCTCTAGGACATTGACAACCCCAGACATTTAAACAAAGAGGAAAAAATATAGTGGTTGCATTGAAATTGTATTTAACACACCAGACAAAACAGCTTTTTCTTTCTCCCATACTAAAAGCTACTGTGATTATAGCTGTCTGAATATCTTACCACTCACTGTGTTTGTAGATATCCCCAACAAAACAGTGTGTTTTAACTGACTGAGGGGTGTGGAGGATGTCTTTTCATTGGGTGGCGATGTAGTATCCTGTTAAAGCTTGTTTTGTGCTGGGCGGTAGACAGAGCTCTTCATGTGGGGCCCTTTCCCTTCCCCTCTCACCTGCCTGTTGAATGTCAACATGTGCTGCTGGAATACAGGCTGAGCTGAGAAACTCAAGGTCATTCATTCACTACCACGCCGCCATCGGGCTAGTGATGTAGCACCTATTCACTAAACAGGGAACCTCCACTGAGCTCAAAGTAATCAGGCACATCACACAATTACAGAGAAAACCATGTTTATCAACTGCTAAAGACATCAGAGCAGGGAAATCATTAAATTGGAATGGATCTGGAATAGAAAGGTAGAACAGAGGAGATCTCAGAACATAGTCTGAACCTACAGCGTAACTAAAGGGTTGTGATTGAGTCCGTATGCACTGAAGTGACAAACAGACAACTGTGTTTAAGGATCGTTGTTTTTCAGAAAGTTTGGGGAAGCCCTTTTGTTTGAAGAGAAAAGTAGGTCTAAGCCTAGCACAGGTGCCAGCAAAGATGTACCCATATTCACATCTTGTACGGCTTATAACAACCACACACCTTTAGATACAGTAGTCTTAGCAGGGCTGCAGCGTCAGTTGATTTGTCACACCACAATGACCGAAGTGTTAGGCTAGTGAATCACCACAGTAGTTCTGCCGTGGCTTAATAAATGTACCGTATGATGTGTATTGTGAGGATGGTGACTTCACTCACCCTCACCTCCCAAGCGCTTCTCCTGTTCAGCCCAGAAGCCCGGTCTTCTATCATTCTCTCCACTGCTTTTCCCAATGGCTGAATGCCTGAAACGTCTGGCCAGATTATTAGATCTGTAGTAAGAAAACTGGAAAATAAGGGGATGTTTCCTTTCCTAAGTCAGAACTCTGGCAGTGCAACACAGTGTGGTGTGGACCGGTGGAGAGATTTTCAAATAAATACTGAGTTATTCCACTCGCCTCTCCATAATGTTGACCAGGCAAGACAAACAGCAGGATATTTAGACTTTGATTTCTTCTTAATTGCTGTAAAAATATATATATATATATAACATCTCCACAGGGTTTCTGGGCCCATGAAGATGACATCATTGAGATGTTTCAGGTCCCCCTGAAACAATTGAAATCCTTCAGCTTTTGGAAGGTTTCTGTGGTACTTATTAAGCCATGTCTACTTGGGCAGGAAGTGTCTTACACTTAGGAAAACAGTAACCCAGAGAATAACACCAGATGAGGACAGACGTCTTTCAGAACATTACACCCAATGTATTAATGTGTTTGGATTTTCAAGCAATGATCATATGCCATATCTCTCACATAATAAGGTTAAGTTGTCAGGGTGTCTATCAAATGTTACATGCATTTAGCTTTTTTCAACTCAAACAATACAAAGAACTGTATCTCTTCATTTTATGGTCTTGGTTTTATAAACTCTTTTACAGATACTATAATTCACTTCTTCACAGATGTCCATTGATATACGATATAGTCCAAGATCTGGCGTTTTCATTTGGAAAGGATGTGATGGTCCATTTGAAGTTGTCACATTTGTCGATTGGCAACATCTGTTTTATGGATGAGGAGGAGGTGGATTGACTCTAAGCTGAATCACTGTGGATGACATACCGCCATTTATTTATTCATTCGCCCGTTAGATCCTGTTTAATTGTCCCTAGGTAGGCCCAGACTGCAGTGGGAATGCTGGGATCTAGCCTCAAATGTACAACTATCTATCAAAGTTTAGTTTCTATATGTTTTATCCATCAATGTATTAGTAGTTCATCTCTTTCTTTTAGATGGAAGACCACAGTGGGAAGTTGAGGCCAAAATTGTCCGTGAGAAAAGTCAAGGAGTAAGTAGATGACGGGTTCTCTGTAGTTTGTAGTCTTATATGTTATGCATACAGTGTATTAACATGCATTATAATGGTATGTTATTACAGCTTTTGGAAATACATAACATTAGATAGACCAACCTATTGACTTGGTGGGTGTCTGTGGAAATGTTCACTGTGTTGGTTCCTTGTTGTAGTCGAGCATCGTGGTGGAGGTTCCTCCATACCACAGTAAGACTGGAGCCTCGGCCGTGCAGGTGCAGTTCTATGTCTGCAACGGGAAACGGAAAAGGAGCCAATCGCAACGCTTCACTTACCTGTCAGGTAAGAGGATTAACAATCTACACAAGAGGGCTGCATTTGAAATTCCACTTTCACTTGATGGTTTCCCACCCTGAAAGATGTATATGGGCCAAGAAAACCTTTAATTCAGTTTTCTTGAACATTTATTAAAAACACAAGGCCAGTACAAACTTTGGCTACCTTAAGCTGCCACTAGAAAAAAAAATATTCTCCTGGTTGTTTTCCATCCCATCTTTACCATAATTATCCCATGCAGATAATCAGGTCTCAGTACTCTTGAAAAATTGTTGGTCTGTATTTCCAATTATTACTCACTTGTCTGTCAGCCTCTGAGGGTTGTCAGAAAGCAGAAAAAAAAGTGTGCCACACGCAAAGAAACAAACAATGCAGAGTCTTCTGCTCTTGGGGTTTGCTTACTAACCCCTTTCTGAGTTATGGATAGCATTGAGCTTTCCCTCCCAGTTTGTAAGCTTGTGGTTTGAATGAGAACAGTCACAGTTAACAGTGCACCTGCCAAATGTTTACACTCTACTGCTGACTATTTTACAAGTGTATTTCCATGTAAGTTTAGTTTGTAAATATCTTTGCTCTCCAGGAAAATGCACACTGAAATTGTGGGAAATTCAATTCAATTCGTATGGTTTGGCTAAAATAAAATCTCTACATCAAGGTGTGTAGTGTGTTGATATCCAGATTCTATAGATTTGAGTGTTTCTGGTTAAGTCAAATCCCTGCCTAGTTAGGGTTCTTTGTATTGTTATTGTTTTCCAACAATAACGTCAAGCCGATGTTACTCATACAGAAAACTGTGTTGGCGGAAAATAATGCCACGTGAGCAATTTCTGTGCACCACAGGTGTGTTTGTGCGTGTGTGCGTGTGTGTGTGTGTGACTGTGTGTGCACGCCCCTCCACCCAACCTCTCCGCTTGCAGCTTGCCACCCACTCATGAAGCGCTTCCTGTTTTCCCCGCTACCCGACCAGGACAGCCAATCAGAGCACAGTACAGGAAGCCTGCTCCATCAGTGTAGACACCACCATTGTTACCACGGACACCACGTGCTTATTTGTGGCAGCCCCGTCCCACCAATCACACTCTTCTACCCAGCTAGCGTGGGCAGCAGTAACTCTGGTTGGCTCAATTCGGAGGAGAACTTTGTAAGAGAAAATGACATGGGTTATTAATGAGGTCTGTTTACTATGGTGCCATATGAGTAGACCCCAGAGTTTTTCCTAGTCAACTCTTGGTCAAAGAAGATTGCTGGGGAGTCCTTCAATGATGAGGCTACATTTGGAAATTCACTGTTCAGAGGAATAACATTGTCTCTTTGCAAAGACCTAGTGACTCTGTTAAGCAATGCACAATTCCAATCTAAAACATTTTCAACTGCCCTTTCACCCATTCTACCACTACATGTCAATTAGTCACACGACTTTGTGTAGCCTCTCTCTGGTTTGTGTGTCTGCATTCTCTAAAGCAGGACTGTCAGAAACAGCCATGGGAGATAGCTTGGAAGACTTCTAGAGAGAAACTGGTTTATCCTCCTTATTTCAACAGGCTGGAGGCCATTCTGCTTCTCCCCAAACTACAGTCAACATGATGGCACCCTAATCCATCAACATATGTTCCATCTCTCTGATTCAGAACTGGTAGAAATAAAACCCTGCCTTGTCACAAGCACCAGATTGGGAAATGGGTTACTGACTGGTGTTCAGAGGAGTGTTTCTATACTATGTGCTGTGTGCCGTTCTAGACTTTCAATGGAAGATTTCTAATCTCACATTAGTGTGGTGTGGGAAGTTAATCGTGAGATCTATTGCGAGATGACTTTTTGTGGTGTGGTAAAAATATTATCTGAATTGTTACTTGGAAATCACCTGTTGTTGTAATCATCGCCTGTGGGAACAAACATTCGTGGCACCAGAAGTCCTGCATTCACAAAGGCAGATGTAGATAAAGGTTGTGAATGACAGTGTTTGTTGCTTTTGATTCATGTTGATCATATGGAATCTCTCTCTCTCTCTCTCTCTCTCTCTCTCTCTCTCCAGTCCTGGTGAAGCAGGAGCACAACAGAGATGATCTGGACGGGGCCCCAGCCGTGCTGCCCATGCCTGGTGCGTCCATGCCCCTGGCCCATGCTGCCAGCCTAGTTCGCAGTACCCACACCCAGCTGCCTTCCCCTGACCAGGGCCACCCGCCGGACAGCCTTCTGTCCAGCTCTCCCCGGGGCTTGGCTCCAGGCCCCAGCCTCCACACCCTGCAGCCTGCCTGCCCTCCCATGGGCTCCCCCTCCTTCCAGCACCAGCACCTGCCTCACCTCCAGGGCAGAGGGCTCCACACGCCTGCTGACTGCCACATGCCGTTCCATCCGGGCCCCGCCCTTCCCAGCAGGCCCTCATACCAGCCACAGCCTATGCAGCAGAGTCACAGCCACCCATCCCACCTGAGCAACCTGAATCCCAACATGGCCTACAACGGCCAGTCAGGCCTGCCCATGAACACTGGGGCTCCACACAGCTACGATAGGATGCCTTACCACAACCAGCAGTCGGACCCCGGGGCCTCCCACCCTCACCCCGGTGGGATGGGAATGGTGTACCATTCCTCCCCCTCCACGTCCCCCACCGCTCAGCAGGCCTCCAGCCCTCACAGCCCCATCCCCACCACCCCCAACAACCAGCCCATGACCCACTCTGCCCCTCACCTGCTCTCCATGGGTTACCACTGCCCCTCTAACCCCAGCCAGGTAACCTCCCCCACCTGCCCCAACCACCTCATGGGCCAGGCCTCCCCCACCCACCCCAACCATCCAATGCAGGCCTCCCCCGCCCACCCCAACCATCCAATGCAGCCCTCCCCCGCCCACCCCAACCATCCAATGCAGCCCTCCCCTGCCCACCCCAACCATCCAATGCAGCCCTCACCTGCCCACCCCAACCATCCAATGCAGCCCTCCCCCGCCCACCCCAACCATCCAATGCAGCCCTCCCCCGCCCACCCCAACCATCCAATGCAGCCCTCCCCCGCCCACCCCAACCATCCAATGCAGCCCTCCCCCGCCCACCCCAACCATCCAATGCAGCCCTCCTCCACCCACCCCAACCATCCAATGCAGCCCTCCCCTGCCCACCCCAACCATCCAATGCAGCCCTCCCCTGCCCACCCCAACCATCCAATGCAGCCCTCCCCTCAGCTCCAGAGAGCCATGGGTGGCTACCATCCCACCAGCCAGAGGTCTGCTTCCTGCCCCACTCCCCCCACTGCCCCTCCAGCTCGCATTGTGCCCTCGCCCCACTCCGGGCCCTCCTCCCCCCAGCTACACTCGCTGACCTACCAGTCGCCCACTTCCTCCTCGCCCAGCAGCAGCCCTCTGGGCCCCCAAGCCCTCAGTCCCCAGGCCGGTAGCCCTGTGATGGGCAACATGTCACCAGGGGCATCGGGGCCGCTAGTGCAGCAGCACCCCCTGGCCCCCCATCCGGGCCCTTTCCCTACAGAGGGGGAAAGCCTGAACATCAAGCAGGAGCCTGAGGAGAGAGAGCCCACCTTCAGAACCATTGGCCTGCAGGACATCACACTGGATGATGGTAAGACCCAGCTCAGTCTCTCTATGCCAGCGTGGGGGCATGTATAATACATAACTTTTATTTTTTTTTGACTTGATGGATTATTATATCCAGCTAACACGTGTGATACACAGAAATAATACTGTTTTATAACACAGTGTAAAAAGATACTTTCCACCAATTGCTGTATTCTCCTGGGTGAAATGATGTCTCATTACAGTGATTGGGTTTCATGCACAAGGCATTTAAACCGGCAGTTGAATTGGTTGTTATTGAGTGTTCCTGAGTTTAGGAGGATTAGGTATCATAGCACAATGGACTAATGACTCTCACATTAAAGACCTTATCACAAATAGCTCACCGTTACAAACTCAATCACACACACACACACACACACACAAGGGGATTGATCATACTTTATTTTCAGCTGGTTTGTTGCATCAGCGGAAATACTAAGAAAAGAGTAGGGTTTTGTACCACAGACACCAAAGCAGCTTGATGCACTGCTGTAATTAGTTGATATGTGAGCGTGTCTGGATGTACAGACAGGCCTTTCCAGTCTTCACTGGTGCTGAAGAGGACTTATGGGTATGATGGTGTAACAACGTTGAGGAAGTTGAGCCTTACTTATTGTCATTTCCCATTGAGTGCCTCTCCACTTCAAGAACACAGGAAATGCTGATTCCACAAGCCATCTAAGTAGGAACTGTTTGTCAGGTAGCTTGTTGCCTGCCATGGGTCCTGCTCACTCACATATTTACATCAACACCCGTCAAATGGTCCGTAGTTAATAAACAGCAGGAAGTGGCCGTGTTAGGACACGTGTGTATGTGTGTGTGTGTGTGTGTGTGTGCATCTGGAGTGGCTGTAGCAAGGGGCAGGCTAATTAACACAGGCCATTATTGATAACTCATGTGTGAATGGCCATCAGACACCAGTAGGAATACAGCATAACTCATTGTGTCTGTATATATACACAGAGTCACAGCCTCACACAGAATTACGATCAGCAGCATGTTAAACCTTCTCGCTTTTTTCCCTTCAGCACTCACTTTAAACACCTCTGAGCACACGCGTTGAGAAATTCAAATATCAGACTGGCTGCCTCAGATGGCGTAGGCGTAGCTACCAACAAAAAATGGGTGAGAAACTTCACTGTAAAAGTGACATGGTTCACCCTGGGATTACTAACCCGACAGCACGGCCTATAAATAGCGTCTGTGCCACGTAGACTCTGTGGGGCTCCAGCACACCCAAACTAACACACTTTACTTTTCACTGTCCTTCTGGAGATCCCAAACATTGTTCACATTTAACATGTTCCCGTTAGGTACCTTCCCTTACGGGGCGTTGCCCAGTTTTACAGCTGGTATTGCAGCCCTACAAATGTTGACCTGTTTTTTTTAAATCTTACTCAGATGGTTACACAGAGTGGGACCTTCAGATGGTTGGGTCACCTGGGGCTTTCATGCATTTCTCAGTGTGGTTTTCCTCTAAAATAGCATAGGCGTCTGGGAGGTTCAAGCCACTGGGCCCCTCGCAATTGGGTTCTTCTTTTGTAGTCTGTAATAGCACATATAGTACCATCAGAGCCAGTGTGTAGGGGTTCAGTGTTAATTCTGTATTTACTGGTTGCTGTTTTGATGGCTCGGTGGATGTCGTAGTATGTTTTTGTGCAGGAGTTCAAGCCTAAGCAGTGGCCATGTAAGTGTGTGAGTGTGTGGGGGTGGGTGTGTGTATGGGGTTGTGGGTGTGTGTGTGTGTGAGTGTGTGGGGGTGGGTGTGTGTATGGGGTTGTGGGTGCGTGTGTGTGTGTGTGGGGGTGGGTGTGTGTATGGGGGTGTGGGTGTGTGTGGCGAGTGGTGTATGAGGGTGGGGGTGTGTGTGTGTGTGTGTGTGGGGGGGGGGTGCTTAGGAGTGGCACAGACTCCCTGACAGATGGATGGGTGGGCTAAGGATCTAACCCAACTCGCAGAATGGCAGTAACTGGCAGTATGTACTCAAAAATGGATTTAATCTCCTAGCCTAATTCTCATCTCCTGGCATACCAGTTAACACTTTTAAAGATCCACACCTTTTCGAATTGCCTAAGTCTTCCAAAACAACTGTTCTCTTAAAGTGATATCACGCTGTCTCAATGTAATCTCACACATATCACCACCCATCACAATTAACAATCCAAATGACTTTCAGGTGACTGGCTAGTTGTTCAGACTGACGATGCACAGCTCTGTCTGGGCTACAATCAATTTAGAATTTGTCTACAAAATCACTGACTCGTTGCAGGGTTCAACATTAAGGATGGCCCGCTGGCCCAGGGCTAGTAAGACCTAACGTTGGACCAGTAGACAAAAAGACAGTCACTCAATTTCCCCATTTAAATTCATAGTATTGTATTAAAACATTTGGGTGTCATCTTTTTTTGTTACTCTTCCCGCTTCTATTTTCACTTGTTCTCCCATTATGTGCCTGTGGCGCTCTTCTCCCCCTGGGTGTGGTACAGTACCGGTGTCGTGTTTTTTGACTAATAATATTCGATGGCTCGTCTGTATTGTTCTATCATAGTTCATAGTGCATTCTAGGGCAGGACCCAAATATGGTATCGTATGAGGCAAAGCGAATGCAATTATTTTTGTTTTCATGGGAAAAAAAAGTGTTCCATTGGTCAAAAATGGTAATGGCAAGGGACACTTACTTCCGTTCATGTTGTGCGTTCCCCACGAAAGCTGATAAGGCAGGGTTGTTTAATAAGGGAACGAACAACTACTGAAAACCTGCTGTTAAATCCCTGCAGCATGTCGCATGTATTGCGGCCAAACTGGCTGTTGACAACCCCGCTGCTGCACCAATGAACGTCTGCCTGCTCCGAATGAATGAGGTGGCGCGTAGCTAAACAAAAACAAAAAAGCTGAAGAACAAATAAATGACCGCCTACCATGTTGTGACAAGGTAGAACCTTTTCAGAAAATGGTTTGTGGTGTATGAACATTTAATCCGTCTGGACATTTATAAAATGTGTGTTTTTGCAGTCTGAGGCAGTGAGGGCAGTAAACCTTCTTTCCCTGGCAGAACTGGCACCTTAAAGGAAGCACTAGCGTTTGAAGGCCCTTCTTCATTGGTGTATGTTTGGTTTGGTCTGTATATTTTCAGGGACAGTGTTGTGTTGGTGCCACCCTGCTCTCCTCCATCAACACCTGAGTGTGACCGAACCCTCCTGTGAGGGTGATTACGGCCGTCATGGCGACAGACACTGAACCACTCGTGGTGTCGGCCCATGTGTTTATCTAATTAATCAGCTGACACGGGCTCTGTGTTTGCATGGCTAGCACACATACACATGGCGGGGGGGGGGGGGGGGGGGGGGCAGGCAGGGGGCTAGCGGGGATCGTGTGTGGGTGGTTGTATGTGTGTGAGACACGGCGCACCCGCATCTTTTGTTTGCTCTCCTGCCCGGACTACAGCTGCCTCTCGACGTGAGTGAGGCATTCTGGGTTAATAATAGGCCGGGCCTGCTGCTCCCTGTGAGAGACGACGACACAGAACACACACAAACACACACACACACATTCTCCCTGTGAGAGACGACGACACAGAACACACACAAACACACACACATTCTCCCTGTGAGAGAAGATGACACCGAACACACACACACTTTCTGCCTGTGAGAGAAGACGACACAGAACACACACAAACACACACACACATTCTCCCTGTGAGAGAAGATGACACAGAATACACACACACATTCTCCCTGTGAGAGAAGACGACACAGAACACACACAAACACACACACACACATTCTCCCTGTGAGAAAAGATGACACAGAACACAACACACACATACAATCACACACATTCTCCCTGTGAGTGAAGACGACACAGAACACACACACACACAAACACACACATTCTCTGTGAGAGACAACGACACAGAACAGACAGACACACGCACATTCTCCCTGTGTTAGACAATGACACAGATCACACACATAAAAACACACACTTTCTCCCTGTGAGAGACAACAACACAGAACAGACAAACCCACACAGTACCTGTGTGATGAAGGCACATATAGTAGTACAGAGTATAAGCTCTCATCCAAAACAACTAGATCATATTAGTATTATAACTAGTCTGTGGCACCACATTGTAAATACCTGAAGATCATATTCCCAGATAGAATTCTATATACAAATACACAGGCATTTCCACTTATAGAGCAAGTACACAGTCCCTATACCTAAAACCCATACTACAGAACACAACAGAAAAGTCCAAATTTAAAGCATGGGCTAATCTGGGTCTTTTACAAAAGCTCCTGAAACCCAGGTGTCATCAGACTGCCTTGGGCTCTCATCAGACACCTTTTCCCTAAAACTTGGGAGGATGATGGGCCAAGGGATCCAACCCCAAGATCTGAGGGCAGTGGTGATGCACCACATGTGTTTGGGTCAAGCAGGCCTCTTTCTCCAGAGTTCTGGTGTCTTCTGGCTCTGTCCAATTCCCAGCCCAGCCAGCAACTGCTTCTGTACACAAATTTTAGCATTGCATGAATTAGCTAGCTTACCTGCTAGCAAACTAGGCTAGCTAGCAATGTTTCGTTTTCAAAACATTGACGGGTGAGAAGCCCTGCTGTAACAGATCTGTTATAGCCTTCCCCTGACAACAGCAGGTCAAGCTGTGAATGAATTGCCCCTGCCTGATTTTCCCTTAAGTTTTAGTTTTTTGGTATGTATAATTTTTTTCTGAGCTTGAAGCGCTTTAAGATAGTGATGAATTGTACAATGAAAGTTGAATACAATTCTAATAATATCTCTCCAAGACCGCACTAGGAAAATGCTTCAGGCCGGCACCAAACTCAGCTTGTTAAATTCAAGCAATTAAACACATTAGAAGCCCTGGAACAAGTGAAAAACAACTTCTTGTGTCATCTTTCCATACAATGGAAGACTTAATGAAGGCCAAGGGATTGGCAGTGTAGAGCTGGCTCTGGGATTCACATTCAGCCAGGGTGTACGTATGCGTGCTACTCAGTGGGTTTCTCCCATCTCAATCAAGATGTTGGGCAGCAGCAGTCTGACAGGAAAGTCTGGGAAGGCCAGAGATCCTTGGTAATGATCGGACTCAACATTGACCTACAGCCAGGAAAACTAAACCGAAATCATTGTGTTTATAGAGTAGGATACCCTCCAGAAGGAACTCTCATGTCACGGTTTTTAGTATGCTTTTCTCTTGTTTGTATACAAACTTAACCATTCCTATGTTGTGGGTTAAGCTTGTCTTAGAGCCACTGTTATTGCTTACCAACTCCTGATTGTCTAGAAAATGAGCTTTCACGTCTGTTATGACACATAACCACATCCATAACAGTCAGGAAACAAGAGGACAGCAGTGTGTCACTGATTTTCTCTCCCTAGTAAACCCTGTAATGTTCTGTGTGTGTCGGCTGCTGACAAGGGAGTTTGTCAGGTTTCTCAGAGAACTGTTGATGAGTCACTCCACCCTGCTTCTGAAAACAGTGAAGTCAAGCACATTTCACACACACATATTTCAGGTTTTACTATCCTTGTGGGGACACAGAGAAAAGGTACTCCTTTTCCTATTTTCCCTTGGGCAGTTGTGAAATTGTTCTTGTTTTTCTACGTTTGCAGGTATTTTTGGGCTTCACAAATATAATGAAACAAGGACAGACACAACCACATCTCCACATGGCGGGTCGCTAAATAAATCTATTTGCCATTACAGGAATTCTTAATTTACTCACTAAATTAGCCTCTGGTTCCATCAGGAACTCTCACTTTGGACAGTTTTCCTACAATTCCATTATGCACCATTTGGTAAGTCAGTGGGAAATGCAACAGGCTTGCAGGGGTGTATCCAAACTGAACAGCCGAAGGTGGTCCACTGTGTTAGGGGTTTAGAGGAATCATTTGGTTGGCCATTCCTAATCCTATTGGCTTCTACTCTAATTCTCACAACAGCTATTCCAGCTTCAGTCCTATTGGCTCCGACCTCGTAACTCGCTCAAGTGGTCGTCTGATGGCTTCCTGTGGGAAGATCAGAAGACTCTGGTCTTGTGAATCACTTACAGCCACATCAAATGGGAAATCCACATATGACTCACAGAGATGAGTGGCTTTATTTAAACGGTTGCAACAGCAACATTGTCCTAATGAGATTAGTGTGCTCACTGGACATGTGAATGTGTCTAAACTACACTAACAGACTCCTGAGCTAGCAACAGGCATCAGGTAGATAATATATAGAATCATGCTTAGCAACACTTGTGAATCTAGTTTCTGTAACTTAAATGTACAATTCCTAATTAATGTGATAATTGTGCGTACTTATCCCTTTGACGTGGATGTTTTTTCTTCTGCTACCAAGAAGTTCTTGTGACATGTGCGTATATGAAAGTTGGAAGTGGAAAAGTGACCGTTTTCAGGAAGACTGACTCTTGCTTTGCCTGTCCCCCAGTCTGGTACCAGGGTTTTCCATTGTAACATGTTTTCTTAATTTGGTAGTTTAGAGAACAATCTGTCTTGTTATTTTCATTAGCTGGTTCTCTGTTGGAGAATATTACATAGATTTTTTCTTTTAATATAAATAGAGAGAGAAAGAGTTTCATGAGATGTGTTTTTCTACTGCACACTTCAATGTCGCTCTGTCAGGAAACATTGTTAGAATCTGTCAAAGGGGATAATGATGATTGCCTGTTTTTCAAACAGACTTGTTTATCATACAAGTCACTTTTGTCTGCCTGTTTCACTTCTGTTTCTCATTATGTAAGATTATTTTCCCAGATCGTTTTGAGATGTGAGATTTAGACATCTAGATGATGTTAAAGATCACTGCCTGATTTGAAACATATGATTCACAACCAATTATTCAGATCTTGTGCTGGGAAATAGAGGAATTGGGGTCAGCAAGGACAGTAAGAAGCCTGTTTCTTCCCTCTACCTCTGACTTGTTAAAGTGATTAATGTGACTTTCCCTTATGATGACAATGATACAATGACATGACACATAAATAACCACTGCGCACCAGGCCGAAACCCTTGTCTTACAGCCAATCAGTGCAAAGGATGGACTTTGATCAAGGAGGACCTCGCTCTCGCTGTTTATGACAGTAATTAGCCCAAAGCATAGTGATTGAAGGCTTCCCCCCTCGAGAGGTGACAGGCGTCTTATGCAGAGGGCTGGTTTAGTCACACGCGTGGTGAAATACGCTAGCTCTGAACACTGCCACAGGACCAGAATCCTACTCTGTAGTTGACAAATGGCGGTTGGATGGTTGCTGTACAAGGAGCCGCTCCCTGGCTTAGTGGGGAAAGCCCCCCTCTACTCCCACACAGGATCTCCCTTCCAAACGGCTGGAGTGAAACTGGGCTTTCTGTGGTAAACTGGGCTAAATCATCAGGTTTCTCTTAGCTTCTCAAGTCTCAGTCTGAGACATTAGTTCAGCTATGAAACTACTGAAGCCAAGCACAATTCAAAGATTTATTCTGGATCAAAACTATTCAAAATAGGCCTAATTAATCATTTTTGAACAAACTGTCAAAGTTTACTGGAAACCGTAGCTGACCAAGAGGATGTTTAATGGATTAATCTAACAGCTGTGTAAAAGGTAGCATCATTTCCAAAACCTGATGTGTATTTTCAGTTGAGAGTGGAGATAGACATTGAAACATTTTGCACATTACAACAATAATATTGCTCAATTTTGATTAACCAATTTATCTGGTGTGACTGTATTTAGTACATAAATACATTGTTGTAGATTGATGTTTTGTGTAAAGCTGTCTGTCACAGTTAATCATTTTCTGTGAGAAGGTAGAAATTTAGATTCTGTGTGTGTGAAGATAGCTGTGTGCGATGGGAGAGGAAGAGCCTTCCACCCACGCCAACAGGATAGAGACAGTGGCTAGCAAGCCAGGCAGAAAGGTCTCTTTCTCTGTCACAGATCACACAAACACCAATAAACACACCTAATTCTGTCACAGCACCAATATGGTATTTGACAAAATTCCTGGGAACACAGTTGTTATTCAATATGTATAATTAATAATAAACACAGATGTTAGAAATAGTGAAAATAAATGTTGTAGTTAAAAACTTATTTTGAATGTTTTAATTCTATTCAGAGAAATAGCCGGTAAATGCTTTGGAACAGGGGTCAAGAGAGTTAAAGAGAGGCAACACTGTATTTCAGTAGATGCTTTAATTGATGTAGAATTTTATTTTAACAATTACTGAAGCGTCACTCAAGGTGGAAGCGTCTACTAATTAAGTGAAATGTAAAACATGTTCATGTTTGAAGTCTCTCTCTTTGCCCTCTTTATGTCTGACCTGGTCTTTCACCTGTATCTCCCGGGTAAGGGGAAAAACGCTGTATGACACTGCAAGCCTGAATGCAAAGTTTCCAAATTACTTCTGTGTGGAAAATATGTTATCACCTTTTCCTGAAATACCAAATGAATGTATGTGTCATCTCTTCTCACACGCACTTTATTCCTTTCTCTGTTGTCTTGGTCTCTCTCCTTTTTGTTTTATAGTCATGTGGTAGGACAGACCCAGCTTCAGTTTAGCATTATGTAGGGATTTGAAATTCATTTGGTTTGCGGTTGTGATTTTTACAGGATCCCTGCTGTTCCCCATGCTGAGCCGCACTGGGCCCCGTGTGAATCTGAAAAGGGCTTCAGCGCCACTATAACAAGCAGGCCTCTGTAACTGGCCCAAGAGATATACCAGGAGAAAAGAGAGGAGAGATGGAAATTAGAAAGAAAGACATTGAGGGAATAACATTATCAAGCCTAGCAAGCTTCCAGGGCTGCCTGGCAGAATAATCACCTACAGCACCGTGCCTCAGTGCCTCTCTGTGTCCACAACACGCCCTTTAACAATGGATTGGTTTTAATACAGGCCCATTCACTACGCTTGAAAGCCACAATAACAGGCCAGAGGAAATGGACTCAAGCTCCATTAAATAGAGAGTTTGGCTTAATGAAGGAGGTTAACGGACAGCTTGTGCTTGCTGAGCTATTAAATAAATGTTGGGTGGTGTTTATAGGTGTGTACGTGTAGTGGGAAAGACTTAATATCTTGCATGCTGTCGATGGTGAAATCAGATAATAATACTACTTGCCAGAATGTTTCCCCCTCTCTTTTTGACAGAGTCATGCTGGTTGTTTGATTCTCAAGCTGTGAGTGCCACTTGTGTCGAGCCAGTGTTTGTATGATTGAGTTTTTTCCTCCACTATGTTGTCCTGGAAGCGGGACCTTTCAGTGCTTATACAGAGTGAGCTGGGCAACATCGCCCTCCACTGGTTAAAGTCTGATTTGAGATTTGACATTCAGTATCACTACTTAAATAATTTGGTTCAAGAAAGCATTTAGAAGCCTGTGTTGATGAGCTCTAGTGACCCTGTATCTCTGTCTCTCTTTGTGTTTCCAGTGAATGAGATAATTGGCCGAGACATGTCCCAGTCCCCTGGCAGCGGTTCCCAGTCGTAGCGCCCTCTGACCTCTGACCAGACATACACAACCTGCTGGGCATTGCAGCATTCTCACTAGTTCCAACACCACTTCCACTTCAGGACTCCGTGGGCTGCCTCTGTGCCGGAGAGACTGAGCTTCGCCATACACTGGACCTAACAGGCTAGAAAAACGCCCTCCATGGTCTATACTCCAGACGACACCTGCTGAGACACCACATTATGAACAGCAGAACAACGCAGGTTGACAAAGTGTAGTATTATTGGAGTCAGCTGGTGCACCAAAACGAGGTCGGCGATCTGTTGTTTTTAAAGGCAGACTTTGGGTAAAAACACAAATATAACCTATTGAAATTGTTTACGAATCAATGTGCCGCCATACCACATTCTTTACTGCTTTCAAACAAATGATCAGTAAGATATTTGAATACAGAAGCGCATTGTGAGAAGGGAGCTCTGCAGCTTCCAATCCGAAAGAACTATCTTGTGTAAGTAATGTATATAAATACTTGAGTCGTCTGGAAACTGTAGCAGTATCTGCCAACGAATGAACCACCGCATTCACAGGCCTATGTCTGTTTTCAAACTGAGAAAAGGGATGGTTTGATCGTTGCCCCATGTTGGCCTTTAAGCATTGCTTTTCTGTTCTCAATAATCAAGCCTGGGCTCAGATCCACTGGTTTAGAGAGATCCCTTTCTAAATGTATGTCTGCAATAGGTAAACCAATCTCCTCCAGTCCCAGTGTTGTCCCAAACCATGTAGCGCTCAGTCTGGATTGTACACATGATCTTCTCACCAGCATAGACCACTACTGTACTTGGTACCGTAAAAATCAACTCTGTTGGTTGACTGATGTCACAGCACCGCCCCCTGGTGGTGTAAACGTTACTGCACCCACCACTTCAACACACCCACACCCCATCCCCCCTTGCCCTTGTGTTTGGGAGTCTCTGGGAGGCCCTTTTTCATTTTCTCTGGTGCTGGACTGGGATCTGTTATATGCAACATTCCACACTTCTAGTGACCTTTCTGCCATGTAGATACTGTAAATGATCACCACCCTCTCCTGACTGATTAGCCGTCTTTCAGGTTGAACAAATGCCTTATTAACCTTGTTAAATAGCAGCTTTGAATGATATAATGGCTAAAGCTTTTGTTGTCTGTTTGCACAGCTGACTCTTTATGGGGGGGGTGTGAGGTTGACTTTTATCGACATTTGATGGATTTATGAGTTGGTTATATGGGGATGCTTAACTTTTGTATGTTTTGTGCAGTGGATAGAAGAGCACATTGGCTAGTTTCAAACTGAGGTAACCTGTAAAGATGGAAATATAAATATATACTTGTGAATGTATATTTGGAGTTGAATTAAAGATGGCTTTGAATGATCCACAGAGAGAGATGGACCTGTGCTCCTAAGAGCTTCGTCATACAATATGTAGGAGGCTTCTGAATTGGCACCCTAGTCCCAGTATAGTGCACTGTTGATATCCAGTGGTCAGAAATAGAGTGCTATGTAAGGAATAGGGTGTTATTCTGGATGCATCTTAGTTGTGGTGATGCCCAGGGACTCGTGTGCCTTCCGCTATGTAACCACCATATGAGGGTGTAGGAACTTCAAACCTCCACACACTATTCAACATAACATGACGACATTCAAATTGTTGATAACCGTATATATACTGCATTTATGGATAACTCCTCATCACCTCTACCCCGATTAACAGGGTTATTTCTGTCTTTTTTAAAACAGCTCCCACCCTAGAATACTGTTGGTTCTTCACGTCCCCTCCGTGTGTCGCATCACGACAATCATTTTGTCTACCAAATGGTACCTTAACAAAAAGACGTCATTCTCTCTTTTTGGGGAGACATATAGACAGTGAATGTATGGAATATTGATAACAATAATAGAAATTCTCCGTTTGGGCGTATGGAATATTATTAACAATAATAAAGCTTTTGTTTGCCTGAGAATTACAACCAAGTCCAAGGAAATGACGTGACATATTCCAATCAAACTTCATAAGAAGGATGTGCGTAGAATGTGATTCTAAATGTTTGAATAATGTACTGTAAGTATGCTATACATTACGTATGTCAAGAGTCATGCTATAATACGTGTTTATATGGTTGGTTAGAATAAGCTCCTATTGGCTCTTTGCCTTAACGTGTTTTCTGTAATTGGACAATGATACTCTTCTTGCATGTATTTTTATTCTCTAAGGTGTTGCTAATGACAACTGTCAATCATGATTCATGTCCCAGTTCAAGTTCAATAATAATTCTGCTATGCACAAAAAATCTGCCTGATGCCTTTAAAAAACAGGAAAAGAAATAAAAAGAAAACCTTGATGCCTATAGATGTAGACGCTTTGTAGCTGCTTGGTTTCAGTTTTTCCAGAGTAGCCCAATATATAGTATTCTTGCTCCGTAAGAGAAAGACAGTCAGTGAAGCTGCCTTGTAAAGGACAGTGTGTCTTAAGAGAAATTACTAGAGCGTGTGGAAGTGTTACGTTTGTTCCCAATAAACTGTAGATATGTGTTTTTTGTAATTTTTATCTTTTCTTATTTTAATTATGCACACAGATGTGTTAGGCTACTATGCAAACCATGATAACAGCAACATTACAATTCACTATTTGGCACCAAGTACAGATAACTGCTTTGTTTGTAAACTCTCCCTCACAACTTTTGTGTGTAAACCCTTTTCAAACATTGAGGAGAGAATAAATGATGTCACTATTTGATTATTTAAAACTATAGGAATGCCTTAACTCATGTTTTAAATACCAATTATTGGTTGGTTGTCTGTATGCTTTTCTGGGTTAATAATTTATGAATAACTTGTGAGATGATAATTTTGGACAGCAGGACTTTAGAGGAAGCTGGTAGTAGGGCTTTTTGTGTGACTGTTGCCTGATTCACAATAGAGGGCAGACCAGGACCATACTGTGCTGGCTTGGACATTCAGTTTCAACCAACCCAGTTTTAGCCACTACAGTGATTGCGTAACTATGTCAGCCCTGTATAGCCCAGCTTGGCCCTGTGAAGTGTGGATCAGGCATGAGTCAAGCCACAAGCATAGCATCAAATTTAGTGAGCTCTCTGCCAGCCTCTTCTGTAAAACCAAAGACCGAACATACCGGTAAAAAGCAACAGAGTCTAACTTTAGAAAACTCTATTTTTGATACTTTGAAATGGATGTCATTCCTAATGATGGGGGAATTGTAAATTAAAGGGAAATGCAGGTTTTAGCTGATGTTTACGGAACTGTGTATTGTCATTTCATGTACATTTTGTATTTTAAAAACATTTTGTAATTTTTGAAGACTGCAGTGCTTTTTGAAACGATTCAAAGGGAATACCTTGCATTATTAGGCTCTTACAGTAGTGTATTAATAAAAATAAAACAAATACCCAACTATTTCTTTGTTTTGTGATCTTTAATAAAAACGTTCGTAGTGTGCAAAGCACTGATGATCCCGGAAAATATATAGTACTCTCTTAACAATGGTTATTACTTTATTAAACAGAAACTAAGGGCCACACATTCATCATACACAATAATATAAAGTATGCATCATATACTACATCATCCTTCCAAACTGTGACCAGGCCTTTTGAAAGAGCCCAAATGAACACTCACTGTCATGTTGGTTCAGTAAAGCCATCTGGTAATGGGATGGACACCTTTGCCTACAAATCACTGACATCTTTGGGGAAAGATTCTACATGCCACAGGGATGTGGGTCAATTAATAGGATCAAATTCTAGTTCCCTTCTATAATATGCCTTCTGTGACAAAACCTGACAAGATGTGCATTTTCCTAGATGCCCTTCAGCACACCCCCATTACTTGTCCCGTTTTTGGCAAACTACTTCGCTTCATGATTCTTGCCAGTCACCTTTCACCATTAAGCAGTTATGGTACCAGGTGTCTGCCACGCACTATGTATTCTATTCCAAGCTCCGCTCATGGTAAACTCCAGACCGTGAGATCAGTGAAAAGCCCAGTTGGGTGGCAGTTTCGGACATACTGGAAAAAGCTACTGCATTAACAGTGTAATGTGCATTAGACTGGATTCAACCCTTTGTGAAAGTGTGTCACTACAGACCAAGGTGCTTGGCCAGTTTATTTTGGGACAATTGTTACTTCAGAGTAGAAATATTCATGAAGAAATCAATGAACCCATCAATGTTAGGATACACTCTTGACTTGAATGATACTAATAAGCATAACATGGGGAAAGACATCCCCCTAAGATCAATCTCAAATTGCTTAAAAAAAGGAAGGTTTGTTAAAACTGGGTTAACCAGCTATAAAGGACAATAGATACAATTGGCAGATGTATTTAATCAAATGTTTTTAGTAATGTGTCATTTCTTTAGCTAGTGGGGTAAGCCCCCTCACCTGGATCGATCATTTTTCATGTGCTTCTTTAAACCGTAAAACCAGCAAACGGCTTTTCCTGTAATGTACTTGTCTAGGTCAAACAATATGCAAACATAAAAAGCATTCAAATATACCATACCTTAGTATACTACTTACTATGGAAAAAGTACTTAATAGGTTAATTTTACTTAAAAACAAAATGTTAGTGGTTCCAAAATCACATTTAATTCTCTATTTTGATCTAAATTAGTTATAAACAAAAGATTCACCATAAATGTGGCATCTCTACCTCAACATATTAAAACTTAAAACTATGAACTGTCTGTAAGTAGATCTTAAGGCTTCCCAACATCTATTTTAGGAAAATATTATGTCATGTAATATTTTGTAATGGTCACTGAGTTTGTTACTAACAAAAATGACATTAACTTCAATATATTTGATGAAATTACTTCAAATATGGTAAAACAAAAGATATTTAAAAAAAAAAATGAAATGTTGATGGGGTCATCTTACCAGTTACCATATTTACTTCCTTTAAAGTCAAGCATGAACATGAACACACATCTGATTGATTAGCCCCTACTGCTTTGAGTTCTCACTCCTGTAGTTGTGGGATTCTTATGCAAATTGTGAAAACGTGTCAATGCAGAAATGGGGGGCCCAAGGGCAAATGGGGAACTACTGTTCTTATTCTTGATTTGCGAATTAGTACCCTATCAGTCATAACAGACTACTGTTCATACTGCCTTGTCTTAATCACTTACTCAATAAAAGGGACATAGTTCAGAACAAACCAGGGCTGTTTTAACACTGGGGCAATATCAAGTTTCATTTATTTCATTTACACAATAATTCTAAATTCATACAAGTCAAGGCTCAAACTTGCTTAAAAGAAACAAAAATGTCCCCTCTGCCACCAGAGGTCAGCCTAGCCTCTGAGGGGGCTGGTATTGCACTCTGGGTAATGTAGGCACAGCAAAGACGAGAAACAAGGCATTAGTGTTCTCAGCAGCCTAGTCACAGGAACAACTCACGCAGCATTTTCTTAAACACATTTTGACAGTCCAAAACAAGGTAGAATCAAAAGCATGCTGCATAAGACCAGCATTTTTTTTACAAGATCTACTCTCCTTAAAGGTTTTTCCCTTCTCACACAAACTCAATCATGGGTGATTGTTTTCACACATACTTCTACATACTTGTAGGACTCAAATTTTGGAGTGGACCGTATACGACACGATCACTGTTTGCATGTGTACTAGTCTTTTAGGCATTGGTTTTCAAACCTCTTCATGACCCCCAGGCATTTCATCTATCCATACAAGAGCTAGCATACTAGATCAGATCAATTAATCAGTTAACAGCAAAGCCCTTGAATGGGCGAATCAGCTGCGCTAGTTCGGAGCTACAACTAAAATGTGAAACATCTGGGGTGTCCCTAAGGAGAGGATTGAGAAGCAACTAAAGGATAAAGGAAAGGAGACCATGCAGACCAGCAGCCAACTCTTTCACATTTAAATAACATAAATCTACATTTCTGGATAACTTTTTTTGGATCAAACAAAATATTCAATATTCATCATGCTAGGGAATTACGGTAGTGATAAAATAGACAGTCAATCTTTGATTGTAGCAAAGACAAGGAAAACATGACAGTGCTTGGACAGATTCTAAACAGAATGGCATTGTGCCATACATGCATAAACGCTTTTTACAGCAAAAACAAACAATATCACACAAGTAGTTGTCAATAAGTAAATCGTCCAGCATGTTAATGGGGCTCTGACTAACATACTTTGTGGCCCGGTAGTTCTACAGAAGACATGCCATGTGTAGTGGAGCAAGAGTTGGATTTCTCTTCTGCTATACAGTACAGTACTAGTGTCAGGTCAAGGAAACATATGGCTTTTGTTATCATTAAACTGTACAGCCCAGCATTGATAGCATACCATGCAAGGAACATGCAAACACAGAGCATAGTTACAGGGGGGGCATAGGGATGGTTTTAGCTATGAACATTTATGCTAGTAGTCATTAGGCTAAAATCAGGGGAAATGTGTTTTTGCGTCATAAAATCGGTGTACATAGTGCTTTTGGATAAGGGGTCTGTTTTAGCTGTGGTCAGTGTGTCAGTAGTGATGGGTGGTTCAGGTTGGAAGAGACAAAAGGAGAGGCACAGAAGGTCTAGCAGGGTTGTGGTCCTTAACTCTTCCCTCCAGTCACGACCAGCCGACCATGGTCAGTCACAGCACACCAGCAGTCGGACAGGGTGACCGGACAGGGGGTGGTTGGAACGCTCTGCCACGGCACGCCTGGCCGTCTCCTCGCTGGGGAAAGTGACCAGGGCTTCACCGCTACGCTGGCCACTGAGGTTGTACAACACAAGGATGGCGTCCGGCTGGAGCTGAAGGCGAAAAAAAAAAAACACAGAAGGTGGAGAAGGGATGAAGGAAGAGGTGGGGGAGGACATTTGGGATATACCAACTACAGCACCGTCATTAGCACCATCCAAACACCAGGGGGCACCAATCAGCCAAAGGAGTGACAGGATCCTGCACTGATCAAACCAGTCAAGTTAGAGGGGTCCATGACCATAAACCACTGGCCAATGCAATTCCTTGTAACGCATGCTTTCTTTAAAAATGAACTTCGGTCCAAAATCAATACCTGATCATAGGATGTGAGAGCAGGTTAGTGATGTGTTCAGTAACCCAAAGCCACTAGGTTAGCACGATCAGGTCAAAAAGCCAAACTGATAGTTGGAGAGGAAAGCAATGGAGAGAGAGATTTACTCAGGGGCACATTGTTGATTTGGGGTTAGGCAGGCGGACGGGCAGACGGGGGGGGGGGGGGGGGGGGGGCAGACAGGGGGGCCATGCGAGGTACATGGAAAGACAGCAGAGGTTCACCACTTACCTTGGGAGTGTCCCTACAGACAGAGCCACTCTTTGGGCTGGATCAGACTCCTGGCCTGATCCTGACTCATCTGAACCATGCTGCTGTAGTCTTCAGGAGCGTACTACAGTATGATGATGTTTACAGTCAGACAGGGAACTCAGTAGAGCATTTAAATACCACACACATTGTTTTGAAAGCCTACATACACACACATCTTAGATGAAGACATACTAAAATGTAGATACAGCAGACAAGTCCCCAACAATCCACCTGAACACAAAAACCAACCAGACATGGTGTATGAATGGGTGTACCAGACACCAGTCCTCAGTGTCTCAGTCTGGAACAGTTTCTCACCCTAACGCAGCACTCATTCAGATGGCAAAACAAACTCAAGAAGCACTTTGATAAACACGCACAGCCCCGTCACCACTCCTGTATCCTGGGGCAGCAACGCTAACACACCCACCCAACCAGCCCCATCACCACTCCTGTATCCTGGGGCAGCAACGCTAACACACCCACCCAACCAGCCCCGTCACCCCGGCAGTATCCTGGGGCAGCACCGCTAACACACCCACCCAACCAGCCCCGTCACCACGCCTATATCCTGGGGCAGCAACGCTAACACACCCACCCAACCAGCCCCGTCACCACGCCTGTATCCTGGGGCAGCAACGCTAACACACCCACCCAACCAGCCCCGTCACCACGCCTATATCCTGGGGCAGCACCGCTAACACACCCACCCAACCAGCCCCGTCACCACGCCTGTATCCTGGGGCAGCACCGCTAACACACCTAGCCAACCCAGTCACCACGCCTGTATCCTGGGGCAGCATCGCTAACAGACCCACCCAACCAGCCCCGTCACCACGCCTGTATCCTGGGGCGGCACCGCTAACACACCCACCCAACCAGCCAGCCAGCTCCGTCACCACGCCTGTATCCTGGGGCGGCACCGCTAACACACCCACCCAACCAGCCAGCCAGCTCCGGTCACCACGCCTGTATCATGGGGCAGCACCGCTAACACACCCACCCAGCCCCATCACCACGCCTGTATCCTGGGGCAGCACCGCTAACACACCCACCCAGCCCAGTCACCACGCCTATATCCTGGGGCAGCACCGCTAACACACCCACCCAGCCCCGTCACCCCGGCAGTATCCTGGGGCACACCTGCTAACACACCCACCCACCCAGCCAGACCAGTCAGTCAGTGGACAGAGAGACAGGACATTCAGCCTTCTGGAGACTCACCTCTCCTACTCAGTCAGGCAGCCAATGAGGGGAAAAGCAAGAGAAGAAGAGAGCTCATGTACATATGTTCCTTATGCAATAGGTTGCAGTTTCATGGTTGGTGTTTTGGGTAGCTAATATGAGCATATTTACTGTTTAATGCTGAATGTGTTTTACTACAGGTGTTTTATATTCAGACATAACTCTGGTTTCATGGTGTAGAGAATATAGTTTAAGCAATTGTCCAAATATACTATTCAAAATAGGTACATTTCTCCAGGTACAGATCATAACCATAAGCACATACCCTAGGGTAGAGGGGTGGGGTTTACTGGGGGTACTGACCTGAGAACACAGAGGAGTAGTGGGGTGGGGTTTACAGGGGGTACTGACCAGGGAGCACAGAGGAGTGGAGTGGGGTGGGGTTTACTGGGGGTACTGACCAGGGAGCACAGAGGAGTGCAGTGGGGTGGGGTTTACTGGGGGTACTGACCAGGGAGCACAGAGGAGTGTAGAGGGGAGTAGTTTACTGGGGGTACTGACCTGGTATCCCTGAAAGAAGCCAAGGATATCTTTGACCCCGGCGTTGTAGGGCAGACCCTGCATCCTGACAAGAGCCCCATGCTGGGGCATCATGGGAGATCCGGCGTGGGGTTGCTGGGCCGCTAATGCTGAGGCTACAGACCCTGGGGGAGCAGCAAAGTACCCCACGGTGGAGGGAGAGACGGGGGGGCTGGAGAGAGAGAGAAAAGAAAGGAATGCTGGACATTCAGGTTTACACTTCAAAGGTCAGAAATCTATAGGAGGTAAACATGGCATGATTCAGTCCCAAGAGCCATATTCCACTATTCAAACAGCCCTCCCTCCCTCCCTCCAGTTCATCTGGTCACAAACCCATCTTGTAATGGTCACTGACCAGGGGCAGTATTCGGAGGAGTTTGTGTTGCTGCTCACCTGGGGTAGTAGGCAGTGTAGTTCATATTCATGTTCATGTATAGCTGTGCCGGGTGGTGCTGTGGGGGGTAGTACGCCAGGGTGGGGGCGGGGTGGGGGCTGTGCGTGGGCTGGGGGGTTCGGGAGGCAGACAGTAGAGGGGACTGGTACAGGGCAGCCTCAGAAAGCAGGGCAGGAGAAGGGAACGCGGCATAGGCTGGAGGAGACAGACCTGGACAGAGGGCAGAGGGTCAGATGCAGCAGACTACACCACTGGATCAAGAACTGTTCAACACACTGAAAACATGAGATCAGCAGCCTCAGGATGAGAGTTCATTTACAACTGACAACTTCCCGTTTCACGAGAGGAACGGTTTCAGACGAATTAGGAGGCGCTTGGACAATAAGGCATCTACTTTGGTTGGATGGTCTCTTCTGTCCCACTAGTTGCACCATTACACCAGGTACCAATGTCAGGTGACTGTTCTCCAAATGTAATCATTCACCAAAATAATTTAACACAAACTAGATGATGCAGGTTAGCTACTAGGCCAGACAGACAAACCTGAACAATAAGCGTTTCTCTTTGGTTGAATTTCTTAATTATAATTGTTTATTAGCCAAGTGGTTTTGGCAGTAAATCTGAATAACAGCCCTCATTCAGAACTCCATTACCATCAAATCCCTGGTATTGACAGGGTTGCTAATCAAGACATATTTAATAGTAAATGACCCAGTTCAGGTGTGCCCTTGGTTCTGTCTAACCCTCCAACATAAACATTACTGAGGTAGCCAGTGTTTACACACCAACAGGCTGTACTGGTCTCTGGGTCACCCTGCATAGTGACTGATTAACAGAGCAGTTACATACCATGGTGGTGGACTGGGGGTGGGCTGCAAGCTTGACAAGCACACTCCCTTTATCAGTCTGGGGCCATTTGGCTCAACACACTACAACATTACCCCTGTACATTGTAACTGATTAGTGGCAATTAACAACGGACACATTTCTTTTAATAAAATAGCAATTAGCTGACCCAAAGTGAGGGTATTCCTTGCGCAATGAAACATCCTGAAGGAATGACAGTTTAGATTTGGCTTCATACCAAAACACAGACCAATGGTTAATTGTAGTTGTGCGGTCTTTCAGTAGCTAGATATACCCTTGCCTAAATGATCACAGGTCGTTATGGGTCCTTCTCCGGGTTTGTATCCCTGGTGATTTTGGCCTCATACTGCCAGACCAGGAATGCTCTACTGTCCCGACATAGCAACCTGTGTATGAGCTCCAGCCAGCCAGATTACAGTTTAGGTCACAGACAAGGTCAATGAAGAGAAACCTGAACAAACAGAAAGGCCTTAAAGCAGAAATACAGGCTTGCACAGGTACAGATGGCTGTAAGGGTGGCAATTTGTAATAGCCAATAGGAGACAAGGAAAAAAATTCATAACCGCCAATGTTGACAACAGGCAGCCGCACTGCTCTCTGGGTGATAACAGGAATCTAATCTACCTACTAGTCCAGATAATGAACCAAATGCAGAGCAAAGTGCACTGCTATAGACAGGCAGACACACCCATGACTATAATATCAAACCAGGCTAAAGGGTTTTAATGGGTGTGCTGTATTGCACAACTAAGATGGAGGGCATATCCTATAGAACAGTGTTTCTCAACCCTGCTCCTGGACACCCCCCTGCCCTGCATGTTTTAGATCTAGTGACTGGTGTATGTCTATGGACAGATGTTCACAGGGCAGTTTACAGGGTGGAGATAATGGGCTAGTGTCGGTGACTGGTGTATGTCTATGGACAGATGCTCACAGGGCAGTTTACAGGGTGGAGATAATGGGCTAGTGTCGGTGACTGGTGTATGTCTATGGACAGATGTTCACAGGGCAGTTTACAGGGTGGAGATAATGGGCTAGTGTCGGTGACTGGTGTATGTCTATGGACAGATGTTCACAGGGCAGTTTACAGGGTGGAGATAATGGGCTAGTGTCGGTGACTGGTGTATGTCTATGGACAGATGTTCACAGGGCAGTTTACAGGGTGGAGATAATGGGCTAGTGTCGGTGACTGGTGTATGTCTATGGACAGATGCTCACAGGGCAGTTTACAGGGAGGTGGGGACAGGCCGCTGCGATTCAGTGTCCCTCCCATCAGGACGAAACTCATCTCCTCTGTGGAGCACTGGAACACCTCCACGTAACGGTCCTTCATCATCTTCTTATGGCACTTCTGGGCAACCATAAAAGCCCTGTCAGCGGACTTCATCTGGATGAATGCGTCACCCGAGGGCCGACCCTGGACAGAGGGAGAGGAAGGTCAGAAGACCATCGGAACAGCCTAGGGAGGAGCCCCTTACGGTTCCAAGAGGGGCCCCAACATCACATGTTGTAGACCCAGGTTGGAACAAGTGCTGAAGAACCTGCACTGTAAGCAGTACTTGGAAGACTGGAGTGGGCTTTGGACGTTACTGTTGTTCAAAAGATTTGACACCCGTGCTACCAACGCTTTAAAAATCAGACCACAAGGGACAGCCTGCATACTGCATACTCCTTTCCAGTCAGCGTGCCTGGACCAGAGGAGTGCTCCCGGGAAGCTCACCTGTTGGTTGAGCACCATGTGAACTCCGTGGGGCTTGATGTCAATGGTGTGCTCTCCCATGAACTCCAGGATGTCTTCTATGGCGGCGGTGTAGGGCAGACCCCGGAGACGGACACAGTCCCGTGTGCTGGCGGTGGCCAGGAAAGGGGGCGTAGCCAGAACGGGCACGGGGAGCATCGAAGTGGTGGGGAGTGTGGAGATCAGAGGGGTGGACATGTACCGATTCAGGACCTAAAGTCAAAATGTCATCAAGGATTTATGACACATTATGTTACACTGGATATCATTTTATTAAAACTCTGCCACCCTGAAAACCTGTGGTCATGTCTCCTACTCACTAAACATTTCAGAAGAAATTCATACTGTGGGAATTACAGAAACTGAAGGTTCTCTACCTCTTCCCCTTTCTAAAGAAAAATTCAGTACTCCACTGACAATTTATTACACAATGTTGGACCTAAGTATTACCTCTGAATAAATTAATCTATTCTTCTCTAATTGAGCTGGTAAGCATTAATAAATAAGACTACAATACAATTTTAATTAAAAAACCAGGCAAGTTGATTTATTTATAGCAATGATCAGGGAGCAATCATGGATAATTATCCTTTGGAGGAAAGAAGTGACACATACCTAAGCCAAAAAACATCCTTATACCTCACAAATGTATATGCTGTGGATCTTCCCATTCAAAGTTTCCTCTTGCTATCCCTCTGGTACATATTTTTGTCTTATATAGCCAAAATAACTTTTTTCCAAAACCCAGCTGGGTGTATAAAGCACTTTTTTAGCTAACGAACTTCACCGTCCTGTATTTGAGAACGCCGAGTGACTTGCCCCTAGCAATGGATCCTCTGTAGCTTCTGTAGAAGGCGGCTAAAAACATCCCAGCCTACCTAATGGAGTGTGCTTTGGTTTTGGAGAATTCAAAACTGCTGTTTGAGTTAAGCCTAAGTTTCTTAATGCTTCCTTGGCAACTCTCTGGTCTTCATATTAACACCAATAACATTCTCCAAAGGCGGGCGCATCACATAAGGAGCGCGCTACGAATATCTGCCCCAAAGAAAACGGGGCCTGTACCAGAACACACCTGCTGCACTTCAGCTGCGGTGCTCCTAAACAGCTCGATGTAACGCTTCCCCAGGATCTGCTTGTGTTTCTTCAGGGCATTCTGGGCGTACTCCTCACAGGAGAAGAGGACGAAGGCGTCGCCAGTTGGCCGCCCATCGGGGTATTTAACAAAGAGCAGGCCCTCGGTGGCGTCCGTCACAGGGCTCTCGGGACCCAGGAAGGTCAACACGTCCTGGGGAGAGGCGGTAAAGGGAAGGCCCCTCATACGGATGATCACCTGGTTCTCCTTGGACAGGAACTGCGCCACCTCATTGGAGGTGCCTAAAGTCACACAAAGGAGGAGAACACTGAAACAACGGAGTGAACATTTTCAATTAAAGTGGTTCTGGGTTGAAGTTGCTTTTCGGTAACGATAAATTTAAGAACATTTGTTACATAAAATAATCTACAAGTCCAGACATTCAAAAGAGGTGCAGAGTCACCCTAAGTCCTATAAGACAGAGATTTCAGTTCAGTCAGATATGTTAAAAGATTTACAGTTGTCTAGGTAAGGACCAGACAGGAAGTGTTAGGATGTGTCCTAAAAGACTTAATCTTCCCTACGTATTGAAACGCAATTGACCAGGATTTTCACAGGACATCATATGGGAAAGAAGGTATGTCACAAACAAAATGAGGCTTTAACCTAAAGTTGACGACAAGCCAGTAATAGTATGGACATGTTATTCATTGAAGTGGTTATCAGCTAAGTCATTGCTAGAAAGATGTTGTTATTTCACTCACACTGACCATGAAAAGTTTGTACAGGGACTGCTGCCCTAGCTTAACAGGAAGACAGTTTCACCATGGGGTTGTCAGGATGGAGACTTCTGCATTTTACCCAACTTTCCAAGTTAGAGGTGTGTGTGTGTGGGTGTGTGTGTGTGGGGGGGGGGGGGGGGTTGCCATGGTGAGCATTCAGGGCAAAATGAGGGTTTACTGACATACTGACACTGAAAAATATCCCCAAGCCAGCTGGAGGATTCAGTTCTAGCAGCTTTTCGGTTACTGATCAGATGTCTAAACCGCTAGGCTACCTGCCACCCATGAGGAGGGAATAGTGCCATTTGGGACAGGACCGTAGTTATCTGTACCATCTCATCTCCCCATGTTCTCTCTTGTATCAAGTGTGCTCTGTGGTCCAGGGGCCCAGCGCCCTGTCTTTGTCTCTTCACACCCCTTTTGTGTGGCCCTGAGCTGGACCTTCCACTGGCCGCTGGCCCTTCTCCCCCCGGGAGGCAGCAGGGAACAGGTGAGATGCTGTCAGCCAGGGGTAAAGTTACCTTCCACCCACTAGCCTCTAAAGGGTGAGGGAGAAGGGGAGGTGAGGCTCACAAAGCGCCTTTCATTCCCCCCGGATCAGCCAGAGGACCAGAGGGGTGCAACGCAGAGGAACGTGGAGAACCCCTTTAGTCTATCTCAGCTCCTCACAGGAGGCTTTATCCGAGGAAGAGGGTGGTCTGTCTTGAGTCAGATATCAGAGGATGAGGCCAGGTCACAGAAAGCTAGACCGCCACACACTAACATGAGATCTTTCCACATGAACTATCCATAGGTAGAGAGGTCAAAGGAGGGAGGGGGAAGGTGGGGGGCTGAAATCTGACCTCCAGCAATCTTGAGGAATTCCTCTCCGGTGGCTTTGTAGACCTGTGAGGATGAGAGGAGACTTTCAGGAGCTGAAAAAGGGCCTTTCCCCAGACTGTGACATGCACCGTGCTTCAGTTTCAGCTGTATGATACACATTCTACGTTTGTAGCATGACCTAGAGTCACAGTATTGGATCAGCAGTATTTCAGCATGGGGCTTTTAGGGACGCATCAATAAGAAAGCTATTGGCCAATATGACAGCTGATATTAACATACCACAATTGGCCAATGCCTATTCCGATGTTGTCATTTCAGTAACCTTATACCCTGGGATAAATTAAATGAATGTTGCTTCTGATGAGTCTTATTCCAACAAAATGAAAGATCATACAAATGTTATTTACAACGCCTTGATAGAAATAAGTAAATGAGGTATGTAAGGCATTGAACTCAAAACTGCTTTAACAAATGCCATTGTTGGTCTTATTTGTTTAAAATCAGCTGTGTTTCTGAAGACCATTAAGTGCTGGCAGTTTGCAGTCTTAAAAGCAGTATTGTACAGAGGCTGACCTCAACATATCTGCTTCCCATGTGGTGTTTGTGTCTTTCCAGGGCCAGGTCTCTATGCTCCTGGTTAATGAAACGGACCAGGGCCTCGCCGTTCCTCCTGCCCTGGGCGTTGAGACAGAGGGCCACGCCACCCCTACAAACAGCGTTGGAAGGAAAGGTGAGCATCTAGACCCAACGCCCATGTAACACATCCTGCATGTGACGGACAGCAGACCAGCCTTAACAGGACATAACCACAAGGATAACATACTTGGCGATGTTGAGCCCTTTGAAAAAGCGGGCGATGTCCTGGTCAGAGGATTGCCATGGCAACCCCCTAGCTCTGATCACGGTCTCACTGTCCACTGGTTCAGTCTTACTGCTGCAGGAGAGACAGACAGACAGTGTTCAGAAACTCTGAAGATACTGGAAATAAAATAAAATTTAAAAAAAACAGTGGATCTATATTGTTATAAATGAAATGATCTTAGTAAGTTGCCTTCAGTAGAGACATGTTACAAATTGGAACGCATGTCTTGTAACAGTCTACTTCACGCCACCCTAACACTCACACACTAAATGCCAGGGGTTGTCAGGGCAATGGGTATTGGACACCATACTGGGATTTATGCACTGCTACTGGATAGCCAGTTAAGTACTTGATGGCAAAGTTGGAGTGGTTTAATGACACGCTTGTGGTTTTCCTTGTTGCTGTAATCAATACTAAGAGGCTGGCTCTGAACAGGGGAGGGACACTCAAGACTAAACAACAGGTTTAGAAAAGAGGTGTGGCGACACCAAACCTAATGTTGGAGGGAGGTAACATTAAAGTTAGGTACGCTGAGAATATACATACCATGCTCCCGATTCAAACTTGACCTTCACAGCTTCAAAGCAGGAAAATGTGTGATCTGCAAGAGATTCAGACTGATTAACAAAAAATAAATACACTTCCAACTGACTTGGATGCAAACAGAACACCACAAGTAATGCTTTTAGCCCTTCTGTGTTTGGTGGCGTTTCATGATCAACAGGTCTAGCCTGTTCAGCGCTTGGCTGCATTCTTGTTAGCCACCCAGCATGAGCAGGCATGGGTGTAGCCAGGATGGGGCTAAAACAGAGGGGGGGGGGGGGCAGACTTACTGTAGGGATCAGCCAGGATGTGCAATGACAGCTGGACCATACTCCTCACCTCCTTCACCCCAGTCACCTGTTCTGACAGGGGCAGCTCTGGGATACACACATCTACACACAAACACATCAGTCAGGCTTAGAAAAACAGGGAGCAACATGTTTACTGAAATTATATTTTACATAGCCCGGACGTACATTCCAGCATGGCGGGCAGCGTAAGGTCCTGGACCGGGCCAGCGTTCGGACAACATTTGTGAAACTCTTTCCTCACGTCTACAAAAGAGTAGAAACACTCTGGCAGAACCAGGTTCTGAAACAGGAAAATCAGTCATTAAGCCCATTCAACATTCACTGAATAGCAGACTACAGTGTACAGACCGATGACTTGAACAGAAGGGACAATTAAGGTGATAAAATGTAGAGGAGAGCAAAGGATCAGTGGCATAAAGAGGTGAAGAAAGAAGGCAAGATGAATACGAGAAAGACGACAGGACATGAATAGCAAACATTCCTGTGCAGATTATAACATGTTACTGTTCAACACAAGACAACCATAGGAGAAATACTGCTAGTCAAGACCCAGGAAGAACAACCCACACTCGGCTAAATGTCAAGTGTTCAGCACAGATAGGAACCACTAAAAGACTCATTATCTAGACTAAATTATTGAATTGTGCATCCTTCCCCTTAATGAAACTCTTTAATGTTCTAGAAACCGAAGCACATGCAATGAACAAATACATGGTAGAAAAAAAATTGTCAGGGAATAGGGGCCAGTATATATTTGTCAAGAAATTGCTCCTAAATGGAATGTTAGGTAATCAAGGGCCCCTTGTACCTTCTTGGAAGCCTCAGGGTGAAGCGCCTGTCGTATGATCAGGGGCCCGTCAACACACAGCCTGTAGGAGCTTCTGCCAAGAGCCTTCACCTCCGCTGAGACCGACTGCTGGAACTGTATGGAGAGAAGAGACCTTCTCAGACAGACACTTCAACTGTAGCTAGTAGACAGGCCAAGTGCCAACCTCCTCTATGACAAAGCACTGATTAACAGTTCAGAATCATTCAGCAACAGCCGGCTACTAACTAGGCAAAGGTTCTAACGCATTTTTGTTATTCAGTAAGTCCTCCGTAATGATGATAATGTGTACATTGCATTCAACCTACAAAAAACATTAAACAGCCGAGGTCACATCTTCTCAAAGGAGCTTAACGTTATGAAAATGTTCTCTCAACTGGTTTTGAGACTTGGAGGCAAGGGAACAGCGGACAAGAGGCCTCTTGGTGATAATCACCTGGATCAAGGACTTCCCTCTCAGGACAAACAACAGTCATGACCAGACAGACAGGCCAGGGGAAAACAACCAATTAACCAAGCCTGCTGCGCGTCCTATAAACAAGTTAGCCAATCATCAGCCCCTATAAAACACACTAGGCCAATCAGGACCCTGCACCGGGGTATCCCATATAGGTCTGTGTTTGGTAATAATCCATGGAGCAGGGCCCCATTACCACTGTTGTGTAAACCCTCAGTTGTCCTCAACAGCCATAAAGTCTCCAGAAGCGCTGCCTGCTAGGCCCTCTGACGTCGGACGTTACCTCACTACCTGGGGATTGGCTCAAATACGCAACACTAATCTTCGACTCGTCACCATTCCATCACCCGGCTCCCCAGGAGACCCACCATCTCATGGTCATCAGGGAGGGTAGCGTCAGGCGGGTTCCAGGCCGTGTGCAGCCCCAGCGCATGTTACAGCACGCCCCACACAGAAGCCAGACGTATACCGGGCCATTACCTTCCAACCTGCCCTGCTCAAACAGCCAGTGACTTGACTGCCTGAGAGAGGAGAGCGATGGGTTGTTGTGACCATTGAAAAATATTGCAACAGAACGCAATTCCCTTAATGTTCAAGCCTGTTTCCTCGTGGTTTCTTCTAACTAAACATGGCATGACATTATATAGAATGACAGTGACGTTTCGTTAAAACCTTTTATTTATATAAAAGACACGACCAGGCCAAAGCGTCCAAATACAAAACTTGCAGTTTGCTTTATTTTTTTTTTTTTATCTTAACTTGAAATTATCAAATTCCATACATTCTAGGAAACATCCTATTTAAGTCCAGGAGGAACAAAAGTCCAAGCAGGTGGTGGAATTCAAAACTGACAATGGCCACATTGTCAGAATACATGGAATAACATGGTCATTTCCAAACCAGGCATGCAAATATCAGTGTTTGTCCTGTAGCACGTGAGGCATGGAGACAGTGAGAACAGGTTGTTAATCAGTCCTAATTACACTATGGTAAGGCGTTTGCTCAGGGCTGTTTTCACAGCCACGTAGCCCTGCCTTGCACTATCAGCAGCAAGTGGTTAACAAACGGTTTAAAGGGGAATGAAGCGACACTCCCAGTACTCAAATGTCTCTGCCAAACCAAAACACTAGAGAAAACATGTCCAACAGGTCAGGCCCGATGAAGGCACAGATCTAACATTAGATATACATTTAAATATTGCATGTATAATAGCAACACTTTCAGAAATACAAACCATTACGATTAAATAAATATCCTGTATGACAATAGACAATCGTGAATACAAGGTATTGTGATTTCAATTGATACCTTCATCAATATATTCAAATGATTGTTGTAAATTAATTTATAGAAAATCTAAACTTGTGTTGGTACTGATATACATTTTCAAAATAAAGTGCAGTATTGAAATATTTAACAATGTTTGTCCCTCACTAAAAACAGAGGTTAAATATGAGAAAGGGCAAGGTGTCAATACCACAGGGGAAAGGGGAACTGTCAACATTGTACAATCGAACACGTGCATTGATTTTAGTGACCATGGCTGTCTGTCCAGGCCCACTGTTAACATTAGTTTCATTTTCCCTTTGACAGGAGGGGAGGGTGAACGTTTCCCTGCTGCCCTGTGATCAAAGCTGGAACTGTTGGGCTGTCTGCCTGGGTCGAAGACGCTTATGATAAGTTAGAAGGGAGTACCAGACAGTACTCATGGCTAGGCTTGTTGATGAATGGTCAGTACCTTAAACAGGAGTCAAACCTCGGAGTGGTGGTCTACAAGGAGCCCATTCACATGGTTTTATCCACTATCTACAAAACATGAGATGGGTATAAACCTTGGTCAATCTTCACCTTATTCTATCCACTTCCAATGATAATCATATTTCTTACCCCCGACTGAATCTGGTCTACTGCTCGTTCAGCATAAATGATCCTCTAACTGCTTAAAAAAAAATGTATGCATCCATAAAGGCCTGCTCCTCTACCATATAAATAGGGGACATTTCAAACTATTTTTGTGGGGCACAGCCTGCAGGAAGTAAATCATAATTTTGTTGCCATTGGCCAATTTTTTTAACAGAAAATTTAAATTCATTTGGACAGCTCTAGGTTTTGATGAAGCAACAATCAGTCTTCCTAAATTATATTTTGAATGATGAGGAATGGTGGAAGGAATAAAGCAAAATTAAAATCTCCAGATGGAGAGGGAAGCATCTGAATTTGTCCAACAAACATCCTGTTTGACCAGAGGTTCCGCAGCTAATTTGCTTTGTGGAATAAATACACACCAGACAGCAGCAGTGTAAAGAGTTTGAGTGTAGGTGGTCTGCAAAAAAAATATACGTATTGATTTGTCATATTGCATTTGGTGTTTGATTAGTTAGTTTGCCTTGTATCGCATTGTAATCTGGCTCATGAGCTCTTCCTAGGTTAATTTGGACCATGAACAATAACAGTTGGCATTTACATTTTCCTGCTGTACTGAAATGTGGCCCCCCATCATTCAGAACCAAATTCATTCAACCCCTAATCACAAAATCATCATTCTGCCATGTAGGTAACCATCTTAACTAGAAGAGGGTTATAATTAAGCATTATCCCCCATCACACCCCTCCGAGCCTGGTTCCTCTCTAGGTTTCTTCCTTAATTTCAGCCCCTCTTAGAGAGTTTTTCCTAGCCACTGCACTTCAACACTGCTGTTGCTTGCTCTTTGGGGTTCTGAAACAACTGCTGACAACTTTGCGACAACTGCAGATGTAAAAAGGGCTTTATAAATAGATTCCTAATGGTGACAAAGTGTAAACAGTACAGGCACTGACAAACATGGGGATTCCCATGCAGTTTCAGGAAGTGATTGTTGGTTTTTGATAGAATTAACTCGTAACAAAATGTATACTTTTTACCTTTGCCCAATTTTGTCAATCCAACTGTTTCAATGGCAGACGTATCACATCTCCGACCGGATTAAAGAGAGTTGAAGATTGCAGAAAGCTTTCCTCATTGGCAAGGCCAATGTAACCTCCCTCTCAGGTCGAATTGGTGCTAGTATGAAGAGTATCCTAGAAGGCAACACCAGCTGCGAGGCGACAAATGTATACATTGCCTAATTTCTTTGTTGCCGAAATCTGTTTAGATGTTCTGCGATACCATTCAAAATTTAACAACACAGATATTATAGGGCTTTGATACATTTATCTGATCGGCATTCCAGCTGCATCTATGATAAGAACCAGTCGACTGAAATGCCTTCTGAAGTGTCATGATAACCTGGCCCAAATACAGTTGACCTGTGTGCTGTTTCCAGTCTAACAGTGGAGCCGTAATAAAACATTGATTTACCTTAATTTGACATTTTCTTAAACACACACCATAATGAGAAACGTTGAGAATACTGGCAGCAACACGCCCCTTCACTGTCCAGTCATAATGCCAAATGTGGTGTTACTTCTATTTACAATACCAATTAGTTCAGAATTAATTGGGGGGGGGGGGGGGGGGGTTACAAAAAAAATATGGATAATTTGGCTTGACTTTAAATAAGCAGTTCTCTGCTGGGTTGAGCCTGTAGATCCTGAGCCTTTAAAGTGGCCTAGCAGAACAGACAGGTGAACACGCTTTGCTCCAGGCTGCCTGGCACTCTGCAAGTCAGAACGTGTGCACTGTTACTGCATTGATTTGAGGCTCTAATAAGGGACGCCCTGGGTACATGGAGTCCAAATCCAAAATGTATTCCATTGATCGGACAGCTACAGGATCTAGACTACAATTTGGATATTAAGAAAAAGAGTAGGGAAAAGAAACAAAGTTATACTAATCTACCACTCCATTCTTCTCCTCCTTAAATCTTTCACAACAACAAACCAGCATCCTTGGTTTGGCTGCCCTGGTCAAATCACATGCTCAGGTCCATTCTGAGATAACGCCTTGACTAGTTTACTATTCATACCTACAAAACCCCAGTGGCATCTCAAATGACTCACATTCAGTGTGTGTAGCCTTTACTCCATTCCTCCACTGACTGCCTGGCTGAAATCAATAAGGACAAATAAACTAAGCACAGCCAATGGCTAGAGAAAGTGGTCCAGCAGATAGAAGCAAGGCAAAATTGATTATTCTGGTTAATCTTTAAAAAAAAAAAAAAAAAAGTCTGCATACTCACAAAAGAAACCAGATAGGAACTGCTGTAACAGACAGAAAATACAAATGACTTCAACATTAACAGCAGGGCTGTATAACTCCAGTCAAGGAAGCCTGAAACATCCTCTCCTAGTCAGGGACGGTTTCAGACCCAGGTCAGTGCAGTTAACTACCAAGTAGAACAAAACAACTCAAAGCCCTGATTTAGAGTCAGCAGTCAGAGATCCAAATCTAAACTGTCACAACACCAAGAGCACTCAAAGACAGGCCTTGCTGTGTTTAGGAAGCGTTGACGACTTCACCCAACTTTATACAGAGTTTCTTGGGTGAAGACCACAGCATTGAGTCAGAAGCATCCCCAACCCTAACCCTGAATCACTAGGAGAGCCTGGTAATGAGGGGTTTTCAATTATGAAATACTGCTGGGGGCAGGGATGGGCGTACCTACCGAGTGGAAACAAATACTCTGGGCAATGCAAGCCAACAGAGGTTGAGAAACACGTTTGGCAACATACAGGAGGTGCTGGAATCTATAAACATTCACATCCTGGTCATAAACTGGAACGGACAGACTCATGTCACCAGTTACTGGCCTTAGAAAACAGGTGCTATGGCCAAGGGGTCTCTATCCCTTTCGAGTCCCCTCTACCTCCCTGCAAAGTATGGTTTTGTTGTGTTTCCAAGTAAACATTTGGTCTTACAGATGTCAGTAGCACACATCAGTCGGAGACAAGACTAGACCTGCTAGACACCCCCTCCCTAACTCAACTCTGACAGTCACTCTTTAACTGAGCAAATTCCCTCAATCCAGCTTCCACACTGGGCTGGTCCCAAATGGCATTGCATTCCCATAGCATAGGGCCCTGGTCAAAGCAGTACACTATACAGGAAACATGATGGCTTTTTAGAAGCAACCGATTACTGTCGTTCAGAAAGTTAAAAATAATAGGGTAGTGGATAGGGCCAACTAAGTGGAATCAGTTTGAGATACCTGTCACAGGTTCCTACTGAAGACAGGGGAGAAAGAAAAAAAAAAAAAAAACTTTTACCACAAGCTTAATCATCAAGCATGCCATGTCTTGTAATGTACCCTGAGGTCATTGGAGACATTAAAGACAATTAAATGCAGTCACTCTCATGGTTGTTTGTCAGTTAAATTTCAGCTTTTAACACACTAGAGATAAAAATGATTTGTTGAATGTTCAGGTATCAGAAAACTTCAGGGAAAATGTAATTCCTCCAAATTCTCTGGGGCCTGTACTGGAATCTTTCCCACCACTAATCAGTGGAAACTCTGTCTCACCTGTTGTAAAACTTTGTCCAGAGGCTCCGCCTTGCAGAGCTCATCCACAGACAGGCCAGTATCTTCTTTACTCTGGTCTGTCAACTCCAAAGTGTCAGGCTTCACGAGACGTCTCTGAAGTTTCCCAACCTGTGAAAGGAATCGGTGTTTCACCACGGCATGTGTCCCCCGTTTTAGTTCTAGGCTACAGAGCACAGCTTGGTGAACAACTTTCCTTCGTCATCCTACCCACGTCTAAACATGACATGCGGGCCATTTAATAAACTCAATCAAACAATTACCAATACAGAGGCAAAGCAGTTTGACAATCCAAAAGGGGCAAATGTAAAGGCACTGACATATAATCACAAAGGTATGCCGTCATTCATCCTGAATTTAGAGCCTTTAACTCAAGTTATAGCCAACACAGGTGAAGGTTATACGCCTATCGGTTCTAGAGTACTTCCATGTGCACACTTTTCAAAATCTGTGACCCTATAAATTACAGAAAGCGTACCTTTGTTGATTTATATGTCAGTTGTAAAGTTAAAACGACTCCACTAAGACAAAACACTACAAAGTCAAGAAGAAACCTTTACAACGGGTGAGAAAGTCCGTACCTTTTTCTCATGTAGATCCACAATTTGCCACACCAAGAGAATTATTTCCCTTTCATCGGAACCCAGTTTAGCCCCATTTGCACCAGCTGTTGCCCCAAAGAACACCACCAGAGTATCACTGTGCGAAGCCATCAGGGACCACAAGGGTAAAAACTACAATTAAAAGCAAAGATGAAATAAAAATAACACGAGGGTTCACCTTTTTCCAGTGCTAAGAAGAGCAAACAAAAGGTCTGGAAATTCAATTGAAGTAAACGAAAAGGGAGAAAGAAGAATTATTTTCCAGAGAGGACACGACAGAGATTGCGGCCAAAGACTCTACCTTATCCAGTAATTGAGTGTTCTATCCAGAGATACTGGTTCAACTGGTAAAGAAGGGTGGGATAAAATCCGTGTTTCTTTCACGCGAACTCCATAACAAGCCCTGGAGTTTTTTTTTTTTCTCTTGGTCGCTATTTTTTTTATTTTTTTTTACCTGTGTATGGTTCAGCCTCTTATTTTCAGTCAATCTCCCAGGGGAGTTGACCTATTGGCCACTTGGCAAAGGTGAGGGCGGGACATACCGCACCAATATTTAAGAAACCTAACATTATTGGTTTAGAAAATTTGAAGGAAGTATGGTAACGAATAAGACTTTTTCACCGTGCATGCTCACTGTACAGTTCTCACCTTTACAGTAGCACAGCACTGAGTATAGTAACACAACAATTAGTTTCACTACTGTCCTTATTTCAGTGCACGAATATGACCAGGTAAAAAAATTATAATCTATTTCATTTTCTCTTCTGACATGAAAAGTTTATACATCCCATGGCCACATTCACATTTACTTAAGTTGATTATTTACATCGTAATTGCGTTTTGAGGAGTTATTTTAATGTTTTAATATTTTCTTATATCTTCTGCACTGCTTTAATATATAATACCACAATCGTTTTTGCCAAAACTATAGTACCAGCCTTACTTGTGCACAGTAACTAAAACAGTTCATAAAATGTGAACGCCATTTATTAATCACATCTAGGGGAAATCTCTTCAGGCCAGACTAATAGACCTTTATTGTGCACCTCCATTCCTGGCCTTCCTAGGTTAATTTATTAGGGATTGGTTGAGCTGGCTGGTGTAGAATGGGGGTGTTGGGACGTTGGGAGATGTGCACCCCTAAGTTTAGAGTGTGCAGATGTTAATGAATGACCAAATACTAGAACAAATCTCAAACAGTCTGTAAAGACCTGGAAGGATGCACCCACATTCTATTTTCTATTTTTCAGAGCCAAGCTCACATCATGGCTTTATCAGTGTTTTGGAGGACCAGAATTGGATGTATCACTGTTATTGCTGTTTCTGTGCCTCTGTGGTAGGTAGTCACCTGAAAGGCTTTTCCAACAGTTTTTAAGAAGTTCCCACATATGCTGTGCACTTGTTGGCTGCTTTTCCTTCACTCTGCAATCCAACTCAATTGGGTTGACGTCGGGTGATTGTAGAAGCTAGGTCATCTGATGCAGCACTCTCTTTCTTGATGTGTTTTGGGTCATTGTCCAGTTGAAAAACAAATGATAGTCCCACTAAGCACAAACCAGATGGGATGGCGTTTCGCTGCACAATGCTGTGGTAACCATGCTGGTTGAGTATGCCTTGAATTCTAAATGAATCACTTATAGTGTCACCAGCAAAGCACCTCCACATCATCACACCTCCTCCTCCATGCTTCACCTTGGGAACCACACATGAAGAGATCATCCATTCAAGCACCTGCAACTCATAAAGACAGTGGTTGGAACCAAAAATCTCAAATTTGGACGTATCAGACCAAAGGACAGATTTCCCCCTTTTTAATGTTTATTTCTCTTGTGTCTTTGACCTAACAAGTATTTTCTTCATATTGGTGTCATTTAGTAGTGGTTTCTTTGCAGCAGCTCGTCCATGAAAGCCTGAGGCACATAATTTCCTCTGAACACTTTACATGGAGATGTGTCTATTACTTTGTGAAGCATTTATTTGGACTGAGGTGCAGTTAATTACTAATTTCTTTCATCTGGAACAGAGGTAACTTCCTTTCCTGTGGCGGTCTTCATGAGAGCCAGTTTCATCAAAGCACTTGATGGTTTTGGTGACTAGAAAGTTCTTGAAATTGATTGATCGACTTCCATGTTTCTAAGTAATGATGGAATATGTTTCCATTTTGCATACTTGAGCTGTTCTTGCCATAATATGGACTAGTACAGGACAGACATAATGATGGTCTTCTGTACACAACCCCTATCTTGTCACAACACACCTTCTGCTGCAGAAGAAAGAAATCAAGTTGGGGTTGGTATACCCTTGCTCACATGTATTTATACCACAAATTTACTTTTAACAAGGCATACTTGTTAATTGAAATGCATTCAAGGGGAAGATCTCATGAAGCAGGTTAAGAGAATGCCAAGAGAATGCAAAGCTGTCGTCAGGGCAACTTTGAATATTCTATTATGATCTGTTTATCACTTTCTTTGGTTGCTACATGATTCCATAAGTGTAATTTCATAGTTTTTATGTCTTCACTATTAACCTACAATGTGAAAAAAAGTAAAATTAAAGAAAAACCTTTGAATGAGTGTGTCCAAACTTTTGACTGGTGCTGTAAATAAATATTTCCGGATTTATGTTGTTCAGTGCCATGGGATCTTAAGTGACCAGAGTCACGACACCCTGTTAACATCTGTAAAACAGCAACCAACACAGAACATTTCTCTCTTCACTGTTATGGAATTTTAGAACAGCAGTATGCCAGCTATGTGATGTAGGGTAATATGCTGTTGCCAGGTTTAGGTTTAGGGTAAAAGTTACAGTTAGTGTTAGAATCAAGATTAGGTTCAGAGTTAAGTTCACAGTTGGGGTTGGTTGTTAAGCAAAGTATGACTTTGAAGGGAAATACTTTTCTAAGTATTTTTCTAAGTATTACAAACAATTGTAGTAAAACCAAAAACAGTGTGCGTGATTGAGTGTGTGCGTGTGTCTATATATGGCGTGTGTGTGTGTGTATGTGTGAGTGCGATTGTTTGTGCATACTGAGTGGCAGCATAAAACATTAAATAGAGCCAGGGTTACTAGAGCAGGATGAGGCAGAGTACCAGCCAAATGTTATGTGACTGTTAAGAGACAGTAGATAGACACCAATATAAATCTTAGGTCTTCTTTTTACAGAGAAATTGCATTTAATCTTTTGGTAAATATGTTAGATGAGTGCCTTTACAGTTTAATTCAAAGTAATTTAGAAAATGTGCTATTAAATTAGGGTAAATGGATTCAAGTGGACAAGGAGAGAAGAAGCCATGTCTTGTGAATGTTTCAACATTTTAATAACTGGTTAATAGGTACACTGCCACCTATTGGCCTATCAATAAAAATCAACAGGATGATACTGATTCAAGCAATTCTACTTAAAACAATAATTTATCTAATAAAACAATATTGTTTTATTTACATTCTATAAAATTGAAAGCAGAATTAGTTGATATAGGAAAACAACAAAGCCCTGAAAAACAATGTTTTTCATTTCAACCCGTACTCAAGTAGTATACAATTCCTCTTTTGTTCAGTGGTCAAATGGGACACATTTGACACACAGAATTTAGTTATTGTTGCAATCCTCACAGGGAAGAGGGAAGTTGAAAGCATGACTCGTGCTGTTGCAAAATAGATGTGCCATGTAGACAAAGGCTACAGGATTATCAGACATGTAACTAACATTACAATGCACGTATTTGTAAAATATTCAAGGCTTATTTGCAAGGTAAAAAATTATAACATTTTGTGAGTGATGTGAGTGATTATATAATAATCACTCACATTTGACTTCACATCACATGGAGAATTTCATGAAACTAGACCCAAAAATAATATTTTTCTCAGAGACTCTCAGCTTGCTAAGTCCTCAAATGTGAGATCAAAGTAGCATCAAAGTGTTTAACCATTTTATTTTCTGGAGAACCCCTGTTACACCTAGAACACAAAACATTCAAAACATATTTGGTATTTTTGGTATTTTTAAAATATTTTTTATTCTTTCTGACCTTCAGCTTTTCTTTCAAAAAAATGCATCATGGTATGCACCAAAATATCATGACATGTGGAGCTTTTAATTGTCCACTGTATCCTAATGACAGCCCCTGTACTGACTTAAGAAAAACAGGGCAAATGCATGATGCTGCCGCCATTATGCTTGACAGTAGGTAATGTATACTTCAGGTGATGGGTCATGTTGGCTTTGCAACAAACATATATTTGATTTCATGAGACAAAAACACAATTTGCCATATGGTTTTGGGAGATTTAATTAGAATGTTTGCTAAATGTATACATTATGGCCTTGGATGTTCTTTTTTGTGAGAAATGTCTTCTGCCCAACTCAGAGTTGTGGAGAATGTGTGCAATGGTTGTAAAATGCAGGGAGTGCCCAGTTCCTTCCACAAATTCCTACAGGTCCTTTAAATTTGCTGTTGGCCTCTTGGTAGCCTCCGTGATTAGCTTTCTCTATGCTCTAGACACTTTCAACACTTAACCTCAACCTGTTTGTACTCAATGTAAAAGTCCTCCAGGATTCACCAGGCCTTCATAACCATTTAAATGAAATGCTATTCTGCTAGATTTTCCAACCTCAGTAGATATTACCAAAAGGTACGATCATTTACCAATGGCTATAACCAATAAACAGTAATGCTGCGCACACAGTAGTTCTAGATTTAGGAAAGTCTTCAACTTATCTTATTTGAGAAAATAGTTAAACATTGTTGAGATTTGTTAACGTTTGAGGACACAAGCTCAATTCCATCGTCACATATTATATTTTGTTCAATTGTTTTTCTGGTAATCTAAAGTAAGGGAATTCAGCATTCAATTATTGGATTGATTTTAAGTATATTATCATTTAAACAATAACAGAATATGTGTAAAATTTGAACTTTGTTACCAATATAAAATGTATATGGTTATTCTTTCGACAGATATTAATGCCATCTTGCCTAACCATCCAGCAAGAAAGTGTTAAAACTCATATTGATGGGATAAGGGTGAAATCTTATGTTGCAATAATGAAGCCTAAATCAATGGATGAAATATAATCTATCCAGATCACAATGGTAAAATATAAATGTAGTGACAAACCGCGAAGCAGCAGAATACCTATAGTACATTCAGACCCTCCTAAAATAGCTGCAGCATTAGTTAAAACTACATAAAAGTATACTGTGAAAATATTTGTTATTCTATGGCATATGGAAAATAACACTATTTGACCATGAAATTAATATGAAATTACAATTATAATAGATGAATGTGGACCTTACTGTTAATGTAATACTTACATTTAAGGTATCAACAATTGTCATTCTAAAAGTAAATTTACAGAAACAGTGTGAAAAATCAAACTTTGTAATTTACTCACAAATGGTATCAGAAATGTATTGAACAGACCAGGTCAGGATGAACAGTTTTCACATTGTACATCCATTTGCTCCTTGGGTTCTGTGATACATAGGGAGCTGATGCTCTGCATCTGAGAGCTGCTCTGTTTTTTGGTCATAAAGTACAGTTCTTTAGTCCCCTCTCCTGGGGCCGTGCTGGAGATGTGTCGGAACAACTTCTGGATCCCTGTCTCCCTCAGGGAACTCCGGAACGAACGTGCCGCAAACACATAAAGCAACGGGTTGACTGAACTGCTGATAAAGGCGAGAGCCCCGGCAATAAAGGTCATTGTGGCTTTGAAACTCTCTAGACGATCTGCAGCCTCATGGTGGTACTCCTGGATGGCGAGGATGATCAGGGAGAGCATGTTGCCCACGTGGTGTGGCATCCAGCATAAGGCAAACACCACCACCACACTGGCAATCAAGCCTGTGGACTTGCGCTTGGACTTGAAGTTCATCTGTGCAATGCGGCTACAGAGACAGCTGTAGGAGACCACCAGGATAAAAAAGGGCCCTACAAAGCCCACCATGGTCTCCAGCAGAACAATCCCTGCCTCTTCAACGTTTGAGGTGTAGTTTCTGTAGAGACACTGCTCCTCTCCAGGGTCCCCCAGCACCACCTGAGTTGGAATGACTGGAACACTGAAAAGGAGGGCCATAGCCCACAGGATTAGTAGAACTTTATTCAGGGATCCCTTCTTCCTCCATTTCACTGAGGCAAAGGGGTGTCGCACGGCGACGACACGCTCAACGCTCATGAGGGTGATGAGGAAGACACTGCCATACATGCAAGAATAGACGACATACACTGTGGCTTTACAGAAAGCCTCCCCGAACACCCAGGATCGGGCCAAGGAGTAAATCCACACGGGTAAGGTAATGAGCACCAGCAGGTCTGCTACAGCCAGATGGAGAATGAGCACCACAGTGTGGGAGCACTTTTTGAGGTGCCTAAGGATGGTCCAGATCACCAGTAGGTTCCCAGGGGCCCCCACCAGGAATGACAGGCCCAAGATGACACTGGCCGCCGCTGTCCCACCAGAAAACTCAAGATCAGGATCCATGGCTGGCTCTAAACGTGTAGACTGTGGACTGTTGATGGAATGGTTCTGGGTCATGCTCTGGATTGCTGTGCCTTACAAGTCTCCTGTCTGATGAACTCAGTCAGACAGAGAAGTGCTTTACCAGCAAAATCTTTACTTCCCTTTAGCTTTGCAAAGTACAGGAAATATGTTTTTTCACACTACCACATTTCTATAAAAGGCGTTGACATCAAACTGATTTTATTATGAGGAAAAACTATATCTTCAAAGAAATGCTGACAGTTAAAAGAAATTGTAGTGGCCACTAATGACGTTCATGTAATATATTTCAGAACTAGATAAAGTGGATATAAAAAATCTACACACCCCTGTTAAAATGCCAGGTTCTTGTGATGTGAAAGAATGAGACAAAGAGAAACCATGTCAGAACTTTTTCCAACTTTAATGTGATCTATAATGTTTGCCCACTCTTCTTGGCAAAAGCGCTCCAAATCTGTCATATTACAGGGACATCTCCTGTGCACAGCCCTCTTCAGATCACCCCACATATGTTCAATTGGATTCAGGTCTGGGCTTCTGGTGAAGCCATGCTTTTGTGGATTTGAATATGTGCTTTGGGTTGTTGTCGTGGTGAAAGGTGAACTTCATCTTCAGCTTTCTAACAGACGCCTGAAGGTTTTGTGCCAAAATTGCCCGGTATTTGGAACTGCTCTTAATTCCCCCCACCCTGAATAAGGCCCTGTTTCCAGCTGAAGAAAATCAGCCCCAAAAGCATGATGCTGCCATCAACATGCATACCCACTATGGTGTTCTTTAGGGGATGTGCAGTGTTGTTTTTGCGCCAAAGATACCTTTTGGAATAATGGCCAAAAAGTTCAACCTTGGTTTCATCAGACCATAAGACATTTTCCCACGTGCCTTTGGGAGACTTGATGTTTATTTTTGCAAACTTCAGCCAAGCTTGGATATTTTTCTTTGTAAGAAAAGGCTTCCTTCTTGCCACCCTCCCCATAGCCCATTCATATGAAGAATATGGGAGATTGTTTTTACATGTAGCACACAGCCTGTACTTGCAAGAAATACCTGCTGTTCCTTTAATGTTGCTGTAGGCCTTTTAGAAGCCTCCCTGACCAGTTTTCTTCTCATCTTTTCATCAATTTTGGAGGGATGTCCAGTTCTTGGTAATGTCTCTGTTGTGCAATATTTTCTCCACTTAATGATGTCTGTCTTCACTGTGTTCCATGGTATATCTAATGCTTTGGAAATTATTTTGTACCCTTCTCCTGACTGATATCTTTCAACAATGCGATCCCTCTGATGCTTTGGAAGCTCTCTGTGGACCATTGCTTTTGCTCTGAGATGCAACTAAGAAAATGTCAGGAAAATCCTAATAGAACAGCTGAACTTTATTTGTGATTAATCAGAGTCAATTGAAATTATGGCATGTGTGTAATGACTTCTATTTAACATGAGTTTGAATGTGACTGGTTAATTCTGAACGCAGCCACATCCCCAGTTTTAAGAGGGTGTGCACACTTATGCAACCAGGTTATTGTAAGGTTTTTATTTTAAAGGTTTCCCTCTCAAAGATATCAGTTTGTTTTTCAGTTGAATTGTTCACATTATAGGTCACATTAAGAGTGGAAGAAATCCTATGATGATGATTTATCTTTGTCTCTTTCTTTTACATCACAAAAACTGTCATTTTAACAGGGATGTGTAGACTTTTTATATCCACTGTACTTTAGAGCACTGTATTTTGAATTACCAAACACTTAACAGTCCTGTTTGAAGTTTAAGCTTGTTTATGTGTGAAGTGCATCAATAATACTAATACTCTGCATGCTTTGCAAGTATTACTTTTTACATCTACATTTGCATTTTGGTAATTTAATATTAAACACAGCTTTCCTATTGAATTAATTGACAAAGAACCAAATAGACTCCAACCCCAGCACCATTTTATTTGACATATCCTCTCTGCAACCCTCACTGTCTTTCTGTTTCCTAGAAGTCAGTGACAACATTAATTGGGTTAGGGCTTCACACACCCAGATTCATAAACAAAACCAGAACTAATCTCAGTTCCTTGTTCTCTCAGGTCCTGGTTGGGGGCCTCTAGGCATCTCTATGTGCCCGGGGGCCACAGTCAGAGCCTGACCACAAAGGTGCCTCTAGGCATCTCTGCGCTGGTGTTTTGGTTGGCCCCAGTTAGAGGCAGCTGCTCCATCTTGCCTCTAATTGGGGACACTATACAAGTTGCTCTGTTTTTCCCTGAGTTGGTGGAATATTGTTTGTGCCAGTTCTGCTGTGGTGCAGTTTGCGGTTTGCTGGTCCTTTTGGTGCTACAATTAAAAGGATGTTTCCCTTTACTTGGTCTGTGCCTTGTGTCCTCCCTCCCTTCCTGCAACTGTGACAGTTTCCTATTCAGCATGAAGATTTATTGAAAGAGAGAAAAAGGGTCATTGTAATTTAATAGTAATAGTAAATAACTTGAAAAAAAGTTTACAATTTTAGAATATTAGGTAACGCTATTTAGAAAGTTTATTCAAGGGAAAGCTCAGGGTTCACAGAGCTACTACAGAAGGTCAGTGGCCCGAAGACAAAAAATACATTATACTATAAACAACAACACAGCCAAGGTGGAGAAGGGTCCACTTAAAGCCAACCAAGGTCTCTAGGTGTAAACACCAGATTTCAAACAACAAACTGATAGATGGTGAGAATGTTTCAATGAGGAATATCTAAGGCACTCTGAAACATTTAGTGGAAAATAAATATTTGAAACAACTCAAATCATTAACCGCATATAATAATAATTTATTGCATTTGTAAAGCGCTTTTCATTATAGAGGAATAATCTCAGTGAATTAAAAAGAAAATAAGAAATAAGAAAATAATATTAAATAAAAGAAATATCAGATAAAATAAATATATGTATATACAGAATATATACATTAAACTATAATGATAGTACAGTAAACTAAAATTATCATACATTTTATTATATAATAATGTACAGTATATGTTTATTAAAGGGAAGTGTAGGCCAACTGATAAAGATGGCCTACATCTTTATCAGTTGGCCTCAGGTTGTCTTAAGGCCTGATTAAAGCTATGACAGTCTGTGCAGCCCTGAGCCTGTCAGGAAGGGAGTTCCAGATGTCAGGTCCAATGTACAAAAAAGTGCGGTCATCCATTTTTCAGAGCCAGGTTCTTGGATCATTGAGCAAACTGGGGTTGCTGGACCATAGAGGGCGTGGAGGTTCATGGGAGGAGAGCAGGTCAGATAAGTAGACGGGTCCAAGGCCATCAATAGCTTTATAGACTAAAAGGATCATTTTAAAGTAGATTCTTTGAGGGACAGGAAGCCAGTGACGGTCAACAAGGAGAGGTGTGATGTGGGCAGATTTATTTGATTGTTTCAGGATCCTTGCAGCAGTGTTTTGGATGAGCTGTATTTTATGGATTGAACTTGCTGGCAGGCCCTCTAGTACTGCATTCCCATAATCAGTTCTGGAGAAAACAAATGAATGGATAAGCTATTCTACATCAGAAAAGGTGAAAGAAGGTCTTAGGTGAAACAACAATGTTTTACAGACATGTCTAATGTGGGCCTTAAAAGAGAGAGTAGCGTCAACTTTTACAGCCAGGTTGGTGATGACTGTGGAGAGGGGAATGATGTGGCCATCAAAGACATGGCAGATGCTGTAGGAGTTGATGATTTGCTTTGGGATGCCTATGAGCATTGCTTCTGTCTTGCTGTTATTGAGTTAGAGGAAGTTGTTCTGCATTCATTGTTCTACCTCACAGTTGGCCAGGGTTCACATTGCAGATGTGCCAAGTTTGGTTTTATTGTACACCTGTGTGTCATCTCTGTTGCAGTGGATTTGAACACTGTGATGTTTGAAGATGTGGCCAAATGGGAGCATGTATAACAGGAAGAAAATAGGTCCTAGCACTGACCCTCATGGAACACCACCCATTAATGTGAACTCCTCTGATCTTGCCTAACTGAGAGAAACTGATTGCATTTAGAGAGGTAAGACATAAAAGGCAGTTAAAGGCTGTCCCAGGGATGGCAGTGTGCTCTCTTAGGCGCTGGAGTAGAGTAGCAAGTGTCACCAGTGCAAAGTTACTCAGAAATGAAACAGATATGGGTGAATGGGAAGGAGCCTGAGGGGTTTTAGGTTTACAGGATAGAATGTTTTCACAAATGTTTATTTTTAAGAATGTTGATCCTTGAAGAATTTGGCGAATGTTGCATTGGGAGGGCCAGAGTCTGTAGGTTGTAGTCGGCTTCTGGTATTTTATGATTGTATTTATGGTCGCAGTATAATAAAAATCCTATCCATTACAGTTTACACAATTATTCAATTAATGTATTGTCTTGAGTCCATTTGAAAAAAAGATGTATTGATCTGTAGAATGTTGCATTTTGACCGACTTTTATTATGAATTAGTTGTCATGACGTAGTTTAGAATTCGATCTCCAGTGTCTCAAGCCAGAGAAAAATAAACAAGATGTCAACATAAACTCTGGTCGGCGGATTTGAGTGCACAGTTATCGTCGTAAAGTGGATATCGGTGTTGGACATAAGGTAATTAGTGTCAAATTTATTGATTTGTAAGTTGAATAAAAATCGTAGTTCTAATTTAAACAGTCTTTCGATTTATTTCACCTACAATAGCTAATGACACGCTAGCTAGCAACCTATATCTCGGTTATTGCTAGCTAGCGTATACTGTACACTATTATAGCTAGCTAACCTTATATACTGAGTGTGACGGGTGAATTGTCCGTTTGGGTTTATTAACTACATCGTAAACGTTGTGTTGCAAGCTCTGTCGAATTTAATCGTTTTATTTGAACAGTTTAACATCGGATAATGCTTGTTAGTTAGTTTTCTTAGCTAGCTTTCAAGCTAACTAGCATTGCACGTTAGACAAATTAGCCTAGCCAGCTTAGCGCCGCCGTAACGTTACATGTCATGGGCATTGTGTAGCTTAGGGCTGCCCAACCCTCTTCCTGAAGAGCCTGTAGTTTTCTCCAACCACATTTTTGATAAATGTGGGTCTCGTTCAGCTAATTATTGAAATCAGGTGTTCTGTATTAACTAACAGGACGGTAGATCACTTGGAGCAAGCCCTGTAGCTTGACCAAAATGGGCATTGTTTGAATGACAGTTATTCAATCTATTCCTCAGGGACCCCCAGACACCTGATTCTTTAATGAAGGGTTTGATTATTTGCTGACAAGTCTTATTTGGTTAGCTAGTTTTGGAACAATTGAAATACATGGTACAGCTGGGGATCCCTGAGAAAAGGTTGAATACCTGTGTTTAGGTGTTTGCTTGCTACAAAAAACAACTAAGAGTTATCCACCAAGTCTAGCTTACCAACCAGGGACACAGCTAACAATAATCAGGAACTGAACCCGGTGAAAGAACCTTGGGCCTACCTACCTTTATCAAGGCTTTAACTAGTTGCATGCATTAGCTACCTAACTAACGGATTTATCTCTCCCCATAGGTTGTGGTGAGAATCTGTGTTAAGCCTATTAGGCTAAACTTCAACAGTATTGTGTGAGAGACGTCCACCATCAACATTCCAATGCCTTTACTTTTCCTGGAGAGATTTCCCTGGCCCAGTCTGCGGACCTACACAGCGCTGAGTGTGGCTCTGCTTGCGGGAAGCATCTTCAGCGCCTACACTACTGTGACAGAACAGGGGTTTGGGTTTCCCGACCTGGATGAGCCTCCGCCACCTGCCCCCTCAGAAGGGGATAATAGAGGCGGCGGCCTAGGTCTAGAACATATAACCACTAGTGATGTTGCGGATGCGGATACAGAGCTGGCGACCACTGTTATGTGGTACCTCGTCACTGACAGTCTATTTGTATGGGTGAGTCTCATTTAACACTGACTCAACTAAGCCAAGCAGCAAGACAAAAAGAAATGAATTGGGAATTATTACTTGGTTGCTAAGTGGTCTATTCCTCAGGTGTTGGTGAATACAGCTTGCTGTTCTCTGATGTTGGTGGCTAAGATGATCCAGTGCATAGTGTTTGGACCCCTCCGAGTCAGTGAGAAGCAGGTGAGAATTGAGGTTGTGGTGGTAACAACTGATGTTTAGGCGAATATAAAAAATAAATAAATATATATCATACGATATATTGCGTTCATATTTCCATTGGTCTTTCAGTGTACAATACTGTGTTTCAGCCATGTTTCCTCAGTCTTGATCTGACCAGTCTTTTGTTCTCCACAGCACCTGAAGGACAAATTCTGGAACTTCATTTTCTATAAGTTCATCTTCATCTTTGGTGTTCTGAACGTTCAGACAGTGGAAGAGGTGGTCATGTGGTGTCTATGGTTCTCTGCCCTGGTCTTCCTCCACCTCATGGTCCAGCTGTGCAAAGACCGCTTTGAATATGTACGTCTTATATGTACTTATAAGTCCCTGTCTGTAGTTGTTGGTAATAGTCCTTTTTCGGGAATCATGTCCTAATAGAGGCCTTATAAGGAAACCTACTGTAAAACCTTAAAGAAAGTACTGACTTACAGTAAAAGTATTCACCACCTTGGACTTGTTACAACATTAAATCAAAATGTTATTTTTTTTGTACCACTGTTAATAACAAATATAAATGTAAATAATTACATATTTACTTCCTTTTCTAAGACAGCTGTGAATGCGCTGTGATAATAGTTGAACTTTTGAGTGCCACTGTAAATGTAGATGACCTACTCACTACCCTGTAGGGCGAGTGACCCTGTTTACTTGTTTACAGAGTAAACCTTTGCCCGTTTTAGATGCCTTTGATATGACACTGTAGGCTATACACTCAGTCACAGTAAGTGACTGCCAGAGACCTGATCGCGTTCAGGACTAGGTCTATTAATAGTTACAGATGTACCCATCCAAGCCAGAGTCTTAGGTCTGGCTACTGACTCAGTGCTCTTTGTAGGTCCCTTCATAAACTCAAACAGATGATAATATAGGGCTGTTAGGTTGTGTGCCATAGCCTTTGTAACACTACTTTGCATAGTAAGAAATAACAGGCAAGTTGCGGCTGTCTGCAGTGATAGTCTGATGTTCTGACAGTCTTATGGTATGTTAGCTTGATTACGATATAAGCATGTATATATGTGTCACTAGACCTGTGTTTTGGAGTTGTCAGTACAGTATCGCATGATGACGCAGATGATTCCAAGGCATGCCTACCTCTTGACCAATGCCACTTGTTTTAAAAGTTATTCTATAACTAATGTAATCCAGATCTGGGTGTCATCAAGGTCTGTGTAACTAGTCAGTTATTGTTTCTGGCTGCCTTTTTATGAGCGTGGTCCTATTGGTTAATGTGTGGCTATCTGGACTGGCAATGCTTTGTGTGTTAGTCTCTTTGTATCCAGACTATATGCAGTATAAATGTATCTAGTTCTTTAAATAGAACAGGTGTAATGTGTGTCTGTAACCCTCCCCCCCCCCCGTAGCTTTCCTTCTCTCCGACTACTCCTATGAACAGCCACGTGCGTGTCTTGGCCCTACTGGGTTGTCTGCTGCTGGGCTGCTGTGGTCTGGCCGTAGTCTGTGGCCTCCTGGGAGCCGCCCATGGCATGCACACCCTTTCCTTCATGGCTGCTGAGGTAAGGGCAACCCCGCTCCCCCCAGATTGAAGCCACTAATCCTGGCCAACCCTCCTTGGAAGGAGCCCCTTTGAAGGAATTTGTTTCGGCCCTGTTATAATTAAGTATTTATACATCGCAACCTCAGTAGTGTGAAAATGACATCCATCTCATTTGTTATTTAATGTTTTTGTGAAGGCATTATAAATAAATGCTTGCTATAAGTTATTTGTATAATAATATGAACATTTCTCTGCACTACAGTGTCTGCTGGTCACGGTACGAACTGGACATGTCATCATGAGGTGAGCCTCCATTCTAACCCCTTGCATAGCTGCAGTATCGTTCCACAGATGACAGAAGTTCTGGACCTAACCAGTTCTAATACTTTCAGGCCACTTCAGCAATTTCAATTTCTGTTACTGCGAACACTAGCTTAACGACTGCTATGTTCTACAGGGTTATCAGGATGAGGTTACTCTGTATTTCAGGGAAGAGCATCATTCAGTAGTTAGGATAAAACATTCCTGGTGTTCATAAGCAGACTGTTGCTAAGTTTATGAGCATCCTGCGTTTGTTTTTGGATACCCATCATGGCTACAGTGGGGAGAACAAGTATTTGATACACTGCTGATTTTGAAGGTTTTCCTACTTAAAAGCATGTAGAGGTCTGTCATTTTTATCATAGGTACACTTCAACTGTGAGAGACGGAATCTAAAACACAAATCCAGAAAATCACATTGTATGATTTTTATATAATTAATTTGCATTTTATTGCATGACATAAGTATTTGATCACCTACCAACCAGTAAGAATTACGGCTCTCACAGACCTGTTAGTTTTTCCTGTTCTTTACCTGTATTAACTGCACCTGTTTGAACTCGTTATCTGTATAAAAGAAACGTGTCCACACACTCAATCAAACAGACTCCAACCTCTCCACAATGGCCAAGACCAGAGAGTTGTGTAAGGACATCAGAGATAAAATTGTAGACCTGCACAAGACTAGGATGGGCTACAGGACAATAGGCAAGCAGCTTGGTGAGAAGGCAACAACTGTTGGTGCAATTATTAGAAAATGGAAGAAGTTCAAGATGACGGTCAATCTCCCTGGGTCTGGGGCTCCATGCAAGATCTCACCTCGGGGGGCATCAATGATCATAAGGAAGGTGAGGGATCAGCCCAGAACTACACGGCAGGACCTGGTCAATGACCTGAAGAGAGCTGGGACCGCAGTTTCAAAGAAAACCATCAGTAACACACGACGCCGTCATGGATTAAAATCCTGCAGTGCATGCAAGGTCCCCCTGCTCAAGCCAGCATGTCCAGGCCCGTCTGAAGTTTGCCAATGACCATCTGGATGATCCAGAGGAGGAATGGGAGAAGGTCATGTGGTCTGATGAGACAAAAATAGAGCTTTTTGGTCTAAACTCCACTCGCCGTGTTTGGAGGAAGAAGAAGAATGAGCACAACCCCAAGAACACCATCCCAACCGTGAAGCATGGAGGTGGAAACATCCTTCAATGTGATTTTCTGGATTTTTGTTTTAGATTCAGTCACTCACAGTTGAAGTACCTATGATAAAAATTACAGACTTCTACATGCTTTGAAAGTGGGAAAACCTGCAAAATCGGCAGGTTATCAAACACTTGTTCTCCCCACTGTATATGAAGTTTATAGCCGAGTTGTAATAGTGCTTGGGAAAACGCCTGGCTTAGTCTCTGTTGCCTAATTGTAAAAACATGTAAGCTGTTAGGCCATCGCTGATCCAGTAGGTCTAGCTCAGTGGTAATTTCCATACGCAGGTAGATAAGTATCAAAGTGAATGCAGGATTAGACTTTTAATGAGCAAGAATAAGTTAATTTTAGTAGAACAATGCCGCATTTAAAAAAATAAATAAATAAAACGTGGCATATAAGATGCATTGACAGGTAAGGCCTTTGTCTGGTTGCTGATTGTGCAGATTTCTCTGCAGATACGCCATCCACCTGTGGGACCTGAACCACCCAGGCACCTGGGAAAATAAGGGATCCTATGTCTACTACACTGACTTCATCATGGAGCTGGCAATGCTGTCCCTGGACCTCATGCACCACATCCACATGCTGGTGAGAGCTCCCCCTCTGGGCTGTGGACATGTATTGGAAGTGAATGGGCCGGAGCAACTACCTTAGGTCTGCAGTCAGGCACACAAGATGGCTGACTAAACTAGTCCTGGTTTTTATGTTTCAAGGTGTGTTTGTCAAATGCACAGAACAGCACCGTTGTGTTCATGTAGCTACAGCTGTGGTCCAGATGATCAACCCTTTAACCATAGTAAGGTTTGTTGTGGAGATTCTTGAACTGATGTGTTCTTGGTCGTCCTATACATGTATTGTGCCTAGAGAATTTTGTCTCTGTTTCTTACTCCTTTAAGAGTGTCGATCGATGGAATAACCATCACAGGTTTCACGTTTTGCCTAATTCTAGCGGGCCAAATTTAATGAAGTAAAACCACGTGGTTGGAAGTGTCTCACTCATTGGGCAGATATTTGATAGAAACACAATCCCCTTGATAATAAGAGATCTTAAAGCTATGCTGTAAGCCCCTGATACCAATCATTTTATCAAGGTTGACTTACAAACTGGTCCTTTTCATAATTTTGTCATGTGATGTTCAAGTGTTAATTATTATTTTATTTTTTTACTTTGGCTCAGCTGAAAACCCTTCAATTTATCACTGCAAAGTTGTTGGAAATTCCCTTTATTCTCTCAGAGTGAACCAATACATTTAAGTTTGAGTTTCATTTCTGGAAGAAGACTAGTGAATGGGACTGCAGCCTGAGTGGAATTTGATATTTAACCTTTTGAACCCTGTCTCCCATCAGCTGTTTGGTAACATCTGGCTGTCAATGGCTAGTCTAGTGATCTTCATGCAGTTGAGGTATCTGTTCCACGAGGTGCAACGCCGTGTTCGACGCCATAAGAACTACCTCCGCGTCATCAACAATATGGAGGCCAGGTGTGTATATACAGTCCCAATCCTAACTACCAGTCTATTTGAAGTTGGAGCTGAGTGGGGCATTTAAATTTAGTTCTTCTTGCTCTCTCAAATTGTATGTTGTGAAATAAGTGAGAAATCTAGCTGTTAACCAAAAGATGGCTAATGACATTTGTGTTTATTGCAACCACTCAGATTTGCAGTGGCCACAGAAGAAGAACTTGTGGCCAACAATGATGACTGTGCAATCTGCTGGGACTCCATGCAAACAGCACGCAAACTGCCCTGTGGACACCTCTTCCACAAGTAGGAGACTGAATATCAACTGTAACATCCGAGTCATTCTTTCCTCATAGTGGATTGAATTTAGTTTGTTTTTATTTATTTTATTTTTTTTTGACCTAATGCAACTGCCTCGGTTTCTGTGGCCTAGTATTGTTTGACTCTGTGTTTGACTCTGTGTTTGACTCTGTGTTTGACTCTGTGTTTGACTCTGTTATTCCTAAGTTCCTGCCTGCGGTCATGGTTGGAGCAGGACACATCATGTCCAACGTGCAGGATGTCCCTGAACATCACTGGTGATGGGGGCCCTGCCAGGGGTCAGCAACAGGGGGCTGGACTCCCACTAGAGGATAACCTGGGTCCAGGAGGCCCTGCTGCAGATGCCAGACCACACCTCAACCAGCACAACCACTTCTTCCACTTTGATGGTACATGCGCAGTTGTTTTTTTTATGATGATTACATTAGTGCTTCAACTACAGTTAATACTAACGTGACGTCTGGGTTTCCATTTTACACTTGGTAATGTGACTGGTAGCATTTTAATTTACAGATCACATACAGGCCACAGTATCATAAACTAATTTAAATGCTATTAGTTCTATGAAATGGGTTATTACTAGCCAGTACCATTGAAACAAAGTGTTTGTCTGCTTTAGTAACACGCAAGTAATTGACGCCATCTCTGTAAAAGATTTTGAGCTCAGCAAATATTAGCCCTTAAAACAGTTAGGGCTGGCTGAAAAGGTCAGGGCTAGAGCCCAGAAAACCTGGATCGGGTGACATCCCTGCAACCGTTATTTCATGGGTTTGCAATGACTGGCCAATCATTTTACGGGATTTGTACTTATTTCACTGGCCAATAGCCGGCTGTAGCTGGCTAACGAAATTTCTGCACGACGTATAGTGCAGAAAGTGACTAGTGTGGTGATCTGTCCTCCCAGGCTCCCGCATCGCCAGCTGGCTGCCCAGTTTCTCGGTAGAGGTGATGCACACCACCAACATCTTGGGGATCGCCCAGCAGGCCAACAACTCCCAGCTCAACGCCATGGTCAGTGTCAGCCTTTTCTCACCCCCCCCCCCCGGGAAACCGAGGGTTTGTCCTTTCAGCATGCTTTTTAGAATAGACACTGCTGGGTAATATAGTGTTCTACTCCCCACAGGCCCATCAGATTCAGGAGATGTTTCCTCAGGTTCCCTACCACCTGGTGCTGCAGGACCTTCAGTTGACCCGTTCTGTAGATGTCACCACCGACAACATTCTAGAGGGACGCATCGTGGTGCCCTTTCCTGCTCTGGTATGTCCCACCCTTCAGACATTTGGTGCAAGATGTTGGGTGATGTACGCTGTGGTGTCAGCTGGTGTTGATTACAGATGCCTGTCACTTGCCTTGCCCTGCTCCAGAACGCTGAGCGCCCTCCTCCGCCGATGAACCCAGGCCCAGAGGAGGCTGCGGGAGCCAGTGGAGGGGCGGAGGGAGGCCCAAGTGAGCTGGACAACCTAGAGGTCAGAGGGAGCCGCTTCTCCAAGTCTGCTGAGGAGAGACAGAAGATGTTGCTGCAGAGGAAAGATGAGCTTCTGCAGCAGGCGCGGAGGTACGACGCCGTAACCACTGGCAACACCGGCCCACTCTGTCCAATCACATGGCTGTATTCAGTTAGGGGAAACATTCATAGCTTTGCAGAGATGATGAACACAACTTGTTACCAACTTGGCCGACATGATTTTACACAGCCTATTTGTGGCTGGATGACTGTCCTGACCAGCCCTCAGATGACACAGTTCAAAATACAGCTCCGGAAAAAATTAAGCGACCACTGCACCTTTTTCTGTCCTTTCCAAAAAAGTTGTTCCTCACTCAAAACTTTCCTTTTCGACTTTTTTGGAAAGGAAAGGAAAAAGGTTCTTTCCGGGGTGGTAGAATTATTTTCAGATTAGAGTCGATACCAGTTGCTATCTCTGTCCAGTAGGCCGGGGTTAGTAGTGCTCATCCCACATTAACCTTGACGTCTTTATTAAACAGGAAATATTTAAGGAAGAGCCCAGAGGATGAAGACCTGCCCACACTGGAGGAAGACGCCCCTGTCTCAGATCTGACCCGACGCAGAACAATGGCAGAAGCTGCAGAGAGACGCATGCAGAGCCCACAGGACCCTGCGCCCTGAGACGATACTGCACTGGAAAGCACGTAGACGGTCTCGCCTTGAACCCACTCCTAGCCACCTTGGTCTGCATCACACTCCCCATGTCTCACCGAAGAAACATCACCACCACCGCCATTGGAAAAAGCTAGTACCGCACTCTCTACGTTATGGACAATGGAATTTCTCACACGAGCAGAACATTACAACGGGTTTTTACCAAGCATGGGCTTTGGCTGCATATAGAGCAGGCGCTCTGCTGTTTTGGGCTGCCTTAGTGAGATGTAGGAAGGGCTGTAAGAATGGTATCAGCCGCTTCTGCTTTGTCATCCGCCAGACACTTTCCTGGACATGCATTGTCAATGTTTGAACCAACAGAGGAAAGTCTGTAAAGAGTTTCTGAAATGCACCTTATAATGTCTCCTTGCCTAACTGTCATCACATAGCCTGACCCCCTGTGTCACTAGACTTGACACTGCTCCTCTTTTACTGGCGATGACGGGGACAGGATGGGCATGGTGTCGGGCAGAAGATGCAGCTGAGCTTAGTTGGGTTTGTTGAGGTGCTACTGCTAGACACAGCTCATAGTATAATGGAGTGGAACATAGTTTGTTTCATAGATTTTTGTTGATATTTGTATTATAATGGAGATTGATGTTGACATAATGGGTTGGGTTGAGAAACTACTGATGCATGTGTTATTTTATGAATATGGAGTTTCAACTGTGAATTAAGAGTAGGGTTAACAGATTATAACATTGTAAAGATTTTTTTTCTTTTAATCCTGCCTTTGAGTAAGAGAACGTCACTTTAGTAGTCCAATTTATTTTATAAAGCCGTTTTTACAGCAGCAGTATTGCAGACTCTGAAATATGAATGTACTTTATCTACTTAATGCTGCAAAGAGGGTGAGGAGTTTAATGTCTGGCTATTGTGGAGACTTGGGAATAAGTTGTTACCATTGCGCAATGTCCTCTGATTTGAATGAACACATCTGAATTAGACTATAGTGTTTGATAAAAATTCTGGGATCCCTACAGTTATACTCTCACCAGTACTGAGAAAGACTTAAAGGACTGAGGCTCCCTAAACACTAGGTCAACCAGTTTTCTCAATCTACAGTTTGTATACCTTAAAAACCTTACAAAACAAACCTTTACTACAGCATGTTAAACATCCATTCATATAGCTCCAGAATACTGGACTCAGAAGTTAGGATTCTGGTTTAGTTTGAATTTCTGACTGAGCAGATTAAGAATAAGCAATTTGTGGTGTTTTCTCACTCTTGTATCGGAAGGTTCATTCTTGCGCGCAGTGTAGGCCTAGGTGTTGGATGTCTTTGAAAACTCAAAAGGCTTTTTCAAGTTTAATTTTAATTGTGCATGATTCTCAAATGGATTGATTCCGTTTGTACTTCTACCCCAAATTACATTTATCACCCAAATTATACGGAACCCGTGAACACCTAAATCAAATATGTATTTGCAATGTTTTACCTTGTATGTTTGGTACAGGGCAATGTGTAAAAGCCCTTTACACTTCTGAGTTAAATAGCCCACTCCCATAAGGAATCTGAGTGCTATGATGATGATCTATTTCAGTGAATTTCAAATTCCACTCGGCCATACACCAGTTTCATCGAATCTGACCGGTCACACTTTCAGATACCAAAGAATGTCACTGTTCTCTAATATTTGTTAATTTAGCCTCCTCGTTTAATCTAAATGCTTTGAATTAGCCATGTTCAAGAGGATTGAAACCACAATGTTTAATGGGTAAATTGTGACTCCTGACTAATCTACAAATATTAATGAGGTAGTATGACAGTCAATTGCCATTAATCGGTAATCTCCTGCAGTCATTTTGAACCTCTGAACCATTTTGGTCTTTGGCTCACAGAAAAGGACAGAGGTATTCAGAAGCCAAATAGCTGTGTCATGGGCTGTCTTTCCATTTCTATGCTCAGGTCCAATTTGAGGGTTAAGCTAATGCTTTTTTTATTTGTCCCATATTCAACAACATTTAAATGGTTAATGAAACATCTTAAAATATTCATAAACATGTTTGTGTTTTCCTTCATAATTTCAAGAATTTGTCCTGAACTCCAATTCTGTTTATACGGAAGATAACTCTTTTAGGTTCTTTCATTTGGGATTGTAGGAGGTTTTTTCTAGTTCAGAGATGCACCTTTTGTCAACAAAAAACTAAGGTTTGATTGATCAAACTAGGCTATTGATCAGGTCATATTTTCACATCAATGTCATATTTTCGTATTCATAATGGGTTATTTTTGTAACAATTGCATATTTGATCTAATCAAAAAGGACTACGCTTTCTTTTTATTTTGTGCCTAAATCCAGAATGGTTCTTAGGGTTGATTGTGTAAATAATGTAGATTTTGTAAGAACTGTTCTATTAATATTAACATTGAAACCAACTCAATATTAAACAGCTTCTCTACAGCCTTTTAACAAACCCTATCTTTTTTTGCCTCCATGAATTAAACAGCTTCTCGTGCATTGTTTATTGAACGAGTTTTTGCGACTGCTTTTGTCCTGCAATTTGTTTTACATAGTCTGGTGCCCTGGTTGGGCAGATTTGCAGATTTTAAACCATTCCATTGCTGGTTTCCGGTAGGTTCAGCGGTATAATGTAGATCTATAAAGTAATCTGCAAATTGGGTACATTTCCAGAACAACTCAATGTTGATGCGCAATGCAGAAGTTCTAAGCTGTTATGTTAGTGTCTTCAATGATGTAACAGTGTGAAAGAAACCTGTGCATATTCTCAGATGCTGTGTGACTGTAGTGAGATGGAGAGAGATCTCATCTTTGTATTTGTATTATTATAGCACTTGTTCTAGCATGGGTAGCACCACTGGGGCCATCTCCATCACAAGTAGTACATTTTAGTATGATTCATTGGTGAATTCTTCCTGATGACCTGATTCAGGTTGTGATTACATGAACAAACCATCAGGAGTGATCAGCCGATGGTGACATCCATGTTGTCTTCCAAGTAAAAGGACATTCAACAGCAGATTGTGTTTTGAGGAAAAGGTGATGTTACACCAATCAGCCATAACATTATGACCACTGACAGGTGAACTGAATAATCTCACTGATAATCTCATTGTTATGGCACCTGTCAGTGGGTGGGATATATTAGACAGCAAGTGAACATTCTGTCCTCAAAGTTGATGTCTTAGAAGCAGGAAAAATGATGACTGGGTCAGAGCATCTCTAAAACTGCAGCCCTTGTGGGGTGTTCCTGGTCTGCTGTGGTCAGTACCTATTAAAAGTGATCCAAGGAAGGAAAAGCGGTGGAACCAAGGCTCATTGATGCACGTGGGGAGCGAAGGCTGGCCCATGTGGTCCAATCCAACATAAGAGCCACTGTAGCTGAAATTTCAGAAAAAGTGAATGCTGGTACTGATAGAAAGGTGTCAGAACACACAGTGCATTGCAGTTTGTGTGGGGCTGCGTAGCCGCAGACCAATCAGGGTGTCCATGCTGACCACTGTCCACTGCCGAAAGTACTTACAATGGGCATGTTAGCATCAGAACTGGACCACGGAGCAATGGAAGAAGGTGGCCTGGTCTGATGAATCACATTTCCTTTTACATCCCGTGGATTGCCAGGTGCGTGTGCGTCCCTTACCTGGAGTACACATGGCACCAGGATGCACTATGGGAAGTAGGCAAGCCGGCAGAGGCAGTGTGATATTTTGAGCAATGTTCTGCTGGGAAACCTTGGGTCATGCCATTCATGTGGTTGTTACTTTGACACGTACCACCTACCTGAGCATTGTTGCAAACCATGTGCACCCTTTCATGGCAACGGTATTCCCTGATGGCATTGGTCTCTTTCAGCAGGATAATGCACGCTACCACAAAGCAAAAATGGTTCAGGAATGGTTTGAGAAAGACAACAACGAGTTCAAGGTGTTGACTTGGCCTCCAAATTCCCCAGATCTCAATCCAATTGAGCATCTGTGGTCTGTACTGGACAAACAAGTCCAATCCATGGAGGCCCCACCTCGCAACTTACAAGACTTGAAGGAACTGCTGCTAACGTCTTGGTGCTAGATACAGCACACCTTCAGAGGTCTAGTGGAGTCCATGCCTCAATGGGTCAGCGCTGTTTTGGCAACAAAAGGGGGACCTACACAATATTACTGTCTTGTTACTGTCAGGTTCAGCCAGGTATTGGCAGATTGGAACTGGCAGATCACTATTTGCAGATGGGCATTGGGCATTATGGAAGAGCGGAAGACATTCAACAAATTGTTAGGAAGATTCAGGAAGGTATTGATGGGGTGGAACGGTAAACAAGGAAATAGATTTCTCTATAGAGAATGTATTTATATTCCTAGGGGAGACAGGGTTGGCCAAAATGATTTAGACCATACCTGAAGCTGGCCCACACTCCAACACAATAGGTGGCAGTAATGCACAAATATTTTTGAATGCCAACCGCGGTAAAAACAGAGCAAGCCAAACAATTAGTTATTGAGGTACTGTAGTGGTTTAATGCACATTAAGTGGTATATTGATGGACATAATGCTACATTCAGTAGATGGCTAACTATTATCTAAATACATGTATATAAATACATGTATATACACTGTAGCGATATATCTTAAACTGGCTGTTTGTTTTGTTATCCGTGGCTAGTTAGCTAATGTAATTGTAACGTTAGCTAGCTGGTATGCATTCGATTGTTATACGTTCGATTAAGCAGCTAACTGTTGTTAACTAACGCGTTGCGTTATTTATTTTTACTCTATGCCTGTTTCTCCCCTCTGGTACTCATACAGGTGAATAAAAAAAAAAACACTATGCCGAGGGGAAAGGAGATCTCTGAGGACATCAGGACGGAAGTAGTGAGAGCACATCAGTCTGGGGAAGGCTATACAAAAATCTCAAAGAAATTTGATCTCCATCAGTCCACCGTGAGGCAAATTATTTATAAATGGAGAGAATTTAACATGACAGCAACTCTGCCTAGAAGTGGACGCCCATCCAAAATAACCCCAAGAGCCACAAGAAAAATAATAAATCAGGTAAATGCCAACCCAAACATAACATCTGGTGATTTGCAGACCTCCCTTGCTGCATCTCAGGTTATTGTGCATGCTTCAACAATAAGAAGAACACTGAATCGACATGGCATTCATGGAAGGGTTGCTAGGAAGAAGCCTCTGATGTCAAAAAAGGGCCAAACTGCCCATCTTAACTTGGCCAAAGACCACCTGGGCAAACCTAAAGGTTTCTGGAAGTCCATTCTCTGGACACGGTATGTTTGGCGAAAACCCAACAATGCCTGCCACCAAAATAACCTTATTCCAACAGCCAAGCTGTTTTCTAGACCACCTAAGGCGAGACCTAGTCAAAACCAAGACCGGAGCAAGTTGAGTCAGATTGAAGACCAAGACCGAAGGGGGGGCAAGACCAAGAGGATACTGGGACAGCAGGGAAAGGAGCGAGTCCAAGTTAAGACAGAGCCCGAGACTGAAGGTTGGGCAAAACCAAGGCCGGGGAAGATCAAGTCCAATTCAAGACTATGATTATAAATGTTTCACTCCACCCCAATAGTAGTTTTTCAAATGTTTATCTATAAAGCTGTTTTGCACAAATCACCACTATGTAACCTATGTATTTACATAGAGCAGAAGCAGTTCTTGCCAGACAGCCTTTGAATTGGCTAGACCTAGTGGTCCTTTAAGTGTCTTTTTTACTGACTTGCTCTTCTCATCTCTCCCTATCATTGGTTCATCCACAAGGTAGAGGTGCAACATGTTAATATTTATTATATATACATATAAAATCACTTATTCTGGCCCTTTTAAAATTCAAGTTTGTTCATCATAGAGATTGTTTAAATGTACCATAATAGATGTACCATAATAGTAGTCCTGGTCTTTGGTTTGTCAGTCTGTTTGGTAGTTTATGGTCTCATCAAATCCATTAATTTCACCTGTATCAGTTTATTATTGTATGTCTTCATTTGTTACCACTTCTTTCTCTGTAACCATATAACTATCTTGTCATAGTGTAATAATAATAATTTCTATGTGTCCTACTTTTTTTACTATCCATTAAATTGTTCTTATGTACATCTCTTTCCTATATATGCCTTATGTGAAGTTATATCATGTAATTTGACGATTGTTTTTTGCTCATGTTCTATGTACACATGTCTCTGTTTCTGTGTGCTAGACCAAATATAATGCATTAGTTGTTCAGGCTTGACAGATTATGTAAAACAGACACTACCAGGTGGCACCAAGGAAGGCATAGATTGGAATGTGCCTACTGATAATGTGATTGGCTAAGTTCATTATAACAATGTTCTAGTGTTATAACAGGCACTTTTGTCTTTTCCCTCTGCTTCTCTGCATGGCTCCTTGCTCTTACCATCTCCAGTCTCCGGGAGACTTATATCTTTGATAATTGTAATGCAATTGTATGCCCTCATAACTTATTGCCACCTCAAATCTAATAACTGCAATCTCCGTACTCGTAATGCAATTGTATTCTCTCGTATACAAAGTATTGGATTAAATATGTTACATTCATTTGTTGACTCCTTCGAATTGGGTTGAAATCCAGTTTAACCAATATTATTTGTGTCAGATACCTGGCAGCCCTCTGCAGCTCTTCAGTTTTGGAGGAGTTGGGTAAAAGCAGAAGTCTAATTCCAGGTCTGAGCAATGGCTCCAGTGCACATGTGCTCCTGCAGAGTATGAATCCAGCTTACTGTTCTTTCAGCAAGGACTCAACCTTTTCCTACTGTCTCTATATATGAAGTGGAAATACCTGGATATTATATATTCATTTAAGTGGACTAATAATTAAATTGATAACTAGATTAATTTCATATTTCTGATGTTTAAACAAACAACATACATATCTCAGATACTGTAACAATCTGTAACCATATTTGTAGGATAATGGGTCATTTTCTAACGAAAGGTAGCTACATGTTGCCACGCACGCTGCCTGTGAGTTGTTGGTGGATACACAGCTTAGCTAGAGGATGGCCAATTCAGTACATATTTTCCTAATGAAATTATTAGTGATCTGCGATGCATACACCAGCTAATGAAATATAAAAACAGAAATTTTAAGATGGCATACTCACTCAATGTAACAGGAAATCCATATTTATACAATTAAAAATTAAAAAAAAAATTCAAACCACCTTTGGAAAATAAAGATCTATTTTTGTATATCTGTCTTATTCCAAATAAAACACCTGAGGGGAAATGTTATGCCAGTAAATCATCAACTAGGATAAATCTTGCCACATACATTTTTCCAGTAGTGTAATTTCAATATAAAATAGAAGGTGATCTAATAGAAAAGAACTGCAGGAATTTCTGGCAAGTACTGGCTGTGCTACATGAGACCATTTTTTTTTTTATTTTATAGACAAGCTTTTAAAAATAAGTGTGAGTGATATTTTAACACAAGTGAACGTAAAGCGGCAAATCAAACTTAACGTGGTCATATATGCGGTCTGAAAAACTGAAAAATCATATAAGAGTAGAATAAACACCCTGTAGAATAATAAAAGATGACATAACTGTGGAATGTTCTGTTAGCTATACACTTAACAACTCCAACACATTTAAAACAGCGTACTTTACTCCTCCATCCCGATTAAAAGAAATCCATAATTGCATTACTAACTGCTGGCTACAAGACCATGCGGACTGACTCAAGGCTTACAGGCAGCGTTTACCGGGAGTAGGGAGCACGTGAGAACAGCAACTTTTGTCTTACATTGCAGATTGCAAAGATTGTAAGATAGCTTGGTGCTGCTGCTGTTTGAAAAATTGTAAGAAACAGCTGCTGCTCTTTCAATTCATTTTGAGTCTCGTAGAACAAACAATCATACAATATATGTATACTTTAATACAATAACACTGCTATATAGACCTGCGATCAGTCAGTAGCTCAAAATTGAATTCAGTGTTGTCTGCACTGGTGTAGAATTGGGGGGGACCCACCCAAAATCACAGACAGGTCAGTGTGACCCCACTGGAAAAAATCCTGGGATACATTGACCCTCACCCCCCAATAAACAATACAAAGCCGCTGGTTGTCTGTGATTCAAATGGCTACGTTTATTTGTGGGAAAAATTGAGGTGTAATTTTCAACAAATGATCACATATTTCTTTTTTTTTCTCGCTTTGTCATTATAGGTTTTGTGTGTAGATATTTAGAATAAAAAAGCGCATGTAAGCAATTAAATTAGTTTATAACACAATAAAATGTATAAAAACTGGTCTGAAGACTTCCGAAGGAAATAGTGAAGCACTGGGACTATTTTGTCTAGGAAACTGTCCATTAGGGTTATTACCTCAATTTGACAGTAGGTGTCAGTCATTTCCCTTATTCTAAAACACCAGAACGGTTATGTACATTACAATATACTATCAGTTACAGTCTCGCTACTAGCATATGAAGTCGGTCATGTAACCTTCCTTCTGGGCGGAGGTAGCTAGTTCATATATTGAAGTGAGGGTTTAAAAAGCATTCACTGTTAACAAACCGAACCAGAGATAACCTTGCACAGTAAGTTCTCTTTTGCTAAAAAAAATACCATTCATTCAAATAATGTTGTTTGCCAGCTGTGCAAAGATACCAAAATAATGTGCGTTAATTTAATTCGTATTATGTGTAGTAGCTAGTATCCTACTTGCACAAGTCGGTTTTGCGGTAACAGATTAAACATTGGACTAAAAGAACCAACTCAAGAGAAATCTCCATTGAGTTTGATTTTTTTATTTATTCCAAGACTAGGCTTAATCAGTATCCGTGAAGTTGGCCTTAAACGTAATAGTTAGTAGCCGTCTTTTCCACTTCAACCAAACTACATAAGAACCTACTCATGCAAATGTCCTGCTGTGCGAAAAGAATGGATTCTGAATTGAGTGCATTTAAAACTGACCGTTATACATCACCTTCTTCTCAGCTTTTAAATATCACATTTAGCTAATACTTAGCTTTTAAACGTTTGGTAACGCATTTGCTTTTAGCCTTAAAATTATAGTTTGTTAAAATGGGACCAGTTGAAAGTAGGCTATAGCATACCGGAATGATTTTTATCATAACGTGTTGAAATCACTTCTGCTGTTGTAAAAATAGTTTGATGTTCGGTATTTAATGTATCGCTCGACAACGATTCAAGATACAGACCGAAGACAATGGAACATAGGCTCATGTTCATATACATAGACATTAAGCATAGATGGGACTTTTACTTCTATCTGACGTCTCAACAGCTCCGCCATCTTACCTGGGACCAGTTCGGAAAGGTCAAGCCAACAATATTCATGGTGGTATTTTGTGCAGCAGTAATTTGGTACAGAAAAAGGATGAACGATACAAAGGAGGTGAGAAACATTTTTCACGCATCAGTAACCCTACGTGCACTGTCAGCTCGCTCAATTAGCAAATCGCTCAATCTTTAGGGAGCTGTGGCTGAGCCGAGCCTAGCCTGCACACTGCCCACTCCGGCAGGGCGTATCTTCCTAATCTATGCCAGCGACAACCAGTCAACCAGTAGGAAACATCTGTCTCTGCAAATATTAATAAGGATTTAGTATTTGCGCGACTACACAACTGAAAACGTATTACGACGATGCCAAGTCAATGATTTGTCATTGTTAAAATATAAATGTACTTCGTTTTGTTATGCATGTATCATTCATCTGCAGGGACGACTGGTCATTAGGGGCAGGAGGGGCACAGCCACCTGTTGTCAACAGAAAGAACTACAACAAAATAGTTATTTTTATTTCTCAAAGATGACTTCCTATAATTTATTATCTATGAATATAGCATCTTCCTAAATTGCATATAATTTGTGTTAGGATTTTATTTAATGTTCATTGGTCCCTGCCTTGATGCTTCAGACTGCATTCTGCCGTTTCGAGTTCTCAGTAGTAGGCCATATGCTAAGCGTGAATGTGGGGCTAGCCGCTCTCTCACAATGCAATGTACATTGTACGTGTGAAAATATTAATACGCATGCTCAGAATGTTAGTGTGATCAATGCAGATCACACAAATTTGTACTGACAGCCGGTAGCCCCACTACAGCGTCATTTCGTAATTCAGACCTGATTGGCAGTCTGTCTGGCACCAACATTAGTCGACAGGAAGAGCGAGGAGGGTAGATTGTCTTAGCTAGCTTGTTAGTGTCACAAACACCAGATAACATGACAAAATGAATAAAGGGGATTTCATACTCGAGCACCGGTTGGAAACCCTTAATTTGGAGGAGAAACTTGAAGTAAAGCAACTTGGTGCCCATCAGCCACAGAATATTGTCAACACTCTTTACTCTTTACTGCTGGTAAAAGTAACCGCAGGTTAAACATGAAGTGGTTTTTGAAGAAGAAGTGGTTAATTAATGGTTAGCATACAAAAGAATGCACTCTTCTGTTTTCCATGTCTGCTATTTGGTGGAGATGGTACTTGGTCGAGGGCGGGTTAGAAAGATTTGAAAAATGTCTTTCTGAGAGGATTGCAAAACATGAGAGCAGTCATCTGGACAATGCTGTGAAATTGGGCTTTGTTGGAAGGGTAAATGTTGCAGCCCAAGTTGACAGTGCATACAGGCACTCCACTGAGCAGTATAACATGTATTAAACTGTGTAGAAAATGTGAAACCGCACTGCGGGGCACGACGAGTCGGTGGACTCCCTGAATCCCAGAATATTCAGATGCATTTTTGAGACTGTGTGAGGGCGATTCAAGACTTCAGAGGCACTTTGACGCTCAGCCCATCTTCAAAGGGACATCTAGCACTGTACAAAATGAACTGTTAGACTGTATGTATGAAGTGTACAGGGAGGAGATAGCCAAGCAAGTGGACGAGACATCATTTGTTGCCATACAGGCAGATGAGACAACTGATGTCTCCTGAAAATCACAAATGGTGGTTGTGTTGCAATACATGTTGCCTGACAATACAGTGACAGAGAGGTTTTTAGAGTTTGTGTAAGTCAAAGATAAAACTGGACTCTCTAATAGCATCAAGGGTGTGCTGGAACCACTGAAGCTTATGATGGTGCGGCTGTAATGAGTGGAAATTTCTGAGGGGTAAAGATGCTAATGAAAGAGACATACCCACATGCCCAGTTTATTCACTGATATGCTCACCAGCTGAACCTGACCTTGCAGTAACTTTGTTCAGCAAGGATGAGCATCCTGGAGGTGTTTTTTGCAGATTTAACAGCTTTTGCCACATTTTTATCTGATGCTTTCAAACATTTTGCGACTCAACGCATTGGCCATGTTGTCCATCAAAAGCCAGCTGATTCAGCACCGCCGTGCCACCTTTCTCTTCAAGTGAGCCCTCAGCCTTGGTGAGTGAAAGCATATTTTATCATCTTGGCTTTGTGGTGCTGGTCCGTGCATTGGTCATATTTTTGTGCTGGATCGATTGATTTAGTTGGTGACGAGTGTCAGTGTGTCCATGCTTATCTATTAAGGTTGTTTTCATAGAATGGATCTGTATCTCTAAAAAGTTGTCTTTCCACGTCGTTGTGGCCTTCAGTGGTGTTGAGCTCATTGCTGTTCGTGTATGGCCCTGTAGGCACATTGGTTCTGAGATTGGTTGCATTCCTAATTTAGGTTTGTAAATGTGACAGTGGTAATTTTACGTGTGTGAGAGAGGACAGCAATTAAGGTCTCTCTCCAGTATGTGTACTACAACACCTGGTAGAAGCAAGCCACTCTGTCGTTAAGTGTTTTGTGGAGCCACGCTGTTTGTTGAAGTGTTAAATAAACACGTCAGTAGCAAGAGGGAGTTTTGTAGCTTTACTGGTATGTATCCTATATTTTGAAATTGTTTGTGCCCCATACATTTTTTACATATAAAAACGTCACTGCTCACCCGTGATCCCAACGGGTGCATCAATGTTTTAGAATTCTATGTCTGTATGAAGCCAAAGAAGCATCATAAATAATGGGGAAACCGGACACCGCAAATCTAAGTTTCTCTCTTGTCAATGTTTTTTAGAGTAGAAAAGAAAAGGGGGACTTCAAGTTGCAGAGAACATGCCATTGGTAGTCACCGAACTCTGTCACTGCCCGCTCGCTGGAAATTAGCATAAAGTCGCTGTGAGATTTTGGCCCAATCCCAATGACCCCCCTAAACCCTAAGCCCTTGCGCACTTGACGATTTGAGTGGGACAGCCTTAAGCATTCGCAGATTTAGCGAGAACGCGCTTCAAAGTCCGTGAGTGTGGACATTGAGATTGGACCTTTGTCTCCCAGATTTGCTCCGCCCGCTATCGCTGTGATGCGCTGTAACATTGATTTGTAATTTACTGTAGCAAGCTAGTTGAGGCCGTTTAAAAGAAACATTAGTTCTGATAGTATTCATTTACGCACCCATCTAATGTTAGCTTTCTTGGTAATTTATTTAAAAAAGACACTTTTCTACACTGTTACTGATGTATGAGAAGTGATTCCAACCTACCTCGTACTGTTTGTTTGTTCTTTTCGTGGAGCAAGTTCCCACAAGTGGCTTGACTTTTCCTAATTGGTCCCAGGTAAGATGGTGGACCAATTGGGACATCAAATTGAACTAATAAGTTTCATCTATGCTTTATATCCATGATACAGACCTCGACATTGGCTCTTTATGGTGGAAAAAAGATTTATACAATTATTTATTGCTTTCCAGATTCCGGCCAGAGCAAGGAAATCGCTAGACCGGTAAATGTTGTAGCCATCTTGCCGCCTGGTCAATACCACAGAGGATCATGAACAAAGTGAAAGCTAAACCCATGTTTAACTGTTTAAACGGAAGGGATACTGAAAACGATTATAATAACTTAGAAACGTAAGTTCAGCTGTTTATTTCTTTAACAAAATGGTACGTCATACACTCTGGTTTTCTAATAAAATTGTTCAAATGTTTGCAAATATATGTTTGCAAACACATTTTCTACACAGTTTAATACATGTTATACTGCTCAGTGGAGTGCCTGTATGCACTGTCAACTTGGGCTGCAACATTTACCCTTCCAACAAAGCCCAATTTCACAGCATTGTCCAGATGACTGCTCTCATGTTTTGCAATCCTCTCAGAAAGACATTTTTCAAAAATAAGTCTTTAAACATGGTCCTCACTCACGTGACCTAAAAAATAATTGTTGCATTGTTCACCGGCAGCAAGGGTATTTAGTTATTGAAGAGGCAAGGCCACTTGGCCTTACAGGGTGTTATATTTGCCATGGCACAGAAGCCATTGGCTGGGGCCATCAAGCAAACATCGTAAATTAAATTGCTATGCTCCGCTACTGATCGCAAGGCCCTCCAGCAGAGCCCATCATCGGTTGCCATCTCCTTTCTGTGCAAGGTATCTACCATACACAATGCCTTAGGGAAGCATGGAACATCATAAAAGACTACAGCCACCCTGGCTATAGTCTGTTAACACTGCAGCCGTCTGGTAGATGTTACAGGAGCATCAGGGCATAGTCTTCCAGACTCACAGATTTTTCCCCCAGGCCATAACTCTCCTCAACCATGTGATCATACTGATCACATGGACGCTTAATTTGCTCTGGTCACTTTCTATGTACATTTAATGTATGTTATCACATTTAATTTATCCATTTATAGGCACTACTAAACTTATAGACTTATAAATTATAGATTTCTATTCATGCTGTCCATATTCCCATTTCTATATTCTTTGGAATTGCTGCAAGTTTTTATTATGTATATTTGTGCTATTATTTTTGCTTTATATTTTCCTTAATAGCTACTGTGTAGATGTCGTGTGCCATGTCACAATAATTTCCCGGTTCAGAATGATGCTATGTTATTCGCTGGATCTGACTTTATGGAACCCCAAAACACTTATTTAATAACATGAAGCAATTACTGTAGAATAGTGTTATAATAACATGTAAGTGTGTCTCCATGCCTTTGTGAAGTGGTTAACAATTCATAACTGACAGGTATGGCCCTTTTCTGTATCTCTCCTCCCACCCTTCTGAACTGTGTTTGTGTTTCAAGTCTGTGTGTATTGGTCCTCACAAGGATTTCTGTCTTAGGGATTAGGTTTAGGGCAGGGCTGCCCAAATGTATTCCTGGAGAGCTACTGTCCTGTAGGTTCTCTCAAACTCTAATTTGGCACACCGGATTTTAATTATTAGCCTGTTTGAAAAGCTAAATCTGGTTAGTCACAAATGGGGTAGATCAAACCTTCAGGACAGTAGATCCAGGAACAAGGTTGTGCAGCACTGTTTTACGGTGTATGGCAAAATGTTTCAATTAGGAGTAGTTTTAGGGGATAGGGAACATTTTGATTACTGGGAACTGTTGATTTCCTAGATTACTGCACTTCTGATACCCCAAAGAATGGAAAAACAAACATGTATGTGTGTTTGATTGAAATAAAAGCCTGAAGAAGTACCCTAAATATTCAACAGGGCTTTTAACAAATGTTTTGGTCCAGCAACTGTGACCGGTAGATACATAAAAAAATCTAGGGACTCCGGGTAAACGCATATTATGCAAATTCAGAAATGTTATACAACTTAATTATTGGCTAATTAAAGCCTAGTTTCACTGAATGTTTTACCGGACCTTCCTCGAATTTGGGCAAAGTATCTGGTTATGAAATTTTAATAGCATGATCATGCACTTTGTTGATGGTCCCTAATTTATTCATCGACTGTAAGGCGAGTTGCCTATAATCTACCTACCATACATGCGATTTTAAGACGGTTGGTGTGTGACAGTAAAATATTTTCAAATGATTGGGCTTTACAGGTTATAATATCAGTCAATTATTGAATTTCATATGAACCTTACCACAATTTACTTCCTTTGTAGAGCATGATGTCGTGGATACTTCCTGGAGGTAATTTCCTAGACCTGGGGACGCCGATAATGATATGTTTTCTCTGTGGGATGATGTCCGCAGACCCTCCGACAGAAAGTGCAATTGCCTTGATGAAAATATATCCTTTGATTGATGGGTAAATCAAAGCCATTTATTTTAATATTTTCTAGACTGTAGAATCAGGGCCAGCCGTGCATCGGGGAGGATATTTATTGTGTTCTCCTCTGACCTCAAGACCTTTACCAAATATTTGACCATAAGCAGGATCGACAAAATATGGTGTCCCAGAGCAACCATCGAGTGTTTGTCCAAAATCACTTGATACCTAAAGGTCGGCAAATCTAGCAATATAACAGTATCTTGAAAGTCCATTGACAATATAATATACAGTGTCTCTTAAAAGTATTCATCCCCTTGGACTTTTCCACACTTTTCTGTTACAACATGACATCAGCATTAATTGTATTAGACGTTTTTGCCACTATGCCACTGACAAAAAAAATGATTTAAAAGTTAAAAAATACATTTACATTTGCTCTAAATATATTACAAATATAAAAGTGAAAGTTAATTGATTACATAAGAATTTACCCCTGTTGACATGACAGACCTGGATCCAGCAAATTACAGAGACATTTTCTTTAGAAGTCACGTCATTAGTTAAATGAAGTCCACCTGTGTGCAATTAAGGTGTTTCAAATGATTTTAGGTTAAATAAACCTGTCTCTGGGAGTTCCCACAATTTATTAGTACAATTCCTACATCATGAAGACAAAGGAAATAAGGTTCTTCAAAAGCACCAATCAGGGGTGGGATATACATTGGGGAGAACAAGTATTTGATACACTGCTGATTTTGCAGGTTTTCCCACTTACAAAGCATGTAGAAGTCTGTAATTCTTATCATAGGTAATTCAACTAGTGACAGAATCTAAAACAAAAAAACAGAAAATCACACTGTATGATTTTTAAGTAATTAATTTGCATTTTATTGCATGACGTAAGTATTTGAAACATCCGAAAAGCAGAACTTAATATTTGGTACAGAAACCTTTTTCTTTGCAATTACAGAGATCATATGTTTCCTGTAGTTCTTGACCAGGTTTGCACACACTCCTCCATACAGACCTTCTCCAGATCCTTCAGGTTTCGGGGCTGTTGCTGGGCAATACGGACTTTCAGCTCCCTCCAAAGATTTTCTATTGGGTTCAGGTCTGGAGACTGGCTAGGCCACTCCAGGATCTTGAGATGCTTCTTACGGAGCCACTCCTTAGTTGCCCTAGCTGTGTGTTTTGGGTCGTTGTCATGCTGGAAGACCCAGTCACGACCCATCTTCAATGCTCTTACTGAGGGAAGGAGGTTGTTGGCCAAGATCTCGCGATACATGGCCCCATCCATCCTCCCCTCAATACGGTGCAGTCGTCCTGTCCAGAAAAGCATCCCCAAAGAATGATGTTTCCACCTCCATGCATCATGGTTGGGATGGTGTTCTTGGGGTTGTACTCATCCTTCTTCTTCCTCCAAACATGGCAAGTGGAGTTTAGACCAAAAAGTTATATTTTTGTCTCATCAGACCACATGACCTTCTCCCATTTCTCCTCTGGATCATCCAGATGGTCATTGGCAAACTTCAGATGGGCCTGGACATGCGCTGGCTTGAGCAGGGTGACCTTGCATGCGCTGCAGGATTTTAATCCATGATGACGTAGTGTGTTACTAATGGTTTTCTTTGAGACTGTGGTCCCAGCTCTCTTCAGGTTATTGACCAGGTCCTGCCGTGTATTTTCTGGGCTGATCCCAGAACTGATCATTGATGCCCCACGAGGTGAGATCTTGCATGGAACCCCAGACCGAGGGAGATTGACCGTCATCTTGAACTTCTTCCATTTTCTAATAATTGCGCCAACAGTTGTTGCCTTCTCACCAAGCTGCTTGCCTATTGTCCTGTAGCCCATCCCAGCCTTGTGCAGGTCTACAATTTTATCCCTGATGTCCTTACACAGCTCTCTGGTCTTCGCCATTGTGGAGAGGTTGGAGTCTGTTTGATTGAGTGTGTGGACAGGTGTCTTTTATACAGATAACAAGTTCAAACAGGTGCAGTTAATACAGGTAATGAGTGGAGAACAGGAGGGCTTCTTAAAGAAAAACGATCAGGTCTGTGAGAGCCGGAATTTTTACTGGTTGGTAGGTGATCAAATACTAATGTCTTGCAATAAAATGCAAATTCATTATTTAAAAATCATACAATGTGATTTTCTGGATACGCCAAAGAATGGAAAAACAAACATGTATGTATATTTGATTGAAAGTCAGGGCTGCCACTAGAAGGCCACTAGTCAGGGCTTCCACTAGAAGGCTACTAGTCAGGGCTTCCACTAATAGGGCACTAGTCAGGGCTGCTACTAGAAGGCCACTAGTCAGGGCTGCTTCTAGAAGGCCACTAGTAAGGGCTTCCACTAATAGGGCACTAGTCAGGGCTGCTACTAGAAGGCCACTAGTCAGGGCTGCCACTAGTCAGGGCTGCCACTAGGCAGGGCTGCCACTAGTCAGGGCTGCCACTAGTCAGGGCTGCCACTAGTCAGGGCTGCCACTAGTCAGGGCTGCCACTAGTCAGGGCTGCCACTAGAAGGGCTGCACTAGAAGGGCACTAGTCTATGGCAATTCTACAGGAGTTCCATTCTTTCACTGCTGAGCTAGGAGACTGCAGACTGCTACAATAACACAGGTGCTTCGCAAAAGTGGTCTTTATGGGAGAGTGGCAAAAAGAAACAACTCATCAAATCTGGACTAGGTTTTGCCAGAAAGCATGTGGGAGACTCTGAGACTAAGTGGAAGATAATTCTATGGTCTGATGGGACCGACAGAGCTTTTTATCCTCAATGCTGCTTTGTTGGGCCTAATCCTGATGTTGCACATCATCTTGAGAACACCATTTCTACCATGAAGCATGGTGGTGGCAACATTGTGCTATGGGGATGTGTCTCTCTTTCAAAATGCTCATGAAGATTGAGGGCAAAATGGATGCAGCAACGTACAGAGAAATCCTGGATGAAAGGCATGCAAAGCTGATGTCCAAATATGCTCATGGCTGCCAATGGCGTCTCTACCAAATATTAACTAAAGGGGTCAATACTTATGCAATCAATTATTGTCTGTTTTTAACTTTTTATTAGATTAGTAAAGAAAAGTAGATTTTACTTTTCGCTTTGCGATTATGGACTTTTTGTGTTAAAAAAAAGATCAGTGGAAAAAACCTTATGCATCTACCCTAATTAAATGCATTTTGATTTCATACTGCAACAGTAAAATGTAGAAAAGTACAATAGGGTGAATATTTTTGAGAGACACTGTAAACATTGTTTAGAAAATATTATTATATGGAAATTCAATGCTACATTTCCATACATTTCTACACATATTGCCATTGGCCATATATTTTAGTTTTGCAATGTTAAGAAATGTTTTACAATTCTACCATTGGTAGATGGAAAAACATTTTGCTGTGTAGTCACTTTGACATTTGACACATCAGTGAGAGGCAGTAGCATAATCATTAATTGCCTTTCCATTATAAAAATGTATCTCAAAGTTCATTAAATTAAAATATAGAAAACATTTTAAAATACAGTCACGAAACAACAATATATACTGTATATGGGAAGGAACAGCTATCAAAAAAAAGACAAACAGCTGATGCATTATCATATTTACAAATTCCACCTAAGATGACTAGCTTGAAACCCTGACTGATTCGTACCCCCCTTCCTCAAGTTTCCAAAGGCTGTCTTTACTATACATAAAAAATTTGTAACGTTGATAGACAAAGTGTAAATCTATGAGCTGTCTTTTGAATGTGAATATTTATCCTTCCCCTCATGCCCCTCTATTCCTCTCCCTGATTTCTCTTTATCAGCCATAATGACCTAGCTCTAAAGATGAGGATTCTTTTTAATAACCAGCTGAGTCAGGTTGACCTGCGCCACATTAGCAAAGTAGCTACAGACATCAGCAGACTCACAACGGGACATGTCGGAGCTCAGGTAAGCAAATGTGTAATGCATGAGCTAATTGATTAGCAGTCTCATTGGCAAATTCAGATTTTCTAAAAATATAGTACCAAACATTCAGTTTTAACCAAACTTCAGACACTGAGGAGGGATCTATTGTGCAAATAACAAAGATGCAGTTTGGAGCGTTGCATGTTTTTTAAAGTTTTAGGGAATCTTTCATGACTTAGGCTTCTTGATAGAACACATTTTATTCCAAATGTTGGGTTCTACAGTGGGGCAAAAAGGTATTTTGTCAACCACCAATTGTGCAAGTTCTCCCACTTAAAAAGATGAGAGAGGCCTGTAATTGAGAGTTGCTGGTATTTTGGCCCATTCCTCCATGCAGATCTCCTCTACAGCAGTGATGTTTTGGGGCTGTCGCTGGGCAACACAGACTTTCAACTCCCTCCAAAGATTTTCTATGGGGTTGGGATCTGGTGACTGGCTAGGCCACTCCAGGACCTTGAAATGCTTCTTACGAAGCCACTCCTTCATTGCCCGGGCAGTGTGTTTGGGATCATTGTCATGCTGAAAGACCCAGCCACGTTTCATCTTCAATGCCCTTGCTGATGGAAGGAGGTTTTCACTCAAAATCTCACGACACTTTGGCCCCATTCCTTCTTTCCTTGACATGGATCAGTCGTCCTGGTCCCTTTGCAGAAAAACAGCCCCAAAGCATGATGTTTCCACCCCCATGCTTCACAGTAGGTATGGTGTTCTTTGGATGCAACTCAGCATTCTTTCTCCTCCAAACACGATGAGTTGAGTTTTTACCAAAAAGTTATATTTTGGTTTCATCTGACCATATGACATTCTCCCAATCCTCTTCTGGACCATCCAAATGCTCTCTAGCAAACCTCAGACGGGCCTGGATATGTACTGGCTTAAGCAGGGGGACACGTTGTAATGCTTCTAGTTGGTTTCGTGTTGGTTAAGGAACCAGGCGCAGGCAGATATCGCGTTCGTGGGGTTTAATAAACAACAAACAAACCAAACACGAACGGAAACAGCGAGAACCGGTACGGCGGGTCCTTGAAGCCCCGCCAGTCCTCACTCCGCCCAACTACCAGGAAGGCCTCCAGACGCAGAGGGGGTGCCGTCACAACCGTCCTCGGGCACCACCATAGCCCCCCCTAAAAAATTATTGGGGAGGCCTCGGCCCTGGAGGGACTGCCTGCTGGTTCAGGTTTTGGTGGATCATTCTGTAATGCTTCTAGTTGGTGTCGTGTTGGTTAAGGAACCAGGCGCAGGCAGATATCGCGTTTGTGGGTTTTAATAAACAACAAACAAACCAAACACGAACAGAAAACAATAACTAATCTACTGAATGAAAATAAAGTGTGCGACAACGCAACTTAACAACTAACATTCAAACAGTAGCTCAAACAGCACTCACCAGCATACAAACAGACGCAACAGCAAAAATGATCCACAATGTGGGGAGCAGAGGGGAAACATTTAAACACATACAAACGATACAAATTGGGACCTGGTGTGAAGGATTGAAAACATGTGACAGTCCGGGATGTGTTCGTGTGATATGGGAACTTAAGAATATATGGCATGGTGGCGCTGCTGCTCACCGCACCATGACACACGTCTGGCACTGCAGGATTTGAGTCCCTGGCGGCGTAGTCCCTGGCGGCGTAGGATTTTTGCTCACCGTTCTTGTGATGATTTTGACCCCATGGGTCAAAGAGATTATCAGTGGTCTTGTATGTCTTCCATTTTCTTATAATTGCTCCCACAGTTGATTTCTTCACACAAAGCTGCTTACCTATTGCAGATTCAGTCTTCCCAGCCTGGTGCAGGTCTACAATTTTGTTTCTGGTGTCCTTTGACAGCTCTTTGGTCTTGGTCATAGTGGAGTTTGGAGTGTGACTGTTTGAGGTTGTGGACAGGTGTCTTCTATACTGATAACAAGTTCAAACAGGTGCCATTAATACATATATCGAGTGGAGGACAGAGGAGCCTCTTAAAGAAGTTACAGGTCTGTGAGAGCCAGAAATCTTGCTTGTTTGTAGTTGACCAAATACTTATTTTACTCAGGAATTTACCAATAAATTCATAAAAAATCCTACAATGTGATCTTATAAAAAAAAAATCTCATTTTGTCTCTCATAGTTGAAGTGTACCTATGATGAAAATTACAGGCCTCTCTCATCTTTTTAAGTGGGAGAACTTGCACAATTGGTGGCTGACTAAATACTTTTTTGCATCCACTGTATATGGAATCTTAATCCTATGGTGCCATTACATATCACTAAAACTACATTCAATCTGTTACTTACTGTGGAACTAATTTCATAACAATTGGTTCCGTCCCCTAGCCTGAGGCCAGCTGCTAGTCCAGGCCAAAGCACCAGTGAAATCAGTGTAACATTGACTCAACATAATGAGATGTATCCCATTTACCATTTAACTCAAGTGTTGCTCTCTGGCCTCCATCATGTTCTGATCAGGTGTTTGCTGCATACGTGCTGTGCGGTTCCCAGAAGAAGGATGCAGTGAGGCTCACACTGGAACAGATAGACTTGATCCGTCGCATGTGTACCGAGCATCCAGACCTGGAGCTGGTTACATCTGCAGAAGGAATGCTACTTTGGATAATGGCTTTATGAAACTCATTTGCTGTATTTCTCCGTGTTTTGTGCTCTCTGGTGTCATTTGACACCAGATTGATAGTGCTTTCCGCGATTATGTCTGAAATGTATGGGTGCCTAAATCATCTGCTGATAAGTTCAAATGTGTGTGTGTCTCGGACAATATTTACTGTGGGTGTGGGTTCTACAGGACTGTACAACTCTAAGAAGATAGCATGTCTGACCAGTATTGAGGGAGGTCATTCAATAGACAGTAGCCTGGCAGCCCTGCGGATGTTTTACCAGCTAGGGGTTCGCTCCATGGCCCTCACACATACTTGCAACACTCCTTGGTAAGCAGACACACAATCCTTCTCACACACACAATCACAGAACAATAATTGTTAGAATATTTTGAAACATTGTGGTCTACTCACTAAGATATAAACCCAGTATTTTTGTCTGACCCAACATTATCAAAGGTCTAAGTCTCTGTACTTATGAGTATAATCATGTGACTAAACTGTAATTAGATAGAAATATAATTGTATAATATTCTTCCTAAATAAATCTGACTCCAATAGCTATTGTTTTGTCATAAGCACCAGAACATGCTAAGTCTAGTTGGATAGCATGTCTTCACATCGCAGGCCGTGCATTTCAAGTAAATTTTTCCTCAAGTGGCCATTATGCAATTATGATAACGACTTAATATAAATAGCTGATTACTGGAATATCTGTTGTGCCGTCCTCGAAATGTCTGCTTGATATCCTGACAGCCAGCTAAACTTCTTCCCAACACCAAGACTGAAGATTGATTCTTAATTCCACAGGTTTAATGGAGTTACAAGGAAAATAGTGAAACTGCAACACACAAAAGAGCAATGACAAAGTACACATGAATAAAGGCAAATTTGCACTACTACTGTTCTATTTCGTTCGTACTCATTTTAAAACTAATAAGAAATATGTGAATTACATTCAGGACATCATAGCACCTTTACCGTGCAGCTCGTTAACAAGCAAACACGTGAGAGCTAGCATATACATAGCCGACGTGCATTCAAACCATCCTCAGATTACACTTTACAAACTTAAAATTATTGTCAAAAATAGCTAATAATACTTCCAGGATAATTTCACAAAACAAAGTATACATACCGACGATGCTACGTCAGACATGAGAAGTAGACAGATAGGACAGAAGCAACGTGAAATTAATACACTCGAGCTAACTGCTGAAAACGCGCATGAAGAGCGTGAGTGTTCGCTTCCCAACTGGATCACGCCATAGAAAATTTAGAACCACGCGATCATCAAGTGACCATGACCTAAATAGAAACACATAATAAATGCATATTCCTGGAACACATTAGAATACTGAAATGCTGACTAAAAGTAAGCACGTTTATCTTCTATAACTTTAACCTAATGCTGATTTACATGTTGCCATAATGTTGTTATTAAGAATAGAACATTTGTAGTATAATCACTTAATTTGAGCCACTAGTTTGAGCCATCACTTTGCCTTGGTCAAACAACAAAAACAAAAGACAGGAACCGTCACCAATCAACCAATATATCAGCAAATATTAGGACAGTACCATTTTGGTCTAACAACCAGGTATGAATGCTCTTGCCACCGGCTGACCAACCTGTAATATTTTGTAAAGTTTGATTCCTAATCCTTACAGGACTATAAAGGATATTTGAGTACCCATCCCTTTATGGGAAACAGAGGAACTCCAAACAACCTTTTAATCCCCATAATATAATGATTTTTCTTAATTCACTGCATTACTCAAACCACTAATGGCACTTAACAAGATATGAGAGGGTGGGGGCTTTTCTTCCAGAGATGTCCTCCCCAGATGTTTATTCTGTATACATTTTTAAAATCTTAGGTTGTTTCATTTGCATAATAAACACAGTAGGTCTTTCTTGCTATAGGGCAGAGTCCTCCTCAACAATTTATGATGTGTATCAAAGAGAAAATGACAGCCTGACAGACTTCGGTAAGGTACGCAAATCTTTGAAACTCTTAAGATTTACACATTCTGAGAATGAACCAAAATGTCTTTCCTAGACTGGCCCCTTCAGGCATCACACTGGAACATGATGACATCTAAACACAGATTTTGGGATATTTAGGAAGTGCTGTAACACTGATGTGTTCTCCATGAAAACATGCCTGTCTGTATTTACTTTTGTAACATGTGAAGTTCTGACTGCCGGTAGATTAGTACAATGATGTGGGTGGAGCATGTTACAAGTAATTTGGAGTTGGAGAGAGAACATACAGTATGGTCGGAAAAGTGTCGGGTAAACCTGTTAACCATTTGCATGGCATTAGTCTTGCCCATGATAGTAGATTAGATTAGATTCAACTTTATTGTCATTGGACAGTACAAGTACAGTACAACAAAATGCAGTTTGCGTCTAACCAGAAGTGCAAATAGAGGAGTGCAGAACATTTTACAAGTATTAAGTATACGTATGTAAAAGTGGAATGTAAAGGTGTGCAATTAATGCAAATGCATTACCGGTAGATTCTAAATGTAAACATTTACAGGTATTAAGGATAATGTATGTACAAGTGAGATAAAAAAAAAAGAGTGCAATGATGTGGAAGTTTCAAATTTCAATATTTTATTCAGAATACACAACTCACCTAAAGGATTATTAGGAACACCATACTAATACTGTGTTTGACCCCCTTTTGCCTTCAGAACTGCCTTAATTCTATGTGGCATTGATTCAACAAGGTGCTGAAAGCATTCTTTAGAAATGTTGGCCCATATTGATAGGATAGCATCTTGCAGTTGATGGAGATTTGTGGGATGCACATCCAGGGCACGAAGCTCCCGTTCCACCACATCCCAAAGATGCTTTTTTGGGTTGAGATCTGGTGACTGTGGGGGCCATTTACAGTGAACTCATTGTCATGTTCAAGAAACCAATTTGAAATGATTCAAGCTTTGTGACATGGTGCATTATCCTGCTGGATGTAGCCATCAGAGGATGGGTACATTGGGGTCATAAAGGGATGGACATGGTCAGAAACAATGCTCAGGTAGGCCGTGGCATTTAAACGATGCCCAATTGGCACTAAGTGTGCCAAGAAAACATCCCCCACACCATTACACCACAACCACCAGCCTGCACACTGGTAACAAGGCATGAAGGATCCATGTTCTCATTCTGTTTACGCCAAATTCTGACTCTACCATCTGAATGTCTCAACAGAAATCGAGACTCATCAGACCAGGCAACATTCTTCCAGTCTTCCACTGTCCAATTTTGGTGAGCTCGTGCAAATTGTAGCCTCTTTTTCCTATTTGTAGTGGAGATGAGTGGTACCCGGTGGGGTCTTCTGCTGTTGTAGCCCATCCGCCTCAAGGTTGTGCGTGTTGTGGCTTCACAAATGCTTTGCTGCATACCTCGGTTGTAACGAGTGGTTAGTTGCTCTTGAATCACCTGATCAGAACACAGCTTGAATCAGTCGGCCCATTCTCCTCTGACCTCTAGCATCTACAAGGCATTTTCGCCCACAGGACTGCCGCATACTGGATGTTTTTCCCTTTTCACACCATTCTTTGTAAACCCTAGAAATGGTTGTGTGTGAAAATCCCAGTAACTGAGCAGATTGTGAAATACTCAGACCGGCCCGTCTGGCACCAACAACCATGCCACGCTCAGAATTGCTTAAATCACCTTTCTTTCCCATTCTGACATTCAGTTTGGAGTTCAGGAGATTGTCTTGACCAGGACCACACCCCTAAATGCATTGAAGCAACTGCCATGTGATTGGTTGATTAGATAATTGCATTAATGAGAAATTGAACAGGTGTTCCTAATAATCCTTTAGGTGAGTGTAGCATCTCCCTAAATAGTAAATAATTTGTGTTAGGATTTTATTTTTTTCCCTGCGTTGCTGCTTCAGACTGCGTTCTGCCGAACAGTAGTAAGCCATTGGCTAAGCATGAATGTGGGGCTAGTCCTTCCCTCACAATGCAATGTACATTGTACGTGTGAAAATATTAATACGCATGATTAGATAATTGCATTCATGAGAAATTGAACATGTGTTCCTAATAATGCTTTAGGTGAGTATAGATGACATATCAAATGTTTAAACTGAGAAAATGTATCATTTAAGGGAAAAATAAGTTGATTTTAAATTTCATGGCATCAACACATCTCAAAAAAGTTGGGACAAGGCCATGTTTACCACTGTGTGGCATCCCCTCCTCTTTTTATAACAGACTGCAAATGTCTGGGGACTGAGGAGACAAGTTGCTCAAGTTTATGTCCCATTCTTGTCTAATACAGGCTTCTAGTTGTTCAACTGTCAGCGTTGATGGTGCTTTTCCAGATGTGTAGGCTGCCAGTGCCACACGCACTCATGCAACCCCATACCATCAGAGATGCAGGCTTCTGAACTGAGCGCTGATAACAACTTGGGTTGTCCTTGTCCTCTTTAGTCCGGATGACATGGCGTCCCAGTTTTCCAAAATGAACTTCAAATTTTGATTTGTCTGACCACAGAACACTTTTCCACTTTGCCACAGTCCATTTTAAAATGATCCTTGGCCCAGAGAAAACGCCTGCGCTTCTGGATCCTGTTTAGATACGGCTTATTTTTTGACCTATAGAGTTTTAGCCGGCAACGGCAAATGGCACAGTGGATTGTGTTGACCGACAATGTTTTCTGGAAGTTTTCCTGAGCCCATGTTATGATTTCCATTACAGTATCATTCCTGTATGTGATGCAGTGCCGTCTGAGGGCCTGAAGATCACGGGCATCCAGTATGGTTTTCCGGCCTTGACCCTTACACACAGAGATTGTTCCAGATTCTCTGTATCTTTGAATTATATTATGCACTGTAGATGATGATAACTTCAAACTCTTAGCAATTTTTCTCTGAGAAACTCCTTTCTGATATTGCTCCACTATTTATCGCCGCAGCATTGGGGGAATTGGTGATCCTCTGCCCATCTTGACTTCTGAGAGACACTGCCACTCTGAGAGGCTCTTTTTATACCCAATTGACATAATAAGTTGCAAATTGGTCCTTCAGCTGTTCCTTATCTGTACATTTAACTTTTCCGGCCTCTTATTGCTACATGTCCCAACTTGTTTGGCTCTCATGAAATCCAAAATGAGCCAATATTTGGCATGACATTACAAAATGTCTCACTTTCAACATTCAATATGTTATCTATATTCTATTGTGAATTAAATATACATTTTTTGAGATTTGTAAATTATTCCATTTCTTTTTTACTTACAATTTGTACAGTGTCCCAACTTTTTTGGAATCGGGTTTGTAGTTGTGCGGGTACAAGTGGCAATTCTCAATGTCATACTGAATTTGCAAATGAGGTGAATTGAAGGAGTAGGGTAGCATGTGCAACTCAAATGCAGGAATTGCAGCAATGAGGTTCCCCATGGTAGACGTGTGTGTAACAATTGAAAATGCAAGTACAGTGGCAGTTCTAAATGTGCAATGAGGGCAAGTTTAAGGTGCAAATCGACATGTGTAAATTAAATACAGGAATAGCAGCAATGACACACAAAAACTGAAAAACCTTATCAGACTTTGTAAGGCAGTGACAGGGTCCAGTAGTAAAAAGGGTGGGCATAGTTAGTGAGGGGATGTCACAGAGTTCAGCAGGGTTACAGCAGATGGAAAGAAACTGTTCCTGAGCCTGCTGGTACGAGAATAGAGACTTATACCCCGGCCTGATGGTAGGAGCGCAAACGGTTTGTGGCATGGAATTCAAGGGTCTACAATGGCTGGGAGCTGGATACCTGTGATGTGTTTTTCTTCCAGTCGGCCACGGCTTAACCACCCAGACCACACTGTGGTGCAGTTAGTCTGAATGCTCTCGATTGTGCAGCGGTAGAAGTTCACAAGGGTTTTGGAAGACATGCAGGCCTTCTTCAGCCTCCTCTTGAAGTAACTTTTTAACCAGGGCTGAGGTGTTGAGGGTGCAGGAGAGGTCCTTGGGGATGTGGAAACTCAGGAATTTAAAGCTGGACATGCGCTCCACCTCCGTGTCATCGATGAGAACTGGGGTGCAGCCTTTAGATTTTCTGTAATGAGCTCCTTGGTTGTCTTTGTTTTGAGGTCCAGGTTGTTGTCAGCACACCATGCTGCCAGGCACTTTACGAGCCCTGTCGGCTGAGTCGTCATTGTTACTGATCAGGCCTACCACCGTGGTGTCGTCTGCAAACTTGACGATGATGTTGGAGCTGTGTACAGGAACGCAGTCGTGGGTGAAGTGGGAGTACAGGAGGGGGCTCAGCACACAGCCTTGTGGAACACCTGTGTTCAGGATCAGGGTGGAGGAGGTGAAGTTATCTAACCTGACAGACTGGGGTCTGTTGGTTAGGAAGTCCAAAGTCCAGTTGCAGAAAGAGGGGCTGATCCCCAGGTCATGAAGTTTGTTGACCAGCCTAGTGGTGATGACCATGTTGAATGCTGATCTAAAGCCTATGAACAGTATTCTCACATAGGTGTCGTTCAGGGCAGAATGTAAAGCTGTGGAGATGGCAGCTTCTGTAGACCTGTTCAATCGGTAGGCTAACTGGTAGGGATCCAGTGTTGGGGGAGGCAGGACTTGAGGTGGGCCAGAACTAGTCTTTCGAAGCACTTCATGATTGTGTGGGTGAGTGCGACAGGTCGAAAGTAATTCAGGCTACACGTAGACAACTGCTTTGGCACTGGCACGATGGTTGCGGCCTTGAAGCACGTTGGGACAAATCAGTGAAGACCTCGGCCAGCTGCCTAACACATGCTCTGAGACACACTCGGGGACGCCATCAGGACCAGTAGCCTTGCGTGCATTCACCCTGCTCAGTGCAGACAGCACATCTGTGGTGGATAGTCTGGTGGGGGATGTCCGGGGGGAGTTCAGCTTTAATGGCTGGCTCTTTGTTGTCCCTGTTGAAGTGTGCGTAGAACCTGTTTAACACGTTGGTGAGGGAGAAGTCGCCGTCTGTGGGGGTGGGGCTGGTAGTCTGTGATGGCTTGGATGCCCGGCCACATGCGTCAAGGATCAGAGTTGTGGTTGAAGTGCTCCACGATCCGCAATTTGTGGTCATTTTTACCCAACTTGATACCACTTTTCAGGTTGGCCCTGGATGAGCTGTAGGCTTCAGTATCACCGAGAGTCAAGGGTGGCTTGAGTGGCAAACAATCTCCAGTCTGTGTGTTGAAACTGGTGCTGTAGTAGTGAGTCTGCTCCCTCTGGCCATACTTTGACTGACCTCATTGATGGTTTCACCCATTTAATGAGGGGTAAATACTCAGAGAGTAGGAACAATGAGAGGTGGTCACACTGACCTAGGTGTGGCAGGGGAATGGCTTTGTAGTCTTCTGGAATGTTTGTGTACACCTGGTCCAGTGTATGATCCCCTTTGGTGGGGCAGAAGACATTCTGATGGAATTTGGGAAAAACAGTATAGAGTTAGCTCCTTGAACCCACTAACAACGCTGATTCAATGAGCATTGTAACACTGATCTGTCTGGTTTAGGGAGAGGCCCATATGTTTATTGTGGTTAAAGGACCCCACAGATTGGTGGTTATAGTCACTAGTGCAGATGTGGTTAGAGTCCATTACAGACAGGAAGAGGCCATTTTGACTACAGATTCAGGACTAGCATTATATCCCAGATACACTTTAGTCTCCTGGAGGTCATTTGAGCACTATATCCTGCACTTGTTACAAGCTACCATCAGAAGCTCCAGGGAAAGTTTAAATGCTTTTTTAACGTATTGCTGTTGTTCTTGGTATTAATATTCCTTTTTTATACAAGAAAAACAAGGTGAGACCTTGATGTCACTAATACTTGCAGGTCCTGAGAACAAATAAATAATCTTTCCACAGAATTTTGAATTGAACAAGTTATGTGATATGAAGCAGAATTCACAAAATTGGGAAGAGGAAAAAATAAACAGTGACACTAAAATGAATGAATGTGTAACAGCTAGAAGTCTGTCTTGTATTTGGTTAATATAATTTTGTTTTCAAATGCAGCAAACAAATACAGTTCCCGAAAAAATGAAGAGACAAATGCACCTTTTTCTTTCTTTTCGAAAAAAGTTGCAAAGGAATGTTTTGAGTGTGGAACAGAAGGGTTGAAATTAAGAGACCACTGCAAATTGAACACTATTGTCCAGGACTAAACTTAATCTGTATCCGTGATACCGGCCCTATATATCCAGGTGGTAGTTTTGTGTTTGGACTATTTGTTGGTTGATATTCTTCACTGTGTTTTTGTGTGGACCCCAGATCAAGTAGTTGCTCCTCCTGGAGGTATCTAATGGGGGTCCTAATAAAATCTTCAATCCTTCCATCTCTACACCTCCCTCTGTCAGGACGTGGTGAAGGAGATGAACAGACTCGGGATGATAATAGACCTGTCCCATAGTTCTTGGGCCACTGCCAGGGCAGTACTGCAGGTGTCCAAGGCTCCAGTTATTTTCAGCCACTCTTCAGCCCACGCCATATGTAACCACAGTCGCAACGTCCCCGATGAGCTGCTCCGCAAACTGGTAAAAGCCCAGGCAGTAACCTTCTTTCCCACTTGTTTACTCATTCACGCTCTCCCTCCTGTTCACCATCAGCCCCGTGTCTCTCAGCGCGGGTGGTCTTTACTCCTTATATAGAGCAAGGAGAAAGGGAACCTTTTTCATTGCTGATGTTTTGATGAGTTGTCCTCCTTTCTGATGCAACATCTTGAATGTTCTTTGTTTTATTATTGTACAGATCTTTTTTTCTGGATTCATTGTTGTTTCAGAAGGAGAACAGGGGACTTATTATGGTGAATCTCCACAGTAGGTTTGTGGCTTGCAGTGGCAAAGCTGACGTCTCCATAGTGGCTGGTAAGAGTCTCTTTTGATTTACTGGTATTATATAAAGTGAAAACTGACTTACCATTTAATACACATCCAATACAGTTAAATACGGCAGTATCGAGTATATTAATAAAAACAACATTGTATTTGTTGAATTTTCATTTGTAATAAGCCTGGATTTAATCTGAAAGCGGTATGTTGGCAATAATGGCAAAATGTCAAACATATGCAGCATTTACCATATATGGCACAGTCTCCAAACATGGCATTTAAAAGTGGTATTTGGATTGAATCCAGGATGTTTCTATCGTAATCTTGAGTGTATTTTTGTGCAGATCATTTTACCCACATAAGGAAAGTGATTGGAGCTGAGTCAATAGGAATTGGAGGAGACTTTGATGGGGCTTCAGAGTAAGTCACTTTTACTTCAAAGCTCCCTTTTCTAAGCTGGCAACCACTGAGTGTGTCCATATTTAGGGGAAGTGGAAGGTGTGAGCCTGTGATTTGACTTCTGCTTTTAGACTTCTCCTTTATTAACAAGGTGACACAAAATGGAAACACATTCTCCACATTTTCTGGATTAACAGTGCAGATGAACACCTCCCCAGCCATTTGTTTTCCTTCTTGTCAAGACTTATATCTGAGGATGCTGATTTCAGGCATTTCTTTCATTGGTTGTATGTTAATTTAACCTCAGAGTGACGGCAGCATGTCCAGCTGTAAGTAATTAACACGGCCGAATTGTACATGCTCCATCTGAATAACTCATTCTTCTGCAGCCTGTTTGTGTTGTTTTCTTTTGGCTTAAGGGTTTGGGTCTATTATATTTTATTCTCTGCAGGTTTCCTGTTGGACTAGAGGATGTGTCCAAGTATCCTAATCTAATCCAGGAGCTGCTGAGGAGAAACTGGACAGAGGAAGAGTTGTCTGGTGTCCTCAGACACAACTTCCTGCGGGTGTTCACGGAGGTTGAGAATGTGGGTGATACATGAACCAGAGATGTGTTTTGCTAATAAAAAAGGCTTAATACTTCAGTGTTAGTATTGCAAAGGAAGAAAATCCCATCAAAAAAAACCATCTGCAGTAGTAAAACCAAGGGAGGCTTGGAATCTGTTAGCTGTAAGAGGGTCTAATGAAAGGAATGGAAGACACTTTTTAGTTTAAAGGAAACTAGGAACACTGTTGTCACAGCGTTGTGAAGTCCAAATAGTTCTATGAAAATGGTAGGTAAGACAGGAGAAATCAATTGCGCAATAAACGGTTTTAATTTTACTTGCAAGGAGAAAGTATGCAGGTTACAAGGTAACAGTGGATAGTCTCTAACTCAATATAGCTAATTAAACTGTATATATCACATAGGAAAAAGGGGTGTGGTAAGATGCTGCCATCTGTCTTATGTCAATCAAACACATTCCCTTTGTTCTATCACACAAGTCAAATGCTATCTTCCCCCACCTTATCCTTCCTGCCATAATGTTTACTGTTATGTTTACCCAAAGGGGCCAACTGACCTTACTGCCCCCTGTTGTGTCTTCTCCTATCTTGTCCTAAAACCCATTGATCTGCATCTGGACAGACAATAGATGCCCCCTATGCAAATACCAGATCCTTCACATTCCTCTACCTATCTAAACAGTGGGACTCAGTCCTTTACTCAGTGAGAATACATTGTATAAAGAAATGTCCACAACAACGTGTATAACTTACACCATTCCTATGAGTAAACTTTCTCTCCCTCTTCTCCCACTTTCCCAGGAGCGTGACAGGCTTAATAAAACTCTCCCAAGTGAAGCTCAGATATCCTTGGCTCAGGTGGAGAACCCCTGCAGGCTGGTTCTGAGGCTTCCTGACCCAAAGGGATCCTCCCCTGATCAGCATGCCACGGGGCACGGGGACTCAGTGACCCTCAGTGGTGTTGCCCAGAGAACCATGATTATACTGATTTCCTGCTTCTGTTTTCTGCTACACCAGCCACGCAACATTTATTAGATTAGATTGTATAGCTTTACAACGTTAAATGTTTTAAATGTTAAATTCTCTCTGGTTTTTTTTCAATGGCCACAAGCCAAGTGTTACTGTTTTTTTTGTGTAATTTTCTTGAATGCAGTTGCAGTCTGCCTTCTACGAAGCACTTTACGTAATTTTTAGTTTTGGTCATTTGAACTTATAGGGCTTTGTATATTTACACAAAGCTCTGCATGCGTCTAATGCTATGTTATAATGCTTTAATGAAACACATTAAACTCTATTCACAGTCCCATTCTTAATATGTATTTATCAATATTTTATATATATTTGAAATGCTTTATCAATAATCAAGGCCACATGGTTGTCCAAGTTATTGTTGAGTCTAGCAATTCAAGGCAGATTGGACTTAGCTTGATGAAGTGAAGCATGAGCTTCAGGGATGTAATGAGCTCTCTAACAAAGCTAGATATTTTAACACTGGTAAAAGTAATAACACATTGTTCAGAATGCAAGTAGCTTTCACTGTTTAATGTAATAAAATGTACACTTTAGGCATATGGTGAGTGCGTGCATTTTTATAATGTATTAGATAAGCTACATGAGAACCAGTAAAAACTGACATGGTACAACAATATTGAATTTGTAATGGGCATTGAGCAGGAAGCCAGACCATGTTATAGTGCTGAACACGGTATTATCTAGCTCACCGAGCAAGCAGATTCACACAATAGGCTACACCTGTCACATACCTGCCGGACCATTTCACCTAAAGGAAATGAAAATATGAACTAGGATTTTAACAAGAGACACAGAAATGTTTGTACAAACTCCCGTTGTTTTTAAACCAATTGTTTGGCTGGCAAGGGAAATGACACTTACTGCTCCGGATTTTTTTTTATTTTAACCCTTCTCTTAATTTTAACATGGATGTTTTTTACAGTGGGGATTGAATCCTCGCTAGTCTACTGTTTCGAAGAAATCACTTTAACATCAGATTTCCTATTTTGCATCATAGAAAGTGTTTAACGTATTGAGAGCTGTATACTGTAGGACTACAGAAAACACACTACATAGCCTGTAAAACTGTATTTAACTATCAAATAAAGGTGTTCAGCATGGAAATATGAGTCATGGCAAGAAAGATTATGAAGATACAAGTGGCATCTCTTAGAAAGCACTTCATTGTTTTTGACATTTAGTGGCAAGGCCCAGTCTTGCCCGAATCAATTCCATAAAACAGGCCCAGGCCTGCTATAATTAACAACTCTTACAATGATAGCAGATATTAATGTTTTTTATAACTAAACCAAAATCTCCCTGAAGCAGATCTTAGAACAGGAGATGTGCCAAGAGAGGCGCAAAGCGCAAAATAATGTATCCCTATTTGGCAATACACCAATTAGCCATAACATTACAACCACCTGCCTAATATTGTGTTGGTCCCCCTTTTAACGCCAAAACAGCCCTGACCCATCAAGGCATGGACTCTCTGAAGGTGTGCTGTGGTATCTGGCACTAAGACTTTAGCAGCAGATCCTTTAAGTCCTGTAAGTTGCGAGGTGGGGCCTCCATGGATCAGACTTGTTTGTCCAGCACATCCCACAAATGCTCAATTGGATTGAGATCTGGGGAATTTGGAGGCCAAGTCAACACCTTAAACTCTTTGTTGTGTTCCTCAAACCATCCCTGAAACATTTTGCTTTGTGGCAGGGCACATTATCCTGCTGAAAGAGACCAATGCCATCAGGGAATACCGTTGCCATGAAAGGGTACACATGGTCTGCAACAATGCTCAGGTAGGTGGTACGTGTCAAAGTAACAACCACATGAATGGCAGGACCCAAGGTTTCCCAGCAGAACATTGTCCAAAGTATCACATTGCCTCCGCTGGCTTGCCTTCTTCCCATAGTGCATCCTGGTGCCATGTGTTCTCCAGGTAAGAGACGCACACGCACCCGGCCATCCATGTCATATAAAAGAAAACATGATTCATCAGACCAGGCCACCTTCTTCCATTGCTCCGTAGTCCAGTTCTGATGCTCACATGCCCATTGTAGGCACTTTCGGCAGTGGACAGGGGTCATCATGGGCACCCTGACTGGTCTGCAGCTACACAGCCCCAAACAAACTACGATGCACTGTGTGTTCTGACACCTTTCTATCAGTACCAGCATTACATTTTTCAGCAGTTTGAGCTACAGTAGCTTGTCTGTTGGATCAGACCACACAGGCCAGCCTTTCGCTCTCCACATGCATCAATGAGCCTTGGCCGCCCATGACCCTGAGGACAGAATGTTCACTTGCTACCTAATATATTCCATCCACTGACATGTGCCATGATAACGGGATTATCAGTGTTATTCACTTCATTTGTCAGTGGTCATAATGTTATGGCTGATCGGTTTATTTCCACATTGAAATAACACTGAAATTGTTACAATTATTGTCATTTTTGGGTATGAGCAGTAAAAATGAAATAAATAATAAACATTTGGGTTGGGATGCATGATGTTACAGCTGGGTTTGTCATTGGATCTTCCAGCAGAATAACGATCAGAAGCATTCCTCCAGATCCACAAAAAACAACTAACTCACTGACCATAGAATCAAGCTTTTGTAATAACCCAAACCTCACTTAACAAGGACAGAAGGATCTGGATAGATTCTACATCTATTAATAATAAACTCCCTTGCTATGTTCTCCCACCTTATCAATCCTAGGAGAGGACGCAGTGCAAATATCTTGGCATGGGAGGGTGCATGAAGAACTAAATGCAAGGTTGCTGATAACTGTGAAAATAATATTTATTTCTTATATTTTCATTCTTACAATAAAAATGACTAAAGATTTCACAACACATTCCCATGAATTTCTGTTGGGCACCAAATCTGAAGCACAGTCAAAGCCTACTGTGAATTAATCAAACAATGTAGTCACAAGGTCCTAGAAATATTTTTTAGTCACAAGGTCCTAGAAATATTTTTTTCAAAATTTGGCCAAACACTTTTGGTTTCCTAAAATTTGGAGACCATGCAAAGTGCTGGATTACAAGGCAAAATAAATAATGTCCTCCAAAGAAAGATCCCAAGAATTCAGGTAATAGAGTGCTATGAGCGTATACTTGTGAGTAAACCCAGTATCTTAAGTAAAGATAGATATTATATTCCGGTCAAATATGGAAATGTATAAAATAAACTAATAACATGTAAGAATAATCTGTAGATGATTTTATTGTCACCTTCAATGAAATACTCTTCACCTGTACACTCTTCAGGAAAGAAAAGGAAATGTGTACACTTCTCTGTTATGGTGGATGAGAAAGTACTCTACATGCTTTTCATAATGATGTGTCAGCAGAAATAGCAAAACTACAATAATAAAAAAAAACATAAATTATATTACCCCCTTTTCATCATTACAACCCTAACCCTAACCCTTTTCATCATTACAATACACTCTGTGGCATCCACATGTTCAAGCTCAGTTTTTGCCACCCACTGAAAGTCCCCAACTGTTATTTATTTTTTCATTATCTACAATCCAATTCGCTTTTGCTTATTGGGGAAGGCTGAGAAAATAAATACAAAAATAAATATGAAAATGACTGGTTTACTACATACAGACTGTTGTGCTAACATCATTCATACGAACAACTCATCTATTCACCCATCTATCCTTGATGAGGGAAACGCTTTACTGCAATTAAAAAAATACTGACTTGGTCAACATAGAACATTAATGTTTGATGTGGCTATATATAAAATTCCTTGTTTTTAATGTGAACAATCTTTGCAATATGTGATACACATACAGTACAATAGCATATGTCATCTTCAAAGGCTACAATCCTTTTTAAAGGCAGTGCATCCAGCATCTCTACCTGGCACATTATTATTGCTGTTTGTAGTCCTTTAATTACACAGTAAAAGTCATCTTAATTCTATAATCAATTGTCAAACAATTTGTGTGTACTGTATATTTAAGATTGGCTGAATGCTGGAAGCTACTAGTACTGCTTCCATTGTTCAGAGGTGCCTTGTCACCTGTTCAGGCATTGTTGTACATGTGACCTTGACCCCAGATGGGTCAAGAGTAGATAGTGATGACCTCTCGTCCTCCTCCTCTCACCAGTAACACTCTCTCCAGACCTTCAGTCAGGACCTCCAGAAACTCCATATCTGGGCCTGTGTTAGGGAAGTAACTAACCATGGTCTCTTGGTTCTGCATTACATGTTCAGCTTAAATTCCAGTAAACTCATTATAAATAACCAAATCTACAGATATGTGAAAAGGTTAGTACACCTCATAGAAAGTTGTATTTTCTCCGTATTTGGACAGTTTTGCACTAATTGTACGGCCAGCTACATGTCCCCCCACAGCATGTCGATAAGATTGAGATCTGGGCGTTGACTCTGCCATTCCATTACCATCTCTTTTTTCTTTTTGAGCAATTCTGTTGTAGCTTGGCCTCATATTCTTCTCAATAATTCTCTGGTACAATATGGAATTCATGGTTGACTAAACTATGACAAGTTGGCCAGAGCCTGACGCTGCAAATCAGCCAAGCAGATTAAAATCATAATGCCACCACCTCCAGACTTTACTGATGGTATGACCTTTTTTCTTTTCAAAGGCATTGTTTTTTTTGTCCAATCATGGTGGCACTGTGGCCAAACAACTCCATCTTTGACTCATCTGTCCAGAGCACATTGTCCCAGTATTGGTATATTGTTTCGTAGTATGAGTATTGTCTTAGCATTAATTTTTTTGAGAGCAATTGCTTTTCCATTCTGATCTCCAAGTTTGTGCAGTCTTTTTCTGACAGTTGACTCATGCACTTCAACATTGTTTGTGGCAAGGGAAGTCTGAAGATCCTGCGATGTTACCCTGTTTTTTTAGAAACTTCTATGAGCATCTTTGGTCAGCTCTTGGGTTGAATTTTGTGGGACATGTAGATTGCCAGTGGTCAGGAGATTTCTCAATGCTGATGTTTTATAGTTATTCTGGGTTAACTTTATCATTCACCTTTATCAATCTCCAACCACAAATGTGAAAAAAAGTTTATTTTCAGGTGATATACTTTTTTACAAGTCTGTACATGTTGGCTAACAAGCTACTAATTTGTCTTGGAGGAGACCTAAAACATTATAAAAAACACATGACCTCTGTGCCACATACCTCTAAGGACATGCCAATGTTGGCTATTATAAAAGGATACAGTTCTCATCCCCATCTGTATTGCGTGGCGGCCCAGGCATATTGAGAAGCACCAGGCGAGCATCATGGGACTTGTTGACAATCACCTCATTCAGTTTCACAGCTGTGTGCATCCGTCGCACATTGGACTGGTCCCTGGGACAGAACCACACAAAAGACACAGTGGCTCTCAAACGTGTTGACCACCTTGGAACTCTGTGACGTCTTATTGTTATAACATGAAATCTAAATGGAGTTTTGGCCACTGATTAACACAAAAAAAAGTACATCATGTCAAAGTGAACAAGAACATCTGCAAACAGTTCCGAATTAATTACACATTTAAAACAGAAAATAAACGATTGCATCAGTATTTACCCTCTTCTCTAGGACACACCTTAATGATCTGCGGTTGTAACGGACTAGGGATGAGAGACCAGGATCCCATAGCGAAAGGGACTTTATTAAACAGAGAACAATGACAAAGGGCTGGAACAGGGTCACAGCAGGAACGGATCAGTGACATGACTTAAACAAAACAACAAATGACTAAGACACACTAAGACCTGACATGAACTGGGAACACAAAAACTAAAAAGAACTGGAGCGACACAAACCACTGGTATGAAGGAACCACATACATTAACAACACAAACACAGGGCTTAAATAAATAACCTAATCAGAACAAAGACCAAGAGGTGTGAAGACTAACAAGACAACGAGAAACTGGCTTACTAATCTAACAAGGAAAAACTAATATAGAGATAACATAGAGAACATGAATGACTAGAAAACCACACAAGACAGGATAGAGATACATAAGAAGTCAGACTCCACAACTAAACCAGACAAGACACAAGACAGAACGTTACAGAGGTGCAACCAATTGTCTGTAGAAGTCACGTAATTACAAACCTGATTCCAAAAAAGTTGGGACACTGTACAAATTGTGAGTAAAAAAGGAATGGAATTATTTACAAATCTCATAAACTTATATTTAATTCACAATAGAATATAGATAACATATATATTGACTCATTATGGATTTCATGAGAGCTACACATTCCAAACAATTTGGGACATGTAGCAATAAGAGGCCGGAAAAGTTAAATGTACAGATAAGGAATAGCTGGAGGACCAATTTGCAACTTATTATGTCAATTGGGTATAAAAAGAGCCTCTCAGAGTGGCAGTGTCTCTCAGAAGTCAAGATGGGCAGAGGATCACCAATTCCCCCAATGCTGCGGCGATAAATAGTGGAGCAACATCAGAAAGGAGTTTCTCAGAGAAGAATTGCTAAGAGTTTGAAGTTATCATCATCTACAGTGCATAATATCATTCAAAGACACAGAGAATCTGGAACAATCTCTGTGTGTAAGGGTCAAGGCCGGAAAACCATACTGGATGCCCGTGATCTTCGAGCCCTCAGACGGCACTGCATCACATACAGGAATAATACTGTAATGGAAATCATAACATGGGCTCAGGAAAACTTCCAGAAAACATTGTCGGTGAACACAATCCACTGTGCCATTTGCCGTTGCCGGCTAAAACTCTATAGGTCAAAAAAGAAGTCGTATCTAAACAGGATCCAGAAGCGCAGGCGTTTTCTCTGGGCCAAGGATCATTTAAAATGGACTGCGGCAAATTGGAAAGGTGTTCTGTGGTCAGACGAATCAAAATTTGAAAAGAGGACAAGGACAACCCAAGTTGTTATCAGCGCTCAGTTCAGAAGCCTGCATCTCTGATGGTATGGGGTTGCATGAGTGCGTGTGGCATGGGCAGCCTACACATCTGGAAAAGCACCATCAATGCTGACAGTTATATCCAAGTTCTAGAACAACATATGCTCCCATCCAGACGTCGTCTCTTTCAGGGAAGGGACCTTGCATTTTCCAACATGACAATGCCAGACCACATACTGCATCAATTACAATGTCATGGCTGCATAGAAGAAGGATCCGAGTACTGAAATGGCCAGCCTGCAGTCCAGATCTTTCACCCATAGAAAACATTTGGTGCATCATAAAGAGGAAGGTGCGACAAAGAAGACCTAAGACAGTTGAGCAACTAGAAGCCTGTATTAGACAAGAATGGGACAACATTCCTTTTCATAAACTTGAGCAACTTGTCTCCTCAATCCCCAGACGTTTGCAGTCTGTTATAAAAAGAAGAGGGGATGCCACACAGTGGTAAACATGGCATTGTCCCAACTTTTTTGAGATGTGTTGATGCCATGAAATTTAAAATCAACTTATTTTTCCCTTAAAGTGATAAATTTTCTCAGTTTAAACATTTGATATGTCATCTATGTTGTATTCTGAATAAAATATAGACATTTGAAACTTCCACATCATTTCAAATGAAAAAGGTTCAATAAACCTGTCCCTGGGTGGTCCCACAGATGGTTAGTACAATTCCTAACAAAAACTACATCATGACGATGAAAGTAAATCAGTAACAGGTTTCTTGAAATGCACCATTCAGGGGTAGGATATAAGAACATTTCCAAGGCATTGAATATCCCCTGGAGCACATTAAAGACCATTATTAAGTAATGGAGAGAATATATCACAAGTGTAAATCTGGTATTATAGACAGATCCTGGTTGAGAAGGGCACCAGTCAGGGAGGCCAATAATGCCTATGGAAACTCGACAGGAGTTACAGCTTTCCACAGCTGAGCTGGGAGACACTGTGCATACTGTAACAATAGCCAGGGTGTTTCACCAAAGTTGTCTTCATGGGAGAGTGGGGGGGAAAACATTGTTTAAAGAAATTCACACCAAATCTCAGTACCATGGCTGTAACTGCTGCCAAAGGTCCCACTAACAGACCACACAGGGTGGATACTTTTGGAATATATGAAATTGATTATTTTTGGGTTTTATTGTATTATTTTCGTATTTGTAATTAATTTACAACAATTTACCAGTTCAAGTTTTCTTAACATAATGAAGAGCCTCAGTATAGGGTTCTGGGAACAATTCCCCGGTATTTTCATCTTGGTTAGAGGATTTCAGATTTACTATTATAAATGTTGTACTTTCTGATAATGGGAATCCTCCAACCTGGATGCAATCCACATACCAAAATTAAATCCCACCCAACCATCCCAAACTATTGCACAAAGGGTATGGGGTTTGAATGATATAACAGAAGATATTCCTTGCTGTGTAAATAGGCCTACGTTTCCATGTGGTCTGAGAAAACACTGTAACTATTATTGCCTGACGGAGGGAACAGGTATATCTGATGTGGCAACTTCTTGAATTTATACAATCAAGCCCCTGAGAAGCTTCGTGAAGATTCAAGTCTTTCAGGTGCTTTAAATTACGGATAGCCCTTATCGTCCCTGATCTAGAACCCTCTCTTCACCATATTCAGACAGTGAGGTACCAGAGAATGTATTGCACCTTGTTCCCTCCCTTAGGAAAGAGTAGTTACATTCATTTTCAGTATGTCACTTGGTATAAAAGCCTGGTTCATGTGTAACTTAAGCATAATTTCTTCACCCTCTCCCCTCCCAGCGGGCAACACACTTTGTGCCAAACTTGTACTCTGCCTTTGTACTCATAGGAACGTCTCTGTGGGAAGATTCAATTCATTAACTCTTGTTTATAAATGAGCAGTTAAAAAGGGCCATTCTAAAAATGATTTGCTCGTCGGTACAGTTGTTTTGACTTTCTTCATTTGTGCTAGTGGCCAGTGTTTAGCTTGCTAAGTGAGTTATATTTAGCAAAATACATGTAGTATTTTTTGTCATTATTTTAAATAATTTACAATACCCCTTTCTGATCTAAAGACGTTTTTCAGTGACATGGTATTTGGAATGCAGATTTCAAAAAGATTGTAGAGTTCACTTCAAGATGCTCAGCATTATAACACATAGTTACTGCTCATTTCTGAGGTAATGGAAGTGAGGTCATCACACAGACCCTGGACCCCCTGCCCTCCGGAAATAGAAAGGAAGACTTTTACTCTGTACAACATAGGAAGAGTTCACTGTATATAACATAGTAAGTCTTTAATCTATATAAGATGGGACTTCTCAATCTAACACAAATGTGGACACTTAAACGTCAGGGAAACATCAGTGGTGACTCTGCAAAACATTCTCCCACCCTAGCAATTGTTTGCTGGACAAGAAACCAAAAGATAGATACTTACGGTTTGAGGCTGATGAGTTCTCTGAAGTTCTCTGGTGCGTTGTTCCTATTCCTTCTGTCTGCCTCGTATTTCTCCTTGGTCCAGGTCATCTGGATCTTCTCAGCTTCATGCTCCACCACCTCCTCCTCCTCGTCTGAGTACAGGCTGCCCATCCGGACAAGAGAGTGCCTGTCCTTCACCAGCTGAGCCTAGAGAAGGAATGCATAATACAGTGTACATAATTCAGTATAACCTGAAATGAATTACCACAAAGTGCTTCATTCTATGATAGTGTAGATATTGGTCCCCAGACATAGATTAAACTTCTGAACTAAACAAATTTACTTTTAAAGGAGACTGTGCCGAGAGCATGTTTTTACTGTACTGGGGTAGAGGAAATCCTGGTTGAGGAAACTGAGTGTAAATGTTCTCCACTGTGGTGCACAACTGTTTTCAAGTGAGCTGAAATTGGTGTTTGCATTATTGCCCCCGATGTACCTCTCTTTCTCTCTCTGCACTCGAAAGCCTCATCTGTCTAAGCATCTGAGACCGCTGCTCCATCATCAGAGTCCTCTCATATGTGTAGGCCGAGATATCGCTGTCATGCTGACAAAAAAACATAGTAGTATACTATATGAATGATTTCACATTGAACATATTTGTGGTGTCTAAGAATGGAGGTATTTTTCACAAACTCATTTTGATTGCATATTTGTCTCCTGACTAAAGAATCACTTTTTCTCACCATTTCCACCACCTCCACCTCAGCTTCTATTCTCAGCTGGTAGAGAAACATTGCCAGGTCCTTTTTCATCTGAATACTGTTGTCATCCATCTGGGCCACAGTGAAGATACGCATCTTACACTTCCTCCAAACCTGAAACACACAATATTAAAGGGATAGTTCAGGATTTTTGCAGTCAAGCCCTTAATCTACCTCTACAGAATAAGACTACTCTGACTCTGGGGAAGTACATGTCCACAACAATATCCTGAAATATCCCTTTAAGAAATGTGTGAGCCATACCCCATTATGACCAACATACTGCATATTTTTCACCTGGGATTTCTGGTCTCATTACATGACTTTGACCATTTCTTTGTAAGTAATTATCAAAGTATCACTTTGATATATTATGATATACTCTATGTTTTAGGATTGATAAATTTCTTCACAATTGTGTAAACATTTCTTTTCCTTACTTTGTGCTGTTTAAGCAAGAAGGGCAACAGCATGAGCATCCCGCCATCATGGACGATCCACCACACGTCGATGGTGCCTTCTGTGAAGCGTTCGTGGTTACTGGGGTAGAAGGACACGTTCTTGGGCACCATCAAAGCCAGGTGGGCTGCTGTGGTACAGCGGACTGTGTCTGTGAAAGGGCACACAGAGTGAAATCTTTCATTTTCCGTGAGTATGCAGTATTAGGCCAGGGCTGTTAATTGACTACAAAGTCGGGCATGGAACAAATTAAAAACTATATAAGCAGTCCACTAAACCCACAGAAACAGAGAGAAGGCCAATGGACAGACTGGGATGAAAATTATTAGTGGTCAGAAGCAGGTGTATGACAATAGTTGACAATAACAACCCTTACTAATAAATGTCTTCCATGCGCGGGGATCTTCACTTTGCCTCCAACCATAAGGCCATCCCATCACTACTGTGTTGTGCTTCATTCCCCCAAGGCCACAAGACTGGATTAGGTGGGCAATGCCTTCCCTCACCTTGGACGCCACAACCACCTGGCAAAAACCCTTCACCCGCTCAATCTCCATCATATTCTTTATGGCCTGGCAGGGAGAGAAGCGTTGTGTCTTTACAGAATGCACCACATTAGAAAGTAAAGATATTTGTCCTCAAATGGTGATGAGCTCAAGATGTAGTACTGACAAATGTCTCGTTATCCCTCTACCAGGGATGAACGCGCTTTCCAAACTGAGGGATTTGAGAACACAATTCTCACGCAACAACAATTCCAGGCCTACCTGTTCTGAAGCCTGTGTTTCTCCGTAGCTGTCAAGGAACTGCCCCTGGATGACGGAGCCCACTATGGTCAGGCCTTTCCCTGCCTTTAGCTGGGAGACAAAGGTCAAGAGACGGGGATATTTGACGTGGAGGTCCTCATCCAGCTTCAAGAGCACCAGGACTTGGGGCCTGGAAAGGCAAACAGCTTGAACATCAGACCCTGAGCTTTGATTCCAAGGTTATCCATGGATAACTGATGACGTGACAGAATATGGATACTTACTAGTATGATAAGGAATCCATGGAAAGGGGGTCCTTACCTCCAGTTTTTAGTGTGAGGTGGTCCATGTTCCAGCCGCAGCAGAGCGTAACGGGCAGCACTGAGGGACAGACCTCTTATCCCATCTCCCCACTCCTTCTCGGCTCTAACAGAGGTGAACCAAGCCAGAAGCTGCATTGCAGTACATTCTACGACATTCTGTAGCCCAGTAATGACACGGAATGTCATGTATGGAGTCAAACGTTAAATTCCAGACATACCCTTGGTACTCAATGTACTTGTAGATCATGCCGGCGATGCACATGGCCACTATGGCATAGTACCAGGAAGAGATGAACATGAGAGCCAGGCACATGCTCATTCCCAGAAAAGACAGGGCCCTGTGAGGGTGGGACAACAATACTACTGATAACTCATAAAAAGACTGTATAATAATGTGGTGGTTGCATATATTTGTGCATTCCTCATACAACCATAACTGGATCATGCCGATATTCACAACTTGTGCTGTACTGTATATCTTCTGAAATGATGCACTGATAATAGGGATACTAGAAACAAACATAGCTTATATCTTATTGGAAGAGGATTCAATTTAGCATGTATAATTACATGTTGTTGTCATTTTGTTGGTCTATTTATGAAGGCTTCTTTTAGTAAACACTAGAGAACAAAAGGCCTCGAACTGTAGTCAGTCAGTCAGTCAGTCAGGTCACCAGGAAATTTGATAAGCTTCCCTATACAGTATGTCACCTGAGGAGTAGCAGTAGCTTATTCAAATAGAGTATTCAAAACACACCCACACATGCAAAATGAGCATTTCTTTGCTGCCATATAGTATGCCTACAAACAAACTCACATACAACAATAACATACTTACCAGTGGTAATATTTGAATCTGGGCCTCCAGTTGGGTGTTCGTAGTAAGGTCTGCACAGCACAGGCTAAGTTCACAAAGAGGTAGCACATCAAGAAGAACCTACAGAATAATCACACACATAAACATAGGATGAATTCAACTTGGTGACCTTCCACAGCCAATCTCGACACCATAGCTCTCTAGAACGTGTGTCAATTAAAAGTAGAATGACCACTGAATTATGAAAGTATGAGGTCTACCGGTTTATTATGAGCAATGTAAAAGGCAAAGTAGAGTCAGAAATAACCTGTTTTCTACAATAAATATTACATACCTTTGGCAGATAGGAGTAAGTTCATCCATCAAACTATCCCCTGAAATGATCTGTGCCTGTGCCTGCTTGTGAATCATCATGTTTGATGTAGCATGTCCGTGTGTATTTAATGCTTTGTGTGTGTGTGTGTGTGTGTGTATTTTCATTTGTTTCCATAGGCGTTTTCCTTCTGTGTATCTGGGTGTGTGTGGACCTGTGAGAATCTATTTTGTCCAGACTGAATGTGTGTTTGTGTGTGTGTGTCTGTTTGCCTCACATGGAGAGGATAGGGGCCACCATGTCCAGAGATGCTATGAGGATGCCCAGCTCAGCAATGAGCCCTGTCAGTAGCAGTGCCCAGGTAGGTTCCCCGTTGGCCTTGCCATGACCAAACACCTGGAAAATAAATCAAGATACAGATATGTTATTGGTGGTGTGTCTACATGCACAAGGGTGACATTATAATATTTTTAAATAAATTAGCTGCTCTTTTGCCACCAAACTTTATGAGGTAATGCAAATAAACTTATAGTGTATTTTCTCCACAGCTCTTCTCTAATCACTGAAGGTAGCAGTCATTTGCATAATATATCCACAGGTAGTGTGACCACACTCCGAGCCAAAGAAAGTAAACAGGATGTATTAAAAATGTATTTATGATGAAAATTATTAGGATTCAGGGGAAAGCTATGTTTGTCAGGCCACTGGATACATGGCATTGTCTATGTATACATGTTAAAATATATACTGACCAGCCAAAATATTATGACCCCTCACAGGTGAAGCGAATAACGTTGATCATCTCCTAACAAGGGCATGTGTCAAGGTCTGGGTAGATTAGATAGTAAGCGAACAATCAGTTCTGGTAGTCAACGTGTTGGATGCAGGAGAAATGGGCAGAAGTAAAGACCTGAGCAACTTTGACAAGGGCCAAATTGTTATGGCCTGTGCATCTCTGAAACGGCAGGGATTGTCGGATTGTTCCGGTCAGCAGTGGTGAGTCCCAACTGACAGTGGTCCAAGGAGAAATGAAACACAAACCGCCAACTAGGTGTTGGGCATCCATGGCTCATCGATTCGCGAGGGCAATGAAGGCTATCCCGTCTGGTCCGAAAGGACAGAAGGAAGAGTCCCAGGAAAAAGTCCCAGGACAATGCATGTTGTGTCCTAACACAACATGCATTGCACCCTGCTGCGTGTGGGGCTGTGTGGCCACAGAGTGCCCACGACGAATGCAGTCTACTGTCAGAAGTGCCTTCAATGGGCACAACGAGCGTCGGAACTGGACCATGGAGCAGTGGAAGAAGGTCGCCTTTATCTTTTAAATCACCTGTTTGGATGTGTATGTATGTGCTGTTCACTTGAGGAGGTGATGGCACCAGGATGCATTGTGGGAAGACGACAAGCCGGTGGAGGGAGTGTGATGCTCTGGGCAATGTTCTGCTGGAAAAACCCTGGGTCCAGGCATTCATGTGGACATCAATTTGACATGGGCCACCTACCTAAACATTGTTGCAGACCAGGTATATCCCTTCATGTTAATTTAATTCCCTGATGACAGTGGCCTCTTTCAGCAGGATAATGTGCCCTGCCACACTGCACACATTGTTTGGGAATGGTTTGAGGAACATGATGAAGAGTTAAAGGTGTTGCCCTCCAAATTCCCCAGATCTCAATCAGATGGAATTTGCTGGACCAACAAGTCAGATCCACTTCAGCTCCACCTCAAAACCTACAGGACTTGTAAGAATCTGCTGCTAACGTTTGGTGCCAGATACCAAAGGACACCTTCAGGGATCTGAATTTATTTGTCAATTAAAATAATATCTAATTGATCAGAAATACAGTGTAGACACTGTCCATGTTGTAAATGACAATTGTAGCAGGACATTTATTTTTAAAGTCATATATGTCTACATAGGCATACAGAGGCCCATTATCAGCAACTATCCGTCCTCTGTTCCAATGGCACATTGTGTTTCCTAATCCAAGTTCATAATTTTAAAAGGCTAATTGATCATAAGAAAACCATTTGCAATTATGTTAGTATAGCTGAAAACTTTTGTTTTGATTAAAGAAGCACTAAAACTGGGCTTTGTGAGATTAGTTGAGTATCTGAAGCATCAGCAATTATGAGTTTGATTACAGGCTCAAAATGGCCAGAAACAAAAACCTTTCATCTTATACTCATCAGTCTATTCTTGTTCTGAGAAATGAAGGTTCAAACCAGAAAAGAAAGAGTAGGGGGCCCCGGTGCACAACTGAGCAAGATGACAAATATATTAGAAAGTTTAGTTTGAGAAACAGACACCTCACACGTCCTCACCTTGCAGCTTCATTAAAAAATACCCGTAAAACAATCATAAGGTCAACAATGAAGAGGCGACTCCGACAGGCCATATCTCAGACAGGCCAATAAAAAGAAAATATTAAGATGGACAAAGAAACAAAGACCCTGAAAAGAGGAAGACTGAGAAAACGTGTTATGGACAGACGAATCGTAGTTGGATGTGTACGGATCAGAAGAACATTCTACAGATGCAGACCAAATGAAAAGATGCTGGCGGAGTGCTTGACATCATCTGTCTAGCATTTTGGAAGCAATGTGATGGTTTGGGGGCGCTTTGGTGGTGGTAAAGTGGGAGATTTGTACAGGGTAAAAGGGTTCTTAAAGAAGGAAGGCTATCACTCCATTTTGCAACACCATGCCATACACTTCGCATGGCGCAATTTCCTCCTACAACTGGACAATGACCGAAAGCACAGCTCCAAATTATTCAAGAACTATTTAGGGAAGAAGCAGCTGGTATTCTGTCTATAATGGAGTGACCAGCACAGTCACCAGATCTCAACCCTATTGAGCTGTTGTGGGAGCAGCTTGACCGTATGATATGTAAGATAAGTGTCCATCAAGAAAATCCAACTTGCAGGATGTATTCAGGAAACATGGGGTGAAATCTCTTCAGATTACATCAACAAATTGACAACTTGGATGCCAAAGGTCTGCAAAGCTGTAATTGCTGCAAATGGAGGTTTCTTTGAAGGACTAATTATTTCTAACCTTGTCAATAACTATATTTCTTATCCATTCAAACTCACTTCATTTATGTTATCATGGAAAACAAGGACATTTCTAAGTGACCCCAGACATTTGAACGGTAGTGTACATACTACGTAAGCGTGCACAATACATCTCCACACACCAAAGGCCAGTGCGAGGGCTGTTCTTGGCCAGAAAATTACCCTGAGGAAGGGGATGATGTTGTCTTTGGCAATAGCTTGTAGGAGCCGAGGAGCACCGGTTAGGGACTGCAGTCCTGCCCCCACAGTGGAGAAGAAGGAGCCAATCACGATAACCCAGGGGGAAGGCCATGACAGAGTCCCTACAACCAGGTTCTTACTGACTGCATCACCAAACCTACAGAATAGGTCATGTTATCAGACATATTATTACACATCACTTTATCAGCAAACCTCTGCTTTACCACACTAACAAATTCAACAACATTCTTTGGTGAGAAGCTGCAGGCTGTGTTAATCTGGTGATGTCAAAAATAATGCCACACACACGTTTACTTACTTGTCTCTTAGGACTGTTCCTTCAATGCAGGCCCCAAAGAGAACCACAGAGCTAAAATCTGATGCCATAATGTAAAGGGACATAAAGTAACAAGAGTAACACTGTATCTATATACTACACAAGAACATTTTGATATGGATGAGGAAGTTGTACCTTTTACAGCAGCTATATGTATCATGGAAGGATACAGACTAAGGTGGTAGTGGTAATGGCCAAGATGGTTCCAATAGGGATAGACTTCTGAGCATCTTTCAGATCTCCTGATCTGTTAGAACCTGCCATGATACCTACATTACAGAATGGAAATAAGCCACATGGGATTATGGAGTATGTGACTAAAGAAAATTGATCCTTTACAAGAGGAAACAACCGTGTCACTATGTCATTAAACAAGGCTTTTCTATATTATTCAATCCATTGATGTACTCCAATGACTACTGGCACAATCAATTAGTGAACAGACATGTCCATGGGTTGCTAGGTTCAACATTGCCAAGTTCAATGTGGGTTGCCAAGTCTGGATGTGATTTACCACGTATTGGTGCGCATTTCCAGGTTTTACCTGTGGCTGAGGGAAAGAAGATTCCCACGAGGAGGGTGAAGGAGGTAGCAATATCAGCAGAAACGTATAGCCCGATGCTCTCCACAGCGCCATGGACGTTGACAGAAGGCAGGCCAGCCTTCTCCAGGATCTGACCCTTCTCTAGGTAGTCGCCCCACATGTTATCTAAAACATGCCCAGAACCAGAGTCAGATGTGTTAAAGCATATTCACAAAGTAAGCAATGTGTACATCCCCACACATCAACATATACACCAAAGCCGTCCATCACCACATATCCCTCATGTACTTGACATGTGTTTTACTTTCAAGTGTTTAGGAAAAAGTACAGACAATGAGTCACATCGCAGTAGACAGTATCTCAGGAATAACCACCCCCCTGGGTTTTTTATATATGTCAGCAACTAGTGTTTACAGAGAATGGCGCAGCAAACATAAAACATTCAATCAACAGCAGTCCCGTGGGTGTAAACAGATGGTTGATGAGAGAGGTTGGAGGCAAAAGTCCTGGAAGCCACCAGATTCTACATACTGACAAAATAACAGCACGATAAAACAGTGGTGTTCAGAGATTTCTCTTATCCTGGGCAATTGCATAATCGGGATATTGCGGTAGATGACCCAAATGGGTTGTACTATCATCAAAACCCAAGAGGTGATGCTCTAGTCAACACTGATCAACAATACTGGAACACGTAGGAGTGGAAAAATATTGCTTGGTCGGACGTGTCTGGGGTTCAGTTTACTTGGGTGGCCTGCACAGTCCACATTCTCGACCCAAAAGAGTATCTTTGTAATAAGATGGAGAGAGTTACTCACAATGTACTGCTGTCCAGAAACTGTCATGTCACTATTGACCAAAACTCTTATGTTGCCAACACCTTGTAGAATCTATGCCCTGGAGAATTAAGGCTGTTGTGGTGGTAAATGGGTCCTACCTTGTACAGAGAGTGGACGCGACTCTACTGCCCCCTACCTGGCTGCGCCCCTCAGGGCTGTCATAATAATAACCAGAATACATTGTTTCTGCTGCCCCCTTGCTGGCTACGCCCCTTAGGGCTGTCGTAATAATACCCAGAATACATTGTTTCTGCTGCCCCCTTGCTGGCTACGCCCCTTAAGGGTGTCGTAATAATAACCAGAATACATTGTTTCTGCTGCTCCCTAGCTGGCTACGCCCCTTAGGGCTGTCGTAATAATACCCAGAATACATTGTTTCTGCTTCCCCGTAGCTGGCTACGCCCTTTAGGGCTGTCGTAATAATACCCAGAATACATTGTTTCTGCTGCCCCCTAGCTGGCTGCGCCCCTCAGAGCTGTGGTAATAATAATCAGAATGCATTCTTTCCATTCATTTCACAAACAAATGAGTTGGTGTGCAGCTATTACGACAAAGTATTTTACAGATGTACGTTCCAGATAGTGTTTTCACAGTACAACTACGTGGTTCACTCCCTGCTGTGGTCCCTACCTCTGATGATGCCGCTGGCCAGACCTGGTATTCCCTGGATCTCTGTGACGTTGTTCTGGTTGAAGTAGTCGTCACACTGAGGACTGCTGATGTTGCCAGAGCTGCAGAAGTTCTTCCAGAGCTGACTTGGTACAGTCACGTTGCCGTCAAGAACCACCTTACTACACACGTCAAACTGATCTCTCACCAAGGTCCGGTTTCCCAGCATGCAGATCCTGGAGAAAGGGATGTTTGCGGTTATTGATGAACCACTGAGTGATTAAAATACCAAGATATATGAATATACAGTTCCGGAAAAAATGAGGAGACCACTGCACCTTTTTCCTTCCTTTCCAAAAAAGTTGAAAAGGAAAGTTTTGAGGGAGGAACAGAGGCGTTCAGTTTGCAGTGGTCTCTTAATTTTAACCCTTCTGTTTCTCACTCAAAACTTTCCTTTTCGACTTTTTTGGAAATGAAAGAAAATGTTGCTGTGGTCTCTTCATTTTTTCCGGAGCTGTATATATATTATATATATAGTTCACAAGTTTATTTCAAATTATAGCTACACTTAAAACATAAATGTGTCCATTACTGTTTATTTAGGACAAATTAACAAAGTAAAAACCAATGTCACTCGACAGTTGTGGCCAGGCAGAACAGCAGTGGTTTTGGTTTTCGCTGGGAAGAACTGTATGACAATAAACCCAAATTAAATAAATTATACCATTATCCCCAGTTCCGTTTTGGACATAAAAAGCACAGTACACAAATAAACAAGTGATTTACGAAAAGTTGGGTGGTTGGAAAATGGACTTGATCGCCCCGGCATAGATGGAGATGATAGAGATGATGACACAGGCTAGGAAGAGAGAGGCCAGCTTGTTGACATATTTGACCCCGACAAAGACCACCACGGCCATGAGGCTGAGACAGATGGTGCCGTACACCCTCATGTTGTTGAGGATGGCACTGTCACCGCCGTGGGGATCGCTGGCATGGAAGATGGCTGCCTGGGGGACCAGGTATTTCTTGGAGAGGAAAAGAACATCAAAAGTAATTTGGATTAGATGCTCACATGCCGTGTAATACATATAATTCAATTCTGCCTTAAACATTAAAAATGCACCCCGACACGTAGTGTCCTATACAACTCACCATATAAAACAACAAAGCATATTTGACTTAATTTATTTTGAATCCTACGGTGATTTGAGCTGTCATTAGCCAGTTCATTGCTGCAAATGAACATCAGTCATACAGTATACCAAAGTACATTGATCTACACTAGTTTACGTAGTATACTGGTTTATTTTATTTTACATAATATACTGGTTTAGTTTTTTCCAAAAATGCCCTGGATTCCCTACATATAGTGGGGAGAACAAGTATTTGATACACTGCCGATTTTGCAGGTTTTCATAGGCTACTATGAATCCCAGCCTTGTGCAGGTCTCCAATTTTATCCCTGATGTCCTTACACAGCTCTCTGGTCTTGGCCATTGTGGAGAGGTTGGAGTCTGTTTGATTGAGTGTGTGGACAGGTGTCTTTTATACAGGTAACAAGTTCAAACAGGGAGAGTTAATACAGGTAATGAGTGGAGAACAGGAGGGCTTCTTAAAGAAAAACTAACAGGTCTGTGAGAGCCGGAATTCTTTCTGGTTGGTAGGTGATCAAATACTTATGTCATGCAATAAAATGCAAATTAATTATTTAAAAATAATACAATGTGATTTTCTGCATTTTTGTTTTATATTCCATCTCTCACAGTTGAAGTGTACCTATGATAAAAATTACAGACCTCTACATGCTTTGTAAGTAGGAAAACCTGCAAAGTCGGCAGTATATCAAATACTTGTTCTCCCCACTGTACATGCACATTTATAAGGTCTGGTCAAAGGCAGTGCGCTAGAGTTCCATTCGTGACTCAGTACGTAACTAACCAGGAAGATCTCTATAGCTCCCAGTATGTACATGGCTGCAGCAAAAGTTGTTCCCAGGTAGAAACAGATTCCAACAGCCCCGCCAAACTCAGCACCCAAGGAACGAGAGATCATGAAGTAAGCCCCTCCGGCTATAGGACAGAGCAGAGGGGAACAGAGTTAGACTTACAGGGATGAAACTGGTTAAATTGATATTCATAGATTGAAGATAATATTTGCTGGCTCTCCTAGCTGGCACAGTTGTTGTTTGGGAAACAGGCCTGCATCACATCCATCACACGACTACTGTTGTTTTTTACACAAGCCATAAGCAGGGTCAGATGGGTATTATTTTAAAGCTTGTTACACTGTCAACATGACTAGCCAACATAAAACATATGAGCTTACAATCTTAGGCATTCACAAGGCAATTCGGAGAAAACAATTGTAATTTTGGAGCATTTAAAAAGGTGCGTGAAGTCCGGTGAGTCCATTCAGGTGCTCCACGGGGACTTTTATTCACAATAGACATTCATTCTGTTGGCAACAACACCATTTAATTTTCTAACATTCAGTTAATCACACTGAACGTAAACGCTGACTGTTTGCAGTGTGACAGGACTTTTATGGGAATGTGAAGTTGTTAATTAGAAATGTTTGACTTGGTTGTATGACATCAGGTCAAATCAAAATGTATTTATTTTAATCTTGAAGGTCTCCTTTCAAAATACATGAGGAAATCTTAATCCTTGGCATTCTTAACTCACACATCATACTTTACTCACAATCTTCAACATGGAGATAGGCATAACTTGTAATGTACCTGGGACAACACCATTTGTAGCTATGGCACTCATGGATATGGCAGTAAGCATTGTCTGTAAAATAGGAAAGAAAAACATTCAGACCATAAAATAAGTATTTGTGAAATATTCTCTCAGTTTCTTTTGTGCCCATCAACTGATACACAGTGCTCTTTATCACTTGTCACTACTGGGCACAATTTATATTGAAATGCTTGAGACATAAACCACAACTCTGTTTTACATATCCTTTTGGACTATAACAAGGAAATGTGAGGATCAATTGATTGAAATGTTGTGCTCTATTCAGTCTAGAAATATTAACTAGTGGAATGATGACCCATTTTAAACACAGTGTTTGGCAAGGGGACCAGAACAGAGTGTAACATGACATCCTAATGAAGCCACACAGAGTGTGTATTGATGCATGTCTGTATGTCAGTATGTATGTAGGTTAACATGAATGTGAAACCAAGGTGTGTGTTTGTGTGTGTACTAACACATGAACAGCACATTAAGACGATGAAGAACGACTGGACAATGCCGGCTGTGCCCACGATCCACGTTAAACGGAGGAAGAGGATGACACCGAAGATGTTCTGTAGACAGGGCAAGTAGACACCCATCAAGGTGCCCATGTTGGGTGACTGAGTAGAGAGGGATGAGGAGAGGCGGGCCAAAAGGGGGCAGGGAAGAGAGAAGAAGAGGAACAGAGATTCACATTAGAAATTATTCATTGATATCCCTGCAGGTTAGAATTGATATCTTGATGACAAGGAAATATTAACCCCGTTTTAGTGCGATGTGCGTGCGTGTCTCTGCGAGTGTTTCTGTGTACAACATGTAGCCTAGATATACCAACAGAAAATAGGTAATTGATCAGAGGTAATGATTTGGTGACATATTGATCAACTGTCAACAGGGGGCCCGCAGGCACAGCTTGTACCAAATCGGCTGTACCAACAGAACCTACACCCATGGAACCACCCAAACACAGGCAGAAACGGAGGGGAGGGGCTAGAGAGACTAAAGGGCTGTGACCACTGACCTTTGGAGCCTTCATGTGTGACATCCCTGTGCTTTCAGCTTCCTCATGCTCCTTGGCACCCTGGGTTATGTTGGTGTAGTTAACCAGCCGGCTGAGGAGAGACGACACCTTGGGACGGATGTCCAACTCTTCCTGAGGGACAGAGACATGGGACAGGTCAGCTGGGTTGTACTGAGCAGGGAACGGAGGTGGCTGTAGTGGGTATGGGAAAGTATAAATACCACTCTGGGAGCATAGAAAGACATAGAAGAGACCAACTAGTATCTTATGCACAACACATGTGTAAGATATTGTACAAATCCATATATATGATGTCATATGAATTGCAAAAAAATGCCCATTTGTATTTATTTGTATTTTGCATATGCATTATTATTACTAAGTTCTATTTTTGGCATTGTGGGTAATCAGTATGAAATTACACATTAATATTAAATAAATATTTGATGTCATTATTATTAACTTCTAGAAATACAAATACCAACACCAAGTGTCTAGAATTCCAATTGGAGTCCATCTCCCCGCCAACAAGTTCTTTAAATATTTTGTTAGAAGAAAACCTCATCAAGACTGAAATACCCATGCCTGATGTTTTGGAAATGTTACTGTAACTTTGTTCGGAGCAATGTCTCTGTCACGTCCTGGCTATGCCCCTAGCCATCTCTGCGCTGGCCTGGGGCCATAGCCAGGACCAGACAAAAGGTGGTGCCTCTAGGCACCTCTACCCAGTTTGGTCTCCCCAATTGGAGGCAGGTGTAGATCGTTGCCTCCAATTGGGGAATCTATTTGTGTTCCATGTTTGGCCACACCCGGTGTGGTTCATTTTGGTTTCATGTTTGTACATGCTGCCCAATGTCACTGGTTGCTTGTTTTATGTTTCTTTGATTAAATATTGATTACTTCTGTCCTTTTGTCTTTGTGCCTGTGTCCTACCTTCACAACCGTGACAGACTCATGGTCAGATGAGAAAGAAATCTAGCTTTTTGTCCACACATACCAGAGGTGGATTTGATGTGAATAGTGGTATGTTCAGGCAGAAAAGAACTGACTCACTATTTTGAAGTATTGGGGAGGATGTGAGGTTACCTCATTAGAACACCTGGCATCAAGGACTCTTTCTAGTACCTGGAGATTTTAGAGCAAGAGTCGGAAACGATTGGACAATAATCCAAAGCATTCTTACAAATCCACAAAGAAATGGCTCATGGACAACAAATTCCAATTTTTGCTATGTTATTCCAGGACCCCTGACCTATAACCCATTAAAACGTGTGGTGAGCTGAAGAAGAGAGTCCACAAGTGAGGTCGAAGAACACTGAAGTATCTGGATTGATTCTGTATGAAAGGTCTGAAATCACTTGCTATGTTTTCTACCAATTCATAATAAAATATAGAAGACTGTGCTGGTGTAAAGTACGAAATGTCAATAAATGTAAAATGTTTTGGGACAATTCTTTATTCATTAATTAAGAATTATTTCACATGAATCAATGGCTTTCTGTCCTATTTTGAGTGTGATCAAGATGATTATTGCTTTTTTTGTTAATCAAAACCATTATTGTGGAGGTTGCTGTACATATATTTAAATACTGTATACACCAGGACATAACATACAGTATCATATGAAATTGATGAGGCAGTGCTCAGAAACACAGTGACCTGATTTGGCTTATGTTGCTGAAATAATACAAAAGAGTTGTAGAGTCCTTTGAACTCCAAGATCACTGACCTCAAATAAGGCCAGATTCCTGTCATAGAAATCTGTCTTTTTGGCAGCATCTGTACTGCTGAGGAAAGGGCTGTCCTCGCTGTGTTTCCCATGGCCTGAAAAATGAGACAAAATGAATGAGTAAACAGTGAGGAACGGATAACATCAGTTTCCAGCAGTTCATTAGTCAGACAAACAGTTTATTTATTTTTTGCAACACATGTTGCAATATATATATATACATATATAAAAAAAACATTTTAGACCAATTCAACTGAGAAATATCTGTCAAGGGTGGATGAAATGGAAGGATAATCTTTTTTATAATATTTTATTAATGTTAGCATATAAAACTTTAAGTGAAATTACCATTACCATTGAACCATGTGATTCTGCCACTGACTGTTTTCCAACTTCATAATTTCCCATTATTTCAGAGTCTCAAGAGCTGGCATGCTGATCTGTTTAATAGTGCATACTGATTTATCTCCAAGTTAGTTAATGCAGTCTGCCTACCACCAACAGAATTCCCTTGTCACTATCTGTGTCTCCCTCTCTGATGTTTAAAGTCAGTAGACCCAGCAGCTGCTATGTGATATTTAGTAACCAGTGCCCTGAATTCTCTACTTCTCTACTTCTTTAAAAGTCTTTATTGTCATTTAAAAGCATAACAGACACAGAGATTATAGGAGAGAAGTAACTTGCAATTGCAAAATACATGTGCCCATCATGCTGATTAAGATCAATGTGAAAATTGAGGAATAGCGTGAGTTCACAAACATGACCAGTAAGCATTCACCCTGAAAGAAATATGTTGACTTGACCAGAAATCTAAATATTTTCGCTTCTCTAGATGCCTCAGGGTCTGAGCCTGGGTCTACTGGGGGTTCAGATGAAACAACCGGGTCAGGACCGCAATGACAATTACTTATACACGCACACACACACATACACACGCACACACACACACACTCACTCACACATACACGCCTCTTTCTAGAATTTTAGTGAGGATCCAATCTGACGTTTGAATCATCACATATATTGCCTGGACATCATGTTTCTTCAAACAACATTTACATGCAGCCCAATTCTAACCCAACTGGTTATAATACAAATCCCTGGAGCTCCGGACATCAACCGGAGTACAGCACCTTGTTAAATAGCATTAGCATGTGGCAAATGCAAAGTTCTCTGGTGATTATTCTCTAAGCAGACCCATGGATGGTCCTTGGGTCTGAGGCTTCCCTACTTACCTGGCTCCAGTGCCTCAGTGCTGCTGAGGGTCACCATGCTGCCGCAGTTTGAGCAGAGAGCGGTGTACTCTGGTCTGTTGGCTGGGGCATAGTCAGGCACCATTCAGAATACAAAGTCACCCAGGGCAAACTGTCACTCACTGGAGGCTTGAACCAGAACACGCAACGGGTCACACACACGCATACACACACACATACAGGAATGGGGGGAGCTTGCATACAGACACGCACACACACCCATGAAAGTGCACACACACACACACACACACGCCACACACAAGCATGTACATCCATGCACATATATTGCAGGTTCCATGGAAACACTTTAGTAACAGTGTGAACAGTCCACCTGTAGCATGTCAGGAACATTTCACCTACTTCATAATCCTAACCTTATCCTATACCTAACCTTAACCCTTTGTTTGCAGTTGTTTGTCAACAGATAGTGATGCTGTCAACAAACTATCTGTAAAGCATCCACTGCTGGATATAGGGACCATAATGGGTACATCACCAAATTATGTGGTGAAACATTTGTGAATGATTTCTCACCCCGTGTCTAATGATGGGGGGGCCGAGTCCTCAGTTAGTGAGGTAAGATCAGTGTATGTGCGTAGAGATCAGTGTATGTACGACTCCCACTGGTATGATGCAATTGTTGACAGTGGCAGGCTAAGATGAGCAACACAATGCAAATGCTGTCCTCTAGTGTTGACTTGCGGTCAACATCTTGTGAGAATCGGCAATGTAGCAACAGCAGAACCTTAGGTGGAAAATATAGGTTTTTATTTATTTTGCCTTTATTTCAATTCCAGGTCTCTTTCACAGCTGAATTACAACATTAAAAACATGTGAAAAATGAATGCACACATAAAAAACAAAACGTTTGTTTGTCAGACGTCTAAACTCTCTTGTAGACACTTAACATTTTTTTATCTTAAGCTTCTTCACCAACTCAGTAATGTGTATTTTAAAAGAGATTTATGTAGGAAGATACATATTCTCTAATGGAACCCTTTAGGGTAGTACTTTTTGGGGTCATTCAAAAGTAGATTTTGTGACCTAGAAAATACCATACACTTAGTTTTATTTGCATTCTGTGTAAGTGAATTTAGTAATAGCTGGAAGTCAGACTGCAGGGGGGATACAGCTTGGCAAGAGAGGATGCCATAGTGTATAATACTGTCATCAGCAATGAAAATCCCAATTTCTCCCAGTTACAGATATCATTAAGTTTTCTTTTTTGCCTTGCTATTATTTTCAATAGTATATGAGGATTTTTCAACTCTTACTACAAAACTCCAAACTGATCAGTTGTAGTAAGTTGTACGTTCAAAACAATTTAAACAAACTAGGTCTCAGGAGAAGTGGCTGGTGTCTTGGCACCGGCTAATGAGAGGGATCAGAATAAATAACTAATACTAAAATTCCCTGTTATTGTGTAAGTGCCTATTATTAAAAGGATGGAGGTCATGGGGTGCCATTAGTAAAGCTGAACGGTCAAGGTGTCCCCAGTGTGTTGGGTGTCTAATTAAAACAGATTAAAGATTGACAGGACTGTTATGAATTACAGACTCCCACTGCGCACCAACGAACAGCACACAGGGCTTAACGATGACAGGTCCCAACAAGTCAACAAAAAGACGGTACCTTCAAAACAATGTTTCAGAGCCAAAAGATTACACAACTGGCAATAAAGTGAGACAGGCCACTTCCCCTTCCAGGCCTTCTGAAGGCAATGCCTCAACCAGCTGTACTGAACAGTCACCTGTCTAAACGTTCTTATCTCTTAGACAAGTCAAGACAATACTGACACCACAAAATTTTGCAGTTTACAGAGAGAAAAAAAATTCTCTCCAAATATATGAAGTTTCCTGTCAAAGGGTAAATATGTCATACAGTATAATGCAAATTTGAATTAGAACAACTGGTTTTAACTGGTTTTATAGAGACATTTCAAATCACAACAAATGTTCACAAATTTAACATTTCTATCATCATAACAGGAAATATTTTTTGCAACTACAAAAAAATAATGAAAGTATTGTAAAATTAAAAACCACAGAAAATGTTAAAGTTTGATTTGAATGGACCTATGTAGGTGTCTCCAAACAAATAGACAAACAACATGCTTTTTATTGGATATTCCAGGGCAATGTGACTTTACTTCAATTGTGAATTGAAATACAGTGGATATAAAAAGTCTTAACACCTTTGTGAAAATGCCAGGTTTTTGTGATGTAAAAGAATGAGACAAAGATAAATAATTTCAGAAAGATTTTTTCCACTTTTAATGTGGCCTATAATGTGAACAATTCATTTGAAAAACAAACTGAAATCTTTGAGGGGGGAAATGAAAAAAATTAATCTTACAATAACCTGGTTGCATAAGTGTGCACACCCTCTTACATCTGGGGATGTGGCTGTGTTCAGAATTAACCAATCATATTCAAACTCATGTTAAATAGAAGTCATTACACACCTGCTATCGTTTAAAGTGACTCTGATTAATCACAAATAAAGTTCAGCTGTTCTAGTAGGATCTTCCTGACATTAGTTGCATCTCAGAGCATAAGCTATGGTCCACAGAGAACTTCCAAAGCATCACTGTATCACTTTCGTGATTATTTCTCCCCTTTTTCAGGGGTGTAACATAACCGGGGCCTTAGTCAGGGTGGAGGAAATTATGAACAGTTCCAAATACCAGGCAATTTTGGCACAACCTTTAGGTGTCCGTTAGAAAGCTGAAGATGAAGAAGTTCACCCTTCAGCACGACAACAACCCAAAGCACACATCCAAATCCACAAAAGCATGGCTTCACCAGAAGAAAATGTACGTTTTGGAATGGCCCAGCCAGAGCCCCGACCTGAACCCAATTGAACATCTGTGGGGTGATGTGAAGAGGGTTGTGCACAGGAGATGTCCTTGCAATATGACAGATTTGGAGCACTTTTGCAAAGAAGAGTGGGCAAATATTGCCACGTCAAGATATGCCATGCTGACTCCTACCCAAAAAGACTGAGCGCTGTAATAAAATCATAAGGTGCTTCAACAAAGTATTAGTTTAAGGGTGTTTACACTTGTGCAACCAGGTTATTGTGAGTTTTTTATTTTTTCCCCCTCAAAGATTTCAGTTTTTCAATTGAATTGTTGACGTTATAGGTCACATTAAAGGTGGAAAATGTCTGACATGATTTATCTTTATCTCGTTCTTTTACATCACAAAAACCTGTAATTTTAACAGGGGTGTGTAGATTTTTATATGCACTGTAGGCATATGGAAGTAATGTGCTTCCATATGTTTTTAATAGATTTTACAGCTATGGTAACTTCAGATGGACGTATATGCTTGTGGACGTTCTACAGCAAAACCAAAACCCTCAAGTTTTTACTGAGTCTAAAGTGTGAAACTGAGTTTAGGTAAATCAAACCATAATGGATTAAACTGAATTTAGTTAGATCAAACCATTAATGGATGATACTACATTTCCGTCGATCAAACCAATAATAGATGATACTGACTTTAGGTCGATCAAACCATTAATTGATTTAACTGAATTTAAGTAGATCAAACCATTAATGGATTATACTGAATTTAAGTAGATCAAACCATTAATTGATGAAACTGAATTTAGGTAGATCAAACAATTAATGGATGCTACTGAATATAGATAGATCAAACCATTAATGAATGAAACTGAGTTTGGGTAGCTCCAATGAAGTTGTATGTGTGGTGTCTTAGAATGTGAAGGTCAAAAGATTGGAGAGTTACCGGCATCTTTGTGTCTCTGTCTTTTCCTGAACTTTTTAATTGTACAGAACATAACTAAAGAAAAACTCTGTTAAAAACACACAGGGAAGTATGGATGACAGAATGTGATAATGTACTGTAAGCGCATATTCACTTTTTCCACACAATTGCCTTTTTAATACCTTTGAAAGTAGATTTAATAAATAGCTCATTGTGTCAGTCAGGCCTGTTTTCTGATACTAATTATGTCATCAAATTTGCACAGCCAGGAGTGGGGACAAGATAGCTTGCAGTAACAGACATAGCATTTAAGTACCCATTATTTGTTTGACTGGTGGGCTTGTCTGTTACACCATGTTATAAAATGTGTATTTGTGGCTGTATGCTGTCAAATCTTCTTGACTTCTTAAATCTTCTTGACTTATCTGTTAAAGTCTGGAATTAAAGGGTCAATCTACAATTGTTACAAAACATTATATTATTTTGATCTTTTGTCAATCATTACCACCATAGCTTTGTTTTATAATTAGAGAGTGATTACATTTCTTTAGCTGCCGGCAGAGGGGCCGGCAAATGTGTGGCAAGCTGGCATTTGCCCCAGTACTTTTCCAAGTAGTGTGGCTCCGCCCCACCACTTTCAACGCAGCGGAGTATCGGGGGCATTCAATGTATCTAATATTATAAATGTAAACAAAAAACGTTTCGAAACGAAAAAAAATAATCTGAATTTCTTGCAATTGAACAAGTTGATAACACACTTCTCCAAATTTCAGCCCGTTTACTCTGTTGAATATAACGCACTGCCTCAAACACTGACTGCAACAGGTGAATGCACCTGTCAGTCACAGTGATCTCCTAGCGACAGCCAACTCGGCCCCGGAGGCAGAGCGTCGACCGTGCCTCTCAACAAATCATTGCTTAGTAACGCAGGTAATCGTTAGAATCGAGTCATTTCAGATGGTTACTAGCTACTTTTTTTGCTCACGCTCACCTATCGCCTGCCTCTTAGTCGGGTGAATACGCGAAGTCTGATGACATTTTATTAGTAAATAAACAAGGTATGTCAAACACCCCATCACAATAGAATGATCATATCCATAACTGACAAAACTGTTATTGTTACATATAGTGGCCTTACATTACATTATTAATTAGCTAGCTAAGTATTATTATTTTAAGCTCACTGATAACTACATGTTTGCCACGGGAAAAAGACGAGTACAGATTAAACGATATGCTGCTGTTACCCAAGGCAAAGGCAATTAAGGGACATTAATTAAGTCAGTTTGTTAAATTGAGACTGGTGACGTGGCATTTGTAAAACCTTTCAAAACCTAGTTAGCTAACCGTGTAGATGACTATTCCAGTCGTCTACACGGAAAATATAAATAATTTTGTCCAACCATAACAGATGGATGACGACTAATGCATTTGGATAAGTTGCTAATGAATTCTAGCGCCAACAAAACTAGTGATAGAGTAGGAAATAGTAAGAAGAGTGCAATATGTAGTGACGTGATTAAATATCATCTGATGTATGGAATGGGAATATAATTTTATAAACACCCTTTTGAAGTCAGGTGTTGATCATTTTAATAATTGGATATACAACATTTTGTACATATCTACATAATTGTTACATGCCTTGTCCACCTGGATAAGTGTCTACTGAGTTACTCAAATGTATGTGAATGATTACAATTATCTTTCGTCAACTAAGCATATACGTAGGGCACAAGTTTACCTAACAAGTTGAGGAAAAATGGTCTAGTCCCCGAGAAATGCCCCAATGTCCCAAATTTTGCCCCACCACTTAAGGACTTGTGGTGCCACCTCTGGCTGCCGGCCTTAGATGTTACCGGAAAAAGTGCTGCTTTGTTTTTTGTTGTTTAAATCCCAGATTACCCTTTAAAACGTATGTCGCATCATTTCAGACAACATGCTGTTATTTCTATTATACATTCTTTCTCCGAAATATAAAACAATTAGGGCTGTTAAAGGTCATACATTTTTTTGCTTAATGCCAAATATTTTTGGCGCCATCCGGAGTCAGTGCTTGACTGGAAAGCGGTTTTGTTATTGTCTTTTGCAAAAGCGTACCAGTAACTGTATTGGTGCTTGACTTGTGCTGGAACAGTCAAGAGCGCTTCTTAAGTACTTTTTTTTCAATATTCTGTTGCAATGAAGTGTAGGCATACATTTTGTGAATTGTGTTTACTCACCACTTGTCTGTGAATTCTGCCTAATAGGTTAGTAGGCTACACATCTGTTAGTACATAGCATATGCTGTTCTAAGTTGTGGATAATTGGAGTATCTCTCCTTGCTTCCATGGTCCCTATCCCAGCAAATGAGAAGGCCAGTGCTGCCTCACCTCAGACCCTTTTCTCTAACTGGTACTGAGATGCTGGATGTGTGCAAATCCACATGCTAACTCCTTGCTTTGTAGTAAGGTAAGTTATCATTATTACATTTTTTTGCTAGCCTAAGCTAAGCATTTATGTAGCTGCAAGCTGTTTCCACCAAAACATATTGTAATACAGGAATTAACAAAAAACGTCCATGCTGTGCATAATTTACTGATCTATCCTGATTAATTTTTGTAGATAAACATCTCTAGCTACCTTGACTACCTTATGTCATTGCCTATTATTCAAGTACCCTACCTTTTGCATTTGGTTAACCTTGGAAAACATCTAGGGCTAATAAAGACACAAGTATTTATTTTGGCCAATCGTCACTCAGGAAAGCTACAGTTAGCAGGCCCCAATCTGAACCCCCTTACTGACCACATTTAAGCCTAAACATGAAAGCACAATACTCTGAGAAGGTGTGATTTGGTGTTACATTAAATGCCTGCACTCCCAGCAGCTCACCAGATAAGAGGGACTGATATGTGTTTTATACAGTAGCCAAACATAGCATTTATTGCACTTGGTGCTTTGATCAAGAGCACCATCTTAGGTTATGGTAGAACTACAGCATCAGAGACCAGCAACCTTCTATTTAGATTTACATGGGCTACAAATAGATCCTGCAAGTTATTTCGGTAATTTGAGGTGCAAAATTAAAGGGCCTTGATACACACTGGTCTAATGGACCAACTTGGAAAAAGACAACTCCTGCACTTATTTAAATTCAAGTCAAACACTTAGGGTGGGGTTTAAATTGGTCTTTTCTCCAAGCCTATAATCAGTGACCTTCTGAGCTACTGTAAAAACAGAACATGAAAGTACATAGGAACATAGGGTGGTCATGTCAATTGACCCGTCAAGGGCGTTCATGTCAATCTGACTCATGAACGGTGGTCATGCCAATCTGAGCCACAATGCTCAGCTTCTTCTCATGTCCTAAACAGGCCGAGGGAACCTCAGCATCAACAGAACCCCATAGGCTAGATGTGCTGGACTCTGAAACTGTAACATTTCAGCAATTAAAATGTGTTTTAATCGCTAATGCAAACGAAAGCAAGAAAACGTTAAGGTGCCAGCAATCACTAAAGCTGCTTATCCATGGAAAAACACTTACTCACCCTATTAGCTCCTTAGGAATGAAAGCCTTTTTGCTAAACTTCTCCTTTAATGAACATTTAATACATTAAGTTGTGGAAAAGTCATACAGCTTAGACCTCTACCTCTAGCTTGTGTGGTTAGCTGGCAGAGTTGCTTTTCTGATTAGTAGTTTTCAAAGGAAACGTGCTTGTGTGTGTGTGTGTGTGTGTGTGTGTGTGTGTGTGTGTGTGTGTGTGTGCATACTTGTGTGTATGTATGAGAGCGCATGCATGTACGCAGATTCACACACTTGAATGCCTACACGTGAGCATGTGTATCTGAGTGAGTATTTGTGTATGAGCACTAATCATTTAGCTAAAATAGCTGTCAACACTCGTTCAACTCTCAACGGACACCAGGGTTCACAGCAGACATGATGTTAGCCTGCTAAATGTTGTCATTCAAAACCAAGGTGAGTATACAACTGTAGCTGACAGTTAGGCTGTTCAGGTACATTTGATTGGGTAATACCTTGTCTAATACTTGGTCTAATCCATGATGTATTTGGGCATTTGGTTTCATAATAAACCGTGGTAATGCTGCTAAGAAAGTTTATTATGCGTATATTTATAGTTATATATAGATATATATACTTATGAAGTATACATTCAGTCTATTTATGTCTTTTCATTATAAACAATATGACAGACTGATTTGAGATCTTATGTAATTCGATGGTCTGTGGATAAAAGAAGGGGAGGAGGATTTTGTTGTGACAATTCTGTTCGATACTGTTTTTTCAGACTGACTTTGTGAAAGGAACTGCTTCATTGTTAAACTGAGGTTACATTTTCAGCAAAACTGCAATGTTTGCAATGTTTCACATCCTTCCCATGCTTATTTGTGAGCACCGTCATCAAGTCTCAGTAGTTTTTTCAAGTACACTCTCCATGCTATGGAGATAGTGATGGGGAAAATTACAATTGCATGTTAAGACAATATATTTGATTATTTTGAGTATACTGCAACATTATTTTCTGCTACTTTGCTGTACTGGTACCAAAACTACATTTTGCTTCACTGATTGTTCTAAACTTTATTTTTAAATAAGTTGCCGTTACAGCAGCAGATATGGCGAGCAATGTTTGATGAACATGAAAATGCCAAACCAATCACACCATCAAATTGCAATACATATAGAGAGAGAGTGATAAGAATTGTATTATAGAGTAAGTATAAGGATAATGTGAAATTGTGAGGTCCCTGGTGATTCACAGCCTTATAAAGAAATACATCATGCAGCCACAACATTATGACCACTGACAGGTGAAGTGAATAACACTGCTAATTTCATTATCATGGGCAAGCGTAAGGATCTGAGCGACTTTGACAAGGGCCAAATTATGAGGGCTAGATGACGGGGTCAGAGTAACTCCAAAACTGCAGTCCTTGTGGGGTGTTCCTGTGGGGTGTTCCTGGTCTATCAAAAGTGGTCTAAGGAAGGAAAAGCGGTGAACCGGCGACAGGGTCATGAGCAGGAAAATGGTACAGAGAGAAAGGTGTCAGAACACACAGTGCATCGCAGTTTGTTGCATTATAGGGCTGCGTAGCTGCAGACCAGTTAGGGTGCCCATGCTGACCCCTGTCCACTGCTGAAAACGCCTACAATGGGCACGGGAGAAATGGAAGAAGGTGGCCTGGTCTGATGAATCATGTTTTGTTTTTCAACGAGTGGTTGTCCGAGTGCATGTGCATCACTTATCTGGAGAATACATGGCACCAGGATGCACTATGGGAAGACTGCCAACTGAGGCAGTATGATACTTCGGGCAATGTTCTGCTGGGAAACCTTGGGTCCTGCCATTCATGTGGATGTTACTTTGACGCGTACCACCTACCTGAGCATTGTTGCAGACCATGTGCACCCTTTCATGGCAACTGTATTTCCTGATGGCATTGGCCTCTTTCAGCAGGATAATGCACACTGCCACAAAGCAAAAATGGTTCAGGAATGATTTGAGGAACACAACAACGAGTTCAAGGTGTTGACTTGGCTTCCAAATTCCCCAATTTGGAATCCGGGCTGTTTTGAGGGCAGAAGGGAGACCTACACGATATTAGGCAGGTGGTCTTAATGTTATGGCTGATCAGTGTATTCTGAGGTGCCAAAGGCAAAATCAATTATTAAATTACAGCAATCAAGGAAAATAAAGACAACTATATGCTGAATTAATATTATTCTAAATTTTGAACGACTGAATAATTTTTTAATTCCTCATTCTACAGCATCTTGAGTTACCTAAGAGAAAGATAGTTGAATGGACTCTTCTATTTGAGTATTATCTTCCCTTTACTGTTGCTTTCCTAAAAAGGAAACCCTTGTTTTTTGTCTCAGTAATAGGTTAATAACTCTAGTATTTTTCCCTGATCATCTGCAGCTCAGTGGAGCAGAGGAATGCTGGCCTGCTGTGCTCGGCCGATCACTGTGTGCTAGTTTTGAAGCGTGCTAACGATGGAGAAAGGACAAAGGCATAGAAGGACGGTGTTTAGGGTGATCAAAGAGGGCTACGATTAGAAGATGATTACTGCTGAACACCTAAAGGACAGCAGAGGAGCAGAGAAACACTACAGTACAGAAAAAGGGGATCACAATTAGAAAACACAAAGAGAGGGCAGGCAGATAAAGCAACAGACGAGGATTCCAGTAAATACTTTCTGGATGTTGGTGTGCCAAGGGAAGCTAAGAAATAAAACATTATGCCCTTTTAGGAATGTGTGTTTTTTGTGCATGTTTTACATTTCTGGAGTTCAACTATAATATAATACCTTGACAGTTTCCTGAAGACCTGAATACAGAATGGTTCCCTGTACAGTGCAATGCTTTTGATCAGGGTGCAAAGCATTCTATCAAAACCAGTGTGTTGTAAAAGGAGAGTGCCGTTTGGGACAAAACTTTGAGAACAGTTTGTCTTTCAACAGTAGCTAATACACCATAGCAGCTCACTAAGAGGAGAGGCGATTCATTGTTACTGAGCAATCGAGAGGATCTGGAAAACACAGACAGTCCTGCCCTACATTAAGGACTGCCAACTCCCACTTTAAAATAGCCCTGAGTTGTTGTTACACTACATGTCTCATTTAGACCTAACCCATGGGCTTTGGTACAATGACAACTAACCATAGCCCGATGTGCTGGGATGTGTGTTCCAAAAGGTACCCTATTACCTAGAACAGATCCCTGTACATAGGACATGGTGCTAACAACGTAAAACAGCAGAGTCCACCCATAAAATCATATGTTGTACAGTTCTTAGTACAGGATCTTCACCGTTTTAGATGTATTGGAGAAATGCGTATCCGAAGGTCCTGTCTTGTGAACACCAACACTACAACTCAGTCAGAATGTTCTGCACACCACGCTCAGCGTCCCTTCATTCTCAATTCACAGAGGGAGGGGTTTTCTGTCTCTGGTCTTGGGTTCAAATTAGCAGTCCAGCTGTCCAGAGCCATGCGATCATCACTCACTGTCCCAAATACACACAGAATCTGTTGTCTCTAGTGTGTGTGCGCGTGTGTGTTAATCTCTGTGTGGTCTATCGATAGGCATGTGGATAAAACGGTAGGAATGGACATTATTCACCTGAAGAGAGGAAGGAAGACCAAGCAACACTACTTCTGTTTTGTTGTGTACTGTTCTGTGTGATTTAAGGTCAACTCTGGTCTGTATAGAAGACACGGCTACTAATTCCTACCACAGTATATTAGATTGCAGCAAAGGCAATAATCCTGTGTGAAATGATACTAATGGTGAAGACATTCCCTCAATATGCCCTCACACACATTCACTCAAACACTATTTCATACACACAACTCAGTCGTGCGGGAAATAAATAATGCTGCCTGGTCCGATATTGTGTGGTGGATGATCTGACGGTCAGGCTAAGAACTGACTGGCTCCTAGCTTGCTACCATTCTAGTGGACGATTGCTCTGGTACAATGACCACAGTGTGTAGTCCAGTTCAGACCAGCTCAGCACTGAGCTGGGCTACCAGCCTGGAACACAGTTCGCTCTTTGAATGGCTCTCCCTCCTCTCCTCACCCTTTCCACCCAACTATACCAGACCCACACACATCCGACCGTTGCATCAACCATTATGACCTCTTCTATTACCACACCCCATCCGATTCACCTCCCTACGTTTATATTGGAAACACAATGCGGGGGCCTGAAAATGGAGGGTGAATCGTCATCCCTTTTCATCAAAATGTCTGAACCAAGCTAAAAAGTGAGAGACGTCAGTCATCTGAGAGTGAACAAGGTCACAGGACCAGAAAACCATGCCATATCATTGGCTAAACTAAGGTTGCCTATGAACACTAGTTTTGTTAGCTTTTTCCCCAAATATAGTTGTTTCTTAAAAGAAAGGATGGCAAATGCTACAAAACAACCACTTGTGTCATTATTAAAAGGTCTATCGCCTCTCATTCACACTCCTCTCTTTTCTCTCCTCTCCATCCTCTCTGCCTTGGAGTGGCTAATCCATACTTTTGTACTTCACGTAGAAGCAAAATGAGAATATTCAAGGGAAGGATGAAGGCTAAATGTTATACAGCTTGTATAGCCAGAGAAAAAGAGGCATAAAGAACAGAGGATCACAAAATGTACACTGTAATTTGATTTGTGTCCTGGTCATTCAAATAATGATTAGAAATCAACAGATGTTGTTACACAAAGGGCATTCTTTCATCTTTTGTCTGATGAAACACTTGAGACTTTTCTTGTTAAAGCAGGACTGGTCCCTCCCCACCTTCCCCTGCCAACTGTTTTCCCTTTGTCACCAGAAACAACTGTGGTATGAGAGGGGGATCATGAGGGACTAGTCTCCCGAGTCTGAGCGCGGTTTATAGTCCTACATTTAAGAAGTCCCACTGGCAATACCCCCAGACAGAAAAAGCCCACGGAGGGCTCCTAAAGTGAGACGTCAGAAACACAGGCTAGAAAACTGGAAAGATTAACTGCAGGGTGTAGCAGGTTGAAGAATTGCCATGGTTACCATACAACCAGCTGTTCTGTTCCAACTAGCCTCTTGGACAATGTTAACTATTCCCATGAATTCTTCTTAGGCCACGCTTAAAATAACACACTACTGACAACACTTTATATATTTATAAACACTTATAAACAGATTTAAGTACACAAGGCATGCTCTACACAGATCTAGTTTAAAGAAAGTTAATGAAGAATTGTCTGTTAGCCTATTATTGATGATGGGGGAAAGGGAGGAGAGAGTGGGGAATGTGAGAGAGACTCACCATCAGAGCTAACAGTGTCTAGGTTTCCGGGGTATCCCCCATGTCCTCCCTGTCCTGTATCTCTGTAATCCACCCAGTTAATTCCTTCCAGACTGTCATAGTTAGACGTTGGGCTGTCCTCCACTGGTACCACTGTGAAATGGGGCATGTTTTTATGTGCTGGCTAGCCCGTGTTGCTAATAATCCCCAGTGTCTCCAGATAAGCTTTCAGCAGCTAGCGGTTAGCACTGTCCTCCCAGCCTTGATCAACTTCTAGGCAGTCTGACAGTCCAACTAATCTTAGCAGCATTCCACAACCCTGTGCTCACTTCCTCCGAGAACATTACCATATCATAGCCCCTCCTCCACCAGACCCGACCCTGACTAGGCTGGCCTCTTGGGCTGCTTGTGTGAATGGAAGAGGATTCGACTGTCAGCTCGACTGGTTTACTCAGTCTGGTGGGGAAAAGGACAGGGCTCTGAGTCACGGTCTCTGTCCCACTGTTGTCAGCACTACTGACTCACATACAGTGTACCCAGTGGTCCAACAGCAGGCAGAGAGGAGGAAAACTCTTCACACTGAACTCTGTCACACACACACCCACACACTAACCCAGCCAGACAAACAGTCCTCTGTGTATATTAGTCTTTCCCAAAATGCACGCAGCACATGGAAACGTGGCAGTTCGGAAAAGAATCCAATAACCCACGAGTGTGTATGTGCCTCTATCTGTGTGTCTGTGTGTGTGTGGGGGGAGGCATGTAATACAGCCCCTGTTTTGGCGTAAGCAGAGGAAAATAGGACACAGTGAACTAACCAACTACCCCCTCTTATTCCTACAAACAACATCATGCTGACGTCATCTCAGCCTACGAGGAATACTCAGCAACTTTGTCTGTGTTCTCACTGTTTTCTCCGTATTCTTACTGTTTTGCTTTCTGGCATAATAGCTGTGATACAAGAAAATGTATGTATAATTAAATAAACATGAGCATAATCTTTGCAACAGATCTTCATAGCGTCTTTACCACAATGACCCAACCCAAAACTTCAGTAAGAGACAGCAGATGGAAGAAAAAGGGCATGCCTTCACTTGTCTTCCTGCTCCCCTGCTGAGGGTCCCTTTTTATTTTCCAACCAGAAAACCTCAACCTACTGTATGGTGCTGTAACATTAAAGCCCTCATGGGATACCTTTTATTTATTAAAGATAGGTAGCTAACACAATTTATCTAAGATGTTGAGGAGTCCATTGCATTTGGACTAGCCAAAAGTACATTCAAAATATTGAAACTTTTTAAATATTTGTCTACCTTAGCAATGTCATAGAATTTTGAATCTCCTAAAGAGATATTTAGAGAAAACAGGAGCCACCCACAGTCATTAGCCTCTGTGTTTCTTTTGACCATGCTATGTCTTTGTAATCTGGTTATCCATGGCAGACCAACTTCACGGGGGGGTTGTATTTACAAAGGCACATTTGAGGTTCTATTTGAAGTAATTTTAGGTAATCAACTCACCTCTTTCAGACCCTGTAGAAAACTGTGCCACAGTTGAATGTCACTTACTAATACCAAGGTCAGTACCAAGGCCCTGGGTTCAACTACCGCTGGGGCTGTATGAAGTAAATGTAATCACTCGGAAAGCAGATTGCCTAGTGGTTGTAGCATCTGAAGAGTAGACAGAAGTTTAGTAGATTACATCCTAAACTGGCAAGGTGAAACCTATTCTGTTTTTCAGCAAGACAACCCTAACTGTTCACCGAGACCCCAAAGTGTCCCCCGATAAAGCTTTCCAGTTTGGGTTCAAGGGAGACGTCACATTTCATTTGTGCAAATGACATCAAAAGTTAGATGATTATTTAACCACTGTAAGTCAGTTTGCAGACATTTATACTTTCATTACATTATGTAGTGAAGGTCATGGGTTTGTGTATTTCCTTCTATCTCCTTCTATCTTACTGCAGAATAACCTAAGCTGACCGACTGTTTTCAGCTGAATGTTGACTGTTGAATGACATAGTTTGGGTGGCAACGTGACTTTCTTTCGTAATCCAGACTGTGCTGGCACTGACGCATCTCATACTTTGGCCTGCCTAGTAACAGTAACAATAACAAGTAGCATTGTTCAATTTACAGTTCATTGTCTTTAAATTTAATTCACGGAAAGGTCATCCTATGTTCACACAAAATACACAAATCACAGTAACATGATGCTGTGTGAGAAAGTTTTTTGTTATAGTTTCTGAAGGGCTCTTTAAGTTTGAAACTCTCTGCAACAAATATGTTTTTACTTCGCTACATCCAGCATGACTATATTGTTTTGTCCAAAGTACATCTCTAGTACATTTACCTTTTAATAATATAGCTTACAGTCTTATCCAGAGTGCAATTTTGTTTCCGTACCTATAGTATAGCACTTTATATAATATTTTATAGTTTTTTACAATTATCATTTTCTTTTGTTGAGATGAATTAACTAGGTGGGTTTGATCGGAAGGTAAGGATGATTGAGTGGCCATGATCATACCAGATTACCTGGGTTAACACTCTTACTCTTAAGATATTCTGCTCTTAAGTCCCATGGGATCTTTAGTGACCACCGAGAGTGACCTCCTATTTAATGCCCTTTCCAAATGTCCTTTCCGAAAGATGGCTCCCTACGCAGAGCAATGTCTCCTTCACTGCTTTGGAACATTGGGATTTAGATCAGAAGGAAGACTGTCCCACTCTGGTCCAGCAAACCAATGAGATGTACTACATTAGATATATATTAGAAAAAAGGTTATCCTTTTTAGGTTATTATTCGGCATTCCTTCATGAACTTTGGTATTTGGTGTATCATAGCTCTGTTACCTGTGTCTCTGTCACATGTACCTCTGTTACAAAAACACAAAACATTTATACCTTTATTTATTTATCTTAATAGATGGTTTAATATGCAAACATATGTACAATCCCATTTACTTGTAATTATGTTGTAATGGTAATGCATGAAAATAAAGTTCAATCTAACAATCAGTTGCCTTTGTTTCAGTTTCCAATAAACTTTTCTGGTGGAAAGGCAACAACAACAAAAGATTGAAGAATGATTTCATTAAAAAAAAGTACCACAGAATGAAAAGGGGCCATCTTTTGTAGCCCTCAAACATCTGTTAAGTGACATCTCAACAACTCCCCAGCTAAATCAAACATGCTCTTACCAAGTGAGCTATATAGGACTCCCCAGTTTACCCTGACAGACTTCTCTGGCATTGTGTAATATGATTTTGTCCTGAAAATTCACCTGTTTTGTGTTTACTGTGTGTATACTGCACTGCCTAGCTCTTCAACCTCAGTCCTAGCCCCAGCACCTACACTGACTAGTACTGCCTAGCTCTTCAACCTCAGTCCTAGCCCCAGCACCTACACTGCCTAGCACTGCCTAGCTCTTCAACCTCAGTCCTAGCCCCAGCGCCTACACTGCCTAGCACTGATTAGCTCTTCGACCTCAGTCCTAACTTTCTCACTCACAGTGACACAGTCTTGAGCAAAGAGAGTAGGTAGAGTGGGATATGCAGCTTCCTGGTTGTATATAGACATTCACAGCAGGAAATGACTTGACCAGAGGAGCTGATGGCTCTCCACTACATCTCCTTTGTAAAGCTAATGTTCCATTTCCTCAGTGTAGGCCAGACCTATGAATCAAGGAGAGGTGAAACCACAGGTCCCAGAATGGAGGGGTGTAACTTAGAACTCTGGGGGGTGTAGAGTCTCTTACGCTAGAATGCAGCAATATTGCTATAGTAGAGGACCTTGCAAGACCCTGCTTGACTCTGCCCACAAAGTAAAAAAAAAAAAAAAAAAAACACAAAAACAGCCCTCTTTTAGTGATTTCTGCTTATATGTTTTATTAAACTTAATGTAGGCTGGGGCAGGTTGCCCCTGGAACCGAACTGACTATAGCCCACTCCCCACATTTACACACAACCCTCAACTGGACAAATATAAAATCCCTCCCCACATACAGTGGGGAGAACAAGTGTTTGATACACTGCCGATTTTGCAGGTTTTCCTATTTACAAAGCATGTAGAGGTCTGTAATTTTTATCATAGGTACACCTCAACTGTGAAAGATGAAATCTAAAATCCAGAAAATCACATTGTATGATATTTAAATAATTAATTAGCATTTTATTGCATGACCTAAATATTTGATCACCTACCAACCAGTAAGAATTCTGGCTCTCGCAGACCTGTTAGTTTTTCATCAAGAAGCCCTCCTGTTCTCCACTCATTACCTGTATTAACTGGACCTGTTTGAACTAGTTACCTGTACAAAAGACATCTGTCCACACACTCAAACAGACTCCAACCTCTCCGCAATGGCCAAGACCAGAGAGCTGTGTAAGGAAATCAGGGATAAAATTGTAGACCTGCACAAGGCTGGGATGGGCTACAGGACAATAGGCAAGCAGCTTGGTGAGAAGGCAACAACTGTTGGTGCAATTATTAGAAAATGGAAGAAGTTCAAGATGACGGTCAGTCTCCCTCGGTCTGGGGCTCCATGCAAGATCTCACCTTGTGGGGCATCAATGATCATGAGGAAGGTGAGGGATCAGCCCAGAACTACACGTCAGGACCTGGTCAATGACCTGAAGAGAGCTGGGACCACAGTCTCAAAGAAAACCATTAGTAACACACTACGCTGTCATGGATTAAAATCCTGCAGTGCACGCAATGTCCCCCTGCTCAAGCCAGCGCATGTCCAGGCCCGTCTGAAGTTTGCCAATGACCATCTGGATGATCCAGAGGAGGAATGGGAGAAAGTAATGTGGTCTCATAAGAGAAAAAAATAGCTTTTTGGTCTAAACTCCACTCGCCGTGTTTGGAGGAAGAAGAAGGATGAGTACAACCCCAAGAACACCATCCCAACCGTGAACCATGGAGGTGGAAACATCAATCTTTGGGGATGCTTTTCTGCAAAGGGGACAGGACGACTGCATCCTATTGAGGGGAGGATGGATGGGGCCATGTATTGTGAGATCTTGGCCAACAACCTTCTTCCCTCAGTAAGAGCATTGAAGATGGGTCGTGGCTGGGTCTTCCAGCATGACAACGACCCGAAACACACAGCCAGGGCAACTAAGGAGTGGCTCCGTAAGAAGCATCTCAAGGTCCTGGAGTGGCCTAGCCAGTCTCCAGACATGAACCCAATAGAAAATCTTTGGAGGGAGCTGAAAGTCCGTATTGCCCAGCGACAGCCCCGAAACCTGAAGGATCTGGAGAAGGTCTGTATGGAGGAGTGGGCCAAAATCCCTGCTGCACTGTGTGCAAATTCTGCTCAAGAGCTACAGGAAACGTATGATCTCTGTAACTGCAAACAAAGGTTTCTGTACCAAATATTAAGTTCTGCTTTTCTGATGTATCAAATACTTATGTCATGCAATAAAATGCTAATTAATTACTTAAAAATCATACAATGTGATTTTTTGGATTTTTGTTTTAGATTCCGTCACTCACAGTTGAAGAGTAGCCTATGATAAAAATTACAGACTTCTAAATGCTTTGTAAGTGGGAAAATCGGCAGAATCGGCAGTGTATCAAATACTTGTTTTCCCCACTGTAAACACAACCCTCAAAATGGCACTGAATTTGTTAATGCTTGGTCTAGTTTCAAGTTTCAAAGTTTATTTTTTAAAATGCACCGAATAACACAGCGTCATCCTGCACAATGAAATTCTTGTGACATGGTACCTGACTTCTACATGTTAAGAGTTAAGCAAAAATATAGCAAAAAATAAAGCGATAATAAACATAACTACGTTTTTTCTATGCTCAGTGCACTGTTATCTTTTATGAATTGTTGCACCAATGGGCCAGAACAAATTCCTTGTTTCTTGTGAAACTTACTTGACAATAAACTCTTTCTGATTCTGATTCTATTTTCAGTTCAGTGAATGAATGGTTACAGTGCAAATAGAAGAGAAGCTTCTGGCACCCTCTTTTGGATCAATAAGAAAGTACAGTAAAAAATCATTAACGAATTACGCTTAACACATTTGTACTAAGTCCTTAACAAAGCAGTATTTGAAGTTGGTCCGTTTTATCACTTGAATGTGAAAAACCAACTAGAAGCAATGTGTCTCAAAAGCAAGAATGAGGAGACTACATGTTGATGCAAACTAATAGATGGACAGACAAGAAAGTTTAAATAGGGAATAACTCAGGCACTCTGAAAAGGCACCCATACAAATTTGTAGAGAAAAACGTTTGAAACATTAACTTAAAACATTAATTGCAGATGTTTTCTGGTCTTTTATGCTTATTTTCATACAAGTAGAAAAAATCTTACGTATGGTCAAAGTAAATCTAAAAGTCAATAGTAGTTACTCCATGTCACAACTATGAGTTCATATTATGTAACTATTTTTAACCTGTAGATAAATAATAATGTTGGTTCTAGTTCCACTTCTCACCGTTCTTCACAACAACTGCAATTGGCCAGATGCGCAATGTTAAAGTAACCACAAGATGGAAGCATTTGCATACACTTCATCATGGCCAAATCCACTTATGTGTTAGGGAAGGGTTTACTGGATAACATTGGTTCTCTATTTTACTTCTTTATAGCTGACAAATTGAACCTACAATGCTGTGATAAAGTATTTGCCCCTTTTTCTTTATGTTGCCTATTTTTTTTATATTCATTGTTATCAGATTTTCAACCAAATCTAAATGTTACATTTGGAACCTCATTAAACAAGTAACAGAAAATAACATTTGTAAACTTTAAACTCAGCTCATGGATGGACGGCCAAACATTTCCCTTTTACAATTATCTGATCAATAGCATAAATCATAGATTGTTCAATTATGACAAGTTGTCTAGGTCCTGAATTATGCCCTTTGATATGGGGTGAATACTGTGGAATGCCAGAAACAATGGGACATCCAAAACGCTGCACTTCGGACTGATCTGTCCATAGAACATCCTTCCAGGAGTCTTTGTCCAGGTGTTTCGGCAAACCTCCACTTGTGCCTGTGAAAGTGTACTTTTTCGAATCATCCTTTCATCCTAACAATAACCCAGGCAATATCCATCTCAATGTGTTCCCCTGTCCTTGTGTTCTTACTGGGAACCCACTGCAGAAGCTCATAAAAATACCTGCAAGGAACAACCCTATACAACCCTTTAGCCTCCAGCTGTTACTCTACCATATGTTTGTCTGGATCAAAGCGTCCACTAAATGATTAGATTGAAAATGTACACTCATTCTCTCGCTCTCTCTTACACACAAACTCACAGGCATGCATGTTTTCACGCTTACACACACAAACACCCAGAGCAATGATGGGAACAAGACACTTAATTAAAAGCCTGCTGTTAGGCAGACCGTGATTACCATCTGTGATTTTCAACCTTCAATTTCTTTTAACCTTTTCAAACGTACAGAGCCCATTTCATTTTTATCACAATTGATGAGATGGCATAGAAATCAATTAAGTCACTTTGTTGTCCTGTCTTGGTTTGTTTTTTTCTCTCGTTTTGTTCACACTGTTTGTTCTGCATCACTCTCAATATTGCGGTATCCATTCAAAACCTACCCGAGGGTAAACCTGTCAGGTTAGATTGCAGGCGATCAGTGTTTGTAATCGGGTTTGAACTCCTATCCTGCAGAAATGTGACTGGTCATTGGGGCTGTGGCTGTAGAGAGCGGTCAGACAGATGAGAGGCCTCAGTGCAGAGCCATAAGGAAAGGTCATTCCTTACAGCGGGAAAAGGCTAATTGACAAGCTGCAATTGAATGGCTTTTATTTATCTTAGCAGGCAGGTAGTCGAAGTCAGAGGGGTGGGTTCTCATTGGCACAGAAAGCTCCGGAATATAAACAACAAACACTGATATACATGTGTTTCATGCTTATCTTACTTGTAGAGCATCCCATTTAGATTACATGTAGAGAGAGGGTCTCAATGAAGGTCAGTGGGTGGTATTTGCTGTAATGTAGCGGGACCCGCCTTTGTAAGGAACCTTGTATTTTTCTGAGCCACTGTACACAGATGATGCATGTGTTGATCTTCAATATATACTTCAACATAATGCAAATAACTGTTGCACTTCGGACATTTAGATTTGCCTTCCTCCCAGATTATTTCCAGAATGCAAACACATTCTGAGTGTACTAATAAGTCCCATAAACCAATGGGTAGGGTTAAAGCCAGCCTAAATCCTTTTAGTCACATGAACTGTATCTAGGATGGGTGTTTCTAGAAACTGAGTCAGACTGAATGTACATAGCAATCACTGGAGCAGTGGAATTTAATTCAAAGTGATTAATCAGTCCCTGCACATATACTATACCATCACACAGAGTTCCTCACCCGCTGTGAGGCATTTCACATAGAGGCCTGACATCTGTATGGTTTAGGTGCCCTCCAAGCTGACAGTCCTTCACTCGTGGCTGTAGCATAGCTGACCATGGCACCAGTTTACTGTTCAGCCTTCTAAGAGTTAGGGAGTGTCTCCACATTGTTAACACTTCCTGGATTATCTGATTTCTTATAACAGTCAGATTACACCTTACATGTTGATTTTTTTATATATATTAACTTTTTGAAAGTTTTCCAGGAAGTTTCTAGGTAAAAAATAAAGAGAGAAAGCTTTAAACAACAACTGCAGACTAACTGCTAATTTGGTCCTGTTTCAAAATCAATAGTGGTTGGCTTCTAAGGTTTTTAGAGTGTCACTGATTTGGCTTATTGATTGGTTAGTTGAAATTGTCAGTTGACTGATGGGAAATTATTAGTGCATGTGATTGATGATATTATTTGATTGATTTTCTTTTTCTCCAGCTTTTGAGAAATCTATTAATTAGGCTTTACACCGGTCTATCAATCAAACCATCTTTTCTCTGTGCTGCCAACTAGCATTCCAGCAATCAATAAGCTCTGGTTCAGATCATTTACACAGCTGATCCCATGTCACTACAAATTACTTTCGTGAATATCTGATTGCAGATTAATTTGTGTGTCTCATAAGCGCTTAAACTGGATGAAAAGTCCTAACAATAATTATTGATTGATCACATAACAGCGGTGGCAAAAAACGTTTCTCATTCTATGGGTTCCTTCTCTTTTCATCTGTGGGTCACACTGAAAGGCTGACAGGCACAAAGAATATGAGTGGAGGATTTCTAACATGTACGTATAGAAATGCGTAATGCTTGTGACTGGGCGTTAAAAAAGGCAACATAAGAAGCCCCTAAGGAGTCTAATTTTACCTGACCACCAGGGTCTTCTCTTGGTATGATAGTTAGTCTTAGTCAGCCAGTCTATTACTGATGCAGATGGTGAAATGCCCTAGATAAAAGATGTCCTGTGAGAATAAGAGAGCTCCATGCTGTGATAAAGACAGCTTTCTTAGTTTGGTTGTCATTGTAAAAAGAAATACAGGAATACAGGAAATATGACTTGGGTACAGCTAGGTCTCGTCTGGCACAGTGTGTACTTCTGTCGATCAGGTATCTAAATTATAAAATGTGGTGACACTATATGATGACATTACAGTTTTAAAGTGTATTTTCTTTCATGTATATTTAGCCTTTCTATACTTTTTTGGATGGAAACATGGACAAAGATGGAGAGATATTTTCTGAAAGGGCGTTGGCTGGTTTTAAACCAGCAGCAGTATGCACACTCCAGGCAGTGGTGGAGGCAGTGGTGCAGGCAGTGGAGGCAGTGGTGCAGGCAGTGGAGGTAGTGGTGGAGGCAGTGGAGGCAGTGGTGGAGGCAATGATGGAGGCTACTGGACCATCCGAGGCCATAGAACATGTGCTATGGTGTGAAATAAATCACACACGTGAATAAAATTTAAAACCTTTTATTTATAAATCAAATACAAAATGTTCTGTAAACAAATTACCACATTGAATTTCATTGGTCACACAACCCATGGTGAAATGAGTTTGTGAAAACGTTCTATAAACAAGATGTACAAAACAAGATGTACAAATCCAAACCAGACACCTACTGTGGGTTCTTTTACAGTCTTACAGTACTATAGCCCCTACTATAACCCATTCATATTACAAGAGTGAAAATCAACTTGAATGCCGTAGGCCTTTGGTAGTGTTTATTACAAAACATAAGTCAACCTGGGTGTAACAGAAACCCCTGACTTGTATCATTTTAAAACATACTGAAAACATTCTAGAGTACAGTGACCTGCGTATCTTGGCTCACACAATCCGGGTTCACTTGGGCTTGGCTGACCCTGAATGTCCAGGCAGAGATGGACCTGTTTCTGCTCTTTTCAGGGTTAAGCGGTGGGGTGGTCCACCGATGGCATGACAAGTCCGGGAGATGGGAGTGTTGCGGACAGTGCGCACAGGGGTCCGTGGCTGGCTGTGACCCGAGAGGAGCCCGGGCCTTTCTGGACTGCTGTAAGAGACATGACATGTCTCATCAGCATCATCTGATCTGAGGTCAGAATCGAGCTGGTCCAAGAAGAACTGAAGCCCCAGGGCAGAGGAAGGAAAGAGGGAAAAACTTTCATTCAACAAAAAAAAAGCTAGCTTAATACATTGATGTCAATACAAATTCACATTGTGTATGTACAGTTCTTGGTTAGTGCTTATGTTTCCATTATTCATCTTTATACAACATTGGGAAAGTCTTTTTTATTTTATCAGGGCTAAATCGGAATTGCTATTTCCATTAGTGAAAACATTATTTTTTGTAACATATTTTGTAGTTATCCCATTTAGATTTGTTGATGGAACATAGTGCATGTGTCACCAGGGTTGTGGGTTTGATTTCCATTGTGGGCCAGTACCAAAAGTTTTATGCACTCACTAAAGTTGATCTCGAAAAAAATGCAAATTTGAAATAACTTAAAAGATCCTGAGGTCACCTGTTCTAATGTACCTTCACAGAATACATCCATATTCCAACAGAGGAAAACACCGCTAGTAACATATACCCCCCCCCCCCCCTATAGGTTTCACCTGGTTCTTTCCTTTACCATCACTTCAATTATTTTATCGTCAACAACAAAAACGCCCCAAAACAGCCCATTTAGGTTTCATAAGAGAAGTCTGGAAAGCACTGGAGAGCTTTAAAGGGACATTCATTGACTTTAATGGGATGAACTGATCAGCCATATCTAATAGAAATCGTTGCCTATGGCAAAAGCTGGTGTGCAATTTAATTACAAATGGAACACAATGCTTTTACTGCTTCTTAGAAAACTGTAATTAAATCTATTTAGTTGAGAGAAGAAACAGATAAATAAAGTCAAAATCAAAACATTTCCTGAAAAAAGTTGTATTTACTTTCTAGCCTATAGGTAAATATTTTGTTGTTGAAATAGGACAGGTTAAAAATACAGCAAGAGACCACTCAAATTATTTCAAATAAAATGTAATGGCATTTATTTTCTAAAGTTTAGCTTATCTTATAAAAACAGTCTATAGTAACTAACCTAAATCAATAAACTTCATTTACCACGGACTAACTTGAGCACGTGTAGATCAGCCTTGGACGGGTGCAGCAGGCTTTTCGCGATGCGAGTCCGTGCGCGCATGTCCGGTTGGTGCGCACCTCACCCCATCCGCGGCGGTGCACGCTCCAAAGTGAAGACAGTAGGGAAAAAAATGTAAACTACAATATATCACGTGAAGAGAGAGGTCCTCGATTTAAAAGCTCTGAACTTATATCTTCTCACTCTCCTACGAAGGCGAGTCTTAAAGTTCCATTAGAATGGGCAGTCTTTCCTCAGACCCTGCAGAACGATAGCAACCACAGGTCATGGAGTGGTGTCCGCAGCTTCTCAAGTATGGACCAATCGACGCTCCTCATCTACTTATATTGGCTTTAGCGTGCTTTATTGACGATAGTCTACTTTAGGCTTAATCAGTGACTATTGAAAATGTTACTTGTTGTGTATTGCTTATTGTTAATTTGTATTGCCAATATCTTTTGAGAAAATGCGCAATGGGGGTTATGGAATTGTATATTCTATTACGTCCACCCATTTTATTTAAAAATGTTGAAGTATTTTATCAATGGCTAGTTGCATGGCTAGTTTATATAGGCAGTATAGTATCAGCTATATGACTTAATAGCATATAAGATAATGCAAGCTGTAAAACATACGATGTTACTGGAACATTAAATACTTTTTTAAATCCTAGAAATGTACGCAGTCCCCTTCTGCACACAATTTAAAGAAACTTTTCATAACTATTTTCACCATGCAAACTTCTAAGTGTCCTTTTTACTTCTTTAGCCGATGAATGCGGTGGATTCCACTGGAGATCGCCGAGAGAATAGTCGCTTATGTGGAGTTTGCTTTTCCACGCTAGCGGGACTCAAGTCGTCTTCACCGACCACCGCAGCGCGAGCATCATCTCCGCAACCCACGTTTCCTCTGGGCGGTGAGAGCACGAGGCCGCCGGCGAGCTTCAAACTGTCAGCGGTGAGAAGATGAACATCCAAGTGCTGCCAGACCATTTGTCATCCGTTGCCCCGCTAAAACCCTGCAATGTCGAGAAGAAGGATGTTGAACTGATTTTGGTGAAGGATCAGAATGGGGTCCAATATACCAGTTCGGCCATCATTTCCACCCCCGGCCCGCACGTCCCCAACTGTAACGGCGAGGATTTGGAGGAGAGGGAAACATGGGGCAAAAAAATTGACTTTCTCCTCTCGGTCATTGGCTTTGCAGTGGACTTGGCCAACGTCTGGAGATTCCCTTACCTCTGCTACAAAAATGGAGGAGGTGAGTAAACTGTTTAGCTTTTAGCTAACTGTTAAAACTTTCCTGTGATAGAACTTTCTCAGTGAGAAATATCCATTTGGTTGGTGTGTATGCTGTTATACCAGTCAGTTAATAGTATTGTGCCAACCAATTTTTTTGTAATCACTAAATATCCTTTTTTTTGTTAATTATACATTTTTGCCATGAGCCTTTGGTTGTAAGAGGAAATAAGAAATGACTAATTGCATTAATTCCTTTGTGTCAGTGTGTTTGTTTGAGCTTGGTGCAAATGAATTAAGTCAATCAACTGCATTATACAAGACCCAGAACAAATCAGTAGTTCGCACAAAGTACTTTACAGACACCAAGCCTAAAATATTAAGGAGCAAGTAGAGAAGATTCCGAACAGAAGCACAGTTGCTAGGAAAAACTCACCATTAAAATGTCAAGGTTATTTGCAGTGTATGTATAACAGGCCAGATCATTCTTAGTGTCTCAGAAGTTATACAGCATTTTATCGTTAACAATTATTTATGCTGGAACAAGTGACCGAATCCTTTTTAGTGTATGTATTTGTTTGATTAGAGGAGTTCTGGAAAACAACTTATCCTGTGTCAGGTGCCTCATAACATTTACGTTTGCGTTAATGACAACCAAACCAAAGCAAAGTCTGCCGCTACAGACTTATAGAAATAGCTGGTTGTAGTAACGGTGTACTGCCGTAGTTAACTAGTATAAATCCTGTCCCCCTTTATCAGGGGTAAAATTCAAATCACTTCACATAGTGAAGATGTTTATTATTTATTCCAGTGAGTGTTGTGTCCTGCCTGCTTCATGTGGCCTGTTCATTTAGTGAAAGGCAGTTTTCACAATGCTTAGCTGTTTGTTATAATGTGGAATGCAGTATATTGCCAGTTATGCTAGTTATACTTGATTCTAGGAACATTTCATTGTTCCTGAATTCACTGGAACATACTAAGCTATGAAGCGGGGGACAGTAACTGCCTGTCCTTGGAAAATCCATTGATGTCTGTGTCATGCTATTTTTATTTTTATATCATATAAACACAAATTGAAACAGTTCCTGGAAGGACCATGTTCAAATACATTGTTTTTGTGGTTTTTGATGTGATCTTAGGTGCCTTTCTGATCCCTTACATTCTGTTCCTGGTGATTGCCGGGATGCCTCTGTTCTACATGGAACTAGCCCTAGGACAGTACAACAGAGAAGGGGCGGCCACTGTCTGGAAGATCTGCCCTGTTTTTAAAGGTGAGTGTACCCAATTAACCATTGCCTGACTCTTTTTATCCCTGTTCTCACTCCTTTCCCTCCACCTTTCTTAAAGCATTGGCCAGGGCAGAGAGGCAGTGGAGATGTGGTTGTTTGGAAGGGTCCAGTAAATGCCAAAACAAAGTTTTAAGACAATAGACAGTTGGTCGCACTTTATAAACATATGATTGGCATTTGAATGAAAACAAATGGACAAATAAGGGCATGTTTGTCTTTTAGTTTTCCTTTCCGAGAGACCTATCAGTGCGGCATACTGTTAGAGCAAACAGTGGCATTGGAACCAATCATGAAAAAAATTTAACAAGAATTTTAAGGTCAAAAACTTGATTTATTTACAGTCTTTTACATATTAATCTTGTTGTATATTGTTGTTATTAAAAAGTATTTTTTATATAAATATTGGAGAGTTATATATATATATATATATATATATATATATATATATATATATATATATATATATATATATAATAATGAAGTTACATTATAGCCTGCACTGCATGTGTAAAAAAAGCCAGTAGAGTATATAAGGGTTTATACCAATGTTAAACTGGTTAGTTTATCTTCTCTGCTCTGATGGTAGATTTACGTCACATTTTGTAGAAATAATACAATAAATTGTAAAATATCCGGGTGAATCATATTTCCTCAAGTTCCTTTCTTAAATATTTCCAGCAACTCTTTCACTGCTGTGCACGATTTTCAGTTGAATCTCATGGCCATGTCTTGTTAATACTTGCCACATAATCAGGTTTACTGTACATAAAAAGTTATGAAATATGCAGAGGTAGCAGCTCCCAAACACTGTAACCCTCTAACCCCGCCAACACAAACACTCCCTAAGTCTTTCTCCCCCTCCCTCAGGTGTGGGCTACACTGTGATCATCATAGCGTTGTATGTGGGGTTCTACTACAACGTCATCATAGCCTGGTCCCTACACTACTTGTTTTCTTCAATGACCAGTGAGCTGCCCTGGCTCAAGTGCGGCAATGTCTGGAACGATGTCAACTGCACAATCCCCATAGTACAAAACAGGACCTTCCTGGGAAATGGGACGTCTTATGCCAAGTACAAAATGACTCCAGCTGCACAGTACTATGAGTGAGTACCTTTGAGTCCTGCTCTGTTCTGTCCTGTCCGGCTATATGAATACAGTGAGTACTGTGTGCTTCATGGGTGAGTGCACTGGGTTCGGTTCTGTTCCTGTTCTATGACTGAGTAACCTGGGTCTGGTCTTGCTTTTGACCAGTCCCTGACTTGAGCCTCTGACGTGTGTCCTGTGTGTGACGGTCAACTGTCGTAGTGTGTGAAAGTCGTCAAACCTTTAACACAGGTCTCGGAACAAAAGAGGGGGCTTACAGAGCCAAATATCAACAACGGTATCAACTGAAATATCTTGTGTTGTCCAGCGGTCAAAGCCACTGTCTCTACTACACATGTACTTCTATAGCATGGGTGGAAATTCAGCCTACTGTTCTTTCAGCAAAAATGCTGTCCTCTATCGTGTACCACTTTCCTGCATACACTTCCCGAAAAATCTTGACATTTATTATTTTCATTGTAGACACAATGTGTTATAAGTAAGCCTTGCCTTTCAAACAAGCCACATCAGAAGAATCACTTTGTAAAGTGTTTAGAGGGAACATGGGAGAGTGAGCATTAACAGGGCAAGACCAGAATTAAGAAAGCTCATCTTGGTGGCATATTCACAGCATTGCAACGGTACTGACCAACTGAAGCTCTAGAATTAGGATTCTCTCTTAGAACCCACAGGGGATGGTAGCGTGGCAATCGATATGTTGGCTTGATAATTAGAAAGTAGTTTCACTCAGCACCTGTCCTGAAAATGATACTTTCTTTAAACACTGACTTGATGTTTTAGTTTAAATGTACCACCAGGTAAGCCAGATAAACTGGAATTTAAAGATATGTGCATACATCAACTTAATGAGCCCCTATCTGTTGATTGCCAGAGAAATTCATATAGCTACAGGTATAATAGACAAACAGGTCTACCTGGCACCACTAAACAGTCCATTGATTTTAGTGGTGTGATGGTAAGCCTAATTCATACAGTCATACTAGTCAACATTCTTCATCCAAATGAAATGCCCCCAGCTGATGTGAGCAACGCACTTGTAGCTCTTTTCAAAAGTAGCACATTTCGAGATGCAATTGCGCTCATAAGTCTGCATACCCTGGCAGAAATTGTGAAATTATGACATTGATTTAGAAATTATGACAAAAAACTGTATTTTATTTATTTAAGGATAGTGATCATATGAAACCATTTATTATCACATAATACTTTGGCTCCTTTTTAAATTATAACGATAACAGAAATCACCCAAATGGCTCTGAGCAAAAGTTTACAAACCCATGAATGTTTGTTAGCTCTCATGTGAATGCACTGAGCAGGCTAGGTAATAAGCCATGGGGAGTAGAAAATAACCGTCAAAAGACCTGCGTAACAAGGTAATGGAACTTTATAAAGATGAAAAGGATAGAAAAATATATCCAAAGCCTTGCAAATACCAGTCAGTACTGTTCAATCACTTATTAAGAAATGGAAAATTCGGGGATCTTGATACCAAGCCAAGGTCAGGTAAACCAAGAAAGATTTCAGCCAAAACTGCCAGAAGAATTGTTCGGGATACAAAGAAAAACCCCACAGTTAACCTCAGGAGAAATACAGGCTGCTCTGGAAAAAGGCGGTGTGGTTGTTTCAAGGAGCAGAATACGATGATACTTGAACAGAAATGAGCTGCATGGTCGAGTTGCCAGAAAGGAGCCTTTACTGCGCCGATGCCACAAACAAGCCTGGTTACATTATGCCTGACAACACCTTGACACGTCTTACAGCTTCTGGCACACTGTAATTTGGAGTGACGAAACCAAAATAGAGCTTCATGGTCACAGCCATAAACGCTATGTTTGGAGAGGGGTCAACAAGGCCTATAGTGAACGGAATGCCATCCCCACTGTGAAGCATGGTGGCTGACTGATGTTTTGGGTGGGTGAGCTCTAAAGGCTTGGGGAATCTTGTGAAAATTGATGGCAAGATGAATGCAGCATGTTATCAGAAAATATTGGCTCACAATTTGCATTCTTCTGCACAAAAGCTGTGCATGGGACGCTCTTGGACTTTCCAGCACGACAATGACACTAAACACATGGCCAAGTTGACCCTCCAGTGGTTATAGCAGAAAAATGGGAAAGTTCTTGAGTGGCCATCACAGTCTCCTGACCTTAAAATCATTGAGCCACTCTGGGGAGATCTCAAACATGTGGTTCATGTAAGACGACAGGCATTTTGCCAAGTCGTATGGGCAGCTATGCCACCTGCAAGAATTCGGGGCCTCATAGACAACTACTACAAAACACATGTTTTTGAAATATGTGCCAATCTATTGGCATTCAGACTTAATTGTTTGATTTTGGTTCCATAATACTGAAGAATGTTTTTCTTTATTTTGTTTGCTTGCTATAAGAAGAATCGTGCAGGTTCCTAAGAATCGTGCATGTCTATTTCACTTAGATGGAGCCCACTATGCACCTAGGAACTTTCAATAGTTTAGCAATTATTTTATAAGCTTCCCTAGTTAAATGCATTGATGCAATTCTCAGAGGCCTATGGAGATTTCCTTGTTTTTTGCTCTAACCTCCACTGTGAAGAGTGGGACCATATAGGCTGGTGTATGCCTATCTAAATCATGTTCAGTTAAGTTAATTTACCACAGGTGGACACCAGTCATGTTCTAGAGAAGGACACAGGATGATCTAAGGACACAGGAATAATCTGCACTCATTTTGGTGTGTCATGGCAAAAAGTCTTAAGTACATAAGATATTTAAGTACATAAAACTTAAGTACATAAGATATTTAAGTTTTTCATTTTCAGTAATTATAAATGATGTCTTAAAACCAAATTGAGGAGAAAGTGAAGGGGTCTGAATATGTTCCAAAGGCAGTATAAACGTTTATGCAGTTTCCCCAAAAAATCCGAAACCATCTGCTCAAATTGCGATTTGTCCTTAGAAAGGCAACAAGGCATATAAAAAAGCTTAGACGCTGCGTTTGAAGTTGACACAAAACCCCCCCATCTGTTTGTACTTCAAAGAAAGCCAATTGGTTTCCAGAGCTCTATGTGATGATGGCTTCAGCAGCCAGCTAAGGAAGTCGCCTGAAATGAATGGTACAATACAGCACCGGTCTTATCTTGCAGCTGATGTGCAGAGTTGAGCGCCAGGGATGCAGAAAAAATGCAATTGGAAACTATCATGTAAGCAAATTACCAGCCTTTCTCCTCTGTAACCTGGGAACTGATACATGGTCAATTGATAGAGGAAAGTCTAAATCTGTTAGTAGGAAAACAAAATTGTGTCTCCAATCCTCTGCCTGGAGAGCCCCTGAAGTACAGCTAAAGTATCCCTGATGTCCATTGAGCGAGCAGTGTGTAGAATGGAGTGCTGACGTGCATCATAGGACACGTTTCTATATTTGACACACAAAAAAACCCTATATTTAATCTATAAAATGTATTGCGCAACCAGTGCATTAGGAAAACATTTGTTTTCCTAATTTTACGAATTATTTGGGGATTCCCCTCATTTAAACTTATTTGAACTGATGATGGACAAAAGAGGATGGAGTTAAATAGGAGGCAGAATCTGTGTTATTTGTGCATGATAAAACGGTATGTGAGGGTGTATGTTCAATGTGAGAGACTGATCGAATCAATTTAATAATATGTCAGGCAAAACTACATGTTAAACAGTGCCGTTAATTGACGTCTCTGGTTTTCCACTGATGTGTTTCTCACATCAGTCCTTCTATATGAATATTTTCCTGCTTAAAATCCCACTCTGTGTCTCTGTGCCCTACTAGAAAAAATACAATGCTGATCAAAGAATATTCAGAGATCAACTCGTTTCCTCTTATGTTCCTGCATCTGTTTATCAGAAAATGGCATCGTGTGTATCCAAACATGCTGTATACCTCAAGTCCTCGCAGGCCTTGAATACTCTGGTTTATTGACATTGGCTCTGAAAGAGCTTTATGTCCATGCTTCCTGTGAGAGCCACTATCCCTTCATGAATGTGGTTCATTCTAGATGAACAAAGAACACAGAGACCCAGGCAGCCAGAGGTCCAGAATAGACAGTGAGTTTTCCATGACAACACTTGTAATCTTATTGTAAACTTTCACTCAGGCCTTGTGTTGCAGATCATAAACTCCCCTGCTCCCACAGGTCTGGAGGCCAGAGTAAAGCCACTGCATGTGGTGGTATACAGTACATCACACTGAGACCGGAGATTTTGCTCTACCTCTTTTACTCATTTTCTCTGCCTTTGTTCACAATAACCTCCCTCTCTGTAATTTTCTCTCTTTTTTACTCTGTTCACTATGTATATTCTTTATCTTACCTTTCTCTCTTCATTGTCTCTTCTCCATCTCTTCTCTCCGTTGTTTCACCCAGACTTTTTCTCCTTTGTGTTGAGTAGAGATCTCTGAGCATCTCAAGAAGCTTCAGGTGTTCTTAGATATGGAGATGTGATCCTGTGTAACCTGGAGATGTTCCCTTGATGGATTAGGGGACACACACACATGCACACATTTGTTTTTCTAGCCTTGTGGATCTGAAACCCAGAAGTCCCTTAGCCATAATCCTAACCCTAACCTGCACGTAACCCTAACATCCACAAAAACCTAAACTTTATGTCTAAATTAAACCTAGTCCTAATGCCTAAACAATATTAAACTCTAAACCCTCATTTTAAAAATAAGCCCAATTATACATTTTACTCTAAACCTAAAGCTTAGGCCGGAAATATTTTTTTTCCTTTTAAGGACCTGCCAATCTTTCAGGCTTTACTGTCTTTATGGGAACTTTGGTTCCCCACATGTACACATCGACCTGGATCAGACAAACATTTATGCCTAAACCTAAAAGTGACCCAAATTCTAATTCTAACCATAGTTGTAATTTTTACCTTAAACCTAAGCTGGAAATAGATTTTTTCCTGTAATGTTTCACTGTCTTCATGGGCACTCTAGGTTCCCACATGCATTGTTAGATCACACACACACACACTTGGATCATACTTTTCCATTGCTGCTGTGTTGCTCTAGTTCTCAGACAATAGCACTTTGATGTGGTGCCATGTGATGTGTTGCCGTTTTCTCCTCAGCTGTCTGAGGAAGTGTTAGGTCCTCGTTTCCTCTCCTATTAAGTCCTTTATTATTGGTTTAATTGATCTCTGCTGCCCTGCAATCTGTGTTGCTGTAGTGCAAAAAGCCCTGGAGTATAATCATTAGTGTCATGTCGCCGTCCAGGGGTGGACACACAGCAGGCGTCAGTTACAATGCCATCATAGGGCTTCAAAACAGCACCAACACCTAATGACAAACTAGGATTCTCAGAAACCAAGCTGGGCTAACAAGAGGCTGTACAAATATATAGCCTCTGTGCTGATTATGTTGAAGGGTTGTCTCAGCTTATTTCAAAAGAGGTCAATCAGTCATATCATCTTATAAAGTTTTAGTATGGCTCAGTGTGTTAAATTAATTAGAGAATGTCATCATTTGTTACATGAAGTCAATCTCCTGAAATGTTTTTGATGTTTAGTAGCAACTAAAATGTTCTGTATTTTGTAATGTGGAAGTGAATGTGATGGATTTAGATGATTGAAGCAATTATTTATAATGTGAAACAGTGCTTATTTGGCAAGTGCAAATACATTCCAAATTCGGCAAACACAAATAGATAGATTTTATTAGCAGCCTAGGCTTTACCATTAAATAACCATTAGATCTTCAAAGGGTTTGAGGGCACCTTCCTAAGAAGTCTCATATAACCTTTATCAGTCTTAATAGAACTGTTAGGACACATCACGACTTGGCTCATATGTTCCAAATCTCTGCATTTTTAACACTCAAAGAGGAAAAAATACCTTTTATTGATACACAATAACTAACATTTATTTCATATGAATCATGCAGCTTCTTTTTTGACCTATTAGTGTAATTTTGGTTGTTTTTTAAATTTGTACCAGTAATTAATCATAAAGCTGAATGATACAGAACAGTGCATTGAGAAGTTTCTTTACAGAATTGTAGCACATGATCTCATAATCTAAAAAGGATATGAAAGTTGCTTGGACATTTTCTCTTTTAGGCTGACATGACAGATAATTAAGGTATACTGTGACTTGTAAGTTATTTCATGATTTAGTGTTACAATAACCAAATACCTTCTACCCATTTCTAGACCTGTGGAACAGCCATAAACAATTCAACAGTTGCAGAGTTTTCAATTAAAAGGGTTTAAAATAACCTTTACATGTGTCTGGTACATCTCCATGCATGTCATATATAGGAGATAGGAAATATTTCCACATCCTTGATATCCTGTGCTTATGCACTGGCCATTTCTATTTAGTTACAGGTTTTCCATGGATGTCACATCCAAAGGCGGTAGTGTCAGCCTCCAGATTTGTATCCAAATTATCCAGTCTAATGGATCATGGTCGTGATGAACTTAACATGGGCCAGTGGAAGGAAAATAGCCTCATAACATTAAAGATCCCCCGCAATGTTGTAGTTAATTACAAAGATCCCCCATCATGTTATAGTTAATTACAAAGATCCCCCACCATGTTGTAGTCAATTACAAAGATCCCTCACCATGTTTGTAGTCAGGTTTCTTTTCTGCTCATGCAGTCCAACCATTGGTATGCATTACCAGAGAGCTCACTGTCATCCCTTCATGTAAATGCCTGGAGCTTGCTGAACAACATTGGCCCTTGGATTTGAACCAGTGCTTTGTTCAAATTACATAAATAAATGTCATACACAAACACACACACACACACACACACAAACTGGGTTTGAGTCACTGTACAAAGCGGCTAACACAGCGCTCTACAGCATTGGGTTTCAAAGTCAGAGTCCTGACCAATGGGTGGATTGAGGGAGATTTTAATTGGGTTGCAAAACCACATATTCATATTATTTAATTTTTTCCTTTTCATGATTAAATGAGGTAATTTACCACACTGCACTCTGTAGGCCAGACCTGCCTACTATCAGAATAAACAACGAGTGTTGGCCACACCATTTATGTCCACACTGTGCTTTGCTCTCCACCCTGAGCACATTGTACCTGCTGAGCCGTCATTCTGGATCAGCATCTCATAGGAATATACGGTGCTAATTAAACCAAGCCAGTGTTTTTCTACTGTGACATATCACAGTTTTTCACAATCACTGACACACTAAAACGGAATCTATGATCAATATATACAAAACCATTTTGCTAAATTCCAGATTTTTACATTTACCATTTCACCTTGTTTTCTGCACTCTAAATATGTATGCATAAGCAAATACAGGACAGTACAGGAAAATTCCATGCACTTCGTATTGTATGAAAAACGTTCTTTGGTACGTATACATGATTTCATGATTTCTGAGGACCAAGAACTTGCCGATGTGAACATGGTAGTTCAATCTAGTCAAGAAGAAAAATCCCAGGAAGTGATTTCTTAAGGGATACAGACCATCAGAAAATGTAGAGGTAGATTAAAATCTCTGGCCCAGGTCAGACATAGGATGTGGAGCCAGAATTAACATTTATTTTTATGACTATAACCTTATACCTGTCTAAAATCACACTCTTTTTTCCCCCCCTGTCTTCTTCGGCTAAATTCCAAGTGTTGGTGAATTATCCAACAGAGGGTGGTGCAGTTGGCAAGCACTGACCAGAGCAGCATAGGATATGCTTTGGCAGGCATACATATTATAATTGACTGTCCCAGGGTCACTGGGTGTTGCTGCAATGAAACAGGGCCTTAATCATTCATTGAACATAATAAAAATGGGGAGATAAACAACAGAAAAGGTTCAGAAATTGTTACCTGGAAAAAGTTTGAAAACCACTTGGAACCAAGGGTTTTTGTAACATTGAGGCCTGGTGGCAGGACACATGCGCAGGGAGAATGGGGGGGTCGTTTAATAAATAGAACTGAGACATAACAGAACTGAAACTGAAAACGAACGACGTTACGTAGGTGTTGAAACCCAGCAAAGAATGACAAGACATTAGGAACTTAGGAACTTCAGCAGAGCCGGTGATCAGGTACACCGGTGAGGGTGTCCATACTACAAATGACTGAGAGAGGGTGTTGGATCTCACTGTCTATTAGGACAGCAGGCCTATTAGGACGTGATTCGTAGAGATTTTGTAGGCACTTATTCTTTCCTCTCTATCCTACTGCCACTTGTATTCGACTGGGCTCCCTACTTGTGCCATCAGACTCCTGCAATGTATCCAGGAATGCTGCTGCCAGCCTGGCTGTTGTGTCACAGTGCTCATCTACACACTCCTCTGACTTCTAGTTGAGGATGGCATCCACAAGACCGTGGTGCCTGCCTGGGCAGAGTGTGGAAAATGCTTCTCCCTTCTATCAACATTGCTCAAACCTTACATCCCTACCAAGCTCTTTGCCATTGGACGCTTTGTTGTCCCATGCTAACAGGAGGGCAGCTCCCACTCAGCCCAGGAGAAGCTCTTCTCTGCACTGGCAACCCAGTGTTGGTACCAGCTTTCACTTGATGCTAGAAAAGCGGATTCCCTGCTTCTCTAGTAAAAATGTACTTAATGACTGAGTTGTGGTTTTCCAATCTAGATAGAATATATTAAAATGATACATTGACTGGAAGTCACTCTAGAGGAATGTGTCTGAAAATTTCATGTAAAGGTAATTCTTATTTTAATATAATATTTAAGATTAACCTGCAACTATTCCAATTATTGTGTTTTTTCCCCCAATAGCCATCAGTTTGTCTCAAAGACATTAATCTAAAAAACTGGATTTTATTAGTTAAACACAATTCAAGCTAAAACCCTTATATTAGCCACCAATAGTATTCACATAGTGAATATAGTTAAGATGTTTAGGATACAATTTTACAGCTTTGCTGTCTTAGTTTTAAAATCGCTTCATTACATTGTTATGCATAGATAGAATGGTGTTTTACAGCGTTGCAATCTTATTTTTGTCTTCTAAACTCACCTATTTTTTATATATAATTATGTATGAAAAGGCACAAATTACATATCCAGATTTCCTTTAAGAGTTACCAACATTCTGGTAATGAAACATTTACAGTACATCTATAACCTCCCTTTGCAAATCTTGTCTTTCAAAGGTCAACCGAAACACTTTTTTTTTTACCTGGTAGGCATAAATGAGAAAACATTCAAATTTTTAACAGCATCCTGACAGCAATTAGGGTTAATTGACTCTCTTTCTCAGGAACAGAACAACAGATTATTCACCTTGCTGATTTGGGGGATATAATCTAGCAACCTTTGATTGAGGCTACTTTTCAGATGCTCTAACCACTAGTCTACCCAACCATGACCTTCATAGTCCACAGGAGTTCTTAGTTCTCAAGGACAAATACTTAAAGTAGCGCAATTATTTAACTAAAACCTAACGGCCGTGGTTTAGGTATCTGATAGAAGCTTGGCATCTAATCAAACAGCCCAATAAAGCCTAAGGCTGGACTGTGGCCTCACTCTCAGTGGATATCCCAATGGTCATTGCACGGGCAGTTCAACAATTATCTACCATTAAATAAGCACACATGCTTTGTATCCTGTGTGAACTTTGGACATACAATTAGCTGGGCAGATCTGGTTAAAAAACCCAATAAGCTGTGCATCCTAAGATTAAGCTGTATTGCCGCTGCTATCGCACCATTGCACAATATGGTCAATACATCTTTGTGAACGCTGAAACATTGTATTATACCACATGGTTTCTATAGATTATTTACATCCTTTAAATGCTGATTTAGTGTCAGGGATCATGTGACTTGATTGATAACCTTAATTAAAAGGATGATTTGCATAGAACTTGAGTTAATTGCTTTGATTAGATTTCAATGTTAGACATAAATGACTCGATTGATTAAGTGGACAATTAACCATTAACAGTTTTTATTTTATTTATCTTTCCATTAGTTTTCCTTAGTAGTAAGTCCATTAGTTCTCCTCAGTGGTAAGTCATTTTCATTCTTTTTATTACTATTTTATGGATGGCCATAATGCACAGTCTCTGGATCACCTCTGCTTCCATTTAGGAGAACCTTAACCGTGTTCAAAGCAATCTCAATGGATAATGCTTTGTATTTCAAGATAAAGGGTTTGGGAAATTAAGTGACATAAATTGATAGCATCATTGAGGAAGATGAGCAAAACTATACAAAATAAATTCAAACCATTCAACCACACACTACCACTGGTGTGCATGGCCAAAGTGGTTTAGTTTCATGTCATCTGACCAAAATGCCAATTCTGTTTAGCATGCTCTAAGCATTTGAATTTGGTGGAGAACATACTTTGCAAACCATAAAATACCCATGTGGAAATTTTAGATGGTATGGAGCTTTTTATCTCCCGCTGGTCCTGTGGCTCAAAATCATCAATAACTTCACCTAGTACCAGGTTCAGACAGAAAATAACACTTCTTGATTTAGACATTTATTAGAGTAACTCACCTCTATTGCATGATCTTGTATACAGTACTACTTCTAATCCCCCCGCAGAAGGAAACAGAACCAAAGGGGTAGAGGCTGTGCTGGCACGTGGGTTTAGCAATCGGATGCTAAGGTGACCAGCAAAGCAGCAGACAGAGTGACCGACTTAAATGGACCGCTATATTAGATTAGGAATTATTGAGACTGTGGTAGGAGTGATCCCAACATCAGCTGATCCCTGAGCCAATGCCCACTTGGGTTCAACTGGCCGCGCTTTATATATTTTTGCCAAAAACCAGTTTCTCTCTGCCAAGAGGCTGACACTTCACTGCCATTGCATCTGTCTTTCTCCATGAACCATTATTATGGATGCTCAGAATGGTTCAACCCAGGCTGGTTGTGGGCCAAACAGCTTCAGGTCCCTTGAGTTTACCAGCTGAGTGCAGATACGAATACAGATAAGAGTTGATGTGTTTAAATCAACTGAGGAGTATTCCAGAAAGATGTCTCAACAAATGAATGGTTTCCTGGACACATCCGGGTCCTCTCAACAGAATGATTGAGTCATGGAGTTTTTGTTTCTAGAAAGGCTGGTTTTTGTTTAAATAATTAGGTTAAGTGAAGTGCAGATTGGTTGGTCTGACAACGAGCTTTTGAATGCAACGTTTGGTGCTTATGACTGACATAAAATGGGTTGGATATAATCGAACACCACTGCTGCCACTAAAGCCAGATTGAATGCCTGGATTAATTGTAAGTGAAATTGGAATGATTTGATTATCAAATAGGCCTTCACACATGGGTGTTAATTGAATATAATGGTTTTCATTCATAGAGCATTTTTGTTGAAGTGCTGATTATATTAAGGATCCGATGTCTATTGGATTTTCTGTGAAGGCACATCCTGTGGTGATGGAATATAATAGGTTAAGATCAACTTAAACTAGCAAGTAGCAGATTTGGTTCTGAGCAAATATTGTTTGGTTTCTGATCAAGCTACACATCCAGCTATCTCTCATGCTGAAAAACTCAGTTTTTGACAAAGCTCGCTAGGTTACCAATCCATCTTTCTGGTATACCCCTATGGTCCTGCATTGATGTTTCAGACAATTACAGTTAGTGGGATATTATGTCTTACTTCTTGTCTCTTTCCCTATACTCTTTGACTGTTAAATGTACGGTACAGTACCAGTCAAAAGTTAGGACACACCTATTCATTGACTTGTACTGTACGTCCCTTCAACTGCATCTGTTAAGCCCATCTCCTGTGGCAAATGGGTTGTTTAAGTAAAACTAAATTAAATATGAATCAAGTACAAGCAGCATTGCCAGAGTTTAGCCTTGGCCCCATATCATCACTTTCTTAAGATGAGCCATTGTATCCCTTAACACACTTGCCAAATATCGTACCTCAGTGTTGAACAAATCCCACAAAAATATTTTGTATTTTTTAAACTGCTTACCACTTACACTATTTCGTGATATACAGTTTTATAAAGAAGGAATCTGCAGCAACCCATCCTGCTTTTTTCCACGTTACTCGTCCAACTAGGAAGTCAACATGTGTGAGGCTTTGCTAACTAGATAACCGATCTTTGCAGGTGTCCAAATTCCCTGAGATAGTTGCTAGGGCATTCATGAAGACAGATTTCATGGGTCTTCTATTTGAAATTGGTTCCATGTGAGGAAAAATACATTGTGAGTACCGAACTCAGTGACACAGTGTGATGGGCATGAGCTTTCAAAATTGGCCATTTCATTTGCTTGTAATAGCACCACCATGTGGCTAATTGGCCGGGCAATGTTGGGAGTTTCCCCCTTCAACCTTTACCATCATTCAGGGTCATAACATCTGTTGTGTTTTTCATCAAATCGGTTTTGGAATTATATTAAACTTCCATGTATAGTCACTACTCTGTCCAGCTTGATAACAGTAGTAAAAACAAAAGCTTTAAGCAGGGAGTATCAAAAATGTAATTACAAAATATTGTTGTAGGGATGATGTTTTCAAAAAATGTTTTGTGTGTCGCTTGGGTCCTGCAGGGGAGGATTTGTTTGATACGCTTCCTGAAGACCTACACATGTTTTAATTTACTGTCATCACAAATTATTGCATGATGGTCAGACACATTTATGACTGGGCTGTCTGACAACTCCTGCTCCCCTGGGCCTTCCATTGGTGTCTGATCTGTTCCCGTGTCTCCTCTTCTGGCTTGCCAGATGGGCGGATCGTGTAACCAATGTGGTGTATCAGATCCAGATGTAATTGCATAGTGTGTCTTGACATATCAGCATCATCACAGTGAAAGGCTGCCCACTGGAATCGAAACAGAATTTGCCGCCCTAACCAACTAGCCGCGAACATGTTGCCTTGGACATGAGCATCGTGATCATCATGATAAGCATCACTCTGGCCAGGCTCTTTATGGTTGGCTCCCGTGTCACTCTCCTGCCCGCGTGCTATCGGCCGGGCTGTAACACAGAGGCTCAAGCCTGTTTCAAAGGCTTGGATGATGGTACAACTGCCATTTATGAAGGTATGATTATCTGTTGTGTTTCCCAGTATGCATACTTCTGTACCTCAGTCATATTACAAGTTCTCAGAGGATGTTCTCTTGTGAACGTTCTTTTGAGAGTGAGAGTGTGGAGCATGTGCAGTATATTACATTTGAGAAGCATTCACTCTGTATTACCTACACCTTACAAACCACTCTATGACTGCGGGTAGTGTGTGTCAGGGTTGTGTAGTGGTGGAGAGGAGGAACCAGGCGCAGGCAGTCAATGTGGATTTTTAATCGAAAATAAACACAGAGCACAAAACAAACTGAATGAAAAGCAAAGGTTTAAACAAAACGAAACACTCACCACTGATGTGAAAGCATACGGAGACAAGGAACAATAACCGACAAGTGGGGGGAGCCGAGGAGAAACATTTAAACACATACTGATGACTTCATTGGGACCTGGTGTGTCTGATGATTGGAGACAAGACAATGAATGAGTCCGGGGAGAGTTTGTGAATGACTGGAAACCGGGAAAAGCTGGAGATGACGGAGCTGTCCGTCACCTCACCGTCACAGCGTGTAATTGCTGCATGTGGAAAATCCTGCTGACTGAATGGCACTATGTGTGGATTCATCCGTTGGATTTTGGAGTGTTGTAGCAGAAATTTAAGTAAATAAACCACCAAAGAGTTTATAGATATATGCACTGTGTTATAAAATGATATCCGTATTTGAGATTTGATTTAGGAATAAACAATTCCATTGATAAAAATGTTTCATGCTCAATAAGTGAGACAGTGTTAGAGTAGTCCCATTCGGACCACACATTGTGTTGCTTTGAGGGCATTCCAGAGATTACAGTATGGTAATAACATTTAAATGACAGGCTGTTTGGAAGAGGCGGGGAAATATACAATTTTTTTCTCGCTGCCAGTTGACCGGCCCAGTCAACCTCAGAGACAGTGGAGCTCGCTGTGCCTGTTCTAGGAATATCGGTTTATGACCTGGGGAAAGCAAGACCGATGACAGAAGCAACACATCAGTGGGAGGAAGACGACATTTGTCTCCTTGACAACGTCTCCCCTATTTTATTTTTGTTCTGGTAAAACATATGAACCTTTGCGGCCCGTCAACTGGGAGCTGCCGTCTGAGTGCTCTGATGGGAATGGCGCCCAAGAAGGTTGCCAAAGACTGATGTTAATACCCCTAGGTGCCAAGGTCTTTGAGGGAGTGTGTGTTCTTCTCTGTATGTCTGTGTGTATCTGTGTGTGTTTATGCTTGACACTTTGCAGCCCATTCTTAAGTTGTTTACTTTTTACATTTGTCATATAGCAGAAGCACTTTTCCAGAGCAGTTTGCAGTAGCACGTGTTTCCTACTTGTTTCCCGTACAATTGTTTTATTTAATGAGCAGTAACCATTAAGTTGTGGAATGTGTAGTTCCATTATTTATTTACGTTTTGGGTATCAAAAACAAGGGCCAGTATCACAGACACAGATTAATCCTAGTCCAGGCCATAAAAAAAAGCTAAACTGGCCGTAAATGTTCTGTAAATTACTGTCTTTTGTCCTTGGAGTTGTTCGTGGTCAGGCAGGGGCTGTTGTGGTTAGTCCTTACCAGTTGACCCATAATCTGAGAGGATCCACTATACAATCACACCCATCTCTGAGAAAGGAAAACATGAAGATACAAAAAGTTATAGCCTGCAAATAGGCTTACATGTGTACTGGTATGGAGTGTAACTTATCATTTTTTTCTTAATATTTTATATTAGGTTACAGTTTCTATGTGTTATTGGCAGTTTGTGGCTAAATGAGGTAGATCGTGTTTTTGGAATGTGTCTGGTCTCGGTGTTACACATGTCATTCTCCTATACCTCTGTCTTGTTGTATGCTAGGCTGCGTTCCGATTCCACACCTTTGGATGTGCACTCTAGGATACTTCCCTTTATGGATTCAAAAGCATAGGCTTGGTGGGTGAACATTGGCTGGTTTCCATGTTGCAGTTCCATACAAGAAAGTGTACAAAGGACACATTGGGAGACTGTTGAAGATTCGTGACTCTTTCTTAGTGTGCATATATGTGTGTGTTCTCCAGGCGTGGTGTGCTCCATCTCCATGAGAGCAACGGGATACATGACCTGGGAGTGCCTCGCTGGGAGCTGGTCCTCTGTCTTGTGGCTGTGGTCTTCATCCTCTACTTCAGTCTCTGGAAGGGGGTTAAGTCCTCAGGCAAGGTACTGTTGTGCCACACTATACAACAATGCTTGGTACAGCCCACACTCTTACTGTGGAATAGCGCACATTTCTACTAAATTACCTGTGTGGACAAACTCTACATGCCCACTACTCCTGGTCTAGATTGGGGTGAATGGGTCCTAGCAAAAACAATATTTATAAAATTATTTATAGACAGTACAAACTTCAAAGGGGACTTTCTCTGAATGGTTGTTCAGGGACAACTCAGTTAGAACTAGCTGTCCTGTGTATGATAAAGGGCTGATACATAACTTCATTCTTTTTTATCACATGTCTATAATGATAATAAATAGAAACATAAATAACCCTCCTTTATATAGGACATTATTTCACAAAAGAAAATCTGTAAAAAGTGACAAAGTGCAGTCATCACTTATTTCTTGCTTTTTGGGGTTTCAGGCTTGGTATCTGAATACATGCTTTGGGACTACTGCTGATGTGCAAAGGGCTTTATGAAATACATTTTATTGATTTTATTGACTTAGTTGACAAACGTAAGCACCATTTAATACCTCATACAATTAGTCCATAACTCTACACTGGTGTGAAAAAAACCCCACATATAGTATACTGTACAACAATTCACATGATATCATGCACACATAGACAGCATGTCTAATAGGGCAGGGCAGGGGTCGGCAGTCATGCGGCTCTTCAACTCCCCCTTGCGGCTCCCTGGCTATTTTTAGATTCTCCCCCCACCATTTTTTTCCACATTAGGCCTGCTAGTCATGTTATGGTGGAATGCAAAATGATATGAAGTTCCTGTTGGAATTAAGCCAGAGTTAGGATCAAAGGTTGGAACTATTTTGTTTCTCCAATCGTTTTGTTCTCAACCAGAATTATCTTATTTCCGTTCCACTGTTCCAAGAGCAAAATAAAGTAAATTGGTTCCAACCCCCTAAAAGTGCCTGTTTGTTTTGTTCCCTTTTTCCATTACATTTTTTTTTTATCTAATCATAGATTTTTACATTAAGATCAGGGATAACTTCAATGGGGATAGAGCTGCTTACAACGCCTAACTAACTGTTTACTTCCTTGAGTGACAATGTAGGCAGCAATATCCACCTGCCATTTTCTGGATGGAGGAACATGAAGGGTGGACATGAAGGAGGCTTGGATTGATGACATGCTTTATATTGTGTTGAGGCTTGAAATAATATTACTTAACTACATTATAGAATTAATAGCAGCAACTATGTAGGAACTTTAAATGTCTTTTGAAAGTCTGAATGTTAGCAGGCTCAAAGCCCTGGATTAGCTGATGTGGGCATATTAGCATCAGAATGAAGAACACATCTTAACACTTTGGAGTGTTGCTTAGAATGGGAGGATCAGTTAGTCTACTCACAAGCGCACTCACACACACACACACATTACTGGGACGTTTTTACAGATGGCATGCCTTAACCTGGAAGGGGAACTTTCTGAGTGACAGAGGGAGTGTTCTGCCTAAACAATGCTGGGACTGGGAACACAGTTCTTGGGAAGTAAAATAATGTTATCAACTGCTTCCTATGCTTTTGAAATAACCGTTACATTTCTGTTTTATTTTCATTTTTTTACTGTACTGTTCAATTAACTGGTTCCAACCCCTTTTTATTTTCTACTCAGAATGACTGTCATGTTTAAGAACATTGATATGGAGATGAAATATACCATTTAAACAGATTTCTTTTTTTAATTAACAAAATGTCATCAGGATAGGAAACCTAAATACTTTGTTGTGCGTTGTAGTAAATATCTTATTATGTGACTTGTGCTGTGTCCAGGTGGTGTACATCACAGCCACCATGCCCTACTTGGTGCTCTTTGTCCTGCTGATCAGAGGCATCACTCTTCCCGGGGCGATGGATGGCATACGGGCCTACCTGCACATCGACTTCAAAAAACTCAATGATCCCAAGGTCAGGCACGCTTTACTGTGTGTTACCTAGATTAGGAATGCAATATTTATAGTACCTTACAAATACCCAGGTTGCCAGAATGTAACAATAAATCTGTAATCAACAAAAAAGGTTTTCTTTAAATGTGGTAATTGTGTTTTATTTTTATTTTTTTACCTTATTCCTGAGAGACACAGCCTTATTACTGAGAGACAAAGCCTTATTACTGAGAGAAAAAGCCTTATTACTGAGAGACAAAGCCTTATTACTGAGAGACACAGCCTTATTACTGAGAGACACAGCCTTATTACTGAGAGACACAGCTTTATTACTGAGAGACACAGCCTTATTACTGAGAGACACAGCCTTATTACTGAGAGACACAGCTTTATTACTGAGATACACAGCTTTATTACTGAGAGACACAGCCTTATTACTGAGAGACACAGCCTTATTACTGAGAGACACAGCCTTATTACTGAGAGACACAGCCTTATTACTGAGATACAGACATATTACTGAGAGAATCAGCCTTATTACTGAGAGAATCAGCCTTATTACTGAGAGACACAGCCTTATTACTGAGAGACACCGCCTTATTACTGAGAGACACAGCTTTATTACTGAGAGACACAGCCTTATTACTGAGAGACACCGCCTTATTACTGAGAGACACAGCCTTATTACTGAGAGAATCAGCCTTATTACTGAGAGAATCAGCCTTAATACTGAGAGACACAGCCTTATTACTGAGAGACACAGCTTTATTACTGAGATATACAGCCTTATTACTGAGAGACACAGCTTTATTACTGAGAGACACAGCCTTATTACTGAGAGACACAGCCTTATTACTGAGATACAGACATATTACTGAGAGAATCAGCCTTATTACTGAGAGAATCAGCCTTATTACTGAGAGACACAGCCTTATTACTGAGAGACACAGCCTTATTACTGAGAGACACAGCCTTATTACTGAGAGACACAGCCTTATTACTGAGAGACACAGCCTTATTACTGAGAGACACAGCCTTGTTACTGAGAGACACAATGCCGTCATACTTGCATCTAAAATTGACATAGATTTTACAAAATGGATGGAGAAAATAATTGGAATCAGTTTTGATTTTGCGTATGTACAGTATACTGTATTTAATATAAATGCAGTAAGGATCTTTTTGTCATGGCCAAGCAGTCTGTCAGAGAAAAGATAGTATCTAGAGCCAAGAGTCAGTACATGTTCAGTACTCATAGGGAGATTCTGTGATATATGTTGCTTATCTCAGTTATGCTGGACTCTTCAAAGACCAATTTTACACTTAAAATATATTTGTATGCTGCTACTGTAGGTGTGGATTGATGCTGCCACTCAGATCTTCTACTCCCTGGGAGCCGGCTTTGGAGTGCTCATTGCATTTGCCAGCTATAATAAATTTGACAACAACTGTTACAGGTAAGACTTACAACTGTGTTGTTTAATGTTTTCCTCAGTGCTGCTAAATCATGACCTGACAAAGCTCACAAGACATTCTGCAACCTGTAACAGGGTGATGGGATAGATCTTGTCATTGTTTAGGTCTCTTTAGCTTTGCCTTTTATGTTCTAACTGGATAACAGAAAGGTGATGGGTATCTGGCTAGTAGACCCTCTGGCAGAGAGCTAACCGGATGAGTGTGGGCCATGTCACGTCAGTTTATGTTTATGGCCATAGGCAGTTTTACCTTCCTTGCCAGCGTTCCCTGTACCTGTAATTCTTTAATCCTCTCACAGACAAACAGATAAGGTGTTCTGTGGTGATCCTTATCATCACTAATGCTTCCCTGTGGAGAGGTAGGTGCTGCTCTCAGGTCGACCCATTCTGCTTTTAGACAACATAAGTGGAGATGCCTGTTATCTTTGGTATTCCAGTTGTATTAGCTTATGTTAAGGTGAGTTGGGGTAGTTCTTGCGGTAGGATATGTCCATGGACATTTGTCCAACCATCTTATTGGTTCGCTGTCTAATCTGTATCCCTATGTCTTTTGATTGGATGATGCTCAGAGGCAGTGCCAGATCCCTCCTCTCTCTTCCTGGATTGTCAATACTGTGAGGTATTTGCCAGATCTGTAGTGATTTAGAAGCTGGCCACAATGGGGTTACTGTAGTCAGATTTGGATACTTGGCAGTTTTCGCTTAGTAACATATTGAAGATGTCACCTTTAATGTTTAGAATAAGGGACGGCCATTTGTATGAGCTGGTAACATAATTGTCACATATCTACTGTATTTAATCTGTGGTGAAAGTCAGCATTATTTTTAACTGTAATCCATTTTATTGGCTAGAAACAATAATGAGATTTTTTGCCATAAACACAGGTAGAATTTGTGACGCGAGGAGTTTGGGGAGAATACTTTACTTTCTTGCTTTGGGCATTTGTTAATTATTGTAACGTCCCGTGCTATCTCACACACACGCCACCAATCTGGCAAAGCAACTCACTCCCTTGAACATGCCACCAGTCCCTGGAACACAACACACCCCTCAGATCACCATCACAGGAGTCCTAGTCACCTGTTCACTCACCGGTTTGTCATCAGCTCCACTATTTATTTCTGTTCTCTACACAGTTCTGTTCATGAGGTATTGCTTTGTAGTTGTCTGTTACTCCTAGTTGAGATCAGTTACTATCGTTGTGCCTTTCCGTGTAGCCAATCGTTTTTGTCCATCTTCACTGACTATGCCTTTAGCCTGTTCCTTGCCTGTACTTTTGCCCATTGGATTTCCTGTTATCAACAATGTGCCTGATCCCATTCTACTTCCATTGTTTACTCCTCTTGTACCTTAGCCCTCTCTTGTTGAATTACTCTGGTTTTGACTCCTGCCTGTTTCCGCACTGACTATTCTCCTGAATTTGCCTACCTGTACCATTGCCTTTAGTAAATATAGTGCTCTGTGTTTGAATCCATACCTGCCTCCCAAGGATCATTACAGTGATATTCTCCTAAGAAACAAACAGGAAATGACAAACTTCAAAAGATAATTGTACTTGGTAATCAATATCAGTAACTATAACATGAATTTGACCCTAGTATTGTAAAATACACATACAGTATAGTCAGTACCATAATGTAATGTAATATCATTTTGCTAAGGGTCAATGTGGAGATTCATCGTACCGGCATTGTCAGATATCTTTTCTAATTCCATTGAGCTAAGTTCAAAATATACTTTATTCTTACTTTTCTCTTTCCAGAGCCAAATCTATTTTGGTGCAAGTCTCTTTGCATTGCCCCCCATGGAATTTAAACCCTCAACTCGTCGATTCAAGAGTTTCACTGGACTAAATAAATGTATTTGTCACTGGATGGCCTTGGTCACGAGTAGTGCATTACATAGGGATTTGGATGCCATTTGGCATGCACACTGTACACTGTATTCACTGGGCTTGTCTCTGATCCTCGATCAGTGTGCTAACGTACACAGCAGGGATATAGTGCTTCAGTTACATTAGCTGACAACCACCTCAGTTCTATACTATTTTTATAGTGTGAACTGTACAGCCAATTTAATTTACCTCTCTTGGGAGGTTATAGATTACTTTTACCCCTTTTGTAAAGGCTTTTACATAGCTGAAAGCCTCATGTGTACTCAGTTGGGCCAGATGTGGGAGCTGGGTGGCTGAATTAGGACGTGGCCTCCTATGTCTGTAACTCTCCATGGATATCTCATGGTTGCGGAGCAGATTTATTTTTCCACACCAGAGTGTTGGATAGTGACTGGTTTTTAATTCTCCATTTTGTACATATATACAGTTATTGAGGTCGAACTATGACCCAGTTCTGGGCCGTTGGGAGCTGCTATTTGGTGATAATGAAATTCGTTTTTCATAGCTAAGTAGAGCCCAGAGTCTAAACTAAATATGGCGAAGCTGCGTTTAGCAGTTATGCCGCACAAAACTGGAATACATTACCATTTGAACTTAGACGTGCCCCAAACGTATACATTTTTAAATCCAGGTAAAAAAAATACTTTGATTGAGCGCTTAAACTTAATCATACCGTTTTTGTCTTACTGCTTTTATAGCTACCTCTTGGAATCTCCACAATCTACATGAACTTGCTTGCTAGTGGGAAAGATTTGTCTACAGCTTGCTACTCCCTACATAGTGTACTACTATTGTCTAGCAGCCTGTATTAGAAATACGCTCCTGTTGGGGACACAAGTATTGCCTCCCCATTAACCTGACTTCCACCCTTTCAGCTGAGACCAAGTACTTTAGGCTAGGGTCTACTACAGGAGGGGATATCTCCTCTTTGTTTTTCTTTGTCCTATTGGCTTGTTAAGACCCCAAACATGTTCTAAAATGTGATTTCATTGAAACGTTTTTTTACTGTGGTTAAAAGAAACAGAAGGATGTTTGTGAAATCAGCCACAGTTCACGAAAGCCCAAGGGTCAGACATGTAATATTATTGTTGTGTACTGTACAGCACATATTGTAGCTTTATATGCTAAGTGTTGCTGGATGGTCAATATGATGTTGTATCTTACAACAGATTTTAATGCATGTTTTTGTGTGCATTTGTGCATGTTGGTATGTGTGTCTTTTCTGTTCCCCCACAGAGATGCTCTCTTGACCAGTACAGTGAACTGCGTTACCAGCTTCTTCTCAGGGTTCGCCATCTTCTCTGTGCTCGGCTACATGGCAAACAAACACAATGTCAGGATAGAGGATGTAGCCACCGAAGGTGAGAGAATCTTAGACACACACACAAATATCAAAATATGCCACAATATGGTGGTGTGGAAGATGACATGCCTAACATGCCAAGACCACACACAGTCCAACAACTTAAACGACCTAATTTAGATTCAGACGCATGACCAAAATGTCTACGCCTGTAGAACATCAAGAAAAGGCTAAGAAAACGCACAGCATATTGGCACCCATGGCACGCTATTTTGCTAGCTACATCTTCTCTCCCTAAAGACGATCCACCCAGGTTGTACCTTAGCTGGGATAGATTAAAAACATGACCAGTTTCTGCTTGATTGAACAGAGATAAGGGCGTCGCCAGCTCAGGGATTATGGATGTTTATGTCAATGACACACTCCTTTTGGAGGGATTAGCGACAGTCCAACATCTATACATTTACAGTTAACTAAACATTCAGCTATATTAATGTTACTGCATTGAAAAAAAATCAGAAGCGTTATTAGCAAAATGAAATGATTTAAATGCAATGGATTGAATATAACTGAATGCAATAGTAGCTTAGATAGAGTGGAAATTCCACCGACATTTTCAACCTGCAGTTCTGAGGTAAAGCATTAGATAAATACCGGCTAACGTGAAGAAAGGGATTGGAAGACAAAAACTAATAATGGGAAATGAGTTCTTCTGTCCTCTTATGTCCGTTGGTGGTCAGCTGATTGTCATTTCTTTGTAATAATTTGTCACTCTTTCCTGCCTTTCCCTTTTCCTACATCTTCCCTTTTCTCCTATCTTGTTAAAAAAAAAAAAATCTCTAAATCAACTTTTTGGACGTGTCAAGTTCAGGACCAACATGTTTTTATCAACGTCCCTCCCAATAAAAAACTCTTCTGTAGACTGCTATATCTCTGTTGGCTCTGCTATGTGCCATCACAAGTGTCTACCTGTTTCTCTTTGTGGGAGTACAGGGCCAGGACTGGTGTTCATCATCTACCCTGAGGCCATCTCTACACTCCCTGGATCTACCTTCTGGGCCATAGTCTTTTTCATCATGCTTCTGACTCTGGGTATCGACAGCTCTGTGAGTTACTGGCCCACCTCATGATGTATCACATCTCGGGTCACAGAGGACAACTAACTGTTTATGTCTTATAATTGTTCAATCTGCTCTTGTGGATTATAAGAAGTGTAGAATACTCTCATTTTCGGGCTGCCTCTACCCCTCAACACACCCTCGTTCTCTTTTTCTCTCTCGCTATCTATTCCTTTATACATTTCCATACACATTCAATCTTATACATGAAATCTAACATTTTTATATACACCGATCAGCCATAACATTATGACCACCTGCCTAATATTGTATGTGTCCCCCCATTGCCACCAAAACAGCCCTGACCCGTCGAGAAATGGACTCCACTAGACCTCTGAAGGTGTGCTGTGGTATCTAGCACCAAGATGTTAGCAACAGATCCTTTAAGTCCTGTAAGTTGCGAGGTGGGGCTTCCATGGATCGGACTTGTTTGTCAAGCACATCCCACAGATGCTTGATTGGATTGAGATCTGGGGAATTTGGAGGCCAAGTCAACACCTTGAACTCGTTGTTGTGTTCCTCAAACCATCCCTCAACCATTTTTGCTTTGTGGCAGGGCACATTATCCTGCTGAAAGAGGCCAATGCCATCAAGGAATACCGTTGCCATGAAAGGTTGCTCATGGTCTGCAACAATACTTAGGTAGGTGGTACGTGTCAAAGTAACAACCACATGAATGGCAGGACCCAAGGTTTCCCAGCAGAACATTGCCCAAAGCATCACACTGCCTCTGCTGGCTTGCTTCCTTCCCATAGTGCATCCTGGTGCCATGTGTTCTCCAGGTAAGCGACGCCCATGCCCCCGGCCATCCACATGATGTTAAAGAAAACGTGGTTCATCAGACCAGGCCAGCTTCTTCCATTTCTCCGTGGTCCAGTTCTGATGCTCAGGTACCCATTGTAGGTGCTTTCGGCAGTGGACAGCGTGGGTCCCCTGACTGGTCTGCGTCTACACAGCCCCATACGCAACAAACTTCGATGCACTGTGTGTTCTGACACCTTTCTATCAGTACCAGCATGAACTTTTTCAGCAATTTGAGATACAGTAGCTCGTCTGTTGGATCAAACCACACAGGCCAGCCATCACACCCCACGAGTATCAATGAGCCTTGGCCCGGCCATGACCCTGTCACCGGTTCACCGCTTGGACCACTTTTGATAGGTACTGTTTTGGAGATGCTCTGACCCATTTGTCTAGCCATCACAATTTAGCCCTTGTCAAAGTCGCTCAGATCTTTATGCTTGCCCATTTTTCCTGCTTCTAATACATCAAATTTGAGGACAGAATGTTCACTTGCTGCCTAATATATCCCCACCCACTGACAGGTGTCATGATAACGAGATTATCCGTGTTATTCACTTCACCTGTCAGTGGTCATAATGTTACGGCTGATCATCATTCAACTTTTCCATGGAGTGCACTCTGGTCGAGTTCTGGGTATTTCTCAAGACCAACAGCATGGTATACAGGCAGCTGCTTTGACCATTACCCAGTATTCATAAAGCAGGAGTTAGAAAATCACATGCATCACAGCTGACCACTCTAGAAACGTTAGTTCACAGAGACTGACATTTTCTCTCAACCACTTTCCCAGTTACACAGCATGATAAATTGCTGTTAATTGAATGAGAAAATATATTTTCTACAGTGGCACGTCTTTCTTTTACAGCAGTGATGATTCTCAATATAACACTGCACTTAGAAAGCTAGGATCGATTATTTCTATTCCAAACCAAAGTATTTCTGGTCTGGTGAGGAGACTGTACGATTCTAGCTGTCTGTGCCTGTTTTGCAGATGGGCGGTATGGAGGCTGTCATCACAGGACTTTCGGATGACTTCATGATCCTGAAGAGAAACAGGAAGATGTTCACCTTCGTCACTGCGTTCGGTACCTTTCTGATTGCACTCACCTGCGTCACTAATGTGAGGTTATTTCCTTTCATCTATGTTGAATGTAACGTTACGTTGGTAATGAGCAATTAAAAAAGGAAAAAGGAGGTGTATCTTCAAACCAAATAGAGTCACAAAATATGTTTAATGTGCTTAAAGGCACTAGAGAAAGGGTGCCTCTGTGATGTAGGTTAACTGGAAATGGGAAAATGAAAAGGGAAGCGATTGTGATTGTCAGACTGAATTCAAGTTGTGTTTTATTCTTACCTTTGGCTAGTAGTTAAAGGCAGCAAATGTGTCGGCAGTAAACTGTGTAACAACCTTTTGACATTGTATTTTGTCCCACCCCCACCTCTCTTGTCCCACCCCACTCTCGCTGTCTCCCAGGGTGGTATCTACGTGCTGACCTTGTTGGATAATTATGCAGCGGGGACGTCTATCTTGTTTGGGGTGCTAGTTGAGGCCATTGGGGTGTCCTGGTTCTACGGTATGTATTATAGGTCGCCCTAGTACAGGGACTTCTGCTGATCTCTTGCTGTGGTGAACCCAGCTCTCTGTCTACATTACAACTTGGTCCTTTATCCCGTCCATCCCCTCCATCACAGTTCCTCCACCCCGCCAGCGGCTGCCCTCCTTGGTCTGCCCTCGCGCCTCCCCCCCCTCCCTGACCCCCTGTCATCTCCTCTACTATGGCTTCAAGCTACACCTGACATTTACTGGCAGTGTAGAGAGACAGTGTTTCCCGTGCCTGGACCTTAATTGTCAAACCCTTTCCTCCATCTCTGCCAGTACTCTTTCCATTCCTTAATCCCTTCCATTGTCTCGTACCTGCCTCTTTCTACTCACAGACATCCTTTCTATACACTCCCCTCCTGGCCTGCAGAGCAGTCACACATATGGCCAGAGCCAGCAGTCGTGAGACAGTACAGTACGGTTGTATTTATTGTCTGTATTATTCATCCAATTCAAAAAGAGGGGATGGGGGATTGTAGTGAGTTTACATTGTCTTTAGTGTTTAAGATATTTTACATGAAATGGAAAAGGAAGAGGACCGCGCATGAGAAAATACTGGATGTTAATAACATGACTTGTGCTTTTACTTTCAACACATATGCACACTTTCCATGATGTACAGTCAGTATTAGCTACAACTTGATGAGGATGTGAGATGGACACTTCACCACTGATGCTTATATGTATTTGAAAGCAGTAGTTTCTGCTTATGGATGGAATGGTGACTGTCTGTACTGGTGCTGTCTTAATGTTAGCCGACCTGCAGTGCTGTGATATAGAAGTATTATGGACAAGCTTTAAAAAAAAAGTAATGTCCAAAATGGAACCCTTTACCCCTATAACAGGGGTGTCAAACCGGTTCCACGGAGGGCCAAGTGTCTGCAGGTCTTTGGGTTTTCCTTTAAATTGGTTCCCAGGTCAGACCTGAACAACCAGGTGGGGGTAGAAATTAACCAATTAGTGAACTAATTAATCAATCAGGTACAAGGTGAGAGCGAAAACCTGCAGACACTTGGCCCTCCGTGGAACCGGTTTGACACCTGTGCCCTATAATGTAGTGCTGTTGGTCAGAATGAGTTGACTAGACTGACATTTGCGATGTAGTCCAACTCATTACTGACAGGCTCAATCATGTGTGAAATGAGAAAGAAAAACTCTGAAACTTCGGAAGCGAAGTTTACTGTAGCTCTGATCTAGGTGCAAATAGTTTTTGTGTGTGTTTTTTTAACATTTTAATTCAGCGTTTCTGTGCCACTTGGGCAGGGTTTGTTCTCTGGACTGTTCAATTGGCTCAATTATACCAGGCAACCTGAATCAAGTTCAGCTTTAGTATTTGTTAAAAAACAAATACTTATTGGACTGTTCAATTGGCTCAATTATACCAGGCAACCTGAATCAAGTTCAGCTTAAGTATTTGTTAAAAAACAAATACTTATTGGACTCAGGTTTGTGCGTATAGCTGTGTATCTGTGTGTTAAAGGCCAGCCATCTGCTCTGTGTTTCCTTTCCAGGGGTGGACCGCTTCAGTGAGGATATCGAGCGCATGATGGGCTTTAAGCCAGGTCTCTACTGGAGGCTGTGCTGGAAGTTTGTCAGCCCCACCTTTCTGCTGGTGAGACCATTGCGGAGCAGGGCCTGCTTGGGGGGCTGGTTGTGGGCCCTGAGGCTTGCTGTCAGGTCTAGATGTTTGGGGGGAGGGGGTGATAGAGTACCTGACACACATTTAATGAATGACTCATAGAGGAATCCGGGTAGTAATATTTCAATGTGTTTGAAAGAGGGGACATAAAATAGAAGTTACTGACCTTTAATTTGGTGCCATATTGTAATTGTCTTTTAAAGTAAAGTTATGTGTCAGTTACAAGTAATTTGATGCAGAAAATTCGCCTGGCTACCCAAATTCTGTGTTCCAGCCAAAAGCTAAACCACACATACATATGTTAGTTTTTTCTGTTCTACTGGCCTAACCTACTGAAGAAATATAGAAACACCAGATGTCTGGAAGTTAGCACGCAACTCTGTTGAATGGATGGCATTTGTAGAAGAAAGACATACAAGAACACAGTTGGCCTTTGATATTCAGTTGAAGACTGGGAGGAGACCCTGCCCTGACCTCCCAATGATGTATTATAACCAAGAGTGATGTTTGTTGTTCTCTGGGGCTACAGTTGCATAGCTACAGAGTTACAGATCAGTGCTGATAGGCCTTCAGTCTAAAGCAGCCAGGTAAACCAGAGTACTAGAGCGAAAGTCTATTACAGTATATTTCTAACCCCAGAGGCAGAGCCATGCCCTAGTCTACTCAACTCAACTCAATTTCATCCTTCTAATGCTTTTATGTTTTTCTTCAAGTGAGTAGTGAGTGAGCAGAGGAGTATTTGTATTCATACACAAGCTCTGTTTTGGTGTCTCTTTTGGAAATATTTGAGCTGCTTTGCTTGTTCCCTTCTCCACAGGTGGTGGTGATTGCCAGCATTGTCACCTCCAGCAGCCTGAAATATGATAACTATGAATTCCCACCTTGGTCCAACATAGTAGGCTGGGGTGTAGCTCTGTCCTCCATGATGTTTGTGCCTGCCTATGCCATCTATAAGTTTCTCTCCATGCCAGGGACATTCAAACAGGTCAGTGGAACAGCAAATACTTCTCATCTCCTGCACAGTATCTATAAAGAGACACTTAGATGTGTGACTGGTGTTTAGCTTGAATGTTATGGAAATTAGCAACCACCTGTATGTATGTTAGCTATCAAAATTGGTTTTCTCAAAGAGATTATATGATGTAATTCCAACCAGGTCTGCCCTCTTGGATAACATGTCATATTAGGCAGGTATCTTTGAAACAGACATTTGACTTTTGCTGGTTGATGGTTACTGATATCAGTACTTGTGGGACACTGGTTAGTGGGTTCAAAGCCGGGAACATAGTTTAAATTATAATGATAAAAATAACGTTGCACCGCTTCTGATGATTTGATTTCAAAGCGGTTAACAGTGTTACCTTGTATGCCCATTTCCCTGTGGTATTTCCTTTAAATTGATTGGAGTATTTAGACTCCATTTCAGACCTTCAATGACCGTCTCCCATCCTTTTTCTCAAACTAAGATCACAGTTTATTACAACTTGCTGTTATCGGACCAATGTGCATTTAAAGTATTTTTTTAAGAATATATTTTTTGTAAGATAGTTTCTTTCATTGGAAGGTAAGGGTTCTGTATATGTTGTATCATGTACATGTACTGTAATGGTTTATTTTTCAGAGGATTGCTTACTGCATCACACCAGAACACGAACATCATCTGGTGGCAGAGGGTGCAACAATCAGGCAGTTCACGGTACGTAACAGAGAACCTTCTGTCTGGATCACAAAGCGTTTATTGTATAGTGATTACTACAATGAAAAATCAATGAGTGAATCAATAAATGAATATGACCTGACTTGTTAATACTGTGTTGGCAACAAAGCTCTATCAACTCCATCCATTTCTGTTACAGCTCAAGCACTGGTTGGCTCTCTGACACTCTATCACCCAACATTTCTCACTACCCACAATTTTGGGTTGTTGGAGCCATGGTGTTCCAATGGCAGGCATTCCTGCTGCTAGGCCTGCTGCTACTGGAGGAAGGACAGGGAAAACGCCACGCTCCTCTCTGCCTCTCTTTGTTCTGTTGGTTCTGACCCACCTTCATCCTGCCATGTCTTACTACATCTGCTCCTCCCCCCTTCACTCTGTCCAGTGACTGGCATTTTCCATCAACCTCAGTAGTCCAGAGTCAACTCAAGGTCCTCCACTTTTTGTGTATTTTTATAATTTATTTTTTTTTTTACTGTATGACATCATCTTAATTATTTGCCATTTTTTGTTTCATACAACTAATAATATGGAGACTTTCAAAGCAGATAAACTACAGATGTTTTGTGTCTACACTACAGGTGTTCTGAAAATGATGGATATTGTTTATTTTTTATGTGAGATTAATTTTGCTATGACTTTTTTCTAAACGTGTGGTCTGTGTTCATTGTCTACAGAATTGGTTAGAAACTAAAACCAATTCAAAAAGATCAAAATTGCTGTAGGCAGGGGAGGCAAACAAATGACAGCAGTAAATAAAAAATATTGAGTCTTCAAGCTTTATGTGAGAAGTGAAATAGAAGAAATATACTTGGCCCTTTTCTATGTATGGTTAAGTAGTTAGTAGTCATTGTTAGGTCAACTCTAGATATCATGCTTTCACTGTGTCCGTGTTTATTGAGCTAGAACTTATAATTTCTTTCATTGGTCCATGTAGAAATGTTATACCTAATGACTCAGGAAGCCTTATCTGCAGATCCGAGTTTTTGACTAATAGATATTCTCTATGGTTACAATTAAATGCTTTATTGAGTACCTTCATAGGTCAAAAGGTTTCTTTCCCTGTCCTCATATAAGAGTATCCTTTTTTGTTCCAAATATAATCTTTTTGGTTGAAGGTTGAGCCTTACTTGGAATGGGTTTCTACTTTGAACCCAAAAGAGTTTTACTAGTAACCGAAAGGATTCTACCTGCAACCAGAAAGGATTATTCAAAAATGTTTCATATGTGGACAGCTGTAGAATCCCCTTTATATACTAGATAGTATTTTTTTTCTAGAAGTGCAGTAACAGATGTACATGTTACAGGGATAAGGTAATCACATCACACAAAAGTTAGTGTAATCAGCCCAGATTTAATGTAAAACATGAAGTCAGGTAAAAAAGAAATGTATCAGCTGATTACATTTAGGATTACTTCTATTAACAAGATGTGGCCTGCATTTGTTTGCCTCAAACACCATGAAAAAGCAGATCTTTAAATGTACAGAGTCTCTCTGCTTGAAAGACACCTATCACAGTGGAAATCTCAAAAATCTGCTTAGTTGCTTTCCAATGGTTTTAAACCAGAAACTTAGTTAAGTTCCTAGTTTCAGTGAAAACTATTGTACTAACTTGAAACAGTTAGTATACTTGTAACTTGAAACAGTATGTATTTTTTCAACCTTTTGCACAATTGATAATGTAACTCATAAAAATAATCTGAATTTTCTTTGGTCATCTGTCCATTGGAATCTTTATCATACCAGACTGTTAAGGTAGCTAAATGTGGGTCAGACATTTAAGTGAGCCTTTTTTATTTTTTTACAGACCACAATAAAGTGGCTTGGTGGCTGGTATTGTAGGGCTATAATAAATTAAAGAATGAGTGTTGGAAAAGCTTTCCCTGGAATGCATCTGTGAAGCTGAATTTCTTCAAGACGATACATCAGGAAGTTTAACCAGTACTTGCACAAGGATGCTACTGCATTAGGTGGGCAGAACTGATTGGTCTGCTACATGAACTGAGGTAGCAGATGCTGGCTAACAAAGGACGTAATCCAAAAGTAATCAGTGTTCTAACTCTTTGTACCAACTTATATATTTTGCTTAGTGTCAGCATATTTTCTTCACAGAGACATGAGTCATGGAGATTTTTTTTTTGGCCTTCACCGCTTGTGGATAAACAGTAGTAGCTGAATATAATGGTGAAGACCTAAAGGGAGGCAGTGATTCAATAGAAATGTATCCAGCACCTCAAGGTTGACTAACAGAAATAGCCTACTTGTTTTAGTTTTGTATCAATAGGTAAGATCTTAGTGTTTAAGGGACTGAAGTACAAAACAAAACATAGGTCAAGAAAACAATGGACATGTATTTACTTTTTATAGGCTGTTTTTTTCTGTGTCATATGGCACCTTTCCAATGCATTTTGTGTTCCATGTTTGTAAGGGAAATCTGTAGCTTCTCCAAAGAGTTTCTGGGGTTGTGTTTCTGTGTGTGTTAATGGCTAGTGAATTTTCAGTTTGAAATGTATCATTCATTTCACAATGATTGTTATGTTAAATGCATGATGTTGTCATTTGTTAAGTGTATTTTGTCAATTTGATTTCAAGAAAATTCACCACCAAGGAAGTGCCAAAATGTTCCCTCCTTTTTAGAGGTGTTTCTGTATTTCTTTCCTTATTTTTTTCTGTTTCCCTTTATTTATTGAAATGGAGTTTAAATTGAATTTTATTGTGAAAGAACATTTATGGCAGGAAACAAGCCACACATAAAATTGAATTGTGTGTTGAGTATAAGATATGGAAACATATATAAATATATTCTTTTGTTATATATCTAAACTTGTATTTATCAAATTGTTTATAAAGGAAACGTGAATGTAAAGTATTTTAAACGTAACTGTTTACTGTTACTGTTATATCATGGTGTTTCATGTAGGTAAAATGAATTTATTTACAGATGTATTCTCCAGTTTAACCCGGGTAACTTTGCCATCTGAATGTAGACAAGTACAGCTCTGGCATTACCTGAGCTATGTTTACAGAATACTGTGTACAATACAAAAGTCCTGTTGAACGTAAGTGACAACTATCTATGAAGAAGTCAAATTATGCACCCTATTATAATAAAGAGTTTCTTCTATACACAGATTTGGTACATGTAGTGATTTATGGAAGAATGTGAAACTACGATTCTGTAAATGCAATTGAATTTACAATCCATTGTGTATTGTTGTAGGGGTAGACTGTACTGCAGAAGTAACATCAATGACTGGCGCTTATAGATAATAGAGAACCAAGAAATGGGATGTTTTGAGCTCTCTGATGTGGGAAAGTGTCGTCTTCTCCTGGGAGGAAGCATCCACATCCTCCCCAGACCACTTCCAAAGACCACTTCCAAAGACCACTTCCAGGCAAACCACCGTTCACTCTTTTCATCTCTCTACTCTCTCCCCACTGATTCAGGAAGAGATTTATTATTGTACTTCAACAGAAAGAACACATTGCTCCCTGTGTCATGCATTCCTTCTCAGGTTGTTTTTTTTTTTTAAGCTATATATGATTGTATTGTTTGTGTTACGATTTAAATTTTACAGTGCCTGCCAGGGAATATAAATAAAATATTAATATATTATATACTGTAGTCTGAAGGTCCAAATAACCAACAAATAATTGCCTATTTTAATTAGATCTAGATTACAGATAAATCTAGCTGTTTTATAGTATATGCAGAGTATATGCAACCACCAGTCCCTCCCTCACACCAAATGACATTTGAAGAGATATCTGGGAAGCATGCATCATATTCCCTCATAGCATAGCCAAGACAAGATAGAACACTGCCACTCATGTATAATTAATTATTCAGCTAACTTTAATTCACTGGCCAATTAACAGCTAACTTTAATTCACTGGCCAATAGGCCCTCTTCGAACATGGAAAATCATTCCTCGCATATACAGAAGCTATAGCAAGTTGTGATATCACACAACACACTTCAATAAATTAAATTCGAACTAGCTACGTAATTAATTAACCAACAGCAGCGCTTTGCGCCAGTTGCTATTAGATTAATGTGCTGTTGGGATAGCATTACAGGCTAACCTTATGGGGTACCTGGCTCCTCGACTTCAAGATTATCTGTAACGTTCGGAGGTTGGAAGAACTGTGGGGCCAGTATCCTAACCACGATTGTAGATGAATGGATCGAGTGAATGCTCAACATCATCGCTGGTGGCCTTGGCTGTCCTCGGCTGTTGTGGTTCGATGGTGAGAAAAGTGACGCTAAAGCAATTTCCTGGTATACGGGTGTTGTGACGCGGTAAAATTGACCCCGCTCTTGTAAATCAAAAGGAGATTACAGGCACATTGCCTAACCCTAGAAATGCTGCAAATTGAGCAGCATTTTTAAATTTCTTATGGAAACCCCTAAATAGTAACAATTTCTAACCACCTATTGCCACTACGCACGCGCAGTCCGAATACGAATTCCTATAACAACAGGTTTTGCTACTACAATCGTCGGTTAAATCTCAAATCGCATACTAACTAGTCGTTGTAGTATGATGGTGAAGTACTTACTATTTAGTATATAGTAAGCTATTATGCCAGTACTGGGACTGTTTGGGACATACAACTTGTCATAAAATTGTGACTCAACAGTTTTTTCATTATTATTTTGTCGCGCATTAACATAACCATTAAGAAATGTGTTAAACTGACTAACGTTTCTTATTATTTTACTTCCACCACAAATAGCATCTATGAACTGTGGCTTTGGTCTGAATTGATGAAAGCAGAAACGTCAATTGATGTCTCTTGACATTTGATATCAATCCAATTTGTTTTATAGCTCGTTTCATATCAGCAGTTGTCAATAAGTGTTTTTAAAGATACCCAGACCTGGATTAGGGCATCAGTGAGCTCCAGCACAGTCATTGGCGCTACTTGGCAGTGCCGGATGCACCAATACATAACATCCCAGAAGTTGTCAATTGGATTCAGGTCTAGGGAATGTGAGGGCCAGTCAATGGCATCAATGCCATCGTCATTCATGAGCGTATGGTCTGATGATGGGTCTGAGGATTTTATACCAGGACCTAACAGCAGTCAGGGTTCCAGCAAGGGGAGGTCTGTGGAGGTCTGTGCGACCCTCCAAGGATATGCTTCCCCAGAACATCACTGACCCATTGCCAAACTGTTCATGTTGGATGGTGACAGGCAACATACCATTCACCATGGCATCTCCATACGCTTTCACATCTGTCACGTGCTCATTGTGAACGTGCTCTCATCTGTGAAGGGAACAGGGCGCCACTGGTGAACCTGCCAATTCTTGTGTTCTTTGGCGAATGCCAATTGAGCTGCACGGTGCTGGGCTGTGAGCACAGGTCCCACTAGAGGATGTCGGGCCCTCATCATGCCAACCTCATGGAGTCTGTTTCTGACAGTTTGCTCAGAAACATGCACACAAGTAGCCTGCTGGAGGTCTTTTTGTATGGCTCGGGCAGTGCTCCTCCTGTTTCTTCTCGCACAAAGGAGCAGATACCAGTCCTGCTGCTTGGTTGATGCCTTTCTACAGCTCTGTCCAGCTCTCCTAGTGTAACATCCCCTCTCCTGGTATCTCTTCCATGCTCTTGAGACCGTACTGGGAGACACAGCAAACCTTCTTGTGATGGCACATATGCATGTGCCATCCTGGAGGAGCTGGACTACCGGTGCAACCTGAATGGGCTGCAGGTACGGCCTCATGCTACCTGTAGTGACAGGGACACTAGCAAAATGCAATACTTGAGAATAATCATTCAGGAAGTATATGGAGAGAGCTATTGTCTGTAGCCACCACCTGCAAAACCATTCCCTTTTTGGGGGTTGTCTTGCTGTTGCCTCTCCAGTGCACCTGTTGACACTTTCATTTGCACCAAAACAGGTGACATAGATTCACAATTGCTTATGCTTCCTAACTGGACAGACTGACATCCCTGAAGTTTAATTGACTTGGTTTTATATTGTGATGATTACATGTTCCCTTTACTTTTTTCAGCAGTGTATTTCTGCAAGCAGAAATGTCGGGGTTCTGTCCTTCCAGGAGCACCATGGCACCCATTTATTCTTAATAAATTGTCATTAATTCTCTATAGACTCCCCATTTATTACCCTTTGACTCCTCTTCATTCTCCATAGACTTACATTTATTTCCCGTTGAACCCTGTTAATTCCCCATTTACTTCCATTCATTCTCCACAGAGTCACATTCATTTCCCATAGAACCACATTCATTCCCCATTGACCTCCATTTATTTCCCATTGACCTCCATTCATTCCCCATTGACTTCCATGAGTTTACCATAGACTCCCACTGAATCACCATTGACTCCCATTCATTCTCCATTTCCCCCATTCATCCTCCATAGACTTGCGTAGATTCCCCATTGACCTCCATTCATTTCCTATGGAGCCCCATGCTTTTGTTGATTATAGCATCATCATCAGGCTGATCAAGCTTGTAACTTTGTGGAGGACTTCCTGCCGTCCTGCACATTTGTTCCTTAGGTGGCGGGACATGTGGACCGAATTTCATACCTCTACTGTATGTCATACTAGTGGAAATCCCAGTGGGACTTTTGGAGTGACTTAGATTGCTTATTATAGCGCCACCTAGGGGCAATTGGACCCATAGTCTAACAGATTAATTCGGCAGACGGTATATACCTATGGGCCAAGTGGTGTGTCTGTAGCGTAAGACATCTCATGGGATTATGCAGCAAAAAAAAAGGAATAATAATAATCCTAACAAAAATTATAGGACTCCTTGACCCCTAATTAATGCACTGTGGCTAGGAAAAACTCCATAGCATGGTAGAAATTTAGGAAGAAACCTAGAAAGGAGTCAAATTCTGGGGTCAGGCCAGTCCTCTCTTGGCTAGGCTACATTTAATAGACAAAGGCAAACAAAGACATTATGCATTCAGGAAATTGCCATGACAGGCAACAGCCAGGCACAATGTAAGGATTACATTCCAGATAAAGCCCTGACCTGGGCTAAGAAGAGGAGGAGCAAGATACAACCACTGTTGTGGGTAATTCCTACAAATTGGTCTGCCTTAATCAGTGTTAGGGTGAAAAAATTGTCTTGAGTGGGTTGATTCAGAAATATGGTTGTAAAGCAGAAATAAAATTTGCACAGGTTTTTAGTGGAGTCTGTCAGGTTTATGCGGTCATATACAGTCAATCAAATCAGGCAACCCAGGATACAACCGTATGCAAGACCTGATCAATGACTTTGACAATGTAATTCTATAAAGGGGAATAACAACTAATATCTACGATTTGTCTAAATTCGTAAGTCACTTGAAGTATTTTTTGCACTGTCTCAATGCATGCATCTCTCTCACTCAGGGAGAGCAGGGTCGAGGGAGCATGAGTACAGCCTCTGCTCTCCACCCACTAAAGCCATTTGATAGTGAAATAATGACTGTCTGTGTGAAAAACAAATGTTCTGTCACAGCGAAACAATAGTCGGAGCCTAATCGATTGTGGTACATGCAATATACACTCACCTAAAGGATTATTAGGAACACCATACTAATACTGTGTTTGACCCCCTTTCGCCTTCAGAACTGCCTTAATTCTACGTGGCATTGATTCAACAAGGTGCTGAAAGCATTCTTTAGAAATGTTGGCCCATATTGATAGGATAGCATCTTGCAGTTGATGGAGATTTGTGGGATGCACATCCAGGGCACGAAGCTCCCGTTCCACCACATCCCAAAGATGCTCTATTGGGTTGAGATCTGGTGACTGTGGGGGCCATTTCAGTACAGTGAACTTATTGTCATGTTCAAGAAACCAATTTGAAATGATTCGAGCTTTGTGACATGGTGCATTATCCTGCTGGAAGTAGCCATCAGAGGATGGGTACATGGTGGTCATAAAGGGATGGACATGGTCAGAAACAATGCTCAGGTAGGCCTTGGCATTTAAACGATGCCCAATTGGCACTAAGGGGCCTAAAGTGTGCCAAGAAAACATCCCCCACACCATTACACCACCACCACCAGCCTGCACAGTGGTAACAAGGCATGATGGATCCATGTTCTCATTCTGTTTACGCCAAATTCTGACTCATCAGACCAGGCAACACTCTTCCAATCTTCAAATGTCCAATTTTGGTGAGCTTGTGCAAATTGTAGCCTCTTTTTCCTATTTGTAGCGGAGATGAGTGGTACCCGGTGGGGTCTTCTGCTGTTGTAGCCCATCCGCCTCAAGGTTGTGCGTGTTGTGGCTTCACAAATGCTTTGCTGCATACCTCGGTTGTAACGAGTGGTTATTTCAGTCAAAGTTGCTCTTCTATCAACTTGAATCAGTCAGCCCATTCTCCTCTGACCTCTAGCATCAACAAGGCATTTTCGCCCACAGGACTGCCACATACTGGATGCTTTTCCCTTTTCACACCATTCTTTCCCAGTAACTGAGCAGATTGTGAAATACTCAGACCGGCCCGTCTGGCACCAACAACCATGCCACGCTCAAAACTGCTTAAATCACCTTTCTTTCCCATTCTGCCATTCAGTTTGGAGTTCAGGAGATTGTCTTGACCAGGACCACACCCCTAAATGCATTGAAGCAACTGCCATGTGATTGGTTGATTAGATAATTGCATTAATGAGAAATTGAACAGGTGTTCCTAATAATCCTTTAGGTGAGTGTAAATTCTATGTGTTCAATTTAAATATAAATCATGGGCATGTGCAGTAAGGATCCTCCATGAGCCTTTTATGTTTTTGAGTGTAGTTTATGTACAAGTCCTATGGGAACATCAATTTAAATGAATTAATTGCCTTTTCTAATATTTGAAAACCTTATTTTGTTAAGTCACCTATATGCTATCTTCCAAATAGTAGGCTATTACAGTACATGACAGAAAGCAATGTTTTTAATTTCACTACAGAACTACAAACACTGCGATGGGACACCCCCTGAAGTAGAATCCTCCAGAACCCATCCCTCATAGAGCAGAAAGGTGCCAGAGGTTTTAATTAAGTTCTACCAGATCAGTTATGAACTTGTTTAATAGGTGAAAGGAATGGGACTTAGATGTGCAGACAGACAGTTTATTTCATTTGCACCTGTTAACAACCAATAACACTGATTTACTGCCTGCCACAGTAGTTATGACTGGGACAGCTTAACCAAAAATAAGTTGTTTAGGCCAAAGGCATTATGCCTAGGTTATTAATTTGCACGCTGAAAATTGATATTATTTGTTTGACACAGAATTAATTAAAATTTTGCTAAATGGCCCCACTCTGTGTAAAGCTCCTTGTTCGTTAGCCTGCCAGCACAGTAATGTAGTTATGACTGGCACATCTCAAAGCCTAATCACAACTGGATCACATCATTTCTGTAATGTCCAAAAGCATGCTTATCTTTACTGCCCACATTGACACCTCCACTAGCTGATCACCTCACTAACGTCACATACATGCTTTGACCAGTTTTATTCCGCCCATGTTGCCAGTTTCACACCCTGCACAGTTCTCCACCTGGGGCAGAGATCATCACCTTGGCATGGCATGATACACATAATCAAATGAAGCGGAAATAAGGCTGATTAATGCATGTGCAGCCAATCATTGCAGAACATTACATATTTCTTTAACCAACTAACAGGAAATACAACAGGTCTGAGGCATGGGTAATGTACCATAACAGCAGGGGAGTACCATGGTCCTCTAAGCCCCAAGGCAAAGCCATACTAATCTACATTATGTGCTTGTGAGGGAGCTACAGCCCACATATCTGCATTTAGGCATGTTTACAGTCCCCGTACTCAGTTTAAAATGATACCCAAGTTTAAAATGATACATATTGGCAGGCTACAGATTTTTTACTAGTGAAAATGAGTGCACTGAAAGAAATGCATATTTAAAGTGAATAACTGCCAGTTTGGCAATTTACTTCCCACGTTGACAAGAGGGACTTACATTCTCTACTAATGCGTCCTTCAATGTAACCCCTGAGCTACTCAGTCAGGGATTGAGTGTTTTACCAATTATGTCCCTGATAAAGATATCAAACACACAACATACAAGCAGTTCTGATCACAGTAGGTAATCTTCAGCACAGGTACACTCTGTCCTTCTCTCCTATGATCAGTCCTGCTAAGGATCTGACATCGTCTGCTATACAATTTTTTTTGTCTTATCTCTGCCTGCCTCTTTGAACCTACTGGTGAGCCCAGCACAGCAAAAAGGTAAATAAATAAATAAAAAACACAAACTTTCATGAAATTTGTTAAGCTAATAAAAGTCAAGCTGGAGCTAGCCTTCCACAGACAGCCCCCTAATTGAAGGCTCTGTGTAGAGCTAATGCGATTGGGGAGAAAATAAGTTTTTTTTAGGTTTCACTCAGTTTCAAATCCAAGCCTTGTTGTCTACTCATAATCTAATTGCCGGAGATTAATCCATGTGACCGACAGAGTGATAAAATCTTTTGTTGATAGCATTCAGCTAATGACTCCTTGATTGATGTGGCCACTGAGATAACCAAGGTGTTGGTACAAAGAGCTAAATGCAGAGATTTGCCAGGTGGAATTCAGAAACATTCTTGGCATTAGGAGAATATTATTCCCCAAAATCTGGATTGAGGCTTTACACGATTTCTCCAAAAACTACCATTAGCATGCAAAACGATTTGGCAAAATTAAACCAATTAATTCCTGAAGTTGTACATTTATGGAATAATAGTCCTTAACTGAGCAATTGAAATGAGATTGGTTACAGTAAAAACTACAAGTATCCCCGGATCAGCCTTACTGTAATTGTGTTTATGTCATTCTACCTCCCTGTCGGATGCCATTCATTTTCACAAAACAACCTATCACTCAAAAACTGATGTCTGGACTTTTATTCCACCGTTTTGTTTTAACAAAGTCAGATGAACACCATTTCTGTTTTTTCTTCAGTGACAACCTGGCTGACACAAGGCATTTAACTACAATAGGACAGGACATTGTGCGGAATCATATCAATATAATATATAAATATGTGAAAGAAACACATGCAGATAGATTTGATGAATTTAGCAAATGCAATGACATGGTAGCAGCTTGGATAGTTTTTAAAGAAGTGAGGTGCGCTGAAAGTTTCAACTTCAAGGGATTTGCAATTTATTCCAGTCATTAATGGAACTTCAAATTAATGACGGACAAAGGAAGTGCAGGATTTAGCAGGATGTGCGATATCTATCGGAGCACAGGTTAATATTGTAATAGGAAATGTTGAGAAGGGAACTGCCAAGTTATCAAAGTAATGAGTGTTGAAGGGGTCTGATTGGTCGCAGAAATTAATGTTGGGTCAGAGGCACAACAGAAGTGGGTAAAGTGGCATTTTGAAAGGGCAATGGTGCCCTAAATGGTGCCTGGGTTGCACTAATGCCTCACTCTGTCATTCTTCTGCATCATCAATTTATCAAATGTATTAGCTTGTTTGAGAAAAAAGAGCCATAACCTTAACCCTAATCTTAACCCTAACATTAACTCTACAATAGGCAATATTCAGCTAGCTCTGCAAAATGTGTTTTAAAAGATAACATTTTACATTTTTAGGAATTTAGCACACAGTATCATCTATGGTGACTGACCCATTTTGTGACTGATACAACCTACTATGATTCCCTTTGCCAGCTTGGGATTTTATCTATCAACCATTTGGTTACTAGTGAGATGGCATAACCGCTAGGTTAACTGATGACTGACTTCTGCCTTCTTATAACAAACCAGCAAAGAAGATTGACTTCTGTGTAATATTTGAATTTTATTGGTTGATTTGGAAGAATGGGCAGAGTTGCTTAAACATCATCCTGTGAGGTGCATTTCAGGCTACCTTTCTCTTGAGGGCACCACTGAGAAGTTGCAGTGCTAAAACCACTTCTATGAAACACGCTTTTGTTTGTCCTCCCAAGTGTTGCACATTTCCATCATTTTGTATTTCCTATCATATGTTTGTGCATGTTGGGTTGGCTCTCTATACTGTCTTCTTTCTCAAAAAAAGTTAAATGAAACTTTCTTTAACCAGCACATTTCTTACATATAATTCATTTCAAAGTGCTTAACATGTAAGAAGTATAGGGTTCTTTAATATTGTAAATATTCGCTGTGTTTTTTATAAAATAAATTTGGACAGATGAGGAAAACCTATTGAAGGATGAATCTTTCCTTTCCAGTGATGGTCGATACAAACACATTGGGCCAGACACTGTCAGTGTTTAATATTAAGACCACAAAGATTAATAGAAAAGCCCATCCTACTGTATATTGGTCCTATTATGGCATCTGTGAACGCTCTTTCCATTTTGAGGTAAAACATGTTGTTCTCCTAAAACTTTTAAAACTATAAGTTGTATTGTCACCTGTAGAGGGTTGTTGCAAAGGGTTTCAAGCCAAGGTTGGTAGTTTACTGCCACCTGCAGGTATGGAATGTTTGCTCATTAATATAATGAATTGGCTGACTTGCAAATTAATCTTGACCCATACGGTAGAAGTTGATCTTAACCCATAGGAACTCCCACTGTGTGGATTACTTAGTTTATGCCTTTAATGCCTCTTCAGTCTTACAGTACCAAATAACAAGGATTGTGATTCTTGTCTCCAAAGCTGGCAGCCTAAATAAGTGTCTGGGAGCCTTCATTACAACAATAACCAAGCAACTTGTCATCTTCACATGAACAAACCTTAACAAAATAAAAATGTCATAAAAAATCATTTGTGAAAAGGATTTTTTTTTCTCCATCAATCACATATTTCCATGACATTAGATTAACCATTAAATGCTCACAGTAACCTCAGAGATGAAAACTAGACACATCTTCACTCAACATCCAGCAAGGCCTTCATAGGCTTGATGAAAACTACTTTTCCTCCCGCAAATTATTTTTTAATATGAAAATCAAGGATTCTTCTTGTACGGTTGCAAAAAAATTAAATTTCCCATGTAGTTCTTCTAAGTGCTTAATAAAGCTCTGTGCTGTGACTGAACGTTTTGTCAAAGCCTGTTGCCCTTAGGCTCTCATACACTATAGCCCTCCCCTTATCTCTCGGTTGTTTTTATATAGGACTAATGTTCCATTAGCTTTTCCACCAGCATGTGCCAAAACATTGCATGCAGTCTTAAGATATCACAACACAAGAATATGCAGCATTGTTGTTAGATTACTTTGGGTCAGTGATGGGTAAGCATTTGAACTCAGTGTGTTTTTGTTTAAGGTCGTCTATGGTGCTCTCCTAAACCGTTCAAGAGACAAACCAAATCCATTGTGTCAAAATAGTCCTTTAAATGAGAAAGAACCTGGTACAGAATAAAATATGAAAATATTCAATATTATAGTCTTAGTATTGTTAGTACAGTATTAGTACAGGATGTTCCCATCAAACAATCTGGTATTATGGGGCTGTAGGGGCGAGTTGGCTGCCAAAGGAGCACATTCCATTGTTAAGTAAAAGTGTTGCTGTATTGAGGCATTGGCAAAACATGGCAACGTTGTTGTTCTAGCCAAGGCAAAACATGAACACATGACCAACACCATTAGACTCAGAAGAACAAATGAGAACAGCATATGGGCAATGAGGGTTTAGTTAATGGCCAGACCAGCATTCCTTTCTGCCACACAACACTTATTGTCCCATGGGAACACTTTGGGGATGATATGACTGCTGCAGCACACGAGTTTCCTGTTTTCTGCCTGGACCAAGGAAACAATCTCTTCAGCCTGCCATAACCGCCACCTCTACCCACTGTCCCAACCCAGACCCTGAGCGATTACAGTCGTTACTGGTCTAAGTGTCCACAGAGTTTGACTTTACAACAGTAACCAAGCACTTAGGAGAGCAACTGGGCATATTCTTGTTAAAGCTACAGTAAATTTTCTTCTCAAGTATTTCAACTTTGATTAGCTGGAGTGATGAGGAAATGTTGTTTCCACCAGTCGTGTATTTCCATGACTTGAGGTTAAACATTAAAAGCTCACAGTAAACCCAGAGATGTAAACCAGACATCCCTTTATTCAATATCCTGATAAAATTGTACAGATGATGAAAACTCCTCTTCCTCCTGAAAATGTAAGTTTGGTCATTTGAAAATAAAGAAGTGTTGCTGTAGGATTGCAAAGCAAGAATCACAATTTTCCCATGCAGTTCTTCCCTGAAGTGCTTAATAAAGCCCAGGTTCCCTTAGTCCCTGATACGATGTAGCCCTCCCTTATTGCTCAAACAGTATAGTCTGCTAATAAGAAGGGTGAAATGATGAATGACAGACGGATACAGCATACACACCGACAGTTTGCACAAGAGAGAAGGGATGATAGAGGAAGGAAAGTATGCCAGATGCTCTCCAAGGTTGTCTAGCCTCTAATCATTAAGCGTGTTTAACTCACATCTGTCGTCTACCGCTGTCTGGCACGGTCTAGTTCTTTAGGTCCATTTCTCGTTCTGTGGATTAGTGTGAATGACGGTATGGGTGAACCATAGGAACAGAGTTACTTCACTGTTGAACCACTGCTTGCCAGTGACCAGCATGGAGTTTATATGCAAGAAAACATTATATGCACAAAACTTTATTTGTCTCACCTTCATTTCTCACACACATATTTTAAAGTCCATTTATCAACTGGACAATATAAGCAGTACACATCGTTGTACTCTGAGGCTGCCCAATGACCTCAATAGTCGCTTCGCCATCGATTCATGTATACCTGCCATTTGAAGGCTACATACAGTACCAGTCAAACATTTGACCTTCAACGGGCAGGCATAGATAAATCACTGTGAATGGGAAAGTGTGTCCAAACAAGAAATGGTGGGTAGACATATAGCAGCATGTCTTATTGAAACTAATAATTAAAATATGCTCTTATCTAGAACAAATTATAGTTAGTGCATACATTTTAAGAGAAAAGGTGGAACAACCACACAACTCAGTAGAAGTACAGCAAGTACACTCTACTTACAGTGGATATAAAAAGTCTACACACCCCTGTTAAAATGCCAGGTTTTTGTAATGTAAAAGAATAAGACAAAGATTAATCACGTCAGAACATTTTCCACCTTTAATGTGACCTATAACGTGAACAATTCAATTGAGAAACAAACTGAAATCTTTGAGGAAAAAATTATAAAAACTCACAATAACATGGCTGCATAAGTGTGCACACCCTTAAACTAATACTTTGTTGAAGCACCTTTTGATTTTATTACAGCACTCAGTCTTTTTGGGAAGAAGTCTATTAGCATGGCACCTCTTGACGTGGCAATATTTGCCCACTCTTCTTTGCAAAAGCGCTCCAAAGCTGTCAGATTGCGAGGACATCTCCTGTGCACAGCCATCTTCAGATCACCCAACAGGTGTTCAATTGGATTCAGGTCTGTGCTCTGCCTGGGCCATTCCAAAACATTAATCTTCTTCTAGTGAAACCATGCTTTTGTGGATTTAGATGTGTGCTTTTGGTCGTTGTTGTGCTGAAAGGTGAACTTTCTCTTGATCTTCAGCTTTCTAACCGATGCCTGAAGGTTTTGTGTCAAAATTGCCTGGTATTTGGTTGTTCATAATTCCCTCCACCCTGACTAAGGCCCCAGTTCCAGCTGAAGAAAAAACACCCCAAAGCATGATGCTGCCACCACCATGCTTCACTGTGGGTATGGTGTGCTTTGGGTGATGTGGAGTGTTGTTTTTGCACCAAACATACCTTTTAGAATTATGGCCAAAAAGTTCAACCTTGGTTTCATCAGACCATAACAAATTTTCCCACATGCTTTTGGGGGACTTCATGTTTGTTTTTGCAAACTTCAGCTGGGCGTGGATGTGTTTCTTTGTTAAGAAAAGGGTTCCGTCTTGCCACCCTATCCCATAGCCCATTCATATGAAGAATACGGGAGATTGTTGTCACATGTAGCACACAGCCAGTACTTGCCAGAAATTCCTGCAGTTCCTTTAATGTTGCTGTAGGCCTCTTGGAAGCCTCCCTGACCAGTTTTCTTCTTGTCTTTTAATCAATTTTGGAGGGACGTCCAGTTCTTGGTAATGTCACTGCTGTGCCATATTTTCTCCACTTGATGATGACTGTCTTCACTGTGTTCTATGGCATATCAAATTATTTGGAAATTATGGCATGTGTGTAATGACTTCTATTTAACATGAGTTTGAATGTGATTGGTTATTTTTGAACACAGCCACATCCCCAGTTATAAGAGGGTGTGCACACTTATGCAACCAGGTTATTGTAAGGTTTTTATTTTCATTTTCCCCCCTTGAAGATTTCAGTTTGTTTTTCTATTGAATTGTTCAATTTATAGGTCACATTAAGAGTGGAAAAATTTCTGACATTATTTATCTTTGTCTCATTCTTTTACGTCACAAAAACCTAGCATTTTCACAGAGGTGTGTAGACTTCTATCCACTGTAGCTAATAGTTATTGGCAGAAGCCAGTGCTGGGAAGAAGGCAATACAAATAATAAACATAGCATTCCTTTAACAAGGCAACAGAGGGAGTGGCTGAAGTGTTCTTTTAGGTTCGCTTTGATAGAGATTAAGGTATTTTCTGAAAAAGGGCAGAGACTCTTCCATCCTAGTCTCAAGGTGAGGTTCAAGAACAGAGAATACTTTTGAATTGGCAAATCGGGAGCTGGATGGCTACAAGCCCAGATGTGGCAAAACAAAGAGCCCAGATTGGAACGTAGGGTTTGAGTATTGCCTGAAGTTAAGGAGGGGAGCTCCTCTTGCTGCTCTGTAGGCAAAACCCATGGCCTTGAATCAGATGCAGTCTTCAACTGAAAGCCAGTGGAGTGAGAGTACGAGCTGGGTGACATGTGATAACTTGGGAAGTTCAATTTCTAGATGTGTGCGGAGAGCAAAAAGTTGTTGTCTTGCCAAAGTTCTTTGCACACTTGGAGGGGGACACTAGAGGTGACAACAATGATGGACATGTTGGGAAGTAGGAATGCCTTTCCGCTGAAAAAGAAAAGCTCTGTCTTGTCGAGTTGAGCTTGAGGTGCTGGGCCTTCATCCAAGTAGAGGCAAAATCTTTTTCATCTTTTACAATGGTTCTTTAATCCAGTGGCTGTAAATGTTATTAAAGAAAAAGCTGTACCCTTAGACTTCAAGTCTTGCTTGGTTGGAAATCCCTGTTTATAATGAAACTGAGCTAGCAATAATAGCAATAATAAATCACATCAGTTGGCATACCTAATAAGCAATGTTCAGCGCAAAACAAAACCGCAATAACTTAGCTTGCTTTCAACTCAAAATCAGCTAGCACATGTGAAAGATAGAGTGTGATAATTTTCTTTTCTTACTGCACTGATATTTGCACCCTCTGTTGTCATGTGAATTCCTCATGCATTCTAGCTACAGATGTTTCTACAGCACTACCCACATTTACTTTTGACCCCTAATTCCTTTCCAGAACTGTTAGCCAACTTTAGTGATTACAGCAAAATATTGCCAAGAGAGGCAAAATACTGTCAGCAAAGTACTGGAAACACACAAAATACTATAAATAATACACTTCATTAATAACAAAGTACTGTTATATACAATATGCTTATATCTAATTTTAAAAGGACCATTTGAGCATTATCATTTCTTGAGATACTACGCAATGGCACAGACAATTCAACCTAAATTAACTGGAAGCAATTTGTATAGGAATGGTAAAATAGCATGCAAAAAGTCTTGAGTGTGCATATGAGAAACAATCAATTAGTTAGCTAACATCTTTGCAAATATTTACAATTTACACTGTCTCTAGTGGTTCACGGCAAACAATATGGTAAAAGTCACTGCAGAGCTCACTCAGGTGCTACGCATAATGTGCGACAAATCTTGGCCCTGCTCTACTTCACCCTCTCTTCTAAAATATCAGAATCGGGTAGCCTCTATTCGCTACCTTTACACATACCCAACGCTTTACTTGGTTTAATGGTGCTGCTAGTAGTAGACAACATTCACTTTTGGCCGTTGTCATGTTGAAAGATTAATCTTGACCCCACCCACTGACTTCCCATAGCACAATGCTACATGTTAGGAATGGTGTTCTTAGGATGACATGCATGTCAGGATTGCACCAAACAAAGTGCTTGACATTGATGCCAGAACAGCTCTATTTTGGTCTCATCTGGCCGTAGAATTCCCTGGAATTGTTCTAATCCTACCCCTGTTTGGTGCTTTTGAATAACATAGTTCCGTATTGGTTTAGAATTTTCTTTTTACTTTGTGTAGTTTTTGTTAGGAACTGCACTAACCAACTATGGGACCAACTTTGGAAATGAAAGAGAGGAATGCTTCCACTCTACTCTTGACAATCATATATATTTTTTACATATCTGATTAGGAGCATTTGTGGTTTTATGAACTGTGTGGGTTCCCCACCTCCAGCTGCAACGTTTCTAATCCCATGTCTTCTGCCTGCCCAGCTCATGGAATTTCTGGTCTCTATTCATCTCTATTCATGCTGGATGTCAGTCCACCATGGCTAGTACATTTTGCAGAAAGGACAAAATTTGACTGCTTTAGAAGCTCTGCCTAGGTTAAAACAACTGAAGTAGCACACCTATGTCACTAATTAAGGGCTTAATGTTACAGCTCTAAAGTCTACCTTAAATGTTCTTCAAATGGTTCTTTGAGAAACCCTATTTTTAGAGTCTAGCTCTGGAATAGTTCCAGTACTTGGACCAGCTTGGTGTCCCAGGTGAATGGTTTGAGAACATCTGCTGTAGATGCTTTTCCTGGCTAAGTCATGCAATGAATTGCACGTGCAGTTCTGCATTAGAAACCTAATTGTTAAGATAACAGCAGATGCAATCACTTTCAGCTTCAATTACATCTTGTGCAAGTTAACAAACACATACTTAGATAGTTATCACCTACATCACAGGAATGATTATATAAATGCTAGCAAGCCAGTGAGCCAAGGTAAAACATAATAAAATAGAGCTAGATAAAGCCTTAAGAATAACTTGTTGAACAAAGCTAAAGCCCTCAGTCTTGCATGTTGTCATTGTATCACTCATTCACTGTAAAGTCTGTCAAGGTCCCAACATCAATGTTAGTTATCCAGGTATGGAGATTTCTGAGGCTGTGATGCATGTGGTGTTCGTTGCTTGAATGTGATGCTTGTTTACAGACAAAGAAATGGCTTGATATACTAGACAAGACTTGACATACTGCCATTTAAGTAGTTCTGTACATTAGAAACATTACTATTTTTGGAAGGCTGGGTTATGCGCTGTAGTTTTTGCGATGTTGAATAAGGTCGTCTATGCCAATTTGTCTGTATCTTTCTCTGTCAACTTTGTCATTGAATGCCACCAAGTGACCAAGGTAAAAAGTTGATTACCTTTCATCGTGGTACAGGACATGTTTGCTTGTGGCACTTCTTTTGATTGGGTACAATCTAATAATCACATAAATGTCATATAGTCCATAATCATTTCATACTATGGAACTAAGCCTATTTGCCATGTAACTTTGATGAACTATTACCTTCTATTACCTATTACTACCTTACTTACACTACTCAGGATATGGAAAAACATTCACTTCAGAAGACGCCTGTTGACTACCAACACATACACTCTCAAAATAATTCCAGTATCCCTCTGTGCACCTTCAATTTGATTAATGGAAATATACAGGGACAATTTGGAAGTAGTGAATCCAGAAGTATTTACATTGAGGTAGAAAGTTATCAATAACCGCACCACTACGGACATGGGATCTTTATCGCGACTGACTTAAGAGTTGTAATGTCAAGATGGAATTCTTTGAAATGCTTGATGACAGGAGACCGCTGACTGATTCTAGGAATGGATGACTTATGTTCGGTAATGCATTGGCGACAGCAAGTTTCCACTTAGTTTTCCCACATAGCCCAAAAAGACATTGTAATAAATTAATAACATGCAGTTAAGAAAAGGTGGATCTGCATCCAGCATTGACAGTTTTGGCCGTTTTGGCCGTTTTCATGCCTGTGTCATGAAAGTGAATACAGTTGTAGGGAGGTGTTCAACAGTGAGGGCGCCTCAGTCCCTGTCAATGGAGAATAGACACTATTCTCAAGCGTTAACAACTGCGCTGAGTTAAACTGAAAGAATACACAGATGCTGAAAGTGTGCAAATCTCTTAGATGAAAATATATTTGTGCTCAGGTCCATAAACAATGGTGTAAGATCACAACTGGGTTTACTCAGGAAGTCAGATACTGTTGCATACGCTTCTATATCCGAAAAGGAGAGAATATGTCAATGTACAGTATGTTATTATGGTGTAGACATACAGGTTTGGCTCTGTCAGAAAACAATGCCTTAACTTCCACAACTAACGGAGTGGCCAGCACAGTCACCGGATTTCAACCCTATTGAGTTGTGGGAGCAGCTTGGCCGTATGGTACGTAAGAAGTGCCCATCAAGCCAATCCAACTTGTGGGAGGTGCTTCAGGAAGCATGGGGTGAAATCTCTTCAGATTACATGAAGAAACTGAAAACTAGAATGTCAAAGGTGTGCAAGGCTGTAGTTGCTGCAAATGGAGGATTCTTTGATGAAAGCAAGGTTTGAAGGACACAATGATTATTTCAATGATTATTTAATATTATTATTATTATTTCATTTTGCTATATTTCCTATTGAAACTAATTTCATGTATGTTTTCATGGAAAACAAGGACATTTCTACGTGACCCCAAACTTTTGAACGGTAGTGTACTTTGAGACATCCTTGTGCAATATGCTGTGATTGTATAAGTTACTTATGTAGGAACTTTTACCAGACCTCTCAGTAACAATTTCGTTTTTATAATAATGTCCTAATGGTGTGTATGTCTGCTTGACTGTTCACTGTTAATGTCTCCCTGTCAGAAAACATTTTTCTTTCACCGTAGGAGTACAATCACACATGATGTCATTTTTAAAAATAAAGTGAGGTCTGGATGTTTTTTTGTAGAAAACAGATCCAGTAAGAAATAAATTGGCGGCAGGTCCTAAATCTTTTGGACCTGAGCTTGACCTGTGACAATCTCATGGTAGGAAAAATTACTTAGACTTAATAAATTTAAAGGGTAATCTCTCTGGATGTTTGACTATTTGAAAATAACATTAACAGAAATATATGTGTGTCCAGGCATAAATCATATTGTCGAAATTATTTGATTCTTTTGAAGTATCAATTTATCATTTAGGACCTAAAACATGTCAGACAGAAACTCCTGTCAAACCAATATTACATTATGTTTTAGTCCTTTAACAGGTGCTCCAATCCAGACTGACATACACGAGAAATTAGGGTGCAAACTGGGTCACAACTCTATCAGTTTACCAGAATATTAACCCCTTTATTTGATAACTTACGGAAACCTCAGGAAGCAACACACTGGGTTAAGCTGCACGAATACATCAACACTTGCATAAAGTGCTCAAATGCATAAACAATAGTATGAAATCGAAACTAGGTTTGCTCAGGAAGTTTGATACACAAGCCAAAGATCCTGGATATACAATGTACATCAGTGCCAGTAAAAGTGGGAGCACTACTGGCTGGTGTTCTGCTGTATCACAGCTCCACACTTCTAACACTTTGTTTCACAGTACACATCACGCATGTTTCAGACACAGCTGTTTATTGTTTGCAGTACAGTATTTTGTTTTGTCTGCTGGCAGAATGTGTTGATGTCTTTCAGAGGTCAACTGGGTGTCTTGCTGCTGTAGTGTAAGCATAGGTGGCTATGTATATGCACTAATTACACTTCACTGGCACATCACTGGCACTATTTTAGTACATTACTCACTGTACTAGCAGTGAACTGAAACAGAGTCACTTCCCTGCCATTCAGACTGATCAGTTTAAGAATAAGATGTGGGTTGGCTTTGGATTCAAAACTCTGGGTAAACGTACTGGGGTGGGTAGGGGGGATCCACAACGAGCATCCAGCTTTTTACAGCTGTCGTCCCTAGACTCACGTCTGGTGGCGTGGCTTCGGAGTGGTGCGTTCAGGATATTGGAAGCTGTGTAAACGGCCGGGTACCGTTTACTGAGAAAATACCATTTATTTTTGGATTCATTATGTTGGGTATAGTGTTCTCAGGACACAGGAGGCCAGGAACATAACCCCATCTCTCTCTTTTTGTTTCATGTGGTCTTGTCTGTCTTTTCCCTACAGCAGTGGGGTGTCCCTTTAGAGGGGTGGGTGGAGTAGGGCAGGGCCAAGGGTTGGTTCCCATTGTGTGTCACCTCAGGATAGTGGTGGTGTTTTACACCATACTATTTGTAGTATTCCCCATCAAATTAATTGTTGTGTTTTATATCTAACCATTTGTAGTGTTTTGCCTTGGATTATTTGCCCTGTCATTAATATATGATTTAGTGTGGAGTGATATTGTCAAAATAATTTGTCCTGCAGAGGGTGAGGGAGCTCATTAATGGAGAGTCTCTTCTGTGGCCATGTAGAGCAGTGAGATCTGAGTGTAGCTGTGGGTGGGAAGGAAATGGAATGTGTTTTATGAGTTTTATAGTGTCATTATTGAATTCAACTTTGTAATAAAACCTACCTGTGTGTACTTACCTGTCCTGGTTGCCTGTGCTGGGGTTGTGTGCAGGAGATTGCTGTGGTCTGTAGTGGTGGAGTAGTCAAGGCTTGTCCTATTAGTGGGCAGGCCTCTGACAGCAACATTTCAAGCTAGCGGTGAAGTGACCATAATGTATGTTCTGAACTCCATTACACCAAGTTGGAACAAAGTAACAGGGTTCCCTACTGCTGTCCTGCAGCAAAGGGAGAATCCTGATATGCAGTCTGTCTGGTCTAGATGAATAGGATCAACAGGAAAGGTCTCCCTTAATTTCACATTGACATACACCCACTGTGATTACAAACAACGGAAGGCTGAGTCATGACGATTGTATACGTTTTCGAACCTATCTGAACATTATCTTCTCTCATAATGGTATACCAAGGTATCAAGTCAGAATACAATTAATTGTTATATGACACAGACGCACATGCTCAAACCTGCAGGTAACTCTGTCAATTATAAAGGCATGTTATTTCTAGTCACTGGGCCAACACGTTACTGTGACCTGATTCTGGTTATTTACAGAAGGTCAAGACATGAGTGAGTTATAATGTGTCACTGCAGATGGAGCCACAGTGATCTGTACTTATCCTGGCTATGCTCTTATGTTAACAACCCCCTAGCTTTTTGTTTAAGAACTGGATATGCAGTAGGGCCCCCAGTCTCTTTTGTCCTACATTCATATGGCAGATTCATATGTTGTGGCCTGCTGTTGCCAAGCACCAGTATACAAGGCAATTTCTACATAAGAATAGGGGTTATTATAATGAGGGTTATTATAATGAGGTTTATTATAATGAGGGTAATAATGAGGGTTCATAGGGTGTCTGTAGTCAGAGTCTGCAGCATAATTGAAGTCCTGTATGGGGTGTAAAGTTGGCAAGTTATGCCTGGGTAAAATGTGAGGACATGGAACAAAGATTCTATGCTCTTAATAAAAGACCAATGTCTGGTAAGTAAATTGGGGAAATACTGTTTGATATTATAGAAGTCTATAACATTTTGGCAGCTGTCTCCCTTAAAGCAGACTGAAGATCTTATAGTTTACACAGTGACAGTGGCGCCTCCCCCATGACCATGCAACACATTATTCAACTTGCACTCACACTATAGGGAATCAGTAGAGGACACTTAGCCATTTTTAAAGCCAATTAAGTCTTGGCCATAGAAGAGTGACAGTTCATCAATTTTAGGTCCATTTTTATGTTTTGTCTCAGGGTGCACTGTGACAAGAAAATGTTATGCAGAAGAAAGCAGAATGTACTACATTCAGGAGCCAGAGGAACAAACTGTCAACACAGAGGGAAAAACAAAGAAGGATGTTTGTTTGAGGAAGATCACAGTATTTTTCACAGAAAGTTCAAAGCTGCAGGGGATGTGGAACTCACACTTTATCACAGCCCTGGGGTGGCATACCGTTATGTAACACGTTGGGTATGTTCCAAATAACAACATATTTCCTTATATAGTGTTCCTCTGACCCAATCAGAGTGGTGGTTTGGTAACAACACCGGTGCTACTGTAGTTCCCACAATGGTGCAACAACATCCGTGACATGGCTGCCATCCCATAATACAAACAAGAGGAGGTGGAGAGAGACGGGGGAGTAGGGGATGTGACTGCCGCTGTCCGGAGTGGTGGTCATGTACACAGCCGACCATGAGATGAGATGGCAATCTGGTCTCCCTCAGGCAAAGCAGATTAGAGCAGACACACAAGGGGACACACACACATGCGTGCACATAGCTACATACACATACACACACACAGACATCCATTCTAACCTTGTTGGGACAAAACCGATATTCCTACTTTCTCTAATGTTTCCTAACCCTTAACCTAAACTTAATCCCCGAAACATAACCCTAATGCCAGTCTTAACCCAAAACACCTAATATTACCTGTAACTCCTAGCACTTACACCATAAACGTCACACAGGGTCAAGTATTCCTGGGTTTACTGTTCTCAGGGGGATTTTTGTTCCCCACAAGTGAAAGTTAAAAAAAACAGACACGCTCACACACACGCTATCTCACAGACAGACACAGATCTCCATCTCTCTGTCCCCTCTAATCCTGTTTAGGTTGGTTCTTAGTTGTCATCCTCTGTTCAGCAGCGTCTTGGTCATAGCCAGGCCACAGGCCAGGGAAAGTGTACTTGCTGTTATCCTGTCCATCTACAGCGGATTTCCTGGGAGTCCAAGGGTAGGATCAGGGCAGGCAAAATGTGTTTGTCCTCTGGAGTCAGATCCAGTTCTGTTTGTGTATGCATGCACACGTATCATCGGGATCAGCCTGTTCATGAAATGGACACTTTCAGGAAACTAATACAATATATCGAAATAAAACTGCTTAGACGGTACACAGAGTGTGTCATATACATGTTTTAATTTCAGGTAGAGGTACTTGTATATTACAAATATAAGCATACAAGCAAACACATGAATGAAGTCTAGCATTTTTGATTATTTTTCAAATTAATTATGCATTTTCACTTTCAGTATTGTTGGTTACAGTGTTTTTGAGGTTAAAAAACAGGTGACATGACATAACCTTTCTTGATTCCAGTCTGTGCATAAAACAAAGAGTCATTTTGAAAAAAACATTTTGGTAACTATTGATATCCACTGTAAATAATCTGTAAGGTCATGTTATGTTGTGAAACGGGGTTGGAATTTCTGTCACTAACAAAAACACAACATCATTTGCAATGACTAAAAATATGAGATAAACTCCACTATTAAGAACGCCAGCATGCTGATGGCTGCTGTTATTCCTTGGGCAGTCCTATGCTCTCCCCTGTGTCAGCTCCAAAATGAGCTGTAGACCTCAGGGTGTCCGGCCCAAGGGTGCTTAAATAGGGCACAGACAAGGAAGCAGTTAATTGAAAACAGGTGAATTCAATTCTCCTCTTCTCTAGTCACTCGTCAGCCCGGGTTCTACGTGTCCCTAGGTTGTTGTCCCTTCAAAGAATCTAGACAATTTGTAAAGCCATATTAGAATGAAGTAAATACTTTGTAAAGTCAGGGTTATAACTATGTAAATAACATGTTTGAATCAAGATTTGAGTGGGATATCCATATTCATTTGATTTGTTTAGTACAGGAATAGGCTTCATCTGTGTCTGTGAAACTGGCTCATGGTTCTAAAGTTTGTATTGTTCCCTTTAAAGTCTGACAAATGGACAGAAATGTCTATTCATTGCCCATAATTTGTAATCCACAAGAAAATACATTTTTTCATTGCTGCAGGCCTTTTCTATTTTCCATATTCTATTTTGTGTGAACCTGGTTGAATTGAATCTATACATATCTAACCCTAACACCAGTCTATTTTAAGCCTTATTTTTTACAAGTTACCTTTACTGAGACTCTACTCTCAAACAGAAATGACTGGGATAATTGCAGAGAAGTCAGAAAGGGTCAATGAGGTCAATAAGTGGCTTGGCTAGGGCCCATCTGGAGCTTGTCATCTTCAACTTACAGGTGCAGAGTCAGTCAGTCAGTCAGTCAATTGGAAGTAGTAACCTGTCTGTCCCTCACCATCTCTCAATACTGTTTACCAACTCCAGGATTTCCATGTGAGTAGGAGACATCCTGCTTTGGCATAGACAAAGTTTTGCCTTGTCTGCCAGGGTCCAGACTCCTAAAATGATAGGGTTGTCAGACCAGCACACAGCTGTGATAGAAGACCACAGAAGAACTATAACGGCAACACAAGAATATTGTGGTAGTTAATAATTGAAAAATGTATCACGCTGACAATAACGTAGACCAGACAGAGACGAAGGAATGGAAGGAAACCTGTTCTCTTTTGCCTCTGGCTGGTCAAAACCTACAAATGATGGTTAAAACAAAGAATATAGATTACATATTTTACCACATCCATGTTTTGGCTGAGAGCCTTACTTGGCCTTCAGTGGACAGGCAGCAAGAATTGGGTGCTTGAGACTTGAGTCCCGTAGTTCACCCTGTTCCAAAATGTGCACTACCTCTCAGCAGGACCAAAATGGCTTTGGTCAAAATTAATACACTAGATACGGAATAGGTTTCCATTTGGGACTCCAGGAAACTGAGACCGGCTGGAGACGGAGAGACACACAATCCCTCCCATAGCCCACAGAAGAGACTGTAAAGCAGCTTTAGTTCAGAAGAGAGGTATTACCGGAGTAGAGGTTTTAGATGAGAGGTATTACCATACTCAACCAGTGGCCTCTAATTAGGACCCTCTCACTGCAAGGCAGTCATTGTCCCCGTATTTGGCATCTCAGTAACTCAGACAGTAGGGATTGGCTGGCTGAAGGGCCCATCAAGCTAACGATGGTGGCAGCCAAATTTAATTAGGCTTTAGCCCCTCCAAGCAAGGTATTAGAAAATGGTAATCAATGTCATTGGCAGACATAGAATGCTTACATTTTAATTGATAATTTTTTTGCTGCGGTAAATCCCATTCATTCACAAATCTCTGTGGGAGAATAAGATCATTGAATAAGAACTATTAATTATTTGAACAGTGTATTAATTACTAGTTAATGGTATCACGTTCATACTATCTGCTCAGCACACGTGGAAAAAATTTCACCATTTTATATTTTTACGACCCCTATAATCTCTTGATTAAATTTTTGTTTAGTCTGGAAAATACTGACTATTGAAACTGAAACAAATGAATTAATATGTATCTTGGCAAATAGGCTAATATTAGAAACATGATAGTCCACTTTGTGTGATATGTAACTGTCATACATCTCCAACCTGAGGTCAAAGGTTTGTATGTCTCCCAGTTCCACTATGGATGTTGTACCGATAGAATTAGGTAATGGCAACTTAAAGCGAGCACTCTATAGATGTGTAGATGAATGGATTAATTAGTTAATGGCAACTTAAAGCAAGCATTCTATAGATGTGTAGATGTATGCATTAATTAGTTAATGGTAACTTAAAGCGAGCATTCTATAGATGTGTAGATGTATGGATTAATTAGTTAATGGTAACTTAAAGCGAGCATTCTATAGATGGGTAGATGTATGGATTAATTAGTTAATGGTAACTTAAAGCGAGCATTCTATAGATGTGTAGATGTATGGATTAATTAGTTAATGGCAACTTAAAGCGAGCATTCTATAGATGTGCACTGTCACTTGCTGAGATTCAACCATCGCAGAATCAGAGAGCTAATCCTCCCTAACTTCTAACTGGCTCATTGAACCCTAATTCTCTACCCTTAGATATACAGCTCTGGAAAAAGTGAAGAGACCACTGCACCTTTTTCTTTCCTTTCCAAAAAAGTTGAAAAGGAAAGATTTGAGTGAGGAAAATAACCGTTCAATTTGCAGTGGTCTCTTAATATTAACCCTTCTGTTCCTCACTCAAAACCTTAATTTACAACTTTTTTTGGAAAGGAAAGAAAAAGGTGCAGTGGTCTACATTTTTTCCGGAGCTGTATGTTGCTAGCTAAGTGGGTGTCTGCTGTCCCCTGGTGGTAACTTAAAGAATAGAACTGGCAGATATGCTACTCTGCAGACATTTTACGTGGTGAGAGTACATTTGATTTGCATATACATTTTTGGTATGTGTATGGGATCTCTAAGGAAATTCCACCTCCAACTTTAGACTTCATATGCCTAGCTATAACCCAGTGGTTTTGAAAGCGTATGGGGGAAGATGATTCATTCCAACTAATTTCTGAACAAACAAGTCTTTGGTCAGGAAAAGGGACATTTCAATGGCCATCCCTTGGCCATTCTTCAAGAATTTCTAACTATTTAAGCTAATTTCCTGCACATTCTATACATTTTTCTCATGGGGCAGACAAAACACTTTTTGGAGGGGCCCCTGAGTGGAACTGTTTTCGCGGTAACTGCCTCACAGTAAAGCTGTGACATTGCAAGGTGTTATAATTTGGCCAAACAATGCCAGAGGGGCAAGATGTGCTTTGAAGGAAACCTGTTTCAATCCAGACTCTCTGGGCAAAAATATTTTTTTAGGGGAATACAAGCTATATTACGTTGTAAACTTGATTGTTGGAGAACTGCAGATAGCATCAGCTGTGCTGATTAATGCTGTTAAAATATATTGTATTACGGCCTGTAAACTTGCCATGGATCCCTTGCAAGGCCGTAATAACGCCAGTGCTTGCAGGAAGCGCTCATGGGGCCCAAGAGGCATAGAAACATTTTATATTAAATGATTTAGGAACCAGGAAGTTAGCTATTAGGGCATCACACCATTGCGACCATAGACATACAATATAATAATAAAAGATCGCTTCCAAAAGGGATGTGGAACCAATCTGACCGTTAAACACATGGGTGCACTATACATTTTAGAAAAGAAAGCCTATGGACTATGATTTCTTAATGTAGACCTAATGCATTGGCCAAGATCAGTTCATCTTGACCATATTAAATCTGTTGTGGGTATGGTTTGAAAAATACATATCAGACAGCTGACTCCTGCATTCCCTCCGAGAACCTCGAGAGATCTTAGAACTATCATAGAACTATCGATCTAACCAACCGAGTCACACAACCACAGAGGACCAGACACACACACACAAGACAGGCAGTACACTAACATGGAGAACTCAAATTAAAACACTCCAGAAATTTGAAAGGAAGGACTAATTCAAAGCTGTATTCAAAGTTTCAAAGATATAAAAACAAAGTTCACTTAAGAGTTACAAGTTGACTGAATTTTATTGGGGGAGGGGGAAACAAACTTTGCTGTGTTAACAAAAATTCACATAATTGCAACAACGCACTGAGCTAAATAAATAACGGTGCTCGGTATTTAATTTGAAACCATACATACCCCCTGGAATACACTGTTGTGAGTAACACTAGGCACCATTGCCTTTTTGCTCACAAATTGCCCTATTTTTCAATAGATGCTTGGGCTTTAGTTCGGCTAAAGCCGTAAGCATCCACTGCTGCCTCAGCAACATCACTCTTCAATGGAAATGCAAATAGAAACAGATGCAAAGCAAAACCTTTAGCTAATTACACAGCAACACTACTTACAGTGTCTGTGTCCCCAAGCGGTGGAGAAATTGTAGAGCACAGCATGTGCTGTTATACTTTCCAGACATAGCAAGTATTACAGCTGCCCGATTAGGCGGATGTCATTAAAAAAAGTGAGTATACATGTTTCTTGCAATCCAGGGATACCGTAGTCTTTCAACTTTCTACTTATAGAAAAAAAGGTTTGGCAATCTTTTTAGTCATCTTGAAGGACACTGCAGAAACATAGGTGAACAGGCAGACACATTGAAAAGTACAACATACCACTTAGTAGTGGATCTCTGGTACATTTACATATGGGCTGACTAGGTTATCATCCAAAGAGGTAAAATTGTGACAATGTCACGGGATTTTTTTTTAATAAATGCAAACAGGAATAAAAAGAAATTTGTAATCTGATTAATCTGTTAAAAAATTTAAATATAGAACATAACTAAGAGCAACTTTCTACAATAATTACAGTGAAGTGGATCATGATTCAACCCAATCAATAAGGCAAAATCCTGTTTCAGGTCTCTAAACATCAGCGTAGTAGAAATACGCTGTGTTGTTTGGCCCTCAGTGGTCTGACAATGTATTCAACTGAAAGCTCAAAGAGTGTTGTACTGTGTGTGTTCAAGACTGACTACATTGCAGAAACGCTTAAATCATTAATTTGGGCAAACTCAGTCGTCCTTCTTGTCAGAGGTGCTTTCTTCCTGGTTGTCTTTTGAATTAATGTGATTAGTGGAGGAGAGTTCTGACTCCACCCCCTGGAAGGCCTGGTACCGCTGAAGCTCCAGGTATGTAGTGAACAACTTTGCATACTCTGGGTGGTTCAGGGCAAAGGCCTGGAATTCCACTGAAGATGGAAAGGGAGAGAATTAGGATCAAAGACCAGAACTGACAGTATTTTGGAAATATTATCAATGCCCACTATAGGAGAGAGTGATATGGAGGACAGAATTAGAAATATATTGCAGTTTTTAGTAACAAGAAAAGCAATTCTGTAACATAAGAAAATGTTACATTTTCAAAATATAAATGTTACAGAAAATGTTACATAAGAAAATGACATTAATTATAATAAATATGAATTTAGAACTGATCTTTGAATTCTTTTAGTTAATATAATTACAATATTGAATGTAATTAAGTGCTTTATAATCAAATCCAAACATTAAACAAACAAGGATAATTGCAGGAATGAGGACCAAAAGCGACACCATGTTCAGCCTGCAACTTCACCACACACTAGCATCAATGAATGCCTATACCCACTATTTTGTAGTGGGCCACAGTGTTCATCAAGGTTTTCAATGAAGGGCCATTCCTGCCATTCCTAAGGTTTTGATTATTGGTTAAGTGAGTCAATGTTATAGAAGGTGGTTATGAAATGAATTATGGAGGGGTGGTATGAGACAGGAATCTGCCTGATATGACATGTGTGGATGGGCATGCTTCATGTATACACCACTGGCCAGATGCTTTCAAAACCTGGGTGAATGACTTCTTGGCAAAGAGATTTGGCCTTTTCGAAATAACATGGAATAACCAGATGGTGGCACTTCAGCAAACGATTTAAATGGCAAACTGTGCAAGGTCCATCTGACATAAAGTCAAGAAATTTGGTACAAAGTTCCTTCTCCTAAAAAGGAGCATATCTCCCTCAATTATCCATAATGCAATTTTCAATTAATATAGAAAGGTTGCTTAAATCAAACATTTTCAGAATACCTAAAACTGCATGATTGAGAATCAATCATTCACATGGGCCAATAAACTTTTACATGCACATGGTTGGGCCAATGCATATAAATCAGTTAAAGATTTTCCTATTTTAATAGAATTCGATACAGGTTGTGACCACACAGTGGTGCTATACAACACGTTTATCTAATCTGTTTGACTCGGATCTGAATGTTCGTAATCCATATTATATTACAGACACTAGTGGACATATTTTGACTAAATTTGGGTGGATTATGTGTCTTGCCATTGAGATCTGGCATTTACAAAAGTAACAATAATTGGTCTATTTTAATAAATTACACAATATCTCATTTGACAAAAGTTGGGCACTCCATCATTAGTGGGGGATGACATGTTTTCAATTGCCTTGTACCAAATAACAGTTAAAAAATAATAGCATAAAGAGGCTCCCAAGCAAGACACGTGTAAATTAAATCAAACATTGCAGCCTGTTCAGTGGTGTTGAATTAAGGGAAGCAGTCAATTGCCTGTTCATTCTGCTGGGGCTCCCTAGATTTTACTTTCATTAGGGCTGGTGTACTCACAGAAGGTTATGTAATCAGAGCTGTCTGTGTCAATCTCCTTGAACAATTTGGAAACATTGAGGTCACACACGCCCAGAGCAGAGCGAAGCAAGGAAGAGAACTCTTCAAGGGTGATTCGCTGGTCATTATCTATGTCAAACAACTGAAAAGAGAAAGAAACAGAATGTAGGAGTAAATAGAAATGTATTGATTAATGCCAATTTTAAATAATTCTGCCCTACAAAAACATTGCCCTATGAACATATGGCATCCCTAGCCCTAGACAACCACGAAATGCCGCTACAATGTTTCTATTCAAATCCAGTGTGTGTACACCCCACACATATGTGACAGGGTAGAATATGGAACAGGCAACTCATTCATTGTTCAAACCTGGAAAGCGGTACGGAGGACCTCCTCTGTGTTGGCTGGTCGACACAATATGGTCACACCGATTACATACTCTCTGAAGTCAATGGTGCCATCCCCATTCTAGAAAGAGACAGAGTGGCAGAGCAGTGTCAGGAAACCCGGCACATAGGAGGAAACAAACAACATTCGGTGCTGCACTATACATACGCTAAATGTCTTTTCAAGAAAACAAATATTTTTTGTACCCAATCTACGAACATATTGAACATTACGCTAAATAAATGCCTACGCAGCCAGTTTCAGTCACAGGTTTGAGTGTCGGAGAGTACAGACTGGACAATAGCTGTGGTCTTATTCACGAGCCGTCTCCAGAATAGCTCCCCTTGTGGAATTAAAAGGAATGGAACAGTATAAGTATAAGGAAGTCCTCCAGCCAAGCACGCACCAGTTCAAATGCTTCTAAACAGAGTAGGAGAGACCGAGTGCACTCTTCCGAGTTAACATTAGAGAGTCTGAACATAAGAAATAAGGGAGACTGAACCAAACTATATGTGACCGACTCTCACCCTGTCAAAGAGAGTAAAAAGCTCCTGCAGGGCGGGGTTGACTGGCAGCTTGAGGAAGCTGGCAAATTCCTGGATGTTGATGTGGCCTCCTTTACAGGAGCAGGCCATGGCTGCAAAGCCGTCCAGCTCCTTCTTCACGTTGTCCCACTTCAGGCTAAGAAAGACCGGGTAGTGAGGATGAAGGGCGTGACACAAGGACATACTCAGGGGAGGGGAGTGGGTATATTCACCAACTATTACCAATAGCCAAGAGTTGGTCAAAAAAAAAGTTGTAAAGCACAAATTACATCAGTTTGGGGTTTGGTCAGTGGATCCGACCGAACATCGCCAACAAATCAGAGCAGCAGAAGGAACCAGTCCTTACTTCAGTTTGTGGCTGATCTTAGTGAACTCCACGAGGCCAGCCTCCATGGGTAGAGTGAGCTCTCCAGCTGAGATCATCAACCGACAGTCCTCATATGTGTGGTCTGTCACAGGCACACCCAGGGACCTGAAGAGATGAGGAAGAATATTCCCTACTACAAAGCATAAATACAGACAGAAATCGTATAGGTACACATCAGACAGGACAAATACGAGGCGCTCACGTTTTGCCCTTTTCCAAACACACGCAAGTGCTGCGGTACCACAGTGTGTTGGTGGCGAATGTACATTTGTTTTTCAAATCATACCCTGAGGTAGCCTCTGACAGTGGGCTCACAGCTAGGGATTACATGTACTGTACCTCTAGAAACATACAGACATTAGAAGGTATTATTAAATGTTGTAACCTGCACACACTTACTGAGCCATAACATCTCGCACTGCCCTGGCAAAGAGCATGGGTCTTTTCCTCTCCTCCTCAGTGGGGACAATTGGAGGAAGGAACTGGAGCAGAGGGAAAATGTCAAAACAGTGAAAAACAAGGAAATGCTAATTATTTGGAAGGCCATTTAGTATAAAGGTGTTCATAACATTCCCATGAGACATAACACTTAGAGCATATACACACTCACCATACATAACACACTGGTACTGCTTATAAATGTGCTATGAAGACATTATGTCGGAGGCCTTCAAGTGTTTTTCTGTGTTGTCTGTTAATACTGACCTCAATCTCCACAGTGGTGTAGAGCTGACACAGAGTGAGCAGCAACAGAGTTCTCCTGAAACCCCCACACCACAAAACAACGTCAGATGAAGTCAAAGTGAAAAACACGGCTGCAATGTATAGCTGCTAAACTGAAAAACAAGTAATCGCTTAATGGTGATAATCTCTTTTCCCCAGAGTTTCAGGCAGATTATTGAGTAATAGGCGCAGCACACAGCTCCCTTAAATGTGGGCCATTTTCAGGTGCCTGACTATAAACCCATTAGGAGTAAACAACAGGAGAATGGGCACTGACTGTTGTAAACCATTGAGTGTACTGCTGACTTACGAGCCAAAGCCCTGCCATGTCCAGGTCACAGTGTCCAGTCTGTTGGGATATCTCATGACCACAGGCTGCACTGGGACCCCAGGGACAAAGGCACCTGGTGAGGGAGAGAGGGACAGAGTAAGAACCTACTGAACTCCAACACCAGCACTGACTAACAGTCTCACTTATTGAGAGCATCCTCACAACCCCTGTCTGTGAACAGACAGAACATACTAAACACAATGTTTTCAAATATCTCTGAAACTCTGCCACCAGACGGACAGCAAAATATTAACTTCTAACGTGTTGACTGAGTAATATAAATGTGTAAAAAAACTAAAATGACAGGTTATTGCTAAAACCCTCACATTAAATGAAATACCGGTGGTATTTACTCAGATAATGTTTTATAGCTGTCATTCTAGCTTTAAAAATAATATAATTTACATGTCATGAGGCCAGCAATAAATAAAGGCACAGGAAATAAGTAAAAATAACCATAGAAGTGTTGTTGCTTATAGTAGATTAATTTAGCTTCAGCCATTTCCGTTTGAAGTTCATTATCACAACGTGCGATCTATTCCATTCCACTACTGACACTGTTCTATTACAGGAAACCATAGCTACACAAAGGCCCCTGCACTCTGGATGCCATTGTAGTTTGCATCAGTCAACTGATAACACAAAGTACCTCATAGCATGCAAAATATTGTATGTACAATGACAGAATGAGGAGGTGGTGTCAAAAACAGAACCCCATAAAAGAATGAACACCATTCTCTCTGTTATTTATTAGGAACACCATACTAATACTGTGTTTGACCCCCTTTCGCCTTCAGAACTGCCTTAATTCTACGTGGCATTGATTCAACAAGGTGCTGAAAGCATTCTATAGAAATGTTGGCCCTTATTGATAGGATAGCATCTTGCAGTTGATGGAGATTTGTGGGATGCACATACAAGGCACGAAGCTCCCGTTCCACCACATCCCAAAGATGCTCTATTGGGTTGAGATCTGGTGACTGTGGGGACCATTTCAGTACAGTGAACTCATTGTCATGTTCAAGAAAGCAATTTGAAATGATTTGAGCTTTGTGACATGGTGTATTATCCTGCTGGAAGTAGCCATCAGAGGATGGGTACATGGTGGTCATAAAGGGATGGACATGGTCAGAAACAATGCTCAGGTAGGCCGTGGCATTTAAACGATGCCCAATTGGCACTAAGGGGCCTAAAGTGTGCCAAGAACATCCCCCACACCATTACACCAGCAGCCTGCACAGTGGTAACAAGGCATGATGGATCCATGTTCTCATTCTGTTCACGCCAAATTCTGACTCTACCATCTGAATGTCTCAACAGAAATCGAGACTCATCAGACCAGGCAACATTCTTCCAGTCTTCAACTGTCCAATTTTGGTGAGCTCGTGCAAATTGTAGCCTCTTTTTCCTATTTGTAGTGGAGATGAGTGGTACCCGGTGGGGTCTTCTACTGTTGTAGCCCATCCGCCTCAAGGTTGTGCGTGTTGTGGCTTCACAAATGCTTTGCTGCATACCTCGGTTGTAACGAGTGGTTATTTCAGTCAAAGTTGCTCTTCTATCAGCTTGAATCAGTCGGCCCATTCTCCTCTGACCTCTAGCATCAACAAGGCATTTTCGCCCACAGGACTGCCGCATACTGGATGTTTTTCCCTTTTCACACCATTCTTTGTAAACCCTAGAAATGGTTGTGTGTGAAAATCCCAGTAACTGAGCAGATTGTGAAATACTCAGACCGGCCCGTCTGGCACCAACAACCATGCCACGCTCAGAATTGCTTAAATCACCTTTCTTTCCCATTCTGACATTCAGTTTGGAGTTCAGGAGATTGTCTTGACCAGGACCACACCCCTAAATGCATTGACGCAACTGCCATGTGATTGGTTGATTAGATAATTGCATTAATGAGAAATTGAACAGGTGTTCCTAATAATCCTTTAGGTGAGTATAACATCTCCCTAAATAGGATATAATTTGTGTTAGGATTTTATTTTTTTCCCTGCCTTGCGTTCTGCTGAACAGTAGTAAGCCATTGGCTAAGCGTGAATGTGGGGCTAGTCCTTCCCTCACAATGCAATGTACATTGTACGTGTGAAAATATTAATACGCATGCTCAGAGTGTAATCAATGTAAATCACATGAATTTGATGCCAAGAGGGGCTGACAGCCAGTAGCCCCACTACAGTGTCATTTCGTATTTCAGACCTGATTGGCTGTACGGCTGTCTGACGCCAACATTAGTCGGCAAGAAGAGCGAGGACGGTAGATTGTCTTAGCTAGCTTGTTAGCTTCACAAACGCCAGATAACTTGAGAAAAGGAATAAAGTGGATTTCATACTCGAGCACCGGTTTAAACCCTTCATTTGGAGGAGAAACTTTAAGTAAAGCGACTTGGTGCCCATCAGCCACGGGATATTGTCATCACTCAAACTGCTGGTAAAAGTACTTTCAGGTTTAACGTGGAGTGGTTTTGGAAGAAAAAGTGGCTAATGGTTAGCATACAAAAGAATGCACTCTTCTGTTTTCTATGTCTGCTATTTGGTGGAGATGGTACTTGGTCGAGGACGGGTTATATAGATTTATATAGATTTATAACATCTTTCTGAGAGGATTGCAAAACATGAGAGCAACGGGGGTCATCTGGACAATGCTGTGAAATTGGGCTTACTTGGAAGGGTAAATGTCACAGCCCAAGTTGTCAGTGCATACAGACGCTCCATTGAGCAGCATTACAAACAGGTGGAGGAAAACAGGTACGTTCTCAGTCGGATCATAACATGTATTAAACTGTGTGGAAAATGTGAAACCGCACTGTGGGGGCACAACGAGTAGGTGGACTCCCTGAATCCTGGAATATTCAGATGCATTTGAGACTATGTGTGAGGGCGATTCGAGACTTCAGAGGCACTTTGATGCTCAGCCCATCTAGCACTGTACAAAACGAACTGTTAGACTGTATGAAGTGTACAGGGAGGAGATAGCCAAGCAAGTGGACGAGACATCATTTGTTGCCATACAGGCAGATGAGACAACTGATGTCTCCTGTAAATCACAAACGGTGGTTGTGTTGCGATACATGTTGCCTGACAATACAGTGACAGAGAGGTTTTTGGAGTTTGTGGAAGTCAAAGAAAAAACTGTACTCTGCCTCTCTAATAGCATCAAGGGTGTGCTGGAAACACTGAAGCAGGGAGAAAAGCTGATCACTCAGACTTATGATGGTGCGGCTGTAATGAGTGGAAACGTCTGAGTGGTACAGACGCTAATGGAAGAGACATACCCACATGCCCAATTTGTTCACAGCTGTGCTCACCAGCTGAACCTGAACTTGCAGCAACTTTGTTCAGCAAGGACAAGCATTCTGAAGGTGTTTTTTGCAGATTTAACTGCTTTTGCCACCTTTTTCTCTGGTGCTCCAAAAAGTGTTGCAGCACTTGCTGAGGCAACACAGAGACACATTCCAAGGCCACTCGCTGTACGATAGAACTTCAAAAGTAGAACTGTCAATGATGTATATGTGTATGGAGGACATATGCACACAACCAGGATGGGATGAGGCCACCATAAGTGAGGCATATGGCCGGTCAAAAAAACTCTGGGACTGTGCCTTTCCGCAGCTGCTGGAATTCTTTTTCTTCCTTATGCCAGAAGTTTATGTTTTATACAACACTCTGGAAAAAAGGAGCATCGATGCATCTGGGATTAGCAGTGCGCTCACCAGTTTCAAGGAGAATGTCCAGAATATGCGGAAGCAAACTGACGGACTGCCACGGCTTACGATGGAACAGACAAGCCAGGTTGATGAGTAACCAACACAGCGCCGGTGATGAAGGAGGCATGCGACACAGTCATCTCCCAGGGGGAGCAGAGGTTCACAAAGTGACCACCTGATTGCTGCCAAGCTGGTCGATAGCTCGCTCTTCCCACAATTTGTCCTGTCATTCCCTTCATCTGAGCTTGACTGTGTGGTGAAACTATGGCCTCTAGGAAACGAGGAAAAGCTGAAGTCTGAGCTGACCACTCTGTCCCGCCACATTGAGCTTCACACTGGTAAGACGGCCCTGTCTCTGTTAAGATCCATCCATGAGAACAACCTAGAGGAGGCTTTTGCTGAGGCCGTCACTCTGATAAAAAATTATGACGACATCTGAGTCAGAGAGGAACTTTTCCACCTTGAAGAGGGTAAAAACCTTCACTAGCAATACCATGGGACAGCCGCGACTCAACGCATTGGCCATGTTGTCCAATCGAAAGCCAGCTGATTCAACAGCTACATGACTTCATTCCCAAAGTCATCAAAAAGTTTGCCCAGAGGAAGAACCGCTGTGCCACTTTTCTCTTCAAGTGAGCCCTCAGCCTTGGTGAGTGAAAGCATATTTTATCATCCTGCCTTTGTGGTGCTGGTCCGTGCATTGGTCATATTTTTGTGCTGGATGGATTGATATAGATGGTGACGAGTGTCAGTGTGTCCATGCTTATCTATTAAGGTTGTTGTCTTAGAATGGATCTGTATCCCTAAAAAGTTGTCTTTCCACTTCGTTGTGGCCTTCAGTGGTGTTGAGCTCATTGCGGTTCGTGTATGGCCCTGTAGGCACATTTGTTCTGAGCTTGGTTGCATTCCTAATTTAGGTTTGTTAATGTGACAGTGGTAATTTTACATGTGTGAGAGAGAGGAGAGCAATGAAACAAAATGGTCTCTCCCTCCCTCTCTCCAGTATGTGTCTTTAAGTGTTTTGTGGAGCCACGCTGTTTGTTGAAGTGTTAAATAAACACATCAGTAGCAAGAGGGAGTTTGGTAGCTTTACTGGTATGTATCCTATATTTTGAAATGGTTTGTGCCCCACCAACCTTTTACATATTAAAACGTCCATACTGTCCATAAAAGACAGTATGGACATGGTGTACACATGACTGATCCCACAAGATTTCCATACCCTATCAACAGTACACTGTTGTTTGGTGTCAGTTGATACTTTGACTAAAGCACAATACAAGTGTCTTTACTTAAAAACAAACAACATATACAGGAAGTAAACATACCTTGTTTGAAAGTGATGAGGCAGGACCGATTAGTACAAGTTCCTTCAGGGAACACTAGAAGCTGGAATGCAAATTATTTAATTCAAATGTTTTGCTATGGCCCTACCACTCCATAGGAAACAAAGAAAAAAAACTAAAAGTCAAATATTATTATACATTTTTGTGACGTTTTTCATTACTCTGAAGAAAGCACTCAGACCTCATGCAAGACATGCAAGACAAGTTTTACATTAAGTGTTACCAATTAATTAACTCCATTTTCAGATTTTCTACATCTCCAGATACTTCATTGGTAAAATAATCTAGCAACGAATTAAGTTCAATCACAACACATCAAACACTTCCCCGGTCAAATTTTGCTTCTTGTGCGTACTTTCATTTCTGAGCAGTGCGCACAACCATCAATGCACGCTTCACTCGCCCCTATCAAAAATTAGGAATTATAACAATAGAAGATCCAAGTGGGTAATTTTGGCAGAAGCTTAAGTTAAAGTTGAAATATAAAAATGTTTAACATCCTTGACTCTTCCTAAAAAACGGTTTTAAAAGAGTTCGATTTTTTTTATTCTATTCTAAACAGGTTCATGAGGCCTTATCAGACTAGGGCTCAGGCTAGGTGATAGGGAACAGGGACGTCTGGGTTGCCATCCCCTCTAGAGAAACAAAAGTGTGTGTGTGATTGTGTTTTGACCGACCTGTGGCCAGCGGCCTCCTGACTTGGCTCTGCTTTCGATTTCCATTATTGTGTTCTTACGGGAGTCTGGGTCCTGTCTGGAGACCAACACCGGCTGGAGGCACCGTAAAAACCCTGAATAGAGGGAAAAGAAGCACATTAGATTTACGCTATAACCGATATTATATTTGCAAACCTCAGTAAGCATAAATACACACACAGAATCTAACAAACACATATTGGCCGTCCAGAAACATGTGGACTACGCCTAGCGAACTCAACAATAACCAGTGCGGAAACAGCCACTAGTAAAACTGGGAGTGGGAACTTTGCAAAGCAAGTGTTTCCAGGGGTTACAGTACCTAACCCCAGGTAACAAATGCCAGCTAGCTAAAGTAGCTGATGACAGCTGATGATAAACTCTAGGCTAATTGAGAATACATCCCTAAATTGTGAGATTTCTAATCTCAAAATTTGTTTGGATTTATAGCTAAATAACAAGCCTACATGCTTGGTGATGTACAGCCTTTTGTTTAAGTTCCATCCTCAATTAAATAGTTAGATCCCCGAAAGTGCCTAAAGTTAACTTGGTGCCACTCTGATCAAGTCGTAATTGGATGACAACCTTGGAGTGTTCATGGAGTGTATTTAGCACTTCAACAATATAAAAATGTCACTATCAAATACTTAAACTTCAGTACTTGGAATCATATTTGTATACTTTCACTTCCACTCATTTTCGAACTGGACATGAGTGGAAGTTAAAGAAGTTGTAACAATAACACAAATGATACTTACTGCCAAATATAGGAGTGTCGAGGTTCTCAGTGCGAGACACAGTGGAGGGGAGGCCTGCTACAATGCAGACTATTCCATCAAAGAAGGTGGAGTGTGGGGCCACAACCAGAATGGGGGCCTCTGCACTACTTGCCTGCTGGCCCTTCACCACCACCCTGAAGCCCATGAAGAAGTAGTAGGTCCTACCCAGAAATGCCATCACAGTCCTACACAGGAACCTATGGAAACAACAAACCAGATAAACAGGTTGATCTGCAGTATATTTGACTACATTGGGAATAGAAAGTCTCCACCACCTTTCAAAATGTTTTGTTGCCTTAAAGCCTGATATGATTGAAGTTATAGATATGAAGTGTGCAGTAGAGTCCTCTATGAACAACTGCTTTTATTAAGAACTAATGAAAATCACTACAATTGATCACAGAGTGAAGCCAATTTGCTTGATTTGTGATCTGGAAGGTTGTTGGTTATACTTCAGCAAGTTTGCAACTGCAATTCTAAGGGGGGTGTCCACTTATCCATACAGGGAATTTTACTGTTTGAATTTTAAAAAAGAGAATTTTCCTCCACCAGCTCAAGAAATCTGTCATTTACATTTACCAAGTTCTGCAGATCTGAAGACCATCAAGAGCATAACAGGTTTATTATGATTATTATTTTTCCGGCTGTATCACCACCGGGTGTGCCATCGTCTCCTTACAGCAATTATATGGCTCCCAAAGGGGTAGTGAGGTTAGCAAAAAGCACCACAGGGCTTTCCCCTCCAGGACATTTACTTCACATGGTAAAAAGCCATTCAAAAGCATCACCTCAGCAGCCACTTGAGCCATGGATTGTTCATACAGCAGACAGAGCTGGAAGGAGAATCCTCACCAGGATAGAGAGTAAAAAGAAAACTTTATACCCGGGACATCTGACTGTTTAACTATTATCTTCCCTTGACTCTGACACGCACCGTCAAAACCCTCACACAGACACTCATATACTTAAGACCTAGAAAATCTGTTAAAATGTCTGCCCAATTCCGTTTTTTCTTTCAGATTTTTTTTTTTTGGTGTTTCCGTTTTTAATATCACACCTCCACAAAAACCCCCAAGGAAGTAGCAGTAGGCATTAACCTAGAAAAATTACCTAGAATAATAAACTAGAATAACCTAGAATATTATTAACTTTGAAATCTGTGAAATTGTTAAAATTTACATTTTTTGTTATACATTTTTACCCTGGAAGTATGAGAATTGCAACTCATGTTTTATCACTCCAAAATGGTGGGGGTTTTTTTTGACAATGTCTCAAAACTGATTTATTGTTGATATTACTACAATGGAAATTACTGAGATAATTCAACAATGATCACAAATGGAACAATACCTAAAAAATATAGTTATCTTTGTATAAATGCAGCCTATCTATACTTAGATTTTTTTTTTACATACAGAGAGCTTTTGCAGAAACTTACAGCATATCTCACATCACTGAAGAAAGTTAAAACAATTCATTAAAGCAAGAAAGCAAAGGATTGGCTAGTACTTCATACACCAAGTGTACCTCATGAACTAGGCAGAACGCCTTACATTTTCTTGCCCCTCAGAATTGGAATAAGCAAACTGAGCTCAGGCTCAAATACCTTTAGCTCTTGAATATATTTAGAGCACTGGAGGTTTTGCTTGAAAAATCATGCGCTGACAACAACCTGGCACTAAACGCAAAGAAAACCAAGGAGCTCAATGTGGATTAGAGGAAGTCGAAAAGCTGCAGTCATGCCCCAGTTCTTATCAATGGCACAGAGGTGGAGTGTATGCCCAGCTTCAAATTCTTGGGTGTCCACATTTCCGAGGACCTCTCTTGGACCCTCAACACCTCAACCCTGGTCAAAACGGTGCAGCATCTTTATGAACTTTTTCCGCTGCACATTCAAGAGCATTCTGACAAACTGGGAAAATCACATTGTGGTCAGTGGCTGACCAGAAGGCCCTGAAACGGGTGGTGAAAACCACCCAGCACATCACTGGTGCCCAGCTTCCAGCCATCATAAACCTCTAGTGTAAGCGGTGTCTGCGCAGGGCACAGGGTCATCATGGACCCTTCACACCCATGCCACCAACAGTTTGACCTTCTACCATCAGGCAGGTGGTACAGGTCTCTTCGTTCCTGCAACAGCAGGCTCAGGAACAGTTTCTTTCCAGCTACTGTAACCCAGCTGAACTCTGTGACCCAACACTAAGCATACCTGCCCACCCACCACTTAGTACTGCCTCTCAGGGACCTTGTTGCACTACTCTCTTTGTATTACTGGACTCTGACAATGCTTTGCAAAGTTATTATTATCATCTCGGGAACCTCATTGCTGTTACCCCTGCATTTCAGTTGCACATGCTACCTTGCAACTTCAGTTTGCCTTCATTGCACATTTAGAATTTACATTTGTACTTGCATTTGCCTTCATTGCACATTTATACATCCCACTTATAACTTACATTGTTCTTAATTGTTTCACTTGTAAATTTACTGCACTTTTCTATTTGCACTTCTGGTAAGATGCTAACTGCATTTAATTGTAATGTACTTGTACAATGACAATAAAGTTGAATCTAATCTAATCTAATCTTGAAGAAAAAGGCATCTGGTTGTGAAGTAAGGATTGTGTTTTTTGCTTCATTGTTTATTGTGTTGCTATATAAAGTATTTAATTGATTTATTGAATAATGTATAAAATATTCTGTTTTATGTATATTGTGTACATGTCGTTATTAATAAAAGATTACTTGTTCTTAACATGTCTGTCTAAACTGATGCATATGCATTATAGAATCCACATACTGTATACTCCAGTTAGCTAAGTTGGTGCTGCATGTCATCAGCGGGTTACTGCTGACATCAATCAAGTAGAGCTACGTGTAAATATGAGACAGACTCAGCAGCTACAGTAGATATAGACTCCTACCCAAAGTGTGCTGTAATAAAATCAAAAGGTGCTTCAACAAAGTATTAGTTTAAGGGTGTGCACACTGATGCAACCAGGTTATTGTGAGTATTTCTTTTTTTTTCCTCAAAGATTTGTTTGTTTGTTTTTCAATTGAATTGTTCACGTTATAGGTCACATTAAAGGTGGGAAAGGTTCTGACATGATCTATCTTTGTCTCGTTCTTTTACATCACAAGAACCTGGCATTTTGACAGGGGTGTGTTTAGCTGTGGCTGGCTCATATTAACACAATCAAAATATGCAAAACATGGGGAGAAAAAGAGAGACAGGAAGAGAGTGATAGATAGTGAGGTGAGTTTGAGTCACAGTAAATGTGGTTTATTAGGTTTATGTATTGCTTCAAGCCTTGTGTAACTTATCTCTATGAAACCCTCTCTTCTAAGAAAACTATGATGAGATATTGTTTTTTTAGTCCAAAGCACTATTATAATACTACTTAGAAAACTACATAGGAAATCAGTGATGTAATAAGTCAAGGGGGAAGAAGACTTGTGTTTCCTGGTTGGTAGACCAATCTCCTTCCTGCATTTCACAGCATTTGAAAATTCTGCAGAAATATTGTTGGAACTTGTAATCACATATTAAACACATTCAAGATGTGTAATGAATGTATTATGGGTGTGTATGAAAAAACAGTTAGTAAACGAATGGTCAAAGGAGACAAATAGGTGAAACATTATTTTACATGGCAGATATGTCAGGAGTGACATGATGGTGTTTTACAGAGTATTTACCGTCTCCATCCAGTCATGGGCTCCACTGCTCCTTTGAGAGGGTGCATGAATGTTGTTATAACAGCTACACACCATGTAACCAAAACAACCAGAGTCAGAAAAATGGCACGGATAGGCACCAGGAAGATTCCCAAGAGTACACACTGTGAAGACAAAATACGAAAAGTAACACATTACACACAATATTGCTGGCTTATTCCAAATCTGTCAGATCACATCTATCTTACCAGCTACATCAAATGTGTTTACTCATAAATTTGTGATACACTGTCAATACCCATTGAGTTTTTTAGAACAAAACTTAAAAGCCTCATGAGCACACTTAATTGTTATTGCAAGGGTGGCAGATAAGCTGAGTGGTTAGAATGCTGGCCCAATGGCCAAAAGGTTGTTGGTTCAAATCCAATAGCGGTAAAAAGGTTGCTGGACAACAGCATCTGCTTAATTACTTGAATTCCTGCTATACGGTGCCATTTGGAACTCATAAATATTGGCAAAAAAGTATGTATTTTTGTGTTGACATGCTATCATAAAAAGTATATGTTTGACTGTCAGAAAAAACATATTGGTCAAACTCAGGCACTTAATCCAAATAATTAGATGTGGACTGTTCATACATGAACCATGCTGATAATTCCACCCTGTTAGGGACATACACATAACTTTCTGAAAGTGCTGACAAGGCATGTAAATGTGATTGGTTAATTCTGAACACAGCCACATCCCCAGTTATAAGAGGTTGTGCACACTTATGCCACCAGGTTATTGTAAGGATTTTATTTTTCATTTTCCCCCCTCAAAGATTTCAGTTGTTTTTCAATTGAATTGTTCACGTTACAGGTCACATTAAAGGTGGAAAACGTTCTGACATGATTTATCTTTGTCTCATTGTTTTACATCACAAGAACCTGACATTTTAACAGGGGTGTGTAGACTTTTTATATCTACTGTATATATTTTCAGATTTTTCTAGACATCAAGGTTCCCTTACTCTAACACATATTTATTTTGTTACAAAGAATTATGATACAAAGAATATTGAGTTAAATGAACCTGAACCTTATTTTTCCTGATAGAAGCGCAAAAAACTGAATTGGTCAAAGGAAATGGCATATGAAACAGACCCACTCTATTTCTACAAGTTACCATAAATATATCTATTAAACTTTTGTAGCAGTGTTAAAATATGCTTTAAAAAATACCAACCTGACAGGGTGAAATGAATCGTAACAGGGTGGAAAACAATAACAAGGTGGAAGTAAGACCAATAATGAAGAAAAGATTTAAACAATGCAATATATTTTATTAACTTTGAAATCTGTGAACTGGTTAAAGAAAAATATATCTAATAAGGATATCTTTCTCTATATATTTCATTTTATTTTTTTACATTTTTACAGTGGGTTTTTAAAATATAATGAAAACATGAGTCAAAGGTGAAACAACCTTGCTAGATGTTAAAATAAATTGAATTGGATTTGAGCAGCAGCACTCATTGGCGGTGCCATTCCCTGACACATGCATGTAACAATTAATATATTTGTTTTATATATTGATGCTATCTATTTACATTACAATCATAAATTATAAATATAACCAACGATCCTAACCTGATCCCTAACCCAACTAATTAGCATGAAACATGCATCTAAATATGTAAAATGTTGCAGCAGTTACATCAAAATATTAACGTTGTACACCTATGTTAACAATATATGTAGGCTTTAAGACACGGTGGAAACTATAACGTTGATATCGTTGTTTGCCTCTGAATATTGCAACTCTGAATATTAGAGCAGTTCCTTTCTTTAACAAACGACGCAACAACGATTGAAGGGATAAGTACATGATCGACTTTTCATTCTAGAAATCCACATGGTTTGGGGGAATTTCTAGAGGGTTAACAAATGCCTTCATTGTTTGTGTAGCACAATAACAAAGCATTACAAAAGGATTGCCAGGGTTTTCAAAGGCTTAGATTAGCTATGTACCTGTAGAAGGCTACAATCACACACACCACCAGACACGCATTGATCTGCAGAGCTAGGGGGGAAACTTAAAGCAGCGCGCTCTGGTAGGTTTAAATACCAGTACAGTTCAGGAACCGGTAAACTGCTTCATTAATAAATTAATTTAACATTTTATACTCACTTTGATAATATCAGGCTTGGTCAATTTCACCTCCTGTACAAAAGGATTAATGACAGCCGGGAGAAACAGGGACTGCTGTCTGGGAAGCGCAGATACTCTCTGGGAAGGCATTCTTCTCCGCGCGCGTCAAAAGCCTCAGAATTGTGGATCTTTCTCAATTACAAATTCGCCCACTTGAATATTGCAAATCCGGTTCCCATATTGCTCTCCGAATGCTGCAATAACATCATTCATGAAAACGGAAGACAGACAGCACCAGCGATCTCGCACTGCCTATCACTTTTAGGCCCCACCTACTGCACCGGCCGCACTCGAATGTTATAAGCCAATTGAGCAGCCGCGCACCTCAAAATCCTTAGGTAAAATTAAATGAAAAAACGATTTCGTAAACAAATCTACAACACTACATCAGAAAGGGTCCCGTTCAATATTGTAGTTAAAAACACGCATAGAAGATATATCAAATAACCTATACCTTCAGATTTTCATCCATGTCATTTTGGGAAGTTTGTCAGTTTTAAGGGATAAATCTCTTAGCTGGCAGGTTTTATCGTTAGCTATTTGAAATCGGATGTCTTAGGAAATGGTGTCTGCTTTTATAAACGGAAGTTGAAAAAGCTATAGGTTGTATTTAAAAAAAGCAGAAATGATTTTAAAGAACAAACAGTATAACACTACAACATAGCAGAAGGACTGCCAAGGTTTCACTGGCTTAGATTAGCTATGTACCAGTAGTCGGCCCTAATCACACACACCAGACGTGCGCTTAACTACAGAGCCAGAAAAAAAAAACACACCAGTGAGCTTGTTGGTTTGAGTATAAGTACCGTTACACATTTTATGCTGTCCCCAATGACACTCAAACCCACATCCTCTAGCTTTGTATGCCTCATGCTTTTACCAACAGAGTTAGAGTTGATTGGTCCTAAATATACAGATTTGATTATAATTAAATAACCAAGTTTCTGTCAGCCACCAGCAAAATCCATGCCCCCTTTTAAATGATAGGGACTGTTCCAAAAATGTCTAAATGTATAATGTTATTGTGTGTGTCTCTCTTTCACCAAAACATAGAATAGGTTTATTTAATTCTGGAGTAGATTTATATTCAATAAACAAGGGGATACAGTTTCTGTCAGCCATCCCCGAGATCTGTGCCCCCCTAGCAATTGAGAGGGATTGGTCCAAAACATGCTAAATTTAGGATGTGTTGTGTCTCTCACCAACACATTCAATAGGATCATTTAATTCTGGAGATCATGCTCATTAAAAAAACGAGCAGATACCATTTCTGTCAACCACAGGCAAAATCTTTGCCCCCTGGTAATTCAAAATGGAATAAAAAAGGGGACGTCATGTCTGTCAACAGCCGCCTAAAACCCTGCTGCCCAGTCAATCGAGAGTTATTTCTGTCATTGATCAATTAATTTAAAATGTTATACTCACTTTGACGATCTCAGGCATGGTCAATTTCACATCTTGTACAAAAGGATTAATGACTGCAAGGAGAAACAGGAATTGCTGTCTGCAAAATGCAAACACTCTCTGGGGAGGCATTCTTCTCACTCCACTCGCATCAAAAACTGTTGGAATTGTGGTTCTATCTCAATTACAACTTCGCTGATAAGAATATTGCACCATTTCTGTCAACCTCCTGCTAAATCTGTGCCCCCCACAAGGGATTGTTTAAAGAATTTTTACAATTACACTTGTATTGTGTCTCTCTCTCATCCAAGCATTCAATAGCTTTAATTCCTTCTGGAATACATTTTCAATCAATAAATAAGGGAGATTACATTTGCATGAATTAATAAAGTAATTATGCCTTGCTGATAAACTGTTATACTGTACAAAAACTCAAACCAAACATGCAAGGTCTTGGTCTCTAGTTTCATGAGCTAAAATGAAAGATTCCAGAAATGTTCCATTATACACTAAATGTTTTATTTTCACAGGCATTTCTACAGTATCTTTACATCCCTGTTAGTGAGCATTTCTCCTTTGCCAATGTAATCCATCCACCTGACAGCTCTGGTATACCTGCAGGATCGTCTAGGACTGACCACCCAAACAGGTGTTGAAATTGTAGGTCCACAAAACAAAAGTGAATCTGGATGTTTGTCCTTCTTACCAGGGTCTTGACCTGATGCCAGTTTGGCATCAACTTCCAGTTTTACCTCTGGCAAGCAGATGGCAGACAATGTCTTTGGCATTGTGTTGGCGATGCATTTTGCAGAAGTTATGGTTATCATATGGGCATTTATTTAATGGGTGGGAAAAAGCTACACAAAGAATACATTTAAATTTTATTGATGACAATTTAAATGCACAGAAATGCCGTGAGGAGATCCTGAGACCCATTGTCATGCTGTTCATCCACTGCTGTCGCCTCATGTTTCAACATGATAACGCAAGACTCCATCTACAGTTGTGCTCAAAGGTGTGCATACCTTTGGAGTTTTCTTTTTAAAGAAAACACAAGTGACCAGGCAAAACACGTCTTTAATTTCTTATGGGATTCACATTCAACTGTAGGTCATAACAGAATGGCACATTCATAAAATAAAACATGGCAACAAAGAATAAAATGAACTGACCCCTGTTCAAAAGTCTGCATGCCCTTAGTTCTTAATACTGTGTATTGCCCCCTTTAGCATCAATGATTGTTCAGGCTTTTGTAAAAGTTGTCTATGAAGCCGCAAATCTTGCAGGTGGTATAGCTGCCCATTTGTCTTGGCAAAAGGCCTCCAGGTCATGCAAAGTCTTTGGTCATCTTCACTGAACCGCACATTTGAGATCTTCCCAGAGTGGCTCAATGATATTAAGGTCAGGAGACTGTGATGGCCACTCCAGAACCTTCACCTTTTTCTGCTGTAACTCTGGAGGGTCAACTTGGCTTTGTGCTTAGGGTCATTGTCGTGCTGGAAAGTCCAAGAGCATCCCATGCGCTGCTTTCGTGCAGAAGAATGCAAATTGTCTGCCAGCATTTTTTGATAACATGCTGCAATCATCTTTCCATTAATTTTCACAAGATTCCCAGTGCCTTTACGGCTCACACACACCCAAAACATCTGTGAGCCACCAACATTCTTCACAGTGGGGATGGTATTCTTTTCACAATAGGCCTTGTTGACCCCTCTACAAACATAGCGCTTATGGTTGTGACCATAAAGCTCTATTTTGGTCTCGTCATCCCAAATTACAGTCTGCCACAAGTTGTGAGGTGTGACAAGGTGTTGTCGGGCATATTGTAACTCTGCTTTTTTTGTGGCATTGGCGCAGTAAAGGCTTCTTTCTGGCAACTCGAAGCATGCAGCTCATTTTTGTTCAAGTATTGTCATACTGTGCTCCTTGAAACAACCACACCGTCTTTTTCCGGAGCAGCCTGTATTTCTCCTAAGGTTACCTGTGGGTTTTTGTACTATATCCCAAACAATTCTTCTGTCAGTTTTGGCTGAAATCTTTCTTGGTCTACCTGACCATGATTTGGTATCAAGAGAACCCCCCCGAATGTTCCACTTCTTAATAAGTGATTGAACAGTACTGACTGGCATTTGCAAGGCTTTGGATATCTTTTTAAATCCTTGTCCATCTTTATAAAGTTCCATTACCTTGTTACGCAGGTCTTTTAACAGTTATTTTCTGCTCCTCATGGCTCAGTATCTAGCCTGCTCAGTGGATCCACATGAGAGCTAACAAACTCATAGGCTATTTATATACAGGCATGAATTGCAATTTAAAAAGCCACGGGTTTGGGAAATTCACCTTTAATTGCCATTTCCACCTGTGTGTGTCACCTTGTGTGTCTGTAACAAGGCCAAACATTCAAGGTTTTGTAAACTTTCGATCAGGGCAATTTGGGGGATTTCTGTTATCATTATGATTTAAAAAGGAGCCAAAAAACTGTGATAAATGCCTTCATATGATCACTATCCTTAAATAAAAGTTTCATAGGGCACAGTTAACATCGTTACCAACACTATGCAAAGTAGATTTGTGCTGAATGAGGCAAATGGTGGTTTTCTGATCGATCAATAACATCTTACACATGCTTTTGTATGGGCATACTTATATACTCACTGCATAGCTGTCATAGCGGTTGTCCCCCCAGGACCTCGGCCCAGTCACCCAGCTGACAGATCACATAGCAGGCACCTCCCAGGGCCTGGACCCAGTCGCTTTTTTCTGTAGTGTAACCATTAAACTTGTTTTACAGTGCTCAATATATGTCCCATATATGTAATGTGTTGTTCATTTTCCCTCCTTCAACTTTGGGACAATTATGGTATAACAGAGACATGTGAATATGAAAACGGAGTTGAGGGACAGAGTAGGGGTCCATTGGGCATTTAGCAAGAGTCTCATCAGTCTTGTTATTTCATTCAGGTTTAGTGGAATTTACTGTGATGAACCTTCCCCAGGAGTTTGTTAGTTCTACAGCAAATGTTGCCAGAAATGTCATATTCACATATTTTCAGTTAGAACGCACAAGTGGAATAAGTTACCGTATCTATCTGAAAACATAGTATACCCACAGTGCTCAGATAAAAAAAAAACACAACAGACCTTCATCTAGCCACACGATGTCACCAGTTAGTCAAATATGCTGTTTTATATTGACCACAATGAGGCAGTGTATATTAAAAGCCCTCAGACATTCTCATCAAAGACCTTGATACAGTAATGAGCTGTATATGAAATGTATTTGACATACAAATATTTCAGCCTATTTACAAATGATAAAAAATTAAGTGTTTCGAATCCTGAATTCTGACTTATGAGACTGAATGGGTATATCCTCCCCAACCTATTTACTGCTATATTTTACGGCTCAAACTCACAGAGCGGGGCTGCCAAGTGCTGAAGCAAGTAGCGTGTGAAAATTGCCTATCATCGGTTTCATCACTCACCATAGAGTTCCAAACTGCCTCTGGAAGCAACATCAGCACAAGAACTGTGTGTCAGGAGCTTCACGAAATGGGTTTCCATGGCCGACCCTCACGTCAACATGCACAATGCCAACGTCGGCTGGAGGTGTGTAAAGCACACCCCTCTAGACTCTGGAGCAGTGGAAACATGTTCTCTCAAGTTTGGTGGAAGAGGGATAGTGGTCTGGGGCTGTGTATTTGGGTTTGGGCTAGGCCCCTTAGTTCCAGTGAAGGGTAATCTTAATGCTACTGGATACAGGTACATTTTAGACATTTAGGGGCTTCTAACTTCGTGGCAACAGTTTGGGGAAGGCCCTTTGCTCTTCCAACATGATTGTGCCCCTGTGCACAAAGCCAGGTATATCAAGACATGGCTTGACGAGGTTGCTGTGGAGGAACTTGAGTGGCCTACACAGAGCCCTGAGCTCAACCCCACTGAACACCTTTGGGATGAATTGGAATAGGCCCAACATCTTGTCCAACATCAGTGCCTGACTCCACAAATGCTCTTTGGGCTGAATACACAAATTCCTACAGAGACACTCCAAAATCTTGTGAAAAGCCTTCCCAGACGAGTGGCGGCTGTTATAGCTGAGGCGGGCAACTCCATACTAATGCCCATGGTTTTGGAATGGGATGTCCAACAAGCTCATACAGTGAGGGCAAAATGTATTTGATCCCCTGCTGATCACTCTTAAACGGAGTGTTCCTAATCTCAGCTTGTTACCTTGTTACCTGATAGCTGTCCTCAGAAGCAATCAATTAATCAGATTCCAAACTCTCCACCATGGCTAAGATCAAAGAGCTGTCCAAGGATGTCAGGGACAAGATTGTAGACCTACACAAGGCTGGAATGGGCTACAAGACCATCGCCAAGCAGCTTGGTGAGAAGATTACAACAGTTGGTGCGATTATTTGCAAATGGAAGAAACATAAATGAACTGTCAATCTCCCTCGGTCTGGGGCTCCATGCAAGATTTCACCTCGTCGAGTTGCAATGATCATGAGAACGGTGAGGAATCAGCCCAGAACTACACAGGAGGATCTTGTCAATGATCTCAAGGCAGCTGGGACCACAGTCACCAAGAAAACGATTGGTAACACACTAAGCCGTGAAGGACTGAAATGTTCAGGCCCGCTGAAGTTTGCCAAAGAACATCTGAATGATTCAGAGGAGAACTGGGTGGAAGTGTTGTGTTCAGATGAGACCACAATCGAGCCCTTTGGCATCAACTCAACTCGCCGTATCTGGAGGATGAGGAATGCTGCTTATGACCCCAAAAACACCATCCCCACCGTCAAACATGGTGGTGGAAACATTATGCTTTGGGGGTGTTTTTCTGCTAAGGGGACAGGACAACTGCACTGCATCAAAGGGACGATTGACGGGGCCATGTACCATCAAATATTGGGTGAGAACATCCTTCCCTCGGCCAGGGCATTGAAAATGGGTTGTGGATGGTTATCCCTGCATGACAATGACCCAAATCACACGGCCAAGGCAACAAAGGAGTGGCTCAAGAAGAAGCAGATTACGGTCCTGGAGTGGTTTAGCCAGTCTCCAGACCTTAATCCCATAAAAAATCTGTGGAGGGATCTGAAGGTTCGAGGTGCCAAACATCAGCCTCGAAACCTTAATGACTTGGCGAAGATCTGCAAAGAGGAGTGGGACAAAATCCCTCCTGAGATGTGTGCAAACCTGGTAGCCAACTACAAGAAACGTCTGACCTCTGTGACTGCCAACAAGGGTTTTGCCACCAAGTACTAAGTCATGTTTTGCAGATGGATCAAATAATTATTTCACTCATTAAAATACACGTGCTTTTCTGGATTTTTTGTTTTGTTATTCTGTCTCTCATTGTTCAAATAAACCTACCATTAAAATTATAGACTGATAATTTCTTTGTCAGTGGGAAAATGTACAAAATCACCAGGGGATCAAATATAAGAGGTGACATTCAACGCAAATCCGGATTAAGTTTCTTTAAAAGGACCAATCAAGAGTAGGATATAAAAACATTTCCAAGGCACTGAAATTCCCCCCGTGAATTTTACGAAATTGAGAGAATATGACACAACTGTGAATTGAGGAACAGGGCGTCCTCAAAAAATGTGTGCCCCGTCGAGAAGGTCCCTATTCAGGGAGGCCGCCAAGAGGCCGAGAGTATGACAGCTCTTAAGGACTTACAGTCTTCCATGACTGAGTTGCAAGACACTGTGCCAGGGTATATGCAGGTTTCAGCAAAATAAATGTAAGACTTCGAATTTAATTTAAGACCAATTTCTCAACACTCCACACAAAAAAATACATAAGGACACCAATTCGACTGAAGATGTTGATGAGCACCAAAACAAGCAGCTGTTTAAGGTGCTTCCGTATCTGCATGCAACGACAGGGGAACATGACTGTAGCACTCATATACATTGTTAGAGTGGTACTTTATCTCCCATTAATGTTGTTTAATTCCCTCCGGTGGGTGGTCAATCGGTGTCCCCATCATGAACAAAATGGTTTACTTATCGCAATGCCAAAAAAGGGCTAGTGATCTCTGGTTCGGCCTTGTACTAATTATGTTAAACTAATAACTATAATAATTAATAAAATTATAATAGGCCTATAGCCTAATAATTAAAACAAGAATAATATTGCACACAGATAAGAAATCCAAATAATCTGCTTACCTAGCTGTAAGTGACTGTACCTAGTGATGGCCAAACGAGGCTTCATTAGCGTCATTGAAATTTACAAGCAAAAGAGTTAACAATCTAGTCTGTAAGAAAGAACCGAAAATAACAACATTGGAACGGACATCAAACATAAAATATACCGAGTAGTTTGTTAAATATATTGCTTTAAAAATGGTTGCTCTTATTTTGAAAAAGGAAATCTTCGTTAACGCTGCTAGCATAATATCCTGCTTCTAGAAGAACGGTAACGAAGCCTCGAATGGCCATCACGACCTGTACCCACAATTAGCGTAAAGCCTACTGCTAACAGTAACGTTACTGACTCTACTCTGCGAACTGTCGTCTGCGATACGCCCAAAACAGAACAGAGAAATACGGGGAGAGAAATCCCACGGTACCTGCGGGAGGCTTAACAGCCAATATCTACTATGTTGCTAGCTAAATTACCTAGCTTACCTAGTTATTTACCTCATAAACAACGGTGTTAGGAGAATAGCAGCCAACCGTCACGTGTCTTGCTGGCGTCTAACAATCTGACTGAAATCGTGGTTCCTCTGTGCCCCACCAGCGCTAAAATGCGTTCACAAACCACAATGCTTTATTTTCTATACGTTATCAGGGATCTGTTTGTTAAATCGAATGAAATACATTTTTAAGACTAAGCAAATGATACACATTGTTTTTTGGATGGCACGTGCAGTTTTCGCAGCGTTTTTACCTAAGGCTGATTTATGCTTCAATGCAGAGGCGTTGCTACGATCACAATACATTCGGGGCTCAGCCCCCCCCTACACCCCGTTACAGAAAGTAGCCTACCGATACATGATGAAAATTACGATGTACATGCCAGCGGTCTACACGTCTACATTTTCATAATGCGCGATCAGAATTATAGATGAATAGATAAGGGGTTCTTTTTTTGGTCAATTTGAGATCTGAGGCTTTTCATAAAAGATCCGGGGATAAAGCCTAGGCCTAACGACACCAATGTCAAACGAGTCTGCATCAACCCACAAACCCCAGTAAGTCCTAAAGTATGAGGCTTGAGAGAGCCGGGCTACTCTGGTTAGTGACCAACTGGTGTGTCAAAGCAAACAGAAAAACTTCTGGACTTTAGGGTAGAACACCAGTTTTTGGCACCATTGGAAACAAGGCATGAGTTCGGTGCAAGCCATCCTGAGAACACAATTCCTACCATGAAGCATTGTGGTGGCAGCATCACGCTACAAGGACGCTTCTCTGAATCAGGGCTTGGAATGCCAAAGCAAGGGGCTGGAAAGCCAAATAATTTTATTTATTGTATTAGTAATTGTAAGTGTTTTCCCCCCCACTTTTTTGTTGATCAGTGGCAAAAACAAATTAATGTTTCATTGCATGTTAAATATAAAAAGGATAAATTAATATATGAATATTAATTTAGTTTATGGTGCAGTAGATAGCCTTTCGATAAAAGTGTTGGGACAGTAATTGAACAGCTGCTGGTTTAAATCTCTGAGCTGACAAGGTAAAACGTGTTGTTGTACATCTGAACAAGTACGTCGCTCAAGGTGTCTGCTAAATAATTGAAATGTTAATATTTATTGACAGAAAAATGTAATGCTAGTAAGCTATAGAAAAGTAGAAACATCAACAGGTTTTCTTTTACAAATATATAAAATGTATTGACCATCCATCTTTATTCATTTACCAACAGAGAATGACAAAGTGCACAAAGCATTATAAAAACAACAACATATAAATCAAAACAAGATGACTTTAGTATCAAAACAACAATACAAAAAAGATTAAACAATACTTATGTGGTACATGTCATGATTCCATCATGCAACAACAAACCAGAGCAGGCAGCCTGTGCCTTTCACCTCCCTGTACCATTACAATAGACAAATCCTATAGCATTCCTCAATTTGGCCTCCATATTTGTGCGGTACCTCTGTATAAACCTATACAAAATGCTAGCCCTGTATGAAGAACAAGGTGTGCCTATAAGTACTCACTTTTGAAAACAGTCTGAACAGAATTTAGAACATTTTATATTAAATATAGGATTGTGCAAATAAATGTACATTTTCTGTACGCACAATTATTTATCCAGATACTGTGCAAATCCATCTTTTCAAATGTAGCCCTATTCCACATCTAAATTACTTAAATCTGTTTCCTTCTATTGCAATATCTTGCACTTTACACATTGCAGACACAGCAGTAAATAAAGCAGACATAAATTCTTCAGATGAAGCAATACTGCTCTAGCGAAACTACATTTGTAAAGGGAGAATATATTACAGTACAGCACTGCATGTCTCTATACAGTGCGGACATACCGGATGTCTGAGTTTTTAAGAACAAACAAAAGGGGTAAAGTAAAAAGAAATCTGTGTAAATCTGCATCAGCACAACACATAAACAGAAAATATCACACTGTAATTATTTTAACTCCTGTTGCCTATGTTCAGCCTATGGAGATTTTCCCAAGATGCTTCACAGGCTATATTCCCAGGCTAGGAGGCACGATATACTGGTAGGATAGGGGCTTGGAATCAGTCCGCTGAGAGCTTGCCCACAACATTGCTATGCTGAATAGCCATAACAATGTACACTGTGTCTGACATTGACACAGATGTGTGCATTGGCATGATAACAAGGTCTTCATGGGGTCAGGGGTCATGAAAGGGGAGATCCAATGGATATGTGTCTCACTTTTCCTTAGTGACATCCCAGCCAGTCCTTTGTAATCTCACCCAGTTTGACAATCTTCAGGCTGCTGTCATCCAGTTTGAAGTAGTGAGCACCTTTGAAGAAGTAGGTGTAATCTGAAAAGGAGACAAATGATCAAATATATCGGCTACACCTAATTTCACCACAAGGTCTTTCACACTGAAGGGAAACATTATAGCTAGTGCAGAACCTTCCCCTAGAAGTGCATTTCTTTGTAACAATATAGTCTCAGTTAGAGGAGGAGGAGTAATGTCACAGGCCTCCTCAGTAAAAACGTCCAATCAGGAATCAGTAGTGGACGAGCCAGGCGAATTAGCAAGAAAACAGTGGCACCTCTGTAAAGCAGCACAGTCTTGCTCTATCAAACAGTGTTTCCTTAGTAGGGAAATGCAGTGTGATGTACAGTATCTCACATAAGTGAGTACACCCCTCACATTTTTGCTAATATTTGTTTATATCATTTCATGTGACAACACTGAAGAAATGACACTTGGCTACAATGGAAAGTAGTGAGTGTACAGCTTGTATAGCTGTGTAAATTTGCTGTCCCCTCAAAATAACTCAACACACAGCCATTAATGTCTAAACCGCTGGCAACAAAAGTGAGCACACCCCTAAGTGAAAATGTCCAAATTGGGCCCAATTAGCAATTTTCTCACCCCGGTGTCATGTGACTTGTTATTGTTACAAGGTCTCAGGTGTGAAATGGGGAGCAGGTGTGTTAAATTTGGTGTTATCGCTCTCACACTCCCTCATACTGGTCACTAGAAGTTCAACGTGGCACCTCATGGCAAAGAACTCTCTGAGGATCTGAAAAAAAAGAATTGTTGCTTTACATAAAGATGGCCTAGGCTATAAGAAGATTGCCAAGATCCTGAAACTGAGCTGCAGCTCGGGAAATAGACGTATGAGTGCTGCCAGCATTGCTGCAGAGGTTGAAGGGGTGGGGGGTCAGCCTGTAAGTGCTCAGACCATATGCCACACGCTGCATCAAATTGGTCTGCATGGATGTCGTCTCAGAAGGAAGCCTCTTCTAAAGATGATGCACAAGAAAGCCCGCAAACAGTTTGCTGAAGAACATTACTGGAACCATGTCCTGTGGTCTGATGAGACCAAGATTAACTTATTTGGTTCAGATTGTGTCAAGTGTGTGTGGCGGCAACCAGGTGAGGAGTACAAAGACAAGTGTGTCTTTCCAACAGTCAAGCATGGTGGTGGGAGTGTCATGGTCTGGGGCTGCATGAGTACTGCCGGCACTGGGGAGCTACTGTTCATTGAGGGAACCATGAATGCCAACATGTACTCTGACATACTGAAGCAGAGCATGATCCCCTCCCTTCGAAGAGTGACCACTGCCTTGCTAAAGACGCTGAGGGTAAAGGTGATGGACTAGCCAAGCATGTCCCCAGACCTAAACCCTATTGAGCATCTGTGGGGCAACCTCAACCGGAAAGTGGAGAAGCGCAAGGTCTCTAACATCCACCAGCTCCGTGATGTCGTCATGGAGGAGTGGAAGAGGACTCCAGAGGCAACCTGTGAAGCTCTGGTGAACTCCATGCCCAAGAGGATTAAGGCAGTGCTGGAAAATAATGGTGGCCACACAAAATATTGACACTGGGCCCAATTTGGACAATTTCACTTAGGTGTACTCACTTTTGTTGCCAGTGGTTTAGACATTAATGGCTGTGTGTTGAGTTATTTTGATGGGACAGCAAATTTACACTGTTATACAAGCTGTATACTCACTTTCCATTTTAGCCAAGTGTCATTTCTTCAGTGTTGTCACATGAAAACATATAATCAAATATTAGCAAAAATGTGAGGGGTGTACTCACCTCTGTGAGATACTGTATATGTTTAAACTGCGGCACAAGTGAGGACCACCTCCTGTGCTTAAGTCTTCCCTGCTCTCTCCTCACGACCGCCTTCCTCTCCTCTCCCTCCGTTCTCCCTCTCCTATCCTTCTCCTCTCCCTCTAATCCTCATCCTGCCTCTCCTTATGTTACCCATGTTCACTCTCTCCTTCTCCTGTCTATCATTCTCCTGCCTCTCCTACAATTGCTCTATTATTGGTTTGTCCCCGGAGAGGTGCCCTGAGTAGAGGGGTGGGATAGCAGGGTTATGCTATTGTATATACTGTACCTGAGCTGGTGTTAAGTGTCAGTTTAATGACCTGGCTGGGTTGTCTTGGGTTCTAACTGGCAGGAATATCAAACTGTAGCCAGTGCTGCCATTACAGCTCAGAAAGAGGTGGTCCCTCCATGCTCAGCAAAATGTTACTCCCCTGTCTCATATCCAATACGTATCCCTCAACCCTCTTTCCCTCCATCCCTCTCGCTCCACGGTCTACTCTTGCTCCATCTGTCCCCAATAAAGACACATTTCCACTCCAAATGATAAACAGTATATATTTATTATACTGTATTTTGCTTACCAATGCCGTTCAGACTAAAGGCAGAGTCGATGTCATCTGGAATTCCGTTCCAGGAATCAGCGATGAGCTTTGGGAAGCCAGTGTCCATCTTCTTCTTCTCTTCATTGTACCTGAATGGAACATGAGGACATAGAAGCCATGATTTAAAATTTAAAAAGAGTAGAGTGGGCCATTTTGTTTGATAAATCACATCAACCTGAGTTTAGTTATGAGAGATTTAGCAACTGTTTGTATACAGTACAACAGAACACAAACAGCAACAGTGGCATCTGGAATGAAATGTGCTTGATACCATTCAACTAAATCCATTCCTGACATTTTTATTAGCAGTCTACTCCAACAATGTCCAACACTGTCATCAATCTATAATCTAGGTGACAGACAGACTGTTCTAACAGCCTAGTGGATGCTAAGAAACCTTATTAGTGCCAGACATGCCTCAGCATAAATGCACTCCAGTAACACACAGTGACAGAAGATTTTGAATTACAGTGAAGGGATTCAAATTGCATGGTTTTGTCATCATTACGAGTCTGGGTGGACCAGTAGGTGTTGTGTTGTGGTGACTCACCTCCAGAACTTGTCTCCAGCAAACAGGTATGTCTTCTTGCTCTTTCCAAAGGAGAAAGCTGCATCAATCTTCTTCAGGTCTGTTGGCAGGCCCATGGAAGAGATTCTCTTGGGGTAGCCTTTTTCTATCTGGTCGGCATTGAAGATCCACATCTCATTACCTGTTGGGACAATGATCATAGGAGTTGACAGGACAGCAGAAACAGATCTGGGATCAGGCAAACATATCCATAGGAAAGACTGGATAAATGATTTAGAATATGTTAGTCAAAGCTTTAGTAATTAAGTGCAGGATGAAAACCACAAATTGGCAGAGCATGCATCTTAAAGAAGCTATGTTTTGTAAGAGTTAATTTTCCTGTCTTATAGGAACTTCAGATCTTCTGAAGGAGAATGTTTTTCTTCTACTCAGCCATTAAAACCACATCACAGCTACGTACACCAAGTGTAAGTGACAAAAAAAAATCTCAAAGATGATTATATCAACTTGTGATTGTTAGGGTGTTGCCATGTCAGTGCATTTAATCCTCAGTGCAATAGCAACTTTGATAAAGGCATACATGTATGTCCAAACGTCTTAGTCCAATGTTGTTTATTTCTGTCAATACCTCCATCATTAAGTACAGTGGAAAAGATGATTTTCATTGGTAAAAATCTGAACATTTTCCATTTCAATTTTGAAAGCAAATTGTATAGAGACAATTCCTTGAAAATACATTATCAATACATTTTCCACTTCTCAAATAGAGTTTACAGTCTTGGTCAAAAGTATTGGCACCCTTGCACTTCATTCAAATAATGGACAATTTCTTCTAGAAAACATAAACTGGCACGCAGTTAAACAAAAGAAAGTATTTGAATATTTTACTTAATCTTAGCTTATTTGACAAAGATCCCAAAATTTTAGGATAATATTAATGGCACCATCTAGTAGTAAACTCCTACTCTGTAATTGGAACTCAACCATGGTGAGCTGCAGGTGCCTGCAATATGAAAATAACTCAATCAGTTTGAGCAGAGAAAAGCACTCATTCTCCTGTTTCTCGTCACTTTGCGTTTCACCATAAGCATGGGAAAAATAAAGCAAACCAGAATATTGTCTCAGGAGGTCCGACACAAGATAGTAGCCAAGCATGGACAATTGTCTCTCCACAGACCTTGATCTTGCTGTTTCCAGCATACATAGTGTTAAGAAGAAGAAGCCAATGCCACCCTAACCAACCTCTCTGGATGTAGTCACAAGAGAAAAATTGATGGAAGATCACAGCAAAGGATTGTTTGTATGGGGGAGAAAGTGCCTTGCTCAAACGCCACATATTCAAGTGGACCTTGAGATACAAGGTTCGGTAATGTTACTCCCACCATCCGTAAACAAATCAGTGAAAGGAGATTGTATGGTAGGAGACCCATTACTGAGAAAGAGAACTGAAAAAGCCAGACTGCAATTTGCTATGTGACTGACATCATGAAACCAGGACAATACCAACACATTTTGGAGCGCAATGCGTAGAAAGAAATTTGTGTCTCTGTCAAAGGTAATCGATTTTCCAGCAGGAAAATTTACCAAAACACATTTCAAAAAGCACCCAGAAAGGCTTAAAGATAAACTCTGAACTGTCCTGAAGTGGCCAGCATTGAGTCAGGACCTGTGGGGGGCAATCTGAAAACAGCAGAAGGTACCCTTCAAATCTGGGAGTCACGTCTCTGTCGTGTATTTACCGAGGGTACATAACTGCAGAGGGCACCGTATATACTCTTCCATTTATACAGTACCTGCAAAGAATACAGTCCTCTCCTCCAGGGGGTTCTCATAGGCGGCATCGATGGTGGCGGGGAGCTCCGGCCAGTAGGTAGCAACCAGCATGGGACCTGAGGGCTTGCCCCGAAAGTTGGTTGACCTGAATATAAACCTGAGAAAGAGGGGAGAGCGAAGGATCTCCTGGGTTATTTCTGAGCGAACAGAGGAAGCATGAGGAAAGAGACAGGGAGAGGGACAGTAGGAGGATGGAAAGAGAGAAGGTAGATATAAAGGGGAGAGGAAAAGCTGAGTGGAAAGAAGGGGAAGGCGAGAGGGGCAGTATTGAGTCAAGACTTTCAGCGGCCCAGGCAGTGGAGAATGGCCTAATTCATGAGCATCTGGTTCTCGTTAGGAGTGGGGTTGTCGACGCAAGCGGAACAAGATCCAATTTGAACTGACTTCCAACAGGCATGAGCAACAACAGCAGGACCAGCAATGCCCAAGGTCTTTTCCATTGACCTATTTCTCAAAAAGCCAAATGTTTTTAAGATAACGCTTGGCGATTAACCACTTTGAAAATGAGAACTGACAATGTCCAGTCTAACATAACAAGAAACAGTGCTAGTCTTAAGATCATCAGAGGAATCAATCCATTCTATGCTCTGTAATGTAAAACAAGCTCTGCTGACCCAAAAGGACACTACGGGAGAAGCGTTGGTCGTCACATGTGAGCTTGCTGTTAATAATCATGTGTGTCACAGCGAAGATTTCCCGTGCTTTTGTGGCCTTTGTTATGGATGCATTTGGATTCAACTTCCAACAGCCATTGTACTCATCCCATTGTTTGGGCCATATCTGCTGTCTGTCAACACTGTAGGCCCAAGCAGGGCCACAGCAGACACTTGGCTAAGGTTTGGTGCAGGGGATGTGCAATGGATTGAGAACCATATAATCTTCTGATAAAAACACATTCTAAGCTGGATCTACCGTTGTCCGTGACCTTTATACATTTCACAATCTTTCCGTTTCCTTGCCACTGTGTAAAAATAATAAAATATGCTGCGAGCAAAGCCAAAGGAATGCACACACACAGCAATCGAGTTAGCTTTCTAAGCACTCCTCTAAGTCTGAAGAGACAACTCCAGCAGTCTTGCTCCTAATCTTTGCTTACTCTCCCCCAGCCTCTCCCTGCTTGCCTCTCTTTCAGTCTCTCTTCCCCATCTATCCTCATTCACCCTGATAGCTAAACCATCTGCTGACCTAGAGCAAGCTGTGAATGACTGGGGACCATAGTCATCCCTCCACTGAAACCCGAGAAACAGCTAAACTGGCCTGTTGAGGAACAATATCAAGCAGCTATGTGTTTGCTATTGTATGTCCTCCATAACTCGCTCCAGATGGCACCCACTTGAACATAAAAAGATAGCCTCTTCATTTGTCATCATTTGTAGCACAGCCATGATGTTATGCTCTCTATTGTGGAATAGTCTTAGTGACTCTAGTCTAGTATTAGTCTGTCCTGAATGGTGTATTTTCTATCCTATTATCTGGTATCCTGGCGTCCTCAGGCATTCTAGTTCTCCTGTTTTTCTGTCTCTGGCACATTTAACCCAGCAGGACTTAAGTCAGTGGCAGTCTGCCCATTAGGGCGTTAACAGCTGTACCCCATTTGTGATTATAAAAGTAAATGTAAATGAATTTTTAAACAAAATTGATTTATAAATGCTGCAATTTACCACACTCATACGTGGGTGGTAAATGTGTTTACATTTTACGGTTTGAAAATTATATTTTAAAAAAATTCTGCTAACTGCTACTTTGTCAAGGGGCCGGCTGCAACAGTTAAACAAGCAGCAGCATCAGATTTCAAATTACTGAGTGCATCACACAGAGCACCTTAAACATAATCAACCTACGTATGGTCCAAGACCAGCCTTTCTAAATACTCTCCTGTGAAAAGTCAACTGACATTTACTCAAACAGCATCTTCTATAATCACTGTGAGTATTACCATTTTGGGCTGGAAATCTGTAGACACACTAAGTGACTAATGTAAAGTGCTAATGTTAAACGGCCATTTACAGCAGAAACTTGATAAATAAAATAAAATAAATGAACACTGTTAAAAGAAATAAACACAGGGGTAGTAACATTCTCTCTAGTCTAGCCATCAAGAAAACATTGTCCAAAGTAAAATGTTGTTTCATTGGCTGTCCTTCTGCCTTGTTAACCAAACACTAGATAGTATTTTACAGTAGTTTATTGCCCACAGAACTGCCATCAGCCTACTGCATGTCCTGGCTCATTGGCCAAGTGTGGATTCTAGTTGAGACTCTGAACTAAAGACAGTTTTACCGAGAGCCATGCAGGCTCAATGGCTGCAGTCTTTTTTCTGACCAAAAAAGCATACTGGTCGTGTTTTCTTTGGACAGCATTCCAACACAGCCATGACGGATATATATACACTAAAGCTCCATTAAAAACTCTTAGGGCAAAAATGAGAAGAAAGAAAGGTCAACTTATGAGAAGAAACATAGAACGGTGCGATGTCTGACACAATTTTGTAACTTGGATTGCCTGCAAGAGCTTATTGTTTGGGTTGAAACTGTTCATGAAGGAATTTGTCCGAGGCAGAATCCAGCTGTTGTGGTAAAATACTTTTGAGTCATGCAGAGTTGACACAAAACAAAACACAACACTCTCCGCACAGATAATGTAGAATTGAGAGACATGTACAACTGTAAAGTTGAGTGTGAGGTCTGCACTGTTCTAATTACTCTAACCACAGTTTAACATTAGGTCAATAAGTTACAATTTGTGTTTTTTGTGGACATATCTGTGGTAAAATGTAATAAAAACAAACAAAAAAAAGACGCTAACAAATCAAGATCAGATCAGAAGTAATAGAATCTCCAGCAATTCAATCACCTGTCCTTGAAGAAGAAGGTTTCTCCTCTGATCTGGGCCACAGCATCAAACACCACAGGTTGGTTACAGATATCCATGGGAGTGACTGGGCCCTGGGTGGGAGACAATGGCTTGTCTGTAGAACCACCTGAGGAGGAGAGGCTACGTGGTGAGCATTTAGTAGACAACAACCTTCAAGAACAACACATATATTTAATATCTGCTGGAAATACAGGTCAAATTACACTTCATTTGACCTATAGGCACCTACACAAGTATGTCAAAATACATTCTTAGCCTATGCATTTGCAGATATATGAAATCTATTATTTTGTGTCTGTGCATATACTGTATTATAGCTAATTCATTTATTTGTATTAGCAGTAGTTCATATTAATTGTATACCTATTAGTAGATGCAATTTCCAAAAACTGTCAATGCTATTATTATCATTTGATTGTTATCAGTAGATAGTAGTCCCTTTTCTTGTTACTAATTAAAAGTATTGTTTGTTTCTCTTCACTTGGACATTCTTGAAAACGAGAAGGTGCATCTCAAGAAAGTTCAACCAGCAAAATGAATAAAAATGTATATGCATTTGGAGTTCATAAGCTTTTCAACTTACCATAGAGCTCCTGGATGCCCTTGATATCGTCGTTGGACAGTCTGAAGTTCTTGGTGAAAGTATAGATTGGGGCCATCAGGGCCCCAGGGTCCTGGGAATGCTCCAACCCCAGGGCATGGCCAAACTCATGGGCAGCAACCAGGAACAAACTGTAGCCTGGAAAAAGCACAAATATGAGACTAATATCAACCCACAGACAAACGTAATAGGAAAACAGATGGTCATTTTCCCTTTAATCGGCGCACAGTGTGACTCAACGCATGAATGAATCCAACATTTTAAATATGAATAGAGGATCATGGTTATTTTACAGCCATGCTGCGAGAGCCCCACTTACAAAGACACATTGTCAAAGGTCCAGGGTTCCAACATACCTTGATCAGGACAAAAGCCCCACTTGCGGTCATCATCGTAGCTCTTGGTTGTGGCACACCACATCTTACCATCACTACGTCCAGATGCTGTGCAACCATCATAAGTGTCCCCCAAAAACGTGAAGGGGAACACACAGGGGGAACCCTCAGAATTTCCTCCTACTGTGGACATTGCTGCACAGACAAACAAATCACAAGATTCAGAACCCAATGAACTAGTGCTTGGGGAAGAATGACAGAACGCTTGTATAGATCCTCTACATTTAAACAAGTTTCTTAAAATAGTTCAGCCAGAATAGGAAATGTTGGCACATTTTTCATTACATAAATAAGGTATGAGATTTTCAAGTAATTAAAAATGTTGGGGGGCTTTTTACATTTTAAATACAATACAAGTTCATATTTCTTGCTTTGCGGAAAGAGTTTGGCAAGAACTTGATGAAGACACGACATCTGTAGTTACTCCGCCAGTGGTACCCTAAACGTACTCTTCCAGAAGCTGTGCTAGGCCATGTGTATTGCAACGACAGTGACACAAAACTGATTGTATATCTATATTATTTTTCATACAGGCTACAATTCTTATCCATTACTTCTTAAACGCAAGACAAGGCTACAGTGCATGCTTACATTCCCAACAAATTAATACCAGATGAAAAAATTAGCTACTCTCTTTCCCCTTGACTCTCTCCCTGACTCTTTCCCACCCAATCTCTCTCTTTAATTGTCTCTCCCTCTACATCAGCCCTTAAGCTAGCCCCACTGACACAATGGAAAATAACTCTGCCAACAGCCCGTTCTCAAAATAAGTTTAGACTCATTCAGTAACCTAGCTGTTGCAAGAATGGAAAACCCAGGTCTGAAAAATGTTAACATTCTCCTAGACCAATACACGGGATCATCAGGCCATCACACCCCCGGTTGTTTAGGGAATAATAGGGCTGGTACAGCCATTTCCTTCAACTCCCTCCCGCCCACAGCATTTTATACCACAACCAGCCCAGACCCACTGGCAATGAGTTCAATTCCTTCCCGCAAGAACTAGTCCCACACCTGACTGCAGACCAAAGTCACATGTTAGCCCCAGGCATAGCAGCCACACTTGGTGTGCCAGAACAAAGAAAGGATTAGATATCTATAAGTACCCATCCAAACAGTTTATTATGTCTAGTCATCATCTTCCAGTTTTGCTGTCATGCTGGGTGTTTGATCATTTGAATGCATCAGTGGTGGTTGTCGAACTCATACCTCAGCTTGACCTAAGGCTAACCATACCTTAGCTTGACCTAACGCTAACCATACCTTAGCCTGACCTAAGGCTAACCATACCTTAGCCTGACCTAAGGCTAAACATACCTTAGCCTGACCTAAGGCTAACTATATCTTAGCTTGACCTAAGGCTAACTATATCTCAGCTTGACATAAGGCTAACCATGCCTAAGCTTGACCTAAAGCGAACCATGCGTCTCACTTGGAGGATACAAGCAGATTTAATAAGTTGTCATTGGGGGTAATCACAGGACTTAACTTAACAATGCCTTCTAGATTAACACGTTTAAAATGGATGAGCCAGTACAGAAATAAAAGCGGCAGACAAACAGTTACAGTAAATGCATTAATATCATACACAGAATAAAGGATATATCATAATATTATCACATTATTATTAGCAAAATCTGCTCACCCAGACAGATCCAGACACACAGCAAGTTTCAACTGTCTGAGCCATGGCCTAATGCCACACACCCAGACTGGCAATCATCTTGAATCACATACAGTACCTAACTCAAGTTCAGGTTATCCATTCCTAACAATTCCTTGAATCAGCTTTTTCATAAAATAAGCAACATATACATATAAACGAAGCACTGTTTAATAATAACAAATTACACTCACCTAAAGGATTATTATTATTATTATTAGGAACACCATTCTAATACTGTGTTTGACCCCCTTTCGCCTTCAGAACTGCCTTAATTCTGCGTGGCATTGATTCAACAAGGTGCTGAAAGCATTCTTTAGAAATGTTGGCCCATATAGATAGGATAGCATCTTGCAGTTGATGGAGATTTGTGGGATGCACATCTAGGGCACGAAGCTCCCGTTCCACCACATCCCAAAGATGCTCTATTGGGTTGAGATCTGGTGACTGTGGGGGCCATTTCAGTACAGTGAACTCATTGTCATGTTCAAGAAAGCAATTTGAAAGGATTCGAGCTTTGTGACATGGTGCATTATCCTGCTGGAAGTAGCCATCAGAGGATGGGTACATGGTGGTCATAAAGGGATGGACATGGTCAGAAACAATGCTCAGGTAGGCCGTGGCATTTAAACGATGCCCAATTGGCACTAATGGACCTAAAGTGTGCCAAGAAAACATCCCCCACACCATTACACCACCACCAGCAGCCTGCACAGTGGTAACAAGGCATGATGGATCCATGTTCTCATTCTGTTTAAGCCAAATTCTGACTCTACCATCTGAATGTCTCAAGAGAAATCGAGACTCATCAGACCAGGCAACATTCTTCCAGTCTTCAACTGTCCAATTTTGGTGAGCTCGTGCAAATTGTAGCCTCTTTTTCCTATTTGTAGTGGAGATGAGTGGTACCCGGTGGGGTCTTTGCTGTTGTAGCCCATCCGCCTCAAGGTTGTGCGTGTTGTGGCTTCACCAATGCTTTGCTGCATACCTCGGTTGTTACGAATGGTTATTTCAGTCAAAGTTGCTCTTCTATCAGCTTGAATCAGTCGGCACATTCTCTTCTGACCTCTAGCATCAACAAGGCATTTTCGCCCACAGGACTGCCGCATACTGGATGTTTTTCACACCATTCTTTGTAATCCCTAGAAATGGTTGTGTGTGAAAATCCCAGTAACTGAGCAAATTGTGAAATACTCAGACCGGCCCGTCTGGCACCAACAACCATGCCACGCTCAGAATTGCTTAAATCACCTTTCTTTCCCATTCTGACATTCCGTTTGGAGTTCAGGAGATTGTCTTGACCAGGACCACACCCCTAAATGCATTGAAGCAACTGTCATGTGATTGGTTGATTAGATAATTGCATTAATGAGAAATTGAACAGGTGTTCCTAATAATCCTTTAGGTGAGTGAATATCATAATAATAAAGTTTTATAAACACCTAATACCGGAGTTATCAATTACATTATGCTAGGCTATGTGATGCTGGAGATCAATGTCATGGAAGACCAGTAACCTGTAAGCCTTATACATGCACCTACCTGTTTCAGGGCAGAATCCATAGGACTTGTCATTATCATAGTTCTCAGTTGTAGCACACCAGCGATAACCATCGTCGCGCCCTTGAGTGGTGCAACTCTCATACTTGTCCCCCTGGAAGGTGAAGGGAAACTTACAGGGCGCTCCATCCGCATTTCCACCCAGGGTGAACAACACTGTAACACAGGAACACAAGAATGGACTTATCTAAATAGATGTATCGAATAAGATAATTTCAAATTCATAAAAAGACAAAGCAGCCAAAACATTGTCCTAAATATTAAACAAGCAGTTATAACAGTAAACTTTTTATCCTTACATTCTTATTTATTTAAATGTGTCAACATGTTTTAGTTGTTAATGTTTTGGTGCCAATCTAATGAGAGTTGTGGAAGAGTAAATCGGACTGTTTTCTCTTGGATCATTTGGTCTATCCACAAAAAAGAAGTATAACATCAACAGATTACACATCAGGAGCTGACATGTACTTCCTGTGGCCAACTTCAGAAACTATTCACACATTACTTGTACTTAAAGGACTGCTAAATGCAAAGCTTAAACTGTTTAACTTGATGCAGGTATGAAAATGCATCTGGTTGTATCTGCTGCACAATAAATACAGCCATGTTGGTTCATATACTTACATTCATGGGGACAGAAACCGTATTTGCCATCGTCATCAAAGTTGTATGTGGTGGAGCACCAGAGGAATCCATCGTCACGGCCCTGAGAGGTACAGCTGTTGTACTCTGTCCCCATAAACATGAATGGGAACTTACAGAACTCACCATCTGCATTACCAAACTTCACCTTCACCACTGGAGAGGACAGACAGAGAGAAAGAGAGAATTAGTGGAATGCTGATTGTTTCTGGGATTATATCATGCCAGAATTAAATGAATGTCAATGATAAAAATGTATTTAAACTAAAATATTCCAGAGAGATTTTTTTTTTTTTACTGATTCACATAGTCATCCAAAAAAGAAACATGTGGCCCCCAATCACAACTAAGTACATTTTATAAATATATTATTATTAATAAATCATAAAACTTACACACACAAAAAGGACGCTATTGTGTTTGGCTTACCAAGCCTTTATATCACAGCATAAACTCTGAAAACTGTTCACAGACTCTCTAATTTACAAACTCATCCCTTTATCAGGGAGCAGCATCTAACTTACAGCCAATAAGGCGGTTGTCCCTCTCACTGGGTCCCAGTGTTACCTTGTTCCTCTCCCAGGGTCCCAGGGTTACCGTGTCCCTCTCCCAGGGTCGCCTTGTCCCTCTCCCAGGGTTACCTTGTCCCCCTCCCAGGGTCCCAGGGTTACCTTGTCCCTCTCCCAGGGTCCCAGGGTTACCTTGTCCCTCTCCCAGGGTTACCTTGTCCCTCTCCCAGGGTTACCTTGTCCCTCTCCCAGGGTCCCAGGGTTACCTTGTCCCTCTCCCAGGGTCCACTGTTCATCGTCATCAAAGTGGGAGTCTCCCCCGATGCCAGGACCAGGAGCGAAGGCGTGGGCCAGCAGACCATCTTTACCATCAAAGGGGTAGCCATCACCGTGTTCTGTGGAAAATAACACCATACCGTATTGTATTGATAACTTCATAACAGAGATCCTCTTCCCAGGAGGAAAGAGATTGCCATTGAAATGAAAGCATGAATTGATCCAGATATTGATCCAGTCAGGGAAGGGTTGAAATATTTTTTGATATGTCCTTAAAAACATAATTTTAAGTGCACACATCAGGAAGTTGGGTTAAGAAGATTTCAGACCAACCAACAGCTGGTTTTTAGAAGAAATGTGGTTATGGCATGAAACTCAGCCAGCTGTGAAACACTGCCCAAATGAGTATGGGCAACTATTTAAATTGATAAATCTATACAATACTGACAGTAATCTAGAACCTTATACAACTGTATAATGAGGATAAAAAGTAAACAATAAATGTAACTGTATATTGTTGTAACCAAGGCAGTTATATTGTATATCATTACTATATACCATTGAAACCAATGTATTTTTATTAAATATTGTTGATATCATTGTCTCTAAGGCATTTATATTGTATATCGTTTTGTTACATTGTTGTAACAAATGCATTTTTATTCAATATTGTTACCATTTATAGTTGTATCCAATTAATTTCCACTTTCCAATTATTTCTTAACAATTTTCCCAGATAGTAAAGTCCAAGAGAAAACATGTTTTGGAAAGGTTAATTGTATGAGCTGCTTTTGCTACTAGTACTTTTACTGTGGTGACCGGTCTGTGTCGTAATAATTATAGATCATGTTAGGTCAGTATTTGTGTGGAATGCAATTAAAGGTTCGTCTCCACCACATGTCAGTCGGAGACAGTAACTTGTATATGTCTGCTCTGCTACACAAACACTGTGAGACACAGGGGATTACTAATGCCAGACAAAGTGCAATAAGTCATACATAGGCCTACAGTACTATGATTACCAGCACTATGCAAAAGATAATCTAATAGCCTGCTGGGGACTAGATAGCCAGCTAGCTTTCCAGTAGATACTTTGGAAAATACTATGATGTGTAGTTTTCCCGAGAAATGATACATAATGTAACTGAACAAAATAGTAATGTGTATGATGGGGACCTGGCCGATAATTCATAGGTTTCCGTCACATGGTTGCTCAGACAGCCTGGTAGGCGACAATGTTTTACAACATTGCAGCTAACACTGGCAATTCTATGGAGCTACTGCACAAGCCGGTCACATTTTTTACTTTTACAGAACATGAGCATACATATCACCTTACAAAACATCATAAACAAGGGTATACAAACAAACTGCAAGCACCCGCTGCGTTATTTACATAATTAAAAACAGCGATATCCCTGACGGAGCTTTTGGGGATGTGTACATATACCTTGTGTAGAATACATCCCCTTACACTGCTACCTAAATGAAAGCATAAAAACTGAATTTTGTGACAAATGCACCGGTAATAATATATTTTTTTCCCGATGTCAGGTACACCATTCCTCTTGTTTAATTGACCCCCATTGACAGCCTAGGGAGCTATGGAGAAGGTTTGATTTGTGCGATTTTCTCCTAACTTTGTTATTAATTAAGCTAACACAAGAGATGTTTTGCTGGCCTCACTAACGTCAGTTAGGCCATTGGAGTTGGTTGCATCGATGCAGACGAAAACAGAACGCCAAGCGGGCGTTCCCATATGCCGCGATGTCACGTGAAAACTATCAATAGGGGGTTGTCTTTTTAGCTGTCGTTAACCAACTAGCTGAAAATACAATTTCCACAGACATTTAAGACACGCTTTTCGCTAACACGCTAGCTAACGTTTTTTTAAGTCACCAATAATGAAAAAAACACTTACAACTTCACCAAATGATAACACTGTAAAAATAAATATATTTCAAAACTGCTGTCGGATATGACAAATGTAGGGGGTTCTATGCTACAGTATCCAGCAGATTATGAACGTAAAACCGTTAAGTAATACAGTACCATTGCGGCCAAAGTTGATCATGATGTCAGCTTCTCCGTCCATGAGGCGAGTAAATTTGAGCGGGGTGACGTCACTCCACACTTTGAAGGCCCTGAAAAAGGCGTCATCAATAGTCCCCTCGTCCAGGTCAGGAGAGTGACCTAGGATCCTGAGCAGAGAAAAATGAGCGGTTAACTCAATGAACAATAACCCCTGGCTAAACGATGAATACACAATGTAATTTTACTAGTGATTGCACAGGCATGCTCCAATGAAAACATTTCCCTAGGTCAAATTGCTAAATACAAATCTTGTGCATCCCACTGATTTCTATGACCAGCAATAAAGCTGAGAACCTGAAATCCCCTTCTGGACTCACATTCAGTCCAGCTTATGACTCATGTGGTTAGAATGCGTAATGAGAGGCCAGCCCCTAACCTCTGCTATGTGAGTCGGTCTAAGCATTCTAAGCTGGAGCAAGTATAAACCATGTGTCTCTTGTTTTTTGCTTAACTTCTTCCAAACTCTTGTATTCTGTTTTCACCATGGCAAACTTGTGGTTACCAGGACACAGAAAGAATAACCTCAAATAAAACCTTTAAAAACACATTGTGCGGGAATACTGAAGATATCAAATTGTGGTTGCTGAGGTATTTATTTGCCAAAATAAACTACTGGGGTTGGAGGAGGGGTGTGCTCTTAGCCATTTCCTTTGCTCAGTAGTCTACAGGGCATTGCACATTTGCACAGCAACACAAGGAGCTATGTAGTGTTCACTCCTATTGCACCAATTCCCCTAAAGACTTTTTAGGGACAAAAAAGTATTGACCCCTGACCTGTAGGTGATGTCGTGTTTCTGCCACATGGGTTTCCTGTGGAAGAAGTTGTATTCTGCAACATCTGGAACGCCACAGCGGGGCTTCTTCATGATCTCCACTGTCTTGGGGTCGATCTCACCTGTCTCTTGCAGTGAGAAGAACTTTTGCATCTTCTTCAGTGTGTCCTTCAGCACCATGAGGTTACATCTGTCTTGTGGGCAGCCGTAAAACTTATTCAGATAGTGCTAACGAAGGGAAGAAAAGGGTATTCAGTGCATAAAATTATAGCCTGTATTCTGATGCCGTCCTTCATTGCCATACCTTTATTCATCCAGACATGACCTATCAGTAATGCATGTACCTTTTTATGCAGTACGTGTTCATAATAAGTATTAAATACTTTACAGGTCTTAAGTCTATACATTATGATTTTATGTTGTACTTTAGAAATCATTTACAATTTTGTGAAAAATCGAAATATATCATTACTCGACAAATAAAGATACTGCAGCAACGTAAAACAAATGAAACTTATTAAAATAATTAACCACATTAACTTCAGTGTTAGATTTATTTGTCTGTAAAAAACACACTTACCAGTGCCACCTCTTTGTCTGTTTTTGGACTACTATCGTCTCCGGGGAATTTGATAATGGGCGATGGGGCTGCAGAGGTTTTCTGGAGAAAAGTGATTAACTGTAGCAACAACACTCCGAGAAAAAGGTGTCGAGGACTCAAAACCGTTTGGATCCCCATCTTTGCCAAGTTGAAAATCGCAGGTCTGTACTTGGGGTCACGATGTTGGTACGCTTCTTGACTGGATATAGTTCTCTTAGACTCTTCTATTACTTTCTTTCCTCCTCAAGCAGGCATTCTGCACCTCAGCTTAGCGAACTCAGTTCTGCTTACACAAGCACTTTTTGATGTTCCTTTCTGCGGAAAGTCCAGGGTACAGTCTGCGCTGCCTACCCAATTTGGGGAGCTTCAATCCTGGAAAAAATGTAACCGGAGACGTAGGTGCGTTCAGGAGGGCTCAACGTTTAGTAACGTTCTGCTATTCATAGGGTATATAATAAACATGCCTCTCCGACCGGTAAAAGAAAGTTTTGCAACTGAATATAGCCTTTGTTCGTGTAGGGGTTACGTGTGCTTTGCCTCCGTCGCATTTGATCTCATGTGTTCCTTTTTTGCATGGAAACCCTTCTTTTTATCTTTTGCTTATACACTAGGTAATGCCAAGGCTCTGTTCAGAGCGTGGTAGGCTTTAGTAACACACCACCTAACTTTTGTAGCCGCCACCTAATCCTTTAATGGCAATACAGGTTTCCCAGACTCTCGTAGTGTCAAGTAATAACCGTTAACCAGAGTTGGGGAGTAACTGATTACAAATAATCCTTCACGTTACCAACTAATCCGTCACGTTACCAACTAAAATATTGTAATCGGATTACAGATACTTTTGAAAAAAGATATGATGACTTTTGGATTACTTCAATTGAAAAATAATATTTGCGCGAAATAATTATGACAAGTTCCATGTTTGATTTTTTTATATAATGTTTTTAAAAAATCGTTATTTGAACCAAAATAATAATCGCGCGCGCCTCAGTTGTTGGGTGTAATCATCATGAGCGCAAAAATGGGCGCGCTTAACCAGATTAGTGACCGATGAAGCGCTAGCCTCATTGGTAAAAACAGAGTGCATCTACGATAATATAAGCCTACCCATATAAAATGTGATTTAGTTATCCACTCGACGCATTTTTCTCAGAACAATGATAGGCCTACGTGGTGTTTATATATTTTTCAAGTTTCAAGGTCTATTTTGTCAAACACACCGAACAACACAGCCAGGAAGAGTTTCGAAGATTCGGCAACTATTTGTTTGATAGCTGTAACATGGCGTTACATTCAAGGTAAAACATTATAAGGAATTGATCACGACATTTGAGGAGAAAATGTGTTGGGAAGCACTTCGCCAAAGGATGATGATTTGCATTTGACGCAGCCACCTCAACTCCGTCCATACAGGTAGGCCATGTGATCCTGCTTTTGCTTTGCATCTCATAAAATTGTGGTTATCACTGGCTGCTGACCGCATTGAATTTAAGCTATGAGTGCAGGTGTACACTCACCTAAAGGATTATTAGAAACACCATGCTAATACTGTATTTGACCCCCTTTCGCCTTCAGAACTGCCTTAATTCTGCGTGGCATTGATTCAACAATCAATGCTGAAAGCATTCTTTAGAAATGTTGGCCCATATTGAGATTTGTGGAATGCACATCCAGGGCACGAAGCTCCCCTTCCACCACATCCCAAATATGCTCTATTGGGTTGAGATCTGGTGACTATGGGGGCCATTTCAGTACAGTGAACTCATTGTCATGTTCAAGAAACCAATTTGAAATGATTCGAGCTTTGTGACATGGTGCATTATCCTGCTGGAAGTAGCCATCAGAGGATGGGTACATGGTGGTCATAAAGGGATGGACATGGTCAGAAACAATGCTCAGGTAGGCCGTGGCATTTAAATGATGCCCAATTGGCACTAAGGGGCCTAAAGTGTGCCAAGAAAACATCCCCCACACCATTACACCACCACCACCAGCCTGCACAGTGGTAACAAGGCATGATGGATCCATGTTCTCATTCTGTTTATGCCTGATTCTGACTCTACCATCTGAATGTCTCAACAGAAATCGAGACTCATCAGACCAGGCAACATTCTTCCAGTCTTCAACTGTCCAATTTTGGTGATTTTTTCCTATTTGTAGTGGAGATGAGTGGTACCCGGTGGGGTCTTCTGCTGTTGTAGCCCATCCGCCTCAAGGTTGTGCATGTTGTGGCTTCACAAATGCTTTGCTGCATACCTCGGTTGTAACGAGTGGTTATTTCAGTCAAAGTTGCTCTTCTATCAGCTTGAATCAGTCGACCCTTTCTCCTCTGACCTCTAGCATCAACAAAGCATTTTCGCCCACAGGACTGCCGCATACTGGATGTTTTTCCCTTTTCACACCATTCTTTGCAAACCCTAGAAATTGTTGTGCGTGAAAATCCTAGTAACTGAGCAGATGTGAAATACTCAGACTGGCCCGTCTGGCGCCAACAACCATGCCACGCTCAGAATTGCTTAAATCACCTTTCTTTTCCATTCTGACATTCAGTTTGGAGTTCAGGAGATTGTCTTGACCAGGACCACACCCCTAAATGCATTGAAGCAACTGCCATGTGATTGGTTGATTAGATAATTGCATTAATGAGAAATTGAACAGGTGTTCCTAACAATCCTTTAGGTGAATGTATAATCACCGTTTGTTTCTTTGAAAATCCATCGCTGATGGCCCTAATCATCACAGGTTATGTTTACGTGGGTAAAATATATTTGTGGGCGGGTGTTCACGATGGCAATGTGCATTTGTGTGCCTGGGGCTTTTGCTACGTTTTGACAGTTTTTGTGTTTGTGGAGCAAAACTTCGGACTACTGCAGATTTAGTGAATGCAAATGTACACAAATTCAATTTTTAGCCAGTTATGTAAACTCTAACATTGATTGATCCTGCAACATGTGTTCAGTTGGTTATAGGCTATTCCTATTTGTTTTCTATTGCCTCTTAATATTAAAGTAATCTAAAAGTAATTCAAAGTAATCGGATTGCGTTATTGAGTTTGAGTAATCAAAAAGTTACGTTACGGATTGCAAATCAGGTGGACAGGTAATTTGTAACTGTAACTGATTTTATTTAAAAAGTAACCTACCCAACCCTGCCGTTAACTCACGTGACCTCACAGATAGGAAGAGCTGCTTATTTAGCGGACATTTGAACGTTTTGAGCTGGTGTAACTGTTTGCCCGACGACGTAGGCCTGGCTCCGAAGGCCAAGTTGGTTCAATAGAAATAGGTACGCTCTTTTCCTGCCATTAGTTATTTTTATGATAATCAAATGTTATTCTTAAACTTATTCTTAATTTTCTCAGTATTTTAGTATTAGGTTTTATTGTCATTATCTATTCAATGTTCGTACAATCGTTAGAAGTTGCCCTTCCATCCACGCATTCGGCCTATGACTGCCTATGACACAGAAATAGAAACGCATATGGCAAACCGTTTTAACATTCAGTGGCATTTCTAGAACATTTTACATGGGCTGACAGAAGGGTGGCAAATTTAAATTCCAGGGTGGCATATCATTCTATTAAATCCAGCAACTGACCGTGTAATGTACTTGCTAGTAAATGTCAAGCAAGAATGTGAATACATTTCACTTTCAAAACTACAGCAACTGGTCTCCTCAGTTCCAAAATACTTACAGAGTATTGTTAAAGAGGTGATGCAACACAGTGGTAAACCCCCAGGTGAAAGTGAATGGCTTAGAGCACTTGTGACATGACCTGAAGCTTGAAACCAGGCAATAGACAGATTAAATGGCCTACAATGTTTTATGGCAAAACCTCTATCATGTAATGTGAACAGGGCACCAGTTCAGTCAAGGAACTGAAAAGGTCATCTGATGCAGCACCTTCTCACCACAACACATTTCTTGATCAAATAGCTTTAGACAGCCTGGTGGTGTGTATACCTCTTTATGTTTTTTGTGACTACACTTGAAACTTTCAATGTTGTTGACATTTTCCAGATTTATCTGACCTTTATGACTTAAGTAATAATGGACTGTTGTTTCTCTTTGCTTATTTGAGCTGTTCTTGCTTTAATATGGACTGCTACAATACAGACAATGATGGTCTTCTGTATACCACCCTTATCAGGTCATAACTCAACTGATTGGTTCAAATGTGGAAAGAAATCAACAAATCAACTTTTGACAAGGCCCAATGAGTGTGCAAAGTTGTCAAGGCAAAGGATGGCTACCTTGAAGAATCTACAATATGAAATCTATTTTGATACGTTTAACACTTTTGATTAATACATGATTCCATGTGTTATTTCATAATTTTGATGTCATCACTACTTTTCTACAATGTGAACAATTGTAAAACTTAAGAAATACACCTGAATGAGTAGGTGTTTCGGAAGATTTGACTGGTACTGTATGCATATGGAATGCACTGTTTTCCCGAAATTCAATTTTGTCCACAGGTTTTGGTCTCTGTAGACAATGACCACCGCCAACCAAAAGATATAACGTAAGTCAAGCCTCTTTTCACAGCTGCTGTGCTGATCCTCTAACTGTTTAATTGTCTCCAAAATGTGCTTCTTGGAAAATCTATTAGAGAAAATAAAGGTTTTCAGTGGCAAAACTGATGTAAAATGATTCAACTTTGAAGACCACACAACAGTGTCTTTCCATGAGGATAGGACTAGGCCTATGTTGAAGCACTAGTCAAAACAAGCATCTTTAGACCAGTTGAAAAAGTTCCCCCTGCTGACCTTCCAGCACCACTTCCAGCAACATCTGGTCTCTCATCCAGGGACTAACCAGGACCAACACTCTTTTGTTTTAGAGGCAAACCGTCAGTGGGATACAGGGTGCTATGCTGCTGGCATCAGTTTGAAATCTATTGTTCTGTTCTACCTATGTAGTCATGTGGCTGGAGACTGCGGGACGTCTGTTTGGTAGACGTGTTGAATGGCTGAACAACTGCTGTGCCATTTTACTCTCTGTGGGACTTGACTTAGATTCTTCTATTAAATTAATTTGATCCCACCAGAGAAAGTCATAAGATATAATCCATTACAAAATTGAGTAAGGTAGCCTTAGAGGTGCAATATAAAGTCGAAGGCTGCCATCTGGTGGCCGTGCTATGTAAATACACCATTTATCCACAGAGCAGACAGGGCAGTGACGGTAAATGATCATTGTGGAAACGTTTAATTGAGGACTGTTAATACACACGAGGCAACATAAGCTGTTAGCTGTTATTATCTTGCTTGATAGAGGAATTATATTTACCTTCATTTTTTTTTCCATAGGCAACATAATCTTCTGTTGTATTGAACTATTAGGAGACTTACTTAGAACTTATAGGAGACTTACCTAGCCTTGGTGAATAACACAATGTTTGTGTTTCTAAAGCCAGATCCATGCACCGTTGATAATAATATTTGCTCAATACCTAATCTACTTCATTATCATCAGCTGAAGTGGGGTATATTAACTAGGAACTATAAAGAACCAGAAGGAAACTAATGAAATGAAAATTGGAAAAGTAACGGATCTGTTTTGAATTTGTTGAATAGACATTCATATTTTTCTATTTTGCAGTAATACTTACACCCAGGGCCTGTGGGTTTGCATCATTGCCCTCTGGTGGCTAAGCAAAGACATACATAATTTTTTCGTCAGTAGGTTATAAAGAGCCACACTGGGCCCAAGGCAGCACATAGGCTCAGGATTTCCTAACTCCCTCTGACATCTCTTTGTTTCTCCTATCATGGTGGATTACTCCTGACAGTGTTTAACTGTGAACTGACTCCTTAATAGAGAAAACTAAAATACTTTAACCGGAGATCTGACAGACAGACGTCTCAAGCTAGAAAACAGGATTTCTGGGGCATATCTCGCAAACCAATTTCCCATGCTTTTAGTCCAGCATACAGTTAATTTTTCATTCAGAGGCCTATTTATGGCTGAAGCAGAGCAAATGTAACATCCATTTGCCTACAATACCCTGAGCCTGTCACTTTGTAGCAGGGCTTTATTTCATGCACTGATACATGCTGCCATGTCTGCAGACTGACACAGTGACGTGCACACACGCACACGCACACGCACGCGCACACTCTGAGGAGACCCATTAAATGTACATGCCTTTCCCAAATAGAAATGCTGAGGCGTGTAAACTTAGGTTACAGCTAAGTGAATTTCTTTGTGCATATGAATGCAAATTTTGTATGGAAATTGGAATAAAGAGATTGAGATGATAAGATTTGATTTGCATGTAAATTGTTTCTTTTATTCTCTGTTTGTTGACTGCCACAGCTTCTTTAGACTGATGGCAGCGACTCTAAAATTGTCACACACCGTGTGTGTATTTTTTTCTTGTTTTGATTGCAAATGTCTGCGTGTTGATCCGCTCGTTTGTATTTATTCGTCGTCTCAATGGCTGACTTATACAGGGATAAACGTGATTGTAATAGTATATGTCACAGTCCTTCTGGCATTACAACACTGTACACTGTCCGCCACTAAATGTAAAACACAATCCGAAACATCCCACATATTATTTATTAATCGTCCAGCGGGGATTGTCGTTACGTTTCAAATATGTTCCGTTCAATTTGATATGCAATATGCTTCCTGTTCTCTGTTGTCTAGTTTCATGCCGTTTGTACATCCATGTCATTAATATGGGATTGGTGGCTTTCTCAGGGGTGCCCCTCTGTCTGTTCTGTGGCTAGGAATGAACCAATGTTGTGGAAATAGGTCACACACTTTTTATTCATTTCAGATTTATTTCATTCCTCTCTTTTGTCCCTCTGCACAGATGTGCTAAGTATGTGGTGAACAATATGTTTGAGACGACACATCACACAAAGAGCACTGTATGGGATAGCAATAAATATAAAATACAATTTATTGTATCAGCAACTAATTGTCATGATTATTTTGGGTCATGAGGTCCAGCAATATCAAGCCCAAACAACACACAGACGCTCGCGCGCGGGCGCACACACACGCACAGTCTTTTTGGTCCTAGAAATCATCCTAGAATAACTTCTAATGGATCATCAAACTTCTTTATTCTCTGAAAGTCTAGCAAGCAATCTGTAATCATAGTCCTTTACCCGCTGCCCTGCCATTCAAGTCTGTGTAGAGTGGTTCTGGCTGTTAGCGGGATAGTTGGGATAGAAACCTAGCATTGAGTTAAACAAACTGTATCTGGGATAGCGAAATCTCTTGCATGCCGTGTTCAAGTCTGTTGAGGAAATAATTCTCAGTTGTTAGGTTGACAGCAATTACTACTGGTGTTGAGAGGTTTATAATCAGTCTGCTAAGATTGTTTGTTTAATGTCCTCTGCAGAAATGATTAAGTGTCGAATATTGAGTAAACAAAACCCAACATCCTCCACCTGACCAATACATCTACTTAAGATAAGTGAATGTTGTTAAGCATTGTTGTACAGAAGAGTATGACATTATGTCATTCTGTACAAAACATTCTGATGATGAATTATAGAAGAGAAATCCATTATCTTTGACATATTTTATTTAGGAGTGAACTAAGATACTTAACTACTCTCTACAGGGTGATTACTGTTCACTGTTGTCTGACTGCTGTCTTCTCAACACCTGGGTTCAAATACTTTTCCAAGTCATCAATTTGAAACATTCCGAGTCCATATGTACATGTTTGAGTTTGCAGGTATCAAATAACTCATAGAGTAGTTCCTCAAATGTTTACCATTACCATCTTGCACACCATGCAGGCCAGAGCAAACGATTAAAAGCATTTGCATGATAACAAATAGTATTTGAACCAAAGTCTGCACATCTCAGATGCTGCCAACTGCCAAATTACAAATTGCTTGCTGCCTTTTGCCTGACTGACGTTTTGTATGTGAGACCAGGAGCCCAGACTAGAGAGCAATATTAGCAGAATTGTTTTATTTAACGACTTTCCTCATTCTGTTTCTTTTAGTGTTGCTCTGTAAACACTGATTCCATAACACATTCCATTATAGTGCTGGGATGAAGGGACATCCATCTTTCTCCCATGGCTCCTCTCCATCTCAATAATAGGTCAACAGCTGTATGTAAAAAATGTATCCGATTTTATTTGGCAGTTTTAAAGGTTAGCCACGGCGGCAATCCGAGATGCAATTGGAGGCTCAGGTCAGCGGTGAATCTCTATGGAGATGAGGAAGAGGCGGCTTTGATGAGAACAGCATGTAAATGATTTGTGTTTATAGGACATGGGGCAGGCCCTACGAAACGACCAGGCACAGAGTGCCTTACTGTCTGTGTCTGGTGCTCCACTCTGAGAGGAAGGATTGTCTCTGTCATTTGAACCTTGTCTACTACTCCAGAAATATGGGGATGGTAATTTATAGGCATACAAAGCTATACAAAGTAACGTTAATCAAGATTCCATGTGTTAGAGTTACTGATAATCACAAAAAAAACTAGATTAAATCGCACTTCCTCAAACTTTTCATGTTGGTGCATAAAGATACATAGAGATTCAGTATCTGTCACATTATGGCATCTGATTACACTGGCAGCTCCACTGAGACAGATATGCTGTTACGCTCTCTAGATATGTGGCAGCAGTGCATAAATATCCTGTGATTGAAAACGTAATGGAGTCTGTTAGTGAAAGGGCAACTCCCTCTTGGTGGTACATTGACTAACTGCAAAGAACATCTTTTTAATAGAAATGTATGGAAAAAAATCTATATCTCTCATGTATATAAGTATTCAGACCCTTTTCCATGACATTCCAAATTGAGCTCAGGTGCATCCTGTGTCATCCTTGAGTTGTCTCTAGAACTAGAATGTAATCCACCTGTGGAGAATTGTATTCATTGGACATGATTTAGGAAGGCACAACTCTATCCAAATAAGGTCATACACTTCATTGTGCGTGTCAGAGGAAAAACAAGAGCTCTCTGTAGACCCCTGAAACAGAATTGTGTCGAGGTGTAGATCTGAGGGCGGTTTAAAAAAAATCCTAAAGCGTTGAAAGTTCCCAGGAGTGCAGTGGGCTCCATCATTGTGAAATGGAAGACGTTTGGAACCATTTCCTTGTGCTGACTGTCTGGCCAATGTATTCGGGCAAGCAGGGACTTTTTCAGGGAGGTGACCAAGAACTGATGGGCAGAACAACGCTTTCTGAAACACTGAGACGATCGAAACATTTGTGTCAAAACCTAATGAAATGCTCAACATTTCATTATTTAATTATAAACATTTTATATTAAATATTCTCACAGACGTGTTTTCCCCAAAAATATTTTGTGGCCCAATGGTTTGGTTATTTTTCCCTTTCAAGAATAAAGTGACAAGTTGCAACTTATCACAGACGGAGTGTGCAGTGGTGCGAATTAGAGCATTGTCTCCCCACTGTGTAGTCGCGTGCATCCGAGCTGCTAGCTTGTCACAGAATGCACAGGGCTGTCTTCACTTTGGCCTACCGTGGCTCGCTGTGTACTCAGTCATATCGTCCATGAAATATTAAAATGTACTAGTAAGGATTTACCCTTTTTTCTATTGCCACTCTTTGGATATATTCATGAAATTATACTGATAAGTTAATTTGTCTTGCTCAGATGAGCTGTAAGTCTTGTCATATTTATAAGGCGTGTTAGAGATGATCTAAAAAAATCCTCCCTGCTCTCTGTTAGTCAATCAACATCCAGAATCTAAACCACGTTTTATATTAAAATATTAATATTGTCATTTTTGCTGTAAAAAAAATGAGCTTGTGATTGATACAAAGATGAAAGATGAAACTGGATGGCCGTCATTTTTCTGAAGGGTTTGCCTACATATATTCAATGAAAGATGATCATAAAGAACGGAGAGATGTGCAAGGACATTACTCAATGGTCTTGCAACCCAAACTGCTTGATGCAGCCAGATGCAATGCTATACTCATGGACATTAGCCTCTTCCCAGGTACAAGTCTGGATCTGACTAACTTCAAGATCTTTTGTAGATCACTAAAACTATGTACAGTGTCTTCTTTCTGTTTTCACTCAAATAAGTTCCCAGAAATCGATGGGTTTGAGCCATAGCACACACAGGTTAACTGTTAAACATTTGTGAGAGGTTTTGATTGCCTAAATGCTAATTATGTTTTTACACCAACATCAATACTCACATTTTCTTCTGCTGTATTGAAATGATCTGACTGTTACATGTTGCAAACATAGTGCAGAGACTGAGGTCAGTTTGAGTCATCAGGCTACTTTATTACCAGAAGAGAGTGAGGTGTGGCTGGGAAGAATGGAATAAAAGGAGTAGATCAAAGGGTGAAGCAAGATATGGGACATTTATGAAGAGTTCACAGTCTATTATACAAAAGGACAATACATCTTCACACATACATGTAAGCGCTTGATAAAGATGGTTTCTCCTATGCTTCAGACTTATTTAAAGCAATGATGCAGTTCAGTGGGGCAGATTGTACAAACACTCCCATTTGAGGCACATAACATTTAATTAATGTGCCACAAATGCTAATATATACTAGGTGAATAAAACAAAGCGTGGATTGCTGTCAAACCTCGCTTACAGGCTATGGAAAACAATCAGTCATCACTTCATTGAGATGTAGATTAGGCATCAGCATTTAATGTGAAGTAGTAAATGTATCTTTATGTCATCTCAATACAAGACAGATTAACTAAATAACCATAACCACTGCAAACACTGAATTGCTTTAAGTAAATGTAAAATATTCAAATGGTATTTATGGAATTTAATAGCTGTGCTCCACTACTTGCAATGCACAGGCAGGCTGGCAGACATAACTGTAGATGTTTTCAGTGGTTGGTCTGATTTGCCCCTAACAGAAGAAAATGAGTTGCTCTGAATTGTTTCTGGTTTTGGGTTTGCTTTATAATTTTTTTTGTGATTTACAATATCCTCTCACACACAGAAACTTACTGTACATAAGCAGCTAGGTGTCTTGCGCAAGGGGCACATCAAAGAAACAGGTGTTTCTAGTGATTACTATTTGTTAGAAGTGTGATGAGAAGAATTAAATGTAGTCAATTATTGGTCTTAAATTTTTACTAATTGCCTGTATATGTTTTGATGAGCACATCAATTGTTTTTTGTTTTTCAGAGCTTTCAATGTTTTTCCCAGAGTCCTATTACTTATCTCAGCTTGTCATTTTGCTAACTTCCTTCCTCAGAATATTTTCATATTTAATAAGAGCTTTGTGAATTTCAGATTTCTGAAATATTTAAAGTCACTCCAGTTGTTATGTTTGTATTGCAGTTGATCTCAGTGTGGTACAGTAGTAAATACCTGTATGAATGACTCTTACTGGAGGATTTGAAGGCACTTTAGAATGACATTATCTTGTCTATGTGAAGAAGTAGAGCAGATTACTGAGTCCAGTGTAGCAGAGGAGCTAGGATACATTGGAAACCGCCTTGCTCAAAGGCAGAATAACAGGTTTTCTAGGTCTCTGTCTCTCTTGTGGCTTGGTGGATAATCATTGAATAGGTTATAGCCTGTCTGTCTGTCTAGTCTAATGTGAGGTGTTCTCCAACAGTGTGTCCCTCAGGGCCGGGCATTCTTAATTCAGAAAATGCGAAATACAACCAGACAACCAGATTTAAACTGCTTTGGGCTTGCATACAGAAGAGGCAGAATTTGATTTGATCTGTATCTATGGCACCACCCGCTTTACATCAAACTGCACATTTCAACAGATGGCCTCAATGTGAGTTTTGAAATATTTTTTCTTCTTTTATTCTTTCAAGCTAAAATGTCTCTCACATACGAACTGGTTCAAACAAATCTCACTCTGTCACCTCATTGAACCTGCTTCCTGGAAAAAACATAATTCTTTTAAAGCTCAATATGGCATTATGGCATTATTATGGTTGTGTACCCCTGGTCACAAATTCCAGACTTAAGTGAATTTCCTATTCCCTGTCAATAACACCCAAAGTATCACCTCTGAAAGTAAGGGAGCATGATTTAATAAACCTGTCATTTTTTTTCTTTTTTCCTTTGACCTGGTGTCACCTTGTTAGTGCTGGGGAGTTGGATTACCTATGCTTTTCCACCATGTAACCTTTATAGCCTTCCACAGAAAAAAGAAACACTAGCTAGATCTCGTGTCACTTCCTGTTTGGGCCCAGACTATCCACACACCCTGCTCTCTCAGAATCGCCAACTGGAAAAGAAGTTGCCTCAGTCTCTCTCATTTTATTTAGCACTGTTTAGTCACGTGACTTTATAGTATTGCCTTTTGTCTTTCCTGATATAAGGGCAGTTTTCCTTATCACACACAGTGCATAGAGACTCCGCCCCAACCTGCACGGTGTGTTATGAACACTATGTTGTGTTCCCCTCCAGCGGGCGGAGGTGACTCCATGTATGAGCCATGTGTTCTGGTTATTGGAAGCCATGCCTCCTCCTATTGGTGTATTCTGTGATCTGGGACTGGGCCCTGTTGTAAAGGTCTGTAGGCCCCTCAGCTAACCAAGCACCGGATAGCACGCCACCTCTCGCTACTCTCCCTGCCCGATCGCCACGGATAATAGTTTACAGGAAATTGAAAAAGACCTTTGCCAGGAAGTCGAGGCCCATGGGTCTTTGGGGAGCGGTGGTAGTGTTGCTTTAGATTTACGGTATCACTTTTCTCTCTCACCAGGTAACACTGATGAGAGGGCCATTAACCAAGCTTGAGTTATGTCTGATGGGTGACAGGTTTGTGTGTTTGGGGGATTTGAATGTCTCAGATAAACTCGTTCGTAACTAGTGGGTCCAGACCAGATTGTGGTTCAGGAAGTTTTAAATGGGTCATGGTTGTCTTTCTAAAAATGAAAAAAATAGTACTTATAGTTAAAAGAGGACTAATGCTGGTTTTTGTACTAACCTCTGAAAACCATTGAGTGGCTCTAAGCATTATCTTTATATCCTTTTCTTTCCATTGCATGCTTTATAGTTGGGAGTAGGAACATTTGATTTCTATGTAAAATAACCAAAGGCACACAACAGACGGGCACATGTTACATTGAATGTAGGCTACTGTGTCTTTAATATGGGAATGTGACAGGGAATGAATCAATGCTCAGAGCTAGGCCCAGAAGCATTAATATTCAACCCGAATAGACGGCTTAACTTTAATTTATATGATATTCCCAGAAGAATAATTATTATTCTGAGGATCTTGCCAGGAACATTTGGCCTATAAAGAAATTAACTTTGTCTCTTTGCTAAGTACACCAATACATCACGCCGTAATCTCTGCAATAGATGAATCTTATTTCATATTACGCAAGACGAATGTATTCATATTGCATATTTTTCTAATTTCTCCTGTCTGACCATCTGTATGTATTTAGTCTTACCAAGATTAATCCTCTGATCCTGTTGGGGCAGGACTTGAGGCAGGTGTTTTTCCTAATACAAATAGAAGTAAATAAGAGCTGGTATCAGGACATAATCCTACACACCATTTTTTATATCTCTGTAATATATCAGAGACAGTGATTGCCCTCACCCAGCAGCATTGTTAGGACAGCTTTGGTATGTGAGTGCCCCACAACAGTAAAAGGGTAGGATGAAGAATAGTCCCAGATCTGTCATACAATGTGAATATCACTGGTGTATGAAATTGCACTCTGTGTCCTCAGATCAGAGTGCTAAATCATTTAAGTGGACCAATCCGTGAAAGGATTTTAGACCGGAAGGGCATGATAAGGGCAAGAAGCGGGGGATATTGAGCCTATTGGGTTTGAAAGAGGAAAGGGCAGAGGTCACAACTGTACAGTAGCTGTTGACCCTGATTCCACACCCAAATATAAAACAGTGATGATTAATATTTCTGATAATGGAAGTATTAACAGAGATATATTTGACCCTGGGTACACTTCGAAGCTTTCAAATTTGGATAACAATAAGATATTTGTTTGAGGTGGATTTTTCTGATGTTCACACAGTAGACAACAATATCCTTAGGAAGGTACACCTTGTTTGTTACTGAACAGAATGTCCGCTGTCTTTACGGTACATTTGCACTCTATAATTCACTGATGTTATACACTTGTCTTGTCTTCCCCAAGGCAGCTTCCCTAGTGTTAGACAAGATGTGTAGACAGAGGTACAGACATACTGCTGCTGGTGTGGATGTTAATGATCGGCCTGTCAGGCAGAGCTTGTGTTTCTTAATCTCCTGCTTCTGCCTTTACGAGATCAAAGTGATGCAAATAGAATCCTGTATTGATTTACTCCACCAAGACTGTTTATGCATTTATGTCACTTATCTGCAGTTCCCATCTGTGTGTTGAAACTCCTGTAAAACTGACTGGATATCAGTAGATGTCAGTCTCATAAAGCTGTAATTCTCCGTCCCATGTGACCTGTGTTCCCTATTACAGGACTAAGGATTTAGATATTATTTTGACCTTTGGTTTGGGTATAGGGTTGCAGATGGGATGCTGTTCCGGCTGTAATCCACCACATAGTAATCCTGCATGCCAACCTCCACACACAGCCGACGGTCTGGCTGTCCTGTTACAACATACACTAAAGTACATGTAGCCTGCACACGTCGTAACAGCCTTTCACACCTCGTCAAACAGGGTACCGTAATCTGAACGTGACCCATTCCGTCTGTACAATATTCATATTGTCTGGATTCTCAGGAATAAAGATACCATATCCCCCCCTCAAGAAACAAATAAAACCACTAAGATGACCAAAGTCTTTGGTATTTTGGAAAAACGGCTGTATGTAACATTTTGCGGGTGCTATACCTTGAAGGGAAATATTTTTTTGGGGGGGATTTCAGACAAATCCAAAAAACTTCTGTTTTTCTGTAGACGTTTAGTCTGCTTCATTATGTTTCTTCTTCCAGAACAATGATGAATTCTGCTGTAGTGATAATGTCACAACCCATTGCCTGCTGTTGTTATTAAACAAGGCTGTACTTGTGTTACAATCTTTGAAAATAAAGGATACACATGGTTATTTGGTAAGAACATGCTATGGGATTTAGGTAGAGCCCTTTTCAGGTTAAAGTAGACCCCCTTCGGTTCATTGCAGCTTTTAGGTTCCACGTGTAACCCTTTATGCAGAATGTTCTCTGTAGAACCCGTGAAGATTGTCAAATGGCGTTTTTGGTGCATATTGTTTTCTGTGTGTTCTAATGGGTGGCAAGAGCACCCATAAGCTCCTCTAGCTTTCAGGCCCAGCAGTCTGAACACAACAGCCAGCAGGACCTCTCCGTCACAATAAGGCATGCTGATTAGGACACCCACTGCACGGAAATGAAAATGAATTTGTACGGCTCTGGAGAAGTGTCGCATAGAATTGTCGCCAGGGTCAGCCTTCCAGACGGTAGTGTATGCAAAGTAATTCATCCTCTCGCATTATCCCAATAATGATATATTTCAGGAATTATGAATTGGGATGTTTCCTCGCTACAACACTTTAAATGATATTTAGGAGGTGGTGCTGAGATTACTCCTGCCCTTTAATTTCGTAGACGGAGCATGTCGTCACCATCTGTCTGAAATCTTATTCTAATAGCAAAGAGCAATTTATGGGATATAATAACCTAGGCAACCATTACACCAATGGCTCAGCCCGCACGCCTTCCAATCACATTTTTCAACAGAGCGGTTAGTGCCATTGTGGGGTAATGTGTCGTGTGTTAAGATTGGTTGAATTAGAAAATAAAAATGAAAGAACGGAGTCGTTTTTTATTCATGTGAGTTCTTCTCATGGAACATTACCGCACTTCATTGCTACATTTGGTAATGTATGCCGAATGAAGAAATGATTAATTTCTGACTGCTTATGGAGTGATTGTGTAGCCTGATTTATTCATTTTTCATTTTGTTTTTCATTGTGTTAGTTTACAAATGTGGTTTGGTCTTTGCAATATATCACGTGATCAATCATTGATTCTTTTAACAACCATACTTGGTTCCAATGTGTCCAAATATGTATCTGCAAAAAGTAGTATAGTTAGTGTGTGAATGTATCGGAACAGGTACAAATCAGGATGTTATTATTGATGATATATCTTAGTGTTTTAACAATTGTTGCAATATCACTATTGCGTAACTGCATCAATAGTCAAGTTTTCATCACATTACTTAAAAAGAAGTAAAAATAAGACTTTCTTGTCCTTCTGCAATTGACGTGTTGAGCAACATGTTTGCAACATTAAACTGCCATATACAGTATCTCACAAACATTTGAATATATCTTTTCATGTGAAAACACTGAAGAAATGACACTTTGCTACAATGTAAAGTAGTGAGTGTGCAGCTTGTATAACAGTGTAAAGTTGCTGTCCGCTCAAAATAATACAACACACAGCCATTAATGACTAAACCGCTTGCAACAAAAGTGAGTACAGCCCTGTGAAAATGTCCAAATTGGGGCCAAATATATTGTGTGGCCACCATTATTTTCCAGCACTGCTTTAACCCTCTTGGGCATGGAGTTCACCAGAGCTTCACTGGTTGCCACTGGAGTCCTCTTTCACTCCTCCATGACGACATCACAGAGCTGGTGGATGTTAGAGACCTTGCGCTCCTCCACCTTCCGTTTGAGGATGTCCCACAGATGCTAAATAGGGTTAAGGTCTGGAGACATGCTTGGCCAGTCCAACTCATTTACCCTCAGCTTCTTTAGCATGGCAGTGGTTGTCTTGGAGGTGTGTTTGGGGTTGTTATCATGTTGGAATACTGCCCTTCTGCCCAGTCTCCAAAGGGAGGGGATCATTCTCTGCTTCAGCATGTCACAGTACATGTTGGCATTCAAGGTTCCCTAAGGTTAGATTAGGCAGCACTCATGCAGCCCCAGACCATGACACTCCCACCAACATGCTTGACTGTAGGCAAGACACACTTGTCTTTGTACTCCTCACCTGGTTGCCGCCACACACGCTTGACACCATCTGAACCAAATAAGTTTATCTTGGTCTCAACAGACCACAGGACATGGTTCCAGTAATCCATGTCCTTAGTCTGCTTGTCTTCAGCAAACTGTTTGCAGGATTTCTTGGTGCATCATCTTTAGAAGAGGCTTCTTTCTGGGACGACAGCTATGCAGACCAATTTGATGCAGTATGCTGCGTATGGTCTGAGCACTGACAGGCACCCCTTCAATCTCTGCAGCAATGCTAGCAGCACTCATACGTCTATTTTCCAAAGACAACCTCTGGATATGACGCTGAGCATGTGCACTCAACTTCTTTGGTCGACCATGGCGAGGCCTATTCTGAGTGGAACCGGTCCTGTTAAACTGCTGTATGGTCTTGGCCACCGTGCTGCAGCTCAGTTTCAGGGTCTTGGCAATCTTATTGCCTAGGCCATCTTTATGTAGAGCCACAATTCTTTTTTTCAGATCCTCAGAAAGTTCTTTGCCATGAGGTGCCATGTTGAACTTCCAGTGACCAGTATGAGGGAGTGTGAGAGCGATAACACCAAATTTAACACACCTGGTCCCCATTCACCCCTGAGACCTTGTAACAATGATGAGTCACATGACACCGGGGAGGGAAAATGGCTAATTGGGCCCAATTTGGACATTTTCACTCGGGTGTACTTACTTTTGTTGCCAGCGGTTTAGACATTAATGGCTGAGGTTTGAGTTATTTTGAGGGGAAAGCAACTTTACACTGTTATACAAGCTGTACACTCACTACTTTCCATTGTAGCAAAGTGTCATTTCTTCAGTGTTGTCACATGAAAACACATAATCAAATATTTGCATGTGAGGGGTGTACTCACATTTGTGAGATACTGTACATACAGAAGGCCATCTGATGCAGGACCATCACTCTTCTTGGTCAAAATAAACCATACACAGCCTGGAATTATGTTTTGGGTCATTGTCCTGTTGAAAAACAAATGACAATCCCACTAAGCGCAAACCAGATTGGGATGGCGTATCGATACAGAATGCTGTAGTAGCCATGCTGGTTGAGTGTCCCTAGAATTGTAAGTAAATCAAAGACAGTGTTACTAGCAAAGCACCCCGACACCATCACACCTCCTCCTTCATGCTTAATGATGGGAATGACGAATGCAATAGTCATCTGCTCACACATTCTGCACCTCACAAAGGCATCTCACATTTTGAATTTCTTTGCAGCAATTCGATCATGAAGGCCTGATTCAAGCAGTTTCCTCTGAACAGTTGATGTTGAGATGTGCCTGTTGTTTGAACTCTGTTGCATTTATATGGGCTTCAATCTGAGGTGCAGTTAGTTGTTGATTTCTGAGGCTGGTAACTTATTGTCTTCAGCAGAGGTAACTCTATGTTCCTTTCCAGTGGCAATGACAGCCAGTTTCATCATAGCGCTTTATGTTTTGTTGCAACTCTACTTGATAGATTTTGCAACTGCACACAGAAACGTTCAAAATTCTTGACATTTTCTGGATTGACTGCCCTTCATGTTTTAACGTAATGATGGACTCTTTGCTTATTTGAGTGGTTCTTGCAATAATATGGACTACTAGGGTACAGGCATAATGATGGTATTTTTTATACTTTGTAACAACACAATTGATTGGATCACAAATTAACTTTTTACAAGGCACACCTGTTAATTGACTACCTCATGAAGCTGGTTGAAAGAATGCGAAGTGTGCAAAGCTGACATCAATGGAAAGGGTTGCTACATTGAAGAATCTGCAATATGAAATGTATTTTCATCTGTTTAACACTATTGGTTGCTACATGATTCCATATTTGTTATTTCATAGTTTTGATGTCTTCACTATTATTCACCAATGTGGAATATAGCAAATCTAAAGAAATACCCTTAAATGTGTAGGGGTTTCAAAACGTTTGACAGTATAAATACAGTGTATACATCAATGTCTAAGTATTGTCATAATATTGTATCGTGAGATCGGTGGTGGTTTTCAGTCCTAATGGTGCCCCTCAGGTTTCTAATTGATGACCGGTGGGTTAGTGTCGGAAGCAGGCCACTAGCAGCTGAGTAGATCCGCTCATAGGCTGGTACCCCTTTGTATCAGATCTTTCTTTGAACCTCCAGATTAGGAGGCTCAGACACAGGTTTAGACGCCACATGGGGGGTGAACAGCAGGGTTGTCTCAGCGACGCCTTTCCTTCCTCTGGCCCAAAATCCCAGGACACCACGGCATACTACAGTTTGGTCGACAGTTGTGTCTAAAGACGGGAAACGTCCCGCTGTTTTCCCCCTTGCTGATGTGGGCAATCTCTCGCTATCCCTGTGATTCTGGGCTTTAGGGTCTAAATGGAAACACTGTTGTTTCTTTACTTTCACAGTGCAGCAGAGCAGCTAGAGCAGTGTGTCAGGTTAGTTTCCTCAGGATCATTTCATACATGAGAGGCCTGTTTGAGCCCCAATCGCCCCCTAGTCCCCCCACCGCCGTACCCCGCCTGGCCTTCATTAGGCTGGCTTATTGGTCACACATGGCCACAGACTAGACTTGTGTGTTATCCCTCATGGGAAAGGTGCCGGGAAATTGCTGAATCCTGTCTGTCGTAAGACAACTCCCAGCCGCGATTTCCTGGGCTTGCTTTGCACGCGTGGCCCACCGTCTGCCTGCCCGATGGCAGCAGGAATAATAATAGCTTACAGAGAGCAGGGGCTCAGACTGGCCCTGGCAGGGCCCTCACATAGCACACAGGCCTTAGCGTTCCTGGAACCTGATATCTACAGATCAACAGTGGGCTGGACACCCACCTCTGAGGGGCTCCACTCACTTTGTCCTATGGGAGTTTGGCTTTGCTAACCCTTGAACCTTTGAAAGTTCCTTTGCTTACACAAAATTCTTATGAAACAATATATAGCTTAATGTGTCAAATGTAAACATGTTTAAATGTAGTTTGTAAATTATTGATGGTTGAATTTCAAGCAGGCACACTGCATTATTCATTTACTGCTAATGCATTGTGCAAACAACTTTATTCACCATGGGAACATACCATAACACTAAAACATGCAACTAGCTACAGTGTATTTTAAGGTAGAAACAGACCGGTCTGAATGTCAGTTGGCAGTTCATCTTATGCTCAATTACTCTCTGGTGTCTTAGTTTGATTTGGATACCCCCGCCAGTACTGATGACCAAGTACTCGCTGGGCTATAGGGTGTTAGCTGGTAGCTAGCTAGGTGCACAGACAAAATGCAACTCTAAACCCTTGGCAACTATAGCTAGTATTGACATTGAAAATAAATGTTTCCATGAAGCAGCTTCCTGTGTTAGCTGCTGATAGTTAACACAGGGTGTTTAGCTATTAAAACTTTTTTATGCTAGGTTATGAATAACATGCTAGCAATTTAGTTATCTAAACGAATAACTGGATGAGATAAATGTCTTTGTCAGCAATTATTCTATCTAGTTTTACATGTATGCATTGCTGTGGTGTGTAGTTGTAAATCATTATTTTCATATTTTTTTTATTGTACAAGGCCTGCCCCTTGTGTTTTACCTACACAAACGTGTCAGGGAGTCAGATCTGCCCTGAAGGCATGAGGTAATGTGACTGGATTACTAATTGGAGAGGGAGGTGCTTACATTCCAGCTAAAATCTTTCAGTTTAATTCTAAAATGGTTAGGGTTAGAGTCAGAGTTAGGTGAGGGAAGACATAAGAACTAACTTGGTTAAAAGTCTACTCAGAACATTCAGCCCATTTGAAATGCAATCTATGCCCCCTCCATTGAGCCAACCAATCATATTATTTTCTGCCTTCAGGGCAGATCTGCCTCTAAGACATTTTTGAGTAGGTGGGACTCCAACATGTACTCTCTGCACCTAGAAGTTCAGATAGGTGAGTGTAGATCTAGTCAGAGTTCACCTAAAGTATTATTAGGAACACCATACTAATACTGTGTTTGACCCCCTTTCGCCTTCAGAACTGCCTTAATTCTACGTGGCATTGATTCAACAAGGTGCTGAAAGCATTCTTTAGAAATGTTGGCCCATATTGATAGGATAGCATCTTGCAGTTGATGGAGATTTGTGGGATGCACATCCAGGGCACGAAGCTCCCGTTCCACCACATCCCAAAGATGCTCTATTGGGTTGAGATCTGGTGACTGTGGGGGCCATTTCAGTACAGTGAACTCATTGTCATGTTCAAGAAACCAATCTGAAATGATTCGAGCTTTGTGACATGGTGCATTATCCTGCTGGAAGTAGCCATCAGAGGATGGGTACATGGTGGTCATAAAGGGATGGACATGGTCAGAAACAAAGCTCAGGTAGGCTGTGGCATTTACACGATGGCCAATTGGCACCAAGGGGCCTAAAATGTGCCCAGAAAACATCCCCCACACCATTACACCACCACCAACAGCCTGCACAGTGGTAACAGGGCATGATGGATCCATGTTCTCATTCTGTTTACGCCAGATTCTGACTCTACCATCTGAATGTTTCAACAGAAATCGAGACTCCTCAGACCAGGCAACATTCTTCCAGTCTTCAACTGTCCAATTTTGGAGAGCTCATGCAAATTGTAGCCTCTTTTTCCTATTTGTAGTGGAGATAAGTGGTACCCGGTGGGGTCTTCTGCTGTTGTAGCCCATCTGCCTCAAGGTTGTGCGTGTTGTGGCTTCACAAATGCTTTGCTGCATACCTCGGTTGTAACGAGTGGTTATTTCAGTCAAAGTTGCTCTTCTATCAGCTTGAATCTGTCGGCCCATTCTCCTCTGACCTCTAGCATCAACAAGGCATTTTTGCCCACAGGACTGCCGCATACTGAATGTTTTTCCCTTTTCACACATTCTTTGTAAATCCTAGAAATGGTTGTGCGTGAAAATCCCAGTAACTGAGCAGATTGTGAAATACTCAGACCGGCCCGTCTGGCGCCAACAACCATGCCACGCTCAGAATTGCTTAAATCACCATTCTGACATTCAGTTTGGAGTTCAGGAGATTGTCTTGACCAGGACCACACCCCTAAATGCATTGAAGCAACTGCCATGTGATTGGTTGATTAGATAATTATGTACAAAATAGCATGGGAACGAGGTTTAAACCTCACATAAAGTTAGCTAGCTACACATTTTTCTCAGGGTTGATTTTAGCTGTATGAAATTAGGGAAACTTGCTTGTTTTCTGTTCCCTGCCATATAGTTACAACAAGGCCTTTCAACAACAATAGCAACATTAAATCAGCTAGGTAGTTGGCTAGCTAACATGTTCTGGCTACCAGCAACATACGTGGGGCATACCAAACAAGATAGCGCTGATGCTGTACTGTATCTTCTGGTTGGCAATATTTCAACAAAACTGGTGTGTACGGTAGGGAATCTGTGCACTCTGAAAACAAACAGATTGACTGCTAACAGTCTGTTCAAGTGTTATGTACTATAAGCACACAGATTTTTTACCATTTTACTGGTTGGTAAGTATTTCACCTCGTGTAGTGAGTTTTTGAGTACTAGGATACATTAGGTGAAGTAACATGTCATTACTATTCTAAGCATTTTGATATGTGTTTTTTTTTTTTTGGTTAGAGGTACGTTAAGGAAAATAGGATTATCTACGTAAATCAATTGTTGCCCCTCAAAAGAACCACACAGCACTCAGTTTGTGTGGGAGAATATGAAAAGTTTTCTGGACTTGTAACCCCCCCTGACCCTGCCGCTAATAACCCTGGAGCTCTGTAACCCTGGAGGTCTGTAACCCTGAAGCTCTATAACCTTGGAACTCTGTAACCCTGGAGGTCTGTAACCCTGAAGCTCTATAACCTTGGAACTCTGTAACCCTGGAGCTCTGTAACCCTGGAGCTCTGTAACCCTGGAGCTCTGTAACCCTGGAGCTCTGTAACCCTGGAGCTCTGTAACCCTGGAGCTCTGGAACCCTGGAGCTCTGGAACCCTGGAGCTCTGGAACCCTGGAGGTCTGGAACCCTGGAGGTCTATAACCTTGGAACTCTGTAACCCTGGAGATCTGTAATCCTGAAGGTCTATATCCCTGGAACTCTGTAACCCTGGAGGTCTGTAAACCTGGAGGTCTATAACCCTGGAACTCTATAACCCTGGAGGTTTGTAACCCTGGAGGTCTGTCACCCTGGAACTCTGTAATCCCTGATGCATGCAGATGCCACCGCCGGGAATATTACTGTTCATAATATTAATCTGCCCTCAAATTATTTTCTGTTACCAAAATGAGGGATCCTCTTGTGCCATGTTCTTATGGGAATTAGGTGTACTACAAGGTTATTCATCCAGAGGTAGATTTCTTCTCCTCGTCAGAGAAGGGATCAAGCCTTAACACAGCCTGAGGTCCTTACACTATCAGTGCTTTAAGGAAGGGCGCACCTACACAAAACACTGTCCTCACATATCCACATTCAAACAAACACTCCACAGACATGAAAGACTACGTGCCTCCACAGCAGGGACTCTATCCAATCCACATCCCAGCCTGCATGAATCATGTCAGCAGAATGCAGATCCCATGGGACGTGGGCTAAAGCCGCTTTAATTTCCTATGCCGACCCCCCCCCAGACAACCCCCCAGTCCCCCTTGAAACAGGCTGTGATACCTGGCTTAGCAGCAGGTAAACCCAGTACCAACCGGCTATGAACTGCTACTATTGTCTCCGTCCAGCTGATCAAAGACATTAATATGTCACCCATATCACCAGAACACGAATGAAGAAGCAATCGTCATTAAGCAGGCAGATGGGTTAACTTCAGGCGTTTCATTTAATCCTCCTTCCATCGGTCTTTAGACTATAATTTGACTGTGTCCTTCTTGTTAAACATGGCTCACGGAGGCAAGGTGGGTTTATGCTTTCTCATGTATCTTAGAACAACTGCCAGTACAATGGTAATACAGCACTTTGAAAATAATTAGCAGGCTGATGATTAACATTTGTTTAATCATTGAGTGGCTTTAATTTTTGACAGTGTTTCACCTCTTCTGAAATGTTACCTAATTGGTAATCTCTCTTGTTCTGTCACTGTTGTGGGGCTCTACAGTAATAGAACAGCACAGTGGCTAATGATTGCTTACACATATTTGAGTGCATCTGTAGTCTTTCAGTTATACAGGAAGCCAACCTTCCAGCTGGAACAACAGCCATGTTCTCACAGCGTCCTACTCCCGCAGTCCCACGGTCCTCAAATGGGTTCTTACCGTTTGTTAGTTAATGGTTTTCCTTCCCGTGATGGCTTGTGCATGTACTTGCATGAAATGTCTCAGCAGCTGTGGAATTGGATGCAGTCAGTCCACTGTGGGACAGACTTGTGGATATGTGTAAATGTAATCAGAAAGCAGAGGTACGAGAGAAAGGGGAAGAGACTGTGGAGGTGGCAGTGACGTGTGAAATCTGTTGAGCAGGAATGACAGCAGGATGACTGATACCTAGAAAATAAAATATAACCCCCGCCTCCGAGACAGGAGATTATTCTCCTTGTGTTGTACAAAACACCTTCAATGACACAACTGAAGGATTCCTTCCTCCCCAAAGAGAGAAAGAGAGTGCAAGAGAAGAGAGAGAAAACAGCCTATCCGAAGTGAGGCTGATCTGAAGACTGAAACAGTGCGGCCCAAAGCTGACACATTCTGATTGTTTTGATGTATGGCAAACACACAGTAGATTCTGAAGACTAGCTGCATGCAGACCTGTATTTTCCATTTGCAGACAGAGCAGAACAACAAAACTGATAACTTTAATGGAAAACCATTCAATTGAAACAGTAGAGCATTTGTATGTCTCTCTTTGTGTATCGACGTCACCATGTAAAACCTACAGGAATGATTTCAATCTCAATTATTTCTGCATTATCTGGTTGATTCCCTGTTATATCCTGAAGGAATGGGCCAAAGAAGAAAGATGGAGGAATGTGTAATATTCCATATTGATCTGTGAAGAGGTGTCAGTGTATTGGTCTGTACGTCAATGACCAGGCACCTGGTAACCCCTGGCTCCTCTCTACAGGCATATTAGTATCCATTAGGAGCTCTGGGGTCACCTTGCCATGAGCCACCCTTTCCCCGATAGGAGTGAGATGGTCGCGTTTCTCTCTGCATACATTAGAATAGCATCTTAACCTTGAACCGGGAAAATCTGTTGTAGTTAGTAAAGATTTCCAATGGGCTGCTGTAAGGTCTCTGTGATTTAAACATCACGGCCGTCATCAGTACCCTGCATGTCCTGGGTGGGGTGGGGTGGGTGGGTGGGTGGGTGTGCGTCCTGTTAGCTATCAGTATAAATGCAGACCACCAGCCATGCATTGACTGCGTAATGATTCCATTTCCAAGATAAATCTGGTGTATAGTGTCATATCCATCATCACTGTCACCTCTTACACAAAGAGGGAGGCCACTAAATGGAAGGGTTTTTGCTCATATGCACTTCTACATAGTCATCAATTCTGCACAGTCTATTCATTGTTTTATTTGACAGATGCGAGCTAATAATGAACGATCAGCCAATGTCCCTCAAACTTACCAGAGGAGTCTGTGTGTGTGTGTGTTTGTGTGTGTGTGTGTGTGTGTGTGTGTGCGTGTGCGTTCATACGCACGTGTGTGAATATGTGTATTTTAGGGGCATATTTCTGTGGACAGACAACAGTATTAGAGAGGGCCTGTTTCATTTTCAAGGTTGCTGTCCTACATCCTGTAAACGCGCAGGCAATGTCAGAACTGTGTAACCATCAATATTTTCGCCAGCTTTCTAACCAGGGGAAACCAGGCTAAACAAATATTAACAAGTGTTAACAAAGGTGTCTGTCCGGCACAGACGCAGGCTTACAGCATGTATACAACCAGAGAGGCTGCTGTGAGAGTGGGTTGGTCTGTAGACCGTGTCTACGCCATGATCCTAAACCTTGTCCTTGTCTTGTTTGACAGTAATAAACATTGCTTGTCCACTCAGGAGTGACATGGAAAAAAGATTTAGGCGGAGCCGGCGGGATGATGTTTCTGTGATGTGTTATTCCCGTCAACATCAGATTAGGGATGTTACTCTTGATATAACACTAAAGAATGGCTTTTGGGCTGATTGAGGTCACGCAAGGTTATGCGATGTACTTAACAGCTATATTCAAGCAATATTGGGGAGATTTTGGAAAGACTTAAAGAGGACAAAAATATTCCCTCTTTGCTTATACTGTGTGGTTGATTCACACATGCCTCAAAATGTATTCAAAAGTATTTTCTTTAAAATATGTTTTTGAGGTGCAAGTGACCTGGAATGTATAACCAACCTCTGAAGAAGGCCAATGTGAATCTGATATGTAGGGTTTAATACATTTTGATACCGGCAAGATCTCTTTTCTTCTGATGCCATGTTGTGTCTCTTGAATACATAAAGGAATAGGCAATGGCAACCTACCTCCATGGTCGGAGGAACTTCTGGATTCCCTTTTTAGGTCTTTGTGGCCAATAAGACTCTAACTGAATGCACAGGTATACAAATGGAAATAAAGGGCTTCATTGCGTAAATCCAAGGATGCCTTTTAATAACAATTTCTAACCTTCTGTCCAGGTGTCAAAACAAAGATCTGAAGTAATTAAATTAAACACTTTATACAACGGCTGCTAGAGCACCCAGAATTATTTTTCAACCGTGATGTTAATAATGCATTATGAATAAAATGCGACGGGCTCAGTCGCTGCTGTCTGGTTTCTGAAATAGATTATTTTTAAATTGTGTTTGAATGGGAATCTTTTTACTTCAACGTAAACACTGCTGGAACCCTCCACTGTACAACTAATGTGCAATTTTTTTTGCCAAATACCATACCATTTTATATTCTTTTTTTTGTGGGGGTATTTGCTATTCATCAAAAATGGTGGTGACAATACATGTTAAAAAGAAGTGTCATATAATAGGATCCGCCGGCCAATGTGTTAGGGGTTTTAGTTTAGAATATGGCTGCCCTCTACTTCTGCCACCTCCACCCTCACACAATAGATTGTGATGGCTCCACTGATGGTTGTATAGACAGGACAGGCTGAAACGCTAAGATATGTCATGTGTTTCCTGCATGGCTGCCCTTGATGCATTTACAGTAATTGATTCTTTTCAGTGATTTCCAAAGCCGCCTGGAGAACCCCGCTCGCTCTGCCTTTCTCGCATGTTTTAACGGGGGAATTCAGACGCGTCACGCATGGCTTAATTCCACGAGTCGCCTTTCCGGTAATTCAATCTGGCCTTTTCACACCTATCAGAGGTGATTAACTCTCCCCTGGACAGGACACAGAGGTATCAGACATGGGGCAAGGGGTACGGCCCCGACGTTTCCTATTGGGCCCCCAGGGATAATGGCCACACCTACTCGCATGCTCCTGATCTCTGTTAATCCTCGTACACTACTACACAGATGCTAATAAACAGAGACTTAGAATCAGACGCTGACACACCCATGCATATTCCACAACAAAACACTTCCTCATTTTTTTCGTTGTTGGTATTAACATAGAACCCCTTTATCCTGTCCTTTCGATAAACTTTCTGTAGGTTTGTGTTTTGTTGGAGTCACATATTGCAGGTGATGGATAAGATGGCCTGCTCTGCCTTGTCTCTCAGCATGAGAGAGGCCAATTCAGAGACTTGACTGTTTGACACTAAAATATATTTTTCTGACTCTCCCACTCTTTCAAACAAGATTAATTCCAATGAATATCATAAGCATAAATTATTAAGTTTAACTGTACGGAGTTCAAGACTGGTTCAAATGAATTTCAATATTTTTGTTTATTCTTTTGTTTTAAATGGCAAACCTACTATTATGTTGTGTTTTTAATGGAGTCTATAGCCTGTATTAATGTCTGATATTGTAATCATCCCGTCCTGTGAAATGATTCGCCATGCAAAAACTGACATATCCAATCATTGCTTTACAACTCCTGTAGAGTACAGCAGTCTGCATGTGTAGTGTATTGTTACGGGTAAACAACAGAGAAGTTATTTTAGAAATGAGGCAATTAAGCAGATCCAAAATGAATACAACCCCCTTGTAAAACCAGCACATGGCGGGCCATGTCATTTGCATGCCTTTGAATAGCTAATCTCTGAGGGGATTTCCTTCACATGGAATTCTCAATGCCATGCGCTCTTTGTTTTAAACACAGCAAACAAACAAAAGCAACCCGCATCCTGGGTACAGCGGCAGTAGTTTTGGCTCCCCCTTCTCTCACTGTCCTCCCTCTTTCTCTCTCTCTCTCTCTCTCTCTTCTCGTGTCTTGTCAGATGACCTACAGCAGACTGACAGTGGCTACAAAGACCATTACTCACCCACTCTTTAAAAAAATGAATGCTGGACTCTCTTATTAGATGAACAGAGAGAGGAGGTAAAAAATTAAAATAGGGTTGTCTCAAGTTGAGCGCAGATCTTTTCTTTGGGTCTTAATTAGAAAGCTCATCCATCATGTTTGGAGCGTTTCTATTCATCGCTGTGATTGGGGGACATGACAAATGAATGTGGGAATAAACGGAGTGTCAGGGCCGAGTGGGAGATGGATGTCCTCCTGGCTAGAGGAGAGGGGTAAGTACAGTGAGCGCTGGCCACTAGCCAAGGCCCCTGTGCTCCCATCTCTCCACGGATCAACCTCGGGCCAACGCCAGGAGTACAGCACGCCACGTCCCTCCCTCGGACCCCGCCTCACCCCCCATTTATTAGTAAATGAACACCTTGTCAGAGAGAGGCTGACCCCTCCCCCGGCTCCCTCGCCACCTCACCCCACGGCATTTTCCTAATTCACCTTCAGAGACTAAAATAATTGGATGTCAATCACAAAATTAGACAGCTGTGTGTGTGTGTGTTTGGGGGGTGGGGGGGGGGTGGGGGGGGTGGTAATGCAAAATAACTTTTTACACAGAATATACCTTTGTTATAATGTCTGTATTGTGAGCTGAACACCCTCAGGAACAACATGGTTTCTACTTTCTTGCCAGTTGTTGACTCAATGTATTTCATAAAAACGAACATTTTGAACATCATCCTGCCGTTTAAAGTGAATACATCAATGACAGTTTAATAGGACAATGCTCTGTTTTATTCTGCCCGACTGAGTTGCTTCAGGAGTCAGTCAGAGGCCCAATGTGTCCTTTGAAGTGTTAACTACGGGGAGAGGGAGAGAGGACAGAGCAGTGCAGGCTTGTGACTTTGACTGTGTTAATATTAGACACCATTAGAAGCAGTCTGAGTGACACTGTGAGCCCTATTTTTCTACCGACTTTATTAGCCAAACTCACTTTGATCTTATTATACTGAGACAATTGTTCATCTAGAAATAAAGAAAAAATAATAATGTTATAAAGATGAATGTACCCCCACCACCTCATTCATCCAGTCCGCCCACTTTTTGCATAAAGACTCTGCTCTCATAACATTTTGAATTGGTTTTTCAATTATTGGAGTACCTCCGCTCAATCTGGCTAAACAAAGACTTTCTCGCGTTGCCATTCAGATGAGGTTAGATTATGCATTACCCTAATATCCAATTTAATAACTCAGATTTCCATTTATTGTTTTCCTGTTTTCATTGTATTTCAGCTTCAACAGCTGAATCAAGCTAACTTTCTTGTGTAGACGGGAATTCTGCCGCTGCTGGCACCCCGCCACTAACAAAGGCAAACACACACTAAGACCCAAAGAGCCAATGAGACACTAGGACTGACTGCACAAGGCAAGCATGAATAAATACAGAGTCTTCAATGAGGCTGACAAGAAATTGGATTCATAGTTCAAGCGACAAGAGAAGAAAAGCCTGAAAAATATGATTAAATTAATTTTGATGAAGCAAATGAATATTAGTTGCAGACTTGAATGTCTTTTAATATATTCACGATCGTTGTCAGTTTGTTGGTTTAACTTTTATTAATCGTACTTCATCACATAGCCAGCTGTTCTTGTTCACTTCTTGCTGCGATGCCTTTCTATCCGCAGCTTGAATTAGTTGAGATCTACATGCAAATGAGAGTTTTTTGTGTTTTCCGTTTCATCAATTCATCTAGTCTACTCCTTCCATCAGGCTTAATTTGTTACAGGCCTAAGGATCTATTGATGAGATTTGTTTGTACTTTAGTAGGAAAGTTGATTTGTGCCAAAGCAAATACAAATGAAACATGTTCTTACCATTTAAGGGCAGGTGTGTATCTTGAGCATATTTTAAGCTTTGAAAATGTATGGAAAAAAATATATATAAACAAAACCTACAACAACTAATGTTTCTGTCTCGCAATCACGTTCAATCAAAAGAATCAAGTGTCATGGTGGATTTGGGGAAATGACAGGTGAATAACCTCTTCAGCAATCGGATATCTCTCACTGCTCTGGAATCAGTCATTTCTCTAAATGGGAATATGTCAATGTCATAATACATTTGGAAGCATTAAGGTGATGGATCCTTGGATCAGCATAAACAAACTGCAGAGGCAGTTCCGTGTTCTGTCTGTCATATCACATCCAGACAGCTTTAGTCTAAGACAAAGAAACTGTAGAAATGGATTGTGATCTCGGTAGCAGCAGGCAGACTGAAACCAAACCACTTACTGAATGATTCATCATAACACACAAACTCTGCCTTCCCTTCCTCTCAACCTCTGTCTCACAATCCCACTTCTCTCTTTAAAGAGCAGACATGAGAACGATGCTGCCTCCTCTGTGTCTGAGGTGCTCGGCTGAAACACCTCTGGAAGGGGTGGGGGGAGGGGTGCGGGGGGGCAGCACCGTGGAGTAGATGAAGCTACTGTCCCTGTATTTGTAACACAAGGAAGGAAGGGGTTGAGAACACTACCATCGCCTGAGGCTATCCGGCACAATACTCCCTAAGCTGTAGTCAAGCGCTGAAACATTTGTGAACACAGATATGCATTTGGTTGGAAGAAAAGAAATTATGGAAAATGATTATAGCTACTCATGACAATAAATCTGCTTCCTGCCTGCACTATGATTGTCTGATGTTCTTCTATGGGTTTGACTTCCACTGAATGCAATATTTGATTGCTAATATATGCCCCAGATAAAAGCAGAGGCAGTGTAGATTAGAGAATGAGGCCATTTGATGTAGACCTGTCACGCAAGTTTCCCCCTGATACTTCACAGTGAACATTGTAAGAGGCACAAGCCTCCATAGTGCTTTGGACTTCAACGGGTCAAAGTTTCTTGAGGTTATCAGTATTTCTATATTCTTACTACCACAGGGGTGGCTGAAATTGTGAAGACATCTGTTATGTTATTAATTTCCCATAAATCTTAAGCTCTCCGATGCTTGAAATGAGGCTTCATTCAAGCCGAATTAATGAAACATGATTGTAAGTCTTTCACGTGGATGGGGCCTGTCATACGATATTGAGTTAGCCATAATCACTGTGTAATCTCAGTGTCAGCCAGGGGAGGGCGGTGAGGGCAGAGCATAGAGACCCCCATAAAACAAAGTTGTGAGATCGGTGTAGACAATCTATCTGGCAGCAGGATTAAAGGGCCATGACTCATTGGTCCTCAGTAGAATCACTAGGACATTTGTTTTAATTGTTCAGTTACGAGGACTGTGCGCTTGTGGCAGGGTGTCTGTGGATCTCCTTTTTAATTTGTGCATGGGCACAGACCCAGACACACACACGCCTGTCACAACACTGTCAGGAGTCATGTCATTACATTCCTCTTGCCTCACACACACACATACATACATACTGTACATACATAGATACATACATACATACACGCAAATACACACCTGTTCCTATAAAAGCAAAACTAAAATCGTTTCACTGTGTCAAAGCACTTCATCATCCACGCTGTTGACATGGTAATACTGTCCTGTAATGTTCTCTTTCACTAACATTGATTCAGCATCACAGAGCTTTTATCTCAGCTTTTACCACCACGACCCGCTTTTCACAATCCGCCCAATTATTTTCTATGCAACGAATTACCAGCAGGTCGGTTTGCGGTGACACACAAACACAGTAACAGCAGTAGAAATCAGGGACAAATGGCGCCCTATTCTCTGCATATTACAACGCCTGGTCAAAGTAGTACACTATATTGGAACGGTGTCCCATTTGGGACCCTTTTCCTCATTGTTTGGCTGCGTGCTCCCACAACTTAATTATGATTCACAAGAAGCCTGTCTCCTTTGTTCCAGGCTGCGTCTTGCAGCATTGTTTCTCAGAAGTGAGCAGGAGTAACAAATAATGGATGCTACACTAACACTTCCTCTCAGCCCCGGGTAGCCCTTCTCTAGAGGTTTAGCCTACTTTACTTCTCAAACTGACAGAATAGGGTTGTCTTCGATGCTGCGTGGTACAGCACTGACTCCAACCAATCACTTTATTAGAGAAGCAGCCTGGCCTTTAAACAAACAAACAATGCCCCCCCCCCCCCCCCCCCTTTTATTCGTCTGCGCACACACACACGCACACACAAACTAACACAAATACACACTTACAGACACACACACACACACACACACATATAACCCCGCCTCTTCAAAAAGTGTCACATCAACCAGCTGTAATCCGTAATTTAGGACTCGAGGGGTTAATTGCTTGCCATGGTATCTAAGGAGAGTTTGGATGTGCTTTTTGAGGTCTTGTCTTCACCCGAGCTAGAAAGAGGGAGGGGGAAAAAGTGAGGGGGGCACTTGAGATTTCACTCCCAGCATAACAGTGCTCGCAGGCGTCTCCTCAGGTAATCCTCCCTCTCTAAGGCATTATTGAATTTTCTTGTTTTTCTTCTCTTCTTTGCCGAGCTGGGTGGGGAGGGGTAGTGGTGTGTGGAGGGGAGGGTGGACAGGTTAAAGAGAGTGAGCCTGACTTCTGAAGGCTCTAGCAGCGGCTGCTTGATTCTCATTCACCTCTGCAGATTCACGTCAAAACACAGCAAGACCTTTTAAGGCGCCTGGCTTTGAAGTGAGGAGGGGAGCCTCTCATCTGAGCTCTCCGCCACATACGCCCGGGCCTGAAAAATTAGCAGCCATACGCGTCTCCCCGGTCTCTTTGATGTCTCCCCTGGCCAGGCCTGCTCCATCCTCTCTCTCTGGAAACAGAGGAATCATACAGAATGCATGCAGTCCGACTCCTAGATTAAGACAGTGATTTTGAGAGAGATGGTGGTGAGAGCATTCAGATATTGTCTGAGTGCCTCTTGTCCATTATTTCTGTTTCGGTTTGAACCTAGAAGAGTTTCTCTGGAAAGAGCTAAAGATTATAAGCTCCGTTCCCTGTGGAATGGACCAAGGTATGACTGAAACATCTAAGCTACTGAATTACTGAATAAAGAATTACCAGTAGAATGCTGAAAGACAATGTACTGTATATTTAAAGATCAAAAACAAATATATTTAATGTTGCAGTTCTGATCACTGCCGGTGTTTCTGTAAAAAGGTATTTTCCTGTAATATGACATTTTCAAGACTACATCAGGTTCAGACTATTTTAACGCCCAATACCATTGCATTGTTCATTCATCACAAACCCCCGTTGCACAACATTTCTAGATTATTTTCCTTTCACAGCCTTCCTACAACATATTCCCACAACCTTCCTACAACATTTTGCTGTAGCCTATGATATGTTGAAGTGATAACCAAGTGGTAAAATCCCCTTGAGCTGCCCCAAAAACTGGTAATTCATAGTGGGAAACAAATCTATTATCCTGAACTCTGTTTTGTCCCAAACGACCTTTGACCTATGTAAGCTTTGGATGCGAGCTGATTGCATTGTGGCAATGAGATTCAGATGAAAACCCTTGCCAACAGGCTAGATCTTTCAGGAGTCAAACCCATAGCTGTCAACTCTGACTGGACTCACCAGACATGTAACATCCCCAGTCAACAGATCCGTTGTGACAATTCTTCTCACACTGTGTAAAGATCTGTGTTGGCTTTGCAGAACATCTCATTTCCAGGAGACCACCCCTGGGTGCATGCTCCATTTGCAGGATAACAGATCCTCACCCAGGTTGAGATGCGCATTAGTGGTGCTTCTCCTGCTTTCCCAACAACTGAATGCCTTCCTAAAGACAAAAAACATTTATGAAATATTCCAGTCTGGTTTTAGATCCCATCATAGTACTGAGACTGCACTCGTGAAGGTAACAAATGACCTTCTAATGGCCTCAGACAAAGGTTCCGCATCCGTCCTGTTGCTTCTTGATCTTAGTGCTGCTTTTGACACTATTGATCACTCCCTTCTCTTAGAGAGACTGGAAACCAATATTGGGCTACGTGGACATGTTCTAGCCTGGTTTAAATCTTATTTATCTGAAAGATATCAGTTCGTTAGTGTGGATGGCATATCCTCTGACAAGTCAAAGGTATGCTTTGGAGTTCCTCAAGGCTCGGTTCTGGGCCCATTACTTTTCTCACTATACATGCTCCCTCTGGGCGATGTAATCCGAAATCACAATATTAACTTTCACTGTTATGCTGATGACACACAGTTATATATTTCAATGAAGCATGGAGAAGCCCCTAAATTAGCTATTTTGGAAGCATGCGTTTCAGACATTAGGAAGTGGATGACAGAGAATTTCTTGCTCTTAAACTCAAATAAAACAGAAATGCTCCTTTTAGGACCCAAAAAACAAATAGCGTTGTTAGCAGATCTCACTGTGAACCTCGACGGCTGCATGGTCGTATCCCAAAAAACTGTAAAAAACCTTGGCGTTACCCTTGACCCTGACCTCTCATTTGAAGAACATATAAAATATGTCTCAAGAGTGGCTTATTTTCATCTTCGAAACATCGCAAAAATTAGAAACTTCCTATCAAAAACTGATGCAGAAAAATTAATCCATGCTTTCGTTACTTCTAGATTAGATTACTGCAATGCTCTTATCTCTGGTTATCCAGACAAATTAATAAATAAACTTCAATTAGTGCTGCACACAGCTGCTAGAATCCTAACTAGAACAAAAAAATTTGAACACATTACTCCTGTCCTGGCATCCTTACACTGGCTGCCTGTTAGGGTTAGGGCTGATTTTAAGGTTTTACTCTTAACCTATAAATCAATACATGGACTTGCTCCTACTTACCTTGCTGAAATGATCCAGCCATATATACCTACACGTAACCTTAGATCGCAAGACGCAGGCCTTTTAATTGTACCTAGAATTTCTAAACAAACAATTGGCGGCAGGGCCTTTTCTCATAGAGCTCCACTCCTGTGGAATGATCTGCCAATTAAGGTTAGAAATGCAAACTCAGTGCAAACTTTCAAGTGTCTACTAAAAACTCATCTCTACAGCACGGTTTATAATTAGGTGTAGCCTGGCCCGGGGGCGTGAAGGTGACCAGTAGGCTTGATACTGTCCACCCTTGCTGTCTTGCCAGGTGGGCTCTCGTCGCCACTGGGATGCCCTCCCTCCAATGCCCTTCGGGGGAAGAGTCACTGGCTTGTTGTTGACTCTCTATTGCGCACTTGTGCAGTTGGGCTGTACGCTACTAGCAATACTCGGCCCTCATTCAGGGGGGTTGCGGTTGGTGGGTGTCCCTTTGGTTGATGCCTGGCAATGTGGTTGGATTGATTTCCTGCCTGTTGGGCCCTGTCCGGGGCCTCCCCCGGGTAGGGCCACAGTGTCACCGGACCCCCCCGTCTCAGTTTCCAAGGTGTTACGCTGCTATATTATTGTGCTGGGGGACATGAGGGATGTACTACTAACTTTTCTCAGTTTCCTCCAATTTTAAATTTTAGAAGGAGATGAGGTCCTGGTCCACACCTGCGGATTACCTGGTTTGGGGGGACCGTTGCTGTTCCTGTCCTTGTCCACTTGGTCATACTTCTGACCTAGTCTAAAATCAAATATACTCTGGATTTAGCCAAGAGAAATTTATTTATTATTCCAATTGGACTCTTAATATCTCACCCGGCACAGCCAGAAGAGGACTGGTCACCCCTCTGAGCCTGGGTCCTCTCTAGGTTTCTTCCTAAAATTCGACCTTCTTAGGGAGTTTTTCCTAGCCACTGAAATTCAACACTACTGTTGTTTGCTCCTTGGGGTTTAAGGCCGGGTGTCTCTGTAAAGCACTTTGTGACAACTGCTGTTGTAAAAAGCGCTTTATAAATACATTTTGATTTTTGATTTGATTTGATACAAGCAGATTCTTTTTTTTTTAAGTGAGTGGGAAAGCCCAAAAGGGTTAACAGGGAGTTTGTTGGCTAAAGCTTTTAAATAGAACCTCAGGATTTAAAAATAAGTATCATTTCTAACAACTGTATTGAACTAAACATGGGAAGTCCCAGACTCTTGTGATGCATTGTGAACATGTAGCGTTTGGAGTTAAGTGTACGATTAGAGAAGAATGTCAAACCTTGTCTTTTTTGGGAACCAGGAAATGACTGTTTCACTAGTAGCCGTCCTGGGCCTGTGATGTAGGAACAGGCCATTTCTAAGAATGGGTGCTAAGGCTTGGAGAACCAAAGATGTAGTGATGCCCTAAGGGTGGGACACGTACAGATACATTTTAGCCTTTTGAACTCCCCTAATTGTCCAGTGAATGCAGAAAGTAGACAATGCTGTCCCAGTAACGGGCATAGCTCTCATACTGGTTTCAGTGACCCACCCTACCCATGCCCGTGGCCTGGCCAACACAGAGAATGCACACACTGGCCGTAGCACATACTCTCATCTGCCACTTAAAGGTTGGGAAGTTTTGAACTTTTTGCACTGTCTGGGGAATACTGACATAAATCTAACTTCATCGCCAGCCATCCGGTTTCACACATTTTTAACAGAACAACGATTGCCAGATGCTTCCTTAAGTTATTCACTTGAACAAAATAGTAACTGGCACCTTACAGTCTTGCTGCAGCATTTGCTAGCTGGCCACATTTTGACTATTGAGGCGAATTATGATTGTTACTTGGTGTTAGTTATGTTTGTTACTTGGTGTAAATATTAATATATAGCTATCTAAATTGGAACAACAATTCCCCTACCATTCATGGCTTGAGCTAAGAAAATGTTTGTTCAATTGTGAGTTTCAGAAATGTGTTTTGAATTCATAACTCATTGGACAGCTAATGGTCAACAAGTAGAAGAGTTACTAAGGCAAGAGACCACAAGCCCTAGCAGTGTAGTGGTGGGTGTGTGAATGCCTTTAGCACTATACATTAGCACTATGAAATTCAACACTACTGTTGTTTGCTCCTTGGGGTTTAAGGACGGGTGTTTTTGTAAAAGCACTTTGTGACAACTGCTGTTGTGAAAAGGGCTTTATAAATAGATTTGATTGATTGTCACATTTAAATGAAATGCTTGTAAAGGGGCCCTTTTCCTAAAATACAAAATAGGAACATGCTAATATGCATATACACATCCATTTGATAGGGAGGAATGAATGCACTGTGATGAATAGCAGTAGCATTCTTTACAAGAAATACCACTAATGAGTTGTTGTACGGTCAAGGTTCATTTAGGTTTGTGTATATATTGGTGGGCGTAGCAACAAGTACTGCAGATAATGAACAGTTGTAGAAGGATTACTATATACGTTATGTGTGAAGTGGGTCTGTGTGTGGGTGGAATCTGTGTGCTTGTGTGTTCCTGTATGAATGTGACCATGGATGCTTTGTGTATGAAAATGCATTCAAGACATTTCGGGGAAAGACAAAGCTTCTTAGTTCTTTTATGGTTACTGTAGGGGAATGAAACCTTTGTTAACGAAACAATTAGCAAATGTGTCTACTGATGAAAATTTGTAGCATTCGATTTCAAACGCTTGTGGACAATAGAGCATACACAGATTAAAGTTTCACAGCATCAGTCAGTACAGAGACCACTATGCGGTTGCACTTCATGACACTAATTTAATTGCTTTAACGATTTAGGATATTTCATATTTCCTCATATTTCATTCCCAGGGTCTTACCATCAAGCTTTACACAATTGTCTTGCTTTTTTCTCATGACCTACTGTAGTAGCATCCTTGATTATAGCAGCTGAAAGGCGGGCTTCCAGATGGCTCCATACAATTACAATATTTTTTTTTTGCAAGTGTATAAATTAAGTGAATTGGGTTTTATGGAGTGTTAAGTTAATTGGGTTTTACCTAGTGTTTTACAGAGTTATCAAACTAAAAGGAACACCTAAATCTCCTTCTGAAGGCAAGAGAGGTTATCGATAGATGCAAGGAAAGATGTAGTTAAGTACAATATAGTTTTGCCAAGGCTAGGTATGAATTGATGAAGGGAAAATGTCTCTGAGAGAAATGAGATTACTTAACGAGACAGTTGGTTGGCAGCAATGGGTAGAGCCCAATAACAGCAATGGGCAAAGCATTAATCTGCCACCAGGGAACAAACACAAGAAAAGAGCATGGCCCTACTAAGTACTTCTATCTCCTTATGTCTCAACTATTCCTCAGTAGAATAGAAGTCTTGAGAACTAGTATAGACAGGAAAAAGAGCAGACTTCTGGCCCTACTCAACAGAAGGCCTTCACCACACTCCAACCTGCCCTGGGAGGAGAAAGTAAAGCTCCTCGCGAGACAAATCAGGAGTATTAACCTTAACCACACAATGGGCTTAATCTGTTCCCTGTACTTTCCCATTGTAATCTGGCATGATTAGATGGGTTTGATTAAAAAGAAAGGGGGACACGAGCCTCCCCTCGGAGGCTAAGACCCCAGCTGAGATACGCTATGGGTGCCCCCACTGCCCCTCCCCTGTTAACAGACCTGCCCTGTCAAGACTGCTAAGCACTTAGCTCCAGACGCAGTTTATGGGTATTAATCCCTGGGCATCATGTCCCCTTTTCTCTGTTCGCATCAGTGGCACTTTATTTTCCGGCAAGCACATTTGGGGACACAATTGCTATTTTTGCAGCCTGGTCACAGATCTGTTGGAGCTGTCTTGCCAACTCCATTTTAGGTTCTGGGATCAGACTACCATTTTTTATGTTCCCAAAGGTGTGTCACAATAAACAACGTGTTTAAAGGATGTGACAAGTGAATTGACACCTGAGACAAGCAGATGTTTATCAGAGTATCAGTATCTCCCCATGAGAAAGCCATGTGTAAGAGACACCTCACCTTTGATGTAAGCAGGTTTGCTTAAACACACACTGCAGTGAATCCCTGTCATATCGGCCTCACTGCATGGCTATCATTTAAATGCCCCGTCTGTCAGCCTTCACCACAGCTTCCTTCAACGGTTGATACTGGGAATTTACTGTCTGTGTGAACTGTATAGGTGTATTCAGTTTTCACCCCGGTGTGTGTTACTTTCTCCTCCAGGCCCCTTCAGCTCCTGCGTCCATGGTGGGGTTTCTGAGTGTGTATTTGCGTCTCCTTTCTGGGAGAAGGCTTTTGTGGAGCCAATGCCTGCAGGTGGACGTCGGGAAGTAATCGCTGATCTCTCTCCTCCGTTTGGCATCAATGTCTACAATTAGAAAATGTCAGACAGGGTGAAGTTGTGTTTTGTTGTTGGTGTGTGTGTGTGTGTGTGTTTGTGTGAGTGTGTCTGTGTGTGTGGATACATTTTCAACACCCCGTTACTCTGTAGGCGTTTGCCTGTTAGTGAGTTGAGTGAAGCTGGGGGGGTGGTAGCTGAGGGATGCCGGCGCTCTGCAGGAGTCCTGCTTTGCTCAGATCTTATCAGACCCAGAGACCAGAGAGGGGAGGCAGTCGGCATTGGTGCTGGGTCTGGGCCGCTGGGCTGGGCGGGTCCACTTCACGTGTCACAGAGGAGAAAGGAAGAAAGATTAATGGTGTGTTTGAAACAGGAGGCCGGATTGTAGTTGCCTCACCCCTCGTCTTGTCTATCAGGAAGTTGTGTGTGTGACAAGCTGGGTATCATGTGGGACAGGCAGTAGGGGATTTCTGTAAAAGACTGGCTTAGATCGGAGTGGCGTGTTGTAGGTTTGGGTCACTGAGTGATGGAGTGGTGAGGAGACAGCAGCGTGGTCCAGTTGCGCTCACTGAACAGCACTCCTATTCATAACACCTTTTGAACCAGGCCTCAGGAGGCGACCACAGATGAAAAGAGCCCTAATAGACGTCTGCGAGGCTCATCATGGCTGCTAGTCCTCAGCTTTCAGAAGGTATTATTCAAGCAGAACGTGAAAGGAACAGCTACATTTGGTTTTAATGTTCAACTCCCTTTAGTTTATGTCTTTTTATGTCTTGGAAGTCCTTCAATGTCACCCGTACTGTGTCTAACATTTTCTGGGAAGAATCCAACTCTTTGGTTGGATTTGTGAGGGAGGAAAAGAAACATGTTGACACGTTGTGTAGAGGGTTAGGTTTGTTAGCTCTATGACATGACAGTGCTTAACTCCACACGACATTCACAAAGAGTTTCTGTTGTATTTCCTAATCTAAAGACTTGAGTTCACAACCCCAGAGGACTGGCTCATAATTATTCCTAATTATCCCAGAAATGGTGCTTCCATGTCACAACAGATCAGACCAAGGCCAGGCTAGGCTTAGGAGAGGGTGTGTGTGTATTTATCTATGTGTGTGTGTGTGTGTTTATTTATTTCTATATATATATATATATATACACACGTAGGGATAACAATGTGTGTGTGTGTGTGTATATATATATATGTGTGTATATATATATCTTTGTGTGTATGTCAGTCTCCAGGCCTGTGTCAGGATTATAATCTTTGGCTGTGTGACACTTGGGCTTTGGTGCTAGGCTTTACTAAAGGCTTTTATCTTTTCTTAGCAGGGCTGGAGAAATGCTCCAAAATGCTCTAAAGGCTTACCTTTCAGTTACATTGTTGATCTCAGTTACATTTGGAATACGGTATTTCCATGATAACAACATTACACTTAGAATGTTTTCGAATTGCCACACAAAACATTTACACTGAACATTTAAAAAAACAAATTTCTTGAAATTTCTATGCAGATTAAAACTTTGGTAACAGCCCCAAGGTTTTTATGCAATGTCTGCAGAAAGATCGTGGTATCTGCTATACACAGTAACACCTGTAGTTTGAGAATATCTATTTTGGTTATTCAACCACAACCCCATTTCCAAAAAAGTTGGGACACTGCGTAAAATGCTAATAAAAACAGACAGCAATGATGTGCAAATAATTTGTCCCTATGTGGAACTGAAAATATTACAAAGACAACATATCAAATGTTGAAGCTGAGAAATGTTGTTGTATATGGAAAAATACATTCCCATTTTGAATTTGATGCCAGCAACACCTTTCAAATATATTGGGACAGGGGCATGTTTACCACTGTATTGCATCACCTCTTCTTTTAATAATACTCGTTTGGGAACTGAGACCAATTGCTGTAGTTTTGAAAGTGACATTTATTTCCATTGTTGCTTGACATAGCTTTTGAGCAGCTCAATAGTTCAGGTTCTCCTTTGTCATATTTTTTGTTTCATAATGTGCCAAATGTTTTCAGTGGGTGACAGGTCTGGGTTGCAGGCAGGCCAGTTTAGAACACAGACTCTTTTACTACGGAGCCATGCTGTTGTAACATGTGCAGAATGTGCTTTGGCATTGTCTTGCTGCAATAAGCAAGGCCTTCCCTGAAAAATACATTGTCTGGATGGCAGCATATGTTGCTCGAAAACCTGTTTATATTGTTAAGCATTAATGGTGCCTTCACAGATGTGCAAGTCACCCATGCCATGTGCACTAATGCACCCCCATACCATCATGGTTGCTAGCTTTTGAACTGTGTACTGATAAGAAGCCAGATGGTCCCTCTCCTCTTTACTCAGGAGGATGCAGAGTTCATAATTTCACATTTGGATTGGTCAGTCCACAGGACAGTTTTCCACTTTGCCTCAGTCCATCTTAAATGAGCTTGGGGCCCAGAGAAGGCAGTGGCGGTTCTGGATCTTTTTTATATATAGTTTCTTCTTTCCATGATAGAGTTCTAACTTGCATTTGTGGATGCAGCGACATACTGTGTTCACAGACAATGGTTTTCGGAGGTGTTCCTGAGCCCATGCAGTGATTTCCACCACAGAATAGTGTCTGCAGTGCCGCCTGAGGGCCCGAAGATCACAGCCATGCAATATTGGCTCAATTAATTTCAATGAAGGGAAGCGTGGCGAGCGAGTGGCTTGTGGGGCGAAGCGTGGGATCTGTGAGAGGCGAAGAAAAAGTTGCGATTTTCCCACAAAATGCTATCGCTGGGGACCAACCATTCACAGGATTTTGTGTAGGTGGTTGTGAAATGCTATTAAAATAATTGCAATTTTTAGTAGCAGTGATGGGAGCTGTACGATTGCACGCTATTTGCCTACAGAGACGCAAACAAAAAAAATGCAGCATGGAGATGTGGCCGAGATAGTTGATGCTTCTGTTGTCAATTAGATCCATTAGCTGACTGGTGGCTACCTCATTCTAGCCAGCTGGTTTATATGGAGTTGGATATCTGCAAAAAGGTTAAGCGTACGTATTGTTGGGCTTGTAAGAAAATCCCTACGTATATTGGTGTGACTGTAAAAAAGTTATACGTAAAACATAAAACGTAAGCGTGAAATTAGATCTGTGAATGTACAAACACCCTGTTACGAAGACAGACTAATATTTTTTGCGTGTACGAATCTTGTTTTACACTTCTAAAATACAGCATTACGATCTGGAGTTTTGGCAGTTTCATCTCATCCTCCCAAAAAACTTAACCAAAACTTTCCGGGATGAGTGCTAATATAAAAAGCCAAGGCAGTGTTAACAACAGGAAATCAGGGAAACTGGAAATAGGTATGTTGCAAGATTTCAATTTAAGTCTCTTCTTTCTTCATGCATGATTTTCTTGTGTGTAACTGCTATTTGTTTGTGTAATAAAAATCACTTATAGACATTTTCTTATTGTGTAGGCTTACACAGTTGTTGTGATCCTAAATACTTTGTTAAAATACTGAATAACTAAAACTAAATGTTAAGAAATTACTACAGATGTTTCAGGCCACATACAGCCTTCATAAATAGAATGGACAGCTAGTAAATAGCATATGCCATACTGGAATATAATATTTTGAAGAATATCTTAACCTAAATCACTTAATTATATTTTGCAGCTCAGAAGGATATTCTATGCAAGGGTATACTGTGTCCTTGTCATTTTCACACATGTATTTTTACCTAACGCCTAAATGCTTGATATCCTACTGGTGTAAGGTCGTTATGCAGCTTTAAAAAACAGCTATGGACTTTTATTTTGAACATGACACCCGGAATGGACACGCTATGGTTGAACACTGGGCTAGCGGCCCTTCTTATTGTTGCTAGCTTTACAGTTTCGAAGAGCTACGTTCGGGTCTTAACTTTGCAGATGCCGGATTACTGACAAAAGTATGTATGTAGAAAAACAATTTTTAAACCAATAAATTGATACGTAAAGTAAAAATTTAATGTGTGAAAAGTCGTAAAAGGGTGTTTCTAAATTCACAGGCTTAATTTCACACTTACATTTCATGTTTTACATCAGACCTTTTTATGATCATACCAATTTAAAAATGTATTTTCTTATGATCCCAGCAATACGTACACTTAACCTTTTGGCAGATATCTAACTCCATAGGTTTGCTAGCTTGCACTGCAGGTAGTAAGAATTGTATATGAATTGAGTTGAGATATATAAAATGTAAAATGTATTTGTGTGTGGCACGATTGTGAACGTGCATTCGCTTGCCTGGGGTTTCTGCAACTTTTTGACCATGTTGGTGGTTGTGGAGCGAATCATCTGACCACTACTGCATTTTTACTGTACGCGCAAAAATCTACGGATATCTTTATTTTTATATACGTCAATGTCAATACCATTTTTGAGAAATTTCTTTTTCAACAATGTTTTGAAGCAATTAAAAACATGAATAAAACACAAATGACAGAATAGGCAAACACATCCATAGTTTTTGGGTTATGTTCAGATCAAAAGATTCAGATTCTGGAAGATCAAGGGTTATTGGATTAATTGGAATGACTGAATATCTGACAGAATTTAGTGTGTTATGTAGAGATGTAGCGCAATCATATTGAAGTAGAAAGCAATGTTTTAGAAACCCTTTCTAAAGCACTGTACACCTAACCCATAAGGTCAAATGCAAATTCAGTTTTTGGCCAGCTACAGTATGTAAACACTAATATTGATTAATCCCGTAAAAGATGTTCAATTGGTTATTGGCTATTCCTATTTGTTTTCTCATTCCTCTTAATATGAAAATAATTCAAAGTAATCAGATTACGTTACTGACTTTGAGTAAGCAGAAAGTTAGGCGTACTTTACTGATGTGGACTGGTTACTTGTAACTGTAACGGATTACAATAAAAGGTAACATACCTAACACTGTATGTACCCTAGATGATGTGATTCTCCAACTCTTCGCAATTTGACATTGAGAAATGATATTCTTAAATTGCACTATTTGCCTCCACAGTCTTTCAGAGTGTTGAACACCTCCTCACTTTAGAATATTTTTTTAATACCCAGTCATGTTACTGACCTGTTGCCAAATGACTTAATTATTAGTGTGATATTTCACTCTGTTTAGTTTTTTAAAATTACACAACTCTTCCAGTCTTTTGTTGTCTCAGTTCCAAGTTTTTTGAAACGTGTTGTTGGCATCAAATGGTGGGCATATATTTTTCTAGAAACAATAAAATGTCTCAGTTTCAACATATGTACTACTTCCTGTTGATTATACTGTAGGGTTTAAATGATTTGCACATCATTGCATTCTGTTATTTACATTTTATCCAGCATTCAAACCTTTTTGGAAATGGGTTGTACATTACAGTGCATTAATTTAATGTAGGCCTAATAGAGTTACAGTGGATATAAAGTCTACACACCCCTTTCAAAATGCCAGGTTTTTGTGATGTAAAAGTATGAGACAAAGATAAATCATGTTACTTTTAATGTGACCTATAATGTGAACAATTCAATTGAAAAACAAACTGAAATCTTCAAGGAAACATTTTAAATAAAAACCTAAAAATAGCCTGGTTGCATAAGTGTGCACACCCTCTTATAACTGGGGATGTGGCTGTGTTCAGAATTAACCAATCACATTCAAACTCATGTTAAATAGAAGTCATTACACACCTGCCATAATTTAAGGTGACTCTGATTAATCAAAAATAAAGTTCAGCTCTTCTAGTAGGATTTACCTGACATTTTCTTAGTTGCATCTCAGTGCAAAAGCCATGGTCTGCAGAGAGGGATCAGTCAGGAGAAGGGTACAAAAGAATTTCCAAAGCATTAGATATACCATGGAACACAGTGAAGACAGTCATCATCAAGTGGAGAAAATATGGCACAACAGAGACATTACCAAGAACTGGACGTCCCTCCAAAATTGATGAAAAGACGAGAAGAAAACTGGTAGGGGAGGCTTCCAAGAGGCCTACAGCAACATTACAGGAACTGCAGGAATTTCTGACAAGTACTGGCTGAATGTGACAACAATCTCCCGTATTCTTCATATGAATGGGCTATGGGGTTGAGTGGCAAGACGGAAGCCTTTTCTTAACAAAGAAACACATCCACCCAAAAACAAACATCAAGTCCCCCAAAAGCATGTGGGAACATTTGTTATGGTCTGATGAAACCAAGGTTGATCTTTTTGGCCATAATTCCAAAAGGTATGTTTGGTGCAAAAACAACACTTCACATCACCCAAAGAACACCATACCCACAGTGAAGCATGGTGGTGGCAGCATCATGCTTTGGGGTGGTTTTTCTTCAGCTGGAACTGGGGCCTTAGTCAGGGTGGAGGGAATTATGAGCAACCAAATACCAGGCAATTTTGGCACAAAACCTTCAGGCATCCGTTAGAAAGCTGAAGATGAAGAGGAAGTTCACCTTTCAGCACGACAACGACCCAAAGCATATCCAAATCCCATAAAGCGTGGCTTCACCAGAAGAAGATTAACGTTTTGGAATGGCCCAGCCAGAGCCCAGACCTGAATCCAATTGAACATCTGTGGGGTGATCTGGAGGTGGAGAGTACCTGCCTCAAGTGGAGGAGTTTAAGTATCTAGGGGTCTTGTTCACGAGTGAGGGAAGGATGGAACGGGAGATTGACAGATGGATCGGTGCAGCTTCTGCAGTAATGCGGTCGATGTATCAGTCTGTCGTGGTGAAGAAAGAGCTGAGCTCCGGTCAATCTAAGTTTCTACTCTCACCTATGGTCATGAGCTTTGGGTCATGACCGAAAGGACAAGATCCCGGATACAGGCGGCCGAAATGAAGCTCGGTCACCCGGGAGGAGCTCAGAGTAGAGCCGCTGCTCCTCCACATCGAGAGGGGTCAGCTGAGGTGGCTTGGGCATCTGTTTCGGATGGGAGGAGACCCCGGGGAAGACCTAGGACACGCTGGAGGGACTATGTCTCCCGGCTGGCCTGGGAACGCCTTGGTGTCCCCCCGGAAGAGCTGGAGGAAGTGTCTGGGGAGAGGAAAGTCTGGGCATCCCTGCTTAGACTGCTGCCCCCGCGACCCGGCCCCGGATAAGCGGAAGATGATGGATGGATGGGGTGATCTGAAGAGGGTTGTGCACAGTAGATGTCCTCACAATCTGACAGATTTGGAGCGCTTTTGCCAAGAAGAGTGGGCAAATATTGCAAATATTGCACTCCATGCTAATAGACTCCTACCCAAAAAGACTGAGCGCTGTAATAAAATCATAAGGTGCTTCAACAAAGTATTAGTTTAAGGGTGTGCTGACTTATGCAACCAGGTTACACTAAAAGTGGAAAAAGGTCTGACATGATTTATCTTTTACATCACAAGAACCTGCCATTTTAACAGGGGTGTGTAGACTTTTTATATGCACTTTATGGTAACAGCATTAGGTTTGGACTTGACATCACAGGTGATTACAGTGACATACAGCATGGCAATTTAGGGTAGATTTAAATAGCTAGTGTACTGCAATGAAGTAAGCCTACCTTACAGTAAAGCCTACCTTACAGCATATTTCAAACTTATTTTCTTAACTGAATTGTATTCTACTTTACTGGTCTCTAGTGTGCTCTACTGTACTGTACCTTTCTCTGCTGTGATTTCTATAGTGTGATGTCCAAACTTGTGTAACACATACATTCATGAAGTCAAGCTAGTCAAGGGATGGCTGACAAAATTTCTATTCCAAGTCCACGGACATATGTTGTAGGTTAGCCAGTGAGGATAATGTGGGTGAGGAAACTGGTTAAAGAAGGGGATAATACTGGTTAAAGTGTGGGACTATACTAGTTAAAGCAGGGGAGAATAATGGTTAAAGTGAGTGAGGATACTTGTTAAAATGAATGTAAAAAGAAGATAGGTTGGACTCAGCAAGAGGCTGGAAAGGTTACATTTTCTGGAGACAGAAAAGAACGAGGTAGAGTGAGTAGGTTGTCCTCACAGTCTGGCTTTGATCACCAGATATCTGAAAGAGAGAAAAAAAATCTGTTACATATGAGCTTAACAAAAAAGTATTCCAGGAAGGAAGTAGCTGTAGACAAATCATTTGCAGTATTTACGTTACAGATTTGTATATAATTCCATTACCAATTTAAGGAATGTGGTAACGGTATGATGCGGTTTGAACACTTAATGTTGATCTCTGCATAATGTTGATATCCATAAAATAACAAACTTATTGGTCTATCTTTAGGTTTTACTTCTGTAAACCCATAGAACAGTTTTTAATATTAGACATTTTGTTTGGTAACAAAGGCGATGTTTCTTAAACTGAAACGGTTAATAATGTATTTTGCTATTATTTGGCATGGGTTGTTTCTTTTACATCATTCTTCATATTTTTCCTGGTCAATCAATCAATCAAATGTATTTATAAAGCCCTTTTTACAACAGCAGTTGTCACAAAGTGCTTTACATAGACACCCGGCCTTAAACCCCAAGGAGCAAACTACAGTAGTGTTGGATTTCAGTGGCTAGGAAAAACTCCCTAAGAAGGCCAGATTTTAGGAAGAAACCTAGAGAGGACCCAGGCTCAGAGGGGTGACCAGTCCTCTTCTGGCTGTGCCGGGTGAGATATTAAGAGTCCAATTGGAATAATTTATAAATTTCTCTGGGCTAAATCCAGAGTCTATTTGATTTTAGTCTGGGTCAAAAGTATGACCAGGTGGACAAGAACAGGGACAGCAACGGGCCCCCCAAACCAGGTACTCCGCAGGTGTGGATTATGTCTAACACCCTTTTTCCATTTGTTTGACCAGAAAGCCTTTACATATGGCAGTGTTTTATGTATGTATGTCTTTATTTCCATAGATATACTATTTTCTTTCATTCATCACTAAATTTGATTTGCTTGTATAACCTTAACATTTTACAACACTTTGGCTCCCTTAGAGTATATGGAAATGGCCAGTATTAAATATTTCAATTTTTGTGTTGAAAATTACCAACTTGTTGTTGAGGAACTAAGTACACACCTTTACATTAATTGTACATAGTAGGATTTCATTGGGCTTTTAACACAGGGCTTTGGGTTGAGGGATTCCCTTAGCTCCTGGCTAAATTGGACAGTATTGCTGGGTTAATACAATCCAGTAATGCAAATAGCCAGTAGTCCAAATCAAAATGCTTCTACAGTTTCTGAGCAAATATTGCAATTAGAGTAGGCTCGTTGATTCACAGCACTTCCTGCACTGTAAGTAACATGGGTTGCATCAGTCAGGCTAGCTAAATGCTATACCCTATTCTAAAAAGATAGTAGACATACATGGGAAGAAACTCTGTAAGCTATACACAGCCATGTCTCAGGGTGGTTTGCGGTTGGTTGGTACCTCTTTGTTGGTCTGGAGTGCGTCAAAATGGATGGACCCATTTCCTGCCAGGGTGGCCCATTCTACATTGGGAATCTCCAAAGCCCTTTCTATCTGTATTGCAGTTCAATGTTGACAATGACATGAACATACTATATGTTAGGGTTGACATGAATGAACAAAATCCTACTCATATTTTGACGTTTACATTGTGTGAAAGAAACAGAACTAAATGTAATTAAATTTAATGTCTGCTAAGGGGGCAATGACGAGATTCTTGGCAACTTTCTCCCACCCGTAATGACATTTCCAATGTTCAAATTATCATAAGTCAACGTCTTCACTGTATCAGTTGAAGGAACCATCAATTATGCTCTGTATCCGATAATCCGATAAGTGAAAGTCTGGTGATCCAGTTGTGAACTGAGTATGAAGCACAGCTGGGTCTTGCATCACTACAATTATCTGCAAGCATGCAAGTCAATAATCTACAAGCAAGTCTACGTCCGAATGGTTCTGAAATGACCTAGTCAATGGCCAGACCTAAACCTAATTGAAATGTGTTTGCAGCTACATTTTCATGTTCACAAACGTACTAATGGTGCTAAGGTAATGCAGTTCTGCATGGAAGAGTGAGACAGAATTCTTCTACAGCGATGTATGGGACGGATCAACAATTACAGTGTAAGTATGTATTTGCAGTTATGCATGCAATCAATTTTTGAATGTAAGAGGACATTCACATTTTCACTGTATCTTGGCTTAGTAATAAAAATCATTGGTCAAGCAGTAAAGTTACATTTTAACAGTAAACTCCATTAAGCTAGAAAAGATAATAGCTAGTTAAAGTTAGCACAGTACAAAAAAAAAAAAACTAACAGCTAACCTTAATACTTAAGCTAGCACCTAAAACATTGTCATTTACAACCCCACGGTAATAAGACAACCACATTTCTACCTGAATGACTATAAGTGGTCATGTTTATGTTTATAACTAACTGTTTTTATATATTTCAGTCAAGCGTAAAAGGTAACATTTTCCCATTAGCTTGTCACAGGGCAATTTATGGCAATATCTGCATTCGTTGTATGTCAGTTACAGGTATGTGAATTGATACAGTTTATCTAATCTTTTGTTTTGTTTTTGTGTATTTTAATGTTATTTCCAAGTCTGGCAGGCTAAATGGTTCATTTGAAAGTAGAAGAAAAATGTATGAGCTCCCCTCATTTCTGAGTGTTTGTTAAGCAAATATATGAAGTAATGTAATTTAAGACTAAATTAATATGTTTTGTGCTGGTGCATTCGACCCTAGGGTCTTGGAGAAGCCTGGGTAAAACCATCAGGGTTGCCAGATTGTGAGAAACACTTTTCTAATGAACACTGTTTTTCACTGGGTTTCTGACTACATTTAATTGGGGAGATCAGCTCAGGGACAGAGGGGAGTGTGCGTGTGTGCGTGGCCACACGTGCACAAGAGTGCTTGTGTGTGTGGATAGGAGCTATGCGATGATGAGGTCCTTGGTGGGAATGAATGTGCAAGCGTCTGTAGTGCTGTAGTTGTTCAACAGCCCCAATCATATCACCTTACACACAGTCATACTGAGGCCTGTTGGTAGCTAGCCTCTTTGTGCTTATACCACAGAAGCACTAGCTCATCTCCCAAGTCCCCATCAGGTTGTTTTGTTGTGTTGTACACACAATAAATCCCATGGTAGATTGGGTTTTCCACCAGTACTTCCCATTCCCTCATGGGCTTTGATTCAGACCTCTTTTTTGTTTTTTGTCGCCATAGTTATGAGCATTTATGGTATAAACATGTTGACAAATGGTCCTTTGTTGAACTTTGTTGCCGCCAACATTTATTCAGTAACAAAGCAGTTACTTGAGCTGGCTCCCTGGGCTTGCTTTTCCATTCAGAGTAGTGATCAGTTGTCTGCACGCCAGCCAGCCAGCCTCCCCAGCTCCACCACCCCCAGCCCCACGGCCCAGTGGCCCGGCCTGTAGCCCACCCATGATGGGTGTTTCTCTCCATGAAGGAACTTATTTATAATTGCAACTGAGGAAAGGTTTCCTAAAAGCATTTTCCAGCACTTAATAGAGTTTACTGGCACGCCGGCAAGGGCTAACGATTGCAGCCAAAAGGTTTAGTATTCTTTAGTAACACTTTAATATGATTTAAAAAAATTGGATTTGGCACGATGAGTAGCCATGAGCCTGAATCTCAATGCCAAATTTGTTGTCAATGTGTTTTATTTTGAAAGGAGGAGGGGTTGGGGGGATAAAATGTAAAATGTAATTAAGTCCTATTGTTGTTGCTTCTCTACAGGGAGGGTTGGATCGAGTCTTTGAGTGAGAGCTGTATAATTATGAGTGATATTTCCTCTTTGGCCCTGTGTTACTTTTGTCCCTGCAGCCAAATTGGATTTGGTCCACCGTGGTAAAACGCAGGATAATCTTTCACCTGAATTGTCATCACCTGCATTCATCGCTCAGACTCCAAAACCCTTCTCTCATTCATTTAGCTCCATTCATTTAAAAGCCCTGTGTCTCATAACCGCCCATGCTAACACGATGATCACTGAAATGACCGCCCTGCAAGCTGAAAGGCTGAGTGATCCCATCAGTGTAGAGTTACAGCTATGTACCTGGCTCCCCACAGCTCTGTTCCCCTTGTGTCTGTGTCCCTGCTCACTGTATCTGTTGAGAAATGCATTAGCGGTGGCGCAATGCTAGGCTAAGGGTTAAAGCAGTGGAGCAGGGTGACCTGTGAGGGTTTGGTAGCGGTGTGAAGGGGCTCTGCAGGCCTGAGTGCTCCTTCTCAGTGGGTGTCTTACCTGACCCAGCCCAGACCATGCCAGGTAGACTCAGCACAGATAAGCCTTTCATGGGCCCCGTTCAGGGGCTTCAACCTGCAATAAAGGCACCATTTGATCTCCTTGAATTCCCTTCAAATTGCTCTACTTTTGATTCCCTCTTAACTCACTCTCTGCGCTCTCCATATTGTTTAACACTCAGAGTCAGGTTTCCCACCGTGAATGTGTGTCTGTGTATGTATGTGTGTGTGTTCAAGATACATTTTGTTTAACAATAATTCATAAAATAATTAGGCTTATGTAGTTTAGGCCTAATCTGAAATAAATAGCCTATAGCAATGTTTTGTTCAGAACAGTGACCTTGGCTATGTCATGTAACAGGGTCAGTGAATAAAGAGAAGCTACTAGGTTAGGAAGGGGCAGAATGCAGCTGCAGTAAACATCCACTGAGGCTGTAGTCTATACTTTTAGGAAAATGTTGGATGCTTTTATTGAGTTATTTTTGCTTGTAACATAGCAGCAAAACTGCTGTAAAAGATTCTTGTAAAACAATGACTAAATAAAAAGTGCATTATAAACAAAAGGAAAATACAAAAAAACTCCAATTCCAAACAGTTTAACAAACAAAACAGTCTCACACAATGCAACCAGTCATGAAGGATGCCTCTTCCCATTGCCTCTTCCCACTTAAGAGACTAAAAATATTTGTCATGTGCCCTCAGATCCTCTAACATGTCTACAGCAGAACCATTGAAAGCATTTTGATAGGTTACTTCAGATGAAAAATACACTTTGATTTTAGAGGGCTTTATGAACATACTGAAGTGCTTAGACAATTCATAAAGCACCAGCCTACTTATTTAAAATGCAGTGATGTGTGGACACATAAGGACAAAAGCATGTGCTAAATTATTAAACTAGGTTAGCCTAGTAAACATAGTATAGTGCAATTTGCTATGGTAAACTGTCTCTAATGGCTGTAATACCATGCCAGCAGCATTCATATGCTATACATGTTCCCATTGTTGAACATGTATAGCATTCTGTCATCTGAATGATTTGCTATCTGCTACTTAATCAAATGCATAGTTTTTTCCTGTACAGAAAGCCTATCTTGAATCCAGATGCCCAGGTATGTGTACTCAGAGACATGATCAATGAGAGCACCATTCAATATACATAAATCATCTGAAATAGTTCTATATGATTTAGTTAATAGCAATTAAAATTGGTTTTACATGAAACAGTTTTATTCAACATATGCTTTATTTAAAGCAGTAAAGGTTGAAAGGTCAGCCTGCTCAACAGTGAGGCATAACAGTCATCTGCATACAAGTGTATATACTTTTTTATTTTCTTTATATTAACCATAAATAGCACAGGACCCAAAACCACCCCTGTGGAAACACCCTTTGTTGTATCAAAGAACCCAAACTTAACACTGTCACAAAATACATGTTGTTACTGGAATCTAATTGTTTGAACCTATCAAATTATGATTGAACAATGAGTGAAATACTTTGAAAGACACTTGGATGTTTTTAATGTCTTTTCTACCTCTTTTCATTGAAAGTCCTCTTTCTTAAAGACATTATTTTTAACAAATTTAGCACCTTAACTGTGCTGTGACCCAGTCTGAAACCAGATTGGTGTGTGTGTGTTCAACCCGCCCTCTACAGTTCTGTCAGTGAGTGAGCTCAACCCTAACGCTTCTACGTGACCCTCTAACCAAGTGTCTTGTCTCCATAAATCTGTTGCTCACCAATGAGTACCTTATTATTGCAGCAGAAGGTCAGTGCACTGTGTGTGTGTTTGTTGTGTTTGTGAGGATGCCTGTACGTCTGTGTGTGTGTGTTTGTTGTGTTTGTGAGGATGCCTGTACGTCTCTGTGTGTGTGTGTGTGTGTTTGTTGTGTTTGTGAGGATGCCTGTACGTCTCTGTGTGTGTGTTTGTTGTGTTTGTGAGGATGCCTGTACATCTGTGTGTGTTTGTTGTGTTTGTGAGGATGCCTGTACGTCTCTGTGTGTGTGTTTGTTGTGTTTGTGAGGATGCCTGTACATCTGTGTGTGTTTGTTGTGTTTGTGAGGATGCCTGTACGTCTCTGTGTGTGTGTGTGTTTGTTGTGTTTGTGAGGATGCCTGTACGTCTCTGTGTGTGTGTTTGTTGTGTTTGTGAGGATGCCTGTACGTCTCTGTGTGTGTGTTTGTTGTGTTTGTGAGGATGCCTGTACATCTGTGTGGGTTTGTTGTGTTTGTGAGGATGCCTGTACGTCTCTCTGTGTGTGTGTTTGTTGTGTTTGTGAGGATGGCTGTACGTCTCAGTGTGTGTGTTTGTTGTGTTTGTGAGGATGCCTGTACATCTGTGTGCGTTTGTTGTGTGAGGATGCTTGTACGTCTGTGTGTGTTTGTTGTTTTTGTGAGGATGGCTGTACATCTGTGTGTGTTTGTTGTGTTTGTGAGGATGCTTGTACGTCTGTGTGTGTTTGTTGTGTTTGTGAGGATGCCTGTACGTCTGTGTGTGTTTGTTGTGTTTGTGAGGATGCTTGTACGTCTGTGTGTGTTTGTTGTGTTTGTGAGGATGCTTGTACGTCTGTGTGTGTTTGTTGTGTTTGTGAGGATGCTTGTACGTCTGTGTGTGTTTGTTGTGTTTGTGAGGATGCCTGTACATCTGTGTGTGTTTGTTGTGTTTGTGAGGATGCCTGTACGTCTGTGTGTGTTTGTTGTGTTTGTGAGGATGCTTGTACATCTGTGTGTGTTTGTTGTGTTTGTGAGGATGCTAGTACGTCTCTGTGTGTGTGTTTGTTGTGTCTGTGAGGATGCCTGCACTACTCTGTGTGTGTGTGTGGGCTGTCTGGATCTGTCAGGATGATGAAGCTAAATAATAGGAATAGAGCTGGCTGACTATGGACTTCAGAGGCATCTAAGGCCCAGTAGGAAATCCAAGGTTTGTTTAAATGCTGGTTATCCCCGGGTGGAAAGAGCAAAGTGCACCCATAAATGTTTCCGCCCCAGATGTCTTCAGGGACCAATTGTTTGCACTTACTAGTGTACGTTGCTTTGGATAGGAGCATCTGCTGTACACAGTGTAGGTGGAATAATTTAAGAACGTTCAGTACATACCATGCCCCATTTATGGATCACTTCTTTTCAGGTTTTAAAGACCCTGTTATTTTCGGCAGAAATTATTAGACCCTAAAGACACAACCTTGCATTTTTATTTTATATGTTCACCAAAATGAAAATAAATCAATATAGAAACATAAAAAAAAGAATACAGTGATTTAAAATGATTTTTCATTGTAATTAATTAAAATATTTCAATAAAATTGTGGTCCTTTATTCATGTAATTATTGCTTTAAATACACATAAAAACACATTTTCTCAGAACAATGAGGAGGAGTACAGTAGGGGCTTTGTATGGAGTTGTAGCTATTATTAGTGGACACGTTAAACTGAGATGAAAACACATTGTTTATCATCAGATTAGAGGAAGAGAAAATCCCTTTGTGATTAACAGCCATTATTAAAAGATTATAGACACGGTTAAGAAGCCACAGCCCATAAAGAATAGATTATTGACTGCATATTATGTGAATGCATTTCTTGTATCCATTGTTAAGGATAGACTCATTTAAGACAAAGACAATGGATTAGATTTTGATCTATATCCTCATAACCGAAATGCCTTCAGAAGTGTGCCAACTGCACGAATAATCCAATGTTACTATATTAGTTTATCACAACCATTTACCTGATTTGCTATTTCCTGGGGATTTATGAAGCTTAAACGTGATACATCAATGCATAGTGAGCATGAATTTAAACCATGTCACCAAATCTAAGAAAAATCAATGTCTTGACATGTCAGTGCCCTTTCTGTCCTATACAAACCATCGCCCAGCTCAGCGTATGTGCCCGACACATGTAAATGAGAGGCCTCTTCAAGCCGATGCCAGTTTGAGTTGGTCAACGCAGAGCCAGGCCTGGCCCACTGCATCCTGCCCATTTCCACTTGGACTGGGACCTGGATGTGACATAGTGCAAGGCTGCAGGTGGCCCCATTAACTGGAAAGTGTGTCACTGGAGCTGCCCGGGGACCATGCACAGACCAGGCTGTTCCTGTAGTGCCCTGCCTGCTTCAATCGAGCCTGTGGAGGAGGGCCTCTGCAGCAGCCAGAACCAGACCCAGGGGTTGTATTCACAAAGCGTCTCAGAGTAGGAATGCTGCTTGGGGATCCATTTTTTCCTTTTAAATCCTAATGAATAAGGGCTGTGGGAGGATCTCCTAGATCAGATCTCCTACTTTGAGATGCTTTGTGAACACGGGCCCAGGTCCAGGCCCAGGAACCAGGCTCATCCTCACAGCTATCTGTTCCACAAGCAGAGATCAAAGCGATGGGGCTGGCATATCCACATGGGCCCCCATCCACAACGCTGCACAGTCCTGGTTTACCAGCTGGTGAACAGGAACAGCCCCACTCTACACAGCAGGCTGGTTGATGAAAGATTCATGCCATTAACGCCTACATGATTGATACCATGCATGGCTAATATGTCCAGACTTAAAGTTGCAAAAGAGAAGAACAATATTTTTTTTAAATATCATCTTGTTAATTTTCTTTTCCTCCCTCTGTAATGTGTTCACTGGAACCCACCCAGCAGTGAGTGAGTTCGGGGCTATGTACAGTAATGGCACACCCTTTCAGATGTCATTCACCGTTTTGAGTGCCTCGCCCGCACGGTTGGCCAGTAGTTTGGGTGTTTATAATCCACAGTACCCTTCATTGGCAACTATGGAACAACAAAATGTGTGCCCTGTAAGTTAGTAGTTTGTTCTGGCGAGGGGCCCTTGTTGTCAACGTAGAGGAGGGGAGGTACGTATGATGTCATAGACCATAGGATTCCAGTAGCTTCTACTGATTGACTGACTGCCTGGCTGGCTGACTACCTGACTGACTGTGTGACTAACTGGTTGGCTGATTAACTGCCTAACTGACTGACTGGCTGGCTTTTCCTGCTGCTGCTAATGGTTTCTCGGATATGTGTAGTGTGGTTACTGACATTTTTGTATGGAAATGAATATCCAATAATATCAATACTGAACTGAAAGTTGGTTATGGCTTCACAGTTTATAAAGTGGTGTTAATGCAATGTATAGGACAGTAGACCTAGTACAGTGAGTAGGACATTATCTTTAGAACAGTGGATAGAATAGTATAGCTAGTCCAGTTTTATACAGAATAACAACTGGTTTATAACCATCATATGATGTTTTGGTGCTATACGACGCTAACGTTCTGGCCACCTCATCTATTTTTCCTTTCTTTTCAATAAAGTGACTCCAGGGGGAAGGAGGTTTTTGGAGTCAGACACGCACGGCCCTTTGACCGTCTGTGACTGTCTACTCATTAATTAGTCCAGGGAATTCCACGAGGCCGGATGCATTCTGAAGGGGGAGCAGAGGTACCAGATGGACTCTAGGAGGGTCTTGAGAAGACAGGACAACAAAACAGACATAAAGAAAGGAGAGAAAGAATTAGGAGAAGACAATACGGGGAAAAAAGTGGGAATGACAAAAAGGAGAGAATAACAACAATTGCAGTATTGTCCTGAGAATCAGAAATGAACACACTTCCTCTTCAGTCCCCAGTATCAGTCCTTTAACAGTCTGCCATTGTGCCCATAACAGGGTTCCTGTATGAAACGCTCAAACATTTTATCAAACTGAATTTTTTCTTCTGTGGGAGATAATCTGTCCATAAAGCGAGCTAGGCTGTGTTTGACCCATAAATATCCTGTTTGTATGCTCATAAATCCCCTTTTTCCTCGTAGGAAACACCAAGCTAAAGGAGCTTAAGAAAAGATAAAGAAATTAATTTGTTTCTCAAAGAATGAATACAGTTAATGTTGTTTTTTTCAGTTTCATATGCTCTTTGATTTGATTTGCTGTTATTGTTATTTTTTACTCTATAATCTTTTTGGGATTTGAAGTGGTGTCTTAGCATGGCTCTTACACACAACATTATACCCATGTTTGATTTGTACTGTTGTTTAGTCTTTTAGGGCATTCTTTAAATGTGGGATTATTTATGTTTTCACTTAAACATAGTTGTTTTGCAGCTAGTTGCGCAAATATCAGGACATCCTAGACTTGACTATCCCACAGATGAATAAATATCCAGTGGTTATGGAGTTGTATCACAGTAATGCATGCATCTAGTCTGTCCCCTGAGCTCTAAACTGCTGGGCCTCTGCTGTGTTTTGCATACCCCAGCATTCCACTCTATTTTTTTATTTTTCAAATAATCTTAAAAGAGGAGTGGGGAAGCCGTTACAAATGAGAGACAGATCAAGACAGATATGAAGGAATGGAAGAGCCTGTGACTTTACAGTAGGAGGTATATGAGAGGAAGCAGGTGGGGCATAAAATGATAGAGGGAGTGAAAGAGAGAGGGTGGCTCCCTAGCAGGCAGATTTGAGTGGTCTGTGACAGCAGCATGCTCCTTCTCCGACCATACGGCCTGTCTCTTTAGCTAACAACACACACACACTCACACACACACACCGTGTCAACAGTCCTCCTTGCTGCTTGGACCATACGGCCTGTCTCTTTAGCTAACAGGCCAGCTGTACGGGGAATGTCCCTGGGTCTGACACTTTGACATGGGGCGCCACGTTGACAAATAGCCTGAGTTTTCGCCTCCTGCCACACGGTCTGCTTCCTGCTAAATGACTTGGTGCTGACTGGATGAGGGGAGTGACAGATCTGCTGTCAGAGCGGCTCAGTGTAGGCAGAGGCCAACCTGCTGATCCAGGTCTCTCTGGGTGGCGTGCTCCAACAGAGGGGGCCAAGTGCCGGTGGCCCAGCCTGGACAGGACACTCCTTCCTGGTGGGTGGGTGTGTGTGTGTGTGTCAGCAGTTGCTTGATACTGTAACTCCCAGCTCAGATGGCTTGTCTACAGTATAGCTGTAATTGCAGCAAAGTTTGCGGTTGTGACAATCAGACGCATTCGCATTCTGAGGCTGACTGTGACTTGGTAAGGTGAGTATGTGTGTGTGCGTGTGTTTGCGTGTGCCTGTGCATGCATCCATGCATGCCTATGCCAGAGGGCTTTAAGAGTGGCTAGCAAGCTGTCTGTAATTCTCGGGTCCTTATTGATGAATCCCCATGCCTGTACAACCTCCAGCCCACTGTGAGCAGTGCCTGGTCTCCCTCCTGTCCCCTGGATCCTCAGCTGCAACAAATACACTGTGATTAATGCCCATAGTACAGCCCGACATACCACGCACACACACACATACTCTGCCCACCATGGAGCAGACCAAATGTGTTTGCTCACATCTATAGATTAGATTACGTCTCCTGAACTTTGGTAGCCACTGGTTCCTCCACTGGTTTCACCACAGGTTCCAACACTGGTTTCTCCATGGGTTCCATCACTGGTCTCTCCACTGGTTCCACCACTAATTTCTCCACTGGTTTCTTCACTGGTTCCACCACTGGTTTCTCCACTGGTTCCACCACTGGTTTCTCCACTGGTTTTTCCACTGGTTCCATCACTGATTCCTCCACTGGTTTCTCCAATGCCCATTGTACACAGTTGTTAAATCCATCCTCTCGCCCTCCTCCAACCACATTGGATCCCATCCCCTGGGTGAAGAGATGCCAGATGCATTAAACAATCCACTTAATAGATAAGCTACAGTATGCTTGACTTTCTTATTTCACCCCCCCCACCCCCATCTATTTCTCCTCCACTCCTTCCCCTATCTCCTGCTGCTGAAATGGAATTGGATCAAAGAGGGGGGAGAGGAGAGAAAAAAGCTCCCTCATTGGGTTTTAAAATATTTATAGGTCAGGGTTGACTGGCTAAATTGAATATCTATGCTGATCTCACTTGCCTGTTTAACTTGCGCTTAGGCAAATATGTTTCCTAGGTGATAACCTTTTATGTACCCGTCTGACTTCATTGAAATGCATACAGATAGAAAATGTGTCACACTTCACAGAGGCAGCTAGGCTGCCGATGTCTCATCTCGATTATTCAAATGATAATTGACCTCCACCTGTAGCTAGAGCTGCTTCTATTCTGTAGTCAATCACTCCATCCGCTGTTTGAGATCTGTCATTTATATTACAAACCACTGGTGAATGTCAAGAACCTCGGGCAATCCCATTTGTGTGGAGAAGAATGGGGCGAAAATATATGGCCAATTATTATTTCCAATCTTTTTAATAATTTAAATGCTGTTGATGTGTGAATTACCAGCAGCATAGCTCTCAGTCCTCTGTGCTCCGGTCGTTCGGCTGGCACTATTATTTTCTTCCAAACAAATGAGTTGATGTTAATCTTCATATCTAATTTTCATTTCTCTGATATAATGGCTTCTAGTGGCTGGCTGTCAAAGGCTGATAAATTGACAAGCACTGTCACAGCACCGAAATGGACAATGCAGAAATGTTTTGCTGTGTGGTTTGCCGTGCAGGCATAGGAAGAAAAAAAGTATTCTTCAAACGCTCTCTATAGAGGGAATTCAAAGTAATGAATGATTACTCAAATGCACATTTTTGTGGTTTTGCTCACACACACACACACACACACACACACACACTGTACATAAATATGAATATGATCAATTCATGCTTAAGCATTTTCAATTGTAATTTTACAGCAAAGTAATCATGGTGAATATTTAATATAAAAGCCATTTCATCAAAACCATCAATAGCATTTCATTCTTCACCTCAAATCTCATTGAATTTCCTTCTAACGTCTGGTACAGTACATTCAACCATTAGATATACTGTAAGTGTGAATGAGCGATGTGTGTAAATGTTGACAGTAGTTTCATCTGTGAAAACACATTAGCCAGGGTGTTGATTTGCATAGATTTCCAGGCTTAAAGCCTTTCTCCTGCTTCGCTCCACTCTGTGTCACGATGCGGCCTGTTTGTTTAAAGTCAGCCAAAGCTCTATAATTAGCAGTGTTTAATTATGGAAATGGCTGCCGAGGAGCATTTCAAACACACTCCTTCCCCAGATCATTAGTTACACAGGGAGGGCGAAAGGAAAGAAAAAAAATGAAATGCTTTCAGCAATGAAGGGTTCATATTTCAAGCTTATAGCTGCTAAAAGGGTGTACTCAGAAAATCAATTTTATGAAAGTCTGTTCAGCACTAAAGGGAGTTCCATGCAACTAAGCAATTTTGAAATAATGTTGGCTGGTCCTGATTCATGGATGGTAACAGGACTTCACTCTCCTTGCCTAAGACATTATCCTCTAAGCCCAGTTCATAGGTCAACCCCTGGTTTAAATCAACCTCTGTTTAGCATAACTCGATTCTTAACGGGCTGCTGGCAACCCAGCGCTGAATAGATAAGTAGTGTTTCAAGAGGGATTGGTGTGTGTGTGTGTTTGTGTATATACGCGTGTCTCTGCACGCGTAAGTGTGTGTGTGTCAATATGGGAACTGTAAAAGACTGAATCATTAAATAGCTGTCTGAAGATGCTCGGAAGGGTCTGGACTTTGTGAATCAAACCTCACCTTGACCCCATTGACTTTGGGTTAACTCCCACCACAGTGTAACAGCTATGGGGCCTGGTCGCAACCTCACTCACAAACCTCTCAATGCATAACACAGACCCCCGACCAAAATAGCCGTTGGTCAATAAATCTCATCTCTATCAACTCTTTGATGGTCCCCCCCCCACATCAAGAAGTAAGCCAGGGTCTTTCCTGCTGTGGTGTGCTGTGATGAATATGGCTGCCACATGTGGGGACTGGGCTGCAGCTTGCCTGGGCGACACTCTGCTCTGAGGACCCAGCCGGTTCCAGCTGCCACGTGGGATATGCCAGCTCCTCTAAGCCCGCTGTGGAAGCCACACACACACACACACACACACACACACACAGTGGGGGGGCCCTGTCTGTATTCATGTTTTATTTTGGGAGGCTGTGTGTGTGTGTGTGTGTGTGTGCGTGTGTGTGTGGGTGTGTGTGCGTGTTTGTGGGTGCGCACGCGTGTGCAGTTTCTGCGTCCACGATTGTTAAAGTCTTTGCGGCTGTCTGTAGTGTAGCTTAACATGGTGTGGGTTCTGACATGTTAGTGGCTGCTGTGTGTTTAACTGGGAGGTGACACTGAGAGGCTACAGCTGGGTTTGCCACCACCGCCAGGCCCCAACTGCCCCTCCTACGCTTTCTCGTCACACTGGGGATTCCCATTAGGCAGATTGATGGTTTCCTACCCTCTACCCTTTGATTCATGCATTAGTTCTGGGCTTTAATGAGCCACTCACTGTCCCAGGCATCTGTCAGTCTGAAACACTGTACACTATGTTGCCAATGGAAACCGACTCGCGTACAGTCAGACTCGTACGTCGATAAAACAAGGCGCGAGGGAGGGACAGCCTGGGACTTGTGTTGTGTATATGGGGGATGTTGTGTGACTCTCTGTTTGAATTGATTTAAGTTTGTATTCCTTTACCTTGTGTTGAGGTCATTGTGTACGGTAAAGATATCATTCCCTCATATTCAACTTTGTCCCTAAAACACACCAGCACCCTTCGGTGTTCCTCCTCTGTCTGACTCTGCATTCGACCAGGAGAATAAGTCAGGTTTGATTCAGGTGTAAATGTGCCGTGCTGAAAGGTGAAGTGCTCATTTTTATTTAGTGTCCCACAGAGGAGTGAGACAGTTTTATGGCCTCAGCCACAACCTTTATTTACAGCTGTTCTCCTCCATACATCCTTCGTCATCCATCTTTCATAGCACATACGGAATGATAATGATGAGAACAACGATAACTACCATATAAAATACCTTTACGGCACTTGTAGGCTTGAATGAGCTCAATTCTTCACCAGACACCAAATGTTTCTGTACAGACGTAAAGGGCAGGAGCAGAGCCCTGCGATATTCTCTGGATTGATACTTACTGTATATCTGATACAGGAAGATTTATGGGAATGTTTTCGTTGAAAGATTTTGGTATAGTGAAGCTCTCTCTCTTTTCCTACCTACATACCAGTGGCTGGGAGGCAAATAGCGTCCCTTGGTCTTTAAGTAAACGGTTTACCCTATTGAAATAAGCGGTAAATGTCGGTGTACCCATCTGCTTGCTTATCAAAACAGTTCGTGTTTGCTCAAAGGAAAAATAGAAAATATATATAATTTGGCCTTCATCCTAGTGTAACAAAATGTCACAGATTTTAACTGGCATCCCTAGACGGTAATATTTAGTATGAAAATATGACATAAAATAAACGTTTTCCTATTTCATTCATGTGGCTCCAGCAGTGTCTGGGTTCAGGTTTCTTAGTCACATGGTAAAATGACTGTAACGTAGTTTTCATATGGAGGAATGTCTTTGTCTGTAGTAGATGGACAGCAACACAAAACAATCAAAACCTAGAGAATAGAAATGTATTCAGCGTATATGTGTTGTGTGTGTGTGTGTATTCCTGTGTGCTCGTGGGTACGCATGTACTTTTGTGTGTGTATGTGTGTGTGTAACAAAAGCTCGGGCTGAGATGAACTGCAGATGAACTGAGCATAATCAGGCTGATAAACACAGGCTGGGTAGTGTTATGGTACAGGCAGAATAAATGAGGGCTTTGCTAAACACATTAGATCCCACCAGTTCTCTCACTCTCTGCTCGGGGTGATCTGCAGTGCAACGATCCGCCCGGATGGCCCTCGTTCTTCACGGCGTCCGCCTGCGTCGCTCCAAGCGAGCGTGTGCCTCCGTGCGCCGGTGTGCATGCCACATTCGTGCGCGTTCGGCGGCATATCCGCTAACCATTCCTTGGCCTTCTGCAGCGGAAACAGCCTCAACCTGGCTGCAATCACAGTGCTGTCATCCCTCCTGGCCGGTGCCAAAGCTGTCACTGAGCCTCCATATGTACGTGGAGGGAACGGTCTCTAGAGGTCACTGGAGTTCCATGGGTGACAGACACAGCTGGGGCCGGCGCTGCTAGCACACGCCACACTAACACGGCCACTTAGACAATAGAAGGGGGGAGGAGGGGAAGAAAGGGGCCGATGTGTTTCCACAAAACACTGCCAAGTTGTGGCCAGCCACACAGATCCCACTCCCCCGCCTCCTGACCTTGTCACCAGATTCAGGGGAGAAACGGTTTCTGAGATCAGTCAAATCTAAATAAACTGGTGCTGCTTGGGTTGAAGGAAGGAGGGGTTCACACACCTATACACATGGCTGATGTTCCCTAAGCGTGAGCTGGGCCGAGGAAGGAGGGAACGCGGTGGGAGGGGAATTTGTAAGTCTCGCCATTTCAGGACAAGTGGTGTGGGTTGATGAACCTAAATTTAAGACGCCACATTAAAAAAGGGAGACGGATGTGTTTTTAATGGAACACTATCTGCATTTGTTTTACTCCTTTTGCTAGTAACTTTATTCAGATTTCACAGTTCACATTTTCCAGTATATTTTTTTGTATTATACAACCTTTCTGTGAAATGTTTTACTCATCCCTCAATTTTGTCAGGCTTTCTCAAAACTGTTTTAATCTAGTACAGAAGTTCAAAAAAGCAGAAACATTGATTCTGCAGCCTACCAGTGCTTCTCCAGTTTCCCACTAATTCTATTACGCTGGAGTTATTTTTAAGTCTTTTTTCTAAACATTTACCGTCAGAAGAACACTGGGAGCTGCTGTTCCTTATGCTTTGTTTGTATTGTGGTTGTGGTCACGTTAGGGTTGAACCCAGAACCCGCCTGCCTCCAGTAAGCCAATGGGGGATACACTGAACGCCATGCCAGGATTAAAATTAGTAACAAATTTAATATGTTCTTTGCTGGCATCATATGGGCTCAGCAGAGTGCAAAATTGTTGCAGATAGTTTGTCGTGGGGTCTTTTTGGAAGACCACGACTGAGGCCGAATTTAGAAACTCAGTTGAAAGATGGAAAAAGGGAGTGAAATGCAGAGCAGATGCGGAGAACATCCCAAGCAGTGGGACTAGCTTACGCAGGACCACCAACACAACACAGACCAGGCTCAGATCACACAATATGTTTCTTGCTCCCTGGGAGAATTGAACACGTCCCCCTTTCATTACTCTATACTGACTTACCAACAACAACCTCAGCAACTCCAAACTATTAGCATGACTTAAATGACTGAACCATGCTCCTGTTAATGACATAATAGCGGTGAAATATGATTTATGGCTTTCATTTTGAGGATCACTATCCACCATAACTCCTAATACTGGGGAAAATGTTTTTTTAGTAACGCAGCCCTCCCATAACGCCTTAACATAGGCTGTTAAAGTGTGGAAAATAACATATTGGTTTAATAAATTTACGCTTCAAACTAGACAGTGTAAAACACAGAACCAGGTAACTGAAGGCCCAATTGTGAATGATAGAAATGAAGCTAAGTGTTTTGTTATGGCTCTCTTTGATATTTATCCTGTAGGTTTTTTTTTAAATACTGCTTAAGTAATTTCTTATATTAGTAGTGGTTTATTTTCAAATCACTCTTTTCATTCCATGTTCTATTTCCAAATTCATCCATTACAACCGCTTTTTCCCCAGATATGATAGATGTTTCCTTTTGAGTTTGCTGTGTAAATGACTGAGCTCTGGATGAATGTGTTGAATGATTCATGTATGTTTGTGCAGAATGATTATATGATGTTTTTAATTTGGGTTATGTGTGTGGTAGACCTGTCACCAAAACCCTTTGAGGTGGTCAAACTCAAACATACATCCTTCATCCCCTGTATGTGTTTTCAGAGCCTAGCAAAGCACACTGTTTTCTTATGCATGCTGCTGTTTTATTTGGATGTACATTTTCCAGCAAGCTTTGACTGACATATACTGGAGACATTTTCAAGAATTTCCGCATGAGAAAATCTGTCTGCTTACATCCACATTTACAACTTATGTCTTTAAAACACTGTTCTGTTTCTCCCTATCTAGTCTTTAGAACTCTGAATAGAGCAGGTAACCTGTAGTTCTCACTTGGACCAGTAGAGGGAGATCATTGATTTATTTCTGCCATTTACCAGATAGGCAGCAGCAATTGTGCCTTCTGATTACCTCCTAGCCCTTCCTTGATTATGAATGATTCCAAAGAAATGTGTCACTTATTATTTTGAGACAACCACATGAAGGGGGCACAGTGGGTGTTTTGAAGGCTCATTTATAATAGAGGAGATAAGCATGTGTTACTTTCCTTCCAGGACTGGATTCCTCAGGAACAGGTCATGAGTGCTGATTAAAAGTGACTTTACGTCAGGCCGTAAATATTTGTCAGCCCACCTTTGAAAGGCAGGCGAGCCGAGGCTTTTTCTTCTCTGCTCACTTACCACATGAAAGTGCAAATGGAAACGCTTAGAGGTTGGGAGCCGCATCAGTCATAGCTGGAATAAGACGGCCAATAAAAAAGGAGGCATAATTATGATTCTCCGTCATTGGACTCAGCCCCAGGTCCTTTTGGGCCTGTCTAGCTGTGTTTGTTGAGAGAGAGAGCAAGAGAGACAGGGAGGGAGAAAAGGAGAGGGAGAATACCACCCGTGAATAATTGGAGCTGTTTTTTATGAGGAGCTGAGGAGGCAGTGTTTAAGAGCGAACTCTGACAGTGTGTGGTCTGTGTGTCACCTCCCTCTCCTCCGCCTGGGCTCCGGCTTTGCTGTGTACCTGGCTTTAGTATGTGGAGCGTGTTGTGACTGCCCCTCTGTGATGCCTCTCGGGGCTGGAGTGGATGGTTTCATGGCTGTGTCATGATGACTGGCATGCTATCTCGACAACGCCTGCTTCTTTACCTCGCCGTTGTTGTTGCTGAGAGGTTGTTTGCGTGTGATTTGCACTGTAGCTTGGATTCTATCCAATTGCAGACAACTTTCATGTTGGTATTCTAAATGGAGATTCCATCCCGTGTTTCCATTGAATTGACTTTTTATGGATATAAAGCAGTGTGTGCTGACAGTGCACATAAAATGTACTTTTTTATACTGAGAGAAAGTTCAATATGTTACTAATATTTTTCAACACTATGGTTGGTTTTCAGAAGAAAAAAAATGGTTGCATTAAATTTCATGTCTGCCGTCTCCACCGGACAGATACGACATTATTCTATGTCATCTAGCATGAGTGGCGACCCTTGTCTATTGGACCTAGGCCTGTGTGGAAAAATGTCCTCTAAAACATTGAACTGTATAATATATCTTTTTTGTAGATCACAGAATCTCAGAATCTCATTTACTTTAAGTGCCCAAATTATAATCTAGCTGTAGTACAAGATAATCAATGTTTTTTTCTCGACATCCTATCTTAATAGAACAAGCCTGAGCCAGAGTACAAGTGGAGTGAAGCTGGAGATGAGTGTGTGAAATGTGGTTATAGAGCCCAGCGGTTTAAACATTGTGCTTCATCACCCTCTATTTTTTAGCATAGCCTACGACTTGCTGGTTTAATGTTGGGCAATTTCTTTCAGATAGCTTACTTCAAAAGAATACAGTACTCTGAATAATTAGTAATGAAGTACAGCATATGCATTATAGTGTATTATGTTTTGGAAAAAAATATTGAGCAAACAGAATTTGCTCAATATACTTACAATTAACTTAATATAGTAATTACTAATTTTAGCAGTAATACATTTGTGTCATAAAAATGCAACCTTTCCTCAACACCATCTAGAACAAGCTATTTTGAATTCTGCAGAAGAATTTGTCAATATCGACTGTATTAGCCTGTTGATAGAGTACCCCAAGGTCCAACCTTCATCCTAAACCTAGATAAGAATGTAAAAAAGGCTGCCCATCTGGGAAGTACCCTGATGCACGGGGTGTTTGTTTAGCAATAAGTAAGGCACAAATCAATTGAATGAACTTGCTTTTGCTGTTTTAGACCTGCTGCTGGTGTCTGCTGCCTTTTCCAATGTTGTAGCCCATTACACCTCCAAGTAAGATTTGTTCAAAATCATGTTTATTACAGATAATAGGTCCTCGGTTTGAATAGCTGGAGAATCACCACATTCAAATTCCCCACCATAACTGCCTATGAAATCCTCTTCAGTATACTCAAGTTCAAACGTATGGTTTAGTATCACCATGTAAAAGCTTATTAAAAAGAAAACTCAGAAATACGACAACAGTTGTGATAAGAAGCCATTGTGTTGCGTAAAGTAAGTTAGCTAGTTAGCAATTTTGTTATCTGCCAAGGTTTAAAAGAAGACTAACGAGCGGGACTGTAGCAGGACTGGGTCAGAGCACGAATCCCCACCATGGAAGACATCCAATGGCTTTATCAAACAAGGACAACTGTGAAGACACCCAATACGACTTTCAGTGTAATGTGGAGGCTTTTTGAAATAAAATGGACATGGCCCACTATAAAAACAAATTCCCATAAATATACAGTGAAAGCCTGGCATTCAATTTCAAACAGCAAAATAATATTGTAAGAAAAAACTTCAAAGTAATCTGTAGAAATATGTTTTTTTACTTTCCCTGAAATATATTATTTATTGTAACAATTTGACCTCACATTTTATTATGGTATTGGTTCAAATATCTATCTTCTTACATTATATTTGTAATATTGGGATCAACATGTAAAATTTACTGAAACCATCTCTTTTGTCATCCATAGCTTCTTAATGTCAATAAGAGAAGTGTCAATAACAAAAAAGGCTATTTGAAAAGATACATCTATTGTAGTAACTTTCAACAACTGCAGGATTGAACAAAGACATTCAAATCAAGTTCCAAACCAAAATCCAGTTCTCTGCTGAATCTGTTGTTTACCAAATCAGGAAACGGAGCACAACTTCCACTCACAACAGTCCATAGCAGATCACCACAAACAGAATGCTTTTCACACCTTTTGTTGGCACAACCCCCCATCACCCCACCCCCCGCACCACCCCCCAAAGAAAAAAAAATGCCAAGGGCAACAAAGGACATAAACAAGACTGGCCCTTCCAAACAGTCACAACAAACATGAACAGTAGCAGAATAAACAGCAGCAAAGCATGCTGGGATACCCGTAACAACAAGGAATACTGCTTTTTTAACAGGTTTATTTTTTGTAAACAAGGCATCAAACTGTAAGGGAAAGCAGATTGTATTTTCTCATTATAGATTTTTCCATTTATTTTACGGGACAAATATTAAATATAGGCTTATCTTTGCAATTTCAGCTGTGTATACCTTCATTAAGAAATACAGAAAAGAACATGTAAAAACAGGTTAAAAAAACTGTTAAATCTTTCACTGTACACTTATTTCTCAGATCACCCTTGAATGTTCTGACATGCTAGATAGAGTGTGTCATTTGGGACAAAAAGCCTATTCTGTGCTCTTTCTGGACAGTTATATGTGAAACAGATCTCACTGACCTAGAAATCTCTTAAACATGATACAAATCACCTAAGGGTCCCCCTGGGTGAAATGCCCCTTTAATGTTGCATGCCCGGATGGGAGCGCTCAGTGAGTGATGAATGGCAGTACAGACGGTTTAACTTCGCTCACATACTCTGGCCTGTGCTTTGGCCAGAGTAAGAGCATTAGCTAACCAGCTCAGAATACTGTGACGAAAGCAACACCCATGTGGCTCGCTGACCAAGTACACCTATGCAAACATAACCACAACAGTCATGGACACGAATGATGTGACGTCTAGAGTGACCATATGCACTCCTGATCTACACGCATTTTAGAACAAAATATTTACCAGGCCAATAGATAAAATAAGCATTCTATCCTATTCACTGGAAACCCCAATCATTACAATACAAATCACATTTTCAAATGGTCTTGGCATGCAAGTTTTAGTGAAAAGTACCGAAATAGATGAAATTGTATCTGGCACATGCTTTGTGATCAATAATTATGTATTACTTGTAATAATGTAATAATAAGTAATTTTTTTATGGGCTCTTTTCAAATAATCCAGATATGTAACAACCATGCTTGAACAGCCCCGTGCCTGTTGTTATATTTCTATGTTGAGTGTTTATAGGTTCTAGTTGTTCTGTTTTTATGTTCAGTTTTTTGTCCCTTGAGTTCATTGATTTCACCGGTTTCTTTCATCTTTTCACCTGCTTGTGGTTTTCTGATCTCTTCCCTACTTAGTCTACCTGCTTCCCGATCTCTTTCAGTATTTCTTGTTACATTTGAGTTTCCTGTCCTTATGTTTTGAATCCATGTCATAACAAAGTATTTGAATTTAGTCTTTATTTGTGTTACTCTGCAATTGATTCCTGCTTCTTCATAACATGTGAAAAGATAGTTCATTAAAATCTTAATAGATACAGTGGTTATAGAAAGTGACCACCCGTATACCCACTGTATCTCTTAAAATGGTCACCTTTTGTTGAATAGCAGCCTGAAATGAAAAAATTTGCTGGCCTAATTTACAAACAGTAAACCACAATATCCAGGTGAAAAAAAATGAAAAAACTGTAAGATACCCTTTTTGGATAAGGGAACACCCCCTTAGAATTTCAATTGCAAACTTACTGAGGTATTAACAACCACCTTGTAGATTCCGAGGCCACCGTCGTGCATAAACAGGGAGTCAAGGCGGGAACTGAGCAAACAGTGCTTTGTGGCACCAGTATTGTGAGTCAGTGTGGAAGAGGTGGAGCTGCCCATCCAAACCACCTGGGTTCTGCCTGACAGGAGGTCAATGTGGGGATTACAGACTGAAGCAGTAATAAATTGAAAATATCAGTAAGGACATCAACCAGTTGGTCGGCACATACCTTGAGAATGCGTCCGGCAATATATTCTGGACCAGGAGCCTTGCGAGGGTTCATCCTTTTGAGGGATTTGTGCATGTCTGCCCTAGATAATTGCAATGGGCAGTCCTCCTGGACCATCTGTACATCATTGGGTGTAGAATCACTCTCAAAAGTGCATACAGGCGTGTGGGGGCCATACACACTACTGAGTCATTATGACTTGCCTTGATGAAGTTCACGCAAGTTGGAACAGCCTATGATTTCAATTGCTTACTTTGATTATCGGTGTCAGTTTGAATCCAGCCCTCAATCGGTTGGTGATTTTGGTTTCCATTGAATGTTATGTGATTTTGTTCTCAACGAATTACACAATGTACAGTAAAGAATTTGATCATATATTTCATTCATCGAGGCCTGCTGTTTGATTTAAATTTTCCCCAAATTTTTTTGAGCATTGTATTTTGATTGTAGTTTCCTAAGATAACTGTGAGAAAGACTCATGTAAACTCCAGAGGAAGATAATACATCTGACATCTGAAAAGAAGATGCTCAAGATTAGGTGAACATTGATATAGACACCACATCAGAACACCACAAGTTGTTGACCAGGAAGCAGACACCCCCCTACCTCTACTTTTCACTGACCCTTTTGACCTACGTTGCCTGTGAATGGAGATACCGTTCAATGGCAACTAAAAGGATAGTGAAAAAATTTGATGAATGCAAGTGTCTTTGTAACCACTTGATAATAGTTTGGATGTCTTTCAGGCCAGTGGTTGGAGGGTGGAAGCTCTGCAGGGTCCTATTGGTTGCAGGCTTGTGGTACTATTTCCTCACATGCCTACCATGTGGCTGTGTAGAGAACAGTCTGTGGCTTGGGTGGCGGAAGTCATTGACTACTTTTAGCATCTCGCTTTGATGGCAGTGATGCAGCTTGTCAAGATGCTGTCAGCGTTGAGGCTGTAAGTATTTTTGATGGTACGAGCACCCTTGCCAAATCTTTGCATCGTCCTAAGGTGGACAAGGCACAAACCTGCTTTCTCGTTTGTGTGTGTGTGATGTTCATTTATTAATGATGTGAACAGCTTGAAGCTCTCTACCCACTCCACTTTAGTCCTGCTGATGTATTTTGGGGATGTTTTGGCCCTTTGCTTTTCTGTATTTCATGTTCAGCTTGTCTTCCAGAAACACTAGGTCAGTTTACATAATCAGACCCTGGATATTTTTTGGAAAATATTGCTTTCACCATCCTGTGAAGTTCATAAAATATTTCACATGTGGCCTGATAAACTGCGTGCTTTTGCCGTTCGTAGTGGGAGAACCACACAACACACCACGATGTGACTTCAAATTCATTATGATATTATGGTTTTTCACACCCTCTTTGACGATTTGCTCAGTTCCCAGACAAGTATATCATCTTTCTGTGTAGACAAGCGGAGCATATTTAGACACAAGGCTTAAGCCACATGTGACCGTAACAGCAGAGGGAATAATCATTGTCAAAATGAGAAAAGTGTATTGCAATATAACATAATTAGCATAAATCTTATATACTACATGCACCAGAACTTATTCCGTGAACACCATGAAAGCATTTCTACCTTAAATGTTTGCTGGGTTTTCCAGACACAGAAATAGACCTAAAAAATTGTCGGTTGACTGAAATTATATTTTTCCAACACACCTATTATCTTTTTATTAATATTTTTGCTTAAAACAAATGCCTAGCATTCTGTGTCTATACACTGTTTAATTGTTGTTATCTTTACCATAATCACAAACTTAAAGTCAAAAGTTTCTAATTATTCTTTGCATTTTAAGCTTGAGAATAACTATTACACAGTTAATCAATACCAAGTCCAAAAGGCCTTTTAACTGTAGTGTCTAAGTCCGAAAGTACAACCTGACTTTGACCTTGAGCTATCGGATATCCAGAATAGTGAACAGAAATGCGCCAACCATTGCATTTCTATAATACACGTTATATCCACCACCTGAGCAGAGAGCATTTCCACTACATTGATATTATTGACATCATGCAGGAATGTGGGTGATGGAAAATGGAGGCTGGCTGACTGCTTCACAGCATGGCCGTGTTACAAAATGTCTTCAACACACTCCCTTCCATTGTCTTGGCTTGGGCCCTGCCTCTCTGTGTGAGTCCTCTGCTCCCAGATTAGACACTGGGTTGCAGGTCGAATGATGGTTCCATTGGCTGGAGATAGTTCTTCATCTGACTGACGTCTGTATCAGCAGTAGAACATATATGCTACAGTGTCCTCATAGATTGTTTGTCAAGGCATAATAACATCAGAAAGAGAGGGCCTAAAGTATCTTCACGAGAACAGTGCCTATCAAGACATCCTATCAATTATTCTATTTCATTAGAGTTGCAGTCCTGCTCCTGTATTATTTTTTGTCAATTATTGTATTATATTAGATAGGACAAGAGGGTGTGTTGTCAAGGGGTTGGATTAAAACCCATGCTCACATAGGAACGTGTTCTGCTGGCAGCTGCTTAGACAGGTACACCACCCCAGGTTGCAAATACATTTTGATCTGGAATATACAGTAAAATCACTGCACAAATGTATGATTGTGAATCTGGTTAAAATCTGGTTAAAAGAAACCGATCCATCCACAGCCTATTTCTCACTACATTAAATTAGCACTTGTATCTTGTTTCTCGTGTGTTTTAGCATGGATCACTGAATCCCCTTGGTTTACGTTTTACTTTGTAGTCATTTAGCAGACACTCTTATCCAGAGCAAATTATATTTAGTGCAAAATCTCATGTGTACAGTGTTTTTTTAATGTGTCTGGCAGGTGTGGTGTATGTACAAATTGGTAGGAGACCATTAGGAGGCCCTTCTCCTGAGTTGTAGGAGCTCAGAGACATGGGATGGGACTTGGGACATGAGAGTGGTACATTTGAGATCGTGGTAAGACCTGTGACATGATATACCTTGTGCGCTACTCAAATGGAGACTTGACTGCAGGCCTTCCAGCCCAACAGATGACCAACATAAAAGGGAAGAAAAACAGAAGTACAGGGGGAGATTAAATAAGAGATGTGGGGATTATTTGAGGGCATTAAAATGACACAGAAGATTATTGTGATGTCGACAGGCATCAGCCAGCCAGAGACAATCTGCTCAAGGTTAAGGACAGGCTGAGGATTGCCACTACTGCGGACAAATAAAAGAACAACAAGACAACAATAGGGAGACAAACAATAAAGAACAACAAGACAATAGGATGGAGTCAAACAAAAGAACAACATGACAACAAGAAGCAGACAAACACAAAAGAACAAAGCCTCAAAGTACTACTGAATGGTTGCATCTCCTGAGTGCTGTGTTGTAGGGGCAGTGCCAAATGGTGACTACATTTTTATTTTAGGGGACATGTATATTGCTCTTTTCAAGCATTCAGTTATTGCTGAAATACATTTAGATTATCTCTTTTGCTCTGTTAACAGAGCAAGAATAAGCAATACTGGCATTGGCAAGCATGTATTTTGCTCACATTAAAATTACATAGACATCAACAATGGAATATTGATAGCATTTAACCCTGTATATTGTTCTATAGTATACTGTAGAGAAAACAATAACAATATGGCAGGTTGGCAGAAAATATAACCTGGTCGCTACAACAATAACTAGCCAACTAGGGATTCTGATTCACAGGGGGACCAATAACGAATTGCTAAATATCAGCTTGCAGATGGGCATTGCTAGCTGATCTGTAATTGTTACTGTAGCTGGGATTGCCATAGCTAAACATCTTCCAGTGTCCACTGAATTTGGCTATATACTGTGTCTGAAACTGTCATGTTTGTGTGGCAGGACAGAAGGCACAGAGCCAGGGTAGTGAGACATTCCTTTAATCGTTGAACTCAAAAACAACAAAAAGCCACGATACCAACCGGGAATTTAAGGGCACATAGCACAAACAATAATCCACCCAGCAGAAAAAACAGAACTTAAACACAAGTCTCAATTATTATCAATGTTGGGCAGCTGCCTCTAATTTGGGACAACCAAAAACCAAATGCAGAGATGCCTAGAGGCACCCCAAGACAAACATAGAGATGCTTCCCTATAGTCAGGACATGACAGTAGCCCCTCCAAGGTGTGGGTTCCCCACCACAAGACCAAGAACACCCAAGGGGGGACAGCGGAGGATGGTAGGGCACCAGCGCCGGTGGAGACTCAGGCCCCGGAGCCGGATGAGGCGCCAGGTCAGGTGGAGGCTCCAGCCCCTGGAGCAGGATGTGACACCAGGTCAGATGGAGGCTCTGGCCTTGGAGCAGGATGTGACGCCGGGTCAGTGTGGTGTCTCCGGCTTCGGAGCAGGATGTGAGGCCGGTTGAGGTGAAGGCTTCGGCACCGGAGCAGGACGTAATGTCGGGTCAGTTGGAGGCTCAGGCCCCCGGAGCAGGATGAGGTGCCAGGTCAGGTGGAGACTCTGGCCCTGGAGCAGGATGTGACGGCGGGTCAGTGTGGTGGCTCCAGCCCTGGAGCAGGATGTGACGCCGGGTCAGTCTGGTGTCTCCGGCCCCGGAGCAGGACGTGATGTCGGGTCAGGTGGAGGCTCGGGCCCCGGAGCAGGACGTGACACCGGGTCAGGTGGAGGCTCAGGGCAGGGAACTGGCACAGGAGCCCTGGTGCAAGGAGCCAGCACTGGAGGCACCAGGCACCAGTGGTACTCCTCCTCCTTGGCGTCCAAATCATGTCATCCAAGGAGTTCAAAGTTCAACACCACGTTCCCAACGATGGTCGAAGCTTCGGACATCACAATCGAGTTCCAACCTGTGCTGTTTTCGGAATGGCGGTTCTGAAACTGCGTGCATAAAAGGTTAATGAAATCCGGTCACTTTGAGGGCTGTCGTGCATGCGGATGGAAATTAGAGAGACGTATTTGAAAGAGTAACTAAGTCAAGAGCTTGTTATTTGATAGTTGTCATAGAACAGTAATTTGAGAGTTTTACAAGAAAGTTGTGTCAGTTAGCTAGTTATTTGAGTCCAACAAAAGATTAGGTTATTTGTGAAGGAGATAAGATAATTATTAGGAGTGTTGCTTAGCTTAGTTCTTGGAAAGGGTTATAGGATAGTGTATTAGAGAGCAATGGAGAATATGTGTGTATGAATATGTGTATATTAGTAACTGAAGGCCACACTGTTGTTGAACAGTCTATGCGAAAACAGGAGTTGTGGACTCATTGGCAGGAGTTGTATTGTTTTTTAATTACATTTTTGTTGTCATTATATCCATTGCCAAACAACAATGGCTAAGGTCTTTGTCCAGGCCCTCTGCAATCTGTCGTGCCTACAAATGTCTACACAGCAACATCCAGAATGTAATATTGTTCTTGAAGCTTCAGTAGTTTGGCGTCTTAGATGCAAGCTGGCTGACACTACGTGGATGCAAGAATACCGTGATTAGACAGGAAACAAGAGGAAGGAAGGAAGTGTGGGAGAGAATGAAGACATTGACACAACTTTACAGCTTCAAAGTGACAATCACATGATCGATGACATCTGCACCTTCGATTGACCAAGTTCTTTTCAAACCAGAACGCAATACCCCACATTGCACAAATGATCAGCCTCAGTTTCCCATCCCGACTGGTGGGTGGATTATTCAGTTGCGGTTGTGTGGCAGGACAGAAAGCACAGAGCAATAGTGGGAAAGCATTCCTTTAATCGTTGAACTCAAAAACAACGAAAAGGAGCTGTAGCAACCATAAACTGAAATGCATAAGGCACAAAGAATAATCCACCGAGCAGTGGGGAAAAACAGAACTTAAGTAGGCAGGGCAGCTGCCTCTAATTGGGGACAACCAAAAACCAAACGCAGAGATGCCTAGAGGCATACTTGCTGTCAGACCCTGACTAGCCCCACTAGACAAACATAGAGATGCCTAGAGGCTTCCCTATAGTCAGGACCTGACAGAAATGTTATCATATGAGAAACTGGGGAGTAGCTAGTTCTTGCATTGTGTCTGCAGTACAACAAACGCACCAACTCATAAAATATGCAAATTATCTAATTAGTTAGCTATTGCTTTGCATTGTGGTTAGAAGACCGTCCAGCTTGCACTTGAAGTGGACTTTCATTAAATTAATTGTCCAATATCCAAAGTCCTAAATCATAAGACAGTCCTGGTTCTTTAATCTCTGGTTTCTTATACAAAGTCTTCCAGCTCAAAATGTTAGCTCCATAGGTAATTTGTTTCAACACTTTTCCTGCCCAGTATAGCGTTATGCTATGTTAGTTTTGCATAGCAATTTTGGGATTTGGAGAATCTCTCATAAGATGGTTAATATTAATGTATAAAAATTAATTAACTAAAATAATACATTTAAACAAAAACAATTAAGTGGTGTAGAACAAGGTTGCCCTCTATCACCATATCTGTTCATTATGGTCATTACATTTTTAGCTATAGAAATCAGGTGCCGTATTCACAACATTTTATCATTCCACTAGGAGGACCCCGAAACAGCACTAAAGGTTCCTAGCTAAGATTTTCCTCTTAAAACCTATTCACAAAGCTGCTAAGACCAACTTTTACTAAGGGAATGGGGAGAGGTCTTAAGCTAAGAGAAAGGTTGGGGATGTCCCCAATGCTATGGATGATGTCGTATTCCACAAACAAGCTTACTTACTATTCCCACAGTGTTTGGCTGATAGGGACTGGTCTCAGTCAGTGAATTCATTATAGCAATACTGTGGAACGATGTGTCATCTCGACATATTAAAATAAAGATATCAAAATAAAATGTAGGTTGAGTGTCACTGATTAAACATTTAGATCTTGGTTGCATAAATGTTTATTTATTTAACAAGGTTAGTCAGTTGATAACCAATTCTTATTTTTAATGAAGACCAAAGGCATACAACTGGCCAAAGGCATACAACTGCAAGGAACACACAAAACCACATTCATAATGTAAAATCACATGTAAATACAAATAGACAATTTGTACAAGGGAAATAAACGTAATTAATACTTTACATTTTTTTATTAAGTAGTGTATTTCGTTTTTTACTGAATTATTTAATTTATTACTGAATTAGCTGGTTAACTACAAAATAGTTTGTTAAATTAGTCTAGCTTAAGTCTAGTTATCTAAACTAGTCGCCAGTTATCTAAATTCTGTTTTTCCATACCCTTCAGATATGATAATATATACATATGGCACAATTGCAACAACTTAGCATTACACATTTTGTCCCTCTCTTTTCACCCCATGGCAAAAGTAAGTATAATTGCAAGTGTTTATAATGTTTTAAGTATGTTTTTAGCCCAGCTCCATCCCTAGTGTCAAGTATGAGACTGGTCTAAGGAGCACTTGGTTAAAAATGGAGCACAATGCAGCTGACTTCATATAAATATAAACAAATCTGAGTAACCATTAAGTACCTTACTTTAATAGATTGTTTTATTTAAATGGACAGAACTTAGAAAACCTTTTATCAGGCATAAATGTAGTTCGGTCTGCCTGAGAGCTGATATTGTCAAAGGTTTGGAACTCTGTTTCTTACAGGTCTATGTTTTACCATATACACTGATGAGTCAAAACATTATGATCACTCACAGGTGAACCGAATAACGTTGAGCATCTAGATGGTAAGTGAACAATCAGTTCTCATAGTCAACGTGTTGGATGTCGGAGATATGGGCAGAAGTAAAGACCTGAGCGACTTTGACAAGGGCCAAATTGTTATGGCCAGATGACTGGGTCAAAGCATCTCTGAAACGGCATGGCTTGTGGGTTGCTCCCAGTCAGCAGTGGTGAGTACTTGACAGTGGTCAGAGGAGAAACAAACCACAAACCAGTGACTGGGTGTTGGGTCATTGATGCGCAAGGGCAAAGAAGGCTATCCCGTTTTCTCCGAAACGACAGAAGGTCTGAACGAATCACAGAAAATGTTAATGATGGTTAGGGGAGGAATGTGTCACAACACTCAGTGCATCGCAACCTGCTGCGTATGGGGCTTCTTTGCCGCAGACCAGTCAGAGTGACCATGATGACCTTTGTCCACGGTCGAAAGCGTCTACAATGGGCATGTGAGTATCAGAACTGGACCTTGGAGCAGTGGAAGGAGGTTGCTTGGTCTGATGAGACCGGTTTTCTTTTACATCACGTGGACGGCTGTGTATGTGTGCGCTGTTTACTTGGGGAAGTGATGGCACCAGGATGCATTGTGGGAAGACGACAAGCCGGTGGAGGGAGTGTGATGCTCTGGGCAATGTTCTGCTGGAAAAACCCTGGGTCCGGGCATTCATGTGGATGTCAATTTGACACGTTCCACCTACCTAAACATTGTTGCAGACCAGGTATATCCCTTCATGTTAATTGAATTCCCTGACGTCAGTGGCTTCTTTCAGCAGGATAATATGCCCTGCCACACTGCACACATTGTTCGGGAATGGTTTGAGGAACATGAGGAGGAGTTAAAGGTGTTGCCCTCCAAATTCCCCAGATTTCAATCAGATTGTGCATCTGTGCGATGTGCTGGACCAACAGCTCTGATCCATGGCAGTTCCACCTCAAAAACGTACAGGACATGAAGGATCTGCTGCTAATGTCTTGGTGCCAGATACCACAGGACACCTTCAGGGGTCTTGTTGAGTCCATGCCTCGATGGGTCAGCGCTGTTTTGGACCCCAGCATATTATGCAGGTGGTCGTAATGGTTTTGCTCATCAGTGTAAGATGCCACAATGAAAAGTCACAGCTAATGCCCGTTCAAACATGAACCACCTATCCGAAAACAGCACAGATTACCACCCCCACACATTTTTATCATGCTAGTTACCTCAATGGCAGATATAAAACCGAAATACAGATTTTCGTGTTCTCTTGTCCATAAAGACACCAATTGTAATTGTACATCTTGACCAGTCTTTTAACCCAGCAGGGCCTTCCACTCTATGCGGTTAGGCATTTAGCGTGATGAAAGGCCCATTATTAGGCCTAGTTACAGGGTGACCCCCACCTTAATAGTATCACTGAGCGACAGGAGACGGGCTCTGCTCTACTGTTCGACCAGCTACTGACAAGGCCTATATTCCCATAGTTACGTCATGGTTCAGGTCAAGGGACTCTACAAACCCCTGTTCCCTCTCTAACATTAGGGTGAGTGGAGGGCCACCACTATCAGACCAGAGGTCTCTGTGTGCATCCCACATCACCTCCTTATTCTCTATTATCCTCTGTGCCCTGGTCAAAAGTGGTGCACTATATGGAGAATAGGGATTCATTTGGGAGGCAGAGCCTGTCCCTGGGAACCTGCTGTGTGGTTACCTACATACAGTTGCCAAGTTCCTTTCGGGAAAATTAGGATCAGGAAGAGGACACTGAAGGAGGGGGCAGAGGGCTGTCTTAGTAGGCCAGTGCACCCAAAGGACAGCACAGGGTCTGATGATGATGATGAAATGGACCGGAGGAGAGGATCAGAGGTTTTGGACCTGCACAGAGCTGCGGCCGTGGGCCAGGAGAAATGCAGGTCACCCATGGGGCATAGGAAGTAGCAGGGGTCGCGATGCAACATCTACCCCAGCCACAGAAAGCCTGCTTTTCATACCCAGTTCTGGCCACTACACCAAGCCTCATAATTATCTTTGACAAAACTCATTAGCAGAGACCTTGTAGCGACATCGGTGACCAGGAATTCCATGGAGGGAGGACATGCACAGGAACAATGTCCCACACACATTTCATTGCGCCCTTTGACAAAATGTAATGAAGTGTGTATATTGTCCCCCTCATCAACATTTGAACTCTAAGCCATCAGCACAAAGACTTTGTTTTATGAGCCCTCTGAGCCCAGCGTGGGACACATCAAATGGTTTCTCCACTTTGGCTGTTTTGTCAGGCCTGGGGGAAGATTATTGTTCTGGATGTTGTTGTTATTATTATGGGTCTTATTAGTATGAATTGACCATTGCTGTCCTTGCGGATTGATTAATCTTTCATAATCTTGTCCCAAGCAGGCACATGGCTCATTGAGGTGAGCCTCATGCAACATGTTGATGGATGGGATTCATGAAAAATTCTGATAGCCCACTTTTTACCCAAGTTAACCTGAAGTTGACCTTTGGCATCATGCACTCTCAGAGAAATTAGGGCTTTGTGGTTGTATATACAACATTTCGTTTTTTTAAGCATTTCTTTTTAGATTAAAGAATCTTTAAAAAGTTGTACCCGTCAAATATTAAAAACAGTTATCATTCCAACTGATGACTCAAACCTAGAAGATAATGATTGAGCTTATGTTTAGGAAGTAGTTCTCTAAACAAAATATTTTTTACTCAACAAAGCTATAGATTTCACAGTTAATGTCATTATGTTAATGTCATGTGGCACTTTTTTAAAGGAGAGTACTTTAAGTAATTAATTCATGTACTATACGGTTGAGTATTAAAATGATGTAATTGCGGTATTAGTAGATTGATATATGATCTATCACCTTTTATGTTTGTTTGTGGAGTTTTTTCTTTTATTGTAAATTTGCCTTACCTATGTATTACATTACAATAATGGATTCAATTTGAACTTGCAAGTGTCCAAATTATTTTTAATCCAAACGTTTAATATTTTATTCAAATACATTAAGTCATATGATAAACAATAGGCAACATATACATTTTATTGGAATATCTATTGTCACTAATCTATACATAATTAGCTAGCTCCCTAGACTGGAAAAGGCTAACTTTAATTAGCCAATTTACAAACAAACTAGCTAAGCTAACTTACAAATGCCAACATTATATGACCATTGGCTAATTGTTTCTTTAATTACATTATGTTCGTGTGGAGTTAGAATGTGTTAGTTCTCTATGGTGGTCCAGCGGGCTAAGCTGCTGAGGCGTGTAAACTGCTGCAGCATGGGATTTGCTCCAGCCTACTGCTTTTTCAGTATACTCTCTGCTGTACTTCCTACTGTACTTGTTATCCTCTGCAATAAAGCGTAAAGTGCCCAAAAACATATCTAAAAACAGAAAATAACTGTTGATGACCTCTTGAATGTGGGTCATAAGTTACAGGTATATACAAAATGTAAAATGGTTCTGGAGATAAAGAACAGTTCGTTATTACATTGCATAAATCGCTTAATCTATGTAATGTTCATTTTGGCAATAACCCGACTATCATATACATTTTTTCTTTCTTTTGGCTGGGGCTGAAAACTACAAGCAAGTTGTTAGTCTATGTTCTTAATAATTTGGCTATACACAACCCCACATCCAAAAATGTTATAACACCGTAAAATGCAAACTAAATCAGAATGCAATGATGTGCAAATCATTTAAACCCTATATTCAACATAGAATAATAAAAGGACATCATATCAAATGTTGAAACTTAGAAATACTATTGTTTCTTGAAAAATATATGCCCACTTTTAATTTGGTGCCAGCAACAAAAGACTGGGACAGAGGCAACAAAAGACTGGAAAAGTTTTGTAATGCCTGGTGGAATATCACACAATAAATTAGATCAATTGGCAACAGTCCAATAACATGATTGGTATTAAAAGAGAGAATTGGTCTGTCAGACGTTAGGACGAGCAGGGGTTCACCACGCTGTGATAGACTGAGCGGGCAAGGAGTGCAACATTTTAAGAATCATGTTTCTCAATGTAAAATTGCGAATAGGTTGGGGATCTCATCACCTATAATACATAAAATCAGAGAATCCAGAGAAATATCTGTATGCAAGGAACAAGGCCGAAAACCAATATTGGATGGCCGTGATCTTCGGGCCTTGAGGCGGCATTGCATTAATAACAGACATTAATAACAACAGATTCTGTAGTGGATATCACTGCATGGGCTCAGGAACACAGTACGTTGCTGCATCCAAAATGCAATCTACCATGCAAGTAACCATATATAAACAAGATCCAGAACCACCGTGGCCATCTCTGGGTCCAAGGTCATCGTTTTTCCTGATTGCTAACACGCATTGATCAATACTGAAGTTACATTAACAAATCTGTTCACAGTCAGCAAAACAGAACTGTGTGTGGACCAAACTGAATAATTTTTCATTGCCTTCACACAAAATGCATTCAATGAACACATTCCTTAAAATCCATGAACTCTTTTCTCATTCATACTCCACCACCTGCAAAACAATATATTAGCGGCACATGTTTTTTCAAAAGTTCACACACTGTTCCCAAAACTGTTAAAAACACATTCAAAACAGAATGATGGCCACTGTTGTGCATTTCTGCAGTAACCACATTGAAATATAAATGAAGTGTTTAATATTTGTTATAAAAAGGTTAATAATGTTATTATATTTAATCAGTCCTAACACAGTTGATTGCAGTTTCAACTGAAAACTGACCCAAGTGTTGTACACTGTATCCTTTGAGAGAAACGGTGAGTGTGTGAAAGAACTCCAATATCAGTATATCCAGATAAGATGTCTGTTCAATAACCAAACAGGGTATATACACATCTATGCATAATGTTAAGTACCGTAAAACTGTGAATTTACAATTTTTTTTTAGAGAGTAATGTAGATGGAAGCCAGTCAAACTGCACATCAATTTAACTTTGTGGATGAAGCTGGATTCAACCTGGCAAAAAGAAGCCACAGGGGAAGAAATGCGTTTGGTCAGAGAGCCACCGTGGATGTCCCAGGCCAGAGAGGACCTAATATCACAATGTGTGCAGCACTGTCCAATTATGGTTTGCTGTTACACAAACCACTCATTGGCCCCTACAATACAGAGAGGCTAGTGATTATACTATACTTGTTGATGTTAGTTTGTTATTATAGCAGTCCTATTTTTCAAAAGTATAATTTACTTTAAAATAAAGGATATTCCTTCAAATTGGTGCATTTCTGATTGATTCTTGTTCCATATAGATTAGTACAGTCAATAAAGTGAGTATTTTTATTTATTTTTATTCTATAATCAAATACTGATTTGTCATTTGGACTAACTTACAAGATAAAAGGTCAACATTTCTGTAATGGTCCCTGTTGGTAGTTTTTTTTTTAGGTCAGTATGTTTTGAGTTACAATGTTAGTGAGTGAGAATTGTTGCCAATGTTATGGTTGGACCAGCTTATTTTGAGACGTGTATTACAGTTTTTTACAATCGCTATGACAGTTTTTTCAATACATTTAACAAGTTTCCTAAACTCTTAACACGGCTAGCACAACATCCATCTTTGTAGGCTATACAATTAACACATTTCTTGTTGCTTTGACACAAAATGCATACAGTTAACACAAATTTAAAATGCTTGAACTTCTTTTACACACAAACTCAACCAAGACCAAAACAATGTAATTTTACAGTCAAATTTACAAATGCTTTCACACTGTATGTCAGAACAGATAACACCATGTTCTAAACCTAACCTTACAGGCTAAAGTCAAGGTAAACAGCTGTTTATATTGTGAATTGAAACACAAATATATTCCCTGTATCTTATTCCATTGCTAATGAGAAACAGCTTATTGAAGTTATGCAAATATATAAATCACAGCTGATTCCCATCTAGGAAGCACACTCAGGTGTTGAGGTTCTTTCAATCGCATGATCATATGTTCTAAAAGAGTACTCTTTGGGCTGATATTGTGTGGAAAAGGAACAATATGGAGCAACACAAAGAAAGAAAGAAAGAAAGAAAGAAAGAAAGAAAGAAAAAATGCCTGCACGACGGAGAGGAAGACGAGTACCAGGACAAGGGAGAGGAGTGGGACAAGGACAAGGGAGAGGAGTGGGACAAGGACAAGGACAAGGGAGAGGAGTGGGACAAGGACAAGGACAAGGGAGAGGAGTGGGACAAGGACAAGGACAAGGGAGAGGAGTGGGACAAGGACAAGGACAAGGGACAGGAGTGGGACAAGGACAAGGACAAGGGACAGGAGTGGGACAAGGACAAGGGAGAGGAGTGGGGCAAGGACAAGGGAGAGGAGTGGGGCAAGGACAAGGGAGAGGAGTGGGGCAAGGACAAGGGAGAAGAGTGGGGCAAGGACAAGGGAGAGGAGTGGGGCAAGGACAAGGGAGAGGAGTGGGGCAAGGACAAGGGAGAAGAGTGGGGCAAGGACAAGGGAGAGGAGTGGGGCAAGGACAAGGGAGAGGAGTGGGGCAAGGACAAGGGAGAGGAGTGGGGCAAGGACAAGGGAGAGGAGTGGGGCAAGGTAGAGGATGAGAACATGTGGCCAAATGCAGAAGACCGGGCAGATTAGAAGATTACTTTGTTTTTGTTATTATTTTTCCAGTGCTTTTTCTGTTTGTATATCTTGCAGCAATGTCCTTTTGCAAATAAAGTCTTTACTGCAGCAATTCTGTCTCTGTCTTTTTTTTTTTCATAAACTGTACATTCTATAAAGCTACTCTAAGATGGTCATTCATTTTTTGTATTGAATTTCTGCAGCAAAAGAAACAAAATGCATGCATTTACTAAACCCAACAAAACAAAAATGTAGAGAGGCATCAAAAGAAACTGCAGTGCAAAACACAATCTATGATCAATACAATATACTGTCTATTGTATAAGGGCAGACCTGATGCATAAAATAATGCAGTTTCTGTAATTTCAGCTGATGATAGTGTTTTTTTTGTCATTGTGTTATGATTGACTAAATGTTCCTGTTGGAAGAGAACATGTGTTAGTGTTTTGAATAATTATTTGATTTTGAAACATGTTTGCAGTGTTTTGTTAGACATAGTGTATTGTGTTAGTGTATTATTGTATTTTGTAAATTAGTTTTGGAGTTTAGTTTACAATGTGTGATTTTGAGCATGAAATTAACCGTTTTGCCAATTGTGTGTTTTAGGTGTGTTGGTTCGTTAAGAGTTTAGCAAACTTGTTAAATGTATTGAAAAAACTGTCATAGCGATTGTAAAAAACTGTAAATGCTTTGGTGGTTTTAGTGAGTTTTGGAGGTGAGATTAATTGTTTGGCCAAGATGCACGTTAGAAATGCAGACTGTGTGAAGAGTTTCGTTATTGTGGTTTCAGTATTGACCAATGCTTGTTAGCAATCGAGAAAAACTGTAAGATGGACTGAGGTGAAGTGGAAAACTGTCTCTGCACAGTTCAAAAGCCAGCGTCCATGATGGTATGGGGGTGTATTAGTGCAATATAGCATGTGTGACTTGCACATCTGCTGAACAATATATACAGGTTTTGGAGCAAAATATGCTTACATCGTGTCAGTGTCTTTTTCAGGGAAGGCCTCGCTTATTTCAGCTAGACAATGCCAAACCACATTCTGCATGTATTTCAACTGCATGGCCCTGTGGTTAAAGAGTGTGGATGCTAAACTGGCTTGCCTGTAGTCCGGCCTGTCAGCCATTGAAAACAATTGGCGCATTATGAAACAAAAAATACGACAAAGGTGACCCCGAACTGTTGAGCAGCTGAAATCCTATCACAAGCAAGAATGGGAATGCATTTTACTTTCAAAACTACAGCAATTGGCCTCAGTTCCCAAACGCTTACAGAGTAAAAGAAGAGGTGTTGCAACACAGTGGTAAACATGCCCCTGTCACAAATTTTTCAAAAAACATTAGCATTTCTCAGTTTCAACATTTTATATTTTGTCTTTGCACTATTTTCAATGAAATACAGGGATAAATAATTTGCACATCCTTGCATTCTGTTTTTATTTGCATTTTAAGCAGCGTCACAACTTTTTTGGAAACAGTGTTATAATTTTGGTTAATGTTCATGTTGATTTATGTTGCTTCTTCTCAGACATCAGCCAGGCAACAGCCCATAGCTTAACAAAGTGTTTTGTGCAGAATTAAGTCAGCCAGAGCTGGTACTAAGATTGACTTAGGCCATCATTCAAACAAGCGAAGCCTTCTTTGCCACCATATTTGCATATAATTACAATCAAATGTCAGTACAATGCAGGAATTATTTTGCCCTTTATTTTTGTTTATAATATTATATTCTTTATAAAATAGTATTCATTATTAGCTGTAGCCATAATCCAGTCATAGATGGAAAATGTTGGTTTTGAAGGTTCGATATAGAACATTTAAAGGTTCCAACTATGATGCCAATTGCATAACCCTTATTTTATATCTAACCTTTTTTCTTAAGAGTGACTGGTGTGTGTGTGTTTGTGTGTGTGTGAGTGTGTGTGTGGGTATTTCTGTGGGTGTGTGTCTGTGATTGTACTAAATGCTAGGCTTTTTCAGTCTAAATGTTCTTTTACCACTGGATGGAACTCTTGCTGCAGACCAAAATAAACTATTTATTTTAGGGGAAATGGATAGTGTGTCATGCAAATAATTCTGAGGACACAAAGTATGTTGAAGCATTTAAGTACTAACCGTAACACATCCCCTCTCATATGTATGCTGTCTCAAAGGAGATGCATTCTTTAAGGTTTTTGTTAAATCACACATTCAAAAGCACATTAAAAATGTTCAAACAAAGCTCTATTAAATCATTATTTTGAATTTCCATCTTTTATTGTTGTTCTTTAGGGGCTAGCTTCAGACTTAAAAAGGATAAAACCTATGCCCAAAAGGCAGTTGGCATAGAAAGGCCTTCAGCTGGGGAAAGCTTGACAGCAGGAGGTTAGACTGAATTCTCAAGTCAAGTGTTCCATCTAATCTTGTCAGCCATTGAGGTCTGTGCACTACATCCACCATGCAAATACTGCCATACAACTCTCCTGATACCAACGGATGTTTCCCACTAAAGGGACCTTCACTGATAATCAATGATTTTTTTTCCCTAATGATTCCACATCCATTGCAGAAGACAAGACGCTCATTTTTGGCCAACCTATTTCTGTTATTGTTTACTCTGAATCTTGTTTTTAATTCCACCCCCATTACCATTGGAAGATCAGGCTACATACAATCTGTTTTGGATTATAGAAGGCCCCGCATTCAAAGTAATTGGGCGGGTGGCTGGGAGTGGGAGGAACAAGTGTATTATGAAGATTTATTAAGGCGATTTAGAGTTCCATAGGCCATATACTGTATGCTTCCCCAAGGAAGTTATTTGTTTAACATTATATCAATATAAATGTTTCAAAAATTAAACGTTATTACAAACACTCCTTTTATATTAAGAAAATCCGAAAAGAAAAAAAAAAGTAATACATGTACTGAGTGATTTCGGGATGTTGTTTTACATCCACATATTTTACACGCAGTGCTAACAAAAACAATAATGTTTTTGCCTGTTGATTTTTTATTTTTTTTGTGTATATTATGCGTATAGTCCATGACCTATATATCATAAATACTTCATATACGTAATTATTTAGTTCCTGGTGCTGGTTAAGCATCGTGTAAAACAGTGTGTAAGACAAACTAATTGATATATTTGCTGCAGAAGAGAAGACAGGAGCTGGATAAGCCCATGCTATTATCCATGCTTTCCTTTCCCTCAGGTATGGGCGCTGTGGTAATCGCATTGCGTATGCATCATTACCTTCAATAATGTTTGGCAGCATTTCTTTATAACCCCCGTTTTAATTAACTTGCCAATAAATATTTAATACACAGCTATTCCACATGTTAATATACAGGGTTCCTTCAACGAGACACTATCTGTAGCCTATTAGGTTATATACATATTATTGAACCAAAGAGATCATCTTCGTTAAAAATCCTCCCTTATATAGCCTGTCCTAATGGACGCATAATGTTTTGTGGAATACCAATTTGAGGTTTATGTATGAAGCGTAGAAGAATCACAGATAATAGCCTACTAGGCTAGTGCAAGTATTAAGCTGTCATCCATGACGCGCACAAAACGTGACGCCACGTCACGTTGGCAGCACAATGAATTTGCAGATCGTAGGCTAGATGATCCAATTTTTTTCATTAAACATTAATACCCGCTCTTAAACTATTTTCCATGTTTTTCGCCCATCATGTCCAGGCCCTGATTTTTTTTTTTAATCAAAACAGTATTCAGAATATTATTCCACGAGATTATATTTAGGGAGATTTGCCGAAGCATAGCCTATCTTGCCTGGTTATGGACAGATTGCGTTGAATTGCTGATCTGAATGGATAATCTGAAATCATGGTCGGATGACCTTTAATAAAAGAAAACCACGGATCGGAACTATGAGGAGATTCTCATCACGCCACCTTCATTCTATATGCATAGGCACAGTCATTTTTATATATTCTGACGAAAATAATGTTTATATGATTTTTTTTGGAAAGAGATTAATTGTCCTGAATAGAAGGGCCATATTAAACTTTGTTTCTTTATTAAAAGGAGTGTTGGTTTATAAAGTTGCTCAAAATGTTCGTCTGCTAAGCCTGTGTGATTTTCGATCTCTAGCTATAATTGTTGTATGGATAACTCAAAATGTCTACTCCGTGTTAATATGTTTTTCATTGTACTAATAAATGGAAAGTCCATTGTTCAGACCATAAATACATGTATAATAGATATGAGAGAGCAGATGATTAGAATTGAAGATTCTAAATATGTAATGATTTTGTCATCATAATTTGTCTTCACAATATTCCCATGGGAATTATCTCCTTTCTTTGAAGTCACACCATTGAATGCATGACTGCATGGTCCCCCATCCATAGGCCAGACCGACCACGTTGACCATAGCTTCTTTCAATAGACCTAATACGATACCTAATACTCTTATTACAAGCACTAATCCTCCAAATCCGACCTGAAATAACGTTTATCTCTTGGTGGCTTAATTTGCATGCCTCTAGGCTGGGGGTCATTCGCAGCAGGCCATAATTTTGTTTTATAAGGTAGCCTTTTCATTTTCTTTTCGTTTTCTGATAATACTGCTCAATATAATCTCAGATAAGGCCCACATTAGTGCATTGCATATGTAAGTTACACACAAAATATTTAACTTTTTTTCTCTCAAGCTCATTTGGGGTGAGCAAAATGCTTTTTACGCACCTCTACATGCCACGCACATACTGAAATCTAAACTATTAGTTGTATTATGTTGTTAGTCAAGCTCAATATTTAAGTTGAATAGAATAAGAAACCATCTCTCTTTTTTGCCGTAGTTTTAAGCATGACAACCAATGGTAACGTTTTTACGTCCAATGAAATTGGGCGGGCAAAAACAGTCGAACCAAAATCTAACCCTAACAATCCATCTGAATATTACCCCATCGGTATGGTGCTACAAATGACCTTTTAATTAACAAGAGTATTAAGTTATTGCAGCAGCTCTCTACACTGGGGACAAAGCAGTATTCATCCCGTATTCCTGCCTTGTTGCTTGCCTGAACAGTAACAAAGTGTTTGATGCCAGTAGTGATTAGATAATTACAATAGAGAAATGATGTTCCCTTTCTTCGTGGTCTTGTAAAGTTCATTCACGTACTCTGCTGAATTATGACCTTCCAACAATGTTCCAGTTTCATTCGTCGAGTCAAGAAAATAAACTTTGATCAAGTGCAAAAGCCTCAACGGTTTTAATTGGCGGTTGAACCAATGTTAATGTTCAGGAAATAATCATGATGCAGAAACGAGTTCTTGAAAAATGCATTCCTATAAAATCGTTCATTAATGGCAAACACAGAAGAAGCTCACAATAATGTTTTTGAGATCAACACAACACAGTTAACAATTTCGCAGGTCGACATACGCAATACACCTACTCCAAATTCTTAGAGAGACATATTTTAGCAAACTGAAAGACCAACATCAATTCAACCATTTCTACCTTAAATTAGGCAAAAAATAGCATGAAAACATATCTGAAACCATATCTAGACTACATACGTGTAGCCTTACCAAATAATTTAAATAACACGTACGAAATAAATTAACAGACAAGGAATCAAATAATAAATACACAAATATATAACATTGAAACACTACATTGCCCATTGCATACATCATGAATTGACCGTCAGTTCCCATACCGTTGCATTTTACAGTCTTGCATAAAGTCATCGTCACACCATATAAACAATAATTGTGCAAAGTCATGATAGCTTCAACAGTTCGGACAGGGCACAGCTAGCTTTGACTGCGGAGCGCTGCATAGTTCCTAGGTGTTAGGTAGGATGTCCAATGATCGTCGTCATCTCATGTCCTATAGTGCATAGCCTGATATCGGCTAAATAAAAGTTCCACTGCGTAATGTATGTGTGTCCATCAACCTAAGAGAAGAAGAGGAAAAACAGTATGTGCTTACAGTATATCCCTCCTAAGGTCAAATCTCAGCTATAAAGGAAAATGTGTTCCTATTTTAAATAATTAAAAGTAAATTTAATAATTAGTATATTTGTTAACTGATATAGCAAAAGCAGGTAATTCAATAATATATCCACTTTATAGACAAGATCACTTCTGTAATACTGTCAGCCTTACAGAATGGTTTCAGTATAACTGGTGTGATCCAAAAGATTGGGTTATTTCATGTAATGGTTGGATGCTTTTTTGAATTATATAACAGTTGAATGCGTGTTTGTGTGAAGGCTCACCTTCCTCACCTCTTCATCACTGGTCTGAATGCAGTGATCTTGTCATCCTGCAGGCTTGCACATGTGTCATTGAGTTCTGAGGGCTCTGTCTCTGCCTTCCCACTGGAAAACCCTAGAAAACAACACAAGCCACATTTTAGAAACTTGCTTCAGCCATGTAATATTACAAATCCTAAATGTTTTTGGTAATTTATTTCTATTTCTGAAATAAATGTACAGTTTTACTTAGATGATTTTAAAAGGCAAATAGGAGCTATTTAATATTTCCAACATTTAGGCTAACACAATTGGACAGGCTAAATGAAGGCCTAATACATCCCAACATGTTCTGTATACCTTCTATAGTAGAGTACTGACAGGTTTCTGACAGAGCGGCGAAGGAGGAACAATGCAGTTGAAGGGCTTTGTGGTTGTAGCTGCCAGTACTGTAGATCTTTGAGTGCAACAAGGGCCCTTCCTGGAAAGGGTTCTCAGCATTGGATATGTTAGTAGGATCCTGAAGGCCCCTGAGAGGACCACAATGTTCGTTACCAGTCACTGGTAGTCTGGCACCCTGTAGCTGGCAGTCCCCGGCTGTCCTTCCAGTTCGGAGTTCTGAGGCCCTGTGGTCAACTGAGCCCAGGATTACCCCTGTGGCTGCTGTACGCGCCAGAGACCAGATCCTTGGTTTTTCTCGGTCTGACACATCAAAGTGGGACAGAGACACAGTATGAGGGCCCGTAGGAACCGTGGTGGTGGAGGGGGGCTTGGACGTCACCAGTGGATCAATGAAGTCCGAAGGTAGGGCAGATAGAGAGGGCAGGGCAGGTAGGCTCTTTATACCACAGGGGAAGGAATGATGGAAGCTGTTGGGCAGAGCGAGGGAGAGCTCCAAGCTGCAGTCTCTCTTTGAAGGGCCTCCAGGGCCGACACTACCTCCAGACATGGTCCTCTGGAGGTCCTGCTGCTCCTCGTGGCCCTTCTCACAGTCACTATCCAGCTTGTCACAGTCCTCATCCTCCATGTCCTCCAGGTCACTCAGGTTAAGGTCCTTCTCATCTTTACACTCACTGGAATCTGAATGGTGAAATACACCGGAGTATAGGAGGCAGAAAGTAGAAGCACAATCAGATTTTATTCAATTAAACATTGCCATACTCACTCAAAAATGGGGGTGTGAAACAAGACCAGTTCTGTAGTTATAGGTACACTTTTGAAGAATGTTCCCTCAAAGGTACAATTTGGGTCTTTATGGGGACAGAAGAGCACGTTTTGACTAACAGAAATGTTACAGAATGAATTAAAACACAAGAAAGGACAAATGTGTGCCATTTCACCCTCAAGGGGAAGGGCTGCACTGGACCCTGCAGCATTGTGTAGGTCATTTGCTGGTACCATTTGATAAGGTACCAGAATGGACTGGCACTAACGGGTACACAATTGTCTCTCCAAAAGGCACCCCCCCAGCGACATGCTTTTGTACCCTTTTAAGTGCACACTGGTTCTGGGTGTGCAGTAGACTTTTTATATTTCTGAAATATTTAGATACAACACCTTAACAATTGTTTTATGAAGGCAGATAACAGTAATTGCTCCTGTAAGTCATTTGGATAAGAGCATCTGCTAAATGACGAACTTGTCAGTGTAATGTGGATCGCTATGGGGAAGCAACCTGCTTTCAATTCTTTGAAAGACATGTTACGGCACAGGGAAGAAAAGGATACCTTTGGTGACGCAGTCCTGGTCATTTTTATCCAGGTCATCCTTCCTGTCATCTCCGGCTTTATTCTTTGGTGACCAGGTCATCTTGTTCTCCTTCTTTAGTCTCCTCCTGGCATTGGCAAACCAGGTGGACACTTGGGTCAGAGTCATTTTAGTAATGATAGCCAGCATGATCTTCTCTCCCTTGGTGGGGTAGGGGTTCTTCCTGTGCTCATACAGCCATGTTTTCAAGGTACTGGTGGTCTCACGCGTAGCATTCTTCCTCCTAGCTGACCCATTGAAGTCTACTGTTCCATACCTGATAGTAACAACAGGCAACATGTTAGCCATTAGCAACATTAGCATTAGACCTCATTAACTATTTACATAGACCCATGGCTCCCGGAGTGTTGTCTGAAATATAGGCCATACAGCTCTGTTTTATGTATCTGTATAGAGCTTCGTGGAGGTGTGAGAATCATTGATTGTAGTGGGGATTACTAGTCATGCATGACAGGCTGTCATGATGCTTTAGGGTAGGTAAGGTCACAATAAAAGAGAATTCTACAATAATGCTTGACAGATTAGGACTGTACAAAATAGGTATACCATACCTGTCATATTGGTACTGGCCCAGTGAATGATCATATGGATAGTAAGCGGCAGGTTGAGTAATGCCAGAATGCAGAGTGCCTGTGCCATCCTTAATTTCGTACTGAGGATTCTGAAATGTAAAGGGGGGGGGGGGGGGGGCTTTATGAATGACTTAGTAACTTTATTCTTTGTTAGAAATTACTTTGACACATTACTTTTGATTTTCCTTTTTAAGTCTCTAAATATTACAAAGTATGTGTACATTGTATGCTAATTCAACCCCTTACAAATTGGCTACAATAGGCTACTCCTCGAAAAAGAGAAGCTTTAAGAGTTTGCCAGGCTATGAAGACTATTCGATCTCTTCACCAAGTAGGCTATTCAAAGGTAATTTCACGAAGTCAGACTTTTGCTAAAGTTCAAAAACATGGAGATTATTTTATCAAAACCAAGATTGATCGATTTAACCCCAATTCATCCCATTCATTATCCGGTTAAACAATAATGTTTATACCAGCGATGAGTAGATAGCAGCGGAGGGCTCGGTGCTGTAGGGGAAGTAGCTGGCATAATTCTGACTGGCGGCGGCCGCGGCGGCGTAGGGTGAGCTATACATCCCTAGTGCCGCGTTGAGCTCGGTCCGTGTACTGGCCAGGAGCCGGTTCTCATATGACGGGCAGCAGAAGGTAGCTGGAGTCTGGGTACCGCTAGTCCCGTCAGAGACCGACCTGGAAATCGAATCGCAGCAAGTCGTACTGGGGTTTGCCGACACGAAAAACTGCATGAAGAGAATTGTGGAGGACAGACATGTCATTCGTTTTTGCGCATGACTTGAGTTATCTTTATAAATATCGTTTACGTGATGTTGTTTTGAGATACAGGACAATTCAGGTAAGATTGAGAATACGGAGTAAAGCGTGCAGAGTATATGCGTAATTAGATTAACAATTTACGATTTCATTTTACATAAAATTCATGCAATTACAAATGAAATTATGATTAACATATTGGAAATCATGTGTAGCCTATTAGTTCATTTAGCGTTTTAGTTCTATAGAAACTATAACTCCCAAAATGTCCATACAGTGAATTTGATAATCATTTAAGATCTGAAAAGTAACTTTGAGAAGGAAATAACTTATTTTTTGTTGAATACATTTTTGAGAACTTCTATCGCACTCATGTGTCCACTGAAGCCAAACAACAACACAATATTAAAACGTTAAATCAGTAGGCCTACTTCAAGTTGTGTAAGTAATGATAGCGTCCTTGTCACACAAAACCTCTCTTAATTGATTGAAATATAAAGTTGGGAAGGTTAACTTCAACGTGCGTTTTAGCTGCACAGGGGATAGGCTAGAGCCTAATAAGAAACGCGTCTTTTGTCAAATCAAAACAACACGTGAGTTCATTCATAATTCAAAGTAATTGGACCTGTGTTTGTCTATCGATATTTTGATTTAACAAAAGCGTCACTTTAAAATACCTGTCAGTATTCTGAAAGTAACCATTCAATGCTTCAAAGAAAACAAAGAGCACTATTTTGTTTACATAGGCTATTTGTTAATTGAGATAGAAAAACAGCAGGTTGACATTGCCTTACCTGTGAAGTTGCATTGTAAGGATATCCAAATTGAGAGAAAGACATAGCTGCTTCTTTTGTTACCATCAGGAATATTCTTCACCCTTGATCGATTGTAGGCTAACCAATTCTACTTCAAATCCACCTTCTTACACACATTTCCACGCACGGCCTTTCGCTCAATAATAGATGATTGCACTTAAGAGGGAGAGTTGAGGCTGGTACAAACGGCTGCAGATAGTTTTATATATGAATAATCCCCCAAAGAAAATGATAAGAAAATGAAATTAAGCGTCATTAAGTACAAAAAAATGTTGTTGTGTTAGCTGAAGAAGGCTTAAAGGATAACGTAAGACTTGCAAGATATGGGCTCTGCTTGTGCTATTATTTGTGCCTCTATAGTTCTTTAGCATTCACCCATGCAAGGGTATCAGTGTGACGTCATTGTAATCCCGGAACGACAGGACAGCAAGGATAGAATAATGTCTTTGCCAATCACATCTAACATCGCGTTTTCTTAAGGTGTTCTGTGCACTCCCCGTGTCCCCTCGGCTTTGTGCTTTAGTCTTTTTCACTGCTTCACTGATAAGAGTATAAAGAGAAATGGGTTGTTTTGGTGCAGTTATTGAACTGTCAGATAAAGGCTATTGATGATTATCCTGGCCATAATAAAATACATTGAAATCATATGCTATTAATATAACTATTATTTGCCTTTATCGCTTTTTATGTTGCAGTTTTAACTGAAGGCTGTCAGTTGCGTTTTCTTTCATATTAGTTATGCGAATCAACACCAAAAGAAAAATTTTCATTGGAACAAAATATAACATATCCCGTGGCATATTGACATTATAGATAAAAAAAAGTTCAAATCGTTTTTTGTTTTTTTTCATTGGGATTTTGGGATTATAAATATAAAAAGTGAACAGCTCATTAACCCCAAAGGATGGTCGCGGGTTTAACAGGTTTTTACGACCTCTGTCCGCCTCTGTCTGGCCGGCCAGAGGTCCAAGACCGAGTTAATGACGATGATGTTCACATATTTCTCTATTAGAGAGAGGAGAGATGGGAGGAGAAGAGAGCGGCAGGAGGAGAGTAGCGGTCCCAGTAGGAGCGGATGGAAAGGCTTTGGCAGGTCAATAGACGAGTGATTGATGCGTGCCTGGAGACCTACGTGACCATGACGCGTAATGCGTAATTGCATCAATTAACAAATGGATACATGCCCTTGTTTAACTAGCAAGTTACACAATTGTGCGTCTAAAATGGCACACTATACCCTTTATAGTGAATGTCTCTTGTCAAACCGGTTGTGCAGTATATAGGAAATAGGGTACCATTAGGGACGTAGAAACAGTAAAAATCTGTCTGAAATATGAAACCGGAGGAGTTGTGTGCGGAAAAAAACTATGTGGGGAACCCTGAGACTCCAGCTGTAATTAAATACCATTGGAAAGTTGAAAGATGTGGAAGAAATATTGCTCCCTCGCTTAAAATAAAATGAGGGGAAAAAATCTAATGTTAAGGTTTATTAGATTAGGAGGTTCAACGTTCACGAATGTATCTCTCTCCCCTCTCACGCACAATTTGCAATAAAATCCAGTTCTCACAAGCATTTATGCAACACTCAACAGACACACACACACCCACACACACACACATAGCCTAGTTTAATGCATAATGTTATTTTGATTTAAGTTAAAACTATTTCCTATTGACAATAACACGAGTGACGACTCCCAGTGTGTCACCAACCAAATGTGATCTGCTTGATTCCATGCTATTTTCAATGTGAACTCTGTTGTCATAGGTGTTATGAGGGAAATATTTCAAAGCCTCTCCACTCAAATGAAATTGCGCGGTGAGTCCCTGGAGACGCGTCTGCGATTACAGGCTTTCTCTTCGAGTGGCGCCAGAGAGCCGCGAGTAAAGACAATTTTTGATCCCTTCAGAGATTCTCCAAGTAGATAAAAAAAAAGGTTGCAAGCGGGTACAGTGGTCGAATTGTCCCTTATCGATGGTACACTAGGAATTAGCTTCTTTTTTTGACATTATGAGAAATAAATGTTGACCGTGGCCATGGCAACCGTATGTAGATGGTTTGGATAGCGATGCTCCCCTGATTAGATACTGTAGAATAGAGAATATTATAGTCCTTTTAAGAAAAAACTGTGACAGTATTATTTATGTTCCATCTACTGGTGTTTATTAATCTTCAAAACTAATGTGATATGTTTCTCACTCAGTTTACTATAGCTTACATGTATCTTAAAAAAAAAAAAAAGTAACATATTGTAGAGATCCAATGCCAGGTTATCATTCCTCTTCAATTACATAGGAATAATGTTCAGAAGGGAGGTGGAACAAGTTAAATGTGATTGCTTTGCTGTGGTCTCTGCTTTTCACAAGGGCATGCATGATGGCCCAAGTTCATATGGACAGTCTCATGCATAATGTATTAGAAAGCAGTCAGTGTGGATCCCAGTGTATTGTCCCAAATGAACACTAATTGTAAAGGCAATCCTGACTGACCAGTTCGCGACTGCTCTTTAAAATGCCTCATGATTGTATTCAGACACGTTTGAACTGAACATCTATTAACCCATTTCCTTAAGATTCCAATTTCAATTTAGACCTAATTCCTATAAGATGTTTAGTTCTTTTGTCATTAGATTGAATGTGACTGTTTTGTTCACAGTTATTGTTTGTTGTGTGCTTTTTTACTATTTCAAAAGTGGTTCCTGTGAGATTCAGCAGCGACAGAATGCGTTTCATGGTGGGATGTCCATCGCCATGTTCTGTCCATTTCTGGCCCCCAGCCTGGAGAAGCATCTGAAATTGAATTTTGTTTAAATGAGCTGTTAACACAAACCCATCCACTCCTCTCGATTAGTTTTCATCTCTTGTTTTGCCCCCCTGATTTAATCTAATAGGGCTTGTACAGTTGAATGGTTGAAAAAGCACTTTGGAATATTTAGTGCACACAGTACAGTAATCATTCTGAACCACAGATGTCTATGGTGACCCTAAAATGGAGAGGAGTAGACGAATATGCCGAAGAGTCTCTGGTTACTTCAGCCCGGTCCCTGTGGTAAGCACTATCCCTTCTGTTTGAGATCCCGTTCCTCTTCACATTAGGATCCGGCAGAAGACTAAAACCCACACCATGATGAAGGTTAAGTCAACACTGGGGTCTGAACGCCGTGCCTCCAAGCCATCTTCTGCACACTTAATACATTTCTTATGCTGATTTAATGAAGCGCACAAAGCTTTGCCGGGTTTTCATAAGATTATTTCTATACATATATATATTTTTTTTTTTTTCATGAAATGATAATAAGGCCAGACAGATAAAGAACCTGGGGAAGGGATGAGAGGACAAACGTTGAGGTGAGCTATCTCATTAGGGTGAAGTGATATATCCCAATAAATCCACACACCACTCACCTGTGATCCTGATTTATTACAAACACACCACATCTATGGGTGTGTTATCAGCACTGCTGGGTAATGTACATTCTAATGAGCAGTGCTCAGATGCTAAGTGACGTAACCATAGAAACCTATTTTTTTATTTCTCATTTATGTCATTTTGAAGCCAGTCCTTCCCAGAGCTTCTTCAAGTAGTGAGTGCGAACATTTTCATACTTTCTCATACTGACCCCATGTGGGAATCAAACACACAACACTAGCATTGCAAGCACCATGCTCTTACCAAGTGAGTTACAAAAGACTCTGACAATTGCGCCCACATAAAAGGAACCATTACATAGAGTATTTTTTATCAAGTGTTGAGAATGGAGAGAGAACCAACTAATTCAAAAAGTACATTTTATTTTCCATTTTCTAGATTAAATAAGTTAATTTAAATCAAAACGAATGTTCATCCTAAGGTATCACAAAATGCACTGTGATAAAACACTACATTTATGGCCAGTTCAATATGGCATCATATTGAGGCATCATGATTTCGGGCAGGCCTATACTTGAACAAGTAGGTGCTTTAAGGAAAACATATCTTCAACGTATCACGGAGCATACATTTATCAAGATCAAATGGCAAGGACTCACATTGTACTATGTCCTGTTCACCCACCGCATGCCGGCCTTCAACACAGCTAAAGAAAACCTATCAACAAACTCCAGATTATAAGGGTCAAGACTTAACCTTTATTGCAACGAGCGGCACCTGACAGACAAGACCGTGCGCTACGTAGTCTCCACAGATCACATATCAGCTAGGCATGATGGCAGTTATGACTAGTTTAATACAAACATGGGGAAGCTATCACTAGGCCTATTCAAGGAGACCCATTGGCTTTTCATCTGTCTGTTTGTATGAATGGACTACTACCTCTGAGTCCCCAAAACACCATGTGACCTCTGAGAGAACATTATTTTGGATCGGGTTTCCATGTCTTGCCGTCACTAATATAGCAGTGCCATAATCTGCACATCCCAACGACCCATGCCACTGTGTGTGTGTGTGTGTGTGTGTGTGCGCGCGTGCGCGCGCGTTTATGTTTAGGCCGACCGGGCCCCTGGAGGCTATGCTGCTGTAAAGCTATCATCAGTGGTGGTGTCAGGGATTTGTAGCTTGTCACTGAGAGAGCTCCCTGGCAGTGTTTCAGGGAAATAACTGCTTATGGAGAGCCCTGCTCAGTGCGTTGCGTGTGTGAATGGGAGTGTGTCTGTCTTCTTTTCACTTGAAGCATCTGGCCGTGTAGCTGTGTCTATGCGGTGTGTCTGTGTGTGTGTGTGTGTGTGAGTGTGTGTGTGTGGGTGTGGGTGTGGGTGTGGATGTTGGTATACACATGTAGCGTCTTAACATCTTAGGGCTCCTGGCTGTCTGTGTGTGTTTGTTTGCGGAACGTGTTTACAGTACGTGTCTATATTGAGTGTGCCAGTGGTGGTATTGTGTGTTTATCTCGGTACGTTTCGGAACGGTCATGTTTGGGCCTGCCGCATATGTTCAATGTATTTTGGTCCGCACATTGTGTGTGCTGTCAGTGCAGGTCCTTATTTGCCATGTAGCTGAATCTCTGTTTCTGTCCATGTGTTTGTGTATGTGTGGTCTCCCTTAAGATGGCTGCTGGCTCCAGATTGAACTTTCCCATGCGGCACAGGGCCAGTCGCAGCCAGGCAGGAGGAGTGCATCGTGGTCCATCTCTCTGGCCCACAAAGGAAGGCAAGGAGATGCTTTTCATTACTGTCACTCCCATTACCTTCCATACTACAGCCAAGGCTGTCAACACTAAATGAGGCATGGTTGAAATTAAAGCTTGAATCCTTATTTGCTAAATCCATTGTTGGAGATGTATTATGCCCATTTATTCTGGAATAATGCAACTTGCCTCATGAGCTTAGTTTAACTGTCGTGTCATAGGCCTTTCATTCATTTATCTTTATAACGTAGAGTGGTTTGATTTACCAAGGCTCATCTCTCAGCTTTTTCCCAAGAAACAAGTGGGGTGACCATTTTGTTACTGTTTCAGTCTTTAACTTTACTGTTGCTATTATTGGATAGCAATTTCCTGAGAATCTAACGGCAGGGCCGTGATTGAGACATTGATCTGTGTATGATGCTTACATTTTCGGACAGAATGGCAAATAGGTGCTGTATGGCACTTATGGTATGAGTAAAGGTCTTAACCCTAGTAGCCTGGCAACATCTCAAATCTGTCCCTGATGCCACCGTGTCTACCTTATCATCCCCATCATCCAATTGGTTTACTCATTCTCCCTAGCGCTGGGTAACTGTTCCCCAGGTCATTACTGTAAATTAAAACCTTTTCTCAGAGTACTTTCCTGAAAAAATGCCTTTCTGAGATTCAGTCTCTTAGGCTGATCCTGTCCCTCTATTATATATCAGCACTAGGGCTGCAACAACTAATCGATAAAAAAATCGATAACGTCGATAATAAAAATTGTTGGCAACGAATGTCATTATCAATTAGTTGGGTCTACATAACAAATGTCATTATGGAAGAGTTGAGTGTACAGGAGATGTAGCAAACAGGAAACATCTCAAAAGATGGTGGAGGCTACACTGGAGGGAAGTCACATACCACCAAACGTTTCAAAATAGAACCACCTCACGTTTAAGAATGAAACGAAAACCATTTGTTGAAAACCATTTGCAAAGCAGAGCTCTCAAAGACACAGCGAGCGTGACTGTAATGCATAAGCATTCAAAGAGAAAACGCATTGTAGCCGTGATGACGGAAGATTAATAGTGCTCAGCGCGGCACGTTAATATAATATACATTTGTCGTTCATTAGAATTTGTGTTCATGCACTTACCTCTATAACTGAGAAATAGTTAGTCTTGAATGGATGGCTCAGTTAACGTTAACGTCAAGTTTTTCACCAACGAACTGATGGTCTGCTTGAGCACGTTGAGTTTGTGTATGGTTGAACTGCTCCGGCTAGCTAAGCATTCACAACCTTACTGACTAATATACCTATTAGTGTCAAATTTGGTGAGTTCTGTATTTCTCCACAACAGAAACGTTAAGGCGTTTTAATGCTTTACAATTTCCATTGATTTACAGAATCAGTCAAAAGTCTCTCAACCAGCTTCATGATACCCTGGAATGCTTTTCCAACAGTCTTGAAAATGATATCATGATAACCCTTTAGTTTTTGCACATTCTTATTTGTTTTATTACTATCGACTGCAGTTGTTTTAATGAAGGCATTGTAAAAGGGTCAGAAAAACACTGAAAACGTATTTATTTTAATGCAGGTGTTTTATTTATTTTAAATAAAACACCTGCATTTCATTCGGGAATAGATGTCTTCTGATTAATTGATTAATTGAAGTAACAATCAACAGATTCATTGATTACCAAAATTGTTGTTAGTTGCAGCCCTAATCACTACCTATGTTCTGAACAGTGAAGGTGGTTGAGTGTCGTTCGGTCAGGGCTGTCTCGTCGGTCAGTCAGCACCTACTGCACTGAGCTCATGTCTAATGACGCCATAGAGAGAGGGGCCCCAGAGTGGTTACATGAAAAGTAGTGCCAATACAAATAGCTGTTCTTGATTATTCTTTTCATGAATTGTTTTGAAAGGATTCACTAGGAGGTTCTGGGAAGATTACAATGGAAAAGCAACCGGGTAAATTATTTTCTTGAGCTGACGGATTGTAGACTGATCTTTTTTTAAAGAAAATTTGTTTTGAGTTTCTTCATCTGTCCGGTTCCGGGAAGAGTAGGACCATAAACCTCTTCAGAAGAGGTTGTGTGGTTTTAAAACGTGGGGTGTGACAATAGATGCTGGCTTACTCACTATCTTCCCCTGCAGTGAGGCAACGTCAGCTTCAATAACATCACATATATAGAGAAACCTCATATGAAAAGTTCAGGGTGTTGTGCAATCTATAGTATACAATGTTTCTATTGAAAGGACAATAACCTGTCCTGTTGTTGTTTGCTTTTGAAACCATAAGATGGAAAAAATTATGTGAATTAGTCTAGTGTTACACAGGAGAATCATTTAAAAAGAGATTAGTCTTCCATTATATCACATTCTTGTTTTGCTTTTCTGCTTTGGTTTTCAGAGACAACTGATTTGTAGTTGACCGTATTTAGCTATTGGTAATTTTACAGGTCTGAGAAAAACAACCTGATCACTTTTATGTGTAGATAAGTGTGTCTACTCAGGGCTAACTACCACCAGTTGGCCATGGTCCTGTGTCGGCCATGTGTGAACCTAACGTAGCACATCTGCTTTTCAGGGCAAAAAGTGGAAGACGCCATATCCCTGAGAACTGGATGTGTTCTGTTGTTGTCAAAGGCACTGAAGAGGCCCTACGTAGAGAGAACCCCGGTGCTATACTGCGGCAACATACCCCTGCCCCGGCCTCAACCCTATCTCCATACCCCTGCCCCGGCCTCAACCCTATCTCTATACCCCTGCCCCGGCCTCAACCCTATCTCTATAACCCTGCCCCGGCCTCAACCCTATCTCCATACCCCTGCCCCGGCCTCAACCCTATCTCCATACCCCTGCCCCGGCCTCAACCCTATCTCTATAACGGCCCCGGCCTCAACCCTATCTCTATACCCCTGCCCCGGCCTCAACCCTATCTCTATACCCCTGCCCCGGCCTCAACCCTATCTCTATACCCCTGCCCCGGCCTCAACCCTATCTCTATAACCCTGCCCCGGCCTCAACCCTATCTCTATACCCCTGCCCCGGCCTCAACCCTATCTCTATACCCCTGCCCCGGCCTCAACCCTATCTCTATACCCCTGCCCCGGCCTCAACCCTATCTCTATACCCCTGCCCTGTCCTCTACCCCATCTCTATACCCCTGCCCTGTCCTCGACCCTATCTCTATACCCCTGCCCCGGCCTCTACCCTATCTCTATACCCCTGCCCCGGCCTCAACCCTATCTCCATACCCCTCCATACCCCCACACCCTTCTACTCTCTCTCCTGCCCCTATACCCCAGGCTTTTACTTCAACTCCCCCAAAGCCAGCTCCTGCTCTATACCCCAGCCCCACTAGGATTATCCCAGTTCAGTCGGCCAGGCCTCTGGTCCTGCTTTGCTGCACACAGTCACTGGAGGTCCCTCCATGGTTGACTTCAAACTAAATCCAGATGGGGCAAATATTCCCTGCCTCCCCTCCGCTTCCCTGCATTCATTCCTATTGGTTTTGATGCTCCTCTCCATGTTATGTCAAGCCACAGAACCTAATTATGCTTTATTTAAGTTTTCTTTTTTTACAAAGTCAGGATTCCGTTCCATTATCCTTATAAACTAATAGTTATATTCCTTAAAATTGTTACCTACTAGGTTTTGACATAATCCCCATTACATCCAGTAAAATCTGATCTGCTCCCTGTAGTTTATGATATATATGGCTGAGGTATGGGATGAACCCATTTCTAAGTGCTCTGTTCAACTGGCTTGATTGTAAACTCCAAACCCAATGCTTTCATATTTTAAATTAATAGTGAAAACTTCTTCTCATCACTTGACACCAGTTTTCATATCTCTTCACGTGCCTAATATCTAGCTGGAGGTTTGCAGTTAGAATAGGCCACTTCTGAAAAGAATACAGGCATGGTTCTATGGTAATGAAATACAGCATGCATGTCATTATTTTTCTCTCAACAATGTTATGCATTTTTCCTTTCCCAGTACCCGCAACTCAGATTGCCACTCGGACATGGTTATTTCATTCCAGATAAATTTTTCCATTCAAATTACAAGAACTATCTGAAAGGCCGGACCAAAGATATTTTTCTCCCTCCCTGCTCCGTTTAGCAAATCTGGATCTGCCTAAAAACAAGGGGCTCCTTTAAATCTATCCAGCGTAGAAGCAGATGTTACATAGCTGCCAACATCAAAGGTCTTGTTAAATGTAAGAAAGGTGAAATAATATACCTTTGATGCTGGAGTTGCTGGTTATTGTAAACTAGTTTCTTAACATCGGTTTGCAGTCAGAACCCCTGACCTTGGCCTCATGGTGAATCCATCATCAGATTTCAAAACTAGCTTCAGCTTTTGGTTGTTAGTGCTAATTTCTGATTTGCAGATTGTCAAGCTTACTTTGGAGGTACCAAGGGGTTGGAACAGATCTCAAGGTCCCCCCTGCACTATTTACAATGGCCGGATTCAAATAAGAGGGGGGTTCTCCTTGAAACGCAATACCGCTGCTTTTAACATGTTATTCTGTTCAAGATGTTTTCTCCCTCTGAAGCGAAGATATTCTAGTTTATGGAGATTTCTGTCCATTTATCTCAAGGAATAAGAGGATATTAGGGTAGAACACTTAGTCAGCGAGAAAGGGATGGTTGAGAGGAAGAAGAGCGAGAGGAAGGAGAGGGAGAGAGGGTGGAGAGACAGAGAGGGATGCAAAGAGGGAAAGGCAAAAAGAGGGGGAAGGAGACAGAGACTCGAGGGAGAGGGGCTGGCATTCCACTGAAATATATGGTGAATGAAGTTCCTTCAACAAGCGTCATGTTTACCTAGCCCATGGGAAAACAAGCGGACACAGTCCGAGTCAGAGGAGTGGTCGAGGTTGTAAAACACCTCTTTGGTAGGTAAACCGGCTTAAATTCCAGGGGTCAAACACACCACTGTCACCCATAGGTGTTGAGAGTACACAGATTGAGTTACCGTGGGGCTACTTAGAAGGGAAAAAACACCACATACACTCGTGCTTCAGACATGGCTCAGGACAAAACACACATTACACACTGTCAGACTGGAGTGATGTTTCTAAACAGGAGAATGCAGAAGTAATGCATATCACCGAGGCTGCATTGCAAATAGCCCCCTATCCCCTATTGTACCCTACACACACACACACTAATCACCATGTATGTTTATAGACTGTACCCAACTTAGAACCCGAATGAGGCAAAATATCCCATTGCAAGATTTGATTCTGTAAAAACAGAACGTTATATTACATCTGGTTCCTGTCTCTACTACGTGGAAGAACCCTACACTGGGTCCCAAATAAAATACAGTCCAATGTGTTGTGGTACTTTAACCAAGGCCCATAGGGCTGTTGTGAGTGTGTGTGTGTGTGTGTGTGTGTTTGACCTCCAGTGTGAGTGTAGGTGTGGAGGCTGTGCGGTCCTCTAATCTGTTCACTTAGCTCGGGCTTTGGAACTCGCTGCGCTTCACTTCATCTCAAGCTCCCTCATCACAAACTCCTGGCACTAACCCCCTAACAGCCTGAAGACTGAGTCTGGGCTCTGGGAGCATTCGGTCAGACTAGACATTTTCTGTGTGCATTTAGTATAGCCTTGTCTGGCCTCTGTGTGCATTTAGTATAGCCTGGTCTGGCCTCTGTGTGCATTTAGTATAGCCTTGTCTGGCCTCTGTGTGCATTTAGTATAGCCTTGTCTGGCCTCTGTGTGCAAGACAAGATTTTCTCTGTGTGTGTTTAGCCTGGTCTGTCCTGGGTTCACCTGAAACATTCCAGTTTGGGCTCTGTATTTGTTTCTTCAGGCAAACAAAGATCCACATCCTAATTCGATTGAGATACATGGAATATATTTAACATTGCTAGTTAATGTGTACACATCTGAAACATTTCTTTTCTATTTGCTCCCAACAATCTTATTTTTGTAAAAAATAAACATTCCCACTGATCAAGAAATATCCCCATTGATCTACACAACATAGTATACACTTTCAAAATGAAAGAACAATTATGAACATTTTTCTAAGTTAATAATCATGACAACATTCTCACACCAGAATTTAGACTTGGTGGCAGACACAATTATTAGTTTTCAATGAGGTTGTTTAAACTCTTAGGGCAACTTTTATTCATCATTATTGTCAAAATTGTAAACTGGATGGGAAAGATTAAAGTCAGGACAGACTGAACCACTGAACACTGTCAACATCACATCACTTGGAAAGGATCCTGTGTAGGTTCCATCTCGGAAGTACAGTTAGATCCGGAATGATCTGGACACTGACAACATTTTCATAATTTTGGCTCTGTACGCCACAACAATGGATTGGAAATGAAACAACCCAGATGCAATTGAAGTGCAGCTTTAAGTTCCTGCTTTAATTCAAGAGGTTGAACAAGAATATTGTATGAAACGTTTAGGAACTGCAACCATTTTCATGCACAGCCCCCTATTTCAGGGGCTCCAATGTAATTGGAAAAATGTAAAACAATGATTAATAAAATGTCATTTAAAATGTCATTTTCAATACTTTGTCGAGAAACCTTTGCAGGCAATGACTGCTTGAATTCTGGAATGCATGGACGTCACCAAATGCTGGGTTTCCTCCTTTGTGATACTTTGCCAGACCTTTACTGCCGCTGTCTTCAATTGTTGTTGGTTCGTGGGTCTTTCTGCCTTAAGTTTTGTCTTCAGCAAGTGAAATGCAGGCTTATTCAGGTTGAGATCAGGTGAATGACTTGGCCAGAATATTCCACTCCAGCACTGCCTTAAAACACTTCAGAGTTGCTTTTGCAGTAGGTTTTGAGTCCATCTGTAAAGTGAAGCACCGTCCAATCAACCTGCTGAATTTGCCTTAATCTGAGCCGGCAATATATCCCTATACACTTCAGAATTCATCCGGCTACTTCTGTCTGCTGTCACATCATCAATAAACAATACATTTTACAGATTCTGTGGTATGCTTCGGATCATGAGCCGTTCCAAGCCTTCTACATACTTTTCTTCCCATCGTTCTGGTACAGGTTGATTTTATTTCATGTGTCTGAAGAATGCTCTTCCAGAACCTGGCTGGCTTTTTTAGATGTCTTTTGGCAAAGTCTAATCTGGCCTTTCTGTTCTTCAGGCTTATGAATGGTTTGCACCTTGTGGGGAACCCTCTGTATTTGCTCTTGCCAAATGGAAGCCTTGGATAAGGATATGCCTACAGTACCTCCTGGAGAGTGTTCTTCACATGGCTGGATGTTGTGAAGGGGTTTTCTTTACCATGGAAAGGATCCTATGATCATCCACTACATTTGTCTTCTGTGGACATCTAGGGCCTTTTTGTGTTGCAGAGCACACCAGTGCATTATTTTTGCCGGACCATGTAAGCGGAGCCGGCTAGAAGAGCGAATGTCTCTTACTGAGTGACTGACCGACTGACTACCCCTTGTTAAATAGTGTAGTGATTAGAGAGGCAGATTTGTGAACTATAGGTCCCGAGTTCGTATCTCCTTGCAGGTGAAGCTTTGTATGCATTATGAATTATTCCGTATAGATAAAAACTTCGCTGGCTAAAACCGTTAGTATCTATATTATAGTAAGTCTGAAATAAAACAGTTTTCTGTTATATTGTGACTGTTTCTGGTGGATTTTGGAAGTATGCATCCATGCATGCGTTTTGGGTCAGGATAAACAAACCCATTTGCTGGCTTAACATACAGTAGCCAGTTATAGTAAGCCTTAACTGAAACTGTATACGGTTGTATTGCATAAGTGTATAAGTTATAAGTTCATCTTCAGTATCGCTAGAAACTGCTCAATTCTTATGATTAATCCTAGGAAGTTAGTAGATACTAGTAAGCCTATTACTGGTTAATAAGCTGTTTAAATGGCCAGTGGCAAAAGCAATACAGTTCATAGACACAATGGTGGAGATAAACTTAATAAGAAACGTTAGTAAGTTTAACACAATCCTCAATGGAGTCTAGCGACTGCTGAAACGTGTAATGCCGTGGCGTGGCAAATTAACTGTTAAAACGACCAGTGGCAAAAGATGACTTGTTCAGGATATACAGATGCCGGGTGTGAGTATAGAAAAGAGGCTATACTGACAGCCCATAAATGTGCAGCTTCGTGGTTTAGTGGTTAACAACACAGCCTTTCACGTTGGTGACCCGGGTTCAAAACTCAGTATGTACCAAACTGTTGATTTGGCCACTCATATTGTTCCTGCTTATACTCTGATGGATTTTAATTTTTTTTGCAGCGTATGGATGGCCATTTTCACTTGCATTGAGAGCTCCTTTGACTGCATGTTGTGGGTTCACAGCAACAGCTTCCAAATGTGAATCCCACACCTGGAATCAACTCCAGACCTTTTACCTGCTTAATTGAAGAAATTACAAAGGAATATCCCACAGCTATTCATGAGACAGCTTTTGAGTCAATTGTCCGATTACTTACCTTGAAAAAGAGGGTGCTACATATTAAAGAGCTGTTCTTCCTAAAACCTTCCTCCAATTTGGATGTGAATACCCTCAAATTAAAGCAGAGAGAGTGCATTTTAAGCCCATATTCACTATTTAACTGTAACATGAATACATTTTGGTAAACAGCCAAGATTATTATTTGGACATTCACACAGACATGATCAAATAGCCTATTCCTTTTTGTCTCTGTCGATTTGTATTTTCTTTTTCTAGTATTAAGGCTTTGAGTTGTTCAAAGATTTAATATTTAAACAGTGTAGCCCTCCAAATTCATGTTTATTATACAGTGTAAATACAACCCTGTTTTAAAATCAGTTAGGATGCTGTGTAAAATTGAAAAAAAAAACTGAAATAAATTATGTGCAAATCATTAAACCCTAAATTCAATATAAAATAATACAAAGACAACATGTTGAAACTGAGAAATGTTATTATTTCTTGAACAACATATGCCTACTTTTAATTTGATGCCAACAATACATTTAAAACAAAGCTGGGACGAGTGCAATAAAAGACTGGAAACGTGTAATGCTAGAAAAACCTGGTGGAACATTTGACAACTAATTAGGTTAATTCGATACATGTCAGTAATTTAATTGGGTATTAAAAGAGCATCCCAGAGAAGATGAGTCTTTCAGAAGTAAAGATGGGGAGGGGTTCACCGCTCTGTGAGAGACTGCACAGGCAAATAGTGCAACAATTTAGGAATAACGCTTCTCAACATAAAATTGCGAAGAGTTTGGGGATCTCATTGTCTATGTTACATAAAAAAGATTCAGAGAATCCGGATACGTCTCTGTACACAAGGGACAAGGCCGAAACCAATATTGGATGGCCGTGACCTTTGAGCCCTCAGGCTGCACTGTGTTAAAAACAGACACAATTCTTTAGTGGAAATCACTGCATGGGCTTAGGAACACTTCCGAAAACCACAGTACAACGCAGCATCCACAAATTAAAGCTCTACCATGCAAAGAAGAAACCATATATAAACAAGATCCAGAACCACACCCCGCTTTTTCTGGGCCTAAGCTCATTTAAGATAGACTGAGGCTAAGTGGAAAACTGTCCTGTGGACAATGCCAAACCACATTCTGCAAGTATTATGAGTCTGGGTGCTAAACTACCCTGCCTGCAGTCCAGACCAGCGACCCATTGAAAATATTTGGTGCATTATGACGAATGCGCCAAATGAAAAATATGACAAAGGAGACCCCAAACTTTTCAGCAGCAGAACTCCTGTATCAAGCAAGAATGGGAAAACATTTAACTTTCAAAACTACAGCAATTGGTCTCCTCAGTTCCCAAACGCTTACAGAGTATTGTTAAAAGAAGAGGTGATTCAACACAGTGGTAAACATGCCCCTGTACGTCCAAATATTTTGAAACGTGTTGCTGGCATCAAATTCAAAATGGCCATGTATTTTTCCAAAAACAATAACATTTACCAGTTTCAACATGTGCTATGTTGTCTTTGTAATGATATGTTGTCATTGCATTCTGTTTTTATTTGCATTTTACGCAGTGTCCCAACTTTTTTGGAAACAGGGTTGTATATCTTTTCTATCTTATTTGGTTTTCAGTTCCAGACTTAAAGAAGAAAAAAACACATGAATACATTACTTTGCCATCTGCCTTCTTTATCAGGATATCACATGGCAAATCAAAGATTAAAGAGCTCCAATCTGTTGAAAGTATCTGTAGAAAGTACATTCATCACAGTTAAGTTTTAGTCTTCAATGTGAACAATTGAGGACTCAAGTGGAAACTTCACTGGCAAACATTTTGGTTTATAAACTAGATTTTAGGCACTTCAATGTAATTGTCAGATATAATTTTAGCTATTCAATTGCCATAATAAATATGAATAGGAAAGAAGGGCAACCTTGTTCGACATCCCTTAATAATTTATTATAATTGATTATTTTGCATAAAGCCTTGTTCTTCCTTAGTTATGAGAGGTTATCCAATTTTTCAAAAGCTGCTATGAAGATTTCTGGTTTATCTATATATTTGTCTAATGTTGAGTAATTACTAGTAGTGGTCTACGATATTCACCTGTATGTCTTCTTTTTAAGAAACCTTTCTGACTGTGAATAGAATAACCTGGTATCAATTCTGGGAACAGTTCATTTTATCAATATGTTTTGTTGGGGCGTCTGCAGTTCTCTATTCAGCCTGGGTCTTTCTACTGCCCCCAGGCTCATGTTTCAGTAGGAAAGAGATCAGACACTCTGCGACAGTCATTTATATAGGAGTGATACAAAAGTGATAGTAATGCATCTTCCAGTGGTTTATTCAAAGTTTAATGTAGACTTCCTCCCATCTCATTAGGGCCCCTGAAATGAGTCAATTGCCAACTGAAGTTGGTCTTTTGTAATTAGGACTTCAACAGATGATTTTGTGTCTCAGCTAGTTTAACATGATTTATTGGCTGCATGTTATACAGAAGTTATACGAGAAGTTAACTTTAGTGAATTTTTAAGATCACTACTAGAGGCCATTGTTTAAAAATATTAGATTTATTCACTTAAAATCTCTTTGATGAGACAAGGATGTTTAAAACCTAACTTTTCACTCCTATTTCAGTTTGCTCAACAGCTATGTTAGCGGGTGTATCCTGGCTGTCAATCATTATTTGTTTATTGATAAACATTTCCATGTTTTATGGGAGGCAATATTCTAAATACAACTGAGGCCTGAATGGAAACATATGCTGCCAGTAATGTCATCTCATTGAAAAAGAAAGCATGTTAACAGAAATATCTAGCGTGGGACAACAAAATTTGTCACCTAAATGCCAAAAATATCCTATGCGTCTGGCCATAATTTTTTAGGTCACATTAGTACATTTCTTTGTTGTTTCCCAGTATTACCCAATGGTCTTGTTGCAAACAGAAATTAGAATTTAGAGTGGATTTGCTTTCTCCACTTTTTCCTAGCGGCCAGTAATGTGGTGTGAATGCACTGTTGTTGAACGTCTGTAATGTAAGGATTGTGATGGCAGCCATACGATATGGGTGTCACCAGCAGAGGCTGGTAAGTTTGTCATTATAAAATGACATTTGATTGGAGCAAAAGATAAAAAGTTCAGTCCTCTGAATAATTAGCACCAAATTCTCAGCAGGACAATAACGCCTACGTTAATACCAAAGGCAAACCAGAATGGCTTTGCATTAGGTGTAAATGAATGGTACAGTCTCCATCTAGCATGAACATATATAACAAAATATCAGAGATAATGTTTATCTTTCAATGACTACAACAACATTTAAAGAGCTTGAACAATTTTGACAAAACTAATGATACATTTGATCAGATCTTTTATTTGTTTAAAGGCAGCAACATGGTAGGACTGGGCAGCAGATATGTGGACTTTAAATAGACACTGTGTGTGCAGTTTTATTGCAAAATTCACACTAGCCACAATGTCACATTTCTGGATTGTATTTGATAGGTATCTAAATTAAATCTGTGTAATGAACAACAGACTTAAACCTGGGTTTTACTCATTGTAGGAACGCTGAAGTTAGAGGAGAATCAATCTGAGAATCCCATTATTTCTGTCTGGTCTGGTTGGTAGTGTGTTGCATGTCTAGTTTGTTCTCTGCTGCTAGAGGATTTTGCCTCTTTCCACCACCACAACATCTCAAAAGGCCTCTACATTGTCAATAAGTAAAGTATAGCGTAATTCCAACAAGATGTAAAAAAATTTCTTTGGAGGACTGGGACTCTAGAGGACTGGGACTCTTTGGCATGCTGACGGGCAGAGGAGCCTAACATAATGACTCGGTAAGAGATCCCATCCCAACCAGAATATTTTACACCACAGTGGATGGAGTATAACATAGCCCCTGAGAAACCTACCCACCTCATGGAAAGTCCATCAGCATTTCATTCGCCCAAGCAGGATGGAGGGCTGGTTAAACTTTGATAGATGGTGAATAAGGAAAGATGTCTAGACAGATGGTTAGATTATTAGATAGACATGCAGACAGTGGCTGGTCTGGTCCGAAATTCCTGACATTTTAAACATCCATCACTTGAGCATGAATGATAAGACAGTGGATAATAATGATCAATGAAACTTGTGGTAGTTGTTGGGGTTTGCCCTCATTTTCTACTGTCCATGTTCCAGCAGTTGTCATGGGTTTGTTTTGATGTTAACTCTGAAAAAGACAGCCATTTTTCAGATGTTTCACTGACAGCAGTCTCACTCAGGTATGCCAGAATCAGAGCCCAAAGGGTTGTGGAAGTCAATAACATGTCTCTCACTCTCTCGACTAATTATGAAAGAACCTCAATCATTTACTCAATTTGACATGTTTGTGTTAATAAAGTGTTGAGGAGTTGAGGCACTTTTCCCCCTCAATACACTTTAAAGTCCTCTCAACCTTCTATTTTCCTTTAGTGTGTTATCATAAAAGAAGTATATATTTTTTGTAACTTGTTAACTGAAAGCAGGTTAGATAGGCTAATGATGTGATGTAGTCTTGAAAGTTCAGAAAGCATTATTTCGTGTCCATTATGTCGGTCTGTGTGTGTGTGTGTGTGTGCTTGAGTTTGCCTTGTGGCCATATTGTCGGTCTGTGTGTGTGTGTGTGCTTGGGTTTGCCTTGTGCGGATCAGACCATTGTTGAAGAGTCACAGGGGACATAGTTGCGACTCGGGATAAGAAAGTAGCCACATAGCCCCTGGTCCCCCTTAGGGTGTGAGGCTACTTGCCAGAGGCTTATCACTTCATACGCTCAAGCTATGACTGCCGCTTCCTGAACCCTCTCACCCACCTTCCCATTCCTGAACAAGCCTTCTTCATCAGGCTCTTTAGGATGTGTGTTTGGGGCTGCCTCCATCCAGGATGCAGTGTCTGTGTTCCAACTCCACTCAGATAGCAGGCCTGTGATAACCTCTTCTGTGTGTGTGTTTGGGGTGTGGAGGTCTGTGTGATAACCTCTGCTGAGTGCTGCCCCCCCCCCCAGCTGACATGGACCAGATGTCCTACTGACCCTGTCTCCTTGGGAACGGGGAATGGAACAGGGAAGACGGTGAGCTAACTGTCAACACTGCACTGTTCCTGGGAAGGTGTGATGTGTTGCCTGCAAACAAAAACATTAGCTCAATGGTACTGAGATTAGTTGAGGTTTGACGGGTGTATTGAGGTGCTGGTCAGCTTTTTGTTTCTTGGTAATATCTTGCACCAGTTACAACCAATATAACACTTTCTTATCAAGTGTATGTATGACTTCAGAGAAGGCATGGCCACCTCTTAACCCTACTCGACAGCCTCAACCCATTTTATAGCCATGGCAGCCAATTAAAATCCCCCCCCCCACAACACACACACACACCGCCTTCTGGGGCGAAGGGCCACTTAGAGTAGCACCTTAGTACTGTGACCTCATTACCATGCTGGCCCAGTGGTGAGAAGAGGAGATGCAGCCCCTTTCCAATGCAGGACAGACAGGTCACCCTCAACGCAAACACACACACACACTGCATTGAGCCAGACTCTTCACACACACAGACATGCCAGGCAGGAGATGTGGATGTTGGGGGACAGAGGCCAATGGCCTCCACTGACCCACACTTCCTCCAGGGATATAGCCAGACTTCTGGTAACTGTCAGGGTGTCCTCCAGACCTCCACACTGGACTCCTGGGACGGCGGCCATGGTGGGAATCCTGCCGTTTTCCCTCTGTCTTTCTCTCGCCACACACAAACACCAATGCTCTCGTTCTCTGCCCCCTGCTGTTTACCCCACCAGTCCCAAAGAATAGACAACATGACCTGAGAGGAATGAGTGCACTCCCTCCCCCCTCTCTCTTACCCCATCACCCCTGTCCCTTTCTCCCTCAGCCACTGGGTCGATACTGTTAATTGGCCGCTCTGTCAACGGTGCATTAATTGTGGCCACTAATAAAAGGGCTATTGATTGGCACTTTGTTTAACACTGGCTTGTGCGGTGTGCCCTGCCCTCTAATGCTATTCCTACAGCAACCTTTTCCTGTTCCCCCCTTTCTTAATATCATAAATGAAGTCAGTCGATTAGAGAGATGTTTCTTCCCCTCTTATCCTCTTACATTCCTGAATCAATGCAGAGGACTGTAACTAAACTGAGAGCCTTAAACATTTGGACCTGTTCAAGGAAATTAGCGGTTGTGGAATCCAGTTGCAAAATAGACAGCCCCTGAAGTTTACACCCTCAGCCCTTGAATTACATTTTACATGATCATATCTGATTGTTTATCCAGGAAGGACTCACTGAAGAGTGTCCTGGCTGAGTATACTTGCAAGTGCACTTGCCCAAGCAAGTGAGAGTGATGACCAGAACTAGCTTACTTGCTACAGAGTACAAACTATCTTATAGTCTTACCCAAAACTGTAGTGATGTTGACTTAATGTGACACTTCGCGACAAACTGCAACAAAATTGTATAGAATTATGGGTTATATCAATTATGTAAGTGAGCGAATTCATTCACTAATTCCCTCAGGCTAAAGGGCTGATGGGTAAGCTTTTGTAAATTGGACCTACATTTAAGATCAATCAAAAATGCATTCTGGTTAGATTGTTTCTTAAGGGAAAGTGGCTAGGATGTGTGCTCCTCTGTCTGGGACAAATTCAACCTTTTTTCCACAGCAACGTCCTGCTTTCTGTGTGCTCTCCGTAGACTTCTGGGCGAAGAAGTCCTCATCTCACATGCTGATGTCACTTGGGTAAACAAGGCCCATCACACACACAGTTTACATACACATACTTATCCCATATGTCTATACAATTACTCATTCTCCACATACAACTACCCAAACTGCTTGGCCAAAATAATATCATGTTTAATGTTATTCTTTGTGTTTTAACAATACGAAACATGTAACATTTTCTTTGTTCTCAAAGAGAACGATCACGTCATGGACATAAAAGACATTGTCTAACATTTTGACATGAACTCTAAATATCCAGTTTTATTGCAATTAGCCGCGTGCCATATCTCAGAGAATGATCCTAAAGCATTAGCAGATCAACGGCAGGTCTCCTGAGCGAGATGGTGAAACCTGGAAATGGGTGTAAGTACCTCAGTACTGGATTTAATCATCTCCATTAAATATTCAATGATCAATAGGATTTGTTTTAGCCGATCAATAGGTGCCTGCGCCTGAGAAGGACAATGTGCATAAGTTGCTATTTGCATTTCAAAGCAGCTTGTACCACGTGACTTCATAGGAAATCCATACCATTTTGTACAGCTGTATTTCATATTTATCTCTTTTATCTTCTTATCGCTGACTGGTATTGATCCCAGCCTCTTTATTTACTGCTGTGGAAACTTCCCAGGGTTTCAAGTGTCCAAATAATTATAATTTTTTTAGGGAAGCCGATATGCCTCTCTGTGTCAGTGTCTCCCTTACTTTCTTTCTCTGCCGGTCTCCTCTGTCTCTCTCCTCTTTTTTTCTTTTCTTTTTCTCGCTCCCTCCATTTTTCCCTATTCCTCTCAGAAGAAGTGAAAATTAAAACCTGTCATCTTCCCACTCGTACGCAGCTCAGTGCTCAGTGCTCAGTGCTCACTGGGGTGAATCTGCAACATTATTCAAATAAGGTATCTGAGGTGCCATGGGGAATACTGCAATGCCGAGCCACTTCAAAGCAAACTCCTTCTGCCTAACCCCTTCAACACGGCTTGTTCCCTCCGGAGTCCTATTTTGTTTACCTGCACTCCCTCTAATGGGTTGTTTTTTAGCAGCTCTCACATGTAGAGAGGCCACATTTAGCCAGGTTCTGGTTCAAGCTTATGGCAACGACACCATGGAGCTCAACATGTTAGGGTCTTGCTGTTTCTTTGATCAGTACTCAGTACAACTGCTGCTCCTTGATGGGGATGCTTTGGTCTTGGTCAAAATACTGTTTTGTAACTATACCTCTTTGCCCCATCTCTGCTTTTCTTTCCTCCTCTTTCTTTCTCTCAGTCTTTCCCTCTCTGACTCTTTCTCTGATCCCCCTCTTCCCTTGCCCTCTTTTCTCCCTTTCTTCCAGAGTGTAATCCCCCAGATCACATTCCAGGTGGGGTATCTCTGGTGTTGTAGGCCTTTTCTACTACATAGAGGTGTAGTGTAAAGGGAACGCTGTGTATGAACATCATGAGACAGATCAAATGCTCTAGTTACACCACGTTTCTGGTTGAAACTCTGAGATAACCTCGTTACCTGAGGTTTACTGGGACTTATTTATTTACTGGCTGTTGACCTTAACCTAAGGCCATTTTCCCTTATTAACAAATTGTTAGGTGCTGTGGTATGATATTTATTATGGAAATATATATAGGCAACTGACAAATGGATTTGTTTGTTGACACCAGTAAATTGTACGTTTAGTTTGTTAATAAAGATAGTTGTTTAGCGTCACAGTTCATGTTTTTTTTTTTCGGAACAATGACATGTCTTTTGCAATTGCATCGTTCTGCATTGTATATGATTGCAGTGATATATTTATGACAAATAACTGATGTCTTGGTAATAGATTATATTAGTTTATACATCCACTTCTTATTGACCAGTCAAAATTTATGTTTGGAATGCGTCACCAGGCATTGATTTGAAATAAAGTTGAAATATTTGTTATGGTACTCCCTAAATTATGTATAATGGTAAATATAAATATTGTATGTGAACCTGTAGTGAAGCAATAACTATTGATTTAATATGGAAATGTTGCTTATTGGGAGCAAATATTGGCATTTCATTTTTATCACATTGTATTTTTTTCATCTCTACTTGATTTCTCACCATTACCTTTCTGCAAGAAGACATTTGTAAGATGAATAGCTTTTGAGTGCATCAGGTCTTTTAGTTCTACAGTATATCAGTGTTTATAAAATATAGATGTTAGTTTTTTCTCAGTACATCTTAAGCACTCCCTACTAATTGAACCAATACAAATGTGCTTTTTGAAACTATGAATGTGTTGAATCCTTGTCCACACCACCTGTTGCTATGGGCCTGTTTTATTTTGCATGGTGAAGAATGACTCTCCCTGAAGGCAGATAAAGCTGCTGATAGATGTCAGTTCCTCCTCAATGAGAGCTGTGTGTGTATGTCTCACCTGTATAGACACTCACTGCCTGTGGTCATGTCAGGGCCTGGGTTTAAATGGCCTGGCTGACCCTGCTCACTCACCGCCTCCTTAACATGACCATCTATTAGCCAAGTCATCCCTCAGAAAGTTATCCCTCAGCCTGTTATCCTCCAGCCAGGACAGCTGTCATACCTCAACCTGTTATTCCCCAGCCAGCCCAGCCAGTCATACCTCAACCTGTTATTCCCCGGCTAGTACCCAGCCAGTCATACCTCAACCTGTTATTCCCCAGCCAGCCCAGCCAGTCATACCTCAACCTGTTATTCCCCAGCCAGCCCAGCCAGTCATACCTCAACCTGTTATTCCCCAGCCAGCCCAGCCAGTCATACCTCAACCTGTTATTCCCCAGCCAGCCCAGCCAGTCATACCTCAACCTGTTATTCCCCGGCTAGTACCCAGCCAGTCATACCTCAACCTGTTATTCCCCAGCCAGCCCAGCCAGTCATACCTCAACCTGTTATTCCCCAGCCAGCCCAGCCAGTCATACCTCAGCCTGTTGTTCCCCGGCCAGGACAGCCATCATCCCTCAGCCAGCAGTTTGTCTCCAGAGGGCAACTGTTTTGACCTTCACAGCCCAGAGTTCCACGGGGAACATCATCAGTGCCATCACTACACATGGCTAAGGCAAATCACATAGCTGCCTGACTGTTTGTGAGAGTGAGTATGTGTCCAGCATATGAACATGCCTTATTTTGGGGTGTTGTGTCTGATAATTTGCAGTGCAGTAGCCATTATGGAAATATCGATGTTCTTTTCAGCCAAATCCCTACGGTCAGCCCTCCCCCACCTCACTCCCTCTTCATGTGAATATCTCTGGTCCTCCACACACCATGGTGTCTTTCCAAACACCGCCATGATACACATCACTCACAATCAGCCAGGACACTTCAACTTGTGTTTAAATTGCTCCCAACAGTATCCTTAATCTGACCAAAATCAATACAGCTTTTACTGCCACGTCGTGGGACTGCTATTGATGTTCACATGTCATTTCGGCCGGATTTGATGCCTATCTGCATTCCGAATGGCATTCTGTTGTCAATATAGTGCACTCCTTTTGGCTAGGAATGGCCCTTAGAGCTCTGGTCTAAAGTAGTCCACCATGGAGAAAATAGTGGCATTTGGGATGCGGCCTCTTTCCTCTTTCTTCTCTCCTGAGGAGATGGTGCCATAGATCAACTGGAGGTGTAGTGGTATTCAGTCAGGGTTAGTGGAGCTTTGCGCTGGTTATATAGTGAAATAAAGGAAGTTCACAGAGCAACTGCAGGCAGTGTGTCGCTGGCTGATGTGCCAAGTATCCACAACAAGGTGATGAGAGAGAACACGAGTGACTCAAAGCAAAACTCTAAATTATAAACAACAATCTTTATGGGTTCATACTGTTACACATAACACACAGATACACCTATGAGACCCTGATACACACACATACACACACAAATACACACAGTTCAGTGTAACTAACCTTGTGGGGACACAAAAATAAATATTCCATGTTCCCTAACTTTAACCCTAGCCTTAACCTTAACCCCAATCTTAAAACAATCTATGTCCCAACATGGTCAAATTTTCATGTTGTCTGTTGGCTTTTAGTCCTCATAAGGTTGGTCATATATGCCCACACACACTCTGTCCCTCTCTCTCACACACACACACAAGCAAGCGAGGGTGTGGGTTTGTGTCTGCTCACCTGTGATCACAGTAACAAATTACTGGGAACAACATGAACATTTGTTTTGTGTGTCTGTGTGTGAGAGTGTGTGTCTGTGTCTGTAGAATGTTAGTCTAACCATTAATATGTAATCTTCGGTTGGTTTACCACTAAGAGTCTAGACCAGGTGCAATTGGCCCCTGTAATAAGTCCATTACTGGACTGAGGGGCTGATGTTGGCCCCTGGTCAGCTTTACCCCTGGGAGATCCTGTCTCTACATGCCCTAACTCCCTGATCACGATACAGAGATTGTCTATTTCACACAAGTCTGGGTAGGGTATTATGTGACTTGTAAGGTTTGTGTGTGTTTCTTTGCATGAGTGTATGTGATCCATTATTGGAGTGAGAGTGGAATTGAGAGAGAGACACCAGAGGGGCAAACAGTTACCTCGTGGGTTTAGCATGTTTTGTCCCTTTAGACAAAACAACCAACAAACAGTTAGTCAAGGTGAAGCTTTCAGGAGACTCCTTTTGTAGGATAAACATTTTGAATGGCGTTACTCTGTCTGCATTTACATACTCATCAAAAGCAGACTCTTGAAAATGTTTTAATAATTAAGAATCATCCCATCATGAATACGACCAATAGCCTAGGCCATAGGCAAACAATGGGGAAATGGGGTAGCCAATATAACCTAAGATAATCTCAACCAGTCATAATGTTTTCACACAGGGAACAGACACAAGTTTAGTGGCAGGGTTCTGGGGGATTTGGGGTTAGTTTAATGGTAGGGTTCTGGGGGATTTAAGGTTTGTGTAGTGGTAGGGGCCCTGGGGGATTTAGGGTTCGTTTAGTGGTAGGGCCCTGGGGGATTTAGGGTTCGTTTAGTGGTAGGATTCTGGGAGATTTAGGCTTAGTTTAGTGGTAGTGTTCTGGGGGGTTAGGGTTAGTTTAGTGGTAGGGCCCTGGGGTATTTAGGGTTAGATTAGTGGTAGGACCCTTTGGGATTTAGGGTTAGTTTAGTGGTAGGGCCCTGGGGTATTTAGGGTTAGATTAGTGGTAGGACCCTTTGGGATTTAGGGTTAGTTTAGTGGTAGGGCCCTGGGTGATTTAGGGTTAATTTAGTAGTGGGGACCTGGAGGGCGAAATAAGAAAAATAAACCAAACTTAAATTTAGAACAAAAGGCAGAGAGAGGTGACAGAGCCGGGAAGATGAGTCTGTTCCTTCTTGAACTTCCAAAGGTGGGGGTAGGCAATATTGGTTCAGTAGGTTGTAGCTTTGACGAGCTCAGTACTCTTCTTTTTACTATTCCTTTGAAGACATAACTCCTGCAACTTTCTTTTCCTCTCGTTTTTTCTTTTCTTCTTCCTCTTCCTCCACCACCTTCTTTTTCCTTTCCTACATATTTTCCTACTCCTTCAACGTCTGTAGACATCTTTTGGTGATTGGTAAGCAACGTTAAAGATGCATCGCCAGCACAATTGTGTTGGAGTGTAAACCAAAGATCAATACAAATTATTGTGACTAAGTGTTGGGTCTTTATGATACTTTTATGCTTCCTGCTGTACTGTTTACATGCAAGTGTTATTTCTGTGGAGAAACATGCAAGTTCAAATAGATAACAGGAGCAACTTTAGAAGTGATTGTCGATTTGATGATGTGATGCTAATATGCCTTCTCACAAATCAGCATCGCTTCAACACCCACATGAGGACCAGCAGGCCCAGAGCTGCATAAACAAGGGGCTCTTGAACGCAGCTCAGCTGCCATCACCTGAGAGGAACATCTGCCCGAGTTTATTTTGTTCATTGCCCCTCACTCATTTCTGTTTTGCAGAAGAAAGGTTTTGTTTTAGAATGCGTTCTTTCGGTATAAGTTGCTTGAGTTGCTAATATGACAGAAATAATATTATATTAAATTATAATATTGATTTAGTGCAGAGCTGACATATTTACCAAATATAAAACAGTCGTACCAAATGTAGCAGAGATTCAGGAGCAATACAAATCTGGTTTAAAAAGGATCCTCCCAAGTATATTACAGCAGAGTAGAAAGATAAAACATAAATTTGTCTTAAAATAAAAAGAAATCGTCAACTCAAATGTAAACATTTACATGTGTAGTATATTCCCCCATCTGGGAAACATCCATTAATATGATACTACATCCGTGTGTGAATCCCAACTGGCAGAGACAGAGCTATGACAGTAATGTCAACAAAAATGGGAAGCAAGTGATCTAGCTCTGGAAAAGCCTGGGTCTGTTAATTGTTTACGGCAGGATGAATGGTGACTTTCTGGGTACTATACTTACCCCTCTGCACTAGGAAAGTGTGGTCGAATGTGCCATAACATACATAACAGATACGGAACAAGAACAAATCTGTGCCTTTATAATCATGCCACAACTGCCAAATGTACCTGCCTTACCCTGCAAGGCTGCTGCCCAATTATAATATACCTGAAAACATCAGATAACCTACTTCTAAATGTATAACAATAGCATATCAATATTATCCACTACCGCCCACATACAATTGAACAAAAATAAGCAGTGTAGAATATGAGAAAACATTAAAAGTAATTTAAATGAAATGCACTCACAAACTTGCATGTTATCAAATTCGGAATAGGGATACCAAAATATTAACAATATACTCACTCAGTGACCTTAGCCTGACCATATTCACCACTGTCTCTAGTCTTAGATTTGTCATCAGGTAGTTGTTATAGTTGGAGTGTGTTGGTTTTCAGACTTTTCTGTCCTGTTACAAGTGACATTTTATCACCCCATTTCCTGATTTTTGCCATGCATGAGCCCTGTACATTTCTGATTAGTAAATCAATGTATTTCTTTGTTATGTACAAATTTCCATGTTTGTTTTTTTCTATCTTTTATTGTTTCATCATTACTGCCTAAATACGTTTGCTTTTGCAATAATGTCAGCAATTCATTCATGCCAATGAAGCACTCATTTAATTTAACTGGGACACAGAGGGAAATGGACAAAGAGAGAATTAGGCAGAGACACAGAAAGGTAGAGAGACAGACTGAGAAAAAGGTAAAGGTAGACCAAGACTGAGAGGTATAGGGAGTGGGAGGTAGAAAGAGAGGTATAGGGTTAGGTAAAGAGAGAGGTAGAGAGTGAGGTAGAAAGAAAGAGGTAGAGTAGAGGTTAGAGCGAACAGATTGAATGGCTAATTAAATGGGCACCTCCAGGCCTGAATAAATTCTCTGGTCTGATGAGGAGAGCCCCTGGAAGCAGCATGGCAGCCCTAGGAGATGAATGACCACTGGGCTCTGGTGTGATGAAGTAGTGGAGCTTGTGTGGGTGCGCGTGCTTGCAGCTTGGCATTGAGCTTGTTGGCTGGTCAGAGCTGAGCGCAACATCTTTATAAATCCCCCTCTCTCTCTGCTCCTGCTGCTCCAGCTGATTTATGGTTCCCAACCTTACTTCTCTTCCTACCCAGTTTAACCTCTCTCTCTCTCTCTCTCTCTCTCTCTCTCTCTCTGTGGGCCCACTTTGCCCAGATAATCCTGGCTGGCCAGCCCTCACACGGCACTAATCCAGGTCAGTGCACTGATGGAGAGGAAATGAGACGCTAATTAGATAATGGGAGGGGAAAATGGGCAGGAGTGAGCTAGAATCTCTCATCTCTCTTGCTCTCTGTCCCTGTCAGACTGTTGCTGTCTCAGACAGGCTGTGCTTACACGTGCTCATCACAAACAAACATGCAGATGGACATTTAAATCCACAACATAACATTTCAATAAGATCTAAACCCCACAAAGATTACGCGCATTGATGCTTGATTTATTTTCTTGTGTATGTGGTGTATTCCTTTATTTGTATAATAAAAATAAACCCAAAGATGTACACGAATACTGTTTGACATACCAGCTCTATGTTCAACAACGTTATCCCAGAACTGCTGCAAGACAAACTCACCAAGCTGTACATGTCCTGCTGCATCTGCCAGGGGATCACTGACATTTAGACAGAACAGACAAAACCACGGAGGTGGTGGTCCTACTTGTGACCCCCGACGTGACCCTTGGGCAAGGAAGCATGCATGCAAAGGCGTAGGTCAGCTGGCAGAGTACTGGTATGACCGTTAGGCCTGGAACCAAGGGGCTCCAGGCTGGTCTTCAATGGCTGATCATCTAGCTGTGTATCCAAGAGAGAGGGAGAGAACAAACACGGGTATAATGCACCTGTCTTACTGTGAATTAATATAAGCATAAACATCTTCCTAATTATTACCAAACAGCACTGTTTCAAAACGTACCCTCCATTGGGCAGAACACCGGCAGGTAGTACAAGTTAATCGTGACCACAGAAACCCTGCCTTGTAAACAGTTTTTCTCGTGCTGTCGCCCCCAGCAACTGGCAATCTGTCTCAAAGAGACTAATACAATGATGTTCACCACATCAAGACACCTTCAAACTGTTAACTATACAGCTGCACCTAACCACCACTCAAACTCTCCATCTCTCTTATATAGATATACCATAGTATGTCTACACATTGTCTTATGTACATATAGTATGCGATTATATAACAGCAACTTGGCTATACAGGTGGTTTAGGATTATGTACACAAGCGTATGTTTTGCAGCATATACTGTAGGTGATATAGTGGGTGTGTGTGTGTGTGTGTGTGTGTGTGTGTGTGTGTGTGTGTGTGTGAGAGTGTGCGAGGGCATTGTCCAGTGTGTGTGTACATATTTTTTATATTGAGGGGATAGTGCAAAAAGAGTGCAAAATTGTTGACACTGATAATCTTTCATTTGGCTGGTTTGTTTTACCAGTCATATGGTCTCAGGGTAAGATGCTGTGCAAAGTACTGATGCTTATAAACCTGAAGCACGGTTACTGCACACCATGTCTAACAGGCAGTAGTTTAGAAAGTAGTCCGTGGCTGGATTACTGACTATTTGTAGGGTCTTCCTCTGACAATGGTCTGGTGTAGAGGTCTTGGATGACTCGTTAATTGGCAATGGTGAACTTGGCCGAGGGTAATGTAGTTGCCATACCAAATCTCACCAAAGTGATGCAGCCTGTCATGACGCTCTCCAAAGTTGCTGCCATACAACTGTTTGAGGATCCATATTTTCAGCCTCCTCAAGAGGAAGAGAATCTGATGCGTTCTTTCAATTGTATTCAAATATAGTATTCGTTTTTCTTTATGTATATACAGAATGTGTTGACATTGCCACAGAATGTCATTACATTTTTTGTTTGTTTTGTAACAGGTGAGTTTTTCCATTCTTTAAATTGTGGGTTGGTGCACTTGGTGCAAAAATACTTTTTTGAGTGCACTTTAAAGTGACTGACATTCTGCATCTCTCATTTCTGCTTCATGCCATGTGGCACAAGGCACAATAGTATGCTTCAGTATGTATGTTTCAATTAGCTTGTTTACTGCACCTGCAGTGGCAGGGAGGCTACACAGTTGGAAGGCTACACTAAAATGTTTTCATGAATGTCCGGAAACTCATCCTCTTGTCCAGCATTTACATAGTTTAAACAAGGTTACCATAATCATTGTTGAGCGGCACAATTGAGTGATATTGAACAAAAATTATAGCAAATGATGGCAACGTCTCAAAAACCTGTTCCAGGTTGCTTGCTCCACTCCTCACATGGCTCCAGCTCCACTCTACTCACATTCTACATTTGAAAGCCAACCTTTGCTGCAATGAAACCAGGAGTTAAACTGGGTCACTGTAGGATATTCACATTTATTTCTTGAGCAAGTACTTGTTCCATCCATGCATTCTTCAATTTTAACAAGTTGCCCATTGCCTGCTGGTGAGAAGCATACCCACAACATGATGCTGCCACAAACATTGTTTTTTTACACATCGCAGTGGGGCCACTCATGCTTTCTGGCAAACCCCAGATGTGCTTTCAGATGGTACATATTGAGTACTGACTTCCTCCCATACACAACAGTGTTATACAGGCAGAATGTTGTTCTATTCGAATGGGAATGTATATCGTTTGCCTTAGGCTTCTCGTAATGGTTTTCATCTAATCTAACAAACAGATCCCAAAAAATAAAAGTGTGAAAATCTTTTTCAGCCATACTCAAAACAAAAAAGAGCCAAAGGTAAATTACATTTACCTGTTATAAAACCAAACTTTCCACCAAACTGATTTACTAGGCACATGTCTAGTGAATGAGTTTACTACACATTTGTCCCCCTGTTCCACTACAAATGCCCTCCTACCACTGCTAATACACTAATACGCAATGACTGATGAAGCATGTACTGCTCCCTATTCAGCTCATAAAACTTGTCTAGTTGATAACTGGGCATCATTCCATCTGGAAAATATCTGGAAAATGAAAGAACAACAGTAAACCATTTATATGAATTAGGCACATTAAAATGCATTTAATGAGGTTCTCACTCAGTAAAATAGAGTTTGTGAGTGTGCATGCAGGTTTTCGTGATGTGTCCATTCTCCTTGTGCCTGTTAATACTAAGCTAAATTATAGTGCTGTCAGGGCCTTATTGTAACGTCATTTTGTAGAGAATATTAATGAGCAGAATGTTAGCGCAGACAAATTATATAACAGTGTGGAGTTATGTGGAAGAAATATAGGGAGTATTTAGTTTGACTACCTGGTGTGATGAGTCCCCGTCTGTTTTTTAGTTTGGGTAATACAGTGAAAAGAAATTGCTTTGGTTCTGTTTTCACAATAAATGTATGTGGTGATTTTTCTAATCTCTTACTACAAATCTACAAACTGATCACTTGTAACACAGTTAGACAGATAAAAACAACTGGTTGTGCTTTCATTTGGTTTGTAATAATCTTTCCCTACAAGATTAATGCACCCACTAAGTTTTGTGAAATATAACAAGTACATTTATCAAGTCATCAAAACATAACACAATCCTCTCAACTTGGTCATTGAAAGAAATACACTGAACAAAATTATAAACACCACACTTTTGTTTTTGTCCCGATTTATCATGAGCTGAACTCAAAGATCTAAGACTATCTCCATGTACACAAAAGGCCTATTTCTCTCAAATATTCTTCACAAATCTGTCTAAATTTGGGTTAGTGAGCACTTGTCCTTTGCCGACATAATCCATCCACCTCACAGGTGTGGCATATCAAGATGCTGATTAGACAGCATGATTATTGCACAGGTGTGCCTTAGGCTGGCCACAATAAAAGGCCACTCTAAAATGTGCAGTTCCATCACACAGCACAATGCCACAGATGTCGAGTTTTGAGGGAGCGTGCAATTGGCATGCTGACTTGTATAAATAGTACCAAACATACTGTACTTGTATAAATAGTACCAAAGCAATTTAAAAAATCTGTATTTTGTGAACGCTTAGTTATTCTGAGGAAGGACATTGGTGGCCAAACATTTGATCACTTTAGGTAGAATTTGATGGAAAAAAACGCCATTATTTTAATTGCAAGCAAGGGTGGCACCTGGCTCTTCCTAGTGATCGAATTGTCTTTCCCAGATTCCTTGGGAATGTCTTATCTTAATCTTTAGTGTGTTATTTATTCTTAGAAAGGATGAGGGATGAGTTAAATAATTGTACAGTTGACATCAGCTTAGACAACATCATCCCCTTAGTTTGCTGCTAATCCTACACAGAGATAACAATAATGGGAAAAGAAGGGAGATTTAAACAAAGGCAGATATGGACTTTAATTCATAATTAGCCATAGAGGTCAAAGACTTGATCTGGCTGCTAGACAAGAGGAGAGGACTTCATTTGAAGGTTATGCCTGCTCTCTTTTTGCATTTTTTCCCCCCTCTGCTTTTCATGAACCTTGTGAGTCAGATGATGACCTTCCAGTCAGAAGTCAAACGTTATTAGAGAGAGAGAGAGAGAGAGAGAGGAGGGGGATGTGTTTGGGGTGTAAGGAACCTCTGATATGTTACGCTTATGATTGCCTTGACAGGTCAAAAGGGAAGGTATATGTTTTGTGGTGATTGTAAGTGTAATTTATTTAGGGGGGTTATGCCCCCAGACCCACTCCCATCTGTCCTCCTTAATTACCCCCCCCCCCCCCCAACACGTTTGCTTGTGGGGCTCTGCAGCAGCAGAAATAGTCATTCAGCATCTCCTTCTCTCTCACTGCCTCCTTCTCTTCTGCTGGTGTCTTTATTGATCCCTCCTCCTAGCCCATAATGAAGTGGAACTACAACTCCATTACTCCCTGCTCCCTGATTGGCTGGAGGTAATATGAAATTAGCCAGCGTGCAGTGAGCCTGTCAGTATTGATTTCACTAGCCAGATTACTTGTTACAAAAGAATAGAGCTGTCTGTGCCATAATTGAACAAGTTAACTCCTTGTCTCATAAAATGTAAGCCCATATTGATTGTATCACGGGGGGGGGGTGGGGGGGGGTTGGTTATATGCAGAAAGTGATGAAAGTTGTATCGTTGTTACTGTAGAGAGGTGCTGATGTTTCTCTTTTCCTCCTCCAATGGCGCAGGGTGACATATGGATCAAGGCATTCTTGCTGAATTGCACAAAAAGAACAACAAATGAGATGTTCTATCCTATTGGGTTGGTTTGTGTTACAATGCATCTCGTCAGAATAAAATCAAACAAACCCAGGTCCTTTTTTTCTTACGGTCGTTTTTTTTCTTTCACTGAAGCTGACTTGCTTAAATGAAAGAAGCAAGGTATTGCTGACGTCTCAAATTAGGTATTTTCCAATTCATTTTCAAATGCAAACATTGACATTCAGGCATATTGTCAGTCTAGATGTCATAGATCAAGCCTATGTTGTATTACTTTTGTTTTTGGACTGAGCTACCTCTCTGTAATGTAGGGCACTTCATACAGTAGCTGTCCTCCACTCTAGGTGTGTCTTAGATGAAGGGAAATGATGGTTGATGATGGCCTGCTGTGGCCCACTTCTCTGTTTCTCTACCCTGATGAATGATAGCCTGCTGGCGTGGGCTCTGTCTAATCACTGTGGGCAGATCTGTGCCATGAAAAGAGAGGTGTTTAACAAGTATTCTGCCCCATTCATTAGACAACTCAGAAAAAAGATAGAAGGGGGAAAACTGTGGTTAATAATTTAGATGAGATAAAAGCAGCTATAAGAGCCTGGACCAGACAGTTGAGGTTATATCTGCTTAGTACATTGATGTAGAGAGTGGTGGTTATCTCTGCTTATAGTTAATGGGTGGAGAGTGAGAGTTATCGCTGCTCTTAAAGGGATAGTTTGTCCAAAAATCATATTTCGGTGACAGTACCCTTACCCCGAATTGTTCCTTCAGGCACATATAGTAATTTTTTTAAACTATCCATTATTCAGCTCTGTCCCAGTCTGTAATTAGCGTTATTAGCATCGTCCAAATTCATGAATGGAAATGGAATACTACTCGAAAAAATGTCACACTACATTCAGTAATCTGTCGCGGTAGCATCACTTTTTAAAAACTGTACACTGATGAAACAGCTGGCGGAATTGGCAGAATTCAAACTGGCACTAGCAAACTTTTTTGTATAGCCACCATACACAGCATACACAGCTTCTGTTTTTCGGCAGTGATGTCATAGAGTTGAGCATGAACAACAAGCCATGTGAAGATTGGTTGCTTTGTGTAGCTGGCCCATATTCGTCTGAGAATTTTTTCATCATTAGAATAGTTTTTGTAATTGTGAAAAATGCAGCGGTCATAAGAGAGGTACAGGGGACGTACGAGAGGAGACTTGAGGTTTCACTCGTTGCCATATCTGTAAGGTTTGTTCACAGTTTCATCTCTCAACCAAATCACCAGGACAAAATATAGCCTCCAGATCCCAAGATACTCCTAGCCTCCTATCACCAAAATACTAAGCCTGTTCAAGAGTTTGTGATAGCTTTCAAATTTTCTTTGATCCTAGCATGCCTTCCGTGTTTACGATTTAGCTTATCCTAGCCTGTACCTTCACCTGGGCCTTTATGACATACAGTACACACTTGTATTTTGCCTGCTAGTTTACATAGTTATGTATATTATTGCTGTATTTTTTGCTAAATTTATGACTATATATATATTTCTTAATTCTTAATACGTAGATGTTGTGTGCCATGTCACAAGAATTTCATTGTGCAGGATGACACTGTGTTATTCGGTGTAATTGATAAGTAAACATTGAACTTCTGGATTTCCTTGTTTGGCTCGACTTCTGACCACACTGTTTACCTGCTCCAGGGGTTCATAGAGTCAGACATAGTACATATGTATTTTACTTTCTCTCTTGAGCAAATCAAATTTGACTGTCCGAAGTGAATATAAAAGATGAAATAGGTAGCTTGCTTTCTAGTTAGTGAATACTACTCCACTCTAGCTGTGACACTTACTCTTCCCAGAAGAACTTATGGATTTGATTATTTCGAGGAATACAACATTGTCATGTTCTTTGAGGTGAACAATACCACTTGTCTTAGTTTGGAGTTCTACGTATTCTGTTTCCATTCATGAATTTGTACCATGCTAATAACGCTAATTATTGACTAAGACAGAGCTGAATAATGGATAGTTTTTAAAAAATGACTGTGTGCCTGAAGGAACAACTCGGGGTAAGGGGACTGTCACCGAAATATGATTTTTGAACGAAATATCTCTTCAATGGATGGGTGGAGAGTGGAGGTTATCTCTGCTCTTAATGGATGGGTGGAGAGTGGAGGTTATCTCTGCTCTTAATGGATGGGTGGAGAGTGGAGGTTATCTCTGCTCTTAATGGATGGGTGGAGAGTGTAGGTTTACTCTGCTCTTAATGGATGGGTGGAGAGTGGAGGTTATCTCTGCTCTTAATGGATGGGTGGAGAGTGGAGGTTATCTCTGCTTTTAATGGATCGGTGGAGAGTGGAGGTTATCTCTGCTCTTAATGCATGGGTGGAGTGTGGAGGTTATCTCTGCTCTTAATGGATGGGTGGAGAGTGGAGGTTATCTCTGCTCTTAATGGATGGGTGGAGAGTGGAGGTTATCTCTGCTCTTAATGGATGGGTGGAGAGTGGAGGTTATCTCTGCTCTTAATGCATGGGTGGAGAGTGGAGGTTATCTCTGCTCTTAATGGATGGATGGAGGGTGGAGGTTATCTCTGCTCTTAATGGGTGGGTGGAGAGTGGAGGTTATCTCTGCTCTTAATGGATGGATGGAGGGTGGAGGTTATCTCTGCTCTTAATGGATGGATGGAGGGTGGAGGTTATCTCTGCTCTTAATGGATGGGTGGAGAGTGGAGGTTATCTCTGCTCTTAATGGATGGGTGGAGAGTGGAGGTTATCTCTGCTCTTAATGCATGGGTGGAGAGTGGAGGTTATCTCTGCTCTTAATGGATGGGTGGAGAGTGGAGGTTATCTCTGCTCTTAATGGATGGATGGAGGGTGGAGGTTATCTCTGCTCTTAATGGGTGGGTGGAGAGTGGAGGTTATCTCTGCTCTTAATGGATGGGTGGAGAGTGGAGGTTATCTTTGCTCTTAATGGATGGATGGAGAGTGGAGGTTATCTCTGCTCTTAATGGATGGGTGGAGAGTGGAGGTTATCTCTGCTCTTAATGGATGGGTGGAGAGTGAAGGTCCTCTGGTTGTAGTAGCTGGCAGAGAGTGGATATAATCTCGGATTTAATGGATGAATAGAACATGAATAGAACATGACACTTATCTCTTAGCTTCAAACAGGTTATTTCACACAGCACTTTTGGCCCTGGCAAAACAACCTTTCTAAATGTGTCTTTTTATTCTAAGGGAGTGACCTTTACTGACTATTTGTCATGACCTTAATTAACTTTGTCATCTTTTGAAATGGTATTTCTGATATTTGATCATTCCGGTAGATATATCAGTCTGGTCTCACCTAAAGCTTATACTCTCATTTCAGTTCACCGTTGCCAATAATTGAAACAAATTGCAAAAGATCCTATTCTTGATGCTTTCGTCTCACCTCACTACTTGGCCAGTTGTCATTGAAAATTAGATTTGGTTGTCAGTCAACTTACCTAGCAAAATAATGTGTTCAGTAACAACAACAAAAAACATTTGTATTAAATCCAGTCCAGCCAGAGCCAGCCACTTCATAACACAAAAGGGAAGCTAACCAGCTAGTAGCCTACAACACTACATGGAATGTTCCTTCAATTAGCTAGTAACATAATTTCATTACAATGAACAAGTTTTAATGAAGCAAGAATTGCCTTGTTCTGCCCCAAGTCAGAGATAAGAGTTGGTTCAGCATCTATCAAGGCAGCTCAGCTGCAGTATGCTCAGCTGTTCCATGTTTCAACAAGACATCCCAGGTTAAGGTGTTGTGGGAGATTATTTGTTATCTCTGGTGGTAGTGGATGGTTGGAGGATGGAGGTTATCTCTGGTTTTTGTGGCTGGTTGGAAAAGGTGGAGGTTCAATATGGTCTTAATGTATGGTTGGATGCTTAGAGAATGTGGAGATTATTTCTGGTTTTAGTGAATGCATGAAAGCGGAGGTTTATCTATGGCCTTATTAGATGGGTAGAAATGGGAAAATATATCTGGTCTAACTGGATAGGTGGAGAAATTGGAGGTTATCTGTAGTTTTAGAGGAAGGGTTGGTTTTGAAGTTTTTCTTTGGTCTGAGTGGATGATTGGAAAGCAGAGGTTATTTCTGGTTTTAGTAAATGGATGAAGAATCAAGGTTTGTTGTCTTTGTTGATGAGTGGAGAATGGAGGAAGGAGGATGATGTGAATAAGGTGTGTGATCATAATAAATAAATTACACTATCACCAAATACACTTGTCACTGTTCAGTGATAGAACGTATCCACCACAGGGTCAAGTCAATGAGAGCTAGTGCAGTGAGCCTCACTCTCACTAAGCAGATGAGGACTTATTCCACACACTTACTCCTACCGGGCAATTAGTAAATGGAGCCCAGTCAACAGTAAAACGAATAGTTTGTTTACACACACTTACCCAAAGCGTTCATTAGGGGTTCTCAAAAATGAAGCCCCTCTTTGACCGGGTGGTGGTGGTGGTGGTGGGGGGGGGGGGGGGTCTGGGGAGGGGCTGTAATAAATGGTTTCATCTGTGAGTTTAGTTGTTCTGTTGTCACTAACACAGACATGGAAGGTAACAGCACTTTTCCCCTGATAGGGTGAAGGGTTAATGAAATGCTCCTTATTTCCTCCTGCTCGCCCTCTTCTGCTGAGTGATAAGTAGCTAACCAACGAAGCCTGTAATTACAATCTTACAGAAACCGGCCTGATCTGTATATAAATCTCACCATCCAATTACAAGATGTAATAATTCTGCACTCAGGCTGGTAATGAGGTCTAATACTGGCGCATGTGATAATCCCCTCTGGATGCTGGCTTGATCAGATGTTGGCTTTGTAATTAGACTGGCAGAAAATCATTATTTCATGTTCAGGAAAAATGAGGTTGGTGGGAAGTAAATTTTCTCTCCATTCTCTGAAGCGTAGACAAGAATTTAATGATTTAATCATGATTGTTAGCTATTTTGCGATCAATTTGTAATGATTGTGTCGCAACAGAGGGTTTCTGGGAAGAGGGCCTTGTAAAGATTGAAGGTGTCACTGACATGGCAGAGCTGTTTTGTCAGATGGCTTAGTTTAAGCACCAAACTGTTTAGGCTGGTTTGTATGTGTGTGTTGTTTTATATGTAATCCATTTTCTATTTTGTTCTGGGAAGAGGTGCCAGGCACATGTTTTATTACCACACAAGAGGAAGGAACGAGTTTAGCTAAGTTGGTTCAAAATGAAATACAACAACATTTGCTTATCTCCACTGTAGTGGTCTACCTAAATTTCAGATTGACTGATAAAAAAAAATGAAATTTGTAGTTTTTTAAAATTCCCTGGAATTTTCTTTCTGTATTGAAGATACATCATCTACAGTATTGAGCATTTTATCTCAAATGTAATTGTGTTGAAGCTGTTTTAGCCACTCAACCCACCAAGTCACAGGTGTCAAACTGGTTCAACATAGTGTCTGCAGGTTTTCACTTTTAGCTTATGCTAATGATTGATTCATTAGATCACTTATTTGTTTGGATCTCCCCTCACCTGGTTGTACAGGTGTCATTTGAAAGGAAAAACCAGCATACACTAGGCCCTCTGTGAAATCGATTTGACACTTAATGTATAAAGCAAAGTCTGTGCTGAAAAATAAACAATATTTATGGTATATATGTATATATTTTTTATCTACAGTATGTGCATGCAGATATATTATTTAAAACATAAGCTATTCATAATAGCCAAGTGACCAACCAACCCAACTTTGGAATAGTTTTTCGAGAGTTGCTGGATACTGTACCCGGAGACATCCAGCCATTGCGCTAGCTAACGATATGCTAACTTTAATAATCTCCAAACTGCACGCACAGACATCTAACAGTGGAACTTGTTTCAAAAGGAAACTCATTGAAAGTGACTGGATAATCAAACAGAGGCAAAGAACAAACGTCAGTGGGAAGAATGTGGCCAATCCTCCTCTTGCCACAGTTTGTATGCACAGAATACCCACAGAGAAAAGATGGGAGAATTAACAGCAGGCGATGGTACACTCAACATACATTATTCATGTATTAACCACCTACTTTTTGCCGAGCCGGACCACAACACAATCCATACCGTCTCATGTCCATGTCATCTGTACCATCTTCCTCAGATATATACTTGTTCAGGGTATTGAACCATAGTGTTTCCACAACAATTCTTTTAGAAGTTATTCTAACACTATAAAGGCAGAACATGTAGTACTGTATTGTCATCAAATGCACCAGTGGAGGCTTAGCTAGTTAATACCCTGACAATGGCACGCTATTACCTTCTGTGTGAGTTCCAGAACAGTACAGTAGATGTGCATAAGGTTTGATTAGAATGCCTTGTGTATGACTTTTCCGCTGTGGAGCAGTGCAGTAGATTTAGACACTCCAGGGGGATGCACTCGGGCTCTACTCATCTCACACTAATCTCCCGGGTGATTCTATGGCAGATATTTCATTGACAGAGAATTTACTATTTTGTCCTCTGAGGCTATGTCTATAATTAATACTTTTTAAAGGAGATCCCAGAGGGCCTGGCTGTTCAAAGGGATGATGCCTTTTTATCAGTAATAAAGCACTATATTTAAGAATCTTCACTGCACCATACAGCCTTCCAGTCCTGGTAAATTAGGTTACCTACAGTAATATAGGCTACTACCCACATAGAAGAATAGCTCATAGGAAGATGATCAAATTAGGGGCACTCAACTAAGAATTGTCGTACTCTGAGACAAGTTGATGCATCGTTGTTTGAATAAATATGTATTAATGTGTGCATGTTTGTGTGTATCTTTTATTTTTTTTGCTTATTAGTTTCTGGGTATGTGTTGTGTAGGCCTTTTCTGTTTATGTTTGTATGTGTGTAAACATCCCTGCCAGCTATTTGCTCAATATAGTCACTTTTAGGCAGCCTTTGATGTTTGCCTGCTGCCCAGTGCCTGCTCCAATCCATCCATCCTACCCAAGCCCTGGCCCCATCCAGCATACCCCAGTCTGGCTCCAGGGGAGCCCTCTGGAGAGCAGCCTGATGGGGCTTAGGGGCTCTGGGCTTTTGGGCCTCTGGGCCTTCCTCCTTTTCCTATTGCTTTGAGAGAGAGAAAGAGAGATAGAAAAGGAGACTCTTTTCCAACCTATCAGCCTCTTCCACTCTGTCACTTCGCACTCTTCCAACCTGATCACTAGCTCAGAAAGGCTTTCAAGTGCTCTTTGAAAGAAAAAAAAATCTGCAAGAGTGTTCTTCCAGGTACTCAATAGCCACGATAACGCCAGCCCCCTCTCTTCTCCCCAAACACCTCTATTCCTCCCTCCTATCTGCCCTTTTGTTTTCCTCTCCTTTTTACAGAAGGTGCTCCTCTCTTCCACCTGAGTGCAAGTCCACCCCCTGGTTTATTGGCATTCTCAGAGTGCTTTCACTAGAATGTACAAGATAACAGCCCAGTGGTTCTAAAGCAGTATCACCAAGCTATATCACAGGACGGCATCACCAATGCTAAAGTACAGGATAGAACCAACCGCTACAATATATGGCAGTATCCCCATGCTACGATACAGGACAGTACCCCCATGCTACGATACAGGACAGTACCCCCATGCTACGATACAGGACAGTACACCCATGCTACGATACAGGACAGTACCCACATGCTATGATCCAGGACAGTACCCCCTTGCTACGATACAGGACAATACCCCCATGCTATGATACAGGACAGTACCCCATGCTAAAATACAGGGCAGTACCCCATGCTAAAATACAGGGCAGTGCCCCATGCTAAAATACAGGGCACTACCCCCTTGCTACAATACAGGGCAGGACCCCCTTGCTACAATACAGGGCAGTACCCCCATGCTACAATACAGTGCAGTACCCCGTGCTATAATACAGGGCAGTACTCCATGCTACAAAATAGGGCAGTACCCCCACCTGAAATCCCAAAGAGCAAGCAAAAAATTCCTTAGAAAGATACTAGAGAGAAACCAGAATCTGAGGGATGGCCAGGCTGTGGTGTGCTTGATGAAGATTATAAGAGTACATGACATGTTGGGCCCCATCAATGTATTTGATTGTTCAAGCAGGTCAGTGAATGCATGTGGGCTCTGTCCAGAGTTTAGGGTGGGGTGTGGGCCATGGCAGCAGGAATCCTGAGGCAGCAACTTGATCTGAAACACAACCAGGATGACTTTGGAGAGGAACAACAACAAGTAATTCAGACCAGGTCGTCCTGAGGTATTGTCCAATGGCTCATGTCCTTCTAAGGTAAACGAATGCAACGTAAAGAATAACAGTAGAACCGCCAAGGCTTTCAAACGACCATTAACAGCCGGACCCTAACACCTTGATTTCAATGCCAATGCATGGCTCTAGTCTCTTAGATTACTGCCATATAAGAATTTTCTATCAAAAAAAACGTGATGAGTTATTTGAAAAAGACGAGGTCCAAAACAAATAGGTTATGTGAACCGCTTGTTTTTGCAGGTCTCTCCCGGGGGTTTTAGTGGGGCTATTGAATTGATTATAACACCAATGCATTGCTCTAGTACAAGTGGTAAAGAATATCATTGGTATTTAGTTTTGTGAATAATTATTTAGCCTAATATATTTGTGAAATAAATCTTCAATAAAATAAGCTGCGAAAAAAAGAGAGACGATAGGATGTGTGTGCAATTAATTTGTCTTTCCTAAAATAAAAACAGTAACTTATAATATGTTTGTTGAATTGGTAATTGTTGTGGGGCTGTGTTGGTTGACACGCCTGTGCAAAATCGCGTGGCGGGCGGGGGCATTCGACTGTGTCCCTCGCGGTATCCTTTGGAGAGTGCTTTGGGAATATGGGGTCCTGGGTCCTTTGCTAAGGGCTGTCAGGTCCCTGTACGACCGAAGCAGGAGCTTGGTCCGCATTGCCGGAAGTAAGTCAGACTTTTTCCCAGTGCATGTTGGACTCCGGCAGGGCTGCCCTTTGTCGCCAATTCTGTTCGTAATTTTTATGGACAGAATTTCTAGGCGCAGCCAGGGGCCGGAGGGTGTCAGGTTTGGGGACCACACGATTTCGTCTCTGCTCTTTGCGGATGATGTTGTCGTGTTGGCCCCTTCAAACCAGGACCTTCAGCATGCACTGGGACGGTTTGCAGCCGAGTGTGAAGCAGTGGAGATGAGAATCAGTACCTCCAAGAGTAGAGCCGCTGCTCCTCAACATCGAGAGGGGTCAGCTGAGGTGGCTTGGGCATCTGTTTCTGATGCCTCCGGAACGCCTTCCTGGGAAGGTGTTCCGGTCCCGTCCCACCGGGAGGAGACCCCGGGGAAGACCTAGGACACGCTGGAGGGACTATGTCTCCCGGCTGGCCTGGGAACACCTCGGTGTCCCCCCGGAAGAGCTGGAGGAAGTGTCTAGGGAGAGGGAAGTCTGGGCATCTCTGCTTAGACTGCTGCCCCCACGACCCGGCCCCGGATAAGCGGAAGATGATGATGATGATGATGAATTGGTAATTGGTGACTAGTAAACAATATCCTTGGTATTTCATTTTTCATGAATAATTATTTAGCATAATACATTTGTTGATTTACATTTTAGATTTACATTTGATGAATTAGCCTACACAATAAGCTGAATCTCCTATTGAAAAATGGTAACGTGTGATAAATAGCCAATATGGTTTGATAATAGCCTAATAGCCTATGTTTCAATAATAGCCTAATTAAGTTTTTGAATGAATGGTCATTGAAATCTTATATTTCATTTGTAAGTTCATTCAAATTCAGCCAAGGCTCGGATCATTCACCTGGGAGTATCGCGCGTTCATCCATTGACGTCAGGCATTCAGTGAGGGGTGATTAGCACCAGGGTACCATTTGGGAACCAACGCTAAGGGCTGTGGGCTATTGGCGATTTAAGTCTGAAAACAGGGTAAAAAAACAGGTAAATAGTCTCTAAATAGTTTTCCTTTTTTGAGTTTAGAATTCTGACAACGGAACAATGTAATATATGTCAAGAATTGGACCAAAAGTGACGCCAACCAACCACAACCATTCTGAAAGAGGGCCAAGTATATCCCTCAGAGTTTGATCCCATTGCACAAGGCTGGCAAGGTGGAACAAGAGTAAACCAGTGACTCCACCCCTGAATAACACTGGAGAGAGGACAATCCCAGTGGAGATGAGAGGCCGCCAGACAAAGACAGCAAGGGTGACTTGTTAATTCAGTGCCTTTCCATTCACCTTCACAGCCCAGGGCAACACTAAACTTAATAATAGACCTTGCTGAAGAGATCTTCAGCAAGAGTCTTCAGTAGACACTTAAAAGTTGAAACTGAGTCTGTGTTTCTTACCTCAGCTTGTCATTCCACAGTAGTGGAGCTCTGTGGAAGAAAGTCCTGCCTCCAGCTATTTGTTTAGATATTCTAGTTAAAATGAGGCCTGCATCTTCTGATCTTTGCTTACATATAGGTATGTATGCAGAGGTGGAAAAAGTACAATGTAAAAGTACTCGGCTGTGTTCACCAGTTTTGGGAAGTTCCTAAGATTGAGAAAAATGACCAGAGAAACAAATTTCATAACTAACCAGTGACAATAATCGGAAATATATACCCCTCCTTTTTTTTTTTTTTTTTTTGAACTCTCTTTACCTGGTTACTTCGTTTTTAACTAGCTACTTCTCTAATGTGGTGAACACAGCCGAACCCAGTTGAGTACTTGTGCCTTTTCCACATTTGTATGTATGGCTGGACCAATTCAGAGAGGTAGGTAGGGGCAAGTCCATGTAATGTTTTATAGGTTAACAATAAATTGTTAAAATCAGCCCTAACCTTAACAGGCAGCCAGTGTAGAGAAGCTAATACTGGATTCATGTTATATTTTAGTTAAAATTCTAGCAGCCATGTTCAGCACTATTTGAGTGTATTTATTGTCTTATCAGGGCAACCAGAGAGAAGAGCATTGCAATTGTCTAATCTTGAAGTAAGAAGCAAGTATTTGCATTTCTTTACATGTTCATCCAAAGATCAGGGTGGAGGGTGAGGCTGAGGTCTCTCACAGTCGTTTGGGATACGACCATGCAAGCTTCGAGGTTCACTGTGAGACCTGACAACAAATCTCTTCGTTTCACTGGTCTTTTTTTCAGAGATTAAAAGCAAAAAGGTTCAGACAATCATTTCCTTTTTTCTGAAACACATGCTTCCAGGGTAGTTAATTTTGGTGCATCTCTATATTTCATTGAAATATACAACAGTGTGTCATCTGCCTAGCTGTGAAAACTCACATTGTGATTCCAGATGACATCACCCAGAGGCAACATATACTGTAAACAATACTGGTCCCAAAACAGAGCCTTGAGGAACACCAAAATGTACTTTTGTACAGAACTATTGTCAGAACTATTGTCTTTCTGATAAATGGGATCTAAACCAGACTAGAACCTGGGAAACAGCTTTTTCCAGAATTTTTGAGAGGAGCTGGAGGTCCGATATTGGACAATAATTGTTTAATTTGTCCAGATTGAGTTTTTAAATTTTTTTTTTGCAGAGGCTTTATTTCAGACACTTTAGTGAGTTAGGTACACATTCTGGTGATAGGGAGCAATTTATTATGTTCAACTCAGGCGGACCAAGCAGGAGTAGATCCTTGAGTAGTTTAGTTGATATAGGTTCCAGTTGGGGTTTAGAGCTCATTAGTATTTTAGTGAATGTGTCAAGTGATACATGTTTACGAAGTTGAGTGTGTTCCCATTTATTCCAGTTCCAGTTCTGTGTTCTCAGGACAACTGGGTTTTTGAAGAATAGGCTTATCTAAGGAGGGGTTTGTTATTTTTTTTCTGATTATTATCTTTTCATCAAAGAAGTTCATGTAGCCATCAATGCTGAATTTAAGACGAACTTCAATTGGTGAATGTTGCTTTTTCATTAACTATGCAACTGTTTCAAAAAATTTATAATTTTGCATAATTTTTTTTACCACCATGCTATAATACAGGACGGTACCACCATGCTATAATACAGGATGGTACCACCATGCTATAATACAGGATGGGACCATCATGCTATAATACAGGATGGGACCACCATGCTATAATACAGGACGGTATCACCATGCTATAATACAGGATGGGACCACCATGCTATAATACAGGACGGGACCACCATTCTATTATACAGGACGGTACCACCATGCTATGATGTTAGGTATATCAACAAAATGAATAAATCATAACAGTGAATTAACTCAGTCGTTTAGGCTATTGGTGGCAAATCAGAGTTGATCTTGCCTCTTTTTCCATTGGGATTAAATCTCTTCATTGTGTTCTCTGTGCTGCTATACTGCCCGCCGGCCAAGCTGGCTCTGCCTTGGCTCTGCCTTGGCCCAGTCCTACGCTGCCAACGCTACCGCTCAACTTAAATAAAATATTACTGTGGAGACATAAATATAATTAGTTGTGTCTCATCTCCTCTCTCCCTTGCAATTAAATGTGACCCCTTATGTTTTATGTATGCCTGAATAAACCCTGCGCACCCAGACAAGACATTGTTGAAGGTAGAAAAGGGAGGGCTGTATATTGGAAAGTAATTATGATGTGATAGGACAATATCAACTACAGGGAGGAGGGATGATATTGTTTGTGGCCTGGAGTCTTGGCCGACAGACAGACACTCACAAACATTTACACACACAGCGCGAGCAGTAAATAGTCTCCTCCTCTCTCTTGTCTTAACCAATGTAAAGTGAAGGCAGCAGCACTTGCGGAGGCTGTGAATGGTGACATAAGACCTAAGCCCCAGGCTTCTCATTTCACCATGGCTCTCTCAACTCCCTGCATGGGCTCTTTGATACCAAGACACATTATTATGTCCCTTCCTCGTAGCGATTATCTTATCTTTCCTGCTGTAACACAATTTTCAGAAGTTTAAAGTTTAAAAATAATGCTTTTCCTTTTCTTTTATGTATTATTTGCACACTGTTGTTACATGAGAAAAACTAATTATAGACATGTAATGGAAAGATAATGGTTTTATAGTGATTGTGTTATTCCAGGTACAGGTTACGTGTGGACAATTGTTGTTAAGTGACAGTTTTATCTGGTGCAGCGTTTCTGCCACACAAAAACCCATCATTATTTGAGATGCCTGCAGAACAGTGAGCATGTTGGGCACCAGCCAATACCAGGGAATGTAATACTTACTCTGTTTAATACAGTGTGTGTTCAAGTAAGGTAGGCACACGTCTGTACTTGGGTAGTTGTGGCATTTGAATTTGACTCATACATTCTGTGGCCGTCATACAGCTGTAGGCTGAACATGTTCCTTCATTTTTTAAATGACCAAACCCTACTACATAATTGCAAATGTAAAACCCTGTCTGTAAACTGATAGGACGAGAGGAGCAAAGACTGCACATTTCCAGATTGAGCAGGGACACCAATGATGTTTTCAGCAATCGGCTACAGCCTGGTTGGCCAAGGAAAGCAACCACAGTGGATGACTGACAAATGACCAGAGCTGTGAAAAACAACCCTAAAAGAAGTGTTAGTAAAATCACCAAGAACCTCCAGAATGCTGGGTTGAACATTTCACAATCAACCGTTCGCAGAAGACTTTGGCAGCAGAATTACAAAAGCTACCCTGCAAAATGCAAACCTCTGAAAAGCACCAAAAGCAGAAAGGCCAGAATTCTATTTGCTCAAAAGAACAGAGATCAGCCAGTACAGTTTTTAAACCGTTTTACGAACAGATGAAATGAAGGTGAACCTTTATCAAAGTGATGGGAAGGCTCAAGTATGGAGAAAAACAATGCAACTGTAGATGATCCAGATACCAACCTCATCTGCGAAACATGGTGGAGGCAGTGTAATGGCATGGACTTGCATGGCTGCCTTTGGGACAGGCTCACTCATTTTTATTAATGACGTAATGAATTATGGCAGCAGCAGAAATAATTCAGAAGTGTATAGGACCATTGTGGCTAACAATGTGGCAACCAAGAAAAGTTCACCAGACACCAGTGGGTGGTGTTCCAGAATACAACAGGACATTAACCCAAAACACACTTCAAACGCAACCAAGGAGTTGCACTGGGAAAAAACTGGAACGTTTTAGATGTTGAATTAGATTTCATTCAACATGCATTTCAGTGGCTGAAGAGTAGACGGAAGTCAGAAACAGCTCAAAATGGAGGCAGTAAAACCTTGACAAAACATCTCAAAGAATGATACCAAGAGTTTGGTGATGTCAATGGCTCGTGGACTCACTGCTGTTTTTTATTGCATGCAAGAGATTACAGACTAAATGCAAGCTTTTATACTTGTATTTGTTTTAAGTTGAATTGTCACTATACTTATTCTCACATGAAGAATGGGGGTGGAACTGTGAAAGTGCTGTTACACTTAGTTGGTAAAACATATTTGTTGAAACAGCCAGAAATAACAAGTGACAGTCTGTACTTTTGCCTCATATTCATCTTTGATCATATTTTCATATGCATTGCAATTTTGATTTTACTGTCCTAATACTTATGGATGGGACTGTACATGCGTGATATGTTCCCTGAATTTAATTATGCTACACCAATTTAGGATAGAGAGTAAAGACAAAAATGATTGGAGTAATTGTATGACTAGCTGGGAAAGACCAAGTTAAACACATCCTCACTAAGACATATGATTCCAATCAGCGGCGCTCCACAGCTAAATGTAACAAACCATGACCAGAAATTAAAATGAGCTAAACATGTAAATCCTGCACTGCTAGGATTATTTTTAAAACAAAATTTGGGGGATGTTGACACTATTGAGTCATTCTGAAAACACAGAGGTGATAAAGATAATTGGGAGACAGGTTGAAGGGTAGGCACAGAGTTGAACCACTGTCTCTGGTGGGGAGAGGGCTTATATAAGCAAAAGCCAGTAGCGTTACCACTAGACCACAGGCTCTGCCCACGCTGTGGTCATTTATAATTGGACTGCTGGGTAGACGGCTGTACAATTCCACCTGTTATCGTCCTTAAATGAGAATGTAATTTTAAAGAGTCTGCTCATCAGTGCTGCCCAGCTTCTAGGCAGTGTTGAGTGGTTGTTGTAGAGGGGTCAAGGGCACGGAGTGTTTCCCTGCAGAGCAGGTACAGTACTGAAAGCTCTTATCCAACCCAGTAGGCCCAGTATTATATAGCGGCAGCATCACCCAGCCGTGAAGCACTCTGCCGGAAGAGCAGCTGAAGGTCAGGTGGAGAATGAACACAGTGCAGCAGCATCCCTCCATTAGCGGTGTCTGGGTTCACCCTGGGTTAGGGCTGTTTATGGGGGCGCAGGGGACCCAGGGACCTGGTGGCATATGCTGAAGCCCCTGGCAGCCCCGTGACAGGGCACTTAGTGGGACCAGGACCGGGCCCCAGTGAGAGGCCACCCAGAGGCTGTGTCCTGGGGCATTGCTGCAGGGCCAGGGGTGTTCATAACCCCCTGACAACCTCCAAGACTACAGGGACCCCCTTCAGTTCCTCACTCCCTCTCTGAGCATAACAATGGCGTTACTATCGTCTCCATGGTCACCTTGGGTTTATTTCCGGGTCCGTCTGTTCAGACATAAATGTATATCTTGGCAAAGCTAAAGACTGTTGTTTATGACAGTTTTGTTGCAGATATATTTTTGTTTGAATCACAGGTCAGTCAAAAGTCTATTCTCGTCTCCTTCACACTCCATATGTTTATCAATTATCTCCACAAATTCCCTCTTTACTAAAACAAGCACAACTCTTTTGTCTGAGAGAAGCGTTTAGTAAGGAATGCTTGGTAAAACTGTTGAAACTCCCTCTGCATCCCAATGTGCATATACATATTTTATGACTGTGTTGAGCAGTGCATTCCTCTGCATTATTAATAATATGGGAAATCAGTTGCAAAAAGCACCACTTTATAATTTCGAAAATATATTATGATGGGACAATTAAAGAAAAATGGTTACAGGGATAACGTCTATAAATGGAGACTAACTAGTTATGCACAGTTAAGACAATATCCTCCGTAAGTGCTGTGGGCAAAGTTAGCTTGTTGTGGGCAGAAAGTGTACCCTTATTGTGTATCCTTCCAGTGGGTGAATAGACAGGTCACCTTAAGGGCTTATTACAGTATCAGTATGTCTGCTCCAGCATGTTTCCAGACACCTTAGTGCCAAACCATCTTCATTACAGTGCATTGGGCCTGAGTTCCCCTCACATTTTGAGTGACTGGGCTAGATGAAGCTTTATTAGTTGGCGATATAAAAGGCTCTCAGCTGGCTGCTTAGTGACTAGCCAACTCTCTCTCCTGATCTCTTTCTCCATTTCTCTCATCCCCTCTCTTTTTGTTTCTCTCTCTCTCCCTGTCTCTCTTTCTCCGTTTGCCTCAGCAGATAGCTAACCTGATCCCCCGGGCCCCCTTAGCTCTCAGTGGTGGAGGGAGAGCAGGGCATGATGACGTTAGTCTTGTCTCAGAAGCCCCTCCGTTGACATTCTGACAAACACATGGTCGGTGCAGTACTGCTAGGTTATTGTAGATTTGTGGTTTTATGTTCTATGTTTCTTAAAATCTAGTTTAAGTTAGTCAAACCTGTTTAATTCAGGTATTTTGCTCAGATGAAACTGACCAACACTGACTTGCTGGAGTGATAGTAAAATAAAGTTAAATCGAGTCCCATAGCTTCTCTTTTTAACAGCAGCTAGCTTAGCACACATAGCTACCTATAATTTTTCCATCGGTCCACTCCACAAATACAGTTTCATCACATTTCATTCTGTTCACTTAAAGCCAACACATGATTCTAATGTTACAAAGCAACTTTCCCCACGGTTATTAACTGTATATGTTTGATGATGCTGATAGCCTCACGAAATGTGATCTACTCACTGTGTGGAATTTGTACTTCTAAACATTGATTGGAGAAAAAGAAAATACATCTGAACAGTAAATAAACAAAGAATGACTTTGCATGAATAGTTCTTTCCTCTTAAATACTCACTTTTTTCATTGCGTTCATTGGTTATCATTGGTTGCTGACGACATTGACTCTAAGCTAAGAGTGCAGGTGTATAATCACAGTTAATTTCTTTAATTTGCAACAGTGTCAATACCCTTTTTGAGAAATTGCCATTTATTTTTCAACTATGCTTTGAAGCAATTAAAAACATGAATAAAACACAAATAACAGAATAGGCTGACACATCCTTAGATTTTGTGTTATGTTCCAATCAAAAGATTCAGATTCTGGAAGATCAAGGATTATTGGATTAATTGGAATGACTGAATATCTGACAGACCTTTAGCATATTATGTAGAGATGTAGCCCAATAATATTGAAGTAGAAAGCAATGTTTTAGAAACCCTTTCCAAAGGCACTGTACATAACCCATAAGGTCAAATCTGAATTCTGTTTTGGGCCAGCTATGTAAACTGTAACAGTAATTGTTCCCGCAAAAGGGGTTGAATTGGCTATAGGCTGTTCCTATTTTTTTTGTAATTCCTCTTAATATCAGATTACGTTACTGAGTTTGGGTAATCAAAAAGTTACGTTACTGATGATAAATGTAGTCAGGTAACTTGTAACTATAACTGATTACAACTAAAGTGTAACCTACCCATCCCTGCCTCTGGCCTTCTGCGAGCCAGCCTCCGTGCTACAATTCTTATTCAACCCAATGTCTATATCCCATGAAAAACACTTCTGACAAATTGTGACATCCTTCATTCCTTGATAAACAATGTTATCTAAACAAACACAGTGCATAAAATGAGGGGGGAAAACTACTTAGAAATGCAGACATCGGAGGTCTCGGTCAAGGTTATTCTGCACAAAAAAATATAGGTGGAATGGACTTGAATTAATGTTCTTGAATCTCTTCTGTGACACACTTACGCAGGGAGCTGAAAATGGCATATGTGGCATCGATCTCCATAATGCCTCGCTTTTTGTTGAAGCGGAGGCAGCTAGGCTTGGGAGTCTCTGGAGTATTTTGGTGTAAAGAGGTTAGCAGTGTGCATGCATGTGTGTGTGTGTCTGTCAGCATGTGTGTGTGTGTGTGTGTCAGCAAGTGTTTGTGTGTGCGCGTGTGAGTGTGAGTGGTTTTATGTGATTGAATCATTGTATATTGGTCAGTTTAGCACTGACGGATTTCACATATTGAGGGTCGCGTCGCTGAGTGTCCATCAAGCCCCTTGAAGTCAATAAGCTGCCGTCACCTCTCATTGGCTGGTTAGATTGATGCGCCATGGGAGATAGGGCAGAGGCCCAAACCACATTCCCCCTCTCCTCACCTGACAGCCCAGCCGAACTCAGCTCTACCGAGAGTCAGCTGCTCCTCTCTACTTCAGACTCCAAACAATATTACCCAAACGTCTAATATTGACAGGCTCCAAACCTGCACTTTTTAAAGTGTATTATCCTCTCTTTCTGATTGAGGGGGCCTCTCCAGAGTGTGTTTTATTGCGCTCCGTTGGTGCTGTAGTGAATTTCCTTTAGTCCAACAGCTATTTTTCTCTTGCAGTATGAGAGGAAAGGCTTGTGACTGACAGGGACTAACAACATTTCAGAGCAAACAAATAGTGTTTCTCCCAGCACTAGTACACTGTATTTACGTGCACAATGGAGGGAATACAACGTGGAACCCAGAGGCCTTAGCTCAGCAGAAACCACTGTAGCTGTCGCTGAAGTTTCAACGATCGCTATGTCTGTCTGACAGGAACCACTACTACTGAATCTAGAGACATGGATAGGATTTTATTAGAAATTCAAATGAGTCCAAATGGTCCAGTCTTGTCTGTACTCTGTAATGAGACAGAATTGATGAGTGGACTTTTCCTTTACAAGGGAGGGATAGATACTGACTGTTGCAGTGTAGTCTGAGGGATACATGCATTGGCTAGTCTATGTATAGTCTAGAGGATTGGCAGTTCTTTGGAGACTGTGAGTCAATACTGTAAAAAAAAAAACATGTGTAATTTTTCTTCTTCTCTCTATGGAATTACTTTTTAACATTTCCTCTTCCGTTCAAACATGGTGTTGTATCGTGAAATATATTTCTCTCTGTGGTACATCACTCCTCTATTCCTATTGGCTTCTCTTTCCCTTATTTTCCTTCTCTAGCTATCTTCTCTGTGCCATCTCTCACTACTCTTTAGCTTTCTCTATCCTCTTAGTCAGGTTCCTTAGCAGGAAAAAAAATGTTGCATACAAGCATGAAATTTGGTACAGACATCCCTCAGACTGGTACAGACTTACAAGCAACATTGAAAGCAATTATATGTAAAATGCCATCATAATATTTTCTACTTGCCAATAAACTATTATGTAATTTTTGTAAACATTCCTTAAAATATACACTATATGGCCAAAAGTATGTGGAATCCCCTACTAATTATTGAGTTCAGATGTTTTGGCCACACCGCTGCTCACATGTTCATAACATCCAGCACAAGCATTGGCAGTACAATGGGTTGTACTGAAGAGCTCAGTGGCTTTAAACGTGACACTGTCATAAGATTTCATAGGATGCCACAAGTCTGTTCGTGAAATGTATGCCCTACTAGATCGGCCATGGTCAACTGTAAGTGCTTTAATTGTGAAGTGGAAGTGTCTAGAAGCAACAAAAGCCCAGCCACGAAGTGGTTGACCACGCAAACTCACAGAGTGGGGCCACCAAATTCTGAAGTGCGTAGCATGTAAAAATCATCTATCATCTGCTGCATCACTCACCACAGAGTTCCAACCTGCCCCGGGAAGCAACATCAACTCAAAAACTGTGCATCAGGAGCTGCTGCACGCATGCCTCACATCAACATGCGCAAGCCAAGTGTCAGCTAGAGTGATGTAAAGCATGCCATAACTGAACTGTGGAGCAGTGGAAACGTGTTCTCTGGAGTAATCACGTGTCACTACCTGGCAGTCTGTGGCGGATGCCAGGAGAATGCTACATCCCGGAATGCATAGTGCCTACTGTAATGTTTGTTGGAAGAGGGATCATGGTCTGGGGATGTGTTTCAGGGTTTGGGCTAGGCCCCTTAGTTCAAGTGAAGGGTCATCTTAATGCTACAGGATAAAAACACATTTTAGACAATTGAATTAGGTGCTTCCAATTTTGTGGCAACAGTTTCAGGAAAGTATTTTCCTCTTCTAGCATGACTGTGCCACTGTGCACAAAACAGGGCAAATAAAGATAAGGTTTGACGAGGTTGGTGTGGAGGAACTCAAGTGGCCTGCACAGAGCCCTGACCAGAACCCCATCAAATAATTTTGGGATGACTTGGAAGGCGATTGCAAGCCAGGCTTTCTCGTACAACATCAGTGCCTGATCTCACAAATTATGTTTTGGCTGAATGGGGACAAATTCCCACAGAGACACCCCAAAATCTTGTGAAAAGCCTTCCCAGAAGACTGGTGGCTGTTATAGCTGCAAAAGGGTGATGCAACTCTATGTTAATGCAAATGGTTTTGGAATGGGATGTCCAACAGGCTCATATTGGTCTGATGGTCGGGTGTACACATACTTTTGGCCATATAGTGAATATATACACTCACCTAAAGGATTATTAGGAACACCTGTTAAATTTCTCATTAATGCAATTATCTAATCAACCAATCACATGGCAGTTGCTTTAATGCATTTAGGGGTGTGGTCCTGGTCAAGACAATCTCCTGAACTCCAAACGGAATGTCAGAATGGGAAAGAAAGGTGATTTAAGCAATTTTGAGCATGGCGTGGTTGTTGGTGCTAGACGGGCCGGTCTGAGTATTTCACAATCTGCTCAGTTACTGGGATTTTCACGCACAACCATTTCTAGGGTTTACAAAGAATGGTGTGAAAAGGGAAAAAAAACATCCAGTATGCAGCAGTCCTGTGGGCGAAAATGCCTTGTTGATTCTAGAGGTCAGAGGAGAATGGGCCGACTGATTGAAGCTGATAGAAGAGCAACTTTGACTGAAATAACCACTCGTTACAACCGAGGTATGCAGCAAAGCATTTGTGAAGCCACAACACACAACCTTGAGGCGGATGGGCTACAACCAGGGGCGTAGTTTATGGGGGGGATGGGGGGAGGTAACCCCCTCAATATTCAAATCCATCAGTTACAACCCCCCCAATATTTCGACATGAGAATTACAGTAGATCAAATGAAAAGTATGAAGAATTCATATATTTTGTAACAATAATTGTTCCTACTCAAATATGAGTTTGTCATAATCAAATAGGAAAAAAATAAATAATAATACTCCCCTCCATTGAACCGATTGGTAACGGCCCAGCCGCACTTTTTCCAAAACAACGCGAGTGGAGAGCACACGAGTCACGACGACGGGTAACGTTCAAAAATGAAGAGAAGCGCTGCACAGCGGACTTTATTTAACTGCTGGTCAGAGAGGGATGTAAAAAAACAACAACCATGTACTGAGAATGAGGTATGAGAATATTGTGTAATAGCTAAGTACACACCAGTGAAACCAGATATATTTTAGCTAGCTAATCTCCATTTCAATGTATTTAACTTATAGCTCACTTATCAGTATAACAAGTTACCAAATCAGCCGTCTGTTTTGCTAGTTCATTTTTCAATAGTGTCTGTAATTATCAATGACAAAAGTATTCACATCAGTGTTTGTTTTCTTCCTAAATTAATCAGACTTTTTAACGAATTGGATGAATGAACGATTTACTGGCGGTTTCTGTACTTAAGGCGAGACACGGCAGGCAAAAACATAGTTTTTTTCACTGGTCAATGTTGAGATTTGGGGCTCTATGGGGGCTATTTGTCTTCAATAACATGACTTCTTTCAGACTTGTGGTGTAAAAAAAGTCAAAAATACACATTAGGTCTTTATTTTACTACATTTCTAGTCTATTTGAGTCTCTTGATTTCGCCTAAATTCATCAAAAGTTGTCGTTCTAAATCAACTTGCTGCTCCGCGCGATCGCTGTTTGTACCCTGTCATATCATATATCACTGGAAAGGTCTCTCTCTCATGGTGAGTGCTGTCGGGTCTAAATATGCTAATTTCCTTTTTATCAGCAAGCAATCGTCAAATTAAAATTGGGCATTTTACTCTAAAAGCGGATCTCATTGGCTGATGTCAATTTCTGACAACGTGATTCGTTCAGACGCATCATGTGACATGCTCGGAGTGTGTTTTTGCCTTTTCTTTTCCTATTCTGTTCAGTTAAAGGCTATAAATGCTGTGTTATAAGTGTTGAAGTTTTTTTAGATGGTTTGTATTGTTGATTGCTAATGATTTTATAAGATATTATGTTTGTAAATAGTTTTTTCCACAAAAAAGTATGCATTTTTACAATACAAATCTTTAAAGGCTGTTTTCTCTAAATGGGTTTTTTCTCATACTCTGAGCCAGAAATCTCCACTTCAGCAGCACTTACATTCACCAAATTTTCCATGTGTATTCCTATCCTTATTCTCAAGGTTTTTACAGAGGGGTTTGTTTATATATCATTCACATTCTGATTTATACAACATTTTGTACCTAAAAGAGGGGCGAAAATAGATTTTTTATGGCTGTTGGCAGTTTTTTCTAATTAATGGAGTGATAAAAAGAGATTCCCTCTGTAAAAAGAGGATCCAATAACAATACACATGAAAAAAAAAACAGGCAGCACACAACTTTAAACCCCCCCAATGTTCAAACCAAATCTACGCCCTTGGCTACAACACCAGAAGACCCCACCTGGTACCACTCATCTCTACAAATAGGAAAAAGAGGCTACAATTTGCACAAGCTCACCAAAATTGGACAGTTGAAGACTGGAAGAGTGTTGCGTGGTCTGATGAGTCTCGATTTCTGTTGAGACATTTAGATGGTCGAGTCAGAATTTGGCGTAAACAGAATGAGAACATGGATCCATCATGCCTTGTTACCACTGTGCAGGCTGGTGGTGGTGGTGTAATGGTGTGGGGGATGTTTTCTTGGCACACTTTAGGCCCCTTAGTGCCAATTGGGCATCGTTTAAATGCCACGGCCTACCTGAGCATTGTTTCTGACCATGTCCATCCCTTTATGACCACCACGTACACATCCTCTGATGGCTACTTCCATCAGGATAATGCACCATGTCACAAAGCTTGAATTATTTCAAATTGGTTTCTTGAATATGACAATGAGTTCACTGTACCCAATAGAGCATCTTTGGGATGTGGTGGAACGGGATCTTCGTGCCCTGGATGTGCATCCCACAAATCTCCATCAACTGCAAGATGCTATCCTATCAATATGGGCCAACATTTCTAAAGAATGCTTTCAGCACCTTGTTGAATCAATGCCATGTTGAATTAAGGCAGTTCTGAAGGCGAAAGGGGGTCAAACACAGTATTAGTATGGTGTTCCTATTAATCCTTTAGGTGAGTGTACATCCTACAATGTGTACTCATTGTTAGCTTAAAGGAGGACCCCAGTCACTCCAGTCACCTCTAAAACAAATGTCCTCTCCCTGTCAAAGGCATATCACATGCAAACACAGTCCCAATGAAATTAGGTTCAGCTGTGCAGCAGATTGTTTGGGGAGGAGGATGCACCTGCTGAATCATGTCTGAGTCAATAGAATATAATTGGTTATCAATCTTATTATGTCTTTAAAACCAGTGTTGGGTTTGCAATGGGACTTTTCAGCTGGAAGGACATTTCACAATGATGATCATGTGACCGAAGTGGATATCAATAGCTGCCAATGGTAAAGAATCTATACTCATGTTTAAAATAGTATTCTACATTCGTCAACTCTGGGTACCCCTGGGAAGTGTCCAGAGATGTATCTCTATAGATGTAACCCAATATAGTCATAGAACTGATGTATATCAACAATTTCAGATCAAGTCGTTTAAACTGATGAACTGTCGTGGAAACCAAGTCTTCAGCCAAATCTGAAATTAACTTTTTTGGAGATAAGGTTTATGCAAATTCAAAATACAGCTTTATAATTGAATACATCTGGGTAAAGTGGAAAAATATTTCACATTGTGATTTGACAGCATAGTTATCTCCTTTCACGTATATCATATTTTCTGTTGCAACATGCTTACACTATAGTGTTTATCCTAAACCAGAAGCTCATTTTTTCTAGCAAAAGGCTGTCCATGCTTAAGATTGTGTTGCACATGTTGGCCACTTTTTATTGAAGTCTAACTCTGTCTGTCAGAGACTTTGAGTTTTTCTTCTCTTGCTCTCTCCCTCATTTTACTTCTACTACCCTACTCCTCTTCAAGAGGTCTCTGTCATATTCGTAAATAAAGTTTGATTTTATTTTGTACAGCTGGCCTCCTTTACCTCTTGTAGTCCAACAAGAATTTTCAAGATAAGAGATGAAAGGAAGTAGAAAAGGAAGTACAAACAGTCTGCTGTGATAGTGATAGCAGAGAGTCAGTTATAGTCCTTGATGGTTGTTTCAAGTCTTCCGGAGCCTGTTCTACTCAGGGATTAGGGCTGTAAGGTACTTCTGCTTAGCATTTTAACAAGCTTGCTCAACCTCTTGTTTTATAGGGAAATGACAGCAGGTTCTGTAAAAGTCTAAATGTATCAATGTTTATTAAAATGTTCTATACATTACCTTGAAAAAAATAGACAAGAAAATGGGAAGTCATAGCTACACATCAAACACTAGACTGGAAGTAAGCTAATTTGTTTTTGTCAAATTTGCCCCCCAAAAAACATCAAAATTCAACAAAACTAGTTGGCCAAAACAGGTGGTCGATCTAGTAGATATTTATAGGGGGATTTAACTGTCCTGTATATTAGGAATTCATGTGCATTTTAGAACTCACTTCTAGCTAAGCAGAAATATGTATTCCGAAAAGCTGGGGTACAAAGAGACAAAATACTTAAACATTTTTTTTATTTAGAAGTAGGCTTTTTTCAAGTTCTAAGTGAAGATAAAAACTCCAACATCTACTGTAGGACTCTTTATTCTATTTTGTTTTTTGCAATCGCTGGTGACTTTCTGAGTTGGAACTATCCAAGGCAATAACAGGTTAGCTACATAACCAGACTTGTTGCTTTAGGGGTTAATGATCTTATTTTCCAGCTCCATTTCCATGATATAAACATTTCAGCTGACCACTTGACTGGGTACTTTTTGTATTTCTTAGCTATGCCAGTCCCATCCTGGAACTTGAAACTGAAGACCTTAATATACACTCACCTAAAGGATTATTAGGAAAACCATACTAATACTGTGTTTGACCCCCTTTCGCCTTCAGAACTGCCTTAATTCAACATGGCATTGATTCAACAAGGTGCTGAAAGCATTCTTTAGAAATGTTGGCCCATATTGATAGGATAGCATGTTGCAGTTGATGGAGATTTGTGGGATGCACATCCAGGGCACGAAGCTCCCGTTCCACCACATCCCAAAGATGCTCTTTTGGGTTGAGATCTGGTGACTGTGGGGGCCATTTCAGTACAGTGAACTCATTGTCATATTCAAGAAACCAATTTGAAATAATTCGGGCTTTGTGACATGGTGCATTATCCAGATGGAAGTAGCCATCAGAGGATGGGTACATGGTGGTCATAAAGGGATGGACATGGTCAGAAACAATGCTCTGGTAGGCCTAGGCATTTAAACGATGCCCAATTGGCACTAAGGGGCCTAAATTGTGCCAAGAAAACATCCCCCACACCATTACACCACCACCACCAGCCTGCACAGTGGTAACAAGGCATGATGGATCCATGTTCTCATTCTGTTTACGCCAAATTCTGACTCATCAGACCAGGCAACACTCTTCCAATCTTCAACTGTCCAATTTTGGTGAGCTCGTGCAAATTGTAGCCTCTTTTTCCTATTTGTAGTGGAGATGAGTGGTACCCGGTGGGGTCTTCTGCTGTTGTAGCCCATCCGCCTCAAGGTTGTGTGTGTTGTGGCTTCACAAATGCTTTGCTGCATACCTCGGTTGTAACGAGTGGTTATTTCAGTCAAAGTTGCTCTTCTATCAGCTTGAATCAGTCGGCCCATTCTCCTCTGACCTCTAGCATCAACAAGGCATTTTCGCCCACAGGACTGGATGTTTTTTTCCCTTTTTACACCATTCTTTGTAAACCCTAGAAATGGTTGTGCATGAAAATCCCAGTAACCGAGCAGATTGTGAAATACTCAGACCGGCCCGTCTAGCACCAACAACCATGCCACGCTCATAATTGCTTAAATCACCTTTCTTTCCCATTCTGACATTCAGTTTGGAGTTCAGGAGATTGTCTTGACCAGGACCACACCCCTAAATGCATTGAAGCAACTGCCATGTGATTGGTTGATTAGATAATTGCATTAATGAGAAAGTGAACAGGTGTTCCTAATAATCCTTTAGGTGAGTGTAGAAGATACAATTCCCACTGTCTTTAAGCTCACTAGTTACCACTGCTTCGCCTCGCTTACTTTATTCTGTCAAGCCTGAATTTATCTGGGGTTCTCCTCTGTCACTGGAGACAATCTGCATAGTCAAAAGTAATTCTGTTTTAGAAGCAGTGCTATACAGTGGATATAAAAAGTCTACACACCCCTGTTAAAATGCCAGGCTCTTGTGATGTAAAAGAATGAGACAAAGATAAATCGTGCCAGAACTTTTTCCACCTTTAATGTGACCTATAACGTGAACAACTCAATTGAAAAACAAACCTATCTTAGAGGGAAAAAATACAACAAAGAAAAATCACAATAACCTGGTTACATAAGTGTGCACATCCTTAAACATCCCTTGTTGAAGCATCTTTTGATTTTATTACAGCACTCAGTCTATTAGCATGACACATCTTGACGTAGCAATATTTGCCCACTCTTCTTTGCAAAAGCACTCCAAATCTGTCAGATTGCGAGGACATCTCCTGTGCACAGCCATTTTCAGATGACCCCACAGATGTTCAATTGGCCATTCCAAAACATTTATCTTCTTCTGGTGAAGCCATGCTTTTGTGGATTTGGATGTGTGCTTTGGGTCATTGTCATGCTGAAAGGTGAACTTCCTCTTCATCTTCAGCTTTCTAACAGACACCTGAAGGTTTTTGGATGTTTTTCTTTGTAAGAAAAGGCCGTCTTGCCACACTAACCCATAGCCCATTCATATGAACAATACGGAGATTGTTGTCACATGTAGCACACAGCCAGTTCTTGCCAGAAATTCCTTAAATGTTGCTGTAGGCCTCTTGGAAGCCTCCCTGACCAGTTTTCTTCTCGTTTTCTTAAATTTTGGAGGGACGTCCAATTCTTGGTAATGTCTCTGTTGTGAAATATTTTCTCCACTTGATGATGACTTTCTTCACTGTGTTCCATGGTATACCTAATGCTTTGGAAATTATTTTGTACCCTTCTCCTTACTGATATCTTTCAACAACGAGATCCCTCTCTGCAGACCATGGCTTTTGCTCTGAGATTCAACTAAGAATATCCTACTAGAACAGCTGAACTTTATTTGTGATTAATCAGACACTCTAAATGATGGCAGGTGTGTAGTGACTTCTATTTAACATGAGTTTGAATGTGATTGGTTAATTTCGAACACAGCCACCCCCCCCCCCCATAGTTATAAGAGGGTGTGCACACTTATGCAACCAAGTTATTGTAAGGTTTATATTTTAAATGTCTCCCCCTCGAAGATTTCAGTTTGTTTTTCAATTGAATTGTTCACATTATAGGTCACATTAAAAGTGGAAAAAGGTCTGACATGATTTATCGTTGTCTCATTCTTTTACATCACAAAAACCTGGCATTTTAACAGGGGTGTATAGACTTTTTATATCCACTGTACATGCATTTCCATTGGGGATTCACTCTACAGCTGTCTGCAGGATATATGGGCCTCTTAGACTCCAACTTCAGCGGTATGGTTGAATAGACTAGTGACTGCTGTCTGAATACATCGCTCCCTGTCTCCCTCTATTCTCTATTCTTTTCTGTCTGTCTGTCTCCCTTTCTACTCTCTGTCTTTCTATCCCTGCTCACCAGGTACTGTTCCCATTCAAGTGCTTCATTCCCTTTCTAATTCTATACCCCCATTCCCCTGAGCTAAAGGGTCAAACCTGGGTTGGTGTTTATATGGATGTGATCAGATGTGATGTGTTAAGATGTTAGGCCTTAGTTCTGGTGCTGGACCATGAAATATCTTTCTGCTGTGGGCTTTAGGTCTCTGCACTACATTAGAAGGAAGGGGTTTGATGTGTGTGTATTGTATTTATTTTGTACCTCATGTTTCATATCCAATACTTTAGCTCCAGATCTCATCTCTCAGGCACCACTATACTGCTACATACAGAGACCTCACCTCTCAGGCAGGTCTGTACTGCCACATGCAGAAAACTCATCTCTCAGACACCTCATCTATCAAGCCAATCTTTCACCTACATCAAGTGTATCTGATGGTAGGCGTTGCTCCTTTTTTTGCAAATCTGTTTAGCAAGGTTAGGATGAGTTTGGACAATTATTAATGCAGGGGTTAGGATAAGTTATAAAGCAGATTAGAATAATTAACTTAATAGCATGATCGGATAACTAATGTGTCATTGTAAGATAATAAACGTGGCAACATAGGAATATGGACATGGCATGATAGGACAATTAACATGGCAGGATAGAACTAGCATGGAAGGATAGAATAATGTGCACGTCAGGATTGGAGAACTAACGTAACAGGATAAAAAGAATTTGGCAAGTTATGAAAAAGTGATATTTAGTCCTAGATTAATATTTCGGTGAAATAACACTCATTTGAGTTGTTATTCATCTCTGTCCCAGCCTGGAATTAGCATTATTAGCATTGCCCAAATTCATGAATTGAAACTGTCCCCCCCCGAGCAGCACCTACTCCAAAATGCTTCCAACTAGGACTGGTGGTGTTGTTTACCTCAAATAATCTGTCGATGTTCAAAATAATGTTTTCATTGTCGCTATGTAAGTCTCATTTTCAACTGAACTGGTACTTCCTATGTTTGTTGGTCAGTTATGTTCACAATGATATCAATACACATTTTCAACGTAACTTCATTAACAACCGTTAACAACCGGAACAACCACTTAGCATTTGCTAGCTACCGATGATAGCATTGTCGAATTACAGAGGCTGTGTGTGGTGGCTACACACATTTGTTTGCTTAGTGCCCGTTTGAAGTCACCAAATTACGCCAGCTGTTTTGTCAGTATGTAATCAAAATCCATGCTAGCGCAACCGATTAATGAATTTAGTTTTAAGTGTTTTTTTAGTTTGTTTTCAATTGCAATGTAGCTTTTGTTGTTCAGAACACACAGTTACAATTCATGAACGCTAATAATGCTAATTCCAGCCTGGGACAGAGGTGAATAATGGCTTATATGACTACTTGGGCCTTCAAGAACGACTTAAGGTAAGTGTTATTTCACCCAAATATGAATCTTGGACAAACTGTCCCTTTAACGTGGCAGGAAACGAGAGTCAGGTAAAGGTTAGGAAAATGATAAAGGTTAGGCTTAGCTGAAATGTTTACAAGGATGCCTAATTTACAGGATGTCTGTTGGTCTGACAGATACCATCAGGGCAAGACATGAGGGATGAGGGGCCCTGAGAGATGATATACCAGTAGGTGGCAGTATAGCACGATATTCATCTCTCTAAACATGCAGTCTTCTGGACAACTAACTTACACCTGACCGAACTAGGAACAACTCTAGGCACTATATGCAACTGCAGTGTTTTATCCTTTCCTGTCTGTATAACTTTTGCCTGCAGAGTTAGTGGAGCATGTGTTGAGGGATTAAGAAGATGGCTCAGATTGACACCACCTTGTGGTAGAAGACACCACTGCAGCTGTTTGCATCCTTTCTTAACACCCACAGCCACACAATCACTCACATACTTGTACCAGCTGACAGTTTTTCCATCAGAGTCGATCACATCATGATATTAATCATAATGTTATTTATCTTGTTTTCTGGTGGTGGACTTCATAAGATGGGTCAGGCTGGGAGTTCGCATTTGCAAGCCCAGTACGCAACCATTTTTCTTGACAGGCAGCTGGCAGCCAGATTGGCAGGCACGAGGGCAGCCAGGCATCCTATACTATCTTCCCGCCCCGGACTGTCTGCAAATGGGCCTTGTTGACCAGATGCCAGGGCCCTCTGGAGCTCAGGCCTCCAAGCTACTGCAATGTATCACCAGGGCATCAAGACATTTGCTATCACGTGGATTTATGTAGCATAACCGAACAGTGTTCTGTCTTTTCTCAGGTTTACTAGTTTTGAAGTTCGGGGGCTCCAGGTAACGGGTAATTATGGTTGTACAACATTTTACTTTTTAGAAAGTTTATTTTATGAAAGAAGCCAAAAGGTTGGCTTGGCATGTTTCACCGACCCGTTACTCCATTCTCCAGGTTTAGGTGATCATTACAATTGAAAGACAGATCATGTTTAATTCCAGAAACCAGTTGTCTTGGTTGGGGCAAACGCTAAAAAGGCATTAGATACTAGTTTTTGCAAGTAACAAAATGTGTTACTTTTCTCCTATGCCCCCACCCTCACTCAGCTTAGCCCTTCAATTAGCATTCAGCCCAGTACCTCAGTCCTCTCATGCCTCTCATCCTAAACCCTCCTGGATTTATTTTCATACTATGGGGGTATGATAGCCACTTAATAATTCATATTTAGAGTGTATACCCAAGCACTGAGAAATTCTGATTCATCCTGGCTTCGAGTATCTTGGCTTGTCCACAGCATTCTCTTCTTGCATCATTTAAGCCTGATGATTTTGCTTTTGTGGCTTGGTTGAGCTTGATTCCTCACACCCTTTGGAGTTCAGTGGAGCTGTCTCCATTTTGTTGGTTGGAAAGTTTTGTGGTGGACCAACAGACTGTTGGGTAGATGGGCTGGTGGACAGGACCTATTTTTTCTCGGACTACAGGCCAGTTTAAAGCATTTGATTCCCAGACCCCCATTTAAAGAGAAACAGGAGCACAGGCAGAATTCAGACAAGCTCTGATCTGACCGATGACTGTTGAACAGGGAGAAGACACATAACTTGTGGCAAGCCAGCAAGCTCCCATTGTCAGATGTGTGTGTGTGTATGTGTGTGTGTGTGTGTGCGCGCGCGCGCGCGCACGAGATTAGAGGGGAATGTTCTGTGAAGGTATGTGTGTGTGTGTGTGTTTCACAGAGAGAGAGAGAAGCCAGAATAACTGAATATTTATACTCTCACTATAAATCACTACATGTCTTGGACTTATAAATGTGGACTACTAAACACTGAATAGATTACTTAGTCCAAACATAACCCTCATAACATGCTCTCGACCAGTCTCAACCAATTTCATTAGTACATCTAGCATGCTCAGAGCTAATCGAACAATGGGTCTAAACTGTCTACAATCCAATGAGAAAGCAGGGTGTAAATGGGCTCTGGGCCAATAAGAAGAGAGTCTTGTCTGTACAGTAAGTCATCGTAGTCTGTCGGTCTTTGTTACATGTGGTGTCCAGATTGATGTAATTCTTTAAACCTGTGTGAACATTATGGATAGGTCACACCTCATTTACTCATATTGAAGAATTTGGAATGGCTCTTCATATTGTTCCTTTTAGTGTTTTTTTTAAGTATAGATTTGTATTTACGTGTGTGTGTGTGTGTGTGTGTGTTTGCATGCGAACCCAGACTACATGTCCTCTCTGTCAGGGCTGGTGCCAGGAGTGATTTGTTTATAGTAAGCATAGTATAATATGTGTGATGCATTTGTTATATCAGTCACTCTATTTGCTCACTAGTCAACCATGTCAAGTTTCAAAGTGGTAGTTAGTCTAGCCAGCTATCTGACCTAGTTGTAATCATGGCCAAATATCAACCTGACTGGGCGCATACATAGTGGCCCTGCCCTCCGAAGGGCCACCATAAATGTTTTTATTTATTCTCTCTCAAAGACATGTCATAAGTCATTGAACAATGTGTATAATTGTTCCTCTAAAACTGCTGTTTTCTTATTTTTTCTGCCCCTTTCTTTTCTTCCTGAAAAACAAGTAGAAATGCATGACATTTCTTATAGAATTAAAAATTGTCCCACCGTGTGCATGAGGTCCCAGTCCGTCAGCTAACAACTAGCTTGTGGGAGTTACTAGAGTGCGATAAATGTTGAAAATCCCTGCTGACAGTGCCTCCCTCCACCATGCTGTCCAATGTGCAACATACCCCGCAGCTCCCAGTCAAATGAAGGCAAACGACACAATCTAGGCTTAAACCACCTCGGCATTGCGGTGCTCTGCCTTAGACCTCTGTGCCACCTGGGGGCCCCTTCCATCAGTTTTGCCTTCATGTTGCCATTTAAAGGGTGAACTGAAGTAAAAGCAAGTATTTTGGTCTGTTATGTATGCTTATCTGTATCAGTCAAAAAAAAAACATTGGCCTTTTTTCTGTACGCATGTTCTTTTTGGAGCTCCACTTGTCAAAGGAGAGATAAATATAGTTTAGGACAAACCAAAATAAATGGGTGGGTTCAGCAATGCTCAGAGCAACAAGCCACAGAGGAAGATGTGGCCTAGCGGCCTACACAGGCAGGCCACAGCCAAACAGCCTTGTCTCCCTCTCACTGCTACGGAAATACTCTGAACGTATAAAAAAATAAAGACCTCTGCCTGTACGTCTACAACTCTGCCAAAGTGACAAGAGCACTATCCAAGCAAGGCAGAAAATAGCTACTGCTCCACCACATTATCTGGAGGAGGAGAACGTGCTAAGAATGATTAGGCACCCTGCTATAATGCCTCGCACTTCCTGGTTACAGACTTCCTGGTTACAGAGTGGAGAGCTGTGCTTAATTTGAGTCACATCATGCTGTACAGGGTCCAGCGCCAATCTGTTCTGGCCTGTATTTGTCCAGAAATTGTTTTCCCGAATCCAATACCTGTCGTGCAGTAACATTCACTGTTAAGTGTGAATTACAGTGTAAGTGTTTAGAGTTTATTCCAGCTGCCCCCTCATTTATTCTTATACCTGCTTAAACCTTTAATGAAAATTTAGAAAAAAATGTATAAAAATGTCAGCCCGTGTCTGTTAGGCTATTCAGGTTGGGCTGACCTGGTCTGCATAACATTTTAACCTTGAGACTAATGTGTGGCTTTTGCTGTGGCGCCTATGAGCCTGACACTCTCCAGTGTAAGACTTCGTCATTTCTCCTAAAATAAAAATAGCACAGCCCACTGGAAGGGTGCTGGAGGACCTCCTGATTAATGGAACACCATAGATATGCCTATTTTCTAGCCAGAGAGAATGAACAGCTTGTTTTAAACATACAGCCTGGATGTGAATTGTGTGGAGCCCACCCATATACTGGCAGCCTTCAGTCAGGAATAGGCAGCAAAACTGTCAGTGAACAGTGTGCAGACAAACCAGGCCTTTCTCAAGGTTTCAAACGCAATCGCGTGCAGGTTGGAAAGTACGGGCCCCTGCCACATAAAACGAGGACTAATCTTTCGGTAGGCCACCAAAAGATGTTTTGCATCTTCCAAATTGAATTGAATTGAATCTGCAGTAACCTATTCTGGAGTTGTTTTGGTCGCGAGCACATCACTGGCCATCGGGGGTGCCTGAAAGGTGAAACATTGGGCAAGCCTTATTTTTTAGGACTAATATTTCCTTGTCATACAGCAGTGTCTGGGCAATTGATTGATTCAAGACATGGCAGTATTTACGTTCAGTTTGTCCAGAATATAAGCACAAATTTCGTGCTGGTGGAGTGCTTTAGGCAGACTCGCGGGACAGTCTGTGGGAGAGCTTAATAATGGTACTTTTAGGCTGTGTGGGGTTAAATAAAGACATGTGCCTTAAAGTTTAGACCTCTTAGTGTTATGCTGTGATTCTCCCTGAAGACAGGTGTTCCTGTAGAGGTTTAGGTACAGCATGAGATGTCATTGTACCAGTTGGAACTCACTTTCCAGGATGTGTCCCGTAAAATGGTTAATAAAGCACATTACAGGGACGGGAGGACATAATATGAAGATATTAGAGGTATGAAAAACGGTGTGATTAAGTGAAGGGAATTCATTTGGAAGAATTCTGCAGGGTGGTATGCCTCATCATCTTCAGTGTTAATAACTGTATAAGAGCTGAACATATTGTCCCGTTGAGGATTTCTTTTGTTCCCTTTCGGTATGACACTATATTGGTTTGTGTTGAATCACCCTTTATTTACTGAACAAGACAATCAAGCCTCAGATAGGCCAAGTTAAACATCGAGCCCACTGAAAGAACATTTCCGCATTCTTCTTAAAGAACATTTCACAGTTCTTTTAACAATCACCTAAACATTCTATTTGGCCATCCTGTCCCAACTTAAAGGTTGACTGAGGGATATGCCCTCCTTGTTTAACCTGGCTAATAGTAATGACTGGTAATCACGAAAGCCCTGTTGGGTCTGACTCACTCCCATTGTCCTCCGTAGTTTGTGTAACCACTGATAGCAGCTGTGTTCAGACTCTCCTTTGAGGGATAGGGTGGGTCTGGATACGATCTATTGTTTGTCAGGGCAGGTGAGCATGTGACTTCACTTGCAAGATCTGGTTGTTAGCCTTGTCACTGGCTGGGAAAGGTGGCAGAGAGACAGGCGTTCTTAACCGATCTATGGTTCGGGGAAACCATGTCTGGAGTTCCTGGATGGAATTCATGCTACAGCCAATACACAATGCATGGCTATGAAAGTAGTAATCAAATCTGTTGCAGGTGCCAGAATGAAATAGACAGGTGTATCCAGACGATTTTATTTCCTCTAAATGGTGCTTCGGCTCAGTCACGGATTCAATGCCTGGTTTGGGGAGAACCCCCGACAAGACAGAACATTCTGCAAGGTTTCTCCTCAAAGGGTCAGAACGGTGTCTACGCCATTGTGTGGGGGCAGACCCAAAAACTGCACACTTAGTAGGAGGCAGTGGGAGAGGCAGGATGTTCCAGTGGCTGGGCCAAGTGGGGTCCTTAGAGCACACTGCACATCAATCACCTGGAGCTGTTGGCAGTGTTCTTGGTGCTAAAGTGGTTCTGCTCCAGTCAAATGGGCCTGCTTGTGCTGATCAGAATTGTCTTTATTCACACACCCAGAAGGTTGCTTGGTGGAAAGGTACTGCTAGTAGTGGACGACGCGGAAGGACAGAACACACTAAAAGTCGACCACGGACCAACATAAAGTTGTAATGATACTGACATGTGGCAGGGCATATCTCCTGTCACTGAAGGCCATGCATTTTCCTGGCTGGACCTAGTGCAGATCCACCATTTGGAGATGCCTCAGTGATTCACCAGAGTGTATTGTTCAACCAGTTAAGGTGGTTTGAGGCCAGTCTCATTATATGACCGTTCATCAGTGTAAAGCGGTTACAGACGCGCGGCCCTCCAGGGCCCTGTATGCCTTCTGTGTCCGTTCCATATATCTCTCCCCGGTACGGTACATGATCATAACAACAGACAGACACACCTAGTCCACTCACAGGTGGATGATACGCTTGCAGTGGTTAACCCTCTCCCTTTTCTATCCCTTTTCTATCCCTTTTCTAACCCTTTTCTAACTCTTTTCCCACTGTATCTCCGTGCTTTCAGTATACTGGTGTAGGCCGCCACTCTGCAGAAACTAGAGGAGGAGAGAAAGGCCTCCCGAGAGAGACCTGCCCGGAGGAGATGCAATTATGAGGTGAAACAGTCAAATGCGCTGCTCCTGATGTGCCAGCATGCCATCGTAACCTTAGCACTGCCGTGGCGTTGAGGAGAGGAGAAAGGGAGAGGAAATCGGAAGAGACAGCGGCTGAAGAAAAGGGTGGAGGAGTGGGGAAGTGGAGGAGAGGAAAGGAGGGTACTGACAACAGCTCCTTATTGCTCACTACAGCCTGCTTATTCATCATAGCCATCTGACAGGCCACACACACACAGAAACACTCACACACACACGCAGCCTAATGTTTACCTACAGGAGCCCACAGCTAACAACAAAATCACCCAGTGCTAAGTCTGGAAGCGCTCATACTGAGCCAGCATGGTCAGACACTGTGTCAGGACCGGGTTCGATAACCCTGTGTCCAGCTGCCTGATACAGGAGCACCATTCATTACAGTTCACAGAGACACACACACGCGCGCGCGCGCGCACACCTACCAATCCGAAAAGTGCTATGCGAGGCTACTGAGATACGTAAAAAACACCTGGTTGCCTGTGGTAGTTATCTTTCATTTCATTCAGCTGACAAAACGTCCGTGTTTATGGAAACACCTTGGGTTAAGCGCCGGTGAATGCACCCTTTGTTTTTGCATTCCTGTGTTGTGTGAACACTGTTATGGTTTCCCTGACTGATAATTACTAGAGCCTAAGGTCTGTGGGCTACTCACTCATTCAGTCGCTCACCGTCTCTTTTTTCTGTCTCTCGTTCTCTCTTTCGCCATCCATTCCTCCCTCCCTCTCTCTCTCCCTCTATCTCTCTCTCTCCCACTCTCACTCTTTCCCTCCCTCCCATTCCTGCCAGGCTTATCTGTCTGTGTGTTTGCGGACCATGACAGTAATGTTACCTGACACCTACTTTAGCGCCTTTCACACATATTGCGGCTTTATTTTGCCAAACTTTATTTTCTTTACTCAGGGGAGAGAAAAACAACCCGTTGGAGCAAATAAATGGTATGAAAACGTTTTTTTTTCTTTTTTTACGTTTTTGTTTTTCTTTTCTGATAATTTGAAGCAGGTCAGAAACCAAAGTGTCCTAATATAATTAGAAGGTAAGTCTAAATGAGACCCATGGGCTGTGGAGTTGTTTTCCTACACTCCGTGGTTGGGAATATGAGGGCATGATGGACCCTAATGCAACACATATTTATTGTGTTAGGTTGAGCTGAAGTGTGACTGGTTTGATGGTGCCCCAATTAGAGTCATTAGCGGGTATGATGTGCTTACGTTTTAAACAACCAGCAAGCTGTTTGCTCTCTCTCTCCTCTTACACACTTTCTGTGTTCAAAGCACAAGCTGCTGAAACTGAAATGGCCATATGGGAAAATTACCCTTTGGCTTCATGGTGAAAGGATGATTGAGGCATGCTCCATCGGTTGTCCTAGTAACACAATGCAATAACAATCCTTTTTGGCTGTGACAGTGAAGTACCAGGATATAAAGCGGTGAAGAGAGGAGAGGGCATGAAACTGCCCTTTTAACACACTGTCCTGAGTTTCTAGAGCTTGCATGTTGCTACAGTCTTATCTTGACGCTTGCTTCACTAACACCAGAATATGAGCAGTCAATGACGACATGCTGGAGTGTTGAGACCTGACAACTTTTGTGAGGATTAAGGCCTTAAAGAATAGAGTTGTGCTGTGATACTGAGGCCTGTTCAGTGTGTCTTACCCTGTGATCCGTGTGCTAACATGACCCTCTGGGTTAAGACCACTGTCTTTGTCCTCTGTGAGAGCATAGCTTAGAACCCAGACCCCCTGTTTACCATGGCACACACAATGGCTAAGTCTAAACTCCTTTTGTCGGGCGGATTTTGAAGCAGATTTACCTCAATTTGATCTGGACGAGCCCCCTTTCATCCGCCTGGAGGTCTAATGCCCTTAACTGGCTTAACCTGGCTCCCCTTGTAGGGGCCAGGGCCCCCAAGGGCCCACATACCCACGCCTCTCACCCCTTCAAACATCCCACCCTCCCTCTCATTGCCTCTCACCCCTCATTGCCTCTCACACATCCTCTCCCCCTGAACCATTTGCCCCACCCATGGGAGTGACAGTGGGAAGACCTCAGTTGTTTTTTCTTCACGTCTTTTTTCTTCTCATCTCCTCAAATCCCATTAAAGGAGGAGGTCAGAGAGGAGTGATCATCCTCCGGACTTTGAGAAGGAGACTAGGAAAGAATTGTGGAGACGAATGCTGTTGAGATTCCGGCGTTACTGGGGATCGACCATGGTAAAGGCAGGCCTCGGCTCGGGACTACATCACATAGCTCATGTTTTTATATTCTACATGTCACAAACACACCAGGAATCGATATAAAACACATATTCACTGTCTAAAAGTATTATCCCAGATTGAGAGACTTAGGTAGCAACAAGACATCCTTTTAGTGTTCTTAGATATGCTGAATATGAATAAAACAGGTAATGGTATCTATTGACTATTTATGTGATTGCAGGGTCTTTGCAGTTCATTAATAATGACGAATGCAGTTGCTTTTCTCATGAATATCCATGACTAGAAAGAAAGGGGCAGATGACTGGCTCAGGGGTCATGCTGAGAAAACCAGGGAAGTGCCCTTTCAGACAGAGGACAGGATGTGCTTTAGAAAACATGTTCTTTTTTCTTTTTAGATAGCAATGTGATAAAAGTGTGTGTATTAGTATGCCTTTTATCAGTGCTGTCACGGATCAGCATCCACTTTTTATGGGAGCTGTTGTGGCAGACACATCCTGCCTTGATATTTGGCCTTCCAGCCATGACATAACTTTCCCACAGTCACTTCTGCTGTGTCATGGGTGGGTCGTTCAGTGTGTTAATGCTTGGATAGGAGTTTCCAAAAGCTATCCACTGTGCCCAGAGACATTTTGCAAACAGTGTGAGAGAGATGGAGAGAGAGAAAAGGCATGAGTGGAGAGATTTATTTTTATTTTTGAAGTACCTTCATTTGCCCTACTAATCAATTAAATGTACAAAATATATCAATTCGGTACACTATTTCATGACCATACACACTGTATGCCTCACAGTACGTTTGCTTTGACCTTAAAAAGTTTAAAAAGCACCCCTTCCTCATCCACTGTGCATAATTCAGACATAAAACTCTACCAGACGTGAATGGAGAGAGTGATGGATGAAAGTGGACAGAGAGAAAGAGAGATACATTCTCTCCCCATAAACCACAACCTACAGTATCATCCATCCATTTTCCCCATTCAATCCAGGCTGAAACCCACACAACATGGGCTCTCTACCTCTAATGTCACCTGTGCAACTGCAACCTTTACCAACTGCAACCTTTACCAACTGCAACCTTTACCAACTGCAACCTTTATCAACCGCAACCTTTATCAACCACAACCTTTACCAATTGCAACCTTTACCAACTGCAACCTTTATCAACCACAACCTTTACCAAATGCAACATTTACCAACTGCAACATTTACGAATTGCAACCTTTACCAACCGCAACCTCTACCAACCCCATCTTTTACCATACCAAAAATGTTGTATTTATGATAAGTACCATTTTCAAAATGGGTTGTTTTGAATTGCAAATGTTATCTAAATCAGGCCTAGTAGAGTGGGCCAAGCTACTGTCTGGCGATTATCCCAGTCTCTGTATAATCCTGCTGAAGGCAGAGGCTGGCTTGTGACTTCCCTGCCTGCCTACCACACATACATACATGCTCAAATTGTCATGGCATAATTATGTAACATAAACCCTCCAGATTATTCAAATGCATACTGGAAGTGTCATATCGGGTGTGTCTGAGACGTTAGACATGTCACCGTGTGAATTTGAAATGGTTAAATAAAACCCAGGCCGGGTACACTCGCTCTTCCTCTCTCCCCCTTTACCCCGCTCCCTCTACACTCCCCCCCCCCCCGCCCCCCTCCCTCCACGTCTCTCTCCTCCTTGGTGTCCTAATCCAGGGGCATGGCAGCATCAACACAGTCCCTGTGTTACCTTTGATGGGCCGGATTAAAGCAAATCTCCTTTGCTTTGGTGTATTTCGAACATGACCTGAACAATGATGCCAGCCAGGGAAGGGTTAATGAGGCCAGTGCTGCTGCTGACTGACTGATTGATTGGCTGATTGGCTAAAGAACTGACTGGATTCCTGACTGGCTAACTATATGATTGGTTGGCTGACTGGTGACTGGCTGGCAAGCGGGTGAACTGATAAGCTGGCTGGCAGGCTTGCTAATAGACAGACTTACTGGAAGACTGATTGACAGACTGGCTGACTGACTGGGTAGCTGAGTGACTGGCAACCAACCACTCTACAGAGGGAATTGAGATAAACCTGATTAAAGAAAAACTAGTGAGACATTCTCCCTTGCTTTCCCTCTTTCTGCTCTGTCTGTTCTCTCGGGCCTTCTGTCTTCCATCTTTCTTTTTATTTCTCCCTTCTCCATTTCACTTTTTTTTCTCTCTCTTCCACCTCTTTCCCACTTACCCCACCGTCCTCAAGTTTTCATCTCTTCCCATCTCTCACCTCCTCATCACCTCCTCATCACCTCCTCATCACAGCTCTCCTCCCCACTCTTAAGCCCTTTCTCATTTCTTGTCTTTCTCCATGTCTCTGATTGCATCAACCCTAGTGAGTGAGCCCTGTCTTAATTAGTGGTCTTGGGTGTGAATGTGCCCTTCACAGGGTGTTAATGAAAAGATTTGTGCTCTCTCTTTTAGTGTATTAGTGAGTGTCTCCCTCCCTCCCTCCTCCTTATGGAGTCTGTTGACTCTGCAGCTTTAGGCTTTAGCTCTCTTGTTGTGCTGGATGATATCTTAATTAAACATGCAAATCGCCTCATCTACCACGTTTACATCCCTCTGCGTGTAGCAGCCATGTCATGTCAGACGAATTGGTGTTATATTGTCGTTGCATGGTGTAATTCTCTTGGATAACACATTTCAAGTTTTTCCCTACTAACATTTGGATGTTGAAAATCCGTAATAGTTTAAGTACATACAGTATCGGTATTAAATGACACAGATGTTGATCATCACAGCTCTCTGTCATGTTCAGTGTTCCTTTGATGTGGGATGGATCTTCTCAGGAGCTACTACTGACAACACGGTAAGAAACAACCATTGCATTTGTCTGTATTCCACTATTCCTGTGTGCTGGTGTCTTCCAGGAAGTTGGGCGGAGGTGATGTTCATGTTTTACCGTGACCCATACGAAGCACATAGCGGATGAATGACGGAATGACTGGGGCCTTGGCATTGAGCTAAAGTATGGATTGATAAGCTTGAGAGAGGGCAGAGTTGTAGTTGGTCTTATTGCCACATGGGCCTGTTCCAGACCAGGCTGTAGATCTACAGTGGAGCCGCCACGTTAGTCTTATTGCCACGTGGGCCTGTTCCAGACCAGGCTGTTGATCTACAGTGGAGGTGCCACGCACTCCCTTGTTGTTAGGCGACTGTTGGTTTAGTTCATGTTTAATGGGGAACACAAATGACAAATTGCTCAAAGTGAAGGATTTATGGTTGGAAATAATGGTGATGACTTAGTGCATAACAAACATGTTTAATAGTGCTACGGTAGGGGAGACTGTTGACAGTCTCTGTCTGGAGGGGATGCTGCCCTGGGAAGAGAATGTTGGCAGTAAAACAGAGCTATCTCTCCTAGCCTCTGGAGTTGCTTGATGAAGCTGTTTGTCTCAGGCCCTCTGATGGCAGCACCCCAATACCAGGCCCACTAATCCCATGTTTTACAGAGGTGTAATGATATCTTAAGGCAGTGTGGATGTCTCCTCTGTGGATGGTGCTCACCTTTCTTACCAATCCCGTTTCCAGTCACTCTGTCCCAGCCACAGCCCAAGGCCAGCGGAAGGCTTGAAGGGCTCCAGTCATTCCCCACAAAAGAAAACACTAAGCATTGACACAAGGAGCAATTTCTTCGCCCTCTCTTGTCATTGAGCTAATTGAGAAAGGAGGGTGTCTGTGTGTGTAGGGTTTAGAGTAGGGGGGTGTGGATGAGAAAGACAGGGGGTTGTCAAGGTGGTGTGTGTGTGATGCTCTTTCCTTGATTGGTGGCAAGATCCAGGCGGGATGGGGGAGACTGGGGGTTGATGGGATAGAAGGAGGCCCTTGTGTGGGGCTAATCCAGGAGAATCTCCCCTCTTTCCCTTTGAAGGGGAACAGATGTAGATTTACATATGTGGAGGTCCCTGGTCCCTGGCCTCTGATGAGATTAGCTGGGTGGTGGTGGTGGGGTTTCATGCCGGGTTTCATCGGAAGGTGCATATTTAATCAAGGCCTGAAGCTAAGGCTGGGGCTGTCTGGGCCAGGCGGCGTGGGCCGGGCCCTCAGAGACCAGAGGGGACAATGGCAGTGGAGGTTCCATGTCAGCCTGGCCCAGACGGGAACAGGGTGGCTAACAGATTGCACTGGCCTTTGAGTGGGCCTGAGAGGGCCTGGGACAAGGGTTTAAGGGTTTACATACAGGCAAGGGAGTGTTTGGGGAGACACTTCTGCTGGATCTACAGCACTCAGAGTTAATAAAGGGATTTAGGGCTTGTAGCACCTCATCTGCACATTTGTTTGTTTGAGCTGCACATGCCTGCTTTTTCCTGGTAAGGGATGTGTGTGTGTGTGTGCGCGCGTGTGTGCGCGTGTTTGTGTGTGTGAGAGAAAGAGCTTAGGGACATCACACTAGAGCTCAGTGAATGATATTATGACTGAAGAATAGATGATTCTATTGATTTGTCACCAAAGCAGACGTCTGTTCTCTGATATTAGTAATCAGCTGTTTATCAGTGAAAGGTTATCTAGCCCTAGATACCTACTGAAAGAAAGAGTGTCCATTACATTTTATTATACAATACATTGATTGGCATGCCTCTCCCTTCAGGCAGAATTGTGCTAACACATATTGAATGAAAATCCCAAATCTAATCATTTTACGTAAAACAAAGGCAAGCGATGCAAGTATGAAGATACCCAAATGTTTGAAGTTTACTTTAGCTGACTAGTTTCACAGATAGGGATATCTTAAAACATGAATTCATAGAGAGCACAAGCAAGATCCATATCCAGTACCTTTTCAATCCTACTGTTATTGGCTCAGTTACATATTCCCTATTAAGCTAAAACAGCTCCTTGTGTGAGTAGATGGAAAGGAAGAGGCTTAGAAGAGTGGTTGTGCCTTCTTTGTCTCTCCATGGAACCCTCTCTTTATCTCTCTCTTGTCTATATTCTCTCTAGAGCTGTTTTAGGTTGAACTGAGTGTGTCCACTCTGCATGTTTGATCAGCTCTCCCTCTCCGAGGACAACAGATAGACGAATAATATACAGTATGTACAGTATGAAAGACAGAAAAAGAGATGGTCTGACCCTCCCTGTGGTATATCCAAGCCCTGCGCAGCCCAGCATAATTCAAACATTTGTCTAAATATGTAGCGTTTTCCCTCACAAAGACAGTCTCCCAGGGTAAAGCTAAGCAGTGCTGGAGGCACTCAGGCCCTGGGCTGGTTTTCCATGGAGCTACAGAGCCGGGCTGGGACCTGGGACCTGGGGCCTGGGCTCCTCACTGTAAACCCTGCCCTCATCTGGAGGAACATTAGCTAGAACAAACACAGCTTATCCAGGGGAGCAGCATGCCAACATGGGACCTGACTAGAAGACAGAGAGGAGAAGATGAGAGGGGGAAGGGAGAGGGACAGAAGACATGAATGCAGTAGAGGAATTAAGGGGAGGTAAACTCTGGTGTTAGGCAGGGCGTAAAGAAAGGAAGAGGTGTGAACAAACAAAGGGGAGGAGGAACCCGGGTAGAAAGGGAGGAAGAGGGCTGAGGAGATGGAAAGGAGTGAAGAGGACGGGGAGGCAGCAGGGAGTGAGATGGAGGGGAAGAAAGGCGAAGATGCAAAAAGGGGCCGACCCAGGGGTTCTCGGTGGAGATGGAGAACCTCCCCGGACTTCTTCACACAGACACCCTCCACGTCTGTCTTAATGAATGGCTGGGGTTGGGCTGGGATGCCTGGGACCTTCCTCCTGTAGTCTTTCTCCCCAGTCTCTCTCTCTCAACGCAGCTCCCATAACAAAGCACAGCACCATTAATATTTTAGTGTTCTTTTTATCTCCATGCTAACATTCACCATGTTTTTTTTGTTAGCAGAGAGCGCTAGGGAGAGCAAGACAGAGAGTAAGAGAGAGACCTAGTAGGAGAGACCCAGGATAGAGACCCAGCGAGAGAGACCGAGAGAGAGAGAGCATAAGAAAGAAACCTGCGAGAGAGAGAGAAAACGAGAGAGAAGTATAGTGTTTCTTGTGTTTTATGGGGTTTGTCGGTTCTTTTGGAAGTTCCATCGTGTAAAGAGAATTAGTGTCTTTGTAGACCTGGCCGGCTGGGAGGATGAAATACCAGACTACCCTAACCTGTGTCCACAGCCCAAACCCCATGTACTGTTCCTGTTACGTTTTGAAGACCCCTTAGATAAAATGAAGGGAAATGGCCTTGAAAATATGTATTTTTTGTTAATGTGGCATGTACTGAAACTATGGGATGAATCCGACGTTTAATTAGGTAAAACTGTTCAAAGAAAAAAAAAGGAATATCTTTCTTAAAAAAATGTGGCACGATCATTGAATGTTTTGTATACCCTGTTCATGCCAAGATAACACAAGTGAGTGTTCTCCCATAACATTTGATTTAAAATCTCCAGGTACCGGATACCGTGTATCCCACTGAAATACTGTACTTCACAGTGAGGAGTATTTCATTATTGTTGTTTTTATTGCATACCCACTGGTATTTGTGGGGAAAAAAGTATAATGTGATCATGGAACATTGTTCCAAACAAATTTTCAATTGGGGTATTGGGACTATATACATAGTTTCATTTGATTTAAACATATTTTCTATTCTTCAGCACTGAAGATGGGAGGCCTGTAGCAATAGTTTTTTATAGCCACTTCCAAATTTCTGAAGGTCATCAACCTTTTGTCTCATTTTATTTGTGTGATCTCTGACCTTCTCCATGTTGATGAATGACTTAGTGTGGCATGTGTATCACCTCATGGAGGACTTTTTAGAGAGATTTTGTTTTAAACCCTATTTCTGGTTTTAGAAGCACTATCATACCTGGAAAAGACATGTAATGTCAAGTTTGGGTTAAGGTTAGCGAGTGGTTTTGACGACATGATGAACATATGGGCACATACATTACATACAACTTTTGTTCAACTCTACTCCACTTTTACACCCAGTGGACAAATAGCCTGTAACACGTTAAGAGTTCATGAAGACTCAAATAATATAAAATGAAAAGGAAAACAAATAAGAAATATATGCTGTTTATTTGTATATTTAAATAAGGTATGGATGCAATATATTGTATATGTATTTGTGAAAAATATTTATTTATTCTATTCTTGGAGAATATTTTTTTCTGAGAACAGTTTTCCTTCAATTGACATATTTTGAGTGTTACATCAAGTCGATAAACAACAATGCCTTTTTTCATAACCTTTTCAGTTCAACTTTACCAAGGGGTCCAATAATTCTGGAGGGTGTTAGTTTTCTTGTCGTATGTGGTTGTCCCTGATTTAGCATATTTTTACTTAAATATCTTATTCTTATACAATACACAAGACATTGAAGTAAGACTATAGCTGACTGAGCCAGCATTCCTTTTTCTAGCAGACTGTGTGTTGGTTCGACTGAGGCATTGGAGATTCTTTACTCTTATCAGATACTGCTGTTTTATTTTTGGGGAAGCTGCTCCTCTTCACATTTTCTTTTATATTTCTAGAGGCTGATCTGAAAGTCCCATCTCATGTTTAGTTCCTATCTTTCCCTGGATATACTTTTTACCTGAGGCTGGTTGGAACAGAACGTTCTCCTGGCTTTCACCCTCTGTCTCTCGATCGCTTTTTCTTATTGTCCTCTCTTGTTCTCTCTCTGTCTTACTTTCTCTCACTTTGCTCAGAGACAGGAGCAAGGTTGTATTTGGATTTGGAGTCCCACCTGGGCCTCTCCTAGATAGTAACCGCTCGAACCAGCATCCCATAATTACCATTCTAATTGAATTATCACACCTTAGTTCCCCAGGGATGGAGAGCGTCCTAATACAGCACAGCAGTGAGGTAATCCATAAGAAAGTACTGAAAACGACAGAACTGAGGAGACATGTTTAGCCATGGCTATTAAATACCATAGATGTTTAATACACTTAATCTAGTATTAAATTAAATGTATTATTTTTACACATCCTCAGAGAGGATCGCTTTGTAATCACCTCATAGGTAGCATTAGATTACAAAAGAAAGTCATTAAAATGTGACACATTGTCACGGTCGTGGGATGGAAAGGACACAGGCGCAGAGTAGAGGTAGGGAAGGTAATCCATTTTTAATCAAACAAAAGAAAGAAGGACTCCAACAAACAAAAAGGCAGCAACCAGTGACGTGGGTCTTCCTTACACAGGATACACAAAACCAAAATGAACCACGCCTTGGGGCCTAACAAACTAAACTTAAATAGGGTCCCCAATTGGAGGCAATAACTAACACCTGCCTCCAATTGGGGAAACCAAAAAAAAGGAGTAGAGGTGGCTAAAGGCCACCTCCTGTCCTGTCCCGGCTATGCCCCGAGCCCAGCGCAGAGATGGCTAGGGGCACAGCCGGGACGTGACAGTACCCCCCCCCAAAGGCGCGGGCTCCCGACCGCAAGACCGGGACGACCACACCCGGACCGGTGGAGGCTCAGCGCCCGGAGCCGCCGGCACAGGCCGGGGAGGCGGAGCCGCAGGGACAGGCCGGGGAGGCAGAGGGTCAGGAGACGGGAGAGCCGGCGGAGGGACAGGAGCCGGCAGGAGAGCCGGCGGCAGGTCGACAGCCGGTGGAGGAGCAGGAGCCGGGGGAGCCGGCAGAGGGTCGACAGCCGGCGGAGGAGCAGGAGCCGGGGGAGCCGGTGGAGGAATAGGAGACGGGGAAACCGGCGGAGGGTCAGGAGCCTGCGGAAGAGCCGGCGGAGGAGTAGGAGCCGGGGAAACCGGTGGAGGGTCAGGAGCCGGCGGAAGAGCCGGCGGAGGAGTAGGAGCCGGCGGAGGAGCAGGAGCCGGGGGAGCCGGCGGAGGGTCCGGAGCCGGCGGAAGAGCCGGCGGAGGAGTAGGAGCCGGGGGAGCCGGCGGAGGAATAGGAGCCGGCAGAGGAATAGGAGACGGGGGAGCCGGCGGGGGAATAGGAGCCGGTGGAGGAGCAGGAGCCGGGGGAGCCGGCGGAGGGTCCGGAGCCGGCGGGAGAGCCGGCGGAGGAGCAGGAGCCGGTGGAGGAGCAGGAGCCGGGGGAGCCGGCGGAGGGTCCGGAGCCGGCGGAAGAGCCGGCGGAGGAGTAGGAGCCGGGGGAGCCGGCGGAGGAATAGGAGACGGGGGAGCCGGCGGAGGGTCAGGAGCCTGCGGAAGAGCCGGCGGAGGAGTAGGAGCCGGGGAAACCGGCAGAGGAATAGGAGACGGGGGAGCCGGCGGGGGAATAGGAGCCGGTGGAGGAGCAGGAGCCGGGGGAGCGGGCGGAGGGTCCGGAGCCGGCGGGAGAGCCGGCGGAGGAGCAGGAGCCGGTGGAGGAGCAGGAGCCGGGGGAGCCGGCGGAGGGTCCGGAGCCGGCGGAAGAGCCGGCGGAGGAGTAGGAGCCGGGGGAGCCGGCGGAGGAATAGGAGCCGGCAGAGGAATAGGAGACGGGGGAGCCGGCGGGGGAATAGGAGCCGGTGGAGGAGCAGGAGCCGGGGGAGCCGGGGGAGCCGGCGGAGGGTCCGGAGCCGGCGGGAGAGCCGGCGGAGGAGTAGGAGCCGGGGCAGGCGAGGGCGCCGCTGAGGCCGGGACAGGCGAGGGCGGCGCTGAGGCCGGGACAGGCGAGGGCGCCGCTGAGGCCGGGACAGGAGAGGGCGCCGTGGGACGATGCGGGGGCTCCTGGGCAGGTGAAGGCACTGCGGGACAAGGCGGCCAGTCAACCGCGGGCTCGGGCGGCGGCGGCCAGTCATCCGTGGCCTCGGGCGGCGGCGGCCAGTCATCCGCGGCCTCGGGCGGCCAGTCATCCGCGGGCCCGGGCGGCGGCGGCCAGTCATCCGCGGCCCCGGGCGGCGGCGGCCAGTCATCCGCGGGCCCGGGCGGCGGCGGCCAGTCATCCGCGGGCCCGGGCGGCGGCGGCCAGTCATCCGCGGGCCCGGGCGGCGGCGGCCAGTCATCCGCGGGCCCGGGCGGCGGCGGCCAGTCATCCGCGGACCCGGGCGGCGGCGGCCAGTCATCCGCGGGCCCGGGCGGCGGCGGCCAGTCCACGGCGGGTCCTGGCGGCGGCGAAAACAGGGCAGCGGGAGGAGCTGGCGGCTGAGGCCACTGGGCAGCGGGGGGAGCTGGCGGCTGAGGCCACTGGGCAGCGGGAGGAGCTGGCGGCTGAGGCCACTGGGCAGCGGGGGGAGCTGGCGGCTGAGGCCACTGGGCAGCGGGAGGAGCTGGCGGCTGAGGCCACTGGGCAGCGGGTGGAGCTGGCGGCTGAGGCCACTGGGCAGCGGGAGGAGCTGGCGGCTGAGGCCACTGGGCAGCGGGAGGAGCTGGCGGCTGAGGCCACTGGGCAGCAGGGGGCGCTGGCGGCGCTGGCTGCGGCTCCCAGGCAGCGGGGGGCGCTGGCTGCGGCTCCCAAGCAGCAGGGGGTGCTGGTGGCGCTGGCTGCGGCTCCCAAGCAGCAGGGGGTGCTGGTGGCGCTGGCTGCGGCTCCCAAGCAGCAGGGGGTGCTGGTGGCGCTGGCTGCGGCTCCCAAGCAGCAGGGGGTGCTGGTGGCGCTGGCTGCGGCTCCCAAGCAGCAGGGGGTGCTGGTGGCGCTGGCTGCGGCTCCCAGGCAGCGGGGGGCGCTGGCGGCGCTGGCTGCAGCGCTGGCTGCGGCTCCCAGGCAGCAGGGGGCGCTGGCTGCGGCTCCCATGCAGCAGGGGGCGCTGTCTGCGGCTCCCAGGCAGCAGGGGGCGCTGGCTGCGGCTCCCAGGCAGCAGGGGGCGCTGGCTGCGGCTCCCAGGCAGCAGGGGGCGCTGGCTGCGGCTCCCAGGCAGCAGGGGGCGCTGGCGACGCTGGCTGCGGCTCCCAGGCAGCGGGGGGCGCTGGCTGCGGCTCCCAGGCAGCGGGGGGCGCTGGCTGCGGCTCCTGGGCAGCGGGGGGCGCTGGCTGCGAGAACCGGTACGGCGGGTCCCGATAGCCCCACCAGTCCTCACATCTCCCAACATCAGGGAAAGCCCTCATAGGCCCCCCCGGCGTTGTTGCCCGACGCCTAGGAGCTGGCACCGGGCAGGGCTGGGGCACCTGGACTACCCCACACGTGAGCACGGGTGGCACGGCCGCGTCCTTCCATTCCGCCTGCCCCCACTGCACCCCGCCAAGAAATTCTTGGGGCGGACACACGGAGGTTTGCTTACGTCGCCTCCGTCGACGTCTCCTCCGTCGACGTCTCCTCCGGGGTGGATGCTGTGGAGGCCCGGTGTGCCGCAGAGGACAGTAGGGGTTCTCCTCCTCCTCGGTGTCGCTGTCCGGCCAACCGAGGAGTTCCCCTACCGTCCATTTCTGCTGTGTCTCTTGGTGGTGGTTCATTCTGTCACGGTCGTGGGATGGAAAGGACACAGGCGCAGAGTAGAGGTAGGGAAGGTAATCCATTTTTAATCAAACAAAAGAAAGAAGGACTCCAACAAACAAAAAGGCAGCAACCAGTGACGTGGGTCTTCCTTACACAGGATACACAAAACCAAAATGAACCACGCCTTGGGGCCTAACAAACTAAACTTAAATAGGGTCCCCAATTGGAGGCAATAACTAACACCTGCCTCCAATTGGGGAAACCAAAAAAAAGGAGTAGAGGTGGCTAAAGGCCACCTCCTGTCCTGTCCCGGCTATGCCCCGAGCCCAGCGCAGAGATGGCTAGGGGCACAGCCGGGACGTGACACACATCTTCTACACATTACTGTAATTACTAACTAACAAAGACCTGTGTCTCAACAGAAAGAAATCCCCTCCACACAATGGAGAAGCCCTCCTCCTACACCCCTACATCCTGTCCAACTACACACACATTAATTGCTTCTTTGTACCCTCAGATGGGGAGCAGAGCGTTACCTGTGATGTTGGCAGGCAGGGCCAGAAAGGAAAGGAGCCAGGGGGCCCCAGGGTGCGGGGAAGAAGGTGAAGTTCGGCCTGTTTCGGGGTGTCGGTTGGGGGGAGGGTTGGAGGGGGGCGATAGGGGTAGGTGGGGGGGTAGACAGGAGATCCCGGGGCGAGCGGGCGTGGGCAGTCGGCTGTGAAAAGCCATTCAGAGGGAAAACGCCGGGCATCCTTTATTTATTTGCGTGTTGAAATATTTATCTGTCACGCGGGCCGTTTATAATGGGGCTGTCAGTCTCCTCTGCCCAGTGAAGGGTGCCTGCATGTTGCCCTGAGCAGAGCCGGAGCGGAGAGCTGGCTGTGGATCTCCCGTGAATAATTGGTGGAATTTCACTTTTGGGAACGTTGCTCTCTGACCCTAAAGCTTGTTTTTTTTCTGCATCAATAAAAGGCAGAAAGGTAGAATACTGAAAAGTATTAGCCATTTGCCAGGCTTTCCAGGCATCCCTCACACAGGAGAGCATCTGACCACACACACGGACAAAAACACATACAAACACAGACACACACACCTCTCTTATTCATCAACAGGCATGCAAGGTAGCTTGGAAATAAATAATGCATATCTTTTCTCCAAGATGAAAACCCAATCAAGCTGAAAATCCCTGTCTTGCTGCACCTCTGAGTGTGAGCTGTTGGTGGGTTAATGTGATGCTCAGTTCTCTAATGCAGGCTGGTGTCAGTCACAACAGAACAGGCCCCTCTTCCATCTGAAGGAGCCATGCACTCCTGAACATTAATATGAATTTTAATCTGGTGTAATCTTCTAAATGAAAGCCTACCGACTGTGTTCGGCAGTAAGACGGAACTGAGTCTGTGTTCTGTAATTCAGACAGAGAGAACAGAATGCCAGGGAATGAGCATGGCCCCTTGTCTGACTCCTTTAATTGTTTCATCACTGCTGTCTCTTCGGGGAACTGCCGTGAGGTTTGAGGTTTTGTCATGCGGATGAATAGACTAAGCAAACAACAACAATGGGGATGTGTCGGGGTTGAAAACACTGTACTGTAGTTGGCTCTGACGAGAGGAGGGTCCGCTCTGCCCGGGGAACCTTGTGCGTCACGCTGGATCATGTCACGGCATTGAGCAAACGCTTACCTAACGTCAACTCCATGTTGCTCAAGCATATTGCACGTGCCACATACGTTGCTGCAGTTTCCCTCAACTGAGTTTACCCTCCATACCTGCCTATTTTCTTCCAAATGAGGACGTTGTTTCATGTTCAGGAAGGGCTTTTGTACGCTCTCTCGCAGGTGTTATCTGCACACGTGCGCATGCCTACACACACACACACACACACTGATATGCAATGCCTGTAGTCTGAGCATGCATATTTAAAGTGTACCTTGTTTGGAGAGAGTGCATGTCGCCACATCCCCAGGAAGAAGCTTTGAATAATGAACAGTGTCACCTATGCAAAATGCAGGAGATGAGGAGGTCTGCTTAAGAATATGTGTGTGTGTGTGTGTGTGTTCCGGCTTGTGCTCCTTTGTAGCTGTGCGTGTGTGTGGCAAGGTGTGCGTGTTTAGGAGGAGGTGCGCTCCCTGTCATTTCGCTGCTAGGACACCAGGCCATATGTGATTCTAGTGAGCTGACAGCTGAGCCCTATGCTCCCCTTGCCCCTCTCTGATTGACACTTCCTGTCCTGAGGAGCGCCACGTAAACGGAGACATGGTCAGGGCGACGGTCGGAGCCGTGTCTTCATCACGGCCTTTGTACATCAGCTAACTGGTGAGGCCCAGGCTGGCCTTAGCGCTGCGGCAGCCAGCCTTTTTTGCCTTCTCTCATTTTCTCTTTGTACATTAGCACCTCTGGATGGAAGTGATCGTGTTTGTCTTAAATTAAACACCCTACCCTTGCCTTGATAGCATATACTGCAGTTCTGTTCTCTTTACTTTTACACAGGGGAAATGGGATGGAAATGTGTACAGTGGTCTTGGACTGGGGACTTAGTAGGGATGAATGAATTGTACGGGACACATACTGTACACTAAGACAAGATGTCAACAGTTATTTTCCATCCTCCCAGGGGCCCTGACCATTGACAGGCTGGTGATCCCCTGGCTGGACATAACAGGACATTACAGGACTAGCCTATCACTCCTTCTCTCTGTTAGACAGAGACATATTAATTATTTACATCACAAGCTAAGATAAAGCAAACCAAAGAAACTGGAACCACATCTTCATGCCACGGCAGACCCCCTGGTGCACTAATTGTTTTTTTGGGGTTCAGCAGTAGTGGCACAGGAGCCGTCCTCCCGACACACTGGAGGGGTCTTCTGGCGCTGGAGTGCAGTAGTGGAGGATTGCTGGCTCAAACCCTTGGAGTTTGAGTTGGCCCCCGATGGAGGCGGGGCCTCTATGTGCAGTGATAGAACCTGGAGTCCCTGCTGTATCTGAGGAACAACAATAAGAGACTGGTACAGAGATGAGAGATAGGATTTAGCTTGAAGGTGGCCGGCCTCAGTGCTCAGGGGGTAAGTTAGCCATAAATAAGTAAAGTGGTAAAGTAGCTAATCGTGTTCAGGAGCTAGCTGGCTCTCAGCAGCCTGTGCAGAGGACCAGATGTGTTGAACACTGAACTGACCTGAGCCAGGACATAGAGGACAAGATAGGAGAGGACAGTAGAGGATAGAGAGGGGAGCAGAGAGCAGGACAGTAGAGAACAGGATAGTAAAGGACATGACAGTAGAGGATTTTAGATGAGAGGACAAGATCGGAGAGGATAGTCGATGAGAGGACAAGATCGGAGAGGATAGTCGATGAGAGGACAAGATCGGAGAGGATAGTCGATGAGAGGACAAGATCGGAGAGGATAGTCGATGAGAGGACAAGATCGGAGAGGATAGTCGATGAGAGGACAAGATCGGAGAGGATAGTCGATGAGAGGACAAGATCGGAGAGGATAGTCGATGAGAGGACAAGATCGGAGAGGATAGTCGATGAGAGGACAAGATCGGAGAGGATAGTCGATGAGAGGACAAGAGAGAATCAGACACAATTGTCAAGGATAACATGTAAGAGTTAGGTGTGGTTGTCTTGTTAGTAGAATCAAATCTTTTGTATAAATATGATTCTTCACATATGGTTGTTAGCAGATTGGTGTCAGTATTCTACTAGTCACGTTAATGGATATGAAAGCAGAGATCACCTTTATAGCACTCTTGCGAACCACAGTATTTGATTTAGCTTTTTTTCTGGTGCTGAAACCATTAACAAACAACCATCACAGTATTTATATGGCATATGTATGTTGCACCACAAAGCAGAGGTATGTGTTTTTGTTTGTGGTTAGTGCTAGCTGTTCGCTGCTAACCCTGGGGTGTTTACCGCTTCTTTAATCTCAACCGTTTAACTGAGAGAGAGGCTCTTCATCGCCCAGAGGGGATTGTTGATGAAAATGGAGGATAAGTGTTTCTTTTTCTCTTCAACTTGGCCACCAGGGACTGGTAATAACATTAATTAGACCTAAGAGCAAACAAAGTTAAAGCAAAGCTTGGCTGATAAAAGTGGTTTCCCTCTCTTTTTCTCTCTTTATTTGTCACTTCCTCTCCTCTGGTGAAGAACAGTCATAATACTATACTGTAGGTCATTATGGTGGTCCAGAGAGTCCAAACCCTGGACTTCAACCTCAAAGTAGATAGTCCCTAAACCCTACCCCCTCAGTGAATGAATGACGTTTGACATTGTCACATCTTAGGATATTTGCAAGGGAACTTTCTTCCAAGCACCCTCACTATGTAACAAAATGTCATTGTGCGGGAGGACGCTGTGTTGTTTGGTACATTTTTAACAAATAAACCTTGAAACTTGCCTAAGAGCTGTATACTTTGTGATATGAGTCCAGCCTAAGTTTGTATGTGGTGCCTCCCCACCCAAAACAACAAAACACTTTGTAAAGTCCTCATCAGGGACATCAGTTAAGTGTACTCTGTTTAAAAGCAGAGGACAATGCTAACGGTTTTGTGTCCTGGTGGTTAGAGACCCACTCATACCATCTCCAGGCCTTCGGCAGTGCAGGCGTTTGTGTTTAAAGCATTATTAAATGTAATATTGTTTTATTCCCAATCTCCATTCCCAAGAATTTAATATGATAATGCGTTACCCCATAATTATCCGATTTCACCGACTGACCACACTGAAGCTAAATCAAGGTGAAACAACATATTTTACTGACTAATAGACCATAGGTTTTCCCCAGATGGGATGATTTGTGTTCTGGGGGGTGGATTACCCCATTAAGAATTAGTGCTGAGCACAAGGTTCAGTGTGGAGACCCGCCATGTTGATTCTTCCTTTGCTCAGAGGTTAGATCCCGTCTTTTCTCCGTACTCTATGATGTCTTATATCACCATGGATACGTGTCTACCCTCCTAGCCCCCACACTGCTCACCCACCGGCCTAGATGTGATGTGGCAAATATCTTATCTAATTAAGTTTTAGAGCTGCATTTTCATTTGTTAATCACTTAAGTGCTTCCAGCATAACCTGATATCCAAAGGTCTGGTCCCAGTAGCCTCAAATGTCAAAATGCAATTATATGCATGATTAGCTTGACCCGTTTCCAGGGCCCCCTCCTCGGCCCTCCCTCTGTTCTCCACTCTTCCCCTCCCTCGACATCCAACGCCTCCCCTCCATTTGCATCAGTCTCCCTCCTCTGACTAGCTCTTGCCTCCACTTCCCTCTGCCTCCCCTTCACCTCCCTCACCCAAGAGAAGCTGACAACTGCCGGCATGTTTATTTGGATGAGATTCGGTGCAAGCTGTAAGCGGCAGAGTACAGCACCCCCATCTGGCTAACGACGAATCTTACAACTAACCTTAAGCGAAGAGGAGAAGCGAGGGATGGATGGAAAGGGAGACAAATGGGTGTATGTGGAGAGGGGAGACAGTTCCTCTCTAATTCTGCCTCAGGAAAATAAAAAAAGGAATAAAACAATTCATGGTGCTTAAAGGATAATATGATCAGGAATTATTAATCAAATCATCTTGATCCAAGGTGGGCAGGGCTTTATTTTGTGGTTAGCGCTTAGTGGAGCAGCAATCCGCTCTAATCTGATTGTGTTGAAGATAAGACGGCTTTAGCCCCTCCATTGTTGCTACGCTGATTAGGGCCACTGTGGCACTCAGAGCCAAGTTGGGCTAAACACACACACAATGTACCGTGTATCCACATCGACTGCATTTAGGATAGGACGAGGTCTTAATTCATATGCATTTTATCTAGTTTCAACCTTACTTATTGAACAGAAAAGTTTCAGTGCATTTTCTTCTACCTGTCTTTGGTTCTATACATTTCCTGAATTCCATTCAGGCACATCAGAGAAGTGCCAGTGTACCAGTGTGCCAGTGTGCCAGTGTGCCAGTGTGGTGTGTTTGACTGGCTGGCATGCGGTTAAGTGTCACTTCTCTGGCTCTGTGTGCAGTGGTTTCATTAGAGGACAATATAGAAATAAACACACACACACACAAATCTGTCCATCCCTGGCTTCTTATGTCATATACAGAATCAGAATCACATCTATAATTACTATTTGCATACTAATACTAATTACATTCACACATACTCATCACTGTAAAGGTGCTGCCAGTTTTTAACAATATTTATAAACAGAATACAACTGTACATCTAATTTCTACACATACCTTATAACAGATGAGAAAATAATATATGATAATGAGATTAATATATAATATATAGAATATGATTTGCAGTTTATGTACACATTTGCAGTACTAGTATAGTATGTCTAGTTAACAAAGGACAAACAGTCTCCGAGTGAATTATAGAGCAGCTTCTTAATTCACGGTTCAGAGATGTCTTAATCTGGTGAGCATATTCTTCTTGGTCTATATGCAACCGATGACCTGTTTCTGAAGGCTGGTGGAACAGCACAGGAGCAGAAGGTGATTCCGGTGGATTTGCTGGGTCTTCACCAGCACGTTTCTATCAAGTCTTCATCCGGGCGTCTTTTTATTTGTAGTGACATTAATTAAAACAAGGTTTATGAGGTATGCATTGTGACAGAGGCAGCAGGAGGATGGGTTTACGTTGAGGCAGCTGTCCGCGGAGATAGACTGCCGGTCTCTGTCTCCAGGTGGATTCTTCAAAGCTGGTCTTTATGTGTTCAGGGCCAATCAGGCCATCATAGACTGGATCCAATGTGGCATCCAGCAGATTAAGGGTTTAGTGGCGGCGTTGAGGGGCCTCTCACACAGGACATTCTTCAGAGGAGTCGAAAGGCCAACAGGTGTTTTCTGCGTGTGTGTGTGTGTGTGTGTGCGTGTGTGTGCGTGCGTGCGTGCGCCTGTTAGAGAGAATGGCGCTTGACCTCTGACTGAAACCATTTTAACCCACAACTGGAATATGACCACCTGGAAAAGCAATGCCCCATCGGGGAGTAGCTGAATGTATGAGACCCCCACTACTCTTTGTCGTCAAGCTTGTTTTTCTGCCAGTCCCTCATTAGAACTGTTCCACATATGAGCAGGGTTGAGTGGATACTCATCTGCGAAGCAATTCAATATACATACACTAGTCGATGAATTATGCCTTCTACATTTCATACTCCGTTTGAAGGCATGTTTAGACAGTCTCAAAACTTCTCTAAATCTCAGAAATGCAGACTTTTCTAGCATATAGTATTATAATTACAGCTCGCTGGTGGTGTTGAGTTGACATATGTGGATGTGGTTGCAGTCCGTACAGTGAGCCGGCGTTTCTCAGTGACCTCATCTGTATGTTGTGTTTAAAGCCTGTCTGTTCTGTTCCGCTGTCTGACCCTTCGTACCGGCGAAGACACATGCTGTGGGACACCAAACATCTGTAACACAACCTTCTGACGATCTCTGACTCCTCAGTGAGCCCAGACATGATGCACAACGTCCTGTTCTAGTCACAACACACACTCGTAGGCCTGTGTTCATGAACCGAGTTTGGGGGGGGGGGGGGGTTCTTGTCCAGGGTATTATTCAGGTTAGGAAGCATGTGGACACCCCAGACAGTCCCCTGCTACAGACCTCCCTTGAGACTCCACATCACGACTCATCCATCACTCTAGTCCGCTTCCTACTGCAGGTGGTGAAACACACTGTGAGGCCAGAGGTAGATCAGACCCACGGCGTGACAGTCTACTGGATGTTTGCCACACACTTTCCAATTACTATTGACTCAACTGTTGATTAAAAAAAAAAAAAGAGAGAGAGAAAAAAAATGTAGCGAATAAAAAAAATAAAATGTTTTATTAATTGCCATATGTTTATTGACTTCTCTTTCATGTAAGTTCTTTTGTTCTTTCTTTGTAGTGGCGAAAGATCTCTGTGCATCATCGTTTGAGAGCTATCTGAGATGTCAAAGGTGTCCTTTTGATGTGGAGTACGGATCAGGCAGCACCTGTGCCGCTCTCAGAGACTTTGTGCTTGTGTGTGTGTTTGTGCATGCCTGAGATAGCAAGATAACGTGTGTGTGTGTGTGTGTGTGTGCCTGTGTGCGCACCTGATGTCTGTGTGCCGATGTGTGTGCATTCTCTATGCACAACTGGGAGTATGTGTCTGAGTATGCGTGCGTGCGTGCGTGCGTGCGTGTGTTTGTTTGGAGGGGGGGGTGGGGGGTGACGAGGACAATAATCCCCGTACCGTTCCTCTTTTTTCCCACCTAATGACGCTGGTAATTGTGGGGGTCTGACGCTCATTGGCGGCATGTGTTGTTGCCTGTGATCCTGGCCTAGACACACACACGTTTACATACATTGTCAGACGGGTTCACACATACACACACAAACACATGTTCTCAAATCCCCTAAACCTCAGTCCTGCTGCTCTGGGTGGCATCTTGCCTACAGCAGGTGATTTAACTGTCACTCAGTGGAGGTGAGGGAGACTGTTGTAAGGAGACCGTGATGGAGGGCTGTAACACTTAGACTTGACTAATTACTGTGTTAATAAGCACCAAAAACTGTAAAAGATTATTTTCAATAGTAGGCACTGTAGAAATGGGGACCGTTTATATCCTCATTTGTAGATACACAGTAAATTCACTGAGAGACTCTGTAGCTTCATTCTTCTCTAACATACTAACATTCTCTAACATACTCTGACTTATAAACTGACCAATACACTCCGTCCACTGGTGAAAATTAGCCTATAGTGACGTTGGTTGTTACACAGTTTGTAGAACCAATTTACAATGTTTTAGGAAAGGTATGTGTTTTTGTGTATGTGTTGGTTCAAGCCTGAGAAGGTTATTGGTAGGTGGCAGCGTTTGTGTCTACAAGAAAAAGCACCTAGAAACACCATAATAGAAACACTATGCTGTCTGGGCTGTCTACATCTGACATGTCTTTCATGAAATACAATTGTTTTTATCACATGCTTTGTGTTGCGTAACAATTCTATACTTACAGGCATTTTCTCTTCCTGTTTACACTAGTGACCATATCCCCTGCCCGTCCTGCAGAGGCAGATGTGTTGCAAGCATTTATGACACCATGATTTCAATTCACACTCAAACAAATGACTGGGTTTCTGTCTTTTGAGGTTCTAGTCCAGAAGTCTATGCAGCCTACCCAATCACTTTTCAAAGCTACAATTTACAGGCACCACTGGCCGTACACAAGGTTTCTCAGGTCATCGTCACAATTCCAATTTGACCATCTACTGTAGTTATGGTTGACAATATTCAAATTTTGGGCAACTTAATTATTCACATGGAGAAATCTAATGACCCTCTTGAAAATGCCTTTGGAGGCATAATTCACTCTGTGGGTTTTGTCAAACATGTTTTGGGACCTTCTCATTGCCACAGTCATCAGCACTGATCTCCAATTCAGTAAAGCTATCTAAAAAGCAACAATTAAATTGGCCTTCACTTTAGCAGTGATGAATTTCATTAACTTTGACCAAAAATTGAAACAAATTACAGTCTCCTCCCTAATTTAGAAATCTCAGTTTCTTCAGATTTTAAAGAACTGCCTGGAACTTGGATCTATGTGGACGCTTGAATAATTTTTATACTGAATCGCTCAACGCATTCAATGAAATAGTAATGACCGCTAAACGCCTGTCCTCATGCTTCTTGACCTTAATGCTGGGTTGGCTGCCACCTTCTGACTAAATACACACACCCCCATCAGGCCTTGTCAAGGAAAGCACTTGTGCCATGTTCCCTGTGTCTCATTACAGACAGCAAGTCTTTTTTTTCTTGTTGCTTTGTACTCCCAAACTTGGAATTTCAGCACAAATAAAATCTTATTAAATTAAAAAGATTCAAAAAAAATTTGAGGGTATTTGTTTACAGTGCATTTTGGATTCACCATTCAGATATGATGACACTTTTTATATAGTCCAATTATATTTGGACACCAGAAGTAGAGATATAATTGGCCTGACATGTTTTTCAGATTAGTCGTGTTCCTTCACATAATTTCTGCAGTCACAAGACAACTGTCAACATCTAGTTTTATTTCTGGGCTTTGTGTTTGCATTTGGATTCTGCTATTTGTGTCTGTGTACATAACTAACTGTCACTTAAAGTCACGGGAGCCATAATCAGAGGCTGAAACATCTGTGGATTAAAACAATTCTAATACCAAAATCTTACACATACCAAAACAGCTAACATTTGGAACCTCATTAAAAATAAGAAAAGTACTGGTTGGCTTAGCAATTGCAATCAGTCTGGTAGGAAGACCTCTATAATTACAGCTTAGTATAATGAACAAATAATTAATGAAAAAAAATAAAACATAAATTATCTGACAGATCAGAAACACTCCAGGAGGTAGGCCTGTCATCTCCAGATATATACACACACTCACACGTACACATGTCAAGTAACACATATGAATGTATTGTAACAGAACATTCGTTGATTTGCATTTGTTCATATCAGTTAAATGGGGACAGATTTGCAACTGGGTCACCAGGCATTCTGTCTCTTCTTGTCCTTTGATAAGATGAAGAAAGGGGACAGCTTCTTCCTCACTTATTGATGCTTGTTAACTAATTACTGGTACATTATTATCTTAGAAAATCCCACATTAATGAGTAGCACTAAATATATGTATAACATGTTTACCCAACCCATGTTTACTGAAGCACAAACAAGCCCCAAGAATAAAATGTGCCTTAACATTTTAAATGAGGCTGGTTTGTTTGTGCAGAATATCTACAAATGATATTTTAATGCCATTGGTGGAATGTCTCACAAGCCACTCCAAAAAAGAATCTGGGCGGGTACCAAATGGCATCCTTATGCCTTATTGTATGCACTACCTTTGACCAGGGCCTAGGCCTTGGGTCAAAAGCAGTGCACTATCCAGGAAATAGGGTGCACATTTGGTACAAATCCATATGCATACCTGGAGGCATTCCTCGAATTTCTTCTAATCAAAAGACGACTGTAAGAAAACAAACATGTTTTTAATTCTCCTGGCCCTCATTTTGTTTAATTTTGGCACTGCTTGGCGGGACATGTCTCTGGCGACTTGGGGAAGCACAAAGAGAGAGGAGCCTAAAAAAGGCTCCTAATAGAGGAAACTTGTCTTTAGCGTGTGTGCCAAAGTGCCACTAACACAGTGACACACTCTCCCAGGACGGGGGTTGGGGTGGAGGGGGGCAGAGGGATGAAAGAAGGGAGGGATGGGTGTGTTGTGGAGACTTGGCCCATCTGTTCCTCTCCCTCTTTATCTCCCCTCTGCTCTCTGATTTCTTAGTTTGATAGACCTCCCCCAACACTCAAGGAGGGGAGTCGCAGGGGACCGCAGTCGTCCTCCCCTCCTCCCCCTGTCCCCTCCCTGTCAATCAGGTTTTCCCTTCCTCCCCTTCTTGTACCCCCCCCACCATGGCAAAACCGGCCCGCTCACTAGGTTCCATCCGTCTCCATCTAAGCAGACAAACCCCCCTCTCAGCCTGCCCCCAGTCTCTCCCCTGGTTTCTCCCTCAGTTTCTCCCCCAAGTCTTTTTCTCCTCAGTTTCTCACCTCTCAGATCCACAGTCTCCCCCCTTTCAGTCTCTCCCCTAATATCTGTATGTACACTGTCATTGATTGAAGCAGGAATCATTTGCTATAAGGTAATCATTGGTTGCCAACAAGGCTTTATGCCTATGGAGGTCGGGGAAGAGACTTCCAGAAGAAAATGTTATGCTAAGGAGATGGTCGAGACAGTAAGGAGGGAGTGAAGACGGGGGAGGGGGAGAGTTAAGGTTTAGAATGAAGATAGTACTGGTGGCTGTTCACTGATAGCCATGTTAACCAGTCCAACAGATGATATGGGTTATTCCATTGGATTGCATGACACACTAATGTACTCACTTCGTTTAAGGAGGGATTCTGCAATGGAGCTTTTACTGTTTTAGTAACTGTGTCCTGTTACTTCAACATCTTTAATGTGACGTGTAGTTGTCATTGGTTACACGTTTATTTAGCCTTATGACTAATCCACAGGACAGGGGACTGGCTGTGTCCACGTAGGGTCATTACTTCTCTTAAAGAAAGCAGCCCAGTGCTTGGGCTATGAGGAGGTGCTGGGCTAGCAAGGCTGATTAAGATGGATACTGTATATGTCAAAACACAGCAGGAGGGCCGTCCAGGTATCAGACCTGGGGTCAGGCGAGGTCAACGTCATAGTAACACGGACGGTTCAGAAGGTGCTATGGGGTCAGTTTATTAGGAGAGAGAGAAAGAGAGACTGAGGAACAGACGGGCTCTTGGCAGTTTCTACAAAAGGATAAAACCAATTAATTGTTTGCAAACTAATCATCACATGGCCTACTAATGATGTAGTCACAGGTATGTTGTTAAGAAAGTCACTGTAAAAGAGGAAAACTGCAAGAAAAAACCTCACTTTATCACATGAAAGACTATATGTTTCCTCAGTGTTGTGAGAAGGCACGAGGCTGAAGACATGACGCCGTGTTGCCTAATGGGAAAATACATTTCAGACCAGATTGGGAGGACATTTAATTGACTGAGGAGGCATGACACCAGAATATAGTTTTACTTGATTTCTTTTTACAAATTTACAGGCTAATTTCCATTCTGTTAACATTCATTACCATCATCTAAATTTAATATTGGTGGCACTGTGGGTGGACACCCTGATGGGTTATTCTAATGCATATGGATGATACCTTTCTCAAATTTCCAACAAATTAAAATGCCCGTCCAATGTCTGTACACCAGCTTCATTTTAAAATTACTTTCATTGACCAATTAGATTATATTTATTTAAAGATTCTACCCTTATTTATCTGCAAGTTGGTTGCTGAATTGCAAATGAATCAACTAGAACACCAAGGTATACAAAGCATGCTAACCTACTTGCACAACAAGCTAAGATTGGCATGCCAAAACCATAGCACCACAAGCTAATACTGCTAACCCATTGGCACAGTTAGCTAATTATATCTCTGTTAATTATTCAACAGTGACTCAAGTTCACATGCTCCAAGCGAAACTGTTTCCTGTTTCTGTGCTCTACTGTCACTGAACAACCACACTCCGAGAGACCTCAGACTTCTGAGCACTAGAAGAAGTTATAGTCATCAATATTTCATAGTTAATTATGATCACCTAGCTCCTGCCTTTACTCCTCACTAAGACGAGGCGGCGGTGGCGGAGGTTCCTGCGTCTTATTGTTTGGTTTGACCTGGCAGGCCAGGGAAACGGAGGGATAACGGAGAAATGAATGATTCAAGTCTGAGTGATGGAGCACCTATTTCTAGATGTTTGCTCTATGGGTCCTCTCATTCACCTATCCACATCTCTAAAGCATTCAGCTCAATCCACATTATATACACAAAGGTAACCAACTGGTTATTTCAACAAGACATGGGAGAATTATTAGGAATTATTGAGAGAATATCTTGAATCTTAACAGCCTTAGGCTCCAAAGGTTTGTTGCCTATGGGATTAGTTATATGAGTTATATGATGTCATTACCAGGTAGGCTGACGTTGTGTTGGGGGTTCTTCAGTATTTGAAAGACGGATGCCCCTAACTGTGGTCCCAAAGAAAGAGGCCAGCTGAGCGCCTGACGGACTGGGAGGAGAGCCAGAGGGGGCCCCGGGCAACCAGTCTGAGGGTGCTTAAACTGTGATGGATACACTGCCCCAGGGAGAATGGCTCCAGACCACTGGGCCATGAAAACACTCACAGCTAGAAAAAGCTACACACACACACACACACACACACACTCCCAAACACATTAAGATAGACATGGGATGTTTTGCTTGAGGGTGCGTGACATCTCTAATTCACTGTAATTCTCCCCATTGGAGCAGTAGTATTTAGAATGATTGATGATATTGTTTCAGTGCCTTGTAAACAACTTGGTAAGTGAAGGTTACCAAGAAAATGCAGACATATTTTTTTCCATAACTTGCAATTCAGTAGTGAGTCACTGCACTTTGTAGTGAAACACGGCAACATTGCGTTCATATTTGTGGGTTTGTTTGTGTGTGTTATACGGCCTTTCATGGCGAGGCCCTCTTGGTTCTGTTTGACACCGTCTGATCGTCTCAGCGTCTGTTCTGTAAACTGCCCTGGACGTGCTCACCACACAGTCATTTCACCATGATCAGTAGCTGTGCAGACAGCAGTATTACAGATGTGTTGGGAGGAACACTGTTATTATCATTACCTAACCCCACTGTATTGCCCCCCTACAGAACCCTATCATTATCATTAAATGTTAATCATCCATGCAACCAACCGCCCAGGCCGAGGAGGGAGTCATATTGTCTGTGTGTGTGTGTGTGTGTGTGTGTGAGGGAGTCCTTATGTGTTTTACAAGGCAGCCCAGCCGCCTGCCATGCCCTTTAATTGGCTCCAGTTGTAATCAGTGAGATGTTTGAAAGAGACAACATTTAAAGACTGCCTGGCACACTCCATTAAGGCTGCTCTACTTCTTAGACGGGCTGATCAAGCCGGATCTCTGCTGCAGACTTCAGTTATGCTGATGCAGACACAGAGCGGTGTATGTCTCTGTGTGTTTCTTTCTGTGTGTATTGAGCATCTTGTACTGTATGATAATGTTAGAATAGCAGGTCTCCTGTGTTGCTTCGTGAAACATGTCTTTGTCTCAAATCTCTGAATTATTTTCGGAGATAATAAAATCTTTAAATCTGACTTAGGCGAATAAAGGGGGATTTATCATTTCAAGAGCAAGGAGAGGGGATTGTATCGCTTTAGGTGCTAGGAGCAGGATGTATCACTTAAGGATCTAGGAGAGGGTGTATCACTTTAGGAGCTAGGAGAGGGAAGTATCATTTTAGGATCTAGGAGAGGGAAGTATCACTTTAGGAGCTAGGATAGGGGTATATCACCTGTCAGATGACATTTTCACTCCCCTCCACTGTAAGGAATATTTGTTCCAGATTTTTCTTTTTAGCTGTCCCTGTGGTGGAACCCTTACCATAACTATTTTTGGGGTTGTTGGTAGGAACCTTTTCATTCCAGGTAGAACATGTTTTGTTACAGTTAGAACTCCTTTGGTGTACATGAAGAACTATTTCTTAGAGGTTCTTCATGACACCCAAAATATTTCTGTCGACCTAAGTTGTTCTACTTAAAAACAAATAAAAATTGGCAAACAGCAGAAGAACACTTTTGGAACCTTTTATGTAGTGTAAGAAATAAACATCTTTAAATAACAATATAATTAAATGACAAAATATACTTTGTCACACGATTGTAATGTTGTCATTTCAACTAGTTTTACCTCTGGGCTGCATGTTGGGAATTTGAAAACAGGTTATTACAGAGAGAACTTGCATGGATGAAGCATAAAGAGGATTCCTGTCTCATTGTTCTGCATTTGTTTAATCAGTTTCAACTCAGTGGCAGTGTACCTTTTCAGATAAAGAAAACATAATTCTCCACATGGCATTTGTCGATTTAATAGAGTTCTACTTAGCATGGCTAAGCTCACGGTTAACTCTCCCATTTAAAAGCCTATAATTCTTGCTGAAAATAGCAGTTTTTCAAACAGAACCAGCCATGTGTTTAGTGTTTGTCTGCGGGAGATGTGCACTCCTAACTGCAAGTCCTGCAGTGTCTTCCTCCCTTTCTGCTCCGCTCCTCTGCTCTCCAGATCATAGACACCATTAACATCCCAGGCAGTTGGGGAAAACAAAGCTAACATGTGCCAACAGAAGTGTAATGTGAAAAGAGGAGACGCACTTTTTAAATGACATCCACATTTCATTGGGGGTTACAGAACCTGAGACAGCCTGATGAAGAAGCAACTTGCTAGCTGCTGGGACACTTTTCAGCTACAAAGGTGTACCAGACTAACAAATTAAAGAATAGAGGATGACAATGTGACTACAGATGTTTTGCCTTGTCGATCTTTGGCATGATCCCAAAATGAAGAAACCAAGGAAAATGGTCTAGATGAAAGTCCAGGTTTTCCAACTACACCGGGTAGCTTATTAAATCCTCTTTGATCCTCCTGTCTTTGATATCCGTAGTCTCATAAAGAATTCACTTTCAGCAGTAAATATAGGTAGTTCTGAGAGCCGACATGACATACACCCCTCATTCCTTCACACTCTGTAAATTATCCTAAATCTGAGAAAATATGGGGAGAAATAAGCAAAACAGGGAGTGATTGGGGCACTGCAGTTCACAGTTTCACCAGTTTCACTACTATGAAGCTACATAGTGCACTAAAGATGGAACAGCTGTGACTTAGAATGAGCTGGTTCCAGGTTATGTAGTTGAAGGAATGGAATTATCAGGTATTGTCACCATATAATAATGTACATTACCTTCCAATTCCATATCGGGTAGCGAAACATGTCGGTGTGACAGCACATTAGACAAGTGACTGTAGTGACAGGCCAGAGCCACCTCCATTAGATAGGAGTTGTTGGTTGTGACAGTGCTCTGTGACCAACTGTAGCTACAGGAAACAAGAATGATGTTGTAAAAACACTCTCACACACACACACACACACACACAGACACACACACAGAGTTCATGCCATTTCTCCTCCCTCCAGTGAGGAGCGTGACCTCTCCCCTGGTCCGCTCATATCTGGGTTGGTAATTGTCCTCTAACTGTGGAGTGGATATAATGACCAGCATCCATCAAGCCCTAGATGGCAAGGAGTGGCGTGACCTGGCATTGCCACCATGTAGAGACCGTCTGCCCGAGGTCTACGGGTGTGTGTTTGTGGTGGGGCGTGTTTAGAGTGGGGTGTCTGTGTGTGTGTGTGTGTGTTTGTGGGGGGGCGTGTTTAGAGTGGGGTGTCTGTGTGTGTGTGTGTTTGTGGGGGGGCGGGTGCATGTTTGTGTGTGTGGAATGGAGTGGAGGAGTGTTTGTGTGTTTGTGCAGAGTGGGGTGTGTGATTGTGTTGGAGTGTGTGTGTGTGTGCCCTATTTGTTTGGCCTGCACAGGGGGTGACTTGGTGATGGGGAGGACAGGCACATCTGACCTGACCTCTCACACTGCCGCCTGCTTCATGACACGGCTGGGGGACATGATGGTTTGCACACAGACACTTTTAAATCAACATACTTAGGTTCACAGACACACAACTGCATACAGAAACCCACAAACTCATACAGATGTTCTGTCCCTCTCGTGTCCGCTTCAGATTTTTTTTAATTGTTTCGGAATATAATGAATGATTATGTGGTCAGAGTGCATATACATAGACATTTTTGCAGCATGCAAATTGTATTCAGATATAGTGGTGGAAAATAATCTGCATATGGTACTTTTGCGTGTGTACATTTACAGCCTATTTGGCTTAGTTCTGTATTGTTGTTGCAAACAAAGCACTGCTTAATACCTTTAACCTCCAGAGAACCGGTGTCCACATAATTATTGAACATTTAAGGCTTCCTGCACCTAAGTTCAGGCCTTAGGAGGATAATACAGTACCCACTAATATTGGCACTGCCAAATAATATTGCTAAATATGAGCAAAACAGGCTGTGAAAAAAAATCTTTGTTGTTTACCCTCTTGATTTTTCATTCAAAATAGTAACAAATATCTTACAATTAATTTAAGTAAAAAAATTGAAAATAGCATTCAATTATTATCATAAAACAAATCTTTTTTTTATAATAATAACCTTGATTCTGTGGTTATTGAACCATTTTTGTGTTGATATTGAGGTGTGCTTTGGATCATTGTCCTGCCGGAAGAGCCAATCACAGCCCAGTTTAAGTTTCCTAGCAGAGACTGTCAGGTTTTGATTTAATATCTGCTGGTACTTGATGGAGTCCCTGTACCCAAAGTTGTCCAGGGCTTTTGGAAGATTCACCACCAAGGGATTAGGTACTTTTCTACATTGCTATCATTCTGTCTACGCAAAACCCAGCTCTGGTGTTTCCAAAAACAATATGTTGGTCTCACCTGACCACAGAACCCAGTCCTACTGAAAGTTCCAGTAACGTTTGGCAAACTGTAGGTGCTTGACTTTGTTGTTTGATGACAGTAAAAGCTGTTTAAGGCAACCTTCCCAAAAAACAAGTAGTTATTTACCGTAGATTTGGAGACTATCGGATGCCAAGACCAAATTAACATCTGCAATTATTCAGTGGTAAAGCATGGAGAATCTTTGGTCACTTGAACCTCCCGAGGCACAGACTAGTTGAGGCCCCAACATCACCGATTTTTATACCTATTGTCTTTATAGCCATACCCACAACATGTTGAAAATGCCTTCTCTGTTTCTTGTTGAATGGAACTGCCACTTCCAAAGACACTTGCATTGGTGCCCCTTCCAGTAAAGTAAATTAATTAAAAATAATTATCTGAAGGGTACATACTGCCTTATAAGCTACAAGGCATGAAGCACTTAGCCATTTTGTTCAAGTGTGCAGTTTCTTAATCATGATCAATCAAGTGCATTAATTCACCTTCCTTCTCACTATGCTGTACCTTTCCTTTCTGTCAGCTTAGAGGGCCACATACACCTGGATCAGACATTATATTCTGTGTCACTACACTGTCAGAGCTTTTTTGGGGAACCAGGGGAGGGTAAACATCATAATTTGTGATCAGTAGTGCTGTTGCTTATCAGTATCATAGTCATAACCAACATTGGTTGTCATTGTAATCAAAATGTGGGATGTTAGAAGAACGACATGATGGAATTGATTCAACGGCTTCTTAAACGCCTCTGGGGACTGAGCGTTTTTCCCCCTTTTTCACTACTTTTTAAATTGGGTTTATAAACAATATGTAATGTTTTTGGATCATCATGCAGTTGGCATCAAATTATTCTAGATAACCTCAGCTAATATAAGCATGCATGAAAATGTATTTATAAAGGTAGTATTTGACTGATTATGCACAATAAAGTAAATAATTTCATAAGCAAAATCTGATTTCTTCTATATATCATTGAGTTCTGACCGCAACACAACCATATGGAGCAGTTTTCCAAAACAAATGTTTTCTGCAAACTCTTTTCTTACACAAATATGCATTGTTTCACAATAAATGTGAACAGAACAATGAAAGTCCAATATGTTTTTGATACCCATTCTTCTTTTTATAATTGAGTTCAGACCACAAAACCATGTGGAACAGTTTTTCCTACACAAATGTTTTCTGCAAACCCTTTCCTTACACAAATATGCATTGATTCACAATAAATGTGAACAATGAAATAATTCACCTTATGTGCATACAGTCCAATATGTTTATGATACCCATTATTATTTTTTCCATTTATCATTGATACCAGGCGATACCAGGCCACAAAACCATGAGGAACAGTTCTCCCATTCCAAATACAGACAATATCTATAATGATCACATTTGTATTACATTATTTCATGATAAATAGGTTATCTGATGTTACTTACCAGGCTCTGTTCTTGTGCTCCGGCGTTAGCATGTTGTTATCATTCGTCCTTTGTGTTCCAGTAACTCAGCTATTCAGCGTTTGAAAACTGTAAATGACTATTGCTACATTTAGTAAAAGTGTTTTTCTTTGTCTGTTTGTGAGGATACAATGCTAAAACATTAGTAAATGCTAAGTTAGCATGCTATGCTATGCTAAGCTAACGTACTGCCTCCTGCCTCCACGTCTGTCTTTTGAGCACATACAGAAAACTAAACTCATTTTGTCCCACCCCGCAACCTTTTGATTTGCTCGAATACATAACAGATACCTTAAAATAAACTATTTTGCCTAGCAACAGCCTTCCATTGGCCGATTATGCATTGGCTGCTGTCACCCAATCCATTGGTCGGGTGTCTCAGAATTTTTTGCATTTGGACTGGATGACGACAACCAGGAAATACCTCACATAAACAAAATGCATATGGATATTTTCAGCTGAATCTCAGGACAACAGCAAAGTTAACTGATTCTCGCTATCGTAAACTGTTTTAAAGATATTATATTTTCAGCGGATTACAGGCCTCCGTGTCGATCCATGTCCATATAGGCCTCAGAGGGTTTAAACCTATGTAACCCCCAGTTGGCCTCAAACATAAATAATACAGTTAGGTCCGGAAATATTTGGACACTTACACAATTTTCATAATTTTGGCTCTGTACGCCACCACAATGGATTTTAAATGAAACATCCAAGATGCAGTTGAAGTGCACACTTTCAGCTTCAATTCAAGGGGTTGAACAAAAATATCATATGAAACATTTAGAAATTGCAACCATTTTCAAATGTAAATGGACAAATTAACACCATTTTGAGAATCCTTTGCAGGCAATGACTGCTTGAAGTCTGGAATGCATGGACATCACCAAACACTGAGTTTCCTCCTTTGTGACGTTTTGCCAGGCCTTTACTGCAGCTGTCTTCAGTTGTTGTTTGTTTGTGGGTCTTTCAGCCTTAAGTTTTGTGATCAGCAAGTGAAATGCATGCTCGATCAGGTTGAGACCAGGTGATTGACTCGGCCGTTGCAGAATATTCCACTTATTTGCCTTAAAGCTCCAGGGTTGCTTTCACAGTATGTTTTGGGTCAGTGTCCATCTGTAAAGTGAAGTGCCGTCCAATCAACTTCGCTGAGTTTGGCTAAATCTGAGCAGACAATACAGCTCCTGAAAAAATTTGAGTTCACTGCACCTTTTTCTTTCCTTTCCAAAAAAGTTGAAAAGGAAGGTTATGAGTGAGGAACAGAAGGTTTAAAATTAGGAAAACACTGCAAATTGAACGCTTCTGTTCCTCACTCAAAACTTTCCTTTTCAACTTTTTTGGACAGGAAAGAAAAATGTGCAGTGGTCTCTTAATTTTTCTGGAGCCGTATATCTTCTGCTTCTGTCACATCATTAATAAACACTAGTGACCCAGTGCCATTGGAAGCCAAGCATGGCCATGCCATCACACTGCCTCCAACGTGTTTTGCATATGATGTGGTATGCTTCAGATCATGAACAGATCCAAGCCTTCTACATACTTTTTTCTTCCCATCATTCTGGTACAGGTTGATCTTAGTTTAATCCGTCCAAACAATGTTGTTCTAGAACTGGATTGGCTTTTTTAGATGTTTTTTTGGCTTATGAATGGTTTGCACCTTGTCTTTCTCAGAATGTACCAAACTGTTGATTTGGCCCCTCCTAGTGTTCCAGCTATCTCTCTGATGGATTTATTTTTTTGCAGTCTAAGGATGGCCTGTTTCACCTGTTTGACAACATGTTGTGGGTTCACAGCAACAGCTTCCAAATGTGAATGTCACACCTGGAATCAACTCCAGACCTTTTACCTGCTTAATTGATGAAGAAATAATCGATGAAGAAATACCTGCTTAATTGACCGCCACTGCATGCGGTCAATACAGACACATGTCCTTTGTTCACGTCTCTGTTGCTTTCGACTTCTTAATTATAAAGCCATTTGCTTATTTGTGCAGCTCAACAACCTTTTTTTGCACATCGTTACACTTTTCTCAGGACTTTCCCAATGTGATGGTTGACAATGGAAATTTGGCCTTTGTGTCACCTCATATTTATATCCCAGTGAAACAGGAAGTCATGGCTTTCCATTTAAGAGTTCGTAATCACTCAGATGAACTTTAATGTAAAATATGTATGGGAGTATACTAATAGAGGTGCCAATAATTGTGGCACATGTTTTGGAGAAAAATATGTATTTAATTTAATTCACATTTATTGAATTCAATAATTTTACTTCAGTTAAAGGTCTGATTTATTTTGAATGAAAGACCAAGAGGATGAATAGCAAAGACACTTTTTTCACTGCCCGTTTCACTCATATTTACCAAGCATGCCAATATTAGTGGAGAGACACTGTATCTGTCTCTCTAGCAAGATATCATGGTTTGTCCATAAATAGAAAACTTGAAGAATTTGAGTGAACATTTTGATTAACGTGGTTCTCCTTATGTCTAGCAAAAACTAAACAATGCCTTCCACAGGGTTGACACCATATCAATGGTCAAAAATGGTGATGGTGGTAGGTGAGGTGTTTTAGGAATGCTTTGCTGCATAAAGAACTGGTAGACTTGCCATCAATAAACAAACCATACATTCTCCTTTGTTGAAGAGAATACTCAGACAATGGAACTACAGCTCGGTTTCAGCTTTGGTTTCAATATTAGGCTTTAGTTAAAAATCTTAAAACAGTCAGTGACAAAAAAAAATTCTAATACCTTTTTTACAAATGCTGTATATATTTAAAATGCTGAATGGCACACAGTTATGAGCAATAAAATTACATTAGATGTAATTATGTCATGCAATATAATGCAAATTAATTATTTAAAAATCATACAATGTGATCTTCTGGATTTTTGTTTCCGTCTCTCACAGCTGAAGTGTACCTCTGATGTAAATTACAGACCTCTACATGCTTTGTAAGTAGGAAAACCTTCAAAATCAGCAGTGTATCAAATACTTGTTCTCCCCACTGTATCTGTCCAATAAGATCATTTCTGGAAAAAGAAAGTAATAATGTAAAATCACATCCTCGATAAACAATGTAGACACATCCTTAGATTTAACACGGTTTACACATCCATGTTTTACCCTAGATACATTCAATGTTTTGCACAGCAGGCACATCCTCCTATTCAGCACAGTAGACACTCCATTATGTTTAACACTGTAGACATATTCTCAAATTTAACACTGGACTTTTCCTCATATTTAACACTGTAGACACAACCCCATATTTAATATTGTAGACACATCCTCATGTTTAGAAAGATTTTGTCTCAGAAAAACAACAACAAATAACAAAAACATGAGTTTCTCTCTGCAGTTGAAGTGAAAGTCTCCTTAATTGGACATATAATCTCCTTTGGTAGAGAAGCTAGAGTTCCAAACCCCCGTCCTCATTAAAAAGTACAACACTACTTTTGAACACTGAGTTACAGCATTGATTAGAAAGCCTAACGTCTGGTGTGATATCCATTTCTTTCATTGTTCTCTTCTCGGCTGAAATAAGACAGGCGTTTCCCTGTGCATTCCAATTACAGCAGTGGAGATCAAGAAAGGTTCAGTATTAACTAGAGAAACCTTGCTAACAAAGAGAATTCCTAACTTAACAAGATGTCATTTTTCATTGATAACTCCCCATCAACATTTTTTAGGCTTTTTCCTTTCTGAATAATTATGAGGACTGCATTTGAATATATATATATATATATACACACACAGAATTAACGAGTAGGTGGATACAGTAGGCTATATTTAATATTTACATTTTTTAGTTTTCATCTGTGATGGTTTTAAGATCAGTGTATTGCTGATATAATAGTACAGCCATATTCAATATGTGACTTACCACTGCCAAGATATAAGAATCTTTATGGGAATATGAGCAACTACAGTGCCTAGTCACTGGACCTTATTAGCTCAGATCCAGCCAATTAAACACATTTTGATAGCATTTAGTGAATATGTGTCTATGTACTTGAATATGGTTAATTGTGACTTGAAGTAAATTGACCATCCCTTCTTTCATGACCCAATGTGTCTTTTGTTGTAATAAGTGGCCATGGTCTATAGTAACAAGATCATTTAGCAGTGTGGGGAATTCTAACTCCTAATAAGCATCAACGGCTCATTGATGCAGAGATCCAGAATATTAGCATCAAGGTTGCTAGCATACTGTAATTCGCTTTGCTAGACACTTTTTTTCAGTAAATTTGAATCATAGAACACTCCACTAGTGTCCATTTGCTAAGTGTGTCTCATCACTGGCCTGCTCAGTGGGGTTTTAAGTGGGAGCATTTAGGCCTGAGTAGACCCATTGGAACTAGCTAAGAAGACTCATCATAATTATCATTACCCTTCTCTGTATGCTAATTGACATTGCACTTTCTGAGAAAGCACTGAGAAAAGAAACTATGCATGCTCACACACACACACACACACACACACACACACACACACACACACACACACACACACACACACACACACACCATGTTATCATCACACTCCAGGGGAAGTCTTATTAATCATTGCAGTTTCTTCTCCCTTCTTTCTTCTTCAACTTCTTCATTCTGAGGGAGAGAAGCTCATGAGCAATTCAGCCTTGCCTTCCTAATGGTGTTTCACAGGGCTCTGTGGGATATCTTTTATACATCAATAAGGCCAATTATCTGTTTAAGTGAGAAAGTGCCGAGTGTTCCCAGCTCTGCTTAGCCCTGCTTCTCTGCTCAGCCCTTCTCTGTTCAGCCCTACTTCCCTGCTCAGCCCTGCTGCTCTGCAAAGCCTTGCTTCTCTTCTTAGCCCCTCTGCTCTGCCCTGCGACTCTGGTTGTCTTCTTAGCAATTGTTCTCTGCTCAGCCCTGCTTTCCTTCTTAGCCATGCTGCTCTGCTCAGTCCTGCTGCTCTACTCAGCCATGCTGCTCTTCTGCTCTGTTTAGCCCTGCTGCTCTGCTCAACCCTAAATGTCTTCATCTCCCTGCTTCTCTGCTCAATCCTGCTGCTCTGCTCAGCCATGCTGATTTGCTACCCTGCACCTTTTTGTGGTCTGTTTAAACCTGCTCCTTTTCTGCTCTGATTAGCCCTCCTCCCTTTCTGCTCTGTTTAGCCCTCCTCCTTTTCTGCTCTGTTTAGCCCTGCTCCTTTTCTGCTCTGTTTAGCCCTGCTCCTTTTCTGCTCTGTTTAGCCCTGCTGCTCTGGTCTTTACAGTAGCTTAATGTATAATCTTCTGTTGTTCTGTCCTGTACTGCAGACTGGATTAACCTTTGACCACTCCACCCAATCCCTGCAGCTGTAAATGCCACTGCATGCTCTTTCTCCATGTCTGTGCTGGCCACCGGGCTCTACTCTACAGTAGCCCAGATTTGAGACGTTGACCCCTTGACACAAGAGGGTGCTCCAGCCTCGCTGGCCCCATGGGGATTACAACCCCCACCCCATCCTCCGCACCCCATCCTCCCCTAGCCCGACTGGGACCGGTGTGGCTGGGTCCGGGGCAGCAGTACACAGCTGGCAGAATTAGCAGCCCAACCCCTGATGGTAATATGGCTATGAGGGGCAGGGCGGGGCGGACACATTGAGCTGGGACGGTGGGGCAGAAGGGAACTGTTCCGGCCAGGGTAGGATTAGTGGACAGCATGGCCAGGGCAGACCACTTGAGTGTCTGTTGTACTGTTCCAAGCATGAGGGTGGCCAACCGGGTTCTCCCTCACAGATGCTGGTCACTGCCATACTGGTGCACTGCCTCATGGTCACGTTGTTTGTCTGATGCATAATGTATTGGAGACTTTGACCTAGTTGATTATGACTCAACTCGTAATAATAACTGTTTGGTTGGGCAGTATTTTAAAGAGGTTTTCTGTATGATCATCTTAGAGGATGTCCAATCCTTTGTCACTACATTCTCTTTGAAAATAAAAACAGTTGATGTACTTCCCTTGTGCATGTGTTATCTCTCCAAACTGGGCATGTCAAATCCTTGGGCTCTACCACTGCATCAGAATCTCCCAGTCTAAGTGAACTCCTGCCCTTGGGCCTACACTACCCAGCTGATATCTTCTCCTTTCTCTCTGTGCCAGCCTTGCCCCAACATCTCCCAGTCCAAGTGAACATAGGCCCCCTTGGCCCAGTGACCACCAAACATCCATTACCATCTCTTCTCCTCTCTCTGCCAGCCATCCCCATTTATTCGTCTGTTCCTCTCTGTTCCTTCATTGCCCAGTCATCCTCCCATATAACCTACAGCGATGTCCCCAACTGCCAAAGCTACATGACCGCCATGAAGTCCAGCCCAGGCAGACCAGACATCTGTACCCTTTTCTGGCGACCTGGTTCCCACACTACTGCCACACCTCTGTTTATGAACACCAGGGATCAGACAGGGGCTCATATTTATAAACACACCACATGACCACTGTTCTGTGCCGCAGCATCAAGGTAATAACCACTGTTGCTTTGAGCCTGAGTGGTGGAGCAGCCTCCAGATGGGCCTTAGCCAACTTGGCCTGTTTGAGCTGCTGGGCTGAAGTCATGTATGGCCTGCCACCGACTGCCAACACCGGCTCACTGGACCCACGGACCTGCAAACCCGATATTCTGACAGGGAAGGGAGAGAGAATGCATGTAGAGAGTGAAGATGTTTCAGGTCAATTATATGAAATGTCATATTGCTTTTATTGGTACGAGGGTGAGTTATACTGCTCTTCCCATCACAGGACAAATACTGATGTTTTTTAGAGGAAGATAGCATGACATTGGGCCAAATCCATCGTTGGTTAGACCAGAAACTGATTTAGTTCAGGGATTGCATAACATTCCCATTCTTTATGAGATGTAACAAGGCTTCGTTTGGGTCTCAATACCAAAATGTAATCCTTTAAATACTTAATGCAGGTGGTGTAACTTTTACTGTCTCCAAACTATCGTTCTGAGCTTCATTTGAACTGACAGGGCATTTCTGTTAAACAGACATCGGCTTTTACCAAGCTTTTGAATTACATTTTTTTTTAAATCTATTTTCTTCACATTCTTTCTTTTTCTACTGCCTCTTTCTTGTTCTTACTTTTCCCATCCTGATCCCCTAAAACATGTAATTGTAGTGGTTGCTGTGGTAGCAGTGGCACAGCGGGCTAGTGTGGACCGGTCCTACCGCAGCGCCCACCACGACAACCTGACGGTGGCGTTTTCCACACTCCCACTGACATTAGACATACTAATGTATGTGACATGACAAACTCTCCAAATCCCTATCTGCCTGTTTGTGGAGGTTGAAATCCAATCGTCAGAGGTACCTACCAAACTGTGTAAGCTATGGAAAAGTACACGCCTCAGTGCCAGTTTAAACTTAGCCCACACTTCTGTGGTTTTCTGTGGAGGGTGGCATTATTAAATACAAAAAATAAAATAAAACATGAACTAGAGAATGAATATGGGTTCAGCTGGTGACACAGCCGCAAGCAGGTGAAAGGCAATGGGAGGGTCCATACTCGGCATTTCACGCTAGTAGCTACGGATCTGTGGCTAGCTGGGAGGGGTACCAGATAGTTAGCGGGCTCGCAGACTACCAGCCCTAAACTGTAGTATATGCTGTGTGTGGGTGGACACGCTACACAGAGAGAGGATAGGGAATGCCCAGACGGACCATGGGAAGGAGAGAGAGAGATTATAACGCCTTTGTCCAGATAGCTCATAGTTCACAGTGATGTCATTTTATAGCCTCCCTGCTGTGATTATACATGGCTTTAAACCCAGTGATCTCACAAGTATTACCAATACTTAACCTCCTAGTCATTTATAATGGGATTTTGGTTCTATTGCTGGATTGGAGCGTAAAAGTATTTTAAAGTGTTGAAAATGATACCGTGGGGGATTATGTTGAAAGGGATAGAGCTACAGGCCTCAGCTGAATAAGCCAGACCATATTTTGGACCTTCGGGGGTGTTGTCTGAAAAAAATGGAAGTTTGGCATGTGTCCATCTGACAGGTGGCATCTTGATGGCTGGGCTTGAACACTAACCTTGGGTACTGTTAGGAGTTAAGGTTCTTTGCAACCTCAATCCATCTGGTTATATTTCCATACCTCTACTCATATCCACGTGCATTCAGAAGACTGTGTGTTTGTTATAATAGACCATGAGAAGAAAAGCACTTGTGTTCAGTATTCAGAGAATGCTATTTGATTTCTGAGGGGGTCTGGCGGGTCATTGGCAAGGCCTATAGATAAGTAGTAGTGAGGCTGATGGAATGCCTGCCTGGAAGATTCTCTTTCTTTTCCCCTGTGTGTGTGCATGTGCCTGTCTGCCTGCGTTCCTGTTTGCGTGCCGGCGTGTGTTTCTGTTCACTGAGTGTGTGTATGTATTCTGAATGGGCTTCTTTAGTCTTATCTATGTGTGAGTCTGGTTTTTGTGTGCCATGTGTCTGCACCCATTAACCCAGTCTGTGGAGCCAGCTTCCTCTTGATACAGGGCCTTTAACAATCTCTCCCCAGCCTCCACGTTGCACGGGCTCTCTAGCAGTCTTTCTCCAGCCCACAGCCACTTCTCCGGGATCAGTGTTGGAGAGAGAATAAGATCCGGTTACGCCAGGGATAATCCCCCCAAAGCCCTTTTGTTCTGGCCTAAAGCGTTGGATATTACCCTATCCTTAAGTGATTTTAATTGGTTGTCTCGTATGACACGCACGCGCCTGCCCGCTGATAATTCCGCCCTGTAATTGGCGGAGAGCCGTCTGTGTCTGACAGCAGCGTGTTAAGTTCAAATGACAATAATGGTTTAGGTGGCGATTGTGGTGAGCAGCTGGCCCGTGCATTGGCTGATGCATTGGCTGATTGTGTGCGGAGGTGGCCAGGATAGTTTCATGCGCGTGACTGAGGCTCATCCCTGAGTCACTGCACTGTTTCTGTTTGTCTGACTGACTGGCTTAGAGTGTGTTTCCATCTCTGTTCAGCACAGAAAAGAGTTTGGACATAGTTTCAAACATGGGTTGTCTTTCTGTCTGTCTCCCGGGTCTTTACTGAAGATCCAGTCTCCCCAGATGACTGTAGATCCCTGGGTTACCATTGTAATCATGGGGGCTTTAATTACCACGGATGGTTGTAATACAATCTCTTGCTAGCTCCATTCACTAGGCATGGCCGGCACTGCACCTGAGACCCTGTCACATCTCCCTCCCTCAGTCCCTTTCTTATGTCTGTTTGTCATTCCACCTCCAAGCCTGCCTGATTGTTGGCTGGGTACAGGCTCACTGATGTCTGGCTGTATGGCTGTATGGCTGCTTGATTGATCATGGACTCACAGCTCGGTTGATTCTGTGTATTTTTTGTAGCTGGCGCTATCCAGTGTTGATTATCAGAGATAGCCCAGTGCACTGGCTGGACCTGTGGCACTCAATAACGTTCATTCACTGTCCTACGAGTGATAGCATGATATATAAATGCTACTACAGGGTAGTAACCTTCAGACAGGGAGCCCATACCTTGCTACTTTCTCTGAATAACTAAAATGGAAATGGGAATGGGGCCATCAATGGCTGCATATATTAGTGTCAGTGGCACAAAGCTGAATCCTCATCTTTTTAGACTCTTTCGCAACAGTGTGAAGTTGTCTGTAGCACGGACACCTGACCAGACCGACAGTCAACACTTCCCAGGGTGATCCTCTCAGGCCCTCGCCGGACTCAGGCAGCGTGTGCTTCTGTGTGTGTGTGTGTGTGTGTGTGTGTGTGTGTGTGTGCTTGTATTTACAGTATGCGTGTGTGAGCGTAAATACGTTTCACCTCTCATCCCCTTCAGATATATGGATGAAGTATTTCGGAGAGGCCTAGGCCGTGCCCCAGACAACGGGTACCACCGACCGTCTGGACTGTGTGTCGGGGCTCTCACACCTCCGGACCCCGGCTCACAGGTGTGTCTGTATTGGACCCAAACCCTAACCTTAACCCTAACCCCTTTGGCATGTGTGCCATTTTACCCACTCATCTAAATTCACTCCCTTTCTCTTTTCTTTCTTTCCATCTCTGTAGTTTTCTCTCTCTCTCTCTCTCTTCCCTCAACATTCATGATCTCTCCATCTGTCAGTATTTGTTCTATTTTACTGTTCCTCCATCCTCTGTATCCCCTCCTGTCATTGCCGCCTGACTTATGAACTCCAGGTTAACAGTCTATTGTCCAGTCAGAGGTTTGGACTGTGTGGTATCTAAATCTTCTTCGTTCTAGTCCTGGCTTTGTCACAGCCAGAGGTATTTCCTAATGAGCCAGTCTGGGTGAGTGTGTCCTATATGCTGTAACAGATATAGACAGGCCCTGGCAGCTGGTGGAGCTTAACAAGCCCTGGATCTTGACCATGGCTGTAATATAAATAATATATGCCAATTAGCAAACATTTTTATCCAAATCATGCATTTTACGTACGGGTGGCTTGAGCGGGACTCGAACCCAAATATTTGGTGTTTCAAGCATCGTGCTCAGCCAGACCACACAGGACCACACACGTTGTGACTTTACAGACCAGGACAGTTGGGTTCACAAGGGATTACTTACTCCCATCAACTGATAGTCAAAGAAACAGCCCTGTCTTGCCCTCAAAACAACCATGTGTGTCAGAAAAATCTTTCCCAGAAATATAAGACAAAAACCCATATTAAGGTGTGTACATTAACATTTAAGCAATTTAGCACATGCTCCTAACCTCACTGTCATATTTGTTTAGTTTTTTTTAATGCAGAGAGAGTAGAGTGCAATGAGATTATTGGTTTTGCTCTGATGGTTAATCCATACACAGTTCTTGTGTTTGATGAAGAATGACAAGTTGGTGGAAATTGGTGTTGCAGTTGTTACCAAGAAAATGATCTAGTCCATTGGGAATGAAAGAACAGGGAGTAAGACAATTTTGGTTTGGTGTAGGAACCATGAGATCAGATCCCACCATGCTGGTGAAGTGAGGGCTGGCACCACAGGAACATGACACATTATGCATAGTCTTGTTTTTGCTCATTCATTCCTCATGGTTGGCATCCCTCTGTGGACTCCCTGCAAACCAGATTTCACCTGATGATTAGATAGAGTTAAAATGGTGTTAAGCCACATGAGGGCTCATTAACATGGTAAACACACATCCACACTATTCATTTTTTTCCGTGTTCAGTGTGGTAAGAGGAGAAGGAGGTGGAGAGGGATGAGTTTGTGTGATAGAAGGAGAAGGAGGCGGAGAACGATGAGTTTTTGTATTGGAAGGAGAGGGATGAGTTAGTGTAGTAGAATAATGAAGGGTAAAGAATGGAGCACAGACCCACAGACACACCATCTTCCAGTGCTTTGTGTGTGTGTGTGTGTGTGGGGGGGGGGGGTGTCCACATCAGTCCTAATATCAGTCCTAATATTATTTTATTAATGGGGATCAGTCCTAATATTATTTGCTCTCCAACTCCTCATCTTCCTCTACAGTGACCCTGTGGCCTCCCACAGCCTTTCACTCCCCCAGTCCCCACTGCCCCTGGGCTAACTGGAGTTTTGCAACTCATTCAGTTACTGTCATCATCCACAGACAACCACTACTGATGGTCTGTGAACAGCTGAGAGAGATCCAGTGTTTGGAGAGATGGATGGGGAGGGGTGGAGGTGAAGAGGATGAGAGAAGGCAGTGGAGAGATCCAGTGTTTGGAGAGATGGATGGATGGAGAGGGGTGGAGGTGAAGAGGATGAGAGAAGGCAGTGGAGAGATCCAGTGTTTGGAGAGATGGAAAGAGAGGGGTGGAGGTGAAGAGGATGAGAGAAGGCAGTGGAGAGATCCAGTGTTTGGAGAGATGGATGGAGAGGGGTGGAGGTGAAGAGGATGAGAGAAGGCAGTGGAGAGATCCAGTGTTTGGAGAGATGGATGGAGAGGGGTGGAGGTGAAGAGGATGAGAGAAGGCAGTGGAGAGATCCAGTGTTTGGAGAGATGGAAAGAGAGGGGTGGAGGTGAAGAGGATGAGAGAAGGCAGTGGAGAGATCCAGTGTTTGGAGAGATGGATGGAGAGGGGTGGAGGTGAAGAGGATGAGAGAAGGCAGTGGAGAGATAGGGAGGGATTTAGAGAGAAGGCAGAGATGTGGAGATGTTGTAATATGCTAATAAAACCATAATGCAGTGATGAGGAAATAATTTCATCCACCCTGTATATTTAGTTGAAAATACTACAAAGACAACATATCAAATGCTGAACCAGAGAAATGTTATTGTTTTTGATTCCCATTTTGAATTTGATTCCAGCAACACGTTTCAAAATAGTTGGGACAGGGCACATTCATTACTGTGTTGCATCTCCTTTTCATTTTACTACACTCTGTAAGCGTTTGGGAACTGAGGAGACCAATTGCTGTAGTTTTGAAAGTGAAATGTTCAGCTGCTCAACAGTTCAGGTTCTACTTTGCCGTATTTTTTGTTTCATAATGCGCCAAATGTTTTCAATTGGTGTCAGGTCTGGACTGCAGGCAGGCCAGTTTAGCACCCAGACTCTTATACAATGGAGCCATGCTGTTGTAATACATGCAGAATGTGGTTTGGTATTGTCTTGCTGCAATAAACAAGGCCTTCCCTGAAAAAGACATTGTCTGGATGGCAGCTTATGTTGCTCGAAAACCTGTATGTATTGTTCAGCATTAATGGTGCCTTGACAGATGTGCGAGTCACTCTTGCTGTGTGCACTAATGCACCCCCATACCATCACAGATGATGGCTTTTGAACTGTTCACAGATAGACCCTTTCATCTTTAGCTTTCATAATTCCCAAAAATTATTTTGAATTTTGATTTGTCAGACCACAGGACAGTTTTCCACTTCACCTCAGTCCATCTTAAATGAGTTTGGGCCCAGAGAATGAGGTGGCGTTTCTGGATCTTGTTTATATGTGGTTTCTTCTTTGCATGGGAGAGTGTTTTTTTTCAGGATGCAGAGACATACTGTGTTCACAGACCATGGTTTTCAGAAGGGTTCCTGAGCCCATGCAGTGATGTCCACTACAGAATCGTGTCTGTTGTTAATGCAGTGTCACCCTAGGACCTGAAAATCATGGCTATGCAATATTGGTTTTCAGCCTTGTCCCTTGCATACAGAGATTTATCCACAGTCTCTGAATCTTTTAATGATATTATATACCGTAGATGTTTAAATCCCCAAACTCTTTTATGTTGAAAAATGTTTAATGATTAGCCTGTGCAGTCTTTCACTGAGTTTTGAACCCCTCCCCATCTTAACTTCTGAAAGACTCATCCTCCCTGGGATGCTCTTTTTATACCAATCATGTTACTGACCTGTTGCCCAATCAGTTAATTGACCTAATTAGTTGTGAGATGTTCCACGAGATTTCCAGTCTTTTGTTGTGCCTGTCCCAGCTTTTTTGAAACATGTTGCTGGCATCTACTTCGAAGAGGGCATATATTTTTCAAGGAACAATAAAAAAAAATCAAATGTTGTCTTTGTACAATTTTCTATTGAATATAGGGTTTATATGATTTGCATGTCTTTGCGTTCTGTTTTTATTTCGATTTTACACAGCATCCCAACTTTTCTGGAAACAGGGTTGTACAAGAAGTTATGAGGGAGAGATGGGGGATTGTGAGAGAGACAGATGAACAGGAGAGAACAGATGATAAGCAGAGAGTGAGAGTTGGAGTGTGTGATTTTCTATTAACAGAGAACTACTCAGAGGTATTCATTGATGCACTTGGAATCAGCTCCAAAGACAGATATGTAATTGAATAGTTTACATATTTCACACATTGTATTATTTATAATTCCACTACGTCAACCTCCAAAACATTGTATGTGCCTTTGCCATGCACCAACATGTACAAATGTGAACAACGGATCAAGTGGATGTTTAACTCAGAACATAACAGCAGAGTAAAACAACGGGTCTGTAATGGTAACAGCATGTGATGTACGGTCTCCTGACTTCTCCTGTGATTTTACAAGATGCCTGTTCTCCCCTTTCAAAGGGAATACTCAAATGGTAATATCAAGATAAATCAAGACAAAGCTGTAACATGCCTTGTGTATCCACTGTGCCACTCTCATAAGCGTGTGTGCTAAGTTGATCTCCACTTGCACTGTATATCCGTATGGGGCCGGATTAAACATCTCATGTGGTGTTGAGAGGTGGGACAGACGTCTTTCATTACACACATCTAGGCGAGGATGGCAGGAGAGGAGAGGAGCAGGAGGGGAGGGATGTCCATCTCTTGTGGTTTCTTCTGCTGTCTTTAATACAAAATGTTGTTCTTTTAAATGTCACACACACACACACACACACACACTGGCACACATATAGACAGGAAGAGATCAGTAGGCAGAAAATGTTGGTAGTTGGCATCTGGGGACTGTGTAGGTCCCTATCCTCCCAGAATGTCCCACCCCTCAGCCATACTGTCACAGACCTCTGGGGCTGGAGCAGGGGACAGGTGTGGGGGGTGACCAGGAGGACGCTTGTCAAACCAGACCTGTGTTTGAATAAAAGCAAGAGGTAGGCAGGTAGACAGAGTGTTTGCCCACACGTCAGTGTGTGTGTGTGTGTGTGTTTGTGTGTGTGTGTGTGTGTGTGTGTGCGCGCGTGTGTGTGTATAGGTGTGCAAACAGAAGTGTGTGTATAAGCGTGCACAGAGAAGTGTGTGTGTGTCCATTTATGTGTACTTTTGCACATGCAGGTGCATATGTGTGTGTGTGTGTGTGTGTGTGTTGAGATGATGCTGCTGATGTAGATGAGATATGACAGATCTGACAGTTCTCCCTGGGATTCTGTGATTAATTGGGATCAGGTCACTTCTTCACTGTCTGGACAGTAATGCTATGCAGTCTCATATGGTTATTTACATAGCCAGTCTCCCTGGGCTCCTTTCTCACACACGCACACGCACACATGAATGTGCACAGGCAGGCACACACACACGCACATACGCACACACACTCTGGTAAAACAAAATACACAGGGTACCTAGAGATTATGTATTGTCATTATTTTTAGCCGAGCTAGCAGCATAAGTCGTTGTACTAGCAGCAGTCAAGCTTGTTGGTTCCCATGTTATATTCAGATATACTTTTTTAGTTTTTCTCTTTTCATATTTCCTTGCTCAAGAACAAATATGTGTACTTGACAAGAGCCTCCCTACTAAGAAAGTGATTGTCGATGCTGAAGTAACTATGTTGCCTTTTGCAAACTCTGTCTCAAAGCAGCAGCCCCCATCAGAGGTCTGGATAGATGGGGAAGAGAGACAATGGATGTGCAGGTACTAAGAAGACACTGTACTGAATAATTTATGTTGCTGCAAAATAAAGACAGCGTCTTGAAGTCCTGAGTAAAGTAGGAGATGTAGACAGTGGTGACATATCAAGAGACATTAAAGACAGGAACAGTGGAGGGAAGGGGAGAAGCTGAATACGAGTTAAGACTTTGTTTTGGTTTCACTGCCAACTGCCTTCTTTTTGAAAGTTTTATTACTTTGACTTGTTTACGACTAGGCCTCTCACCACTGTCAGCCCCGTCCCGTCCTCAGCCAGGTGATACCACAGCACCCAGGTGAATCCAGGGAAGACACAAGAGGAAAAGAAACAGCCAGTGGCCTCTTTGATTCCAGGCCTCTGCTTCTTTCAGATTAGCTATTCTCTCTACACCCACAAACCCACTTCAGAGCAGAGCATCCAGTGGAATGGAGAGAAATACTTCCCCTCCCTGTGCCAATGGAGGTAGAGTGGCGCTGGTTTGGTTTCTAGGGTTGGCTGTTTCGATCGTGTCGTTCATTTGGATTTTAATTAAGATTGGTGGTTAGCAGGTTTGATGACACTAGATCCATCTCCTCCCTAATAAATGTGCGATGGTTGCTTGGTTGGTGTTGAAGTGAAAGTAAACATCTACAGGTAAAGAACTTAATTACAAAGGTTAGGATTAGGTATTTAGGTTGCATTGAGATATTCAATTAGAGTGGTTAAAGGATACATTTATTGGATTTCTATCATACAATATCAAACACATTCTATGTTATGCTGGGCAGTGGTTATATTTGAAATAGAATACTTCCCAAATAGTTTCTTGTTGTTGGCGTATTTACGATCAGTATATTCTGCTTCTCCTCGATGATTTTCACTTGCTTACTTATTTCTGTGTAGCTTTACCAGTTTGAAAGAGATGGGAATTAAAGCTCTGGAGCTCAAATATAAATATAGGCATCACTTTCAAACAATAAACAGGCTTATATGGATATGGCCACATTCCTCTAAGCTAACTAACTAGCTAGTAAGCTCCCCATAAATCGTTGTCCGGCAACACCAGCCTAAGACAGATATGCAAATAAAGTTTGTTTTAAGAAGGGTGTGACTGGCTATTAAATGAGAATTCCGAATCAAACATTGAATAACGTTAGCTAGATTGCCAAGAAACTGCATATAGTTTCCTTGTTAGCTTTTAAGGTATCTAGAGTCGTGAACGCAATGTTTCTGCTGTTCCCTTTGTAGACACTAGAGGGTTGAACTTACCAATACCATATCTCCTTTGAAGAGTTACGGTTTGGGAAGTCTGACAACAAAGAAACGTTGGTTTACCTGTGCAGTAACACACATAGTAAAGTTGTCGCAGCACATGTAATTGAGTTATCACAAAGACTGATGTTGTCCCAACCTAAACGAAAACATACACCTTCACTATCTCTGTCCGCGATGGATTTAATTGTAACAGTGTTCACCGTTGCCCGTGCTGACTCGTTTTCATAATGTAGACATCTTCCCCACCTGGGGAGACTAACACGCAGGTCGATCTGGGGTAATCTTGCTCCTCGGGGAGTGTATCTGCCTGGTGCCTGGAGGAGGGATGGCCCCTTGCGGGTACGCAGGCAGACAACCAGACAGCTCGCAGAGAGCTCCTGCCCTGGCAGTCTGTCCCCATTACGCCGCCGAGCCCTGACGACACCTGGCGACGGCAGCATTCTGGGTCCTCGCCTAGAATGCCACAGTTGTCCGCGCGGTGCCCGTCACTTCCACCGCCACTTTTATCCCAGTGCTCACTTCAAAAGTGACATCTGTCATCCCTAAGAAGCTTAAAGCTGCCATGTTCCTGCCATCAGACGCTTTGATGGTGATTTGGCCCCCGGCGTTTGTCATACATAACTTACCAAGAGAGAACAATGGAGGAATCAGACTTGGGTTTTATAAGAAGTGTTGTAAAGTACAGGCAAGATGAAGTAAAATCCCCCCACTATCACTGGAGGGATACAGAATCAAAGTGTAGCAGTGAGCTGGTGGAAGTGTGTATCACACGTCTTGTCAGCTTTCCTCTGGTTCGCCTTGTGTCTGCCTCTGCCATGTCTGCATCGCCGTGGAGCAGCAGATGGCGGTGACGTCTGATTGGTTTAGCCTTGTTGTGTTGTTATGTTGCACAACATTTGAAAGAGCTACAAAGTGTATGTTTTGATCTAGACCCGCCCACAGTCTCTTAATGTTGCAATGAAGGGAGGAGAGGAAGACACAGCTCGCCATCACAGCTAACAAGACCATCCCAGTAGTCTGACATAGCACAGGGATCTTGTGAAGTGTGTGTCGTCTGTGTTGACTGTATGTTCCACTGCTTGTGGAATGTGTTGTGGATGTGTGCGCTTTGGCTTTTGCTGTGACAGGGTTCACAACTCGGACTAGGTCCAGTTGCTATAGGACTGTCAAATGTTCATCATCCCGAACTGACTTTACATGTGTCACATTCAATAGTTTCTCAGGATATATATTTAGCTCAAGCAATGGTAATTTCCTTTTCTATATCGGCCATGCGCTGTCAGTTTTATGTAGCGGACTTCTCCGTCCTGAAGGAATGTCACTATTTCTTTCTCGCTGTCCCCCTCTCTGTCCATTTCTCTCTGCGCCTCAATCTCGCTCTCTGAATTTCGCTGTGCCTTCCTCCCCCACTCTCTCCTCTCTCCCTCTCAGCCGCCTTCCCCACACCCCTCTCCATCTCTCCCTTTGGGTTAAGCCAGAGTTCATTCATCCCTCTTTCTCACCTCTGTGTGACTGACAGGCCTGTCTTCCAGATGGCTGCCAGATTGCCCAGCTCCCTGTCACTTCATATTAAGACCCATTTGATTAATGCATAATTTAAGGAGTTGTTAAGTTCCTCTCCGCAAATATATGTGTATCCAATTAGCACTGTTAAGCTATGTGACATCAGCGCCTAACTATTTGTTTTTCCTCCCTGCAGTCAGTCTTCTACTTTTAGACTGGTCTACAGTGATAGGCTAACACGGGCAGGGCGCCTCTCACCATCCCACTCTCCAGTCGTTCAAATAAACAGTGGAACCATAGGGGTGGAATAAGGCTGATTAAGGATGTCCACCACTGATGCTAGGCTTTGTGTAAACACACGCAAACATACACACAAACATGCATGTACGCGCGTTTGGGCTCGCTGAGACACAGAGGCACGCCCACTGGGACAAACAAACACGTATGTCTGGGTTCTCCGCAACTGACGGTGGTGACACTGAGCCGCAGCCAATCAGAGCTTTAAGGTGGGGTCAGACCGGAGGCCAGAGGCGCTTGTCGGATTTGTTTTATTTTCATTCCCAAATGGTCCTGTTTGTTTAATCCGTAAGGTCACACATCTAGCCCAAACACAGTGCCAGAGGGAGGAAGGGACGGAAAACGCTACTATTCTTATTACCAGAAAGCAACAATAGCGTCATGTCTGGAACAATTCACTACTAAAAGATGGAAAACACTTTGGATGATTTGGACTGTACATTCATACACCTCCTGTACACTTCATGTAGACTATGTATACACTTCCTATATACTTCCTGTACATTTTCTACACACTTCCTATACACTTCCTGTACATTTTCTACATACTTCCTATACACTTCCTGTACATTGTCTACATACTTCCTATACACTTCCTATACACTTCCTGTACATTGTCTACATACTTCCTATACACTTCCTATACACTTGCTTTACGCTTGCCATACACTTCCTTTACACTTCCTACGCACTTCCTATACACATCCTATACACGTTTTACAATACTAATTGGATACCATTTGCCTGTCCATAAACTGTTCCTTCTAGCCAGAGCATATGAATTCATGTCTTTTATACGGTAGTGGTGCTGACCAAACCAAGCTAGTTTTAAAGCATAATGCAGTGTCTCATGTGTGCATATGGGTTTGTGCTTTTGTCAGTGTTGCTGTGTCTGTGTGTTTGTCTCCCTGAGGCATAGCTGTGTTCACTGTTTTCCACCTAACTCTATTCTATCATTTATCAGCTCCATCTCTATGTGGTGGCTCAGAGGGACGAGGAGGAGGTGAGCTACTGGGCCATCACCCTTTCTACATGCGCAACTCTGCTGAACAACACTCACACACACACACACACACACTTATGAAAGAGTTTGGACTATCGTAAGAGGAGGAGGAGGAGGGATAAAGTAACAGGTAGTCCATGTCCAGTGATAGGGAGGGGATCATTGCTACATTTCTAGACACCTAAAGTAGTCAGGATGTCCTGAGGCTGAACACACTAAGTCTGTTTTGGAAGCCAGAACAGCCCTGAGGTAAAGGCCAACACACTCAACAACATACATTGTGAAAAGTCAAATACACACACACACACACATACACATCTTATTTGTCTATTGTTGTGGGGACCTGGGGTAGGTAGACTACTGAAAATCTGTACTCAAGTAAAAGTACTGTTAATTGTCCTAAAATGGACTAATGTAAAAGTTGAAGTACCACCTGAAAAAACTACTCAAGTAAGAGTAAAAGAGTACTTGGTCCACAAAGTACTTGAGTACTAGTTACATATTTTGTAAAAGACATTATAACACCATAGTAACAATGAAAAATTATTTAGGAAGTACAAATACAAACTGCATTTTTAAAGTTTGAATAGGCATTTGTTTTCAGGAAACACATAGCAATGCTAAATAGAAAAACGAAATAAATTGCTACAGTAAATAATACTGTATTTCTATTATTAATCTTTGTTGCAAATAGGATTCTTGCAATTTAAGGCCATTATACATGTTACTGGTAAAAACAAAATATATATTAATCTTGTGTAGTAATGCTGAGTACATCTCAATCAAATATTTGCAAAACGAAACGAAAAAACTCAATATTTGTTGACAAATGACTGAAGACAAAATTGTTACAAAAGACTAGATGAAATGTAATGGAGTAAAGAGTATGATTTATAAATAAAATGTATAATACTTGAGTAAGAGTTAAGAGTACAGCCCCCAGAAAGTAATTAGAAAAGTACTAGTTCCCCTGAAACTATTCTTTTACTGATTAGCGTAACTTGTAACGCGTTACTACCCACCCTAAAATGTACCCTAGTCCTAGCCAATACCCTAAGCCTAACCTTAGCCCTAGTCCTAACCCCACCCAAAACATTAATGTTACCTTAGATTTTACCTTAACCCTAACTCTTAATGCCTAATCTGAACTCTAACCTTAGTACCAAGCCTAAATAATCCTAATTTGTATGTGTCTATGTCACAAGTGTTGCATATTTCTAATTCGGCTAGACAGCATTAATTCATTAAAATCCTGAATATTGATCTCTGAAATTTTGCTTAATCAATACATAAATCTGATTAATACCGATTGTCCATTATCTTTGTGAGAGAACAAGGAAGATAATGCATTTGAATTGCTTATTGCATACATAAGATGTGTAAGTAAACTAATTCAGTAGCAATGATGTATAAGGTGCTACATTACGTTAATATGCTCTAACACAATCATCATAAACGAGATTGCATGGCTATAAAGCTAATATTGAAAGGAAACTAATGGAAATGTTTCAGTGCATAAAGCACTGTATGAGAATTTATACGATACTCAAACTGACAACTTTCCCATCAAATGATGCACTTCTGCCACGCCGGCCGGCTGAATGAACTGTAAATGTCACTCTCCAAATAATGACCAATCAAGTTCAGCCGTGGCACACTTCAGCCCACTTCAGACCTAGCCAGACAACGGAGTGGTGTGATGAAAGCCTCCCAACAGCCTGCTAGCAACTTTCATTTGTGAGATATAAGGGATGACATATCTATCAGTTTGTCTGTCCCCCTGCTTCATTAAAACACTTGTTGAGGCTCAGAGCCTTCAGCCCAGCTGTCACTGTGTTCACAACTGTGGGCGGATTCCTTGAGCGCATATACTGTACATACATACACACAAACACACACAGACACACACACACACACCACAGTGTGGAAGCTCCCGGTTTACACGAGTGAAAGAAATTGTCCTAACGAGGACCCAGCCGTTGTCCTCCACCTGAGAAACATTCACGTTGCTGTCACGTTCTAGATAAAACGCCCACTGTTGAGGGACCAGTTGTCGGGCTCGAAATTGGAAAATGAAGACCAATGACTATTTCAGAAGTAAAATATATCATAATACTAATGCATAGATTGGGAAACGGTCTTTGGATATCCCAGTTTGATGATTATATCTGACAACTAATGAAAACCCCAAATTCAGTATCTCAGAAAATTTGAATATTGTGAAAAGGTTCAATATTGAAGACACCTGGTGCCACACTCTAATCAGCTAATTAACCCAAAACACCTGCAAAGGCCTTTAAATGGTCTCTCAGTCTAGTTCTGTAGGCTACACAATCATGGGGAGGACTGCTGACTTGACAGCTGTCCAAAAGACGACCATTGACACCTTGCACAAGGAGGTCAAGACACAAAAGATCATTGCTAAAGAGGCTGGCTGTTCACAGAGCTCTGTATCCAAGCACATTAATAGAGAGGCGAAGGGAAGGAAAAGATGTGGTAGAAAAAAGTGTACAAGCAATAGGGATAACCACACCCTGGAGAGGATTGTGAAACAAAACCCATTAAAAAATGTGGGGGAGATTCACAAAGAGTGGACTGCAGCTGGAGTCAGTGCTTCAAGAACCACCACGCACAGACGTATGCAAGACATGGGTTTCAGCTGTCGCATTCCTTGTGTCAAGCCACTCTTGAACAAGACACAGCGTCAGAAGCGTCTCGTCTGGGCTAAAGACAAAAAGGACTGGACTGCTGCTGAGTTATGTTCTCTGATGAAAGTAAATGTTGCATTTCCTTTGGAAATCAAGGTCCCAGACTCTGGAGGAAGAGAGGAGAGGCACAGAATCTACGTTGCTTGAAGTCCAGTGTAAAGTTTCCACAGTCAGTGATGGTTTGGGGTGCCATGTCATCTGCTGGTGTTGGTCCATTGTGTTTTCTGAGGTCCAAGGTCAACGCAGCTGTCTACCAGGAAGTTTTAGAGCACTTTTAAAGCTTCCTGCTGCTGACCAACTTTATGGAGATGCAGATTTCATTTTCCAACAGGACTTGGCACCTGCACACAGTGCCAAAGCTACCAGTACCTGGTTTAAGGACCATGGTATCCCTGTTCTTAATTGGCCTGCAAACTCCCCTGAACTTAACCCTATAGAAAATCTATGGGGTATTGTGAAGAGGAAGATGCGATACGCCAGACCCAACAATGCAGAAGAGCTGAAGGCCACTATCAGAGCAACCTGGGCTCTCATAACACCTGAGCAGTGCCACAGACTGATTGACTCCATGCCACCCGCATTGCTGCAGTACTTCAGGCAAAAGGCGCCCCAACTAAGTATTGAGTACTGTACATGCTCATACTTTTCATGTTCATACTTTTCAGTTGGCCAACATTTCTAAAAATCCTTTTTATGTATTGGTCTTAAGTAATATTCAAATTTTCATTAGTCGTCAGTTATAATAATCACAATTAAAAGAAATAAACATTTGAAATATTTCAGTCTGTGTGCAATGAATGTATACATTATACAAGTTTCACTTTTTGAATGGAATTACTGAAATTAATCAACTTTTTGATGATATTCTAATTATATGACCAGCACCTGTATATGACCAGCACCTGTATATGACCAGCACCTGTATATGACCAGCACCTGTATATGACCAGCACCTGTAGTGACAGACGCCACTGAGAGGTCAACAATCACTTAAAGGGAGCAACAGAGTTCAGTGGTTTCAGAGTTAATGATGCACCTGTTAAACATATCAAGAGCTCTATTTATCACTAGCCTGTATTAGAAAGAAAGAACCCGTTACTCAAAAATGACCATGAGACTGAACCAGATCATGTGGTCAGATGAGCTCAAGATATAGCTTTTCACTAAAGAGCTGTGTATGGTACAAGCCTATGGTACAAGCTTCTCATCTGCAGGGACTGGGCATCTGGTTGAAATTGAAGGAAGAATGGAAAGAGCAAAATACAGAAAAATACTCCAACAGAACCTGCTTCAGTCTAAAAAAAATAATCTGTTGCCTGTGAGGAAAATTCACCTTTCAGCAGGACATGCACAGGGACAAATCAACATTGGAGTCAAGAACAACAAGATGAACATCCTACTGTGTCCGGGTCAAAATCCCTCTGACAATCTGTGTCACTATTTGAAAATTGCTGTCCACAAGCAAATTCCAACCAACCTGAACGACCTGGAGCAAATATGCCAAGAAGAACGGGTCTACATCACATGGAAACAGTGTGCACAATTGCCAAGAGTCTTAAATCTTTAAATGCAATCTTTAAGCCAACATTTTACTGATTAATCTAAGCCATTGAAGAAACCCACACATTAATATAATATTATTCTGTAATCAAAGAAAGAAACCGAACATTAAACTCCAACCCTGTGTAAATGGATAACCATGTGGCTACAGTACATTGTGTGTAGTACTGTAGCTGCATCTCAGCCCTCTTATCTTCTGACAAGTTTACACTGATTGTTTCATGTATCTGGGCCTGTGCTCCTCACACCTGCATTCCCTTTGAACCTGGCCTTTTGTGCTGTGGACAAGCCTTTTGTTCTAGATAAAACAGACTATGTATGTGGTCAGACTCTGACTCCATGTACAGCCAAATGTCAGCTCCGCAGAGCATGAAGAAACACAGAAACACATTCATTCTGGACTGCTGCTGCGCTACGGAGAGTATGTTTTCTTGGTTTCCACAGCCCGTTGTATCATCCAAGTGCAACCTCAATTATGAGAGAGACAACAGAATGAATGTTTCACGACAGTTCAAGCATGATGCCCCGACCTCTGTTCAAGGCTGCATCAAAAGGCACTTGTTTTCCTTTCAGAATGATCAGTGTTTTTTGTGAGGGTTCAACTTTTGGATTTCAGAAAAAAAGTGTATCTGAGGTTATAGTCAACTTTCTTCACAGAGAATAGCAAGAAGCATACCTTAATATAATCTTGTTTTAAGCGAGTATAGAGAGCGGAAGCAAAGGATATATCCTGCAGTAGCCACAGACTGGTTGTGATTGTGGTGCAAGTTGGAGAGGGAGAGGGGGTCTGTGTGGCAGCATCAGGCCCCTGGGAGGCCTTTCTTTGACACAACTATACACACACAGCTTTACAGACACAACACAACTACCCAACTCTCAACCCATCCTCACTTCCCATACTGCACCTGGGTCTTTGCCTTGGCCTCTTCTCAGAGAGGAACTGTAGTCTCAGATCTTCACACAGAGTATACGCTCATACACATACACACACGCACACACACACACACACACACACCCATATCTGTATCTCTGCCTCCTCTATCCCGTCTTCTAACCTTCAGAGGGACCATGGCGCTGGTAGCAGAGCCTCAGTGAAAAGCTACTTTAGGAGACAGACGGAGACAGACAGACAGAGAGAGACAGACATATGTCAGTAGATATACTCTCTGTCATATCCTCCTGTTGCCTCTTACTAAATACCTGGGAATGTGTACAGGCCATGGGTCATAGCCTACATAGTTATTGTGATTTACACTATTATATAGTATCAGGCTGTATATCATAAGCAGTTGTCTTATATGTCTATTTTGCTAGGATTTCTGTACAAGCTATAGTACATGGAAATATGTTAAAGTGCTCAAGTGCTTTCTTGGCATCCTTGTAAAAATAGAAAACGAGAGAGTGCGTTCCCACCCAATTGATGGTGTGCTTAGAAAAGTAACATTAGCATCCTAATATCAGACTAACACTTAATTTTTCAGGGGTTGTGATAAAGTGAATTTTGACTGATGTTTTCTGATAGCGGCAACACGTGTCCCTCTTACCCGGCTGGCACTCGTCGCCCGCTACTCCACAGATGTGTGGCTTCATGTACCCGCCGTGGCGCTCCCCTGCCATTTAATAAAATATCACTCCTGCCTTGACAGCCTGCCTTAATTGAGTCCCTTGTCAGTTTTATCAAACTGTGTGTTAACGTCATTTGAAACTTTTTTTTTCTTCTCATTCTCCTTCTCTCTCAGTCTCCGTTTCTCGTTTTCTATAAGGAATATGCTCTCTGCCTAGCAGGCAAATTCTCTGTAACTTTGTTTAGGAAGAAGAGAGAGTAAGAAAAAGAGAGGGAGACGAAGAAGCCTCAAAGGCCATCTTGTCATTGGATCCATAATTCAGGCTCATGATTTTAATTTCCCTCTGTTCTTTCAAAGGGTTGAGAGGAGGAAGGGAAAGAAGAGGGAAGGCTGGTAGTTAGGTGATAACTGCATTTGAGATGAGCCGAGGTGTTCTGTCATGTTGCCTGTACTACATAATAGGGATGGAAATGTGCCAGAGAAGAAAGACACATCAAAATGTACAGAAGCCAACTTCCCTCTCTGAACTCCCATAATCCACCTTGCATGCTGTTTACAAATGAAAAACCTGACTGGTTTTATGTGGTTTCTTCTAAGAGGAACCAATCCCAGACCAGAGAAATAGTGGCATATTTAATCACAGATTGGATAACAAACGTGCGCATGAAGTACACATATACACAAGCAGATAAATAATGTAATGCTTTTGTTTCAATAATCAGTCATGTTTGAATCAGAACTGGTACGTGGGTCTACAGGAAGCAGATCCAACTGGACTAGTTGGCTTTGTTGTCCAGCAGAGTTGATCCTTCTTTCAGTCTTTGTCAATATGTTTGGCCCAGCATAGCCCCACTGCGTGTGTGTGTGTTGTGTTCAGAGTGCCACTATGTTACAGTCTACTTTGCTGTGCTCCTGTCCCTATGGAAACTCCCCCAGCGCCCCTCCTCTTTCTTTGAAGGCACAGGAAACTCCTCTCTTCACCCTCCCTCTCTCTTCACCCTCTCTTTTTACCCGCTCTCTTGTTCTCCATCTCTCTCTTCCTCTCTGTCCCTCTGTCACTCCTGTCTTTAATTTACATTTCATATTTCTCTCTTTCACTCCCACTCGTTCTCTATCTATATCTTACTGTCTTTCTCTGACTACTTTTTATTAATTTCTCTCTCTCCCGTCCTCTTTCTCACCTATACCGGGGTGATGTTTTCATGTTGGTTGCATCGCGTCATCTCTTCCCCGTCTTCTTCATCATTATCTGTTTTCTCCCTCCCTCCCTCTGTCTTTCGGTAAAGCCCAGGTTGTGATGCTTAGGACTCTGCAGCGCCACTGTAGTCCTCACCAAACCATTTGATCATTAATTTATCACAGCTCCGGCAGTTTGTTTGACAGGTGCAGTAGCTTTCATCTGTAGGGCTTGCTTGGCAGCATGTGCTTCTTTCTTTCTCTCCCCCCCCCCCCAACCGCCCACCCCTCTCTCTTTTTTCTCTCTGTTTCTCCCCACCCCTCCCTCTCTGTTCTCTCGTTCTCTTTCAGGCCTGGTCAGGTTAAGGCAAAAGGACTGGGGTCACCTCTTCCTAGCTGGATCCATTTGCCCCCCTACCTCTCACACACATTAGACAGAGCTGTTAAGGAGCAGACGGGCAGACGGTCGGTCAGACAGAGAGGCAGTGCTCCTCTCATATACATACACACTGTTACATTGATAAAGGCAGATTTGGGAAGGCCCATACAGTACATGAATGGCAATTGGAGGATAATTTGGGGGCAATGTATGAGTAGCTGCTGATGTGGCTGTGAATTGCCTGGCACCAACAACTATGGAGTGCTTTCCTTTTCTCTATCAGTTTCTCTCTCTATATATTTATTTGTATACAGTGGATATAAAGTCTACACACCCCTGTTAAAATGCCAGGTTCTTGTGATGTAAAAGAATGAGACAAAGATAAATTATGTCAGAACCTTTTCCACTTTTAATCTGACCTATAACATGAACAATTCAATTGAAAAACAAACTGAAGTCTTTGAGGGGGGAAAAAAAAAAACTCTAACCTGGTTGCAAAAGTGTGCACACCCATAAACTAATACTTTTGTTGAAGCACCTTTTGATTTTATTACAGCACTCTTTTTGGGTAGGAGTCTATTAGAATGGCACATCTTGAGGTGGCAATATTTGCCCACTCTTCTTTGCAAAAGCGCTCCAAAGCTGTCAGATTGCGAGGACATCTCTTCAGATCAACCCACAGATGTTCATTTGGACTGAGGTCTGGGCTCTGGCTGGGCCATTCCAAGATGTTAATCTTCTTCTGGTTAAGCCATGCTTTTGTGGATTTGGATTTGTGCTTTGGGTCGTTGTTGTGCTGAAAGGTGAACTTCCTCCTCAGCTTTCTAACAGGCAACTGAAGGTTTTGTGCCAAAATTGCTGTGTATTTGGAACTGTTCCTAATTCTCTCCACCCTGACTAAGGCCACGGTTCCAGCTGAAGAAAAACAGACCCAAAGCATGATGCTGCCACCACCATGCTTCACTGTGGGTATGGTGTTCTTTGGGTGATGTGCAGTGTTGTTTTTGCGCCAGACATACCCTTTGGAATTATGGCCAAAAAGTTTAACCTTGGTTTCATCCGACCATAACACATTTTCCCACGTGCTTTTGGGAGATTAGATGTTTGTTTTTGCAAACTTCAGCCGGGTTTGGATGTGTTTCTTTGTAAGAAAAGGCTTCCGTCATGCCACCCTACCCCATAGCGCATTCATATGAAGAATACAGGAGATTGTTGTCACATGTAGCACACTTGCCAGAAATTCCTACAGTTCCTTTTATGTTGCTGTAGGCCTCTTGGAAGCCTCCCTGACCAGTTTTCTTCTCGTTTTCTTCTCGTCATCAATTTTGGAGGGATGTCCAGTTCTTGGAAATGTCTCTGTTGTGCCATATTTTCTCCACTTGATGATGACTGTCAACACTGTGTTCCATGGCATATCTAATGCTTTGGAAATTCTTTTGTACCCTTCTCCTGACTGATATCTTTCAACAATGAGATCCCTCTGATGCTTTGGAAACTCTCTGCAGACCTTGGCTTTTGCTCTGAGATGCAACTAAGGAAATAAGGAAAATCCTACTAGAACAGCTGAACTTTATTTGTGACAAATCAGAGTCGCTTTAAATGATGGCAGGTGTGTAATGACTTCTATTTAACATGAGTTTGACTGTGATTGGTTAATTCTGCCACATCCCCAGTTATAAGAGGCTGTGCACACTTATACAACCAAGTTATTGTAAGGTTTTTAATTTTTCAAGATTTCAGTTTCATTTTCAATGGATTTGTTCACATTATAGGTCACACTAAAAGTGGAAAAAGTTCTGACATGATTTATCATTGTCTCATTCTTTTACATCACAAAAACCTGGCATTTTAACAGGGGTGTTTAGACCTTTAAATCCACTGTAACTGCTGTGTCTTCGTCTTGAAGAGGCCCTCCCTCTTTTTCTTCTCATCTCTGTCCTTGTTAGAGTGTTGACCTAAACCCAACGTGTGTTGATGTGGTCATGTCTGACGGTGGGAAGGCCTAAAGGAAAACCAACAGTGGTTTTGAGCAGTACATTTACCCGGAGAACCTGACCTTTTTATCTGAACATAACCCAAAACCTAATCATGTTAGCTTATTTTCTTTTTTGTGTTTTTTAGTGTTTTTTATTGCTTCAAAAAAGGAAATGGCAATTATTGTATATAAAAATCAAGATATCCATAGCTTTTCGCGCATTCGCTAAATTTGTAGAAGTCTTATGTTTTGCTCCACAGCCACGAACATTGTCAAAGCAAAACCCCAGGCATGTGAATGCACGTTTGCAATCGTGAAAACCCGCACTCAAATATGTTTTCCCCTCACAAATGTAACCTGTGATTATTAGGGCCATCAGCGATGGATTTTCAAAATGCAAATTACAGAAATAAACTGTGACTTACACCTGCACTCTTATCTTAAAATCAATGTTGTCAGCAGCATCTAGAGCAAACTGAATCACATGGCCTACCTACCTGACCCAGAATCACATGGCCTACCTACATGGCATAGAATCACATGTAGGTGGCTACATCAAATGCAAATCATCATCCTTATCTTAAAGGCTGCGCCATGTTAACAGAAATCTGAGAAATAGTTACCTGATCTTTAAAACAAGATTAAACACCAGGTATTGGCTATTATTGTTCTGAGAAAGTTGCATCGACATTAGATTACTCAATCACATTTAATATGGGTTGGCTGATATTATCGTAAGCATGATCTGTTTTTAACAGCCAAAACCGGAGAAAAGTAAACTAGTGCTTTGTCATCACTAATCTAATTATGCGCGCCCACCTTGGGGCACACAACAATTTAAGCACGCAACTGTTATTTAAACATTAAATAAAAAAATAATTATTTAATGCTCCTATTTATTTTCAATTGAAGAAATCCAAGTGATTTATTTTCAGAGGTACCTGTAATCCGATTACAATATTTTAGCTGGTAAATTAACAGGTTACAGCAGTGCCCGCTCTAGCCTTTTGGGGGTCCTAAGATTTTTTTAATTTGGGGCCCCCTCTCCCCTATTGGTCAAAAGCTCCCTAGCAATCGGAGGCCCCCTAGCTGTCGGGGGCCAAAAGTGACTACTTATATCGCTTATCCCTGGAGCTGGCCCTGGGTTACATTTACAGTTTTTTTGTAATTCGTTACATGTAATCAGTTACATGTAACTGAGTACTTGTAATCCTGTACTCCCCAAATCTGCATGTTAAGCAGCCCAGTGCTCTCCCAATATGTATTTTTATTTTTATTTCTTCTCTTATATTCAGACACCTAATATTACACACTCTCTGTTATACTAAAGCAGCATAATATTCAAGTAGAAATAATATTCAACATAAGTTTCAAGTAGAAAGGACCGCATATGAAGATATTACACAAACAATAATACAATATATAAAAATATACAATACAGAGTTTGTTAGGAACTAAGTTCACCAGAGTTCTTTTTAAAATGAAAGTTATATTTTAGAAAAAAAGATGTATCTATCTATATTTCACCAATTTATTGCTTAACTCGTAAATTAAATACTGAAGAAGACTGACATGTTTTTAATTTGTTTTATTCAGAGGGTTGTTTATTTGCCTAAACACGTGTCCTCTTTTCCACTCCATATTGCTGTATAATTCTCACAGAGACTTAACTCTACGTCATTCCCAGAATCTTATAAATGTATGAAAGCATGACAATGACCATTATGTGCTACCATTATGTGTCAGAAAATGTTATCAGGGTGTAAATTAGAATATCATGGTATGTTCCTCAAATGCTCCCAGTTCCTTAACACTCTCTCTGCCTCAATCTGGTGTATTACATTATTGACTCTGCAGATTGAATGCTGTCTGGGACCAAAGGCCCCTATTGACCCCTGAGGACCCTCATCGGTTCTCATAAACCAGCACCCCCAGAGCAGCCTAGGAGCCCCTCTCTCTCACTCTATTCTTTTCCCCCTCTCTCTCTCCATTATTTTCTCCATCCATCCTCTCCATTTTCTTTCTATCCATAATTACACTCTCTCTTCCTCTCTCCATCCCTGGGATCAGGCCCCTCTGAGGCACCTTAAGACACAGAACTTCCTGGACTATTTTGGCATCAAAGCGTTGAGGCAGCGAGAGGAGAGAGGCTAACCCTCTGAAGTAGACATGTGAGGAGGAGGGCAGGGGGGGCTGTGTGGCCTCGGTCTGGAGGGAGCACTTCTGAAAACAACCCAGAGGTGAAAAGAGAGTAGAGGAGGAGAGGGAAGTAAAGGGAAAAGAGGGGGATTGAAGATCCACACCTCCCTGACCAGGTGTTCACTAGACCAGTCAGAAGTGAAACTCATGGGGGGATTCAACCTCAAACCAGCTCAGCGGTTGATTCCTGTTGAAAGACTATAGTTTCCATGTCATGTGTTTAAGTATATAAACAGGGTTTTTACAGGAATTTTACTGGGTTACCTGAGAGTGAGGAAAGTAACAACACAAGCTATGGCACGTGCGCCTGCACACACACACACACACACACACACATACACACAAACACAAGTATGCACACAAACGAACACACTGTCCCTGCCCCCACCAGTGTGAACTGTTGTCCAGATGATCCCCTCCACACTAGAGAAAACCCACATGGATTGTCTATGACTGACTGGGAAGCAGTCTGATCTGATCTGGTGAGATAGTCAGTACAAAATGCAGCTCTGCTGCGATTCATCTACTGCCAACTCCTTCAAGTTATTCATCTGGAAGAAATATGCATTCATCATTGTATTTTTAATCACACCAAATAGATAGACAAAGGAATGCCTCAGGGAGAGGGGAAGAAATATGCAATTCCCTGAGCTGAGATGGTATTGTTGCCCCGCATCGCCAAACATCCCCACAAATTGACTTTGAATGAATGTATTTTTAATGTGAGGAGGATGATCCTCGAACAGAGAGAATACTTCAGGGTGTGTGTGTGTGTGTGTGTATGGGGCGGGGGGTGGGGGGGGGGGTGCGATAGGGGGGAGAGGAAAAGAGAAACAGTGAGAAAGAAAGTAGGAAATGAGAGATTGAGAGAGAGTGAGGGTGAGAGAGAAAGAGACACACCGAGACAGAGATAAAGATTGAGACAGAAACTGAGACAGATTGAGACAGCGAGTGAGAGGGAGAGATAAAAAGAAAAAGTAAGAAAGAGAGCGAGACAGACAGTCCGACCGAGAGAGGGAGGATAGATAGGAGGAGATTTAAAGAGGCCGTATAGTTGTGTTGTGTATTTTCCCCAGGTAAAGGTGCACTGTAATTCTGCTGCATGTGTTTCATTGTGTCTTCCTGTGTGTAATGAGGTCAAACATGGTTCAGGGTTGGTTGGTCCAGTAGGTCACTTCTCTGTTATCATTTGCCCACAGTAACCAGGTTTATTCCGTTCAACCTCCTGCTACCCTTTCTCTATCTTTCTGTACACAGCGCTGAACAAATGAGCAGACTCGTCACTACATTCTGCTCCTATTGTACTCATTAATAAATTAATTATCAGAGGATCTTGGTTCCAGCCTAATTGAGTCCCATTGCTGTAGCTAAGTAGGACACGTACAGATCAGACAAATGGAATGGTATCTGGGTTTGATTCCTCTGGGCGCTGCCTGTCGGCTCGGCTCCCCTGCCAGTCTTCATGGCCATGCCTTGGTCCTGCCTGCCTACCTTGGCCCTGTCCTGGTGAGTGACAGAGATAAGGAGTGAGACAGAGGTGAGACAAAGAGGGATAGAGCGAGAGGGGGGTATACTTTGGAGGAGGGTTAAAAAGAGACAGCTTGGATTATAAAGTATACTTTACCCTAGTTAATATGCTATATAATTCCACCGCATGTGTTTCTTTGCCTGTTTGGTCCAGTCTACCCCCCTCCCTCCCTGCCAGCCAACCTGCCTTGGTCCAGTCTACCCCACTCCCTCCCTGCCAGCCAACCTGCCTTGGTCCAGTCTACCCCCCTCCCTCCCTGCCAGCCAACCTGCCTTGGTCCAGTCTACCCCACTCCCTCCCTGCCAGCCAACCTGCCTTGGTCCAGTCCATTTTAGTTGGTTGAAAATAAAACAGTAGTGTGAGTGGGAAGGATGAGATTAGGAATTAGTTTTACAATAGACATCCATTGTATATTCGATTTCAACCTCGCCCATTTGCATAGTAATGGACTGAATGACTTAATTGATAAAGTTGTGAGAAACTTAATATCCACTGAATGTCCATTACACAACTTACTTTACCTTGCAGGATTGAGAAGAGTTGGTTTGAATGTGAGTTGTTGCTTTCATTCACCCAGCCTCCAAATGGAAATTGAGTTCCAAACATTACTCTTTTAACGATTGTATTAAATATTTATTATGATGTAAAACATCAGAAGGCTATCAATGGCCACCCACCCAGCATTGGAGTAGTTAGAAGTTCTATTACCCAGAGACTGGGAGGAGCTGGATTTTAGCTTAACAAAGAGCAATTGTTAACAAAAAACATACAAATGGTGTCCGCTGGAAATTATCCAAAATACTGTATTATCCCTTTAACTTTGACAACACCACCCGCATCACTGTGCTGTGGTATGAAGGATGTTAATTAATTCAATTGAAACGCTGTGCTTGTCTTGCAGAGGCAGTTGAAGAGCGTTCTGATTGGTGCATGCATTAAATGTATCACATATATGAATTCTGTATGAATATAGTTGTTTATGGAATAGGTTTTGGTAGAAATGGGTGAAATATAAACTCCTGTTGCAAACATTCCCAAACAATGAATGCCTGAAAATGTATTGATTGACGCTGAACGTGCCATCAAGGTAAAGGATATTGCAGATCTGACATCTCCATAGGAAAACACAGGGGGAAAATGTAGACAAAAAAAAGACGAAAGCAGATGTGGTCTAGTGGAGGAAGAAGGCGAGGTATGGCTAAAGCTTAATGCCATTATGTTATAATTTAAATTACTTTATGCAAATTAGAAATGACGGGAGGATTATCTCTTTGGGACGTTGAAAAGGAACCCTCAGTTCTCGTTCCAGCAGCCCTGGAAAGTAGCCCAGACACCAAGCGAGACAGAGAAGGGACAGATATGGCAACTATGATATGGGAGGCCGTCAGTGACAGTGGGCCATGAGAATGCCTGAGACTTCATCATTGAAATCCATTAAACTAGTAGAGAATCGAACTCCAGATTCAGGCACAGGACTGGGCAGCTTAGGGGTCCTGACCAGAAGAAGTGTTCGCAGAACACTGTGGTGAAAATAGAATAAAACCCATGCAAAACCCATTTGAGGATGGTGTTTGTCTGATGGTATTTGTGTCTGCGTGTGATATGATGATTGCATTTCACATCCCCCCTCTTTGCCTGCTTTATCCTAACCGCCCCAGTATGGAGGTATTTGTACTAAGCACGCCGTGACGACTTCATCCTGCCTGCACACCTGACGGCCTGACTGCCTGCCTGCCTGCCTTCTTGCCTGCCTGCCTGACTGTCTGCTTCACATCTTTGCCGAGTTCACTGGAGGCACAAACTCTGTGTACCCATTGTACCAGTAGCAGATATTTACCAAGGGGATAGGAATGTGACAGCCTGAAGTAGCGAGACAGACAGATAAAGGGAGAGGTAAATAGAGAGAAAGAAAAAGAAAGAGAGAGAAAGGAAGGACAGATTGGAGATTGAGTGAAAGGGTGGCAGCTAAAATGAGTGATAGAAAGAGAAATTGGAGAGATAGAGAGTTCCCTTTACTCTTTCTCTGGTGATTTTGAGGGGGCTTTCAATTAGTCCTGTTTTCTCTGGGGCCTGCAGGCACTAGTGTGTCAGAGGAGTCCCCATTCCCCTTCTCCTCTAGTCCTCCCTATCCTCTCGCTGGGCTGCGTTCACAAACAGCCAAACTCAATATTGTCTTAGGGACAGAGCCATTAATTATTGAGCAAACAAAGTCCTGTCTGTCTCTAACGCTTTGGGCCAACAATTAAAGGCCTCACGCGGGCCAAGGGCACTGGAGGGGTTCTGGAGGGGTTCTGGAGGGGTTCTGCAGGGGGGAACAGGGCTTATGAGAGGGAACACATTAAATATTGATCAATCTAATTGAGGTTTTAGGCTTGACAAGACTGAGCTCCTGAAGTCTATATATCTTTATAGCAGAGTGCAGTCTTTATTTAAAGGGAGGCAGACAGGAAAACTGAGTTTGCTGTGTAAAAGGCATGTTTTGTTTTGCATTGTAACTGCAGGCAATTTCTTTGTTTTTTACTGCAGCTATTGTATGTTTTGACCCAGGCCGGGTAGGAGATGTAAAACAACAGTATTAAAATTCCACAATACCAGCATCTCTAATGTGTTATTGGATATGACACTTTACTGTACTGTATCCAGGATAGATAGAGATTCACAGTTTTAGTAATACAATGTGTAGCCATTTTTATTCTATACATTTCTCCAAATATTCTGGCTCATTCCTGTCAATATCTCTATCAGTCATGATATTCAATAGCATCCATGTCCCTTGAACTGTTACAATGGTCTTTTAAACTTTTTTTTTATATTTTGGTCACAACACATTTTAATGAAACAATGGGAAACCAAATGTCATGGTTGTTTTTCTGCCTTCTCAGTCTCTCAACTCTGTTCCCATGGTGTCCACAGGCAGCTTTAATTTGGAGAATAACAAGTTTAGAATATTGATTTCAAAAGTACTCGTCTCTCTTTCCCCTGAAAAACCTGCCGTGTGGAAAGCTGCAGCCTTCAATTAAACTGGGCTTGTAGCTGTGTGTTTTCATTTGGGCACCGTGTTCACTTGAAATGATACATTAAAGGCTGTGTTTTACTTCAATCAGACTGGGAAAATATACACACACACCTAAGAGTCTCCTGAAGTGCTTCTCTGCTGGCGCAGACACCCGTACACACACGCATGTGCATGAGCAGTATAAACAGACACACGTACAGTACTTTGCACACACACACACACACACGTGCGCGCGCTCATGAAGACACACACACAGCGTGCCGCAGACAGTGTCAGACAGATGGGCGGTATTCATCATACTGTAGAATCACTAGTATGTTCCCCTCCTAACTCAAAACACCAAAATTGGAAAACACTCCTTTCACTTTCAGTCCCAGAACCGGTTTGTGATGACATATAATCCTGTCCTGAAATTCCATATTTTCCATCTTCCCAACGATGCTCCCAGGACATTCCTTTTCCCATCCGCTCCTGTTTTTATTACACATTTCACACAACTTTTCTCTAAAGGCAGCAGAATGTAGCCACAGCCGTCTAGAGCTTGGCAACGTGCTGTCTGTGGACCATCTGGCTCTACACTCTTCACTATGTACAATTTATTTTGAGTTGCAATGAAATCAAACGTTGCTGTATTTTGATCGTATTTGGTGAAAAACCAGTCCCTGTGGTAAAGATGATCCCCTTAATGCAGAGATCTACTAGGGCCCTGATACTGGGATTAGGAGCCGGTGGAGACACACACACACACACACACACACACATACACACACACACACACACACACATACACACACACACACACACACACATACACACCCAGGAACCAGGACACCAGAGTGAACAGAGAGAACGCTCCTGTTGTAGCACTGTGTCCCAGAGGCTTTGAAAGTCATCCCTCTAATGCAGACATTACCAAAGCTCCCCTACATCCTAGTAGGATGACACGGCACGGCTCCAAGACTTAACTCTTACAAAGAGCTTCCATATCTCAGAATGTGTAATGCATAATGAAGGAATGTACTCTTGGTGCGACTAATATTCCCATTGTAGAGGTTTGCTTGCAAGCTGGATTGCTCACGCATTCATATCAAAATAAACAATGTCACTAATAACGGGTGTGACTTGACCATATATTTTCCTGATATTTGTGTGTAAGTCAATTTAGATTTGCGCTTGGTGTTCATGTTTCTCCCACGGTGGGCCGTTTCTGCAGCTATAGATGCTGTAAAAGCAGTCAGTGACAGTTTCCTGGAAAATGGCTTCAACGCTCCCCTAGTGGCGTATCTACTGAACTGCACTGAGGAATGTGAAATACACTAAAAGAATGGAAGTACTTGGTGTGGTGTGTCTAGTCAAGCGGTTCTGTTGGCGATCACTTTAGTGGCTTGCTAATTCTCCTAAAACTGAATTAAAATACACACACACACATACTCATTGAGTGGCAGAATCCAAGGTTATGGGTCCTCTGGCCAGACCAGGGTCCTGTTCTAAACACAGCTGTGTATTCATTCTATACTGGCTCATGTTGACTGACAGGACAGCACATGCAGGAGCTGCAGGGTTTCCGGCCAGTTCCGTGCGGGTGAAGTGGCGTGTTGACTCTGAGGAGCAGATCAACATTAGGCTGTGGCACTGATGGGGTGCGTAGCTGGACACTGGGGGTTCAGGTTCCCTTCATCTTCTCCCAATCAGTGCTCTGAGGTAGATGAAATGAATAGTCTCACCGGGCTGATGTACTGATAAGGCCCGGCATGATTAGTGGAAATCCGCACTCTAGCTCTCATTTGTTTTGATCTGTAAGTGTTCTTTAACAGGAGCCCATGCTGATCAGGGAGGGTTTGGCTACTAAATTGATTAGCTGTTTGGTGAACATGGTCGCCCGCCGCCACCCCCCTCTGCATGCAAGATTGTATCAGGAAGCTGTCAGGACCCCCTCGCTATTTCAATTCCATTGGATTTAACGAGAAACGGCTTGTGTCCGCAATGGCATCCTATTTCCTATACGGTGGGCTACTTTCGACCAGGGCACATAGCGCCGTGTAATGTAGCAAGGGAATAGGATTTAATTTGGGATGCACTCCTCTCCAGCAGGAGGAGTGAAGAGGAGGGACATGTGAAGCATTACTGCTTTGATACAATCACATTTGTCAGCGCGAGCCTTTTTAAGTGCGTTTCAATTACAGCCTGATTCTATGATGTTATAATGCCCTGGCCTCTCTCTGGGTCTCTCCCCCCAACCAACTGCTTGTTGACACACATACACACACAGCTCAACATTCGTTGACACCCACATGAACACACACTGGTCATCGTTTGCTGACGCACACACACACACACACACACTGCTCACCGCTTGCCGACAGAACAAGGCACGTCTAATGTACACAATTTAATTTCCTTAATTGAGCTAACTCGCTTTTCAAAACCTAATTCCTGGAATAATCTTTGATTCCTAGCTTGTACCCACGGCGGGCGGAGGGCCTTTAATGAAAGGGGGCAGCCCAAAAACATCTGTTACAACTCTGATTAAATCATCCACATAACATCTGCATTTATGAGGGTGTTCGCATGCATACAGCCGGGGCCCTTTATCTTGTTTGGCCAATTATTTTCAGGGGCTTTGGAAATAGAAGATATGAATATAGATGTGTTTGTGGTGTGCTGCCTCTACACCTCTCCTGTCTATTGGTGACGGTCATTTAATCAGGCTTTTTTTTCTAAAGGGACTTGATACAATGCACCATAGCAGAAGTCTTCTTCGTTAGATAAATACGCTTGGTTGGCACTCTTTGTTCTTTGTTTAAGCTGTCTGAAGTCATAAGCTATTTCTGTAAGAATGATCCCCTTCTGGAGGTGTTGAACAAATCCTGTTTCCTCTGTGGTGAGGAGATGGGTAATTGATTTTGCCCCTCATGCAAAAAACACACACACACACACACACCCAGACATCCATCCATAATCACACCCGTTCACTCAGACATCCATCCATAAACACACACGTGTTCACTCATACATCCATCCATAAACACACACCCAGATGAACGTAAGGGTTATGTACCTGCTGGCCTCACCCAGATGAACGTAAGGGTTATGTACCTGTTGGTCTCACCCAGATGAACGTAAGGGTTATGTACCTGCTGGCCTCACCCAGATGAACGTAAGGGTTATGTACCTGCTGGCCTCACCCAGATGAACGTAAGGGTTATGTACCTGCTGGCCTCACCCAGATGAACGTAAGGGTTATGTACCGGTTGGCCTCACCCAGATGAACGTAAGGGTTATGTACCTGTTGGTCTCACCCAGATGAACGTAAGGGTTATGTACCTGCTGGCCTCACCCAGATGAACGTAAGGGTTATGTACCTGTTGGCCTCACACAGATGAACGTAAGGGTTATGTAACTGCTGGCCTCACCCAGATGAACGTAAGGGTTATGTACCTGCTGGCCTCACCCAGATGAACGTAAGGGTTATGTACCTGCTGGCCTCACCCAGATCAACGTAAGGGTTATGTACCTGAACAATGAGCCTCTGTTCCTCCTTGTCCAGACACTCAACAGAGAAGGCTTCCTCTCCTCATTTCTCCTAATTTCTCCTCCCTCACCTCTCCTCTCTTCTCCTCACCTCATCTCTCCCCTCTTCTCATCACCTCATCTCTCCTCTCTTTCTGCATTGCTCCGCATCTGTCCTCTTCTCCTCATCTCCTCTTTCCTCATCTCCTTTTTATTCATCTCTCCTCTCAGTCACGACCACATTAGTCACAAAGCTAGGAGATCAAATGAAAGGCATCCCTCCTCCTCCCCGTCCCATCCTTTCTTCCTTTCTCCTCTTTCTAGCTAGCTTCCCCTTCTCACCCCCTTCCCTCCCTCCTCTCCCTTGGCTCTCCGTCTCCTTCCCTCCCTCCTCGTCTCTCTCCATCCCCTCTCTCTCTGGCATGGCAGTCATCTCTCCGTTTAGAGGGGTGAGTCAGTTACCTGCCATTTGGCCCTCATCAAATGTCAGCACGGCTGTCATCACCCTCTGTGTGTGTGATTGGGTGTGTGTTTATGTGTTTGTGTGTGCGTCTGTCTTTTTGTGTGTGGGTGCGCATCTGTTTGGGTGTGTGTCTCTCCCGATCTGTGTGTGTCTTGTGTGGATCTTGCGTTCTTTAGATCAGGTGGCAAGATGATCTCCCGGTCTGGTTGGCTAGCGTTACATATTCTCATGTGCCCTGTGACTGGTTCCACAGGACGCTGCAAACACATCAGACACCATCAGGAAGCTAGGCTACTGAATTCAACGACACGAGAAAGAGGAGAGATCAAATGTCATTGACTCCTGCTGCTTTGGCTTAGAGCGCCAATGAGAGTAGTGCATGATATTCTGATATCCGTTTCACGTAGCTACCCAGGTTGACATGAGAGAGCGGAAGTTACCCTTTAAGAGGTCACAGAGTTGACAGTTGTGATGGTGCCCTCACAAGGTCAGCCAATGAGAACATGCAGTCAGAGGTCGTGCAGATGTTGTTTGTTTGATTGTGTTGTTGTACTGACACAATGTCATTCAGTATGAGTCTGTGTGGTTGTTTAACAGTTTCTCTCTCTCTCTGCAGCTGAATTGAGCCGCACCCTGCCAGGCAAAGCTGGCCCACACTAGTCTAATTGATGATGCCATTGTCTAAAAGGCCAGAGCTTGTGGCTCCACCGCTAACTGGCTCAGCAACAAGAGGCACATGGCTGCACACATGCAGGGGCCTTCATGTGGCGGCAGCAAGTTTTGTTTCCCATTACGAGACATCATTTTGTTCCCCCCCCCCCCCTCTATCATCTTGTCTTGTTTTTTTCTCACTCTCTTTTTTCAAGGGCTTTGGTTTGATGGTTGCTAGTTCTCCACGGGCAGTGTTCCAATATGAAAGGGAGTGTTGCCATCAGTGGTACCCACACCCCCTAACCACCGAACCCTCCCATGTAGAACCCATGATGCATCAGTTCTCCCAGTATTCAGGGGGCCCACTGCTTAGCCCCAATCACATACGGTACACTTTGACTCCCCAAGATTAAAAAAATACAGTTTAATAATAGTAATACTACTTTCTTTGTGACAGTATGGTGAATATGATTGGCATGTTTAGTGAAAAAAAAGAAAGATATGTAAGGGCTTTCTTTTTATAGTTAGTGTTAGTGGTTAGGTTAGCATTGCCAAGGGGAATTATTATTATCTATTCCATCTACTCCTGTTTGATGGGCCTTAACTCTGTTCTTCCTGGCCAAACCTAGTTGGGCTCTTGTCTAGACATTCCTTAGTTTAATCTGTAAATTGTTTCCGGCAGTGGCTTGCATGAAGTCCAGTTCCCTCGCCTTGCCTGTTCCTCCTCTCCCTGCTCTATCCCTCAGACAAATCTCAGACACAGTTTGGAGAGGTAACACTCGAATCCATGACCCCTCGTCGTTTTGACCTCGACCGACTGAGCAGTGGTTGAGTGCGGTAATCTGACCAGTGCACTCCTCAGACACTCCTCAGACACTCCTCAGACACTCCTCAGACACCAAGTCCCCTCTGTTGTGCTATTATCAGTTGAGTGTTATTGCCCCTCTTTGCACAGGAAAATATGCCTTGATTTTCATCGATCTGTCACAAATCAATGCTTTTAAAAATCTTAGACACCTTTTACTTAAGAGCAAAAGCATGCATTTTATGTTTTGACATGGTTCTATTGATTTGAGCAAGCGGGGAGATGGGGGGGTGGGTGACCTCTCTCTCTTTCTTTCTTGCATCTTCTCCATCTCTCTCCATCTCTCTCTCCATCTCCACACCGTGTTTAGCTGCATTCTCTCTTTAGTTCTCTCTCTGTCTCTCTCTGTCTCTCTCCATCTCTATCTGCCTCTCTCTGTCTCTCTCTGTCTCTTTGTGTGTGTCTCTCTCTCTGTCTCTCTCTCTCTGTGTGTCTCTCTCTGTCTCACTCTCTCTGTGTGTGTCTCTCTCTTTGTGTGTGTCTCTCTCTCTGTCTCTCTCTCTCTGTGTGTGTCTCTCTCTTTGTGTGTGTCTCTCTCTCTGTCTCTCTCTCTCTGTGTGTCTCTCTCTTTGTGTGTGTCTCTCTCTCTGCCTCTCTCTGTCTCTCTCTCTCTCTCTCTCTTTGTGTGTGTCCCTCTCTCTGTCTCTCTCTCTGTCTCTCTCTCTCTTTGTGTGTGTCTCTCTCTCTGTCTCTCTCTCCCCTTTCGTCTGCCAGTGTCTGGTAACACTGCCGTCCTTAATGGCTTTCTTGTGCTCTTCCATCTGCACTCCCCTCCTCTCCTTCCCCCATCCCCCATATCTCCCTCCTTCTCTCTGTGCACTTTTTCCCCCTAATCAATACTGTGCTCCCCATTGACACCCCTGTCACTCACATTTACCCTGCTTGTTAAATTATGGATGGGGCCTCTCACATCACATCTAAAATTTCTATTGTGTTTGTCAATGGTTGATCAATACTTCACCTTCTGTCCTCCTCAAAGCTCCCTCTGCTTCTACTTGTCTTTCATCCTTTGTTTGTTCTACCCACTTTTGTTTGTTTATGATTTTGGCTTCTTCTAATGGAAGGGCTTCTGGGGTGAGTCTGGGAAGAGGGAACGCAGAAACCTGTAGCAGACAAACAGACAACCCACCCTGTCATCTTCAAATAACAGGATACGCCTCTGTTCTCCTCTCTCTCCTCTGTTCTCCTCTCTCTCCTCTGTTCTCCTCTCTCTCCTCTGTTCTCCTCTCTCTCCTGTTGCTTTCCACGCTCTTTTTTCCCAGCTCTCCCCTTACTCTACTCCCTCTCCCTGTTCTCCTCCCTCTCTCCCCACTCTACTCCCTCTCCCTGTTCTCCTCCCTCTCTCCCCACTCTACTTCCTCTCCCCTGTTCTCCTCCCTCTCTCCCCACTCTACTCCCTCTCCCTGTTCTCCTCCCTCTCTCCCCACTCTACTTCCTCTCCCCATTTCTCCTCCCTCTCTCCCCACTCTACTCCCTCTCCCTGTTCTCCCTCTCTCCCCACTCTACTCCCTCTCCCTGTTCTCCTCCCTCTCTCCCCACTCTACTCCCTCTCCCTGTTCTCCTCCCTCTCTCCCCACTCTACTTCCTCTCCCCTGTTCTCCTCCCTCTCTCCCCACTCTACTCCCTCTCCCTGTTCTCCTCCCTCTCTCCCCACTCTACTCCCTCTCCCTGTTCTCCTCCCTCTCTCCCCACTCTACTTCCTCTCCCCTGTTCTCCTCCCTCTCTCCCCACTCTACTTCCTCTCCCCTGTTCTCCTCCCTCTCTCCCCACTCTACTTCCTCTCCCCTGTTCTCCTCCCTCTCTCCCCACTCTACTTCCTCTCCCTTGTTCTCCTCCTTCTCCCCCCACACTAATCCCTCTCCCCGTTATCCTCCCTCTCCCACCACTCTCCTCCTTCTGCTCCCTTTCTCCTCTTTCTCCCCAGTTCTTCTCTCTCCCCACTGCTCCCCTGCTGAGATTGTCTTTCTGTCTCTGTCTTCTCAGCTACATATTGTAGTTAACATGTGTACAAACAGGTTTCAGACAAAACACTGAAGTTTAAAATGTGTAGATTGGTTTGCCAGGCATGGATGATTCCTCTATGACACAAACACAAGGTTTCATCCCTGAAGGCAGTGTTGTTTCATCCCTGAAGGTGGAAACGGTTAATCAAATAAATAGTGAAATGGAAGATGAAACATTTTTCCCTACTAATTATTTGAATAAGAAGTTAAATGAAAGATTGAAAGATTTGAATTCTGTTCCTGTACCTACTGTACCTCAGTTTTTAAGCTGAGGCTCTTCACAGTCCAAGTTTAATTTCAGTTCATTTTTCGAAACTTTTTCTTATATTCTAATTTACACATTTCAGAGAAGAAACCATAATCTATTGTTTCTCATTGCATACACCTGTCATACACACACACACACACACACACCCACACTTTCTCTTCATTGGGGTCAGAGTGGTGTGAGTAATGTAATTGAAGTGGCATTGGGCTTATCACATGCAGCCTAAGGCTCAGCTGTGGGCTCTGTATAGCCCAGAGCTGTGATCTGGACGTGTCTCTCTCATGCAGGCTCATGCCAGCCGGCACCTCTTAGCTGCTGACCAGAGAAACAATGTTGCAGAATTCAGAAGTCCAGCGTCTCACCCTCTTTTCCACGATCACTTAACCCCTGACACACAGCTCTAAGTGTGGCTCGGAATGTGTCTGCCAGGCTGCCTTCCCCTGGCTGGTCCTGCTCCGTGATGACAGAGCAACCACACCTTCTGTATCCGTGTCATGACCTGAAGTAGTCAACCAACCACAGTTGGCAGGAAGAAGGTTCTGCCCTGTTAGAGAAACATTTCTTTTACATAATTTGTCTCTGAAGTATACTGTTTCGTCTTCTAAGTGTAATTGAGGACCTGGGTGTGTGAATGCACGTCACCTCTAAAGAAATAGACCGGTCTCTGTGGTTGAGTGTGTCTTCTCACGCGGTGTATTTTCGTTTTTAGTCTGTGGTGTGAAGTGGAAAGTGCTGGTGACAATGAGGCTGACCTGTGTGTGTGTGATCTGCTCCCTGTCTGTCTGCACGTCTGCGACCCCACATCAGCTACAGACCAACACCTTACCCTTCCCAGGGCTTGGGGTGAGAATCTCCTCAGCTCCACTCAGCTGCCAGGTCTGCTCAGCCCAGCATTTACACTGGGAACCTAACCAGGAACCGACTGCTTTACAACAGGAACCTAACCAGGAGCCAAACTGGGAAACTAACCAGGAACCAAAAACCAAACCAGAAACCTAACCAGGGTTCTAACACGGAACCAAACCAGGAACCCAAGAACCTAACCAGGAGCCAAACCAAACACCTGACAAGGAGCTTAACCAGGAACCTAACTCAGAACCCAGGAATCTAACCAGTAGCCTAACCAGGAAGCAAACCAGGAACCTAACCAGGAGGCAAAGCTGGCCCCTGCCATGTCTGTAAGCATCAGGAAGACAAGCCACAACAGTGGTTTATCCCTGGTTACCCCCTGCATCAATGTATTATTATCTTACATCTATGTATTTGTTTAATTATATTTTATGCCAGTTATTATGCTTATTTCAAACACAATAACTCTGCTTTATGTGATTAAACATATTGCTTAAATAAAACCACAACGAACGCACGTTGACATAATTCGAGTAGCTCAGGAGAAGATCTGGATGTAACTGAGTGGATACAGCTCATGTGCTGATTTTCCTGCTCTTGCTGTACATTTCCTTCCTGTCTGACCTCTTTCATTAGGGGTCATGTCTCTTTTTTCATTTGTCTCTCCATCTCTCTGTCACTCTCCCTCTTCAGGCTGAGTCAGATATGGTGTCATACTCCACTCCCATCCGTCGGTTGGGATTTGCCTCGGAGCTCCCCGAGACGGCCTGATTTGTGTGACAAACACAAATGCCTTTAAATTCCCTTCGAGCCCCTGCTCCTTACCCGGCTCATACCTTGTAATGAATAATTCACATTCCTCCCTTCTCTTCTTTACTCCTCAATCCTCTCCCAGCGGGAGGAAGGACAGTAGCACACTCTTCGCTTCAGCTGGCAGAAAATCCATACGCCACTGACATCTTCACTTCAAACAGCAATTAATAGAACAGAAGCCCGGATCTATTTTCTCTCATAATTGGTCTTAAGGTCTGGTGTTAATGATGTCATTATAAGGCAAGGTTCATTTCAGTTGTGGGCTGAGTCTGGTTAGAAGAGTTAACATTTGAACATTTAAGGTCTCTCTGGCTGCTGTGGACTAGCAAGTAGCTAGCTTCTCAGTTGCTAATCTCTTTACCTTGAATGTGCAAACGCACACACAAACACACACACACACACACACACACACACACACACAGGAAGCTTTCACAGTAGGGTCTCTTAGTCGATGTTGATCACAGAGTCCTATATAAATAAACCCTCCGGGAGGGCAGCTTCCTCCTCTCTTCACAGTAAATCCCGTCTTTATAAGACTGCTCCCACTCTGTCCACCACCTCACAGGCACGACTCCACTCCCATGGACTTTAAAGGGGAACGTTACTCTGGGCTGCCTAACATGGACAGTGCAGCCTAAGTAACTTTAGAGTGGGTGGATCGGGTTGGATCAGACCTATCAGAACGTTGTGTTGGCCTTATTGATCGTTATTGGTGTTCTGGTTGTTTGTCTCAGGTTGCCTTGGAGCTGGGGGGCGCTGGGCTAGGGTGGCTGGTGAATCCGCAGGCTCCGCACCCCCTGTTGTGAATCACAGGAGAGCCGGTCCCTCTTCCGACCACAGTCCCCACCGGCCCAACCCTGACTGGTCCGCTCCTTAATGTGGAAAAAGGAGCGCAGTCATGTTGTAATCGTGTAATAACCGTGCTTAGGTGTCGCTTTCCTGCAATTAATGGAGTCACTGTGACGAGACTGGGTACATCATGGCTTAGTGCGCCATGGCAGAGCACATAGCAGGAACTATACTGGGGGTAACGGGGACAGTGGGGGAAGGTGTGTGTGTGTGTGTGTGTTGAAGGGAGCAGATGCCTGGAGAGGGCTGGGACAGACCGTGTCTTTGTGTGGGGCAGACAGACGAGGTGAGCAGGGCAGGCTGTCACAGACTGGAGTAATGGCCATGCCAGCCTTCACCCGCCAACACCCGAGATTGTTCCCAATTTGTTTGGGTTGGGGCAGTCTGTGACTTAATGAAGTGTTGGGAGAGTTTTGGAGTGTGTTTGCGTGTGTGTAGGAGCATGTGAATATGTGTGTGGAAGAGCTGACCACTGATCGCACACATCTATGGCAGTTCATTGAAAAGCCGCGCCCCTCCATATGATTACTTATGGTTGTGACTCACATGCATTATAACAAACTCACTGCGTGGTTCCTGACAGCGTCCACCCCCTGTGGACAGCACTAAAGGACCGAATTAGCAGGCAGATAAGATATCCTACTACAACCTTCTCACACAACGCCCTATGATTCTGCTCAATCCTGTAGATTCTCCTCAATCACATCTGGTTAGATGCTAACTGCTTTTGGTTGTACTGTAGTTGTACTGTTCAGTGACCATGAAGTTGAATCTAATAGAATCGAATCTAGATACCACAGAATACCTCCCCTCTTCGATGTGGTCTTCTCACTAGACCACAGAATACCTCCACTCTTCGATGTAGTCTTCTCACCAGACCACAGCATACCTCCACTCTTCGATGTGGTCTTCTCACTAGACCACAGAATACCTCCACTCTTCGATGTAGTCTTCTCACCAGACCACAGAAACCCTCCCCTCTTCACTGTAGACTCACTAGACCCTGTGTTTCTTCTTCTTTCTCCCGACACTGATGAGTTTACTTGCTAAATAGATTGTGTCACATCTAGTTATTGATGTATAATACATTCTCCACCAGTGTGCTTTTCTTCTCAATATTATTGAAATTCCTCTTTAATATTAACTGATTCACGTAGTTTCTTTGTGACAGAATGAAAGCATTACAGAGATGATCAAACAGACGCTTGTTTCAGGTCACGTCTCCACTGTGCCTCTGTCACAATCATTCTAGAGGGGGTCGGTCGGGGAACGAGAGCACCAGGCTACTGATAGGGATTTCTCCCCAAACAGTGCCAAATATCTCTCTTCTCTACTCCCCAAACAATGGCAAACATAATTTTTTTGTTATCTTCTACTCCCCCGATCCCTCCTCTAGTATAAATGTGTCAAAATGTAATGCCTATCGCCATATCCCATGACAGCCTTCATGAAATGAGAGATCCAAAGCTGAAACCTCCAACACTTGTTTTCGTCACCTGTTATCTCAAGCATGTCTTCAACGTAAGATCAATGCAGCACTTTTTAGAAATACATGGAGGTCGTTTTGGAGCATTGAACATGCCCTGGCATCCATTGAGGGCTATTAAAGCAAATGACTCGCTGTAGCTAAAAGAACGTTTCACTGGGAATAGAGATCATAAATCACTGCTGGGCTGTAATCTGCTGGAGTGGTGATTCACATAGAAAGTTTGTTGCTAATGTGACTTCTGAAATGGAGGACTGGACTAAGACCACATGTGCCTCATGAGAAAGGAGTGACAGATACCACCCACACACACACACACAGACACACACACAAACACACACACACCTGCCACAAAGGAGGCAGAGGCTGGTTCCAGCGTGAGCACACAGTGTGTTTGCTGCCAGATGTCTTCAGTGTAGATTATACTTTAATGGTTGTTTAGGGCTGTTGTTATTGGTGGAAGCTGTCGGGAAGGACTCTATCACAATTGGAGGCTTGTAGAACTCAATTAAAGTCACCAATTTACTGAAAATGTGTTCTTTTTTCTTTTGTGAGTTTTGTTACATACCCTTATTTCAATCGACATGTCTCACTGTTTTATAACTTTTTTCACCATGCTCAAATTGCTAAAAGGTGGTAGAAAACCTCACATGGTAATATGGATGATATTTTGCTTCTTGAATGTGTAGTGTTTACTCACAGAACAGCAAAGAACAGAATGTCATGATGAGATCTACAGTACCAAAGGAGGAAACTGGGCATGAGAAATGTCAGCCCTCTTCCAAAAGTATGATGAGTGTATTAAAAATAACTGATGATGCATTAGAGGTAGAAAGAGTAAAAATCTATTTAACCTCTATTGTTCCTTTCACAAGGACACACCCTTGTCCATTCTAAAAAGCCCAACAGGTTAACCCTGGCTTTATATGGCTTAGGGATGAGGATGAAGTAAACATTTTATTTTCTGTTTTATTGTAAAGAAAAGACAAAAAGGACAGTTGTAATTAATTGATACAACTAATTGCTTAAGCTTCTACCAAAGCACACATAGCGTATTATTATCTACAGGTCCCTCCACTGATATTGGCACACTGGGAAAATATGAGCAAAACGGCCATAAAAAGTAATCTTTAATTCTAAATAGTAAAGAAAATATATTATTTGTTATATTTTTTATTTACTTTTATTTATTAATGTATACATGTTATATATTTGACAAATATTTATACATATTTTCATAATGTCTTGAACTAATTATTTAACTACGTTTTAACTACATCTTCCACAGCAGATTTATTTTAGTGGGTTCTGTAAAGCTCATTTGGTAATGCATTTAATGGCAGGGCTGTGCGTTCAATTCCCACATTGGGCCAGAACCAAAATATGATAACATAATGCACCAACAACTGTAAGTCACACTGGATAAGAGGGTCTGTTAAGGACTGAAATATTCATTTTAAAAACTTTTTAACAGTAATATTTCCATAATATGGCTGTGACACCTACAGATCGAGTTTTAAGCAATGTAAGAAACCATGGTGGAGAGTCCAGTTGGGGTGGATCAGAGGAGTCCATATCAGTGTCTTTCCCCAGGTGGACTCATCTCCCCGTGGGGAGCTCAGTGGGCATTTCTCCCAGAGTTCCAGACTGCATCCCAAATCACTGTCACACTTTCTGTTATACCTCCCTGTGCCCCTACAAAAACACAGCATGGCAGCATGGCTTTTTTGGTGGAGTAGCCTGTGTGCAATATATCTAAAATTGTCACCATTGTGTCGGGCCTTTTCACGTCACCCCAGGCCAATTTCCTTAATAAATGCTGCAGTCACATACAACACAGACATTCCCTGTAAGATGTGACACATTAGCCTCTATGTCAAGAACCAGAAAAAATAGTGTGTCTTGAGACGATATAATTGTGTTTTTGTGGGTTGTCTCTCCCTCTCTCTCCTTCTTAGCATGTTCTTGCAGCTTCTCGTGCTGTCTGTCTCCTCTCGTCACATTTTAGAATATGTTACCCCTGTGATACCAGGGCCAAACTTGAAAGGAAGTCTTAAGGACGTGAGCTTATACACTGTGCCAGAATTTGTTAAATAACCGGGAGATGTTGGTGCCAATTCATTGGTAATTGTCCCTTCTGACACAGTGCTGTTGAAAGTACTGGAGAAGCCTAAGCTCAAGATCACTGCAAGTGTTAATCTTCTTAAGCCTTAAGGTATCAGGTTTTCTTTTGATGTCGCTAAACATGTTGACTCCTATCTTGCCACAGAAGGCAATCCAGACATACTATTGCTATGAGCAAGAAAGGTTTTGTCTACATTTTTTATTTTATTTTTGTCTTCGAAGAATTCCAGTTTCATCTTCTGTTCCTCGTCCCACATTCACTTTGTGAGTAAATTAACAACTGAAATAACAGATAGAAAAGATGAATTCAGCCTTATTCGCAGACTAATTGTTCATACCATTTAGTGCATTTAGCCCACCCTAGTGTAGTGTTTAAAACTGTCTGATTCATGTTTAATGTGTAGAAATCCTAGCCTGGCTGGTTTAGTACAATACATATGTCTTTGAGTGGTGTCCTGTCAAGGTCTCTTTAAGATTAACACAGAAGACACCTCTATTGGAGTATAAATAATTGAGTGTGTAATTAATTTGTTGGCCCTGAGGGGTACTGTATACATTAGTGTTAGATCTGATCCTGTCAGTGTTTGGGGTGGTTGTCTGCCCATACAGGTGGTGACTGACCACACAGATCCAAAACCAGGGAATCTACCCCCAGGGACTCAGGTGGATAGACCTACCCAGATGGGGAGCACCCCTCTGGGCATGGAGTTGCAGTGTAACACCCCCCCCCCCTCAGGTGTTCAGGTGAGGCAGGCTCAGTGATCAATCAGTGCTTGCTGTCTGTCAGGACAGATTGTCCCATCCATCAGTCAGTCTATCCTCAGGTGCGTGTTTGAGTGTGTGTGCGTTTTTGTGCCTGCAAGTCTGCACACATGTGCATGTATGGTTGTATGTTGGTGTGTGTGCAAACAGATAGTACTCTCTGTTCTCAGGGGCAGTGTTTCAAAGGTCATGTGTTGTCTATTGGGTATGGTATATAGGAGCAGAATGAATGGAACAAAATAATAATTGGTTTGTGTATATACTGAACTGTTGGTCTACTGTATCTCTTTATCAGAATAATATAATTTAAGCCTACTGAATCTGTTTATCAGTATACTATAATTTAGGCCTAATGAATCTGTTTATCAGTTTACTATAATTTAGGCCTACTCAATCTGTTTATCAGTATACTGTAATTTAGGCCTACTGAATCTGTTTATCAGTATTATGTAGGCCTACTGAATCTGTTTATCAGTATTATGTAGGCCTACTGAATCTGTTTATCAGTATACTGTAATTTAGGCCTACTGAATCTGTTTATCGGTATACTGTTATGTAGGCCTACTGAATATGTTTATCAGTATTATGTAGGCCTACTGAATCTGTTTATCAGTATACTGTTATGTAGGCCTACTGAATCTGTTTTTCGGTATACTGTTATGTAGGCCTACTGAATATGTTTATCAGTATACTTTTATGTAGGCCTACTGAATTTGTTTACCAGTATACCATAATGTAGGTCTACTGAATCTGTTTATGTCTATGCTCTAGTGAAGACCTACTGAATTTATTTATATGTATACTGTAATTTAGGCCTACTGTATCTGTTCATCAGTATACTGTTATGTAGGCCTACTGAATCTGTTTATCAGTATACTGTTATGTAGGCCTACTGAATCTGTTTATCAGTATACTGTTATGTAGGCCTACTGAATCTGTTTATCAGTATACCATAATGTAGGTCTACTGAATCTGTTTATGTCTATGCACTAGTGAAGGCCTACTGAATTTATTCATATGTATACTGTTATGTAGGCCTGTTGAATCTTTTTATGTCTATACTCTAGTGTAGGACTAAAGAATGTGTTTATCTGAATGTAATGTCATAGGCTTACGGAATATTTTTCTGTACTATATACAGCTCCGGAAAAAGTTAAGAGACTACTGCACCTTTTTCTTTCCTTTCCAAAACAGTCGAAAAGGAAAGTTTTGAGTGAGGTACAGAAGCGTTTAATTTGCAGTTGTCTCTTAATTTTTACCCTTCTGTTCCTCGCTGAAAACCTTCCTTTTCGACTTTTTTGGAAAGAAAAGAAAAAAGTGCAGTGGTCTCTTCATTTTTTTCAGAGCTGTATGCTGTAGTGTAGGCCTACTACTAAGTCTGTGCAGGTGTTGCATTTTGGTAAATGACTTACAATATAGAATTCACACAAGGCTGACTTCCAGAATGTCAAGCGGAATTCCCAAAAAACAGACACTTTCTTTCTCCCTTCTGACATACTCTTTTTTTGACTGTAGAGAGAACAAACTTCCAATTCTGCTAAATCAAAAGCAAATGCATGCAGTGAGTCTGCCTGAAGCGACTTTTTAAATGAGCGTCCTGGGAGATTTATGAGGGAGTTTAGAACTTAATTGTGTGGGTTTGTTGGAAAAAGACAGGTGTGGACTGGTGCATGGACATGTTTTATCAATTTGGCTATTTCTCCTTATATTTAAGGTATTGGGTAATAAAAAGAGTGTTTCACTGTAATTCTGCTTATGATTTAGTACCAGTGTGTGTGTGTGTGTGTGTGTGTGTGTCTGTGCTTGCGCATGCAGTGTGTGAACACTGGGAGTTGTGAACGCAGCCCTACAGCCGGACAGGGTTACAGTCTATTGTGGCACGGTAACAGCGTAGTGGTGTTACTGTACTGGACTGACCCCTAGTTTGAGGTCGGTGTCAGGTCATTATGACGTGAAGGCAGAGTCATACATACCACACACCACTGTGTCCACAGGCAGTGAAGGCTGGAGAGGTTAGGGCAGGTTAGGGGATACCCAGCAGAGCATCGTAACCCTTTCAGTCAACCCACAGACCCCTAGGTGACACGATCAATAACTCAGTAGAAGTCAACAAAGTGGACTTCCAATACTGAAGGCCTATCTCACAAGGAATTATCTCACCAGTGGGCAGTGTACTCAGGTCTCTGAAGTGCTAAGAATACTTTGCTGTGCAACCAGGGGGTTTAATTCTGGGAGCATAAAAGTGAAAAAAGAAATAAATCCATGTGTAATGGTATATTTATGTTTCACATGCGGTGTACTTCTCTACACAGCCTCTGATAGTCCTCTACCGCTTCCTGCCGGAGCCAGGCTTCAACCTGTCACTCAGCACAGGCAGACCGCATACAGATAGTTCCTCCATGCTGGGCCTGTTTTTCTACACTGCACCCAGAGAATTACCCGAAAAAACAATGATGCCGCTTTCCACGTCGCTTCTAAATGTAGATCCAATCTTGATTATGACAGTAGTTGACAATTCTAATGCAGCTGCACCGTCGAGGACATTTAAACGGTCTGCATGATCGCATGGAGCGTCCCAGGGTGGAGAGATTGGCCCCGATCATCACCTGGATGACAGGGGGCCAAGCTCCCTGTCATCCAGGACCTCTACACCAGCAGGCACCGTAAGTCTATAGCTATCCAGAGCTTAGAAGGCTTCTGCGCCCAGGCCGTACCAATGTTAAACAATGCCGCTGAAAGAGAAAGATCATCAGTGTAAATGGTTCGGTGTATATGTTAGAGCCAATCACTGTCAGTCACTGGTCCTTTCAGTAGGTATTCTAGAGCCTAGGTGGGTGTGGCTGGCATGGCTGACCGTTTTGGACCACTGTATTTGTTTTACTAACCCTCTAGTATGTATATGAACATGTGTCAATATACACACTGGACATTGCCCGCAGTCACCTGCACTAGCTCATACATAACATAAAACCACACACGTATATTAACGCAAAGTGATTAAGCAGTTGCTGTTTTCCAGGGCCACGTTTTCATACTGTCCCCCATGGGAATCTAACCCACAGCCATGGGATTGCAACCACCACACCCTTAACCAAGAGAGCAACAGGGGAGTCGTAAATACACACCTGAGACCTAGATCCATGGTCCCTATTCCATAGACCTAAACCTCAACCGTCCTCTAACCCTAAACTCAATAACCTAACACCTAACCCTGGTAATGCGTAAACCTGAAACCCCAATTCCAACACTATGTGCAATTGTACCTTTTTTCCCTAAACATTACCCCTGATCGATTTTCCCTAAACATTACCTCTGATCGATTTTCCCTAAACATTACCCCTGATCGATTTTCCCTAAACATTACCCCTGATCGATTTTCCCTAGTGGGGACCATCCCGCAAATCTTGGGTACAAATATTTCAGCCTTTTCTAAGCGCCATAAAGCACACATAGAAAAACAACAGCTATGAACTTATTGGGCTTTATGAATAGATGAATACCGTCAATAGATCTGGATTGTACTACAAAATTAGATTGGATTCGGTTGAGCTGATTTTGTATTTTTGTGGCACAAATGCATCATTGCTAATAGTAATAATTTTTAATTGGAAGAGTGCCCAGTTGGTGTACACAGGGCATGGACAACTTATAAATGAAGCCTATTTTATGCCTCTTTCTTAGCCGATTTGGTGCACGTTGATGGTCACTATTACTGTTTGCCACTGTGATATTTAATTGTTTTGGGGCAGAATAATGTGAGGTGTTGCTGAGGTGCCTCTTGGTCAGATCAGCTGAAATGCAGCTCTTTACAACTTGCCATCCTAGATTCCCGCCTTATCCTGATTAACAAGCATGCCACCCCTGATTGCGACAGGTAACCCAAGTTTTTATGATCAGAGCCAGTTGCTTAAGATCAAGAATAAACAGTTTCCCCCTGGTTGGGATCAAATGTGGTGGCAGAAAAAAATCTTCCAGAGCAGTGCATCAACAGTGAGTAGGACTTATAAACTGTATTTTCAGTGTCGTTTATATCATGACCAGTTAAAACAAGTCTCTTTTTCGGTGCTACACAAATGTTGAGCCCTAGTTGTACCTGGTGGCTTTGATTAAAGTGTAGCCTGTTTACTGTCCATCTATCCATAACTCTGCTCTGGCCAGGCCTGTTAAGACCCAGGCCTGAGTGGCATCCAGAGGGTTTAGACTGGCATCGTTCAGGCACAATAGTGCCCCGGGGTCACACCAAAGCTGGCATTGATAGCTTTAACGCGCAGATGACAACACACATTATCCCGCTAATGATGGAATTACAGCAATGAGTCACCATGTAGAGACATCGAAGACGGCACGGCGGAGAGACGGTGGCAATAGATTATCGTCTGAAGAAAGAAGCACTTTCCCAGGAAAAGCAGCTGTCAGTGAGAAAAGAGCAAGGGAGAGAGAAAGACAGAATGTTAGTGAGAGAAAGAGCGGGAGAGAGAGAGAGAGAGAGAGTGAGTAGAAAGACATGGCAGTGAAGTAAAAGGATAGTGAGTGGAGAGAAAAGAAGGGACCGAACTGAAAGTAGAGAAGAGCAAGATGGGAGCAGAGAAAAAGAGAGGGATAGGGGAAGTGGAGGGAAAGAGAAATGGGAGTAGAGAAACAGATAGGGGAAGAGAGTGACTGAATGAGGGAGAACATAAACTCTTGAGAATAGAAGGTTTTCGATGGGTGTAATTATGTCTCTCTATAAAACACTCAATACTGTCATTATCGTTGAGTCATGTGTCCAGTCAGGATGGCAGGCAGGAGAGTGGCCCAGTAGGCCCTGTGTTTAAAGAAATGTGTCACTGGAGTCTGAGGTAAAGATATAAAGACAGACAGGAGAAGTTTACTGTTTACAGGAAGAGAAAGGACAAACCATACAGAGAATCTATGGTATAAACAAACAGTCTGTCAGACAGCAATAGAGAGAACATGTATATGTGCTTGCATGTGTTTGTGTGTGTGTGTGTGTCAGTGCATGACAACACAGCCTTAATGCTGAGAGAGAGGGTGTATAAGTGAAGGCTGATGACTGCAGGCCTCTGTGTTGCGGTGGCTCTGTGTAAACTCTGTGGTCGCTCTGTTTTCCTACTCTGGTTTCAGCAGCAAATGGCTGAAAAGTTCATATTTTTAATGGCAACTCTGAAAGTACAATGTTCACACCAGATCAACATCTGTATTAGACGTTTGTCCGTGTGGGGAAAAATAATTATATGTGACTTGACTAGTGACATCTAAAGGAAATTGTGAGCCATTTCTGAATAAAATACAGGGGCTCTGAAAAGTATTAACCTCCCTTGGATTTTGTGGTGTTACATCATTATATCCAAATTGAGTTAAATAGGAGTTTTTGGCACTGATCAACACAACTTTTTTGATTGCATATGTATTCACCTCCTTTGATATGAGACAGCTGAATGAGTTGTGGTTCTAGTCATGAAGTCCACCTGCAATTAAGGTGTTTCACATGATTTCATGTTAAATACATGTCTATGGGAGGTCCCACGGTTGGTTAGTACAATTCCTAACAAAAACGAAATTATGAAGACCAAGGAAAATTCTAAGGAAATCTTGATTAAGGTTCTTCAAATGGTAACACCAAAATAGAGCTTTTTGGCCTCAACAGTAATGTTGCTATGTTGGCCGCAAGCCTAACACCAAACATCATCCTGAGAACACAATCTTTTACGTAAAACATGTTGGGGGCAGCATAATGCTATGGGGATGCTTCTCTGTCTCAAGGCCTGGAAAGTTTTGAAAATAGAGGGCAAAATGGATGCATTAAAGTACAAAGAAATCTTGGAAGAAATCTGCAAGAGACCTGGGACTTCTTCCTGCAAGGCAATAACCTCAAACATATAGCCAAAGCCATACTGGAGTGGCCTAAAAATGAAAAGGTTCATGTCTTGGAGTGGCCCAATCAATCCCTGGACGCCAATCCAACTGAGAATATGTGGAAAGAGTCAAATATTGCAGTTCACCCAAGGTCCCAATCAACTTGATGGTGCACAAAGAAATGTGAAAATGTCCAGTGGGTGACTTCTTTGGAGAGCCACTGTTCACTGGCATTTTGCTTGGAGATTGTGATCAGGAACGTGTGGATGTGTTATTCAGCCACATACGATTTCAACAGTTGTGAATTTGAATCGTTGGATTTCAAGCCTTTCCCAAACCTTAATCCTAATCTTTAATATGCTGACCTTCTCATCCATAACTTCACCTACAGACATTGTCTCATTCTTCACCTGCTGACACTTTCAGTTTTTACTTCCCCTGGGCAAACGTCAAATGCTCAAATGTATTGAGATTGTGAAATCTTGTTTCTGAAAGAGTAATTAATTCACAGCGCGAGCAGTGTTTTTATACCTTTACATAAAGAAAGTTCCAGAGGACAAAGATGAACACAGACAAGGGAGGGGTGCGGGGGGGGGGGGGGGGGGTTGTTGGTTTGTGGACGAAACAGAAGAGCGCAGCACCAGGTTCCAGTAGACTCCATTTGTGTTCATTTGGGAAACAGCGACTCAGAGAAATTGTTCCCCGGGACCAAGCCCTCGTCTGAAAATGTGGCTCAACGCGAACAACGAGCAGGATATCTGCTCGGCTTTTCCGAGTGAAACCCAACCTTCAGGCTTGTCTGAATATTCTCAAGCTCGAGCAAAATGGCTCCAAGTTAAATTACACATTACAAGCCGCATGACAGTTTCCATTGTGCAATGCTCACTCTAACAAGACTGCGTTAAATTGGCCAGGCACCCGTGTTCACACTGGAGTCAGTGTGCCGAGACAGGGGAACGGCCCCTTCTACAAGAGGCCCTTTTAACTATTCTATTATGGTAAGACATACCTGCCGAGAGAGCACCAGACACCTGAGAGCCACAGCCAGATGCCAGAGGCCATGCTACAGATTCTCAGTTGGCTTCTTCCTCTTAGCTGCACCCTCTTGTACCTGACTGTTGTCAAAGTGTTGTGCCTCGATTGGGCTTTGTGTTGATTGTGGGAACGAGAGCCAAAGGGAGATTATCTCTGGGTTTGGGCCTCAGGGTTGGGCCCTGTAATGGATACAAAATGGTCTGCCTCCCTGCCTTTAATCTCCTGGGTGCTTGGTTGGAGGGGACAACACGTCATTACGCAGATGATATAGTCACCTTCATTAATGGATAAATATTGAATATCTTTTTTTTGACAGCTCTGGTTTTTGTTTTCTTGTTTTAGTTCTCACAGGGTATAATTCACAGCTGAGATGTTTTTTTTAGTTTTATTTATGCATAAATATTCGATATGTTTATTGATGTTTCTTTGGTTTTGTAGAATAAAGTTGATTGTTAACTTCACACATGGTGTAATGTAATTTATTGCTCTTCTGTACAACCTTCCCCACTCCCATCTCCATACTGACAGGCAGGAAGAGGAAAAGTGAAGCCCCCTCTTTAGTTAGATGACTGTGGTGTGGCGTTGAGAGGAAAAGAGAGAGAGAGAGCTAGCTGGAACCAACCCTCTTAAAACATGAAAACATTCCCTTTTCAAACCACCATGACTGAGTAGATTAGGCCTCATCCACAGGAAAACAATCTTATTTCCCAAAGATATTCCGGGCGTTTAATTCCGAAACAATGTCAGCTGGTGCGCGGCGACACTTCTTTATTGCATGCCTTTTTATTGCTATTCTAGAGGAGTCATTCAAATAAAGTAAATGGGTGGTTAAATTAAACGTGCTAAGATCCACAACCAAATAGATTTATGAAAAGCAAGCTGAGTTATTCTCACAGATGTTTATTTTGTTGTGTCGGCATCCATTAAAATTCACGGCATAGGGACAGAGGCCTTGCTAAAGAGGTCGCTTAAGAGTCAAAAAAGAAACACATATCTACATCAGCATTTTAAGACGTTGGACCAGGTTGCATTCCAACTTTTTTGTTTTTTAATTCTCAGCGCGGCTTAATATGTTGACACCTAAACAGAAATGGAGTATGCGTGTCAGAGCCGCGTTGGTTGGAAATGTGGAAAGGTGTGCGTTCAGGCTGTGTCGCCCTCAGATGGCGGTTTGGGGGCTGCCTAGCTCTGTCACAATGGGACACCGTTCCGTTGCGTCTCTGTGTCGGTGGACTGTTCCTGTGTCCCCAGTAACAAGTGGCCCTATCCTTTGTAGCAGCCACGTCGTGCGTGACACACAGCAATATACATATTTCATTGGAACATGCATATTTTAGAGGCTTAATCCTCCGGGTGCCTGGGCTTTGTTCACACTGAGCGGCAGGTTGAGCCTGAGAGAGAGGAGGACGCTAGCTGTCTTTGTGTGGGCTGTGCCGCAGCACTATAGCAGCTGGGCAGATCTGAATGGTTTTGACAGAGGGAATAAATGCCCATAGAGAGGGAGAGAAAGCTTTGATGATTTGTGGATACAGTAGAGTGGCTTGAGAAACCAGTGTCCTCAGATGGGATATTGCATGTCTGTTGAGGCAGAGATAGCGTCACAGTCTTTATTATTATTACCTTGAACTGAATGACTCTTGTTGTAGATCAATTCCATAACGTTTACCTCGCACCATCATCAACCATAATGCACATCTGATGCTGTGTCTCAGCCAGGTGCGATACACACTCTCTTAGCTTCTTTGGATGTTTTAAAGACGGTTTATGGCACTGGTGTGATTATTTGGTTAGTTGGAGAAAATGACACAGATTGAATTTGCCTTCATTAAAACACCCAGCTCATTGAGGATTGAGGAGTGTGAGAGAGTGTTGTGGGTTTGGAAACACAATCCCAGGCCTCAGGAGGCCCATAGAGGCCTAATTTAGATCCCAGTACATGCGTGCGCGCGCATACACACACACACACACACCCACACACACACGCCCAGTCTCTTCCACCAGCCTTTACCCAAATGTGCTTGTGCAGCAACATGATTGCATGTAGTAATTTCCCCTCCTGTCTCTGTTCTGCCTGCATGGCATTGTGGTTGAACAACTGATTATACCATGCAAGAGAAATGTTAATGTCTGTGCTCACATGAGACATAACATTCAGATGCAATTAAAACAATGTTTGGGTTAATAACTAGGTTGGGAGGCTGGAATACGATGCAGCCTCGTACAAACAACACACACGTCTCGACTGGAGCTTGATAGAGGGGAGTGAAGTGAATAGCATGGCATCAGACTTTAAAAGGAGGAATTTCTGCTGAACAGGGCGGTGGCTAGCATGAGACTGTTTGTGGATATGTGGTCATGGCCGGGATAACTATCCAGTGTTGTGATTGTTGTACAACCCCCCCCCCCACCCACCCACCCACTCTCAACCAGTGGCTACCTTCCAGGCATTCCAGAGTTCACCTCAACAGTCCAGCGCTGAGTGGCGATCTGAGTGGCGGTGAGGTTCACAGAAAACAACTTCAACCATATCAGTCTACATCTAACAGCCCTATGTAATGTACTCACACTACCGATGCTTGATCACACTGATGGGATCAAACCGAAGTGCTCCTGTTACCCTAGCCTAGTTGCTAGCTTGGCTTGGTGGGATTTACTATAAACAGAGAGTGGATGGAGTCCTACACCCAGTCAGAAACCTGATGTTAGATAGGTTAATACATGAATGATACAGTACAACAGGGGACTGCTTAGAATGGGATATAATAGAGGGCTGGAGCAGTCGAATTACTGGAATCTTACTGATTCATAGTAATATATATATATGTATACAGTATTGTGCAAAGTTCATATGCACTAGAAAGTCAAACACAAGCCTACAAACTATTTTGGTTGTGTTCATTTGTAAAAATATATATATATATAAATATTTATAATATTATTTATAATAAATGTATAATATGATATTTATAATATGTTTATTCAGATAAACATTTGTCTTTAGTTTGACGTATATAGTGTGTGTGTGTATATATATATATATATATATATATATATATATATATATATATATATATATATATATATATATATATATATATATATATATATTAACAATATGTATGTGACTGAAAAATGTAAAGCTTCTATCTGATTTTAACACGAAGAACAAGACCACAACTGTCATTAACAGAGCTACTTTTTCTAAACTTTTATTTATACTGGGCAGTCCTATTGAGATCAAGGTCTAATTTACAAAGGTAATAGAAGAGTGACAACAACATCGTAATGTCACGTCCTCCCTCCCTTGATGTGCCTTGATGTGCTTCTCTCGGTTGTCAGGGCAACGACTTAGGGGGCGTGGCGTCACTCCTTGTAGTAGAGCAGGCACAAACTGTCCCCAATTGGCTATCACTCACCTGTTCCCGCTTGGCTCATCACCGGCCTAGCCTTTGTACCGACCCCCTGCCCGCCCATGACTCCTCTGCCCTGGAACCAACCCCACTACTTCCCCAGCCTTCCCTGCTCTCAATAAATACATATTGTTGCATCACACTTGTCCGGTCTGCGTTTGGGTTCCTACCAGTGCTGACACTTAATTCACACATATAAAATGTGTTGATATAAAGGTCGATATTATTAACTTATTGTGGACAGCATTATGCCAAAATGCATATTTTTGAAAAAGGAGCAATTTGGAATAAAAATTGGTTGTGAATAATAAATAGTGAAATATCTTTTCAGTGTTTGCAATTCCAAAATGTAAATGTAGTGTTTCACACTGAGTTAGAGTAAAATGTATCACTACTGCTGATGGAAAGTATTAGTTGGACAATACTCAGTAGTGACAGTACCCTCTACATCAGTTGAACTCACCAGGCAAGACCAATTGATATGGACCATGGGATTTAATTAATAAATGCTTGTTCATTTTGTGGGGAATCATATGTGTATTCCAAGGAATCTTGTGTGTAGAATGTGTAGAAATTAGCTTTATAAGTGAACGTGTTTCTGTCTGTCAGTGATAGGGTTGAACAGTTAGGGAGGTGGGGCCCATCGTTTGGGAGGTGGGGTTTGTTACTATACTGATTATGGACCATATCCATTTTGACATTTGCCAAATGTATTGGTGAACCTTTGTATTGTACCAAATGTATTGGAGTACCTTTGATTCATAAATATTTCCAGTGAAGAAAGTTGTAACGCTTTGAAAAGTAATTCAACACCTTCTGGTATTTCTCACGCAAACCCTTCAAAATGATGGCATTGTACACAGACAATGTTCTATATTTGCTGTGCCGGTCTCCAGCTACCCAGAACTGCCTGATTAGCTTAAACCTGAACAAATCAGTGTGTGTCCAGCAGTGAAATTAAACATCCAACTAAGGCCTCAAGTGTAATGTGGAATTTCCATCACAAACCCAAAGGGTGGTGGGATCCTGGCTGCCTAGAAATAATCCCAAACCACTTACACTAGACACTAGGAGTAAGGTGTAAGCAATACTGCCAGAATTCCACTGAGCCTATCAGAGTTGGAGATTTCACAATGTCACCACACAACAATCCCTCTCTAATGTTCACACTTGAAGGAAGGGCTTGGCATCTCTCATGGTAGCTCACTCTGTCTGTTACTGAGTCATTATTAGCTGCTAAATGCTAACTTCCTCTGTCCTTGGGAGAATCCCAATTTCATGTCCTAAATTCTTTGCATTTTCTTGTCTACTTTGCAAGACAAGAAAATTCAATGGAAGTCAGAATGTCCTGCATTGATGTAACAGGTAGCCTAATGGTTAAAGCCAGCAAGGTGAAAAATATATTGTTCTGTCCCTATGCAACGCATTTAACAGTAATTAATACCAGTAAATGAGAATTTACTGGTAAAATAGGTTAAATATAAGGTTAAAAATAAAAGTTGCAATACAGAGAGACTGGGCTACTTAATGTGTCAGAAAACATGCAGATTTCTTTTATTTTGAAAGAAATTATGGTGTTTTTTTTATGGCTATGTAGAGTTAAGGCCTTATTAAGCAAATATATACTTTGGGTTTTGTAATTGCGCATGTGAAACTGTGAGAAAATAATTTGAATGTTTATCAAACCGCTATAAACTTTGTTTCTCATTGGGTTTAACAAAATACCCATATTAAATATGTATATGCACTTTCTCATAAGGTTTTTATATGACCGTTCACATGATACTTCTGCTCCAAAACACCTCATCCATTCAGTACATTCCTCTGGATTGCGTGGTGTCAGACAGTGCTAATCTGCTGCACACAGGAGTGTAGTTCTTTAACAGCACCGTGTTGACCAGCCTCAGAGTTGACTAATGAAGCAGGGAATCCCCATTCTCTCTGATGTTTTCTCTATTGATCCAGGTCCAATTCCTGCTAATAGGTCCCCCAGCACCTGGCTCTAACACAGGTACACTGATTGATCAGTACTAAGAACACACAGGCAGGCAGTCAGGCAGGAACGTATGCACATACACAGAAGAAACCACACATTTGCAAGCACACGTTCACACACACACACACACACACATACTAAATTCACATTCACAGCGGCGTCAAAGAGTGTGAGAATAAGGGCAAAACAAAGATATGGCATGATATACTGTATGTAATGAAAGATGGGGAGATACTTGATGTTTACATTATCTTGCCATTTAGGACATCCGACAGGGATATTCTGCTTGGGAAAACAGGTGTTGAGGCCAAGTGAGGGTATCTGATTGCCTTCAGCTTAAACCTGATGCAACAAGAACTATAATTAAAAAAATGTATTTTACTTCATTCATTCTGAGAGATCACATATCCCACTTCTCTGTTGACAAAACACAGAAATTCTCAAGCCATTCCCAGATTATAGCCTGCAGTTGTACCACTGCTTATCCATCTGTCAATGTCCACAGGCTTATAAAGTCTGTTTCAGTCACTCTAACTCGGAAGCACTGAGTGTGTGTGTCTGTGTGTGTGTCTATGTTTGTCAATTCCAAATGCAGTATTGCTGTCCACTCAAATGAAGGCCCAATATGGGGAGTGTAAAGCATGAATGTAACAGGTAGAAGGCTTATAAAATACCTGCACTAGATTCATCATCCTACGTAATTCAACATCTCCTTACATTGCCCTACATCATCCTACATAACTCTACATCTCCCTACATTACCTTATATCATCCTATGTAACTCTACAGCTCTCTGCATCATCATACATAACTCTCCATCTCCCTACATTACTCTACATCACCCTACATTACCCTACACCTTTTTACAGTTTCTACATTATATGCTCAATATAATAGATGTGCATGTTTAAGAATGAGGGGGAGGAGCGTAAGGTGTGTTTGTGTGTGTATATATAAATCTGTGTATGTGTTTGTACAGGCTGATTATGTATTGTAGAGGTTCCCTGGGGATCTGAAACTCAGCTAGGACTTGTTACTTATTGACTGTGAAGCTTTTTTTCTTACATTTTAAGATAGCAACAGTCACCCAAAATTTGAAGAAAAATATGCCAGTACGCTATGTTGAGAAGGTCCATAAAACCAACCAAATCTGTCCGAGGTCTTTAGCACTAGACCAGCTTGTGCCTGCATCATCCATAGTTTCTGGGAAAAGGTTGTAAAGGGGCGTGTGAAAACACATTTCTGAGCAATCACAGTACGCTTCAATATCAACTCTTCTCTTGCATCAAGGTGTCCTCTCAGGGTCATTGGCCTGGAGTAAGAGCTCCTTCACCCAAGGTCAAGCATTTTACAATTCGATCGATGGCCAGCGACTTACAAATCATATGTATTGATCAACGCAATCATCATGCCAAATGTAGGGCAGACAGTAAAATCATATGCACTTAGGCTTAATAGCCCACATTAAAGCAATTATCTGTGCAAACTAGGACTGTCTAACCGTATGCATATTATGCAGCCCCGATTCATCTTTTAGGGTTTTCTATCCGTGTGGTTCCGACTGTAAATCAGAGCTTTATATCCCATGGACTGCAGGTGGGAGGACTGGGGAGGGGCTGGTGTAATGGACACTGAGACTGAAACCCTCTTGGCCCTCTGACCAACACTGCTGGGGTTTTTCTATTTTATATGTATGTGTCAATATTGCATTTATTTCCTAATGATGCTGTAGGGGAGGTGTAGTGGTCGACCTTCGTGAGAATGTTGAGTCAGTCAACAGGTCAAGGACTATAGAACGAGTGAAAGAGAGACTGTGGGGCGGGGGAATAAAGAAGGAGAATGATCGTACTCTGCATGGTGATAAACACTGTGTGTTTTGGTTTGAGCAGAGATGAAAACACAATGGGACACAAGAACAATGCTGTGTGGATATCGTCTGTTATACTCTGAACAAAATTATAAACACAACATTTTTGTTTTTGCCCCCATTTATCATGAGCTGAACTCAAAGAGCTAAGACTTTCTCTATGTACAAAAAAGGCCTATTTCTCTCAAATATTGTTCACAAATCTGTCTAAATCTGTGTTAGTGAGCACTTCTCCTTTGCCGAGATAATCCATCCACCTCACAGGTGTGGCATATCAAGATGCTGATTAGACAGCATGATTATTGCACAGGTGTGCCTTAGGCAGGCCACAATAAAAGGCCACTCTAAAATGTGCAGTTCCATAACACAGCACAATGCTACAGATGTCGAAAGATTTGAGGGAGCTTGCAATTGGCATGCTGACTGCAGGAATGTCCACCAGAGCTGTAGCCTGTGAATTGAATGTTCATGTTCATCTCTACCATAAGCCATCTCCAAAGGCGTTTCAGAGAATTTGGCAGTACATCCAACCGGCCTCACAATCACAGACCACGTGTAACCACACCAGCCCAGGACCTCCACATCCAGCATCTTCACCTCCAAGATCGTCTGAGACCAGCCACCCGGACAGCTGCTGCAACAATTTGTTTGCATAACCAAAGAATTTCTGCACAAACTGTCAGAAACAGTCTTAGGGAAGCTCCTCTGCATGCTCGTCGTCCTCATCGGGGTCTCGACCTGACAGCAGTTCGTCGTCGTAACCAACTTGAGTGGGTAAATGCTCACATTCGATGGCGTCTGGTATTTTGGAGAGGTGTGCTCTTTACGGATTAATCCCGGTTTTCACTGTACAGGGCAGATGGCAGGCAGCGTGTATGGCATCATGTGGGTGAGCGGTTTCCTGATCTCAACATTGTGGATCGAGTGGCCCATGGTGGCGGTGGGGTTATGGTATGGGCAGGCGTGTGTTATGGACAACGAACACATGAGCATTTCATTGATGGCATTTTGAGTGCACAGAGATACCGTGATGAGATCCTGAGGCCCATTGTTGTGCCATTCATCCATGACCATCACCTCATGTTTCAGCACGATAATGCATGGCCCCATGTTGCAAGGATCTGTACACAATTCCTGGAAGCTGAAAACATCCCAGTTCTTGCATGGCCAGCAAACTCACCAGACATGTCACCCATTGAGCATGTTTGGGGTGCATCTAGATATGCCACACCTGTGAGGTGGATGGATTATCTCGGCAAAGGAGAAGTGCTCACTAAGACAGATTTGTGAACAATATTTGAGAGAAATAGGCCTTTTGTGTAGATAGAGAAAGTCTTAGATATTTGAGTTCAGCTCATGATAAATGGGGGTAAAAACAAAAGCGTTGCGTTTATAATTTTGTTCAGTGTATATTGGGGACTAAGTGCAACTACTAAGATGCCGGTTAAGTAAAAACAGATATTAGTTTATTTCCAATGTTGGCACATCAGTGTTTATCTGATGCAAATCCATGCGGATGAATTTCAGGTAGGCAGTGCAGTCTTGTTAATTTGAAGAAGGCCTTGTTTCTATTTGGCTCCGCTGTCTGTTAGTATGGGGGTCAACATGAAAGTGGCTACTGGCTGCAGTTATACTGCATGCCCAGGAACAGCCTTGGCCCCAGAGTGTTCTGACCGTTAGGACTGACCAGTAGGACCACTCTGCTACTTTGTTAAATGCTTTCACTAGATTTTCACAGAAATATGTCCTCTGGTTGGAACTGTTTTATATAGTTTTTTTTAGAGGAACTTTGTATGCAAACTGTTGACCATATAAAATTGTTATAAATGTTGCAAAGATAAGAGGAGGTATTCTGCTGATATTATCGGTAAAATTTGACAGGCTGCTGCCATTCAATACTGTATACTGGCTACTAAGTAAAATTGGTTATTGAGCAAAACATTTGTTCAGAATGATTATTTGTAAAATTCTGGGTCTGACTATTCAATATGTTACAGCATTTTCTGTCATAACCACTTACTGCTTCTCCCTTTAATCCCATATTATTATGTAAGGTGCTCATGGAAAATGTACAGGGCAACAGAGAAGGATGGATAGAGGAACCAAAACAATATCAGGTGCTCAGTTCGGCAGAGAAAATGTATGTATTTCATCTACACAATCTGAGTAAATGTGATTATCACAATCATAAAGTCACACCTGTCCCTCTTCAGCCACTCGGTCAAATGGATAAAGGGAGTGAAAGAAGGAAATTAATATTTAAACAAGTGTAAGTGGTACATGTGAAGTTCAAGCCTCTGACTATCGTGAGGAGCTTGTGAGTAATTGTAAGGAGTTCAACTTTTTTCTCTAATACAAATGTGATTTTACTGCTTGGTATACTATTGTATTTCATACATTACTCTCATATTGTTTCATACTAAATAAAAACAAGATATTTATGTTCGAGAGGAAAAAAAGCTTTCTCTGAATTCTTATGTCATCAACCCTGTTCATTAGTTAATGTTATATCCCATGTGATCTAGATTCCATACAGCATTGGTTTATAATTGCTTTTATCAGTTTATTGTGTGAACGAAAGCCCTTTGATGTATTTAAGGGACCAACCTAATGAATGTGTGAATGAAGAAACAGGCCTATTGGGGAGGGCTGGGAGAACTCTGGAGGGGGATGTGCAGTGCAGAGCAACAATGCATTCTTTAGCGTGCCGGCGATGGTGAATAAGTGAGGACTTAATCAAGCACAATTGCTCAAACAGCAAGAGGGTAGAGAGGCATGGGGAGTAGTCACGTGTAAACATCTATACATGTTGACCTGAGTGACAGAGGGATGTATGGCCTTGGTGGTATGGTAGGGGGTATATAAAGGGGGTGCAGAAGAGAGGGGGGGGGGCTTATTTAGCAAATATGCAGAAGTGCTTTTGACCCCATGGCGACCGCTCTTCTACCCACCGCTACCAACTTCTGACCCCCCTCCCGATCAGTTGTTAATCATCACTGAAGTGTATGTGTGTGTGTATGTGTGTGTGTGTATGTGTTTGAAGACAAAAAAATGGCATATTCTTTCACTGGCCTCTTTCACTTCACAGCATGGTATTTCTTTCCTCAATAGTTTGTGTTCATGTTGATTTTTAATTAATTCATTGCTGTTTTTGTCACTCACTCTGCCTTTTTTTCTTCTTTTGAGGGCTGGGGGGGGGGGGGCGTCCTTGGATCTGGTTACTGCTGGCTTTTCCCACAAAGTGATCAGAGCCTGAAAGTTGAGAGCATGTGTCCCTTGCAGCGAGTTTACTCCTGTTTCTAGTTTAACCTCCTATTAAACTGTCCTTTGTGCTCCCACTCTGTGGGCATAGCCCCAGTTCCATTCACATACCCGTCAGGTCACACAGGTTAAGGGCTAGACGGAGGGCAGGGAGGGGACGATCAGGGCCAGCAACACTGAACCATCTATCCCCAGCCTCTTCCGTCTCCCAGACACTGCCGCAATGAAAACGGAATGAGTATATGCTACAACAGGTTGATGAGCAGCGGGGCCATACATTCATTAATAATCATTTTATGCCTCATCAAACTCTTTGCCAGCCCCCTCCATGGGAGTAACACAAATTAGCCAGTGAAAAAGTCGTCATCTCAGTTCAGCTAGGTAAGTGCTTTTTGATTGCCTCCTTGAACAATGCTTCCCTTGACAAGCTAATAAATCAGATGTCTCTAAAAACCTCAAGCGCAGGCGATGTAGCTAGTGTGGACCAAGATGCCCAAATAAAAAGGAGAGTGTGTGGGACGAGGACGTTGACTACAGCTGACGGTTTTTCATGGATTTGTTTTTGATTCCTTCTCTTTCGTTTTTTCAGACAAAATCGGTCCAGAACTCCAGAGTGACTTCATAACTGAATAAAACGCACATTGTCTCAACACAGGGTGGACTTGGATTGGATTGGATCAGCACAGTGTCAAGATTGATTGGGATTATGGCCTAATATGGTTGCGACCAGACTGTGTAAAATTCAGTTAGCGTCTAATCTCATCACCAGTATTGGTTTATCATAGTCTTTGCCAGATGCTAAAGCAGAGTGCGCTAGCTGTTACCTCCCACCGTGTGCTTGCACTTTGCTAGCCGTGCTTCGGCGTGATGAATCATTTCATTGAAATAATTTCTTTTTTAAACTTAAAATGGGATTAAATTAGTTAACCAGTTTCAATGGAACAACTGAAAATTGCAGGTTGCAGTACGTAGAATTGAAAGTGCCAGATTTGCAAGCTAGTCTCATTGTTCCACAGAAACGACTGGGGACTTAAGTCTGGGATTTGAGTTGGGCAGACACAAAATAAAAAATCCAAGCACTGTACAACCAATCAAACTTCTTTGGGGCAGGCCTTCATAGTGCGGTAACAATCAATTTACCCACAAGCGGGGGGAAGGTTTCCAAAGCAGTGGGCGTTGGCTTGTTGCCGTTGGTTGTCTGCGGATTCTTGGCCACTCTGTTGAAAATAGACTATGACTATCGTTGTTGGAGTGGGCGGAGGAAGGTGCAAACCAAGCCCATCTGGCACTCCAGGAAGGCTAGAGCAGACCCTGGTCTGATCCTTACAGCACAATGCTCCACATGTATTGTACTGTACACTACATCCAGATGGCTGTTTTATATGGAGCCAACATATCATCCATTAGTCTGGAAACAGCACTGTTATTGAAAATTAGGTCAATCGATTCACTTGAGCCCTGCTCTGTTCCTAGCCATGTTAGCCTGTTCTGGGTATTAGTGACGGTGACTGTGGTAATGTTTGGATGTTTGGGGAAGGGTGCGAGCGAACCCTTTAGGTGGGGGGAGAGGAAATAGTCTGGGAGAGGCGGGTGAGGGAAGGAGCGGAGGGTGGTCTATCTGTTTAATGCCCTGCTCTGATGAGATTACCTATTGGAGTTGGCTGTAAACCATGCTGTTAATCAGAGAACCACAGCCAACTCTCTCACACACACACACACACACACTGGCCCACTGCCACCTTCGGATTTGGGAAGGCAGAAAAACGGCATGGCGGCGTCCATGTTTGCATCTATAATCATCTGCTAATGTCAGAAACACTCAGGTGTCAGTGCAACATAAGCAGGCACAGACCGGACGGACGTGCTGCTCGGTCTGTGTGTGTCTGTGAATTTCAGGCTAATTCTTCTGTTGAAGGACAGTATCCACTGCTCAGATTGTAGAACTGCGTGTCCTATCATTTGATTGGACAGCATCTATGTTGCATCATCAACAGGCTCTTTTCTTAATTGACATCATCGCTCTCCCCTCCAACCTCCTCTCAAAATCCCTTCTGCGCTCCTCCACCCTCCTCTTGACTTCCCTTCTACCCTCCTCCATCCTCCTCTCGACATCCCTCCTCCACCCTCCTCTCGACATCCCTCCTCCACCCTCCTCTCGACTTCTCTACCCTCCTCCACCCTCCTCTCGATATCCCTTCTCTGCCCTCCTCCAACTCTCTTCTCCAATCCTGTCCTCTACTCTCCTTTTCCTCTCCTCTACAGTCTTCTACCCTCGTCTCTTCTACCCTCTACTCTCCTTTCCCCATCCTCTACGCTCCTCCACCCTCCTCTCTTCTCTCCTCATTAGCGTTCTCTACACACCATTGAACTGAACGCAGCTCAAAATAACTTGGCAAAAAAAATCACACGTTTATCTCCATCTTGGGAACTGATCCAATTAAGTAAGTGGCCATTTGCATCCGTCAGGCTTTACCAAACCCAGGGGCAACATCCCAAATGGTACCATATAACTTACACTATACTAAAGTACACTACTATTAACTAAAGCCTTTTGGATATTTGGTCAAATGTATGGCACTCTAAAGGGAATAGGATGCAATTTGTGAGGTCAGCAGGGCTTGAAACACAACATAAAGGGCAGTAAGGAAGGAGAGGAGACTTTCATTTATGTGCAGCGCGGTGGTGTGTAAGAGGAGGGTAAAGTCTCATAGGTGAGTGTTGGATAGTGGTTTTACCTACCCGTGTGTGTGTTTGTGTGTGTGTGTGTGTGTGTGTGCGAGTTTGTCTGTGTGTACCTGCATTTGTGCGTACCAGCGTACATGCACATTAGGCATGCCTGTGTGTGTGGACGGGAGGGGTGAGGCATTGGAGCGGTCATTAGGACAGATATCTGTTAGGTAATGTGGACCAGATGTTGGGAAGAAAGGGATCATTTAAAAAGGGCAAATGTAAATAAACAGTCAGGCAGCTTGGTACCTCCCCCTACTCCTTCTTCCCTGGACCCTCTGAAGTCTCTGAAAGAAAACAATTCATCCATCTTCATCAGAGCCATTAAGAATGTAATCATATGGCCCTTAATTATCTGTTTAAGAGCTATTCTACCTCTAAGTGGATTTATTTTCTTTTGAAATTTACCTGTGCCTGAAAATATCTTTGATATATTCATATATAGTAAGTGTTATTAATGAGTAAAAGAAAATGTTTAATGTGATGTTATTACATTGAAATTACTACATAGGACTGCCATGACCTTGTAACCTGTCAGACCTGTTGGAGGAGAGACATTGTGCTCTAGCACATCCAGTGGCTGCAGTGTGTCACTAAAAGTAGCCAACAGGATGAAGCAGCTCAGTGGTAATGTTGTTATATCCAGTCGTGGGGCTATAGAACAGGTCTGGGTATATACACACACACACATAAACACACACACAAACACAGATGGTCAAATGAACCAAGATCTAGATGTTGGCATATCCAGCTCCGCCAGACTGTTCTGTTTTACTCACTGCTTTGTGGTCGGTGCTAAGCTAAGAGGCTGGCCACAACACCTCCCTCCTGCCTCGTCACAGTGCAAGAGAGTGTGAGTGTGTGCGTACGTATCTGTGAGTTTGCGACCCAGTAGCCAGGGTCTGTGCCACCTCCTACCGTGCAGGGCAGGGGCTCCCAGCATGCAACGCTGGTGAGCCCTTACAGGGCCACTGAACAGGGCCTCTCTCTATTCACAGGAGCCAGGAGCTTTGACCACACTGCTGTCAGAACAGACCGGTCTATAGCCAGCGTTTACAGGGGTCTTGGTGTTTTCAGAGTGTCTCTAGGTTATTATGCGTATGTGTTTTGGTAGAAATCATTTAGAAGTGAAACATTTAATAAAACATTATAATGATAATTAAATATTTGTAAATTATTTTTTCTTTTTTTGTATAGTTATTCACTTACATATTTCATCTTTATTTGGAAAGGGAAGGCACACTGAGGTCATGGTGTCTTTTTCAGAGCCTTATATGTATAATGTAAAAACGACATATATAAAAAAAAAAATTCAAGTTAAAGGTTCCTTCAAAAACATGTCAAAGATTACTTTTGCAGATTTTGCATTAAAACCTGCCTTGGCGTTAACAAGTTAATTTGTGGTTTATATGGGCTGACGTTCACACCCCATAAATAGCCTACCAACATTCTTTCTATTGACCTTATACTTCTTCCATTTACACACCATGTTGTTTTGTGCGACTGTGCAATATTTTCCCCTGTCGATAGAACGTATTAATCCAAACTTAAATATGTTCTCCCGGAGTAGGCTACTAGCCTACTTCACAGATCATCGGTCTTTGTTAATTAGTTTTCTTCATATAACTGTTTAATTTATCTATGGGGGTTCACTTAAAACATCATACAGCTGAAAATTACATGTGTAATCTCTCCCCCAAGAGCTCCACAGAGAAAGAGAAAAACAGTCTGTGAGGTTGAGGGTAAAGTGGGGGTAAATCGAACAGGCTAGTAAATCACACCACTGCCACCTCATCTGGGTTGGTTTACAATGTGCTCAGACCCATTTTAAAAAGTAGGCTAATATCCATCCTGAACATTTTAGAAGTTTAGCAAAAGTTTAAAATAGTCACGCAAACTGGGTGAGTGTTACCTATTCTGTTTTTTTTTTTGTGCTAAAGGTCTTTATATCCAACCAAAATGCCACGTCAGGAGAGCTCTGACACTGATTTGGTTTTCAGGGGGAACATTTTGGTAATTTGTGAAAATTGTATCCCAAGCAGTCACAAGCCCTAGACTCCATGCAAGTGCCCCTAGCCAAAACCAGAGCATAACACCACCTCACAGCCTACTCAGAAACAGCTGGGCTGAATTTTTTGTGCCCATAATTAATGATGAAGAGGCTGGAGCTCAGGGATAGGATGATTAAATATGGAGGCGGTATTCCCAGAGAGACCCTCTAAAAGCTCAAAGACCATTCCACTTCAGCTTTGTCTGACAGAGTTTGGGGGTCAGTGATGACGGTTGGTGGTTGAATTGATCAGAAATTATTTTCTGAGAAACAAAATACCTATGCAATGCCGATATTGCTTTTTGGTAGCGTAGTCTAAACTCTATTCTACAAATAGCTGCATTTTTAAACCAACTTCATGCTTTTCTGCTTAAAGACAGAAAGACTGTCACTTTCTTTCCTCCCATCATCTTATACCAACTGGTGGGGAAATTCAGCTGTTCATATTATACTGTTCACTTTAGGGTGGAAAAGAAAATGCAAACGGTGGTGTTTTTGGCAACACTTCTGTTGGGTGTTGTCACATCCCAAATAAAATATGTTGTAGAGTGTCGCTTTATACTTGAGCTCAGCTTTTACTTTAGTCTACTCAATTGAGAATGTTTATTAACATTTACTCTGTTCCTTTAAGATTCTCAGGTAAAGGAAATATTTCAGATTGCAATGCCTGCTTTGAAGTCAATTGAAGATTTGAACTTGCAGTAGCCACATTTTTTTAAAAGTGTACTCACTCAGGGTTTGCAATCAAAGAAGTATGTATATATTACAACCTAGGCCTATGTGCTGTGGAAAGGTGATGTATAAATCAGAGAAAACAACCAGACAAAAGTCACACTGTGGCAGAATATATTTAATCATACGTTTGTATTATCAAAACCTGGAGGGTAATATCAGTACAGTGAAGTTTATAAAGCATATTACATGACACAATGATTATATACACTCACCTAAAGGATTATTAGGAACACCATACTAATACTGTGTTTGACCCCCTTTTGCCTTCAGAACTGCCTTAATTCTACGTGGCATTGATTCAACAAGGTGCTGAAAGCATTCTTTAGAAATGTTGGCCCATATTGATAGGATAGCATCTTGCAGTTGATGGGGATTTGTGGGATGCACATCCAGGGCACGAAGCTCCCGTTCCACCACATCCCAAAGATGCTCTATTGGGTTGAGATCTGGTGACTGTGGGGGCCATTTCAGTACAGTGAACTCATTGTCATGTTCAAGAAACCAATTTGAAATGATTTGAGCTTTGTGACATGGTGCATTATCTTGCTGGAAGTAGCCATCAGAGGATGGGTACATGGTGGTCATAAAGAAACAATGCTCAGGTAGGCTGTGGCATTTAAACGATGCCCAATTGGCACTAAGGGGCCTAAAGTGTGCCAAGAAAACATCCCCCACACCATTACACCACCACCACCAGCCTGCACAGTGGTAACAGGGCATGATGGATCCATGTTCTCATTCTGTTTACGCCAAATTCTGACTCTACCATCTGAGTGTCTCAACAGAAATCGAGACTCATCAGACCAGGCAACATTCTTCCAGTCTTCAACTGTCCAATTTTGGTGAGCTCATGCAAATTGTAGACTCTTTTTCCTATTTGTAGTGGAGATGAGTGGTACCCGGTGGGGTCTTCTGCTGTTGTAGCCCATCCGCCTCAAGGTTGTGCATGTTTTGGCTTCACAAATGCTTTGCTGCATACCTCGGTTGTAATTTCAGTCAAAGTTGCTCTTCTATCAGCTTGAATCGGTTGGCCCATTCTCCTCTGATCTCTAGCATCAACAAGGCATTTTCGCCCACAGGACTGCCGCATACTGGATGTTTTTCCCTTTTCACACCATTCTTTGTAAACCCTAGAAATGGTTGTGCGGGAATATCCCAGTAACTGAGCAGATTGTGAAATACTCAGACCGGCCCATCTGGCACCAACAACCATGCTACGCTCAAAATTGCTTAAATCACCTTTCTTTCCCATTCTGACATTCAGTTTGGAGTTCAGGGGATTGTCTTGACCAGGACCACACCCCTAAATGCATTGAAGCAACTGCCATGTGATTGGTTAAACAGGTGTTCCTAATAATCCTTTAGGTGAGTGTATGAGCTACATAACCTACAGCATGGTCAAGCAAGATAATGTTTCCAAAATTTTCAACTACTAAACACAAGTCATAAAGAAAACAAGAACAGCCTCCGCTAGCCCAGCATCATATTAACTTTTAACATTATCAAGATAACTTACTCTTGTGTAATTTGAAGTTGCAACAACTAAAGAAAAATGCTAGATATTAAGCATACCTTACAAACCATTCCTAATTCTTACCTAGCTAATCTACCACAGAGGCAAATGGGAAAGACAATATCATGCTCAGTATGAGGAAATAATGTTATGTCACTTGCTAAATGACCAAAAACACTGTGCATGCCTTGGTTTGGCTAGTTGGTGTGTTTAGTGACTAGTCTATTCACTCTATTCCATTTGCTTATGTAATCAGCAGCATGACTTTAGGGCTTCACATCAGCACAATATCAGACCATTCATATCACAAGTTCAAACTCTTCACACCTTTGCTGACAGCAAATGACCTGTATCACTAAGTGTAATAACTTAGTGTAACAAAACACCTTCTAGTTTACACTCTCATCAACAGTCTGGTTGTCTTTCAAGGAGACTTGCAGTAATATATATATATATATATATATATATATATATTCTGCAAGAGGTTGAAGCAGTGGCTCGAGGAAGCCCAGTACTCACCACTTCAGGGAGATGCCATCTGGCTGTAAAGTGCAGAATGGACCAGACGTTAGTCTACAAGCATACTGAATCACAGCTTTCCAAACCCAACATCCTTGACAACATCGACACAGCCTGCTAACCCAAGGTTCTATTCATTTTGCCAAACAAAACATTTTCTGTAGGTGCAAACCTTTTACTTAAACAGAACAAAACGGGATGGGACCTACCCAAATTTGTCAAACAGATCTGTTTGACTAAACGTTTTGCCACTGCAAAGTTTTGTTTAGAGGAATTCATTCACCACTTATGCTCTAGTATAATACAAAATGCCTAACATGCTCACAACATCATTGTGTTATCAATATTGTTAGCTTTTGTGCACATACACATACATGGAGTTTGATCATGTTTTACATATTTCATGTGTAATTGTACTGACAAATTAAATAATTATTAAATAAAGTCTGCTACCTTAGCAACCAAAAGACTCTGGTTTTTGGATGAATTCATCAATTTTAATCCTGATGGATAGGCTGCATGATGCTGGTTTGTCATTTCAAATTTGTTGGCAAGTAAACATTTCATTAAAACAGTAGATTAGTCTGTCAATATAGTAAAATAAATACAGACATTGCTTGTATTCAATATAATGTTTATTAGTCTGGAGACTTAAAGGAGTTTACTTAACAGTATGCAGGAAAGGTTATGGCAATATATGATGTATACTGCTAACGCATATTAGACATTATACAGTTCTACGAGTAAACCATTTGCATATAGTGGGTTTGTCGGTGCAATGGAGTGTTCAGACTTTCATATAAGTGGAGATTGTAGTAGCATACTGTGTATTGTGCAAATGATAAATGACTTGAATGGATTGACCCCAACAGGACACACAGGCAAGGAGATTCAGTGTCCTCAGATTAGCTTTTCACAAAAAATATCTAAAGGGAGAGAATGACAAAAATACTAATCTGTAAAAAATACTGTAGCAATGAGAAGGAGATGAAACATCTCACAAACACATGTAAGCATAGCCAGATATAACACACAAGTGATTTGTTTACTCTTTGTCATTAATACTAAATAAATTACTTCACTATTGCTATTGAGATGAATGATACAAAATAGGTCAGTTTATGTAGCTAGCTAACATAAAATGTTAGGATACTGTGAATTGTATGTGTATGTCAGTAAACAAAGCTAGCTGGTATGGTTTGGATGTGTAATTACAACAATTAAAAATCTAATAATACTGATAATGATTGTAACTGTATTAGTATATTCAGTTACTGTACTGTCTTTATTTATTTTTTCTTGTCTGTTTGTTTTGTATCATGTTGTTATGTGCTGAATACTGCCCTGGATAATGCTGCTTGCGCAAAAGCTAATTAGGATCTTAATGAAAACTTAAAACCTAAACCTGTTACGACTAAACCAATCATAATGTTATTCTGAACCACGCTAACACACATTAGCTACCAAAAGCCAAACAACTTACTAGTGTGTTTTTTTGACATTCTAGTCTATTGTTCTAGAAGATTATTCTCATCGCCAGTTGAATTCCTGAATAAATTGGTCTCAATTTCTCTTCAAATTCCTCTTAAATTTATGTTATGATGTCTTCCAGATTGTGGATAGAGGAACCATCAGAACAAATCAATTACTTAGCAAATTCTGATTGCAAGACTTCTATCAACCTGTAGAAACACCCCAATTTGAAAAGCCTTACTTAAAAAAATGTGGGCTTCTGTTTAGGCTGCAGGGGAAAATGACTCAAGGAATTTTAGATATCCTACAATGTCCTGGCAAGCAAGAACATTTTTGAGACGTCTAGTCCACTAGTTCTTTTGATTGAGGACAACCATATACAGTTTATACTTGTGTGATTGTGTAACCCAGTTTATTAAACTCTTCTGGCACGAAAATGCTACAAGATCTTTAGGACTATTCTTTAGGACTATGTTAAGTCTGTGAACAAAAAAAGGATCATTAGGAGCCTGTCTGTTATAAACAACATTCAAAACGATCAGTCTGTAATATAAATTACGTTTACATTCTTTAATAAGCAAATTTTATTTGTGACATTGTATTGCTAGTTAAGGCAGTTTGTTCTTCAATTATCAGCTTTTAGGATGTTTGAAATTCATAAAATCTTGCATGATTTTAGCTTGCTAATGTTAGCTAAGCCAATAACTCAGGTAGTCATAGCTACTTCAAATGATATTAAAGGGATGGTGCTAACCAGTGCAGCACAAATTAAGTTAAATGTCTTCAACCAAAGTTAGCTAGCTACTATTGATAAGAGAGTTTTCACAAAGCCAGCTGCATGTTTTTGACCTGGTACCTACAGAAACATTACAGTGGACTACAGACTGATGTCCAATAGCAGATGTTCCAAGTTTAGGAGAAAAGCTGTTTATATCAGATGATGTAGAGTTATCTACTGGTATAACATCCATAGACAAATTCTAGCTAGCAACCCAGGTGGAAAATATTAGAACGAGGTGCAAATGTTTTCTTTCAATAAAATTCCTTCCGTAAAAATGTTTCTATCAATAAAAAGTTTAAAATATGAATAGATTGGAGTAATGCTAGGAGTAGTTACTAAACACAGTTCAGCTCATCCCAAGCAATTAAAATCAGCTCAAGCAGTCTCAAAGTGGAAATAATTATTCATGTATTAAAGTTAAATAAATGGAAGCTGCAGCAGTTTTTTAATCTTTTTCGACAGACAGCATCATATACAGAGGTACTAAAACGTTTTAACCACCTTGGATTTTTTCACAATTGATTGTGTTAAAAGCAAAATGGATATCATCAGGACTTTTTTCTACTGATCAACATAAAGAAGTTAATAATTGCAAAGAAACATTTTAATATTGAGATTGTTCAAATGTAATTACAGATATAAAACAGAAAATAATTGATTGCATATGTTTTCACCCCCTTTGCTCTAACACTAATTAATGACCAGTTTTCCTAACCAGTTGTCTTTAAAAGTCACATAATCACTTGAATAGAGTCCACTGTTGTGAAACACTGTGCAATGAGGTGTTTCACATGATTTCAGGTTAAATAAACTTGGAGAGAGAGATCCAACAGTTGGTTAAGACAATTCCTTTGTCATGAAGACAAAGGATAATTCAAAGCAAATTCTGAATAAAGTTACTAAAAAGCACCAATCAGGGGTAGAATATAAGAACATTTTCAAAGCATTGACTAATCCCCTGAGAACATTAAAGTTCATTATTAAGAAATAGCGAGAATATGGCTCAACTGTGAATCTGTCTATAACAAGCCATTCTCAAAAACTGAGTATCTGAGCAGGAAGTGCCCTAGACAGGGTGGCCCACTAAAGGTCTATGTTAACTCAAAAGGAGCTACAGTCTTCCACAAATGACCAGTGGGATACACAGTGCATTCACAAAAAGAAAGACATTGGGAAAAATAACGTAGCTAAAATTTGCCAGGAGGCATGTAGGCGACTCTGAAACCAAGTGTAAGAAGAGTATATAGTGTGATGAAACCAATATAGAGCATTTTGGACTAAATGCAAAGCATGATGTATGGTGCAACCCTAACACTGCACATCATCCTGAGATCACTATCCTTACCGTGAAGCATGGTAGTGGCAGCATCATGCTATGGGGAGGCTTCTCAGCTGCAAGGACTGGGAGACTGGTCAGGATCGAGGGAGCAAAATACAAAGAGTTCCTTGAAGAAAACCCAATCCAGAGTGCACAGGACCTCGGACAGGAGTAAAGATTAATCTTTCTCCATGACGATCTAAAGCCTACAAGCAAGACAATGCTGGATTGGCTTTGGGACAAGACTGTGAATGTCCCTGACAGGCCCAGTCAAAGCCCGGAGCTCAATCCAATTGAGAATATGTGTAAAGCATTGAAATATGCAGTTCAACTTGTTGGAGCTCAAGCAATTTGGCCAAGAATGGACAAGAACTGCTGTGTCCAGAAGTGCAAAGCTGGTGGAGACTTCCACCAAATAATGGATAAAGAGGGTGAATACTTATGCAATTATTACTTTCTTTCTTTTTTGTGTTTAGAATTAATTTAGAATAATTTGTAGATTTTATTTTTCACTTTTACATTATGGGCTTTTTTGTGTTGATCATTGGCAAAAACTCCTAATTAAATTTTGATGTCATGTTATAAAACTGGGAAATTACCAAGAGAGTGCTTTTGAGAGCCACTCTGTATGGCCTAGAGATACTGAAACAGAGGGGCGCTGTTTCCATCCTGCTGATCGACCCCCCCACCACCACGCCTCCCCCAACCCCATGAAATCTGCAAAATGAAGGAAAATTAGGAAAACACAGAGACAAATTAATGTTTGATTTTATTAGCCTGTCTTCCCTTGGCATGATAAATGCCACTGGGCATATATAGTCTACACATGTGTAGAAAAAGTCATTGAAAAGCGATTGATTAACTAAGAAATGTGTACTGTAGGCACATGTTTATCTTCCTGGGAAATATAATTTCATATTTAGTGTAAAATTGTATAAAATGTAGGTTCCACAAGGCTTATAGTAATATAAAGATTATATACATAATGTTTGGTTTCCTTTACCTTCAAAACACAAAACTATAGAACTTATTTTTAGTACAATTTTTAAATTGTATAATTTTCCCAGGTGTTATTGATGGAATTAAGAGATATGTAGGACATAAAATAACCAACATATTTATTCCTTACTATTTTGTTTTGGTTAATATATATGTTTTTCATGGTTAAAGTATCTATTATTATTATGTTTAACATGTTATGTGTATCCTTGAAATTGCTTGTTAGTTTGTCATGAACTTATTTTAAGAAACAGCCCCTTCCCAGTATGATCTCACATTCAAAAGAGTGTAATAAGTTGTTATAAGATGTAATAAGTAGGAGATAAAACACTGGTTCAATGCTTAAGTCTTTAAACTTGATTTAATTACCTTTTTTCAATGTTTTAACGTGTTATGATGTTAATATGCATGTATCACAGTGAAATGTCCACCCTGTTAGGCAAAATTATACAGAGATCATTTATTTCCAAAACATATAATAGGTTAGTTAAAATTATCTTCAATGTTATACCATTATGCAAGGTTAAACTCAATCATCCAAAGATCTTTTGTTAATTTAGTTTCCACATTGACCCCTGCTAGTTTCCAAACTGTCAGTGCTATGCTATGCAATAACTGTACAGGATTGTGTACCAGCTATAGCTATAGTAAAAGCTATAGCTATAGTTCACCAATATTGTTTAATAGAAAGTAAATGTCCTTTTTTCAGTGTGTGTGTGTGAGAGAGTGTGTGTGTGTGTGTGCGCGCGCGCGTGTGTGTGTATATATATGGACTTTATTTTCTCTGTCAAAAAGTTATAAGTGCATAACCCACCATGGAGAAGGAATTACCCTGTTACCAAAAGGAAATTATTAATTTCACTACTGAAGTCAAAATGCAACTTTTCTCAATAGAGTCTGAGAAAACAGATGAAAAATATCCATAGATTATCTTGTTTAGGGGCATCATTTCTACTTTTGTTGTTTGAAATGAAATTCTTATCTGGGTTTTTTTTTAAACAAATGAATATATTATTATTTTGTATTTTCCTATGCAAATGCCACGTGTATTTGAATGAGGAATACACTTGTCGATCGGCCACTAATTTCATATTTTACTGGAAACGCACGTTTAAAACTATTTTGAATATAATTTTCCTTTAAGGCATTTTCATATCATATGTTCAAACATTGACAAAAATGTTTTTTTGATTAAGAAAATCGAAATAAATGTATGCAAATATATGCAGATATCTTTTTTTATTCGGGTAACTTTCAATATTCTCTTCCTCCAGACGTATGGATTTAAAATGTACAGTTAATATTATAACGCACTGATTAAATGTCTAAATATCATCCAACAAAGCCAATATAGGTCTGTTAATTTTACTATTTTGAATTGGGTTCGTTTAGATTTTTCTCCGTCACACGTGGGAACAGTTTCACCCTCACTTGCCATTCTCACATTGTATCCATGCATCGCTTCCCAACAATGAGCCAGCGAGCCATTCAACTGGAAGAGAGACGGGAGAGAGAAAGAAGTTGAACAAAGTTGCGCTAGATGATTGCAAAGTTCCCCTGTACGGTGCATTCAGGGCTGACAATGGCCTCGGACACATTCAGTGGCCTCACTCTCGATAACACCATAGATCGCATTACGATGATAAAAAAGCGGTGTGAAATGTTTTTATTTTAATACGTTTTTAAAAAGTATGCTGTTTTAACCTACTGATTTTATTCAGCCAAAATCATTATTGCAGTGTATAATGTTATTATTATTATAAATGTTATATATATATATATATATATATATATATATATATATATAATTTAAAACATGGTAATTATAATTATCCGTTCAATTACTCTGCTGAATAATTTGAATGAGTCTCCACAGAGGCATCAATAGGCCCTAGTTCTTCTCCCATAGGCGTGATTTGAATAACAAACTGCGTGGAAGAGAATGACTAAGTAGCGGGTCATCTATGGAACAACACAAAACAACAACTCCGTCTCGAAACGACATGGCACAAATATGGTCTGCACAGTTCAGAAGACCAACATGACAAGCCATGTTTTATAACTCCATTCCCATGGGCTATACAATGTCCATCTCAGGATCGAATAAAAGTTTAAAAGATAATTTTCCAAACATTTGCCTCCTGCGGTATAAGAATTCCAATATAAGAATGCTCCGGTATTGGTATCACCGAATGATCTCTACCACCACCAATACATTTGACACATACAATTCAGTGTTTACCTAAAGTAGAATTTAGATCATTTACGTCTCTGAAATTGTATCTATTGGCACTCTGAAACATCAATTATTTAATTTAAAAAGCCAATTTGAAATAAAAACGATAATGCCCTCTTAGGGGACATTGCATCGAACACTTCAATTCCTGAAGGGATCAGCAAAGAAAAACATAATCATGCTATTTAGCCCGCTGATGTGTTGCAATCACTGGCCCAGGGAGCGGGCGCTCACACACTGGAAGATTAAAATAGAAGCCCCATTCGCTCGCCCGTGTGACTCGGAATAGAGGACATTAGGGCTAAGGGAATTATATAAAGCCCAGGGGAGGTTTCAACTCGAGTGCGGAAAGTAAACTATTGAGATTAATGGAAGTCAGTAAACAAGAGCATGCTGGACCACTTCACTGGGTTACTATTACTGTTGTAATAATAATAATATTTATTATAATAATTACAATATGAAGAAGAATACGAATAATAAGAAAAAGGCCACTTAATGTTGTTTCCATTATTAATTAGATTAGATTAGATCCAACTTTATTGTCATAATATACTTACGGTTATTCTAAATAATTAAACAAATATATTTCAGTATATTTTAAATCGAATAATCAAATCATTTGGACGCTTAAAATGTTAGAATGTGGCATTCATTTAATCTATATAACAACGCGATTTGGGCCATTTCCGTGTTGACTAATTCATTAGAGTAATAAAAAACGATTAAACAAATTAATACTACTATTGAAATTAATGCTAGTCATAAAAAAACAAATCAATTATATATTTTTTTCAATTACTTAAAAAGCCTTCCTTTGCCAAATAGAGATAAAACTGTGTCTCGTCTTACAAATCGAAATATAAGTTGGCCTACACATACAAATGTTTTTGGTAACGAAAACACACTAAGGTATTGTATTTCTGCAAAGGAAATAGTTTGTCCCATGTTAATCCATTGTAATGTTCAGGTTTTCCCACTTGGCAGCATTGTTATAATAAACATGTAATAACTGTGACTAATTTAAGTTGCTCTCTCTCCCTCTCTTACTCTGCCTCTTAGACTTGGGTCCCTTTTGCCATTCGATCAGGGACTGCTTTCCGTGACGGATTAAGAATGAGACCCCTGAAATTAGGAGCAAGTGTGACACCTACCTGCGGAAGTGGGAAGGAAGAGTTTGAGCCTTGAGGACAGTTAGAGGCTCGGCTATTGCTGACTAAACTCTGGAAACTGTAGCCTTCACTGTATGCTTGACACGTTAGCCTCGCTTCCCTCCTCTCCAAATCATGAGTGTTTCACATCCACCGCGTCATTAAGGAGGCTCCAACATTAATGATATAACAGGCCACTATGCTCTGAAGCCATAAATGCATGGTTGCGTCCTTTTAACAGCTTTGCCACGCCTTGGAAATAGTAATGAGCTCTAAATTTGGCATAAAATCGAACTCATTACCAGAGTTCGCCACCTGATTGCTTTGCATAAAACACGATGCGGTTGGAGAGTAATTGGGTTAATCGACTGGGCCTCCAGTTAGGCTGTTTGTTATCATATCAATATACACCTGCATAACACTATTGCACAGCAGGAAAGGAAATTAAAACAGCGACATAAATATAAATATATTCTATATAAATATGTTCTTGCCAACAGTTTTGCCAGACCCGAATTAGGAAGCCTAAACGAAAATGGATTTAGGTTAGACCTAAAATGTTGTGGCCCTATCTGTTTTTCACCCGTGCACTTCTTACATTTCAACATGTCCTCGTGTTGTATAAAATGTAAGTGCTCTTTCTGAATAGAAAATTGATAGGCTACACCTGTCACTGTGCAAAATGTCCATAATCTTATCGGTAAATATGTGCTTTTTCAAGCACTTCTGACACATTCAATAATAACAGTTGCCCCCCGGAATAATCGTTGTACACGTGTATTTTTTTTCTCATAATTTACTTCAAAGATAGTGTATTGTCCATTTTAAATACAAAAATGCTACATTAAATATACATATTAGTCTTTAATACAAATAGACTCAGGCGGCTGCAGCGATTAAGACCATTCTTGTTACATCTTTACGATTAACCATTCAGAAACTAAGATTTGAGGATAAGTACTTACTCAGAAAATAACTGTTCTCAGAATTTTGCTTTATCATTATTTTTCTTCTTTTTTGTAATGCAACCACAAATAATAAATAAATGTCCGATCGATTTTTGAAAGGGATCAATGTATTAAATGTTTGACATACCTTTCTTTAGTTCATAAGGGGAGTCTTTACAAAGATCTACCTGCGTTTGGCCTCTGACTTTCTGGCTTTCTCTTACCAAAGCTTCTGCTCTATTTAACACAGTCTGGTTTAATCCATTGAAATGTGCCGTGGTGCCCGTGCCCGAGCCGTGATTGCTGTGACTGTGAAGATGTCCAAAGCTGCCATAGTTCGTGTAGCCGGGGTAAAAAGGGGACGTGTAGTAGATAGGCCTGGATAGGACCGTGTTTGGAAGTGGGCACTGCGGGGACGACCGTGATGGTGAAGCTGCATTGGTGGTGATCACTGTGCTGTGACCCATCCCAGGGCCCTGCGGCCCCTCACTACTGCCCTTACACCTGTCTGAAGACGTTGCGATCTCAGCTAGGGACCAGAGTTTGGGTTTTGGGACCGATGGGGGCGAGTGAATAACAGACGTCACGTTGCTGTTTACCGTGCTCGGCGCATGGCCCATTTCTGACGGCTTGTCTTGCGCAACGAGCTCATTTCCTCCCCTGGGCACCGCGGATGGAGATGAGGTGGTGGGTTTAGCAGAATCGGGCAGTAACTTTGTCCTCTCCTCTGGGTCTTTTAATTCCGAGTCGCTGAGAAGAGGATCCATTTCTTTGCCATGACTCTCCTCTTTAAATCTGTCGCACGCGATGTCCCCCGGGTTCAGCAATTTGTGATCTACAGCGAGAGAGTAACATTAGTTAAGATAGTCAGATAATGTATATAACGAATATTTTAAATGTGACATAGGCCTAATACACGAACATGTTAAATACACATATTAATAATTCACACTTTTTTATGATTTAATGTTTGTGCAAGTAACCCACACTTACTAATTACCATAACACTAGTTATGATAATAGGTAGGCTAATAAATAATAGGCCTGGAAACCACATACAACGAGTGAAAGTCGTGATATTAATTATTGTATTATAATGGTAATAATGAATGGTAATAATTATCATTAGGCCCAATCCACCAGCTGCAGTTAGCCTTATTATGCAGTTAAAGATAAATCGACTGCTAAACACTTTACGTCACCAGCAATTTTCAGCCCAGAGAAGTCAAATGAGGGGAGTTCAAGGTGATTATTATTTAAAGCAATTGTCCCATTATAAATAATATACCACCATTAACCAGCAATAAATTTTGCGCCCTGAGTGGAAACGACTGTGATGAAAAATTGATGATTTTTCTACAGACCTGACTCTGTGTCTGTCGAGTCTCCCTTGTCTGTAGGCTTGCTCGGCTCATCGTCGTCATTCTTTTCCAGATCAATGTTCTCGTCTTCCTCCTCGTCCTCACTCCGGTTCCGTGGAGTCCAGGTCATCTTGTTCTCCTTCTTTAGCCTCCTTCTGGCGTTCGCGAACCAAGTGGACACTTGGGTGAGGGTCATTTTCGTGATGATGGCAAGCATGATTTTCTCACCCTTGGTGGGGTAGGGGTTCTTACGGTGCTCATTCAGCCATGCTTTAAGAGTAGCGGTGGCGTCCCGGGTCGCGTTTTTTCGGTATGCTGGGTCACCATATGGGTATGAACCCAAGGGAGCAGCGTAGGGATGGTATCCTATAGACCCAGCCATGCCTGTTGTGTGGTCATACGGGGAACTCTGAAAAAAATAAACGTCAAAAATATTCAAACTTTTTGTATAATTGTCATTGCCTCCAAACAATTAGCTACAAAACAACGAGGCACCAATAAGGCTCCATTATACGAAAAAACAACCTCACCAACACGCAGACACACTCTCACACACGTATATATACACACGTACACACAAACATACACACACCTCTGACATGTAGGTTTGTTGGAATAAGTCTATGTTGAAATCAAGGATCCGATGTGTCAGAAATGAACGTTGTTAATTTTACACAGGTGGACCTCAACGATGTTTTTATTTTCAATTTAGTTTGACCTTTGTGCATATTTGCCTGTCTTGCTACCATTATGGCCAAAATAATTGAGGAACAACATAAGTGTAAATAGGCCTTCCATGTCTGGTGTTCTAATTTTACCAAGACAGGATTTTACTCTCAATATTTCCCTCTATTATTTAGCTGGCCTTCATATCTAAATGAATGTGCTTTCTATCTGCGCGCTCAACTCATTGTCATATTCAGAGAATGTAAAATATTAGAAGCTGTGTTCCCAAGTTAACGAAACTGTAGTTAATGCATGCAAAAGGAACTGCGTAAAGTAGCGAGTCTGCAATGTCACAAAGAATTACAAAAACCTAAAACAGAAAAATAACTTGAGGCACTAGTTTGTGTTACCCAAGTTGGGGGCTTGTTGGTATTGTGCGTAAAATAGCTGTACATGTAACGCCCTGTTTAAATAATTATTTACAGCAAAATAGCATTTATCCAAGGAACAATAACATGCTAATTAGCCCTAATTAGTTATTTAGCATGTTCACTTTTGCATCAACATGGATAGGCCTATTTTCTACTAACGTAGGCTAGCCAAATGTAAAAGTCAACAGTAAAATACGGACGCAAATAAAATCATAAATGCATTTGCCTAATTTCCAACTTGCTAACACTGTAATATTATGCATAACAACAACACAACAAAAGGTTTTAGATATTTTATCCACTCCGTAATTTCCACCGTATTCACTCTCACTCACCACATAAGAAGCAAATGTCGCCGCTGCCCCCGCCTCAGCACTGTACGGGAGATGAGAGTTGTACCCGGGCGACGCGCTGGTAAACGCGGTAGATCCAGCATATGGAGCAAAAGCAGAACCAGATGAGGATCTCCCTAGTTCTTCGGTCCTGGGTCCCGAGATAACGCTGGTGCTGTACGCCGGGCAAGAATACAGAGCCAAAGAAGCGGACGGCTGGTACAAGTAGCCCTGAGGATATGCCATGGTGAAAGCCCCGAAAGTAAGCCACTTACTTGCGCACTTTTCCTCTTTATTTTCTCATGCACTGTCCGATCTCAGTCATAGGAGTCTCGTATCAACAGACCACTGTCTGTTCTCCCCTCTAAATGAGCGATGTAAAAAGTAAAACTATAAATCAATTGGCCTACATAGACTTGGATATGTATTTTTTGGTCGCTGACAGTCAGCTACAACTGTCCGTTGTTTGCTTGCTGCGCTCTATTTTTCCTATCTCTCCCTTTCCCTCTCTCTCACTTGCACCCTCTGTCTCATGCCGTGCAGAAGAAGTTTTTTGCCTTCGGATGGGGGCTTTGCTTGGGAAAATGTCCTGCCAAGATGCTAAGTTGGAAATTGAGGATTCTGACGCCTACTACGTTCTTCACGCTCCTCCTCTCGGGGTGTAGTCATCGAAGGAAAAGGCAAGCTTATGCTGAGTTACCACGGCCCTGCCTAAATCGATTTTTTTCTCTCCCTAACTCTCTCCCCTTCTCTCCCTCCATGTTTTCTTTTTTCTCCCTCCCTCCTTTCCCCTCCTCCCTCTCCCTCTCTCACCCTCTCTCTCTCTCTCTCTCTCTCTCTCCCTTCTCTCTCTCTCACTAACAATCCCTCTCCCGCTATTTCTCTATTTTTTCCTCTAACAAGGCTCGTTGCTGTAGAACTCAAGTGCTCCAGCCCCTGGATGGCGATATCATGCGAGCCAGTAGATCAACTCCAACTTTCTTCTTTTTCTAAATACACGAAGCCGTCACTTTCACACTTGATCAATAACAAATGGGGTGTTGTCTGCCAGGAAGAGCTTGCCAGATACCGAAGGGAAAAGCATTCCATGTTATGTAGACTATACGCTGTTCTTTTTCCATGGCTTATTGTTTCTTATGAGCGCAAAACTTGTCCTTTTGAATCGATGCCTCGTAACAACCTACTGACTGTCGGTGATACATAAGTTCAAATCCGCTACGGGAGCTAAAAGGGGCGACGGTTTTTGATTTCTTTTGTGAACACACATGGTTACGCAAGAAGCATTTTGCATTGTTAGGGTAAGACTTGGCAAGTTAATGCATTTAAGATGGCGCGAATAATATCAAGTATAATAGAAGTACGAATAATTCAGTATTGTGTGTTTGTGTATAGCTTTTTTTTGTCTTTAACTAAACATTTGCAATATTTTCAGAAATGTTTAAGAAGCATGCCACTCAATTAACAAACACATCAATGTGTGACAGCTGTTAACTGAAGCGGCTGCTAAATAATTTTCTCCATAGATCCAGGAATAAACCAGTCAGATAGGCCACATTCTCTCTCTCTTCCCCGAAAGTCATAAAAGCCCCAAGCGAGGGAAGATTAGTACCACATGAACATGCAGAAAATCCGCTATGACCATTGGATGGAATCTGTTTTGATACCAGACGATATGAAACGCTTCTTTGCAGAAATATGGATAGCCGCAATTTATTTAACATCGGTCGCTTGTCGTCCATTATCCTTAACCATATTTTTCATTTCAGCACAATGGCTTTATTCGCACCTGTGTCAATAACTGCGTACTTATTTATAAGCCTGCATTCTAATCAATATGATGACATGATAATCATTATTTTACCATTGAGTTTGCTGTTATCATACATATTCATAATCATTTATTTAATAGTCAGAAGAATTATGAACCATGCAGGATTTACTTCTACATCTTCTGTGGGCTTATTATATCATAGGCTATTTATCTAATATTTTTAGACTCATCTTCTAACCATAAATAAGGGAAAAACAATCCATATTTTCGGATTAATTTTAACAGAGTATTTCTTTTTTCAGAATACAGACATCCACAGGCCTTATTGTCACAGTGATGAGTGCCTGGCTTTATATTTCAAATCTCTGATAAACCGAAAGGGATCGCTGTAGGCGCTGCTAAAAAGTGTGTGCAGAGTGTCACGTGTTGTTACGCTCTGAAAACCTCTCGAGAGCAGAAAAGAATGATGACGCTTGTACTGTGGGCCAATGCAGAGTTTGGGAAATGCAAGAAAAATAGATACATGTAAAAATAATAATGACGATGTCAAAGACCTACTTTTACAACCACCCACAAAAGTAATTATTTACCCTGTTTTATTTTCCTCTTGTTCTTTCACAAGACCAATAACAACACGTATGATAACGAAACTAATTTAAATATAGGCCTACAATTTTTAATTGCAAGTCCACCTATCACTACATATATTTAAGTAAGAAAAAAAAAACGAGCTCTTAAACGAATGACCACTATTAGTGATAATAGGTTGCCCATAATGAACTAAAAACAAAATCAAACTTTTTGTTTAGTGTAGCACTATGTCAATTTCCCTATTAGGCCAGGAAATAATAGATATGTCTGACTGCCTGTTGTTAGTACATTTTCAATACAAGTACATAATTATAATTGATTTAGTATGTAATTAAAGTAATACTACTAAGTACATGTTCACGTATAGCCTAATTTAACTTTTTTCTCTATCGAAGTTATTACGAAGTGTTTAAGCAACATTCTTTGCATTATTGGGCAATTATATTTACTGTTCTTCTACTGGGCATAATGAATGGCCGACGCTCAGTCAGTCTTTCCTGAATATTATACCATTTGCCCGGATGCCAGGAGAGCAGCATTTTGAATGACGTCAATCTTCATTGATACTCTATTATGGATAATAATGACTTCCCCGGCACTGTATGCACGTGATAAGAGGTCTATTCTGGAAGGTGTGTGTGTGTCTGAGATCAAATGGAAAATCCGCAGCCTACTTTAGGCTGGTGCTGGGGGAATGTTAGGATAGGAAAATATTACTACAGCAATTGACCCGAAGTTGACCGCACTTTTTTTTTTTTTTACTTCAGTGAAAATCTTACAGCATAATCAAATACATGGAGTACAATAGACTTCAAGTGGAGTGTCTGCATGTACAAATCTATCAAGCCACTTTAACGCTCTGTATTATCCTCTTATGTATTGCAAAAGGGATACAGAAATATCCACTTGACATAGCTACAGAAATATACACACTCACACATACACACACACGCGCGCGCGCGCACTGCAGGACATAATGGAAGCCATTCCACGTGTGTTTCACGTATATGAATTTATATGAAAATGCAGTAGGGATATAATTTAGGCAGCTCCTGTAGGACTCGTTTAGTCTGTGTATCCGTCTCTTTAGCTAACACTCCACTCCTTGCCACTCCGGTGGAATGTTAATTCAAGAGCCTGCATGGCACCTAGACTAGGAGTCCACATTGGCCGTAAGAGCCTAGTGGTGGAGCAAACCAAGCAGCGTAAAGGATGATGCATCACAGTCGAAATGCCTAAGGGAGTAGCTAGGCATAATCTAATTTGGATTTAAGAACTATTATTAGAAAGCATTAACTATTGTAGGCTACTAGACTAATTGCTTCTTGAGTTTACATAGAGGATGGTTAAGTTTAACCAAATTGGTTAAAGTCAAGTATTTGACAGATTCCCCCGTTGCCGCAAGGTCAGGTGTACTGTGCTAGAAAGCAGTGGCCGACCAGTTGGTACCTACAGGAGGGGAACCGCTTCAAGTATTCATAAGGATTTGAGCCATTCCAAATCTGTGCCCTAAACCGATTAGTTGACACCAATTTTTCTTTGATGTATTAGCTGTGGGCTTTTGCCACTTGGAAGCCAATTGAAATTCAAAACAGTTTAGCTCCCAATGCTTTGGGGAGATCTGCTGCAAATAATGGATGTAATTTATTTTTGACCTTGCATTTTTTACATTAAATGATTAAACATACGTGCACTGCGCCCCTGGAGTGAACAACAGCACTGTTTTTGGATTCTGTTGCTGCTTACAACAGCAAATAATTTTGCCTGTAACAAAAAAAAAAACTGATTAAATTCTCTTGCTCTCTCTTTTCTGGTGTTATAGGTTAATACGCATTTTGGAATTAATGTGTGCTTAATAAAATCACTAAATGACGGGCTGTGATTGTGTTATTATGCAAATAACAATCTCCCAATCTCAAATTTCTTTAGTACAATACAATTCAGATTTGGCTGTTTGTATTATTAATCTTGTCAATTTCTTCACCTATGCATTCAATTACTTATCTAGTCTTTCAGTTATTTATAGTTTATCTTTGCTATGTTCTTAGTAAGAGGTGTGTGCCACCATCTTTTTTGGGTGATGTCATGTTTCTATTAAGAGATTCCTAGGTCTGCAGATGGTGGCGTGGGGTTCACATCCCACAGGCATCCAGGTCACACTCGTTTTTCATTAAATGGGAATCTAACTTTGCAACCTAGCCTGAACAATGCATTTCAAACAAAACTCAATAATGACAAAACACAATTCTTGTTCTCTAATATTTTTTTTCTCTGCATTTTATTTTATATTTTTATATATCAAATATATGATGTCATTACATACACTCATTTGAAATACGTGCACAAAACTGAAAGGGAACATTTCAACTGATTTTGTATTTTCTTTTTTCAGGTGCCTTGTATGTATTTGTATGCCAATCTGAATTAAGATAAATGGGGCTAGAATAAGTCCACTCCTCTTACTCTGGAAGCTGTCCTCCCCTCTGCTCCCCTCTGCTCCCCTCTGCTCCCCTCTGCTCCCCTCTGCTCCCCTCTGCCCCCCTCTACCCCAGGTTGAGTGGCAGGGACTGGGGTTTGCTAAGTGTTGAAATGATGACCCTATTATCTCCATGATGAGTAGCCATTCAGAAATAAGAGATATTAGACAAAGATTACACCCTCTGCCCTTTACCCCCCCCCCCCCCCTTTGGCTCTCATTCTCTCTCTGCTCTTTTCTCTCTAACCCTCCCCTTTCTCTCTGTCTCCCTCTCAGTCTCCCTGTCTCTTGCATCCCACTGCCAGCTGTGCTGATTATGATTGATTTGCTCTAGATGGATTGCAGGAAGTAGTCATTGATTTTTCAGTGTCTTATCAAAAATATATATTTACAGTTGTATCCATGGGGTGGCTTTCCACCCCCACTCTGTTTTCGCTCTGAAGGGATGAGACACCCCACTCTATGACATGAAAAATTACCTGTAATTTTATTTTAGAAATGAGTCAATAGCTCCAGTTACTACATTAATATTGATTGGGCATAATGAAGCCTGAGTAAAGTGAAAAAGAGCTCTTTGAAGCAGGGGCTTCTCCGATCAGCACCTAGCTAACCTCGGCCTGGCTGTGTGAGCTCCGCTCTGTGGCCAACCCACGCCACCACTCTTATCATGCCATTATGTTCTTTGTGGGAGACATAATGCACATTAAATGCACATTATAGTCTTATGACGATCTCCTCACCAGTTGTGTTGCTAGCCTAAAGATCACAGATGGTCCATGCCTATAAAGTGTGCATCATTCATCATCCTTTCCTATGCCTCTCACTGGTGTAGGCTCACTGACTCATAAACACATTCATGGGGAGAGGTAAAGTCCGTCTGTTGTCCGGCCACTTAGAACACTTGTTATGATCATTCTGAAGGTGCCATATGGTTTCTGTTTCATACTCCACGCATGTACCAACCACAGCTTGTTTAGAAGTTCTTCAGGTATTCAACCTGAAACACTGTGATGAATTCAATGTAGTGCTATTTTAAATCAACTACTGGAATGATGAGAGACAATGCTGCACGTCATAGCTTGGGCATTGGTTATAGTCAAGATATTAGCATTTCTCCAATCCAATAGGAATTATGTAAGTGAGAGTTCCAGATTAAAGGTTGGATTAGGCGTTAGACACGTTAACTTGCATGTGAGGTTTAATAGGCGCTGATGATGTTGATGATAGATCATAGCGAGATAGCAGAAATACTATACTCTCCGAGTTTTGTTTTTTACATGAGATATTGCCCATCAGCCACCTCCTTCACTCCCAGTCGTTGCTATTTGCAACAGCCACAAAGTCAAAAGTTGTCCATTAGACCAATGGTTATGTGATGAAGTCAGATGGCCTACCTACCCGACCAATCAGATGAGGTAGTGTGAAGAGGGGAGGGATGGAAGGAGTGTGCTGGTGCGTATGCCGCTTGTGGTTTTACAGGAAACAACCAATCACACGAGGGACTGTGATGTGTAGGTCACTACAAGAGACACACAAAAAAGTTGTACATCTAGATTCAAAAGGTAATGGAATTAACCTATTCAGGTTTTAAGTATTATAAATATGACTAAGGAAGAACATCAAGAGTTTGATATTATTATTTTAAAAGTAGTTTTATTTTCATGAGAGTGACGAGAAGGTATGTTATTGTTAATGTACTGAGTAAATTATATAAATGAATGTTACATTTAAAGAAAATCCAACCTTCAAGCCTTCACATATGAATTGTAAGCTTACAATTCCTTAAGTGAAATGCATTTCTGTTGCTTTGAGCTCGGAGGTCTCACGTCTGTCATGTTAAACCCCCTCATATGATTGATGAAGTTCAGAGGTCTATTGGACATGACCAAAACAGCAGTGAAATTGCCACGAGGGAAAGGTCCTGTGTCTCCTTATTACCATCTAAATATAGGATATTATTTCAAAGTGTTTTTCTCATTATAAACTTTTATGGATGTCCTTCCCTTTCCATTTTCCTCACCCTGTTCTCCAATCAACTTTCTCTCCTGCATCAGCACCCTTCTCCTCATAACCAAACATGTTCCTGGACACATGACCAGCCTCATCACCGCTATCAGCGCCAACAGCAACAACAGCTACGCACCGTAATCTGTCAACATGCCCTTTAATTAGAGCCAGGCAGCAAAAAAAAAAATAAAAAAATAAAACACGTTCTAGTTTCAGTCATGCTGGCTGCTGATCTCTAAGTGCAGATGTCAAAGAACACACAGTTCAAGAGAGAAGGAGAGGAAATTATCCCTGGAGAGATTGTAGCATAATTAAAAGTGTCTTTTAATAGGCTTGTAATGCTGAACACACTCTAGTCTTGTTGCCTTAAGTAGAGGGCGAGCTCTGCGGCTGCCTGCTGGTTGGAGGAGGGCGGCGGGGTTCTTCTGAGGGAGCTTGTAAACAATATGTTGACATCAGACAGGCAGGCACCTTCCGTGGTCAACACTGAGTGCGCCAGGGTTACTAGTATGGTGCAGAAGCACAGAAATGGACCCTATTTCCTGTAGAGTTCATTTTTCTTCCCCTGATAAAAAGAAGCAGGCTGTAGGCCAGTGAACAGCATGGCGTTTTCACTGTCCACCTTTTCCACGCACCTCCAGTTTTCCAAGTCTTTTGTTCCCCAAAATGAGCTGTTTTCATCCAGAACAGAACATAACCCCTCTCTCGCTTTCATTCTCTTGCTCTCTCTCTCTGTTTCTTTCTTTGACTCTCTCTATCTCTGTCTATTTTAGTGCTTCTCTCCCTCTGTGCCTGTCTCTCTGCTACTCCCCCTGCCTGTCTCCTTCTCAGTGACGCTTTTTTGTCTCTGTCTCTCTCCATTTGTATCTCTCTCTCTCCATTTGTATCTCTCCATTTGAATCTATCTCCGTACTTAGCTCTTTCTGTCTCTGTCACCAGAGGTGTCTCTCTGCGCATCTCTCTGTTTCTCAGGTCCATGTCCTGTATATATAATCCAAGCCCACTACAGACCCAGTATAGCGCGCAGAGCCTTGTTTTGACGGCTGTCCAATGCAATAAAATGAGCCTGGTTAAAGAGCAGAGCAGAGCAGGATAGTAGGAGGAGCTTTATGTTCTGCTGGTCATTCCTGTGAAGCCAAGTTACTTTCTGTGATTTCTAAGGGAGGCCTTTGAGACCCTATCCTCTTACCTTTGTAGTCCCAGCAGGCAGCCATATTTCATAAACACACAACGGGAAAAAAAAACATCCTCCAACATTTGAAATGTAGATTGCTCTCGCTCCCTGAAACTCCACATTCCGCACGTGCCCAGTCGCATTCTCTCTCTCCCCCTCGTTCCCTTGCCCAGTTCTAAGGTATAAAGTTACAGCTCACACCGCCTTTGATGCACTTAAATGTCTTTACAATCAATCCCCTCCGTTCTGTGTCTCATGTATAATCTGCTGAAACCACAATGCAAACAGGGCTTTATTTTCCATCCTCTGTGTCTGTAATTTCCAACAGTCCATATTATCTGTTTTCCTTACGGCGGGGTTTTGTTTTTGGACAATAGGTACTAGCTAACAGCTTATACCCAGTGTTGTGTTATTGGTGCAAAGTGCCAGGGATAAACTGACAGCAGAATGGGATGTTGTCTGGATAATCACATCTTCCTGGGTATTGTTTTTAATATACATCTGTATTAAGTCATATTGACTAAAATGTTGTGCCGTTGTTTATAACGATTGTAGGAATGGCTAAACATGACACTTGTCTATGTAATCCTTTTGTTAATGGCAATGATTGTGTCTTATAATGTATGTCTGATTGTACAACGCAGCAGCTGTGGCACAATGTGCTGGGTGATGGAGCCAGAAACAGAGCTCCTCTCCCTAATGCTTTACACCTGGTGCACATTTGGAGGGGATTCCACCATAGGTACTGTCTTACCTCCTCTCAAGCCCCATGTCAAGGTATTTCCTCCCCTTTTTTGGCCAGTGGCACATTTGTTTCCCTTTGGCCCCCGACTCTCAGCACACGGCCCGGTCTGAGTGTGTGTTGTCCTTTAGGAGTTATCTGGTGTTGTCTATAATCCCACGCTCCCTCCTTCTGCCGGGTCTCCTTGCTTTCCCTCATCGCTCTGTGATGTGTTTAACAACTGGACACACTAGCTATCTGTGAGGACTGCTCACCTTTCAGATGCCTTACAGGCACATCTGCTGCAATCCTTAGTGTCTAATACTGAGACGCTATAGCTAACAAGCTAACGTAAACACGTGGACATCAAAGGGAAAGACAGGCTGCAGGCTCGGCTGCCGCTACGCTACTTGAGCGTGTTGACGGTGATGCACTGGACCATAGCATGACAGGACTTGAGAATGGTGAGGTGGAGTGGTCACTTTTGGTGGTTTATTTTGATTCACATCAAGGGCACTGTGAAGATAGATGTGTAGGCCACATTCTGCTGTTTTTGGGTGTCAACATTTAAGAAAAGCTATTGTATCACATTATTATATTATAAAAAATAAATCTAATTTTAAATTCTGTAATGCATATTAATAAAATAGAATATAAAGGATACTGCTCCTGTATAGATGTTCTTTATTGCTATTTGTGTTGGCACATCCGTCCTGTCCTGATGCAAATGAAAGCTAAACATTAGTGGAGGGGAAAGCTAGCATGGCACATAAAGGCTTCTGTGAGCCTCCAAACACTTTTAACAGACAACTATCACTAATCACTCCCAGTGCACTGTGGTGTGTAATTACTCTGCCAAACGTTTGGCTTTCACAGCTTAGCACCGGGAGACCTGACCTGCGCTTCCCTGTCTGTCGTCACTGTACAGGGTGTGTGGTGGGGGTTGTGGGAGGCTTTTTTCCCTCTCCCTCCCTCCCTCCTGCTCTCTCTCTTTCCCTCTCTCACTCTACCTCTCTCTCACTCTCTCTTTCTGTCTCTTTTACCATGAGCTGGGAAACCTGGAAGCTGAGCCTCCCTCTCAATATTTAGAGAAAGGTCCTCCACGCGGGAGAGGAGGAGAGAGGGCTGACTGAGGTTGGTGCTTCCGGCTTTGTGGGCTCCCATTTAAACAGGCTTTGAAACCTTAGCCATCCGGAGATCAGAAATAGCCTTATTGACTGGGCCCAGGAGTGAATAAGCACTCGGGGTCTTGAGAGTTCACCCTGCAGAGCTGCTGAACACAGAGGACGCATGCTCAAACCTTCCAAAACGATCGGGACTTACATTTTGCATTCAAATCTTTTGGGGGATGGATAATAAAAAAATAAAAAAACTTTTTCAAATGATTTCACTTCAAGGTTAAATTATGATTTTGCGTTTGGATTGTTTCTGCAATTTACTGCGGATTTTTATTTAAAAACCACAGCGTCCCCGAATATGTCTCCCCTTTCCTGTATTAACTAAGGAGGTTGTCAGTCTCCGGTGTGTAATGTGTCTTCTCTCTGTGTGAATGCTGATAAGATGACACGATGCGAATGCGCTGTGAAAGGAAGCCGCCTGGAGAGGAGAGCAGAGCAGTTAGAGTACAGAGCAGTGGAAAGAAGGCAAGGGGATCCTATAATGACTATTAGCTGGATTTCACGGGCTGCCTCTGATCTCCCGCTATGACAGGGGCCTTTATGAGAGTCTGTGTGTGCCAGGATCACCGCTTGCTCCCCCTGTCCATCTCAGAGCATAATGACGCACACACACACACAGACACACACACACACGCTAATACGTACACACACCTACACACAGATAGGCACGCATTTAACAGACATGCACACACCAGCTGTATGGTAGACGATTGGATCCCTATATACAAAATGTGGATTTGGTTTATTAATTATTAATTATTTTATGGTGTGTCATTTTATTTCATTTTCAAAATGATTTCACTTTGGGAAATTGTGGTAAGATTTCAATGCGAGGAACTGTACGTCTTTCCTGGGGCAATGCATTAGAATTTAATACAATATAAAATGTGCATTATTATTTGGAAATTAAGGGTACATTTACATGATATTGTTATGCCAGTACAACGTCAATATTACATAGTTGAAATGTGTCTCTCGGTAGCTGTTTTTATGAAGGCATTTTAGAAAGCTCTATTTTATGGTTGATGTAATAATTTCACTTCATCAGTGGGATGCGACTAAAAATACAGGCAGATTAGCTCCACCACCAGACTATCTCAGCAGGCTTTGATAACATAATGGGAGCCAGCTGCTCATGCTAACAATGATCTGATATGGGTTCTTAACTCTGTAAAACTACACAAGATACTTCCGGGTTTTATATAAAAAGTGATGATCATGTTCAATTCTTGTGCAAAAATGATGTCTTTCCGTGTTAATTTCTTTGTAGCGGCTTATTTAGAAAAAATGAAAAAAACTCATCTCTTCCCACTTTCTTTTTTCCCCGTTTCTATTCTACACAAATTAGCTACAGTCCTGGAGGGCACAATGACAAGAGGTTACTGGAAGACTATGTGTTTAATTAATTGAAAAATGCTCAAATTGCTTTTACAGTTGTTTTGTGAAGTGAAAAAAAAAAGGAATCTGTGTTGCCAGTACTCAACCGTAATTAGTACCCAGGGGAATTAAATATTTAGCATTAGCCATGTCGCACCACTTAGGACACACATTTCTATTTTAGCTATGAAAGCAATGCTGTCTTAAGTGCAGACGTCTGTAGAGGACAGCTGTGGGGAGCTGAGGGGAGCAAGCTGGGGTATTTCACAGAGATGCCCCTCTGGTCTGGGGGACCGGGACTGGAGGGGTCCTTCCACAAAGCACATGTGTAAGAGATATGGCAGTTGAATTCCCAGGGGTTAGGCATTACCCAAAGTATTTAGGTTTCTAATTAGACCACGAGCCTTCTTCCATTGCCAGTGGTCTTACTGTGAACCAGTAAGAATCACCCCCACTTTGAAAGAGAGATAGAGAGCAATATGAAGGGTGGAGAGAGAGAGAGAGAGAGAGAGAGAGAGAAAATTAGAGAGTTAGGCAGAGAGAGTGAGAGATACTAATAAGACTAAAAGAGACTGAGAGAGAAAAAATGAAAAGTGGAGAAAAAACAAATGCCAAGGGAATGAAAAGCCCTTGTTTATTCAAACTTTAATTAGACATTGACTTTTCAGTAATCGCTTCAGTGGTGTGGTGGGGTTCTAGAGACTTTCTAGAGACTTTGGTGCCTTAATGATCTGTGGCTGTGGTAGACAATGGCAGGATGGTCATTGGAGCTGTACAACCAGCCAACTGTCCCTTTTGGTTTGGGGTCTGGAGGTGACAGTTAACTGAGGTTCATGCTAACATTGAATACCATGCCAGGCTACTCTGTTGTCAGGCAGAGGATTTATTCTCAATAGCTCCACTCTACCACCAAGGGGTCCATGATATGTAGCAAGCTAGGCATCAACAGCTGACCACAGCAACTGCTGGGCTTGTCAAAACGCATCAGGTTACCAGCTAATGAGAAGTAATAAGGGTTAACCCAACTTCAAAATACTTTGATCTTTATGCACGGTAAGATTAAGAAAGGGAGTCAGAGACGGTACTTCGGAGATTGGAATTGGAATCTAAACCCTGTTTTCTGTGGGTATAGGGGAGGCTTGAGGAAAGATAAAATTGGGCTAATTAAATGTAGCCTCAATGTTTCAGAGTGTAACATATCTGGGCTCAACAGAAAGGGATCTCTTGGATTATACAGCAAAGGGGACTACAGAGGAGATTACCACTCTAAATGGTAGATTTATCCAAAATGACTGTGGTCAGACATGGGATTCGTGGTGATACATAATCCACTGTAATCTCCCAGTGTTGTGACACTCTCCCGGCAGTTACAGTAGGTCAGTGCATCCTGAATTGACTTTGCTTGTATTTTATGGTTAGGTTTAGGGCTAGGGTTAGAGCTAAGATTAGGTTTAGGGCTAGGGTTCTCTTTGTGTGAAGATTCTGTCTGTAATAATGGGGACAAAACGCCTGATGCTGTGTGGCTGAAAATCATGTTAGTATGTTTAGTATGTCAATGGTGTGAGAAAATGAGTTTGAATTCATTTTGAAGGAATCATTTTCCTCCCTCGCCCAGCCCTGTGCCTCGTCGTGGGCAACCACTGACCGTGTTGCGGCTCTCCTTTCCTCTCCAGCCCAGTAAATAAAATGGACAAAAAATAATAATTAGACTGGATAGCGTAGAAAGGAAACAACTAAAGCATGTTGCCTCCCCCCGCTGCACACTTTTCGAACTTCAGAGAAGGCAACTGAACTGTTTAGACCATCAGTTTGTATATTCTGCGGCCGGTTCGTTTGAAAAACCGAGTGCGGGTTTTCTGAGTAAGAAGAAAATACACTCAGCACTATTTGGTTTGGATTAACAGTGGTTAACACTGAGGTTCTTGCATATATGTATTTCAAAATTCCTCATAGCGATGATGGAAGTTGAGTTACATTTGAAAGTTTGGAAAACAACAATCTAGGCATTATTGCATTTCACTGTGGGTGTGGTAAACTCACCAGACGCTGGTGTTGTGTTAGCTCATCTGGCCCAAACATGGCCTGAGTGGGTGATTCTCAGACACATGAGGGAAGCCTAGTATATTTACAGAATTAACGACTCACTCCATCCACCACACAACAGCTGTCTGCTGCACTTAGCTGATTGAGAACCGGGCCTGGGCTGCTCTTCTACCATTCATGGAGCCTTGCCATTAAACAGTTGGGCAGGTTGATGTGTGGTTAGCTCTGTGTGCCGAACTCAACTCGGACACACCCATGCAAACTCCAACACTTGTACGGGCAGATTGGTTGGGTCGGAACCACATGCCAAAATATGTCTTTAGTTCAGTGTGTTTTATTGTAATGTTGGTTAGGCCAGTTGTCCACACAGTATTTTCAGTTCATGGTCTGTTGCTAAGCACTGCAGGAAGTAGATGTTAGCTGTTTAGCATTGTTGTATGTGTGAAATATTTACAATAAATGTTACTCAACTGAGTAAACATATTCAATGTTTGTTTATTATACAAGTTTGTATGTTTTATTTTTTTTCCAGTAAAAGTGTTCCGTGTTTTGTTCACTCCAGGCAGAATTCACAGTGTGTGAGAGAATGCTTCAGGCTATCCCGACTCGAGGCTGGCAAAGTTGTTCTCCCTGTTGTGACTACAAGAACAGAAATGTAAGTAAGAAGATAAACCATAATTTATACTCTCAGAAACGTACAGTAAATCAGATATGTTTACTAGTCACCTATGATATTTTTGAATGGGCACTTAAGAGATATTTATAATTGCATACATTAGAATTTTCGGTCAAATAGTAGGCTGTGTTGTCCTTGTCACAAACCCGTATCCATATGTCTTTGGAGAGCTCTGAATGCAAAGCCAGACAGTAAGCAGTACACTAGAACATAGAATAGGAATAATGTCCCTTTGATTTGTGGATTTCCGATCTGAACACCTGTCACTTTTTGGCAAGGGCACGCCCCAGCACCAGGTCTCTCCTGCTGGAGTCGGGGGAAGGTGTGTGTGTGTGTTGTGTGTGTTGTGGGGGGGGTTCACTGTGTGTGTGTGTGTGTGTGTGTGTGCGTGTGAGAGAGAGAGAGAGAAAGAGCGGTTGAAGATGAAACAGCCGTGGAGGAGGCGCTGATCACACAGCCAGACAAGGTGAGTGACAGACAATACCTGCTGTAAAATTCCCTCACATCTCCACTGATCTGTATTCATAGATCTCATCTGCTCCGCACCTCCAAACTGTACCCCACACCACCTAGCTCCTTTAACGCACGCCGCCCCACTCTTCAGACTCACCCCGTTCCTCAACTCAGGTTAGACCCCTCTCCTTTTCTTCGCTAAATATTTACCAAGTCTTTCTTCAGTGTCTAATTGATAGCTCTGATCACTATGCTGAAAGAAGCTCTCTCTCTCCCTCTGTCTCTCTCTCTCTCTCTCTCTCTCTCTCTGACAGTACGTGCTTTTTATTCCACCACTCCACTCCTAATCTTGCCTAATTCGGATTCTTCAAATGTTCAAATGTATGTCTTCCCCATTTAAGTGTGTTCTCAGACTCCTAAATCCTAAGAGATGTCTGATCTGTGTGATGTTTCTTTGTAAAGGATTGTGAAGGGGCTTCAAAACTCAATGAGTAAAAAGCTCTTGGAGAGGGATTTTTTCACAGCACTGCAGCCCTCTCAACACTGCTCGAAATGTACTCACATTATTCAACAACACCACAATTTAGTAACTCCATACATTGTTTGGTTATTAAAATATCTGTATTGCTCTGATAGATGTTTACATATGATGTTACTCAGAGCAATATCAAAGGTAGAACTGGAAAAAGCTACATTTCCGAACCCTATCCTTTGAACGTGAGCCCAGTGCACCTACTTCCCGAAACACAATCTATGTTACAACAGAAAACATACTTGAGAGACACAACTACACAGAATCTGCCTGTACAACTGGATTAGTTTTGTTGTGGCAGATCCAGGCAATAGTTTTGACTGACTATGTGTCGTTTAATTTCTTCGGGTATTGTTTTGACAAAACAAGTTAGCGTAAAAGTCAGAAACGTTGGCAAAAACAAAAGGCTGTTTCTTTTTGCAGCCATGTGAAGCATGTGTCAGTCCTCAGCAGGGTGTTGTTCCACTGGAAGTGACATCACGGCCCTGGAGGGCATGTGCTGCGAGAAAAGGAGCTGTTTTGAAATGATTTCACAGAACAGAGGGTAGTGCAAACAGAGCCGAGTCTCAGTGCTTGAGTCTTCCTCTGTTGTTGTTAGAATCTCACTATACAAACAGTAGCAATGAACTTGAAGGTGCTTTGCCGTGCCATGAGTGGATATGCTTTTTTCTGTCTGTCACCTGCAATGAGTGTAGAATTAAAGTGTAATGGATTGTGTCACTAATTTAGACTTTATTGTGAACGTTTTTTTTTAACATGGATTCCAGCAGTCGGCAAGTGTATGTCTTTAATAACCTTGGGACTGAATCCAGCGGCCTTGTTTTAAATCAGATTTGTATCTCGGATTGGGTTTATTGAGTTCAACATAAATTTCAACTCCTATTGGCTCTGATCATGCATTCTGATTGGATGTGTAGTCCAAGATATACTAACCGCAGACCTGTTTGAATGTCACTGGACCGAGCCAGTGATTGAGCCTGTAGGCGAAACAGAGCTCCTGACTGGATCCAGCCTGGTCTGTGTCTGTCTTGGAGGTGATGATGCCCACAGCCCATCAGAGATTGATGGAGGGCAGACACCATCCGAAGGAATGAGCTTGGTCCTTTGAAGTCCTTCACATGAGGGAAATTGAGATCAGTTTAAGCCCCAGACCCTATTAAAGGAGGCCCCGTTAGGTTAATGCGATAGCCTCTATATTACCCCTGACCCTATTCAGACCGCTTGGACCGCCTAATTCCTTCCCGGTTCTCAATCACTTCAATATCATCTTAACTTCTGCCATCAGTATTGTTCCTCCCATTGTAATAAATCACACAACCAAATACTGGTTACATGGGGCCTTCGCAGATTCTCTATTGAAGTTTTTTTTTGTGGCATTAGTGTAGATCAACCACTCACTGAAGGACCCCATACGTTCACCCCTTCCCTTTGCCCTCCTTTCCTTCATAGGCCCTCTACACCCACCCCGCCCTTCTTCCAGCTGGGCTTCACCTGGGCTGGGGTTCATCTGGCTCTATCTCCCATTTAAAGAAAACAGTCAAAGGACTCCGGGTCCTAAGTGTTGAGCCCTGGCCACATACATTTTTAATGGCATGCAGAAATACAATTCAATTAAAAAAAAGTTTAATTCAGATGCCCTGTATTCAGGGGTGTAGCACAAAATGCTGGACCTTGTACATAGATGCCACTGCCTGTGTTAATTATGAAACTCATATCTTTGGGTCAGATCACTGGATGTTGCCTGTCCATCAGAATCAAGTTTCAGAGTACACCCCAGTTGCTAACAGTAGTACTCATTACCCTAGCGGTAACTTCCATTAGTAACCCTTACTCTGTTAGTAGTAACCATTAGTTCCCTTAAACTACCAGTAGCAAAGTTAACATTACCAGTGGGAACCAGTAGCAACCTTACCAAGGGAAACAACTGACCAGTGGTAACCAGAGAGCAACCATACCATCAGTGGCTCGTTAGGCCTGGACGTCCCCCCAATCTTTTTTGAATAGCCCTGGATCTCAAATTGACCCAAAAATAATAATAGAAAATAGACCCCGATCTATTCATCTATAGTCCCGATCGTGCATTATTACAATGTTGACATATAGGACGGTATCCTCCAGCATGTACATTCAAAACTAGGGTAGGCTAGGCCCCAAAAGTATTTTGATCCTAGCAACGCCTCTGCATACCAATGATAACCAGTAGCAACCCTTAGCCTACCAGTAGTTAACTACAATAACGTTAGCAGTAATAGTATATTTAATCAACATGTACTAACAGCATCAGCATCATCTTTAGTTGCTTTCCAAAGAATCGTTGTCATTTTTAGAGTTAACTACAGAAAAACATTCCAGAATCAGGAGAAAATGTATTGGTAAAATGTTAAACAGTATGTTGGAAAAATCAATACATACATGGATCCCAGGTATAATGAAAGAACACTTAGTGTAATGTCTTGTCTAGTGTACTTAGGTCATTGTGAAATGGAGAGTAGGAAGAGAAAAATTTGACTAACTCAAAGCCAGAAAAGAATTAGTAGCTTGCAAAAGAAATAAAAATTCAAGTGGCTATTATGCTAGAAAAGGTTGAAGACCCCGGCCATAAATAGTACACTACTTTGGACCAGAGCCTTATGGGGATTACAGGCTGCCATTTGGGACGAAAACTCAGCGTGTTAAGGAGTGTTGGTCCGACAGACAGATCATCTCCATGTGTTATGCTGTCTGGTTACTTGCTTTGATTCATCTCCTTCTGTCCAAAGTCATAAGATTGCTTCTAACTCTGACATCAAAAGGAAATACCTATACTATTCCTTGATAACTAACATGTGTTATATTATGTGTCTAGGTTAGGTGATCTACATACCATTTCTGGTCCAACAGCTGTTGTTAACCTTCTAGGCTCAGGCCTCAGAATGACATTTGCCAATTGGTACTTTTAACCAAAAGCAGCGGTATGAGTATTCAAAAAGCTGAAGATTACTGGCGTCTATTTCAGGTGCGGTATTGTGGAGAAAAAAAATCAGGCTTACAGGTTTGAACAAATTAGTTTTTAGATATTTTGTGTTAGATCCATACAAGCATATGCCAATGAATATTCTTTATTGTCATCCTGAGTGTAGACGCTAGCGGGATTAAACTCTGTGTTCTTTCAGTTATTGGTCTCTCCTGACACATGCTGTGACTGATTGTCTGAACTAAATCAGATCCATCAATTGGATTCAAAGAAAATGTTATCCATTCCTCCCCAAACCCATGCAGCAGATGTTGTGGGGTATTTGTAAGTCGACTTTCTTTATTATGTTAACACTGTTTTGTCACTTGCACCATTTTCATTGGAGCTGTGTAGGAAATATAGCTCCTTCAGTAACTGATGTTTGACATTATGTTGATGAGATGAAAAATGAAATACATTTGAAAAGCAAATGGCATATGACAATCCTACAAGAGAAAATGCCTTTTGAATAAGCGGGAGATCACCAAGCCAAACCGCTGCCATGTTCTGTTTCTAAGATTCTGTGTTGTATAAATGTAGCATTGATTATATCATTTTGAAGTCTACAACCAAAAAAAGATGAATGCAGATTGTGAATATAATACTTGAGCTTTTCTTAATTCTCTTCATTTCTATTAGCATGACGCAGTACAGCCCTGTGGAAATACAGGCCTAGCCACTCGCACTGTAGTCAGAATATAATGGATCAATGCATTTACAGTTTAGAGTATATTGAATAACTTAGTACCAGTTTATAATGCGTTTGTTTTTATTAAATTAATTCCAGGCCAGTGTATGTCTTTTTGCTTGCCATTAGTAACAAAAATTCATTAGCAAATTTGTGCACCCAAGTCATTGCACTCTCTGTTTTCCATTTGGTTGCTTACAAAGAAGTCCTCATATATGGATGCAATTCTTCCATCAGTGTCGATTGTTGACTCTCTGTTGAGCACTTGTGCAATTGGGCTGTACGCTGCTGGCAATACTCGGCCCTCATTCAGGGGGATTGCAGTTGGTGGGTGTCCCTTTGGTTGATGCCTGGCAATGTGGGTGGATTGATTTCCTACCTGTTGGGCCCTGTCCGGGGCCTCCCCCGGGTAGGGCCACAGTGTCGCCGGACCCCCCCGCCTCAGTTCCGAGGTGTTACGCTGCTATATTATTGTGCTGGGGGATATGAGGAATGCCCTTTCTAACAGTTTAAAATTTTAGGAGGAGATGAGGTCCTGGTCCAGACCTTCGAAGTACCTGGTTTGGGGGTCCGTTGCTGTCCCTGTCCTTGTCCACCTGGTCATACTTTTGACCTAGTCTAAAATCAAATAGACTCTGGATTTAGCCCAGAGAAATGTATTAATTATTCCAATTGGACTCTTAATATCTCACCCTGCACAGTCAGAAGAGGACTGGTCACCACTCTGAGCCTGGGTCCTCTCTAGGTTTCTTCCTAAAATTCGGCCTTCTTAGGGAGTTTTTCCTAGCCACTGAAATACAACACTACTGTTGTTTGCTCCTTGGGGTTTAAGACCGGGTGTCTCTGTAAAGCACTTTGTGACAACTGCTGTTGTAAAAAGGGCTTTATAAATAAATTTGATTGATTGATTGATTGATGCTGGAACTGTTACTTGGAGTATTTTTACAGTGTTGTCAGAGTATGCTGGATCAATGTCTTTACACTGTTGTCAGAGTATAATGGATCAATGTCTTTACAGTGTTGTCAGAGTATAATGGATCAATGTCTTTACAGAGTTGATAAATGTCTTTACACTGTTTTCATAGTATAATGGATCAAAGTTTTTACACTGTTGTCAGAGTATGCTGGATCAATGTTTTTAGTGTTGTCAGAGTATGCTGGATCAATGTTTTTACACTGTTGTCATAGTATACTGGATCTAGGTCTTTATATTGTATTTAGTTAAAGGGATAGTTAATCAAAAATGTGTATTTTTTCATAGTAAACAATCCATTATTCAGCTCTGCCTCAGTGTGTGATGAGCCTTATTAGCATCATCCAAATTCATGGATGGAAATGTTTTGTACCGCTATCACAAAGCTGCATTGCAAGTGGAAAACTACTCCAAAACACTTCAAACTACATTCAGTTATCTGCCGCGGTAGCATACATTTTTTAAATTGTACACTGACAAAACAGCCCGTGGAATTGCCTGAATTCAAACTGGTACTAGCAAACTATTTCCTATAGCCACCATACACAGCTTCTGTACTTCGGCAGTGATGTCATCAAGGTGAGCGTGAACTTTAATCTTAACAAGCTATGTGTAGATAGGTTTCTTCCCTAAGCTTTTTAAAATTGCTGCTAGTTTACACTTAGGTATATTATTGCTATATTTTTTGATTCTTACTACGTAGATGTCATGCGCCATGTCACAAGAATTTCATTGTGCAGTTTGACGCTGTGTTATTCGGTGTGTTTGATAAATAAACGTTGAACTTTTGGATTTCCTTTGTTTGTATCGATGTCAACTTTTGCCTGCTTGTTTGCCTGCTTGTGGATCTTGAGAAAATTTTATTCTACCCGCTCTGCAATTGGGACAATACCTCTGCCTCTCCCAAGTCATATTGTGGGATAATCGTGGAGCAAATTTGACAATGAGACACACTTTTAGCAAGAAACATTTTAATACAGAGGATCGTAACCCAAGTTAACATAGGAGAGGACTAAACACGAATGCAATTCCATCAAGTTACCAAGTTCAACCCGTGGAGACTGATTGTAAGTAATACTTCTGATTGCTATGTTATAATACACAAAGTACACGCTGCCTCCAGAAATATTGTGGGCAAGGGTTGGGGATTGATTTCATTTGATTTGATTAACATGTTCATCATTGCCAAGGTGAATATCAAACAAGAAATATGTAACTTGCTTTCTAGCTAGCGAATAAAAACTTTTGTTTACTGTGTACACACTTTCTCTTTCCGAATGAATGCATCGATAGATACAATTGTGCACAAAACTGACCAGTAAACACAGGAAGTGTACCTTTTTATTTCAAATGAGATTTCTAACGCAAACATTTTAACTTCTTTTAACATCGTCATGTTCTTTGAGGTAAACAACACCACTTGTCTTAGTTTGGAGTGTTTTAGAGTAGTTTTCTGCTTGCAATGCATCTTTGTGATAGAGGTACGTAAGGTTTCCATTCATGAATTTGTAAAATTCTAATAAAGCTAATTACTAACTGAGACAGAGCTAAATAATGGATTGTTTTTAAAAATGACTAGGTGCCTTAAGGCCCAAGTGTGAGTAAGGGGATTGTCACCAAAATATGATTTTTGGACGAACTATCCCTTCTCACTTTAGAAGGCACTGGATAAATTAATTTGTGCTATGGAGTGTACTGGATCTGTCTCTTCATTATAGTGCAGGCCTGCTCAATCCTGTTCCTCTTTTGCATTTGCACACCTGATTCCAATAATGAGCTGGATGAAAAGCTAAGTCAGTGTAGTCACAACTGGGGTTGGAGAGAAAACCTACTGCATGGTAGATCTCCAGGAACAGGATTGAGCAGCCCTGGTGTAGAGTATACTGGTTCTGTCTTCACATCTTCACATTAGAGTAGGCCTATACTGGTTCTATCTTCACATTAGAGTAGGCCTATACTGGTTCTATCTTCACATTAGAGTAGGCCTATACTGGTTCTATCTTCACATTAGAGTAGGCCTATACTGGTTCTATCTTCACATTAGAGTAGGCCTATACTGGTTCTATCTTCACATTAGAGTAGGCCTATACTGGTTCTATCTTCACATTAGAGTAGGCCTATACTGGTTCTATCTTCACATTAGAGTAGGCCTATACCGGTTCTATCTTCATTGTAGAGTTGGTCTATACTGGTTGGTTTCTTTACTGAAGAGTAAGTCTATACTGGTTGGTTTATTTACTGTAGAGTTGGTCTATACTGGTTGGTTTCTTTACTGAAGAGTAAGTCTATACTGGTTGGTTTATTTACTGTAGAGTTAGTCTATACTGGTTGGTTTCTTTACTGAAGAGTTGGTCTATACTGGTTGGTTTCTTTACTGTAGAGTTGGTCTATACTGGTTGGTTTCTTTACTGTAGAGTTGGTCTATACTGGTTGGTTTCTTTACTGAAGAGTTGGTCTATACTGGTTGGTTTCTTTACTGTACAACATAGCCATAATTCCCAGGAGTGGAGGTGGCCGGTTGGCACATCCCCCCCAGGGTTTGTGGAAGGCAATCCCCCTGAGCTAAGTAGCTTGCTGTTTATCTTTATCTGTAAGACTAGGTTAATATGCACTTGGATCTTGACTTCCTGTACTGCCTACATCGATTGAAGTACATTTTAGATAACCAACCTAACATTACACAGCAGTGCATAATGCAACAAACAGGCAACAAACAGTTGTATATTCAATCATTTTAGCTGTGCCTTAAGTTCAACCTGATTTAGAACAATGCATTTTTTTGTTTTATAGAGTAAGGGTCCAATAATTCTAGATGGCACTGTAATGAGCTGTTCTACACAACATCATCATGGCATTAATAGATCTAAACTGCCATTGATAGGAAATGTCCAGGGAATTGAGTGTAGAATCGCATGAAACTGTATTTTTTTCTACCGTATATCTGAAGGATTACGTTCCCTGGGAACTATTGTAAAAACCGCGATTACGTTCTATGCCAACATATCTAGTGCCAATACGTCGGTCCAGAATGTTATATATGAATCCACATTTTGAATGGTCACACACCGCGCTCTCCATACAGATTTTCGTATTGTATTTTTATTATAAAAACAACTGATTTGGCTTGAGTGGAGATGTTGAGTGGGTATGGTCTACATAAATTGCCTTATTTGGATAGGTGAAGTCCTACAAAACTCTTGGATTATTACCATACACATCGATTTATTCTAAATATATAACATTCTTGACCGACGTATTGGCAACTAGATACGTTGGCATAGAACGTAATCGCGGTTTTTACAATAGTTCCCACGGAACCTATTTCTTGAGATATAGGGTAATTTTGCCCCCCCAGGGGCTGGACCCCAAGACCCGCTGCTTTCTTGGTCCCCTCCACAATGTCTTGACTGACTGTTTCACCCTTGCAGTAGAGTATACTGACTCTATGTCTTTACTGTAAACATCTATTTATCCCCCCACCACTTTCTTCTTTCTTTTACAATCACCGAAACACTTACCCTGGTCTGAGCACACACCCTTTCCACTCGGTTTCATGCCACGCCCTCCTGTGTCAGCCGGTGTGAGCCGGTGAGTGTGTGTCTGTGTGTGAGTGTGCATTTGTATCGGTGTGCATGCTGGCATGTCTGTGCGGTCTGGGCTCAGAGGTATAGTGTTGGGTTGCATGAGGGAGCGTGCTGGCAGAGCACTCCTCTGATGGGCCAGATCCAGTGTTCACTGAAGCCTTTCGCATATATATAGAATTTTTGAATATCTAAACCATTATTTAGCATCCAAATCAGTTCTGCTTGTCTGACTGATGGACAATTTCAGCGTGACCCCAGGTCTGCATGTGACCTATAGTGTCTAGATTCTTGCATATTGTGTGGATGTTCACATTGACTTCTCCCTTTTCTCTTTGATCCTTTTAACATGCTCTTTGTGTTGGAATTCATGAAATATTCATGTTTGGACTATGGCTTTTCCATATCTTTATGTACAATTATTGGCACCCTTCCTGTTATGTCAAACCATCTAACAGTGGGTATTGAGTTCATTTAAATGTGACTTCAGATTTTTTTGACAGTTTAGCCATTTTGTGTCATGAATTGATAAGTTGATACATTATGAGAGGGACTTTGTGCCGTGCAATGCCATCTTAGCCTGCCATTAATATTCATCATCAGAAATAATGTGTCTGACGCAGGTACATTATCAATCAGTGTTGCTATGTGAACAACAACAAAAACAGCATAATAAAAGTAATAATAATGATAATGGCAACAACAAAGAATAATAAAACAATACTACAATTATGAAGTCCAATATAAACATGTCAGTGTATTTTTGTTTTCCTGATAATCACTATTGATAATCTATAAAAATAAAACAAAATCCAAACTAATGATGCATTACTTGCTATAGCGGTTATACCAAAGATCATTTTAACTTAATCAAGATATCCGTGTGGGTGGAAACTAAGAAGACATATTGGCAGATTGGGCAAATTTGGCATATTCTAGCATGTATTTAGGGAATGCCATCTCTATGAATTGATCATATAAAATATCTCATGTATAACAATTTGTCCAACTCAACTCCTGGTTTGCAATGAAGGCTTAAGTCTATTAAATGTAGTCAATTATGTTCTTGAAAACAGAATACTGATTTGAGATCAGTTGTTTTATAGATGAGAAATTCTCCTGGTCAGCCCAGTTCCATTAACTGTCTGGCTGCTGGGTTTGCTCACCTTAGAGCTCATGAACGGATGCTTCAGAATATGTATTACTAGGTTTATGACAACATGGTCAATAATAATATGTTGTTCCTGTCCAGCGTCACCAGTAGATATTGGCAGAAGTAGTAATTAAAGAGGATGTCATATCAGTGCCCGATAATGAGTTGAGGAGATTCAGGTTAGAGATACAATAGATAAATAGACAAATTAAGTAAGACAGACAGGACGAAAAATAAGTAGAGACAGACAGATGGATTTAAAGACTTGCAGAGACAAAAATACAGAGAAAGACACACAGACAGACAAACATTCAGTCAGACACAGACAGACAGACATACACAAAGAGAGACATAGAAAGAGAGACCAAGGGACAGACTTACCAGAGAAATAGAGTTGGACATTCAGACAGACAGGCACATCATGGCCTCACATTCAAAACATGCATCGCAAAACGCACTGTACTCCTGATCTGGAGCACCTCTTCTGACCTGAGCTTTTGGGTTTGGCTGAGAAGTAGTGCACTACATGGGGACTATGGTGGCATTTAGGACACACGAACGCTCCTCTGATGTCCTCTAGAGCTCTAAATGTAAATGCTGTCTATTCTCCCTGCATTTAATAAACGTTCAGGAGGTTTATTAATGTGCAAATGGGTGAGAGCACCTCTCCCCTGCGCCTGGCAGCCCCAGCCGAATGGCAGAGCGAACGGCAGCACAGAGGCACAGAGCTGTTTAACAGAGAGATTCACAAATCAGTCCGACTGGAGCTAAGCCTGTGGCTGCCTCTCTCTCCACCAGGGAACCACTAGCAGTATTTAATTCACTGTGTGTGCTTGATTGTGTATGTGTGTGTATGTGTGTGTATGTGTGAGATAGAGTCCATTACCCGCCAGAGAGCATTGCATGTTTACTCATTTGTACCGCTCTCAAATACGTTTCTTCCAGTGCCACTCACCTGGTGAATGACAGGTATTCTGAGGGAAATTGGGTTGAGAGATGGAGAGACATCCTGATACTGGTATCATGCACAAAGTTCCTGCACTCACAGAGCTAGCATACAAATAGGGAAATCTTAGGATAAACACTCCTAGGATCCCACCACAGTAATATGAATGCAAATAGGATTAAGAGGCAGCTTTAAAGACTGATACACAATTCACAGTGCTTATAGGAGTCTGGCAGCAGAGGCTCTAGATTCTTAACCTATACTCGAAATGAGGACACACTTATACAGACAGCTTTCATGGTAGTTTTGATGCATTTTTCTTTCCTATCATGTCTTATTGTGATTAGCATTGGAGATGCGTCTTTCATCAGTGTTCTACCGAATCATGAGATGTTTTCACTCAATATTAGTTTGATCTTCGTCTGGGTGAGAAATGATTGGGTTGATGTAATGCACATTTGTTTTTACAAACCCACTGGAGGGAACTACAAAGGGCTTTTCATTCAGGTTCAGACAGCAACTCCAAATACTTTCTCCCTCTTTACTCCCTTCTACTGATTTAACAAGCGGTTAAACTGACTGATCTCAAAAATCGTTAGTGCTTCATGCTGTCGTTGTACGTTCTTTCAGTTTGGGTCCAATTCAGAAGCCTTGGTCTGTGCTTTTGTGTCGATAACCTCTTGCTGACTGTTGATAGCAATAAATATTATTTGACATTCAACTGCCGTTTTTGTGTCAGAGGGAGAAAATAACAAGGTCATTTCAGCTTAATATATTTTCTGTCATTACATCTCTTTTTGCACCTATGCTCTTGGCTCTGCCCTCTCTTTACTCTCTGCTTTCTTGACTTTGGTCTCCCTCTCTCTCCTCTATTGGCTCTGGTCTCTCCTCTCTTGGCTTTGGTCTTCCTCTCCTCTATTGGCTCTTGTCTCTCTCTGTCATTGGCTCTGATCTCTCTCCTCTCTCTCCTTTCTTTACTCTGGTTTCTCTCTGTCTCCTCTCCTGGCTCTGGTCCCTCTATTTTCTCTCTTGTTTCTGGACTCTTTCTCCTCTATTGGCTTTGGTCTCTCTCTCATCTATCGACTCTCTCGTCTCTCGTCTCTTTTCTCTGGTCGCTCTACCTCTCCTCTTTCCCTCTACCCAGGCTCTTAGCTCGTTCTCTCCAGTACCGAGGCCTGGTTTAACTCCATCCATGAAGTTAAGAAAGCTGGCAGTGCTGTAAATTTGGACGTCCTTGCTAGAGTCCCTCCCCTGGCTGTAATTCATCTCAATCCTCAGTGGTCTTTAGTTTCCTTTCAGAGGCCGTAAAGTATGCTGACACTCAAGTAGAGGTGAAAGGGGAGGGGTGAGAGGGGAATGGTGTGCATGTTTGTGTGTGTGTGTGTGTGTGTGTGTGTGGGGGGGGGGGGTGAGGGGACGGTCCAGGGGCTGTGACATGCAGGGGTCAGGTGCCAGACATAAGGATGATATATGGCGATGCCTGTGTACCTTTCTGACACAAGACACTAACTAGACTGGTTTACAATCCGTTTCATTTTCTTCTCTACTCTGTCCTCCATTCCTGTCATGCCCTCTGTTCAGGGGCTCGCGTTATCCGCCCGCGCGGCTTGGTCTTCACTGAGGTGCTGCCAGTAGATGAGGACAGACATGACTGTGAAAACAAATGGACACAGACAGGAATATAGCTGTAGTACATGAAGAGCTGTGTCTTTCCATCGCTGTCCGTCATGACCTGAAACATATGACGGGGTGTAAAAGGTTAAAGTACCAGTCGTATAGTATTATTACATGAGACCCAGGACACATCAGCAGGGCAGTAAATCAACATATAAATCTGGACCGTAGGACTGTCAATTCTAAACTCCACAGCATTTTTCAATGACATGGAACACTGATTCATGCTATGGTTCTGTTTTTGTGTGATAAGGTAAAAGGCTGTGATCCACAGCTGCTACGTAAGGTGAAACAGCCATAAAACAGTAGCCTGGGACAGGTCAGTGTAATCTGTTTTGAAACGATAGCCTAGCTAACTCTTTTTATGAGCAGTTGAACATCCCCACTGGTGTAAGATCAGAGCGGGGACTATGTGTGAGTATGCAGTCTATTTTGGTGGCCGCAGGTCTGCCATGTCCTTCCCCCATATCTATGATGGCCCTGCATCTGTCTCTTTTCATTTTGGCCTGTTCATTCCCTGGAGGAAGGACAGCAAACTGTCCGTAAGAGGGCGACATGTTTGACAAGTCTTCTTTCAGGGAGGCGGGTAGAAATAGAACTAAGAGTTTGCCTTCCTGCCTCACCTCTCTTCCTGTGCCATCCACCCACCCACGTGAGTCTTATCTGTCTCCCAGCCTCCACCTCACATTCCAGCTCGCTTTTGATTGCAAGAAAAATAAAATAAACATGCCATCTCACTCAATTCTTTTATTCTGAAGGAGACAAAGAAAGAGCTGGTGAAAGTGCAATGAGTTCATTATTACGTTGCTGTTTAGGACAATCAAAATAAAGTCTGCCCAGTCAGCAGGTGAGACTGCTTTCATGAACAGTAAGACGTCCACAGGTTAGCTGGGAGTGGGGCAGGGAATAACAGTACAGTATTTATACCACAGGAGAAGGTATGTCCCCTTCTGCTCGCTGAAAACAACATAGCCTGGTCAGTGAAAGTTGATTTTGGAAGAGGTTGGTGAAATGAGAGAGTGGTTAAATTGCTTTTCTTAGAACTTTTTATTTTATTTAGCATATTTGTATGTTGATCCGTTGAGGGTTGGTGTGAATTTGGAAATTCTTTGAAAGGGGTGTAGGTGTGCCCTTTGTGTTACCTGTAGCCGTACGTGTAAACGGGGGTCAACAACTTGGTTGAAACCTGGTCTAGTGTCCTGACTGTGTCTAATAATTGTCACCTGTCTGAGGGGGATTAGTAATGATGTCATAAGTCAGGAAACCCGTTAGACGTCTGCACCGGTCAGATCTTTTAATGTCATGGTGACATCTGGGTTCACATTGGTGTGGTTTATTCTGGCTCACTGCTTTAGGTTAAAACCTAAAAATAGTCCTAGTCTTCAGAAGCTGTGCCACAGGCAGGCAGGAAATGCTTTGATTTATCTTCCCTTTTTTGATTTTATAAGAATATTCAATAAATCCCCTGGATCTGTGGAGCAGGTGGTTGGGCCCGGATTCCCCACAGTGCTAAGGCAAACTTCCTTTCCATATTTTTACTTCACAGAGCTCTGTCACATGCAAAACCATGGCATACTCTGAGTCTTATTTTAGACGAGACTGCTCAGCACATTAAGTTTTCTCTTGAAATATATTGACATGTAGATGAGCCCTTATTACCATGAGGATAATGATTTTGGTTACAAAGACCAAGGCACTTCTTCCGGTCCTGAATCCTGTTGAAGAGATTTCTCTGAACTTCTGAACTGAGAATTTAAAGTGAATGAGAATTTCGGACTATGTAGGACTATGTGGCCCTGACGCACGGTCCAGCTCTCTCAGTAACCCGAGGCTAGGCTTATGGACCCACCTGTCTCTAGTTGTGGACAGACATGTCCTGGCTGGAAGCCTCAACCACTGACATCTAACCTAATGCTAATGTTGGCTAATGTTAGCCACTGTTGTTATTGTAATGGGGTCAACATGATGCTATTTCACTCTGTGGCCAAAGGAGAAGATGATACGTTGTTGTTTCCAACATATGTTGAAGAGGTTGTTATATATTTACTGTATAGTTATCAGCTATATTTACTAGCTTTATTACATTCCAGTAAACCAACACTTTAGCTCAGCTAGGTTGAAAGACTTGTATAAAATAACATGATGTTAAACATTTAGGAAAATCGTTTAATTTGATTGTTTTCATAAATCATGAATAATGTCATTTGGAATTTTGGTGTATATTGGAGACTGTATGGTATTAGATAATGCCTGCAAGATTGCTGTGGTATACTTAATGTTTACATTGGTCACTTTTATTTTTGCATTTTTACTTCAATGGGTTAGGGTTTGGGTTAACACGGACATTTCAGTGGACGAGAATTCTGCGAGTTGCATATAATATTCAGTGATGTTACCCAGGATTTACAGTTAGTGTCAGCTAACATTTGTTTACTAGCTAATAGCATGTAATGCTATACAGTATGGTATTTCTTATTAAGCTAAATAGCTACCCAGGTATGTATGCGTACGAAACTTACTTGTAACATTACATTTACTAAGCCTCTTTGGCTGTGTTATCTCTTGAAACGACATGAATTGTTCAACCACAGTGAGTTTCCTGCGTCAGGATTTCCAAGTCCAGGGTGTTATAGAGTAGTGTGTCGAATATTCCGCGGCCAGATTACTGTTCCATTCCTACTAAGCAATCCCACTGGGCCAATACTTTATGGTAATGGTTAAAAGGTCCTTTGCCAAACAGAAATGTATGGGTTGCCCCCATTCCTTACAGGCACCTTTCGTACATAAAAAGCCTAGAACTCACGGCATCATCAGATTGGTGGCGTTCAGGTTTGGTCTGAAAGGCGTAATAGAGATAATAAGGGCTCTCAATGCAAATGACTGTTTACCCGAACACTTCTGCTTTAATTCCCTCCCAACATGTGTTTCATGTCAATGCTGGTCAGGGCTTTATGTCTGAAAGGGGTCTTTCTGCTTGTTTTACTTTTTGTACTCTGGTAATTACAACATTAGCACATGTTTTGTTTTGGCAACATGTACAGGACGAATTAGCGAATGAATGTTTTTACCCTTATGAACTTGAGCAGTGATTAGCAGTGTTTTCCTCTGCCCTCTCCAGTTCATGGTGTGGTAGAGCTGAAAGCAGGCTCTAATGACCTTTAGCTGTGCTGGCAGGTTTTAAGTGTAATCACTGGGTATATGTTTAAACGTGTTGTCCTCTTTCTCAAGAGATTACAGTAACGATACCAATTAGCCCAATCTCATTATCCAAGAAGACTTCACTGACTCCCATGCACACATTAAGGGCCCTGGCTAATCTGACAGTTCTGAAATTAGATGCTTGGTGTGTGCATTAACATGTGTTTGTGTTTCTGTGTGTGTGTGTGTGTTGGGGGGGGGGGGTTCAGAGTATGCCCTGGCCCCTGGGCATTTTAGTCTGGGTGAGTTTATCTTCTCCATATGCACATGTTCCCTGTGAGTGTATGAGAAGAATAGAGTGTGTACACTTGTGATGTGTACAGTGAGAGTCTAAAGTGTGTGTTTGTGTGCTCTCACCCTGGCTCTGTGTCTAAGGCTATAAGCTTAATTACTAGTCAGGGATCAGCCACAAAGAACGGCAGTGTAATCCAGCTTGGTGTTTTCCTCCTGCGAGTCTCCATACTGAGCACACACACCAGAACTTTTACATGTTTTTGGACTTCTCTCTCCCAGATGGTTCATTTAGGATCTCCTGAGAGATGGAAAGCCACGCTCCACTCACTATGTCAGGTTTAAAGCCCCACGTTCTCTCTTCTCCACTCTTTCTTTTATTCTCTATCTCTCCCTCCATCCCTCCCTATCCCCTGACTTTTTCCAGCAGGGCCCGGGCCTGATGAGTGCCTGTTATAAATCAGAGGGGGGAAGCGTCCGGCTGATCCTCGTGTGTGCTGTTATCTTTGGAGTCATTCAACTGTCCCGCTGGCTCTCCACAACACCTTATTATGTCAAAGAGTTTATTAAAGCACCGTTGGGACGGCATCCGTTTGCTTTGACGTTATTGGAGGATGAAGACATAATTCACTTCCTGTTTCAGGGCATGGAGGAGAGCAGCAGCAGGTTTCACTTTCCAGATAAATCAAAGAGGGACTCACTGTCTTCATTCTTACTTCCCCTCTTTCCTTTGTCCAACTGGTTAGGCAAGCCTGAACATGGATTGCTAAATGTAGCACTACTTTAGTCTTATTGACTATGTGGAAACATCTAATTGGGAGTTTTTAAGGGAGGATCTTAGCCATGTTTTGTGTAACATGCAAATGTTTGTTTTTGTTTTACAGACACAGCTGATTAAAAAATGACTTTAAATCAAATAGGACGTAATGCATTGGCCATGCAGCAAGTAACATTGACTTTCAGTTATGCACCTAGTTAATGTTATACGAATATTTGCAAGGTGAAACACTGTGTACTTATTAACCCTGTGAAACATCTACATTTAATGTCCTGTTAATACCATTTAACTGTATTCTCCATTTTGTCATGATTGGCCTAAGTAAGGATTAACACAGGATTATTTTACTATAGCCAAGGGCTACTTCCTTGACTAACCCTGTAACCCTTCACTCCAGTATCTCCAGGTCCTACTCTCCTTTCATTTTGAATGCCTCACATGACTTGTAACATGCAAGGGTATCTGAGCCCTGGCAGCTAATCAAGGTAAATAATTGGAGGATGGCTTTGATAACAACACTTTTCACTTGCACCCAGTATAAGCCATGTTTATTTACCTTTATTTGCTGCAGGACATTAGAGCTGTCCTCGACAGTGTTTAGTGTAATTGGTCATTTCATTTTATTCATATAATGTCAGACTTCTATAGTTTTGTGCTACTTGTTATTGTATGAAATAATGACTTTCCAACTCAGATGATTTAAGAGTTGGTAGATATTATTGCAACCTTTCTCTCTCACTCTTTCTCTCTCTCTCTCGCTCTTCCTCTCCCCAGCTTTCTGTTTATCCTGATCTGTGGTGAATTTTCCAGGTCCCTTCTTTTGACATAGATGACAAGCGAATAGCAAGGTTTGGAATGGGATGTAGTGTGTGTGTACATGTTTGCGTGTGAATAGCAGACATGTTACTTAGCACACAACCCTTTCACTCAAAAGACTTGTAAAATTGATCGCATCAAAATTCTCATATTCCACAGAATGACACGTTATGACCGTCTCGCAAAAGAAATCAAGACTGTTTTGAGGAAGACTTTCTGTTGTTGTTGTTGTTGTTCTGGTTCTTGTTATTGTTGCCTCTGTGGTAGTTGTTTTATTGTTAGACTGAAATGCGGAAATGTGAAGGATGAGCAGAAAGTCCCAGCCACGTACGCACAATGTCTATGATTGATTCCATCTCTGTGTCTGTCACCATATTCCCAAAAAAATCAAAACATTTTGCTTGTGGAATTCAAAAACACGGTGCTGTGTGCAAAAATAAATAAATTGGCATCTTGGGTTTGTTTGTGTGCCTTGTACTTTAACCATACCTAACAGTCAGGAGGCCAGAAGATAACTGACGAGGGATTTCACTTACACTTCTAAAGTCAAGCAGCAATGTAACATTGTCTGCCAAAATGACACTCAAGTATGATATAATGACTGTATTGTCCCCCGAACCCCCCCCACAACACACACACACCTTACTTCCAAGACTCTGGCGCATAAGCTAGCGGCTCACAGAAGTCTGTGTGCTCAGAGAACTTAAGGAGTTTTGAAAGTTAAAAGACAGCTTTTTACTTCCTGGATGTTGTTGTGATGTTTCACTGCCTCCTCCTTTGTGTTGAGCCTGGTAGACGATGCATTACGTTAGAGGAAGTAATATGGCTTTGACAGCCTTCACTACCTATTTGAAAAAGCCCATTCGGCAGCTCGGCAGCCTTGTGAGTAGCAGTGCAACGCTTTTTCTTAAGAAATGCACTTTTCCCTCACATGCACTTTCAAGAAATCTTGTTAAACACAAAAGGAGCAGCAGTTTCTGTGGGACAAAAAGAGTCAAAGAAACGAGGGGGGATAGGGAGACAAAAAAAAAAATATGTTTTTATTATAAACGTGCTGGTGCCAGGTAGGTACAAGAATGTCTACTCTTATTTAACGTGGCGCTTGAAATACCTGAAACAGTGGAGTTAGCGAGCTGAGAGGGTGACCTTGAACCGTCTCCTGTCAGCATTGTGTTAGTACTCCTGCTTCCTGCCTGTCTAGGTCTGCTACCATGATGACATTGTTTATTCACTTTGATTTGTCAAGGATGCATGCTGCAGTATTCACCGAAGAGCTTGCCCTTCTGTACTCCCTCCCCACTGTCTATCTATCCGACTATCTAGTGGCTACGCTAGTTCTATGTTAGTACCGCAAAGAGCTGTATTTGTGGTTGTTCCTATGCATGGTTTTCATTGATGTGCCGGTTTAATGATGTGCAGTACCTCTGCTAGTGGCACTTAAGGAAACATTGATGAAATGTGTTTTTAAGGGTCACCGACGGCCATTAGAATTAGTGGGCGCCCACGAACCGCTTGTCATGCATGTCACACGGTCTCTCTCTTCCAGCTCCCCCTGTGCTCTCCATCTGGGGAGGGCTTGTCCATACGGGGCTCTGGTCCGCTCAGTGTGGCACATCAAACCCTATAAAGGGAATCATTTATGTGCCACTCCCCATTACTGAACAGCTTGGAGACCGCTAATGAGGGTCCACGGCAAAAGGAATATTTCCTCCACTTTGCTTCTAGACAGACACTGGCACAGAAAGAAACCAATGCAAACGTCTTCTGGGAATCATTGTTTTTTTTTTTTTCTTTTGGGAGGGGAAAAAGAACAAAAGCAAAGTGTGATTTGTTTTTTTTTTCTTTCCTCTTTTTGTTTCTCTACTCCTTCCTCTCTTTTTCAGCCATTAGTGCTATACTTAAGTTACGGCAACAGCTTGAGGTGAAGAATCTGCAAAACACACAGAGTGTGTGCGCATGTGTTTGTAAGTGTCTATATAATACAGTGAATATAAATATGTGAGAGAGTGTGTGTTGTGTTTGAATATACAGTATGTATACATGTATATGTTGTGTCCAGGAGTGTATTGATGGCTGCTGCATATGTATGGCTGTGTGTGTGTGTGTGTGTGTGTGTGTGGGTAGGGGTCTAGTGGCACTGATAAAAAGGTAGCTGTGACATTTCCAATTTGCCATGCACCAGCCCACTCCATTTTCTTCCCTGCTGCCTCTTACATGGTAGAGTAAGCCTCTAGGATTGACAATAATTACAGCCCGCATAAAATGAAGAGGGTAATATGAACACAGCTTTGCCATAATTGCCTTTTCATTATTTGCTAACAGTGAGCTATTCAGTCATAAGAAAGAGATTGCATAGTAATTGGTTGACAATGGGAAGCTGGGGCTCTGTTCAGTTGCTGTGGTAATTTTTGTGTTGCTGTGAAGGTTTTTTGGGGGGCTTTTTATAAAAAATCTGAAGCATTAAACTGTAATTTTAAACTACAATTTCCAGCATGAATAAAAATCTAGGTATTAACATGAGCTCCTATTTAGAGTGGAACATCCTATTAGCTCTATTAGCACTAGTTGGTAAGTTTCCATATGGGCTGCCTCTAAACCAAATGGGATTTAGACAGCTTTGTTTCTCTCTCAGTCAGTCTCACACTGAACCAATCCCACAGACAGACAACACAACAGTTATGGCACTTGGGAAAATAGAATCTGGAATATTCAGTGTCTGTGTATGTTTGTGGGAATGATGCAATAGACTGAGTGCCAGTTTTGGAGATGTGAAACGAAACACACACATATACCCGTATGCATACACACCCATACCCACACACATACACACGCGTGCACACACACCCACACACAGACACAGCATTCTTTCAAATTCCTGTCCCTATAATTTCATAAAGGCACAACTGGACAGCTCCAACAGCCTCTGTTAATGTAAAAGGCACATAGCATGTAGCCTTTACTGCTGTACCAAGGCAACATGAGAATAGTTTGGCTGGTACATCCGATAATGATTTCTAAAGCAATCCATCTCCTATATTCCATCAGAAAGGGTTGACAGAGCTGTGATGGGAGCCAAATGTTAATTTGTCTAAATAGGATTTTGAGGTTATGGCTGGGACTCAGGAGATGCTGCTACAATAGGATCTCAAGGACAATAGAACAAGACAGAAGCGAGGAGCTACCGTGTGTGTGCGCTTGTGTGTATGTACGTATGGTTTGAGACATAGAGGACGCAGTTTGTGATCCTTTCTAAAAATGAAAGCCCTCCCAGGTATTGGCTAGATGTGAGTTCAGGTCAGCCTCTCTGTGTACCAAGGCCAAATGGACACATGGACCAAAAGACAAAAGAGGAATGCCAAACATGAGCTGTGTTGTTAGGTTTAGACATGGTAACAGAGGGACAGGATGTGTTAGAGAAGCTGAGAGAGGCAGTGAGGGAGGACAGGGATGGTGGGGAAAATGAATACACTGTAAAATAAATTCCTGTGAAATGATTATTAGTATAAACCAGGGGCTGGCTTCATTTTCATTTGAAATGGGTAGGCTGGAGTACAGAGACTCTGTGGCATCCTGTCTCCTCTCCCAGACATCTCCAAGTCCTATAACCAATTAGATAGCCCTCTACTCTGCTAACACAACTCTCAACCAAACAATATGGATGTTGTATATGTGGCGTTACTCTGTGCTCCTGGTCGGTACTGGGAGGCATATAGCTCAAGTGCTTGTATAAGAAGAAATACATTACATTTACAGTCCTACTATCATTGGATGGGCACATTAACACCTGTTTATAGATGAGCAAAATGCTGCAGGACTTAAAGACAAGACATGGGGAGATCAATACAATGAACAAACAACAGGATCACGGATAAAGGACGAGAGAGAGGTAGAGAGAGAGAGAGAGAGACAGAGAGACAGAGATATGAGCAGAAGAGTTTGAGAAAGATTAACAAAAGGAGGGAAAAAGGGAGTTCAGAAAAATGGAAGGGAAGTGAAAGAGATGGATAGATGTGTGCAGGAAAAGTAAGAGAGAAAGAGATAGAGGTATAGAGAGAGCAATAGAGATAAATAGGTGTAGAGATAGAGGTATATAGATAAATAGGTAGAGGTGTAGAGAGAGCAATAGGGATAAATAGGTAGAAGTATATATATAAATAGGTAGAGGTGTAGAGATATAGGTATAGAGATAAATAGGTAGAGGTGCAGAGATAAATAGGTAGAGGTATAGAGATAAATAGGTAGAGGTGTAGAGATAAATAGGTAGAGGTGTAGAGATAAATAGGTAGAGGTATAGAGATAAATAGGTAGAGGTGTAGAGATATAGGTATAGAGATAAATAGGTAGAGGTGTAAATATAGAGATATGGAGATAAAGGGGCTAGATATATAGAACGAGGGGGATTGAGGATGAGGTAATATATGTATTGCAGTAATAATATTGATAAGCCCCCTGTTTAGACCCGATCCATCCTATGGGCCACTACCTTCTCTCCTCCCTCCTCTGCCCCTTCTCCTCCATGATCATCAGCCCCATATTACAGCCAGCCAGGGGCTCTCTCGTTTGAGGTGCTCGTTGGTGTCATAATTATCTAACACAACGGGGCTGCCGCTCTTATTAGTAATTAGCTCCCACCAAACTGATTGGTATGGCTTCCTGTTCTCATCCCTTTTAATGTTTCAACATTTACTTTGTGCTTGAAGGATTTGTTTGTATATATCTTGTGTGTGATGAGCGCTTTTCAAGTAATTGGCTCCTGGGGGACAGCACTTTCTAACAGTTAAAGAATAATTACAGCCTTATGAAATGTTAAACTGCCCTCGCTGTCTTTCGCAGGGGCCTAATTGCGCGCAACAAGTAAGGCAGGCTTTTCATTTTGTTCCATCACAGGGACGGACTGAACTTTCATGGAAACACACAGAAATTTTGTAGAGTGGTAAATACCCTTACATATGGTAATTTTGTAGGACACCAAAGCGGTTTTGAAAGGCACCGCTCTTATTGAAAGCGATGCCGGTAGCTTGTTTTTTCATGTTGTGGAGTGGAGTGGGGAGTGAGAGCTGGGCGTCTGTGGGTTGCTATGCTCTAATGGAGTTTTGCATATATTCATTATTATGGCGGTAGACGGAGAGTTCTTAAAGGGGAAAAGACACATATTTACCATAAAATGCTATATTATTTACCACTGTATTTTAATACACACTGGCGTTTGGGTACACGGGTACACGTCTTTGTTTTAGCTCTTCTTGGTTGTTATTTTAAATATGATAGGCCACTGGAAAGCAATCTCTTTTTAATAGGTCTTTGAACTGAAAGGCCCTTTGTTGTTTTTCTCTCAACCTGATGATTAGATATTTTAATATTAGATATAAGAACAATTGAGAAGTGTAAATGTTAGCTTAAAAGAATATGTAGAGTTAATAGAGCAAATTATAATTCTCTTGGCTATTTCATAAAACATTCATTATTCAAAAGAGAGAAAAAAGGCAAATGAACTAATAGGGAAATATCATTTTGGTGTAATTTATTTATGACAGAGCTGAGTGGAATTCTATGAAGTAGAGTGAGCGTGTGTGTGTGTGTGTGTGTGTGGGTGTCTGGGACTCTCTATATTTTTATTTTAGTTATCATTTTATGCATGTCTGTTAGAGACTGTGAATGCAAGTAAGTTCATCTATTCGGCCATATTTACATTTATGAATATACCCTATTACTAATGTACATAAAACCTGGTACGATAAAATAGGCCTAAAAAGCATATTAAGTATATAAAATCATTGTTAACCAAATGTGTTTATGATGCAACATTGAATAACAAGATAAAACAAAGTGAACAGAACCTACTGTATTTTGACAGAAGAATCAATACTGGGGTAAATGTTGGGATGGTAATTTTCCAAAAGTGTTATGTATTGTCAGTAAGGCAATTCCTCTCAACACCAACTGGGTGGACCATCTGTAGGTGAGACACATGCATTAACTACACATTATTCAGTTTGTCACTCCACAGAGACAATGAATATAAATGGGAGACATCATGAAGCCATCATTTCCATTGTTTTTTATTCAGTGTACTCAGAATATAAACACGTTGTACTGTATACTTATTTACTACGACTAGTAATATTAAGAGCGTAGTAGAGGTACTTCCCGATGTGCTATGTGATGGTCCACCATCCTCTTTGACAGGCTCTGGTATGACTACACACAGGTCAGGCCACTGATGCTATGTACTTAATGTTCCACTCATTCTACATGTCCTGGTCATGAATATTTTCTTTTAAATGTTCTACCCCTGACACTTTGCATGGTAAATGATGAAATGTATTCAGTGTTATTTTCCAATCTTTTTTTCACTTTCTATTTTTCCCTTTTCCCTTGCTGACAAATACATAGCATTGTAGGTCTGATTTTGATCCAGCAGGGTCCTGGCTAAATGCCCCATTGATTTAAGAGAAGTGGTGGCCTGTGTAGCTCATGCTCCCCCCTGATATACAGTGGTGGTCAGGCCCTGACGAACCTCATGGACACCCAGACACGTTGATGGATGGGGTGAACACTGTTGGTCTCGCTGCAAACAGACAGAAAGAGAGAATGAATCAAAGAGAGAAGGGAGAGACAGATGGAGGGAGTGAGGGAAAACGTGAAGGACTGCCACGGCACGACTGATCCTTCAAAATGGTCTTCATCATAGGTAATGCTTATTTATTTCAGGATTATCCCACGCTAACCCTCCTCTTGCCCCTCATCGTAGGACAGAGACTGTTAGGTAGAATCAGTAGTTCACGCATCTTCAGTCCTGCAAGTTTATCCAACCATCAACTATCAACTGCTAATGACCCAGCATGACTAGCTCTTTCCCTCTCTCCTGTTCTTTCCCTCCCCAACCCAGTCTGGATTTCAGGTTGTGTAATGCGGTAATGCACTCAAGTGAATTACAAGTGGAGGCTCAGTAGCTCAGTATTGGCAGCAGGCAGCCCAGGCGTGCCATCGTTGTGCCCAGTGGGCCCTTTGTAAATAAAATGTTATTTCACGGCTCTATATTTCATGCCCTGTGTGCACAGAGGGCTCAGCAGTGCCATGCCCTCCTACCTCTCCAGATTACTCCCAGATGTTAATCAGAGATTAACACACACGCACTCACTTTGTCTTTCCATTTCTCTCTCTCTCTCTCTCTGTCTCTATACCCTTCTTCGACTCTCCATCTCGATCTCTCTCTCTCTCCTCTAAGTACAGCTCTCAATCAGCGGTACAACACCCCTTCTAGGCTAGGCTAGCTAATCCACATCATACTGCCATCCTGCCATGCTTCCTCACATACTGATTAAGATGAGAGGATATGGAGCAGAACCTTGCAGCTGTACTGTTGCTGCTCTCTCTGTGATCTCTCGTGTTTGTAATTCTTTTTAGATTCACTGATGTGTTTTATGGAGCTGTTCCGCAGATTGGCGATGCGCTAGTTAGGAATACAGTAATTTGGGTCATTGACATCTCAAAAGCTCTGATAAATAGGTAAAATTACTAAATCGCATAAATCCTTCTAAAAGGAGTATTTGCTAAACAAAGTATTTGCATTTAATTTGTGATTTATACAAAGCTAACATATGAATTGGTTTTAAGATGGTCAAACCATGGATCATCATCTATTAGATTTAGACTTGTAGATCCTATGTATCTATTTATACAAAAAAACAATGTAATTGACCTTGGTTGCTACAGTGCATAGAAACACAAGGAAAAACACAGACATACATGGACATGCATGGCTAAAATATAATGCATATCGAAGAGATATGTAAATATGTGCCATTGCTGGTGCCACACTCCCCAAAGGCAAAGTAATGACACTTGGCTAACATTTTATTCTAAAACTTGTGTGTGCTATACAGCAATTACAAATATTGGAAATAAGATTGGTGTCACCAGACAAATTCGGGTCTATTCATCATGCTAGCTGTGAAAATCACCACCAAGCAACAGAAAATGTCACATTTTGACTCGGGATTTTCGGGAATATGTACCTAGCTTACTTCTTTTTAGATCAAATGGTCTGGATCCTCTTCTCCGATCAAACACCACATTCCCCAACCCTTATAGTTCAACCCATTCACATTTGAGTTCTTCTGCAGATGCTGTTATCCAAACAGACATAACAGCATTGAGTGCATACATTCTGGCATATACTGGGGGATTCAAATGGGCCAGAGAGATACAGCACAAAACAAAGGACTGTACATATCTATCACCGACACTCACACGCTATTTACAACAGAAATTAATAATGAAACAAATGTCTTGAGTTAAGACAAAGAAACCAGAAAATCTGTGGTGTTGATGGCCAGGTAAAGAGGATGTATACAGTGACATGTTTTCACACCTGTTTCAGAATGTGTCCTGGATTTCCTGAACAGGCAGGTGTGGGCTGTAGGCTTCTATGACTGACTGGGTCAGACTGCACCTAGTCTGGAAAGACAGGCGGCTTTAGCGCTTGTTTATACAGACTTAAGCCATACACAGCTCTTTTAGTTTTTCATACAAATAGCAGGTGTTTGTACAACAGTAAGTGTAGCAATTTAGATAATTGTATTGCCAAAAAAACCTTTGAACCTGTTTAGATTAGTTTAGATAATTCTACTGTATGTAACACACTACTTTGGGAGGCTAAATAGGATGTTTTGAGAGATAGCATTAAGAGGCCCATACAGGCATGCTGTTGGATGGGTCTAGCCTGTGATCCACCATGGGGAAGCAAGGCAGCCCATGACTAAACAAACCTCTCTTTGTTTCAGGGTGTGCTGAATGATCTCCATTGAGCGGAGGGGACGGGTAAACACTGCTAGCTCTATAGAGATACACATTGTAAACACACAGCGCTCATTAACTATAATGAGATGTTATGAGGAGCCCTTGAGCTCATTGTGTGGCTTCTAGAGGATAACCTGCCCTGCTATTGTTGTTGTTGTTTATGCAATGCAAATCATGGCTTTAAGGTTGAACAACAAACTCATTGCCTGCATTCCTCCATTCTTTCTTCTCCTCAGTTCACCCACCTAACCATTCATCGACCAACGAGGCGCCTTCAGGGTGGCTGTTGCTTAGTCAACGCCACTCTGCACTGTTGAGTTTTCCTTCGTTGTCTCTCCCTCCTCTCCTTGCCCTGGGTGTGCCCTCACACCCCTGCCTTTCAAGTGCTATTCCTCCCTTTTCTGCAGGTCTGGGGGTCTAATCTGTGTTTCTGTGGCCTCTCAGAGGTGAGACACCTCCCGTTAATCCTGCAGGGTGAGCCCTGGCCCTGGCTACTTGCCCCAGCCCTCCCTGGTCTCTCCTCAGCTTAGTTTTTAATGAGTCTGACACCGGCCCCACACTGGGGTCAGGCTGACCTTTCCCTTCCCCTGGTTTCAGTTGCCAGGCGTTCCAGCTAACCAGCAAGTCTGCTCAATCTGCCTGCTACTGCTAGCCAAACCAAGCCTCTATGTGTGTGTGTGTGTGTGTTACTTTGCAGAGCCCTTACAAACTAGCGCTAACCAAGCAATAGTTATGGAGTGTGTGTCTGTCGAGCCCCTGCTAGGTCTCTAGCCAAGCTTGAAGCCTGAAACAGGGACTGTGTTCTGTGTGCGGACTTGAGCCACCGTGTCGCCTTCCTCCCCTTTTTTCTTCCCAGCAGCCTTCACTCTCCTTCATGTGTCATTTAAGGCAGTACTGTGGTAGCTGGCTACCATCGCAATGCTGCACTGGCCCGCATTCCATCCCTAATTACGATCGGGACACAGGATACTCTTAAAGCGGGGAGGGCCCTGCGTATGAGTCTCTGACACGCATGGCTAGTGTAGCCTCTTTGACGACAATGAGTGGCTTCCCCATGGCTGCTAATTGGCCCAGCGCAGGTCTCTCTCTCTCTCTCTCTCTCTCTCTCTCTCCCTCTCTCTCTCTCTGGCTGCTTTTTGCGGAGGCTCCAGGCAACTACCACTGACCAGAGCCATATGGGTAGTGTCCTATGAAGGAAATAGGGCTCTATTTCTGACAAAAGCTCTCTTTTCTTCTTCTCACTTCCCACTGATTGGGAACAATTTCAATTTTTACGACAGTTGGTTGAGATTTGCCGGCCGGCTGCATGTGGCCTGACACCCATAATTAGATTTCCCTATATGGAGGTTTAGCATTAGACAAACATTTGTTCAGTCCGACAGGAGATGCCAGCGTTACTTTGGATGGGCTTCTTCCTATAGACAGGAGAGTGGTGAGGATTGAGAGACAGATGCAAAGAAACTGAAATGTTTGCTAATTTGTGCATGTTTCGAGACCAAGTTGTGAGTTTCTGAAGAAGAGAACATTTAAAATGTTATTGTTCTGTTCTTCATTTAATGTAAGAAAGTGACCGAGCTTATGCTGTATTCATATTATGTATATATTAAAAAATCTTCAGCCCCTGACCAATTCTTTATTTTAATCATTTAGAAATGCAATGTGTTTGTGTTTGATTGTGTCTTATTGTAAAACACTGACCCTCAAAATGAATTATTGAATCATGACATTGATATTTTGAAGAACCCCCCCCCCCCCCACTAATGAATGATCATTGGTCAAGCTATGAATGTGAAGGGAAACGAAGACCAAGAAGCACTGTACAGGAGTCACATTTGGAAATAGAAATGCATAGGCTACAATAAAATAATATTAAGAAGTGATTGGATACCCCAGTGACCACAAGTTGGGTCAAAAATCAGGAAGTGGAAGCTGCATCACACCACCCAGTAACTGCCAAGAAAAGGCTGTCCCTCAAAACTCAAAGTTCAAACAAGGAAACGTATGAGCAAATCCAGAGAGGCCAACAATCACTTTGAAGGAGCAATAGAATGCAGTGGCTTTAAGTTGAGTAGATGCACCAATCAATCACATCAAGACCTCTACCTTAAATTTGACCTGTCCTGGAGAGTGGTAAGAAAAAAAAAAGCTGTTACTCAAAACATACCTTCTAAAAGAATGAGAGTGAAAATTTGCACCCTACAAGTGTCATCCTACCATCCTTTAAAACCTTGCCAAGAAGAATTGACCAAAATTACTCCCGCTGTGAATGCAAACCTGGTACATACAGTGGTTAAAAGATTATTTTACAAATACCTTTACTGTTATTGCAGCAATAGGTGTGTGGGGTTGGAATATTTAAACAAGCAACAATTTACAGTTTTTTTTTTCTTACAAAACATAAAACCAATATCACCTTAAAAGGATTGATTTTGTTGCAAAATCAAATATCACAGTCAGTGTACCAGTTGTAATTTAGCCATGTGAGAGAATTGGTCTGGGGTCTGAATACCTTTCTAAAGCACAGTATATGGTATAATACAGTATATACAGTCTACTAGAATAGATATGTTATATTTACATCTGATGTACAGTATATTTTCTTATTGGCCTGAGGTTTAGCATCAGAAATGCATGTACTACAGTACTCACTGATGAGGATCCTGAGCTGAAACATGCTTACCACCCCTGCTAACACATTTCCATTAGGCAGCCTTTTAATTTTCAGAATAAAAGCTTCCCCTCCACTTATCTGCTCGGCGATCGCAGCCTTTTCAAAGCCAACAAACCAGGTTTCAAATGGCCTCTTCAGCTGGTGACAAGATGTAGCTCATCTCCCTCCCAGACCCACAGCAAGGTCACACTATTTTAAATTCATTTGGTGGGAGGAAGAAAGAGAGGAGGAGACGGGGAGGAGGAAATCTAGGAAGAGAACAGAAGGGGAGGGTGCTAAAAGAGGAACAGAACAAGGGCCTGTCCTTTCCTGGAGGTCACTCCCAAAGCCAGTCATCATTTTCAGCTGGATAAGGGGAATGAGAGAGAGAGATAATTGTGTGTTTGTGCCTGTGTGTGTGTGTGTGTGTGTGTGTATGTGTGCCTGCGTGTGTTTATACGTGTGTCTGTGTGTTTATACGTGTGTGGGTTTGTTTGGATGTGTGTGTGTGTTTGTTTGGATGGGCGTGTGAGTGTTTGTATGTATAAGTGTGGACGTTTGTCCCTCACTCCATCTGTGAGTATGTGTGTGTGTGTGTGTGTGTGTGTGTGTGTGTGTGTGTGTGTTCTGGACCGTGTGGAGGTGCAGAAGAATTGAGTCATTAGCATATCCACACCGTTGGCTATTCTGAGGGATTTTCTGTAATAAGAGGGGCTTTATGCTTCAGCCTGTCCCCCTGTGTTTCTGCTGGGGTTTTCAGCGTGATCGCTTAATCACAGGGCCTGTCATAACCAGGGATGGAATGGGATTCTACACTGCACATGAAGTACAGATTTACTCTAAATGTTACATCATTTCATTTGTTTTATTGCTATGCCTGAGCAGCACATTCAAAAATGCTATCGGGCTAATTGCTTGATACCCTTATGCATTTAAACATCAGTTTAAATGCATAATGATGCCGTTATAAGGCATTGCAACACTTGTCATTATCCCTTATGTCTTTATGACGCCTTTCTGATGATGATCCATAATGATATATACAGGTGGTTAGTATTAACTAAACATTATGTGGTCATAGAGTAACCACTTTGTCTCGGACAGCTTTGACTGGGACACAGCAGGGGTTACAGCAGGATGTTTTACCAAACGGTCCGCTGGCTGTGCTGGTGGATTAACTCTCTACATGTCTAAGGTAGCTTGCAGTGCTCTATTTTTGTCAGTTCAAGCTCTGAAGACCGTTGCCTTATTAACATCGCAGTACATTTCCAAGATGTATCAAAACAGACTGGCGACACTAGGGTTATTTTGTTGTGTAAACTTATCGATGGCTTGAGCTGTCACATTCCAAGGTAGAGTTCCATGTTTAATTGAGCCCCCCCCCAGAGTTTCTGTGAGAAGACAATTCTACACTGCTGTTGTTTGCTCCTTGGGGTTTAAGGCCGGGTGTCTCTGTAAAGCACTTTGTGACAACTGCTGTTGTAAAAAGCGCTTTATAAATAAATTTTGATTGATTGATTGATTGATTGTCTGAACTGAATCGAGTTTCTGTGCAGTGAGCATGCATATCGCTTGATTTTCCCTCGCCTTAAGCCCTCAATCCTGCATGGTACAAAGTGCATGCATTCTTCTTTTTTCTCATGGCATTGGACACGCCAGAGTTAATTTAAACACTGTGGAAATGATTACACTAAGATATGTCTATCTAGTGTTTTATTCTCTCATCATGTAAATAAGCCTTAACATGGAGACTATTACACAGGTCAGTTTTTCACATTTTCAGTACAGGCTGGTACTGTATAAAGTCCTGTCTTTACACATTACTGTGACAGTAATGTAAGTACTATGCTCATGTCATTTGTGTTAAACTAGAAACAGTACTGTATGTATAATTCATCCAAATGTATACATGTAATGCAAACAGATACATACGAATTTGTATCTTATATATTTGAGTAATGACAGAAAGAAATCTGACAGTAGTAAAACATTAGAGGAGTCACGCCAAATCTATACCCTCAGGTTTTATCCACAGCCAACTGTACAATTACATTCAGAGAGAGAGACAGAGGGAGAGAGGCTAAGAGCAAGCCAGATAGAGAGACAGAGAGTCCCTAGTTTGGGTGTTTCAGGGCTTTCTTCTCTAAACCCTCAGTGGTTTGTCTAAGTACTGGCTGTACATGCCCTAATAACTAGTACATTCTGGGTCTGCCAGAGGCTGCCTTCGTCCCCAAAATACATCTTGACAGATAAGGAAAAATGCCATCTGCTTTCAATGATGGAGCTCTGCTTGTTTCTTCACAAGGACCCTACTTCTCCCTGTGTGGATCGCAGCCCCCGAGGTGACAACCCTGACACCTCTCCCTCCTAATCGACCCGTCCCTGTGACCTCCGGAACAGGGGCACCCCCTTGTACCCCATGGCCCCATGCCCCCTCTGGGCCACATTAGCTAGGGGCTGGGTTCTGTGTCAATTCTGCTGAGAGAAGTGTGTCCTCACAGCTACACATCAAAGGGATGCTTAGTGCTAACATGCAGGACTGATTTATTTCAGACACTCTCAGAGCAGCGTCACATCTTTGTTTTGGTGAACTGTAAAAACAATAACCAGCTCACAGGCTGCCTCGTGTTCAGGGGATTCTCTCCCCTAGATGGAGCTGCTGAGAATCCACAGAGGTAGCCGTGGATTCTGTTCCCCCACCTGTGCTGTCAAGCGTCCCTTTAAATCGCTGCATACATTTATGCGCGTTGAGTTTGGAAATGTCCCTTAGAAATTGAATGTGATCACAATGTTTTATGATGATGATCCATGCTACCCAGTTACCATGTAATTTGGATTGTGTTTTTCCTTATTATGTGTCATAATGTAGTCTGCACTTGACAAAGGACCATGTGATCAGGCGCATCCATTCACTGGTCTTACTGGAAATAATGTTTGTAGTAAATGTGACGGAGGCTTATTCTTTGGTCCAGATGTAAGAGGTAAGAGGCACAGTGTAAAACAGGTCAGTTTAAAAGATTGCATTAATATGAATACTTAATATGAATTACTGAAATGCAACCTATTGTATTGACACCTGATTTGCATATGAAATTGCATTTGACACTGAATTATTCAAAACCCGTGAGAAATGGTCATACACTAATGCAAATAAAATAAGAAACTCAAAAAGTATTAGCAAATTGTGCTTTTTTCTAGTTAATTCATTTGGGGTATAAGCTAAAACATTGATTTTACAATTATAAAAACACATTTAAAACAAACGAAGTATGCATGTATGCATTAAAAACCCAGTACATTTTATTTTACTGGCTAGGCATTGTAGAGAATGGGCCTCACTCACCAACCTTTTGAACCCAGACCAATTCTTCTCATTTTCTCGTCGTCCGTGATGGAGGGCTGCGCTGAAAACAGCGACTTACAATGACACTTCCGGCCCTGGTGCCGCGGTTTAAAATGACATGTTTGGGTGAAATGCACAAAGACGTTATCATCATCTCCTCAGATACTGTGCAATCTCAGCCCTGAGCTCTGGAGCTTACCGTGGTAAAGTGGTCTGGGGTGCAACAGTGTTATGGTGTTATCATGGTGTTATCCAGGCGGGCAAATGAACGCTGTTTAGCCTGATTGAACTGTCTGCGTGATGCGCTGCGTTGGAGCCCGGCCCGCCCCTCGTTGTGCCAGTGGGAACAGCCGGATTTGGCCTCCTCTTCCCCTGTCCGCTCTGTTGCTAGCGTGCCCAGCCATTATCTGTTAACCAACAGACTCCTGTTTCACCAGAGAGCTATCACATTTCATAACACGGGAGAAATAACACTTTAGCAGGGGGTCAGGTGGGAAAATGGCACCTCTAAATGAGGGTTAAGGCCGTATCATTGTCTTCCCCGGCAGAGGCACAGCCCACCTCGAATAATTCTGCTGACCTTCGGTGGCATGTGGCTGGTTCGACATGGAGGGGTGAGCTAGCAGGGAGACGATCCTTTTCACGCAGCCAGTTCAGCCCATTCCCCCTTAAAATGGCTTTTTCTTCTCCCAGACAATCATCTGATACGGCAGCTGAATGAAATCACAGATTACATAAGAGAGGTCCTCTCCCCTCTAGATAAGGACTCTGGTACCTGAAGAGGCTGCTGCTCTCCTCTCTCCCCCTTTTCTTCCCCTCGCCTCCCCCTCTCCTTCTCCCCCTCCACTCTGCTTTCCTGTCCTCTTATCTTCTCCTCTTTTCTTCTCTTCTTTTTTTCTTGTTGTCTTTTCATAAAATTTGAGTACTTGATTTGAAATATGTCAATTGGCAGCAGCCAGTGTAGATGAATATGTAAATGTCTGTAAGCTTTTTTAATTAGAACAGATTAACTGTATTGCGGTATAATACTTTGGGGACATTGCCATTTCCTATGTAGTTCTCTATAATTTTACTTGTACTGTATGTAGGTTTTATATTTTTATTTATCATAACTATATGCCTTACGCTTAGTCTTTGGTATTTTCCCCTGTAATCCAAGGGACATCGTCCAAATAAATATTCCTCCTTTGTGGCTGACATGAAATTGAACCATGTATTAAATAAAGAATGATATCCATTATACATTTGAGGATGAAAAATAATACTTTATTTCCCTTGTGTCCATGCACTATATATGAGAGAGGAAAGAACACTTTCTATTGATCTTGGCTTTCATTAGGTGAAAATGCTTCCCCTGGTGTAAAAACTGCAACTTTTCAAGACAACTTGAATCTGAGTAAAAGCTATAAGAGGGGCATCTCTGGAAATGTGCCCCATCTGAGGTATTTTTCAAACAAGGGACACAGAACTTAAATGAATTGGCTCCTGCAATGGAATCACTGTAATAGATTCAGCTAGGAGCATCCACAGAAAAGAGTGTGTAGGAAGACTGACAGGGCTTAATCACACACAAACACACACATACACAAACACACACACACATCCATTTAACAGTGTGAAGAGAGTGGGCCAGACAGGGCCTTGGGAGACAGCTAGGTGCCAGAGTGTGTGTCTCTTCTCATGCCACTGGTGGCCCCAGCTCTCAGAAACAGAACAGAGTGCCACACTGTGGAGTGGAGTGGGATTCAGAATGACTAAATATCTATTTATCTTTGTTTGTTATATATATATATATATATATATATATATATATATATATATATATATATATATATATATATATAATATTTGTATTGATGAACGGTGATGTGGAAGACAGATACACTTTGAAATATATTTCATACAAATTGGATGCAGTTTATGCTTTCATAAAATCAAAGCATATGTAAATTTCACAATCTTGGTGTTTTTAATTATCTGTATGGGTTGTTTATGATGTTTTTTATTCATACCAAGTTATGGATATTTCTTGATAACAGAGCTTATCTAAATTATACTCCTAACACAGAACTACTCACGACCCCCCCCCCCCCCCTTCTCTTTCTCACTCTCCCTCTTTCTCTAGACAGCAGACGGAAGAGAACAGGGACTGACTGGAGGGCTGATATACTGGGTTTAAATCAGTAATTAAACCTGAACAAGGACCTGATGGTTTTGTCTCATATCCTGGGGATCTACTCTGTGAAATTAAATATTTGAGTGCTGGGGGGGCATGTCACTAAATCCATCAGGAATGGAAATGGGCTTAGAGCCTTTGCATAACATTATCCAACTGCATTTTTGTCTTTAGTTTTTAATCATGTCTTTGCTTTAAATTAATGTTAATAATAATCTTAAAAAAGTGAAAATGAAAATATTACAATAGATTAGAATAGATTAAAAATCTGTCCATGGGCTGTATAACTGAGGGCATCCGGATGCTAAATAAACAGGAGTGGGGTTGGGTCAGGACTGTGTGTTGATTTGGCACTACTTTGCAGTCTGCCATTCAGAAAATATTTTATGCCTCTCCAAGCAGAAGAACATCTGACAAATGTTGTTTGCGGGACTACTACTTGTTGCTGTTTTAGTTGTTGTGATTAATCCGATATATTTACATCACAATCTAGAAAGACTTATTCATGCACAGAGTTTCTCGAATCAAGTGTTTGGAAGATAAGAGGAGGAAGCCAGGTCTTGTCAATGGTTGCACTTATCTTGGAGAGGAAATGTGAGGCAGATTCTGTTTCAATCCACATGTATTATCTTAGACGCTTTGAGGTATTTTGTATAAGAGCAACTTAGCTACTTAGGAATGCTTTTTACTGTTCATCTGGGGGATGCAGCACTTCAGCAAGTTTCACCCAAAACAAACATCTGCGCGGATTACAAAATTAAAAGATTTCTAAAGAGGTGACCTGAATATATAATCTACAAACAATACAACTTGCCTACATTTTCATTTATTTAGTCACAACACACAGTATCTGATTTGTTGCTATAAATACAATTGCCAAAGTAAGCCATCTTACACAACAGAAGCACTCTTCCACAATGTGTCCTGTCCCACATAGCTTAAAGGTTCACTCTGCAACTCTGTGTTCAAACGTCTAAATCTGGAGTTGTAATTTTAAGAACCCCTTCTTGATTACAGAACGTTGAGTTAGCAAAACTCTTTCTAACTTATTTTGTCAGATTTTGTTTATCTGGGAACACTAGGGTGGGGTAGGAGGGACATTTTTCCGATAAGTATTCCCTGTTGAAATCCTCTTTAATTCATTGGTAAAAAGTACAAAGGAATGCTGGCTGCTCTAATGCCGTGACAAACCCGGGCAACGGCAGAGTGCACATCCAAGACAATCCCAGTGCTACCTGTGCCATGGAGATTAGGCCATTGTGTTTTGGGGAATGTTATCTTCTGCATGCCAAGCACACACTCCCTCACTGTAAAGTCGCCAGTAAGGTGCTTAAGATGTGGCAGTTTTGTCCTGTGGATTTATCGATTTTGTTTTTGAGGGAGCAAAGAGAAAAAAAGGTAACCTTGTACACTGTAGCTTATCTTTGATATAGTTCTCAATGGATCTCCTTTGTGCTCTTATGTGTATTTTTACTTCCTGTTTTGGTCTGTAGTGTATCGTGCAATATGTAAAAGAGGAACGTTAATGAGCGTGCTCCCTGAGAAGTTTTATCTGTATTCTACAGAGATCAGGGGTTTCGGCTCAACGCTCTGCAGGCCTACTGGCTGTTCCTGGCTGCCAAAGGCTGCTACATGTAAATGAACCAAGCTCACGACAACGCAGGGAGGCAGGGAAGCGAAACCACAAATGCCTCGGCTCAGCTCCTCAGCCTCTGTGACGGCTAAACCGCCTCTGACCGCCAGGAACACCTCAGCTCCCCTGGCCTCTCAACCCAAGCCCCGCCATTTATAGACCACATGACTCAATGTTACAAGGACCGTCTGAATCCCAACATTACAGGAAAACTGTTTCAGGCCTTAAGAACATTACTTCATGAAAGTAGAGTATTATCATATCTTTAACATCACACTAGAGCCCCGAGTGATGAAGCGCTACAAACAAAGACAAGAACGGCCTGACAGGAGCCCAGAGCCACCTCAGTCCGGCCCCTGAGGTGGATGGACTGTGAGACAGGCAGCAGTGACCATGACTGCAGCTGGATTGTAATAAACCAAATGACTAGAGTGGAAGTGGACCTGGATGAGTGAGTGGCAGGATGCGATGTCTCGGAGCTCTGCTGTGTCGGCACTCTGATTCCGTTTGTGCTATTACATAATTACATTTGGACTTGGATCATGCTTTTTAGGAGATTATGTGAGCATATGTTGCTTGAACATGTGCCAGCCTGTGAAACGGGTCTCCTTTCATGAGTACTCTATTAGGTTTAGAGAGTTTATTGAAAATCAGAATTAGCTTGCTGCCAACAGTTAATGAATTGGTGTTATGATCCGAGTCCAAAGGATGGCTGTTGTGCTATAATTTAGGATCGACGTACGCAAAATAAAAAACATCTGCTAAACAAAGATTGTAAATGGAGACTTCATATGCTTTGGGGGCTTTAAGATTTGGTAAGGATTTATTGACTGCTGTTTGAAATGTGTGTTGTGTGAAAAATCTGTCCGTCTATCTCTATCCTCAAGCGTACACAGTCTCTATCTTTTTCCTCATTAATCTCTCTCCCAAATACCCCGTCCTCTCTAGAGAATGTCTCTGTCCCGTTCGTTGTCCAACCCACAGTCCTGTCTATGGAATGCCCTCTCTCTGCACTCCTGTTCCATCACACTCTCGTTCTGTCTGCTTATCCCAGACGTCTCTGCCCTGTCTTTCCTTCTCCTCTGGATTCAACTGCTATTTCTATTTCCATCCCTGCTAGAATACTCCTTCATATATTAGTGGACAGGCCAGTTGGTCCTAATTTGCCGTATCTCAGGATGCTCGCTCTCCTCCCTCCTTCCCCCTCCTTCTCTCTCCTGCTCTCTCCTTCTCTCTCCTTCTCTCTCCTTCTCTCCGCCTCTCACCCTCCACGTCTACATCTGTCATTTTCCTTCTCTGTGAAACACGGCCTCTGTCAGTGAGCCGGCTGAATATATCACCCTCTTCCCACCGCCGCGTCCCGTCTCCCCAGCGACCCGACTGCCCGCACGGCTCCGTAAAGGTTTAAGCGGTTATTCCAGTCATTATTGGCTGTTAAACCCGGTGATGGTCGTAAAGACCCCGGCCAGCCTCCCCAGTGCCTCTGAGGTCGGCTGACGGCCTGCTTTATGAGCTCCCAGAGCTGTGCATCACCATCGGGCCCTCCGCGCTCCGCTCTGGGCTTCACACTCCAGTGGATGGATGCAGGATGGATGGGCGGGCCACAGACAGCCATCCATTACCCCTGGCTGGGGGGGGGGTTTGTGGGCCAACCCGCACCGTGGCCCCGTTTGCCTGTGCTCCATCAGCCCTGTGTGGACTACGCACCGGCCGGCTGGCTGATTTGTGCCTCCTTATTATAGGAAGTGACTAGACTACTGCAGCCCACGCACAGAAAGCAACTGTCACCGTGTCGATGGCAGTGTGCAGTTTGTCGAATTTATGGCACATTTCAAGAAATTGTCAAATTTTACAATCCCATAAGCGTGGGGAGTGAGTTACTTGCACTCGTAATTTTTGTCGTATTCCCTTGTTGTTCGTTGTGGTGAAATTCCCAAGTTCATCATTGAGTTTCTGGAGTGAGCGACATCAATTTTTATTTGACTTGTTTAAAGGCTCTGGCCTCATAATAAGCTTTGTTATACGAGACTTCTGCTACATTCGGCAAGGAGAGAAGGGTCACATTCTGTCAGTATCCGAGATCACATTTATCATAAAGGAAATGTGTATATTGTCCTCATAGAAATCACGATGCAGATTTAGAAAAGGCCATGAAGTAGACAAGGACGAAGAGGACAACTTTGTTCTATCAATGCCATGGATCTTATTTATCCTGCCAGTCATTTTCCACCACAAATATATGTAGGAGATGGTCAGATCCTCTTAAAGATAAAACATCCCGTTACCAAAAAAATTGCTCTTCACTAATAATACATAAATGTATTTACCCATGCGAACAATATTCAATACCTTTACAGAAATCTTAAAATATATTGTCATTCTTATGTGAACTTTATCCATGGCCTTTGCTCCAGTGCGGGACATTGTTTCTGCTGTAGTTAGGGTGTGTGGTAATAATTCATTGTCCTTACAGAGCTATACAGGCAAAGAGGAAGTGTTTCAGAGGAAAGTGGCGAGATAGGAGAAAGAAGTGTTCCCTGCTCTGTGGTTTTAAAGGCCCAACTCCACAGTCATACCCTTGGATGTCTCTTCCCCTCTCTTTCCCTCTCTTCCTTAAAGCGTTTTTGAGGACTGTGTGTATCAGTCTCTGTCTGTGTGCCGCCTCCCTCTACTGTGAAGCATAGCCCCTTTTTTGCCAGGCCCCTGGTGACCTCACCCTACTGAATGAAATCACTGAGTAAATTGCATGAAGTCAAACCAACATTCCACCAGAATTATTCAGCTCCATCAGAGATAGGAACCAGGGCAGCCATATTGGATCTAGTACAGAGTGGGAGTGAGAGCGAGGTGGGAGGGATGGTTAAGGAGTTGTGGAGAGTAGGAAGTAGGAAATGTAATATAAAAAGAGAGAGAAAGAAAGGAAGAAAGAAAGAAAGAAAGGAGAGCAGAAGAGAGAGAAAGACTAAAGAACAACACAAGATCCCATGTCCTTCATGTTCTGACTACATCAAAGGGATGAAAACAGGGAAGATGATTTCTTCCACTGCTGGGTGAGTATAGTGACCTCATCCCAACCCTGACTGATGAAGGGAGCGGGAAGAGGGGAAGCAGCAGGAAAGACTATGTCACTTTATCCGAGTGTTTAGCTTCCTTAAGCGTAGTTATTCCTGAAACATCACTATTTATTTCTATAGTAAAATACTCTGTTGGCCTATCTGCCTGCTATATACTACCACTGCTGATTTCCAGTCCGTCTATCAGTATAATTTGCCCTGCCTGACGACAAGATGGTTCTTCCTAAAATAAAGAGAAGACACTCATAGACATCAATTAGAGGCAATTACACTGAGTCTGGTCATTCAAACTTGGACTGAGGTGTGTGCATGCGCGTGTGTATATAGAAGTGTGTATGTGCTCTAGATTGAATGAGTTTGATTCAGAGCTCCATGGCAGTGTTGTTGGGACCCACAGCGTGGAGGCAGAACAGTAGGGTCAACTTCTTGTCAGAGATGAAGCGCCATTAGCCAGCCTACCACTCCTTTGTTATGCTAAATATTTGTCGCTTTATTCACAGAATGACCCCTTTTTACCCTTTTAAAAAAAAAGTGACTTTATTTTATCAGTTTATTGCTGCCTTTCGTGTCAGAAAAGGGGTCATTTGGTGATGTTTCATGGTGTGTGCGTGTGTGTTTGTGCGTGCGTGTGTGAGTGAGAGAGAAAAGGAGGTGTTTAATGCCTGCATTCCCGAGTTGTGTGAAAGAGGTTAGCTTGCTTTGGGTCTGAATGTAATGAGGTGATCAATGACCCTGAAGAAGATTCTCACATTCACAACACACATAGAGGAACACACTCTATAGGGCCACTGCATTGGTATGTCAGGCGTCCCTCTTGAAAAAGAAGAGTGATTGTTCTTCTTAACATGAGATCCTTATTTTGACGTCCATTGACTTCATTACCATTGATGCCAGAGACAGGCATAGAAACACTCTATGTATGTCTAGATGAGATATGCAGCGAATTGTGGCCGACTTCTGAACGGATAACAGCACGTAGGGCGAGACATCAGACAGGTTGGTTCTGAGGGTCTGATCAGAGAGGTTAAACTCTATGTGTTTTGCTACGGAAGAAAAAGGTTAAAGAAGGTCATTACGCAACCTCTAAATGGACTATGATGTTCTAGCATGGTATTGCGCTGTTGGACAAATTGTTCTGACTGATTTGAACTAATTGTGCTTACCTTCCCCTCTCCTTCTCTTTGAAGTGCAGAGTTAAGAAGGTGAAACAGGAGGAGTTTGCGGCAAACAGTAGTGACAGCGCAGCCTTTCTCCTTACTGTGAATTAACCAGCACGTCATAACGTATTGCTTTTCCAGTCTTACACTACTTGATATGGGTTTTCTGAGTGGATATGAATATGTATGTACATTTTCTGTGCGTATGGTTGCGCATGTGCGTATATCTGTGTTTATGTCTGTGTGTGTAAAGCCGTGTGTGTGTGTGCATGTGTTTGTAATCTAAGGGTTTTGCTTATGTTCGCAAGCTATTCTTACATTTGTATGTACATTAAGATGACGTGTGTTTGTGTGTGTGTGTGTGTGTGTGTGTGTGTGTGCATTTGGTTGCGTGTATCGGCGTCTTGCATGTGTGTGTTTAGGGAGTTGGGGTTCACAAGGGCAATAGTGTCAGGAAACTGTCCTCTCGTATGACGTGTTTCCCCCTCTTCCCCAACTCGTCCCATTGTGAAAGGCGAAGGAGGCTGAGGGGAGCGGCAGGCGGTCGGGGGAAGATGACATCATGCGGCATACAGCAGGCAGTGTTTGAAGTGCCAGTCCTGAAGGAACCACTTATAGCAATTAGGATATCCTTGAACAAGCGTTTGCGAAACATTGGCTGGTTTTTGGCATTTGCCTCCCGTTCCTGCCTACTAACTAGCAAGGTTTGATCTCTCATAATTATCTACCCACCGACTTCCCGGTCCTGACAGCTTTCTCCCTGGAGAGGCCTGGATGCCGCGGCTACTCACTGATTGCATCAAAGTGTCAGAAATTGCAACATCAAAAATAATAACTGATATTCCGGCAGCAGGCTCCTCTCTTTGAATATTTCCTTTAAAACGCTCTTTAATTTGTCTCGCACGGTGCCAATGTGTGTGTGACTGCAAGGACTTAAAGCAAATAAAAGCAGAGGGGAAGTGCATTCATTATTGAACTCCTATTTACATATGGCAGACTATTCTGTCTGAACTGGCATGAAATAGACATGCTGTTTTATTCTGAGGGTTCTTTAACGTTCCTCAGAGCTCTTTTCCTTTTTAGAGTTTACACTCCATATCTCAGTCTCTATCTCAGTCTCTGTCACAGTGTCTGTCATAGTCTCTGTCTCAGTCTCTCTTAGTCTCCGTCACAGTCTCTATCTCAGTCTTTCACAGTCTCTTTCTCAGTCTCTGTTACAGTCTCTATCTCAGTCTTTCACAGTCTCTTTCTCAGTTTCTGTTACAGTCTCTGTCTCAGTCTCTATCTCAGTCACTTCAGTTTCTTCTGTCTGGTTTGTTCTTAGACTTTATCATTTCTCTGGAGTCCTGCCCATGACACGTCTGTGACCATGTGGACTTTCTTACAGCGTGTTGAGATACCAGTGTCGTGGTGAAAGCGTCTCCGTTGTAGTTTTGCACTGGGTGCGTCGTTTCAGTATGTCAGTGAAGAAGGAAGGGTCAGGAACGGGTCAGGAACAGGTTCCACCAGTGTTGTTCTTTATAATCATAAAGGAGTTCTTTTCCATCTACTGTAAGCATAATTGCAGTTGTTCCAGTGATTTATGCTAATCAAGTGCCAGTGCTATGGCAAAGGAATAGAAATCCTCTCAAGCTATTTGTCCAGACTGTCCACCTGAGAGTGAGAGTTAGCAAGCTGTTACAGAGCAACATCCATATTTCAACAGACATCTTGACCCTGGCTGCCCTTGGCCAGTTACGCAGTAATAACACATTTATAATACATAATCTAGTCCTTGTACTCCACATGTACATTTTTGTATTATATAATAATATGCAATGTCGTCCGTGTCTCACTAAAGACCACTGGCAGCAGAATGCATGTGTCTGGAATAAGGGTTAGCAGGAGGCTAGCTGAGCTAGCATTAAACAATGAGCTTTGCCAAGAATGAATTGAAGTGGAGCGAACAGTGTTTAAAGCAATGAATTGAGAGAGACAGTCAGTCAAGGGGTTTCGCTAAGGATGAAATTAAAATCCATGCCGTGGTGGGTGAATGAGCTGCTGCTAGTAGCTTTAGCGGGAAATAAATTAATACTGCAAGAGAGAGGAGGAAAGGAGAAGAGGCAGGTTTGGCTTTGCAATGACAAATGTTGATTTCCCCCGAGGTATTTAAAGTGATTTGACCCAGTCATTCTTTTAAATCACAGACAGGAGATGATAAATGTCTTACTAATGAGGCCTGTGTTTTATCTCACACTGTTTCTCTCCTGCTAGGTATGGCTCTTTCTCTGAGGCTGGTACTACATGGCCTGCTTCTTTCACAGGCTTCTAAAACATATTGTTCTCAAGGCTAAATCGAAGCCATGCTGTTCTGAGAGAACAGGGGAAAAGAAACACACTTGTGCAGTTATCCCTTTACATGTCTGCAAGAGATTGTTTGGGAAATTAAAATCAAACACGCAATCTCATTGTTCCGCAAATGCACGCCTTTAAAGACCTCCACTCATCTGAAAAAAGAAGGCTTCTGAAATTCAACACTGTCAGCATTTGTAGACATTATAATAATCTTCCTATATAGTGTATGTATCCAAGGTCTGCCCCCCCCCCCCCCACCACACCCCAAAAGGTAAGCACTAAGCAGTTTGCCTATATACAAATGACAAAGAGCAGAACTCTCAGCGGGAGCTGTTGACAACAGAGCTCTCATTATCAGAAGCATGGAGGAGTGTGGCTGTGTGTCGCTGTGGAGAATGAGAGTCTTTTCAGGTGCAGATGTAGAGCATCATTGATAGGGGGTGTGCCGCCTTCCTCATTTACACCAGAGCTCTGATCAATCTGTGCTGACAGGGCAGGGGCTTTGTGTGTTACACAGTGGAGAAATGTCTGCCAGGAAGCTGAGGCACACACCTGAAAGGAAAGAGGAAGAGGAGAGGGAAAGAGGAGGCGGAGAGGAGCCCCACCCAGCCACCAGGATTAGCCCCGTCCCGCTTTGATGGATTAGCATGTAGGGAAATTGCTCGATTATTGATATGAAAGTGTTTGGGAGTCAAAGAGATTGTGTGTGTGTGTGTGTGTGTGTGTGTCTCTTTTGGGGGGAGGTGCTTATCTAGCTACCCCTCTTCCTCCCCTCCTCTGTCTCTTTCCTCCTCTCCCCTTTGGAGAAGAGTGGGTACAAAAGAACCACGAGGGCATGGGGAGGAGAGACTGGGCGCTCTCCTGAGACACATTGAGCTGCCCTTCATGAAATATTGTTCATCATCATATTAACAGGGCTGAATTTGGGGAGATAAGGAACATTTGAGAAAAGTAAGCAGAATGTCCCAGCAATATATTTCAATCCTCTTTCTCCTTCTCCTTATTCATTCGTTAGGTGAGTAGATGAGAAATGTAGCAAGACCTTTATAAATGAAGAGACAGGAACCCAGAAATGATGATGTAATCATCATTTATTTGCTTGATTTCTCAATCCTCTCTCTCCCTGGATCCGAGTCTCTGTCAGTGGTCTTCAAGACTGAAATATTCCAAGTTTTGTCAGATGCCTATTCCATTAGAGGTGGGGTGTAGTGTTTGCATAGTTTTATATTATTATACATCATGCAATAAGAAATACTGAATCATGTCCCTTAAAATGCACTTTTTTAATTTCACCTCCATTTGTCTTTTAGCGATGTCCCTATCAGCAGATATATTCATAAATGTACAAGGGGTAAAACATTTTAATCTTCATAAAAGAAAAAAATAGATTGTACCAGACATCCCAACCTGCAAAAACTATTTTCAGGGAAGTTGCTTCAAAGCCCCCCCCCCATGGGCCCGTCTCTCACGGTCCGGGCCCGTGGGTGGTATCTACGTTTGCTATGAGTTCCAGAACATATTTTAAACAATCAAGTGCTACGATCCCGGGATAGCAGTGATGTCCCAACTCCTTGGTAATGCGAATCGCAGGATCAAGAGCCACCAGCAATATTACAACAAATTAGAAAATCAATAGATAAAAGCACACACGCATGGACACGCATGGACACACATAGAGACACAGTGGTGGGTGTAGTGGGAATCCTCTGGCTGCCAGAGAGGGATGTTTTCACAGGGCCAGATAACATCTGCTCCTACTTGGTACCTGGGCCTATAAGGAACCACAGAACAGCAGAGGTAATCCATGAAGTGGAATGGAGATTTACTTTAAGGTGTTACTATAGTTTATCATCTCTGCTGAAACGTGAACAATATGGGGTTCCCATAAAAAGGTTTCATAATGAAGGTGACATCTCTATCAATGCTCCTATTTCATCCTGCTGGAAAGAAAAAGTGACATTGCACAACAGTTTAAAGGAATCGTTCACCATTTAAAAAATGAGGCCTTTTATCAGTTGAACGTGTATACCATTTTACAGTATTTGCTTCTAGCAAATGATTGAAAACAGTCCCTTTACACGTCCAGTAATTCTGCCAAAGGTAGTTAGTATTTGATGCTAAGACCACCTCAAACTTTGTGGATTAAGGGGTTTATTGCTGATATTCTCAACTATACCTTTAAGACCAAATGAGGCAGTATGAATATATGCTATCTAGCCAGTGTACAGGGGGAATGTTGAATTTACATTGAACTTCGTTACCACTATCAGCTAGGAGCATAACTACATCTTGCTACATCCTCTATTACCTTGACTCCCTTCTAGAATGGCCTTTACAGGCATTGAGATCATACTCATACTCACCCTTTCGGTATACAGGGAACATATGTTCAGAGGTAGCGCTAACATCTGAGTTGAAATATGAGGTCAGGTCAAGGCAGCAGTGTCCCACAACTATCAGGTGCAACGACAGCACCCCCGAAGACCCAGCAGAAGAAGAGTGGAAGAGGAGATTTGTGAGGCCCGTGGATTAGGTTGGTGATTACCGTCGTTCTGATCACAGGAAGTGCGGACCCTGTCTGTTAAATGTCATCCGTGACCGCTTGTACAAGATGAGGCTCATAGCTCTGTCTCTCACGGTCCGGGCCCATTACTCCAGTCAGACAGAGGCCCCTCTCTCAGAGGAGAAGTCCCCAGCCCTTCCATAATGAAAACAGTGTGTGTAGCAGTCTGAACTCCGCAGCTCCGGTGACAAACATGGGTAACGCAAAAGGCGTGTGTTTTACAATTTCCCTCCCTGGTAAAGGTCCGGTCGTAAACTGAGAATTTACGCCCTTCATTAGAGGTAATACAATACACATAACTCTAACGTACAACAATTGGGATAGCCATAAAGTAACCGTTTTCTACCTTCTCAAATCTGCTGACTTCTCGGTGACCCTGGCAGAGCCAGTGTTTAGGGCAGCCTAGATTTATAACAGCTGACTGTAAAGGCTGATAGGCCTCTGCCTTTTCAAGGAATTAAAAATGCCCAAATGTAAAATGACTTAAATATTTATTCTATGTATCCCTGTCAGAAATAATCGTCTCCGAAGTGTTATTTACGACTTGGAACTTAAGATTTTTGTTTGAGGCGATTTCCGTTTGATTGATGGCTAAGCTCAACTTTATAGCCTGCTAGAAAGGTAAGGATCTCTGGTGTGCTGCCATGTTTTCTCTAGTTTCTTAGCGTAAGTCTCACTGAATCCATCTATTAGACTGAAATATGAGGTAGAAAGAAACACTCAAGTAAAGATTCTAATAGCGCATCTCATGAGGGTGTACCACAATACATTAGCTTCAATGTACACTCCAACCTCCCAGAGATTAGTCAGCAGCTGACTTTAATCCCAACTCAGGACATTTAGACAGAGCATTTTAATAGGCACAAGTCAGCATAATAGTGAATGGAAACCATCAAGTTACGTGCCCTTTTACAGTCCGTTCGTGACCTGTTAAACATGACCCAGTCAACTGGTCAGCCACCCGACTGTCATCCAGCCCCCAGTGGAGAAACCTGGTGCGGAGACCCTTGATGAGATGAGGAGAAACAGATTGACCGGGTTGGTTTGAGGAGTTGGAATGAAAAACAAATGTCAAGGTGGGTGACAGAGAGCGTCTGTGTCTTATCAGTGAAGCCAGAGTGAGTGATGGCTGTTATCTGGCCCCTTGCTCCAAGGCCGTTCATTATCCCAGGACGACAGGGCCGTGCTGGGAAGAGGAGAGGGCTGGAAGCCCCTGCCATGATCCATCACTCTGGAGGTCCCTCTACTCTTCCCCTCTTATCTGACCGCTACATGGATAACCACAGGCCTGATTTGTTTACCCACGCCATGCCATTTGAATGAGGAGCTGTTGCAGGAACCAATTCCTTCACTGTCTTTATCTGGAAAGTATGTAATATGTAGGAGTTGGATGGAGTGTGTTAGACCATCCTACAGAGGCCTCCGCACGCACGCACACATACACACACACATACTAAAATGCACCCAACCCACACACACAATCTCAGCTTCTCTACTCGTCTTCCACTTCAGTGAAATGAGCGGAGGATTAAAGGCGAGGAGAAATAAAGAAGGGACAGCATGGCGAGTCTCCCAGTTTCCTCAGGGACAGAGGTTTGTGTGTGGCCTGCATCCTTTTCCTGGTGAATTGAATTGCATTAAGTCCTGTTATCATGTTTCTTCATGGTTATCTCTGGGCCTGTGTGTAGACAGTGTATACAAGAACCAAGACCGAATATAATACAAAGCAATACACTACTCCATTGCTGGTCAGTTTGTACTCTTTGGAGGTTATCTAAATTCCAGCAACTCAAATACAGAATAGAGAGCATCTGGTAAAAAAAAAACACAAAAAAAACAATGTTATTGAAAGGAAAACCTCAAAAAGACAGCAAAAAAGAAAAGAAAGACAGCATTTTTTTCTCGTTTCATTTCCTATCTCCATCTTTGTTGGGGCTATTTCTGTTGGTCCCTAACAGGGCGCTGTGCGGTGTGTGTTTCCATTTCAAACAGGGCTCTCGTGTCCATCAAAGCACCAGGGTTCTCTCCCAAAATACATTGAGGTGGAGGAAGGGATTGAGGTCTGAAGGGAGGCAGGGAGGGAAGGGAAGGCAGGGGAGTTGGGGGAGATGTGTTTAGGGCTACCGACTAACCGTCTGTTCCCTTGAGTCTCAGTAGCAGGGAGGTTTTCTGCTGAGATCCTGCTCAGCTCTCACCGAAGCTGAAATAACAAGAGTTTGTTTGAAACCACAAAGGAGGGAAGGGGGTACTGTAGAAGACAGTGGGGGCCGAGGCCACCGTCCTTAAGTGTGACAGAAAATCCCAGAGAAGACCCCCCCCAAACACACACACACACACACACACACAGTGACATGGTGTGTACCCTGTACCCACTCCAATTTCTGCTGGTGGAGGAGCCAGCTAAGCAGAACATGATGAAGGATGCTAATTGCAAAACTGAACCTCCAAACTCTGCTGAGTGGGCGGCCGTCGAAAGGCGTCGGGTGGGAATTGCAGAGCGCTTGGATGGGGGGGTCGGGGGGGGGGGGGGTTTGGTGGGAGGAGGGAGGATGGATGAGGGAGAGAGTGGAATGCAAACACAAAATCCTGTGTCCTCATTAAGAAGTTTTGATAAGACCTTGGAGCTCAGTGTTGCATGCCAGCCTGTACCATCGCCAGGGAGCGGTCTCAGCAGAGATGCCATTCTGGAAGATGAAGAGACCTCTGCTGGTGAGATTTCCTGTAAGCCCCCTATCCCAGGAAGATAAATTGGTTGGAGGAAACCTCTGGGTTTCAGCGTGGTGGTACAACAATAATAGATTATCATTACAGGAACATCAATGCCCTTTTCTTTTTCCACTATGACCTTGAGTCTCTTCTGGGCTTCGCCATAACGGATCACTTATATAGGACCGGCTGGCCTGTCTACATGTTCCTGTTATGCGAAAGGCTTCATGGCCTCTCTGGTGAGTCTGTGTATGTCTCAGATAAGAGCATTGCGCCCAACCCAAAGCTAAGGTCAGATGACATTTTAAGGGGATACAATCTGCAGCCTTTTGAGTTTGATGACTTGCTAGAATGTCTGGAATAGATTTTTCCACCTTAGTTTCCAACACTTTTCCCCAGCTTTGCATCCGATCTACTAGTGCACCACATCCATATATTGCCATGCACACCCATGTCTGGCTGCTAATCCTGACTTCAGCCTGTGGTGTTGGGGTTACAGTGGCTGCTAGTCCTGACTTCAGCCTGTGGTGTTGGGATGACAGTGGCTGCTAGTCCTGACTTCAGCCTGTGGTGTTGGGGTTACAGTGGCTGCTAGTCCTGACTTCAGCCTGTGTTGTTGGGGTTACAGTGGCTGCTAGTCCTGACTTCAGCCTGTGGTGTTGGGATGACAGTGGCTGCTAGTCCTGACTTCAGCCTGTGGTGTTGGCTGCTAGTCCTGACTTTAGCCTGTGTTGGGATGACAGTGGTTGCTAATCCTGACTTCAGCCTGTGGTGTTGGGGTTACAGTGGCTGCTAATCCTGACTTCAGCCTGTGGTGTTGGGGTTACAGTGGCTGCAAGTCCTGACTTCAGCCTGTGGTGTTGGGATGACAGTGGCTGCTAGTCCTGACTTCAGCCTGTGGTGTTGGGGTTACAGTGGCTGCTAGTCCTGACTTCAGCCTGTGTTGGGATGACAGTGGCTGCTAATCCTGACTTCAGACTGTGGTGTTGGGGTTACAGTGGCTGCTAGTCCTGACTTCAGCCTGTGGTGTTGGGGTTACAGTGGCTGCAAGTCCTGACTTCAGCCTGTGGTTTTGGGAGTAGAAACACTATTCATTCTATTTTGGTATGGTAAAGCCATCGCCTAGCTACTAGCATAGATCCAAAGCTTGGCGCATACCAGAACACTGTCGGCTGTATTTGTCTGGTGCCTGTAAAGATAAATTAAACACACCCACGCACGCACACACGCACAAACACTACTCACGTTCATGTCCAGCCTGACGTTGGTGAGCGCTCTAAATCATTCTTTATAACAGTGTCACCAGAAATAATGAAAAAATTATATGTTACCATAACTCATGTGGTTTGTATTAGAGAGAATCTCACTAATGCAAAAGCTTAGCACAGCCAAATGGCAATTTATAGCAATGTGTCTGTGATTAATTTCTTCTGTAAAAGGAGCATTTATAAATGGGAGTGATCCTCCTACACTTAATAGCATTTCATTAATCACCGGCTGGGCCCAGTTGCTACCAAAATAATGACAATTTAATAACACTCCAAATACTGCGCAACCAGATTACCTAGTATTTCTAAATGTCATTGGTCTAGGCCATAATCCACAGTGACAGGGAAACATGCGCTTGGCCTAACAGTGTCTGCTCCCATGTAACACAACAAATGCCCCGTCCCCATAGTGAGCAGGCTATGAATAACTGTGATAATCACCCAACAATGGATTCATTTCTCAGTGTATGGAGAGGGCTAATGTTGGGGTGATTAGGCTGCCTGGCTGGTGTGCCTGCCTCAGTGTCTTGTATTCTGATCTGGGTTCAGTTTCCAGGTGGGAAAGGAGGGGCATGTATTTTGAGAACCATTGTTTTGATCCACTTCATCACTGTTTGACAGAAGACGCCGCGCCCTTCGTGGAAATGCAACTACAATATAAAATAACTTGCATTTCTACCTAATGTGTTGTAATGGACCTTCATGTTTTAGGTGTTTGGGCGTTCTTTCACATTGAAGCTTAACAAGGGGCACTGTGACAAGATTTTAATTAACATAATTTGTAAAGAACAAGGAACATACGACCCTTATAGTTTCAATTAACATTGTATATGTACCTTACTGCATCAATTAATATTATATATGTCCCTTATAGTTTCAATTAACATTGTATATGTACCTTACTGCATCAATTAATATTATATATGTCCCTTATAGTTTCAATTAACATTGTATATGTACCTTACTGCATCAATTAATATTATATATGTCCCTTATAGTTTCAATTAACAATATATCTGTACCTTACTGTATCAATTAACATAACATATGTTCTGTATAGTTTCAATTAACATTATATGCATACCTTACTGTATCAATTAACATAAAATATGTTCTGTATAGTTTCAATTAACATTATATACGTACCTTACTGTATGAATAGGAATCAAGTGTTTTATTGACTTTTGTAAATGCTGACAGATGAATACATTAACCTGCATTGGTCTCTCTTTTTAGCACTATAAAGGCCAAGTGGTTAATTTTTACTTACATTTAATGTAAAATAAAACTGTCAAAATGCATTGTGAATAACTATTTACAGGAATAGCCATTGTTTCACCTGACTGTGTGGTAATAGTGGCCTACATTAGCATTAAGTAATGAAAATACTAATGTGTTATTTAAAATAATGTAGGTTTTTTAATGATAACCAACACAAAATAAAAATATACAATGCCCACCAGAATTATTGGGTCATTTTGGTAAATTTAAGCAAAAAATGGAATGAAATATGATTTATCAGCTTGATATTACAATTGAACTTTGAGAGACATCAATCCCTTAATTTTGCAAACTTTTTATCAATCAATAAATATTTTCTTTAACATTTGTACCATGATTATTGACACCCATAGAATTTAGAAATAGAAAAATCTTGTTATTTTTGTACAGACCCATTTCCACAAAAGTTGGGGCACTGTGTAAAATGCAAAGGAAAAACAGAATGCAATAATGTGCAAATCATTTAAAACCTATAGTAAGTAGAAAAGTACCAAGACAAACTGAGAAATGTGATTGTTTCTTGGAAAATACCAGCAACACGGTGCTGGGACAGCACCAAAAGACTGGAAAATGTGTGTAATGTTAAAAAATGGAACCTGGTGGAATATCACAACTAAACCTGGTGGAATATTTTTAGGTCAATAATTAGGTCAATTGGAAAAAGGTCAGTAACATGATTGGGTATATTGCGCATACCTTGGGGATCTCATCATCTACATAAATTACATAATAAAAAAATTCTGAGAATAATGTTTTATTATTTTTCGGGAATCATGGACATTGCGTCCTCCGGACTAAAAAGGAAAGAGGCCATCCTGCTTGTTATCAGTGCACAGTTCAAAGGCCAGCATCCGTGATGGTATTGGGGAGCATAAGTGCACATGGCGTGGGTGACTTGCACATCTCTGAAGGCACCATAAATGCTGAACAGTATTTACAGGTTTTGGAGCAATATATGCTCCCATCCAGACAACGTCTTTTTCAAGGAAGGCATTATGAAATGAAAAATACCACAAAGGAGACCCATCTTTTGAGCAGCTGAAATCCTATATCAAGCAAGAATGGGATTACATTTGACTTTCAAAACTATAGTTATTGGCCTTCTCAGTTCTCAAATGTTTACAGAGTATTGTTTAAAAGAAGAGGTGATGCAACACAGTGGTAAACATGCCCCTGTCCCAACTTTTTTGTCGGAGGTGTGCGGTCTTTTACTGAGTGACTGAGTGAGTGAGTAAGTGACTGACTGACAGACTACCCCTTGTTAAATAGCATAGTGGTTAGAGACACGGACTGCCATTTAGGCGACCAGTGTTTGATCCTTGCCACAGACTGAACAAAGTATGCATTAGGATTTGTTCAGGATATACAAAAACTTCAGTATCTACTTTATAGTAAGCCTGAAATAAAACTCTTTACAGTTAAATTGACCCTATATCTGGTGTATTTTTAAAGTACATATTTGTTAATGTTTTTTGGGGTAAAACATACCACAACCCCTTGCGCAGTAAAAGAGGAGGGGTTTCCACGATTTTCTCGTTATTTCACTTGACAAAAAAGTAAGTTATCGTCACCTATATTGATAGTTATTGTATCAATGTCATTCACGAATGAAAGAACAAACAAGCATTCTTGTACCATGAAATGCAATAGTCTCACTAGCAATTGATCAAGACTATTCCAGGTAATAAGTAGATACTAGTAGGCTGGCTAATTAAAGCCATACAATTCATAAACGCTATTTGTGGTGGAAGTAAACTTAATTAATGGTGTTTAGGCTAAATATTCAAACTTGGGGTGATGTTAATGTGTGACAAAATGATCTAATGTCTTACTTATGAGACGCAATTTTCTGACGATGTCCCTATCGGCCCCTATACTGGCATACTAGATTACTATATGCAAAACAGTATGTACTTCACTATCATCCACAAAGTACATACTTGTAGTATATAGTAAGTAGTGTGCAATTTGAGATTCAGAAAATGCTTTCGATTTCCTCGTAGTTCACATAGCGTAGTGGTTAGCTATTCAACTGTTATTGTATGGACGACCACCTACAGTAATCTTTGTACCAGGGTACACTTTAGTTTGGGTAATAAACGTTCTGTTGCCCATGTTATTTCAGCAAAAACGTAATGGCAGGGGTAAAAGTAACATTTGGAGACGGTACAGAGATGAACTGGGTACCAGCAGGCCCTGTGGTCTTGTGGGAACATCCCTGGCCTTCAATATTCTGACCCCGTTCAATTTGCCTCTCAGACGTACTAATTTTTGTCTCTCCGAAATATTTAATATATCGGTATGTCACACAACAATGTACCCGCAACAATCAGCCGTCACACAACAATGTACCCAATGTGTTATACCATGACTCTCATATTTAAAAAAAAAGATTGTATTACATGACCCTTTAAATGGTTAGTTTTCTAAAGAAACATACCAGCCATGGAGTGATTGGAGTCATTGTTTTCATTGTAGGTACTGTATAGCTATTAGCTAGCCATCTACAGTAATCTTTGTACAAGAGTGCACTTTAGTTCCATTAATAAATGTTCTGTTGTTCATGTTATTTCAGCCACAATGTAATGGCTGAGGTAAAAATTGCATTCCTGCTGTTTAAATAGCATAAAGGGTAAAGACACAGTCTGCCACATAGAAAACTGTGGATTGAAACCAGCCAGGGACAACAACATTCATCCCTTCTAATTGCGGGCAGGCTGAACTAGGCATGCATGTTTTTTTTATTTTGGTGGGGGGGGGTTGAAGTATGTTGCTGGCATCAAATTCAAAATAGGCTTGTATTTTTCCAAAAACAATAACATTTCTTAGCTTCAACCTTTCATATGTTGTCTTTGTACTATTTTCAGTTATATATAGGGATTCAATTATTTGCACATCATTGCATTCTGTTTTTATAAGCATTTTGTGCAGTGTCACAACATTTTTGATAACCTGGATGGTAAGATAAATAGAGTCATTAGGAACTCTTATGTGGTCATATGTAACCTCCATGCCAACCAGTTATATGGATGTCTTGCTAGAAGAAAGCCTCTGCATACATTTTATGCATATTCTCAACAGCATTAGCAATAATAAATAATTTATCTTCACATATAAATCAAATGATTAAATGTTTCTGATTAGCCTGGAATAAAATCATCTTCTCCCATAGGATTTTCTTTAAAATGTCTTGGTTGCATACGGCAGAGATGAACGATTGTCCACAAGGAGAAAACACAAGGTTACTATGGATTTTATTGTTGAAAGGTCCAGATAAGGAGATGATATTTAAGAATTTCAAAGGCATTACCTATATCATGGAACACTGCAAAAACCATCGTTAAGTTATTTAGGCAAGATGGTACCACTTTTCAAAGATCAGGACGTCCCTCCAAAATACTTGACAGAGTAAGGAGAACACTCATTAGGAAGGCATTCAAATAGCCAATAACAAACTTAAAGGAGCTTTAGAAAATTCTGGCCATTCCAGGCAACCCTAACTCCACCAGAATTACAACTATTGTGCATATTGTCCATAAATCTGAACTGTGTGGTAGGGTGGCAAGATGGAAGCAATTTCTCACATGAAATCATTATCACCCAAGACTCACTGAATCTTCCATAACCATGTGGTGGGGAAATGTTTGATGGTTTGATGAGACCAAGGTTAAACTTTTGGTCTGAATTTTGGGCAAAGGCAACACAGCTTACCCAGTCCCTAATGTTAAGCATGGTGGTGGCAGCGTCATGCTATGGGTCTCTATGTCTTTAGAAAGGACAGGAGCTCTGGTCAGGATGGAAACAATGAGTATCTTCAAATATTAAGACATTTTGGCACAAAACCTACTGCACTCTTCCAGAAAGCCATTTAAAAGGAATACGTTTAATGTTAAAATGTAATTACACCTTTTTACACGGCAATAGTTCGAAGCACAAAGCCCCATCAACAAAGCAATTGAAAAATCTAATCTATGTCTTGGAAAGACCATCTACATTGACAAATGTAAATGTATTAAATCTTGCCTTAAGCCATATTGAGGATCTCAGTTGGCACCAGATTTTTTGGGGACTGTCTATATAGTTGTTCCATTTGAATACAATGTCAAGAACAAAAACATTATTAACATAATTTTATCCTTTATACATTTTATTTTTCCTGACTCAAACTAACATAAAAACAGAGTATTGCAATCATACAGTATTATTTCAGAGTTCTACATACCAACATTACAAAAAAATTACATCATAGACGCAAGCTACTATTTTGCTGAATTCTGACACTAGATGCACCTCATAAATAGCTTGATAGCTACAGTATCTTCTAAGCTTACATTATATTTATGGATCTTCATGTTTAGCTCAGAGCCGCCATGATTAGTAGAAAAACACTTTTAAATGAAATTTCTTAAAGCCATGATGACAATGTTACATTATACAGGGATTATACGGGGCTATTAATTATAAAAAATTTTTTTATAAAACTGTAATTAGTCAAGAGAAGCATTGAGAACTCTTGCTTACCTGTGGGGAATGTCCCTAATTTTCGTCACTGGGAGCAGTTTGTTTTGTGTAAGGTCATCAGTACAGTAAAGGTCTCCATCATGTCAGAGTGAGCACAGCACGGTGGCTGTCTGTCAGGCCCATGACAAACTACTTCCCTGCATTGTCACAATGACTCAAATAATGTGATCCCTTACATTATGAAAGTGACTTCTGCTGCCCAAAACAATAAGCCACACAGTAACTAAAATAGATTAGATTATGGAAAGGGATAACTCCCATCCTAAGGGGAAAAGGAGATGCTGTAATTTTGTATAGTTCTTTGTTTAGATTTTTCACTGTCTCTGTAATGTAGCATGCTGTAGTATCACTACCCTCCCGCGGAACCTTCACAATGCAATATGTTTGCACATTGTGCAACCAATTGCACATTAAATATGAGTTGTGATCTGTACGGTAGAATAAATAAAAAATGAACTTGTGAACTTGATCTGTTTTTCAGGGCGGTCCTTCCTGGGTTTGATTGGTAGCTTGGTGGAAGAGAGGAAGGAGGTGGAGGGACAGAGCACAGTGGGGATGTGAAAGGAGAAAAGAGGAGTGGAAGGTGGTGGCAGTGGCTGGACTTGGAGAAAGGTCACAGTGAAATCTGATTCTCTGTCCTGTCTGAAATATATACACCCTAATAATACAAATATTTTCACATGACCTTCCCCTTGCACATGACTATGAACTAACTGTTAATGATAATGACAAATAATCATATAACTGGTGCAAATTGACATTGGCTCCATTTGGAGTTTGTGCGGTTGGACAATGGTTGCTCTTCCTTGTTGCGCTCTAGCAACTCCTTGTGGGAGGTTGGGCGTCTGCAACCTCAATCACAATTGATGGCTGGTGAGTAGTGTGAAGGTGCTGGTGAGTAATTATTGGTTGAGTAAGCAGTGGGTTAAGAAGCAGAATCAGTTGGCCAGATGTGCATTAGAGGAAATCTATACATTTTTGACCTTCCAGAGCCTGACAGTCAAAACAAACTGCAAAAAATGTTTAATTTAATCACATCCACCAACATGTTTCTGTGCCATTGCAGCAGCTGTTGTGCCTTTCTATTTTAATAAACTGTCATGAGTAGATCCACAACTCATCCAAATAGAATGAATGGAACAAAACATTCAAATAACCATGCTTATTGGGCCATTATTCAAATAACATTTTCACTGCAGTTTACACTTAGAGAAGATCTGGACTCAATTATACACACTTTATCACGATAATACAATTTTAGAATAGCATATTATTTGCTGTACAATGAAAATAAATATCTCTTAATAATGGCAAAAATGCATGTAAAATGTCTCTTTGCTGTAAGAAATTAATTTTTAATTATTATTGGGTATCTGACAAGAATCTCCAAAAACGTTATCTCTGCTCTATTGCACATGGGAGGGAAAAAAAACATTTAGGGCCACCACTAGCTCAGTCATTTTTGCACTGTCCCTTGGCCATGTCTATTTAAGGTTTCAAAATCCAGGTCAAAGAGACAGTAGGGTACATTAAAATCTAGGCATTAGTGGGGCAGCGTTAGGGGTTGAAACAGTTATGGGTTCTAGTGGAGTTTAAACCCACAGATCCAGCATCTTCTGACATAAGCTTTCTGAGAGGAATGCATCTCGGTTCTCTTTGCGATGTACTCACATCCTGCATGAAGCTTCAAAGTGGACCTCCAGGGACCTCTACAATTATTACCATGGATGGATGAATGAATGAATGAAACCAAACCTGAAAATGAAAGTATATATTGGGAGTTGAAACACGTATTGTTAGGACACATCAAACACCTGAAAAAAGACAGGTTGGATTACTATTGATGATTCCATATTATATCTGGTGGAACTAGATTGAAGTAAATGTGTGAAGAGTTCAGCGTGGGACAAACTACCTCTTCTTTACTGCATGGTTCTACTGTTTCTCTACTTCTAGGTTGGCTGACAAACAAGCACATTCACACCCACATACACACACACACACACACACTCTCTCTCTCTCACACACACACACACACACATGCACACACACTATCAAAAAAATCACACACAATCACACTCTCAGTTTCCACACCACCTTCTGACCCTGGTGTAAATAAAGCAACCTTTAAAAAGCCACAACCAAACCCTCCACACCCACTGTTGTTCCAGCCCACTCTCTTAACATCCCACGCTTGGTAAGTTTGCTTGCATAAGACAGATTGTAGGGCCTTACTATGGTTGTAGGGAACCCAGTGAACTACATCCCAGGCTAGATTACTCTGTGTGACATTAAAGGGCCACTCTAAAAAGGTACAATGGTGTGGTAAATAGCCGGCATAATGTAAAGTGTTTAACAGAATTGGCTCTCATTTTCACTTTCACGGCTGGTTTAAGGCACTCAGACAGCTGAGGGGAGCTCTTTTCACATGTTAATCATTGATGGGGATTGTTTTAAAGACCCAAAACATTGTGTAAGGCAAGAGGAAAGAGCAGACTAAGCAGACACCATGATCTTAACAAAATATGATGTTCTGGTCTTCAGAACATCACGAGGTATCTGAACGTGGCTTTGGTGGAGAGTTTACAAATGCTGACTTTCTGTTATTTTTGTGTATACGCGCAGGACAATTATGTGGCATGTTTATTTTGGTAACTAACATGTGTTTGTGTGGGCTAAAAGAAGCTGGAAGACACCACATCTGTTGCCTCCCGTTTTGCCCCATGTGACAGGACATGCAATCATAGTCCGGGGTCTGTGTTTCCCCACTCTCTTTTCTACAGTTTTTTTTTTTTTTTTTTTCATTGAAACATATAAATAACATTTAAAAAGTTGCCCAGTCTGACCATTATGGAACATTTGCTGCCAACTATCCAGAAAATGTGTTTATGGCCTCTTTCTCCAGAATGGTTATCACCAGTGTGAAGCGACCAACTTGGCTGCCTTGCTGACAGAGATGTTTACAGGTTTTGTGTGTGTGTGTGTGTGTGTGTGTGTGTGTGTGTGTCAGCTTTATTTCCTACTCCAGAGAGAAAGTGGTTCAAAGTCCCTATATACCCAGTAAGGTTTGGTTAGCGTTTCAATGCCTAGTGCTAATTACGAATCATTCTCCCAGCTAACCCGTCGATCATGGGTGGAAATGTGAGGGAAATGTGGGGGAGAGAAGGTATTTGTGGCCTGCTGGATTGAAACGGAGACAGATTGCGCCAGCAAGGTGTTGATAATGCTGTAAGATTAATGCCTCAGCCGCGCGTAATCGCCCTTATCCCCAGTTCTCCCTGAGCAGATAGACTTGTTCAACTTCCCTGACTGGTGCCCACTGCAAGATGGATGGCACACGTGGCGCTGCTGTCAGAGTAGTTACACACATGCACACATGCACGCGTGCCTAGCATATGTGCATGTAGGAGAGCCAGCACCCGCACACAACACACACACACACGTGGGCGCACACATGCAAAAGCACATTAAGACAAAGGGCCCAGTAGGCTTTGGAGAGACCAGAATCTTGGGAGTCAGCGTTGGCATCCAGATCGCACACACATATACAGACTCACACAGCGAACACAGCCTCCATTGAAAGTGCATTTGGTCCTGCCATCTCTCCTGCTATCTTTTCCATTCAACTCCTTTCTGTTGTAGATCTCTCTGCTCTTCCTTGCTCCATTCCCCACTTTGTTTTCCTAATTCACTATGGTCTGGCTTTCTGACATGCGTGCAAATTACAGGATGGCGGGCTGTCACTTGGCAGATTCATGTGGTCCCAAAAGGGGTGAGGGAGGTGTGGAAGCTGGGAGGTGCTGTTGAGGGGGATTCGGGGCAGTGGGGAGGACGTTAGCCCTAGCTGCCCTGTCTTAACATTGTTAACGTGAGCCAGCCTGATTGACATACACTGCTGCTGCTTTGAAAGGCCGGGGCCCTGTCTTTCTGTCTCTATTCTCTGTGTGATATAGGGATCTTAGAGGGCCTTTTTCCCCCACCCCCTCCATCGCTCCTTTGTGTCTCTCCCTCCATGTTGTTCTTCCCCTCTCCCCCTCTCACATTTGCATCAGCGGCCCATGCAGAGTTGAGATGGAGGGGATAGGGAAGAGAGGAGGCCCCCTTGGTTTAGTCATCGTTCAAGGCAGAGTGGGTATCTCTGGCCTATCCTGGCCCTCGCCTTCCATACCCATCTGGTCCATCCCTCCGGAGCCCCTCTAGCCCAAGTCCAGACCTGAGGACAGAGAAGGGGCCTGGGGAGGAGCTGAGTGAACTCAGCATGGAGCTGTTATTCTAACTGGTAGTGCACAAGCCAGGGGGCCTCCTCGCTGTGTCTGGGCTCCTCCAGTTGATCCACAAAAAGGATGTCTCACTTCAAGGGAACAGGACGTTTGTGTAGCGGATGGGATTTCTGGGTAAATAATTCCACTGTGACAGTGTCTGTCTCTGACCTGTACTAGTCTCAGTGATAATGTAGGTATGGAGTCAAAGAGGGAGAATGAGTCAGAGTGAAAGAAAGGCGGGTGTTACCAACTTACGATTTCACACAATATGCATCAAATGAGGGACCTCAGCATCAGTGGTGATTACATTCCTCTTTAGTACTGTTTTTCTTACTCTCAATCATAACCACTCTTTCATATTTATCCGACAGGTTGCCCTTGATTTCGGTTACCTCAGAACTGCATTTTTTGCGTAGCTTGTGAGATCGATTAAGTTCTGGGTTCCTGCGTGTTAGCACAGGAACCCAGGTTTAAGAATGACCTTAATGTCCTTGGGTCAAGTCTTCCACACCCGTTCAAAATACAAAAGATGCAGACACCTGCAAACTCGGGATTTGTCCAAGGCACCGGAACTGATGCTGCTCATTACCTCACGCAAACCGTTGTTCTAACCCTAACCTTGACAGATCTACAGGACCATTCATGTTTAAGTAGTCTGTCTACCAGAGATTAGGCTTCCCTTGATATATGCTGTAATTAAATGCATACGATAAACAAAACACATCTACTTTCCCTCTCGACAGTACCTCCCTCCGTAGGTCCTGGTTGGAACCTGATCTATGACTGACTCATAATAGTTAGCCTTCTCAGGCTAGGTCTTCTGTCCTTGTGGCTAGTGTCTATGGCCGGAGTGGAGGAGCAGCAGTCTAGGAAGGGAACCTCTGCCGAGCTGTCCTAATTAACATGGAGACAATCCTGTTTCCCCCTCCTCTCCCCTGCTCATCTTTCACCTGGGAGACCTGGGGACCTGTGACACTGGGCCTGCCCGCATGCCTCTGATTAAACCAGGGCCTCGTTTACCATGGCCCACTGTCAACACAACACCACTAATGGCATTATGCCAAGGCCCAGGGGCCTCCGAGGCCATGGGGCCAAAGCAAGGGTCCCCACAGAGGCTCAAATGAGACAAAACAAATTTTACCTAATCTCTGATACGAGAGCCTAATCTCCCAATGATCTTATCTGGTAGAAGGACTCAAATTATGTTATGTTAGAGGCTGAGACTGTGTGTCTGGGTCGGGTGGGGTTTGTGTTTTTCTGCTTGTGTCTGTGCATGAGTGTAGTGTGTGTGTGTTAGAATTACAGGGTTTAAAAGTGTCAGGCTTCACATTTACAAACGTGTGTGCTTGGCCTGTAAACGCGTTCTTGTAAAATACAGAGCTATTGCTTACTGTAAGAATGGCATATTTAAAAGATGACAGTTGTGTAGTGACTAACACGGGTTAACAAGTCTGCACCAAAAATGGTGCTCTTAAAATAACACATCAAGATCTCTTGTCTGTGCTGCATAATTCTAGGCTACTCTCGTAACTACACTTTTACAATTATTAGGGGTATACCAAATAAAAATTATCACTTCTCAGAAAGGTGCTTGTTTAGTAGCCTAAAAGTATATAAAATCTGACAGTGGGGATGGCCTTTTTGAATGCCTATCTTGAGGTTAGAGGTTATGTCAATATAAACAGTTCATGTGATTGTAGGTAATGTTACAATAATAAATGCTGATTGTTTCGATGTGTATTCAATAGGCTTTACCTTTTGGTAGCCTACTTTGATTTTGTATTTTGGTGTAATTGTGTGTGTGCTAGGTAGAGCGAGAAGCAGGTAAACGCAAATTTTTCTCAAGGCCCTGGCCCTTTGTTAAGGGTGGTGTGACTTAACTCAATTTAAAACTGATTAAGGCTGCTTAGTTGTTGGTCAATGTTTTGCGGGGAGGGGCCACATTTCTTCTAAGCACCCGTCACTGACCCCTCTCTGTCAGAGCATATCTCTTTCCTGTTTTGTCATCACCTGACTGGAGTGGACATGAGTCCTGAACCCAGCATTCTCCTTTCTAACTATGACTTCATCAATGTCCTCTACTTTTCATGAATCACTTCCTCTATATATAGTGGCTGGACATTCCCCCAATAGCTACATGGGCCTTTTGAAGGTTAGGAGAACAAAGCCTTTGTGTCCTAACACACTTAGAGAGCACTCATGTCTGGAATCCTGACCATGAGGGTTGTGTCATAGTCTGTTAACAGCCCAGCTACTCTGTTCCATTTGTGTAGAATGACAGTAACATTTGTTAGTCTGCCAGGGCCTACTGACACACACACACACACACACACATGTTAAAATGCATGCTTGCCATTTTAGTGACTCCCACTGTGAATCCCATAATTCAACACACGCTCACATTGAACCCCGGACTTTTGCTTCACAAACACACGGGACCATCTTCCTGCAAGCATCTTAACTGGTGTGCTACTCAAAAACAAGTTGCGTCAAAGTGAACATCAAAGGATATAGGCTTAAGGTTAATCCCCCTCAAATGTTTGCAAAAACAGCAACCACAGCATCAAGCTGAGCCCAAGCGTGTTCAATTGTCCTAACGGATGCACCAATCTGGCAGATTTGGGGCACAAACCTGGACACCAAAGGCTGAGGAGCATGTTTCACATGTCTCCATGCGCTACATATATACACACATACTGTAAATCCACGCTGGGCCTGGTTAACTTCGCAATGCTACTGTCTGCCAACTGGGTTGTAATAACTGTACTGGCATCCCCCACACCCCCAACCGCCGGCCACCGCCGCTTTACCACTGCTCGGCACATTTTGACAGGTTACATATTTTACATGAGCAGTAGGCTAGTATAAAATTGAATGCTAAAACGAGGTCACTTCTCTTTGGTGCTCATTGTGCCTTTTACAGTCTTCATATTAGTCGGCCCAGCGAGGAACATTTCACTGCAGTCTTTTATTGATTTATGTCAATAGCTATTAGGTTGGCATTGCCTTTTTCTCTATTTAATAGCAGCATGAATCAGGCTACAGGCTGTGGGCTGCGGTAAAAAGACCCAGGGATATTAATGTGATGATTAATTAGGAAAGTTTGTTTCTTGTAAAGTGACAGTTCTTCTTTAAGCGGGGTTGTAAACTTTTATTGGAGCATACAGCTGACCTCAAATTGGAAATTTGTGTTGGAAGCCGCTTGGCTCTTTCACCATTACTGCTCCTGCCTGTTGTTCATTTTATATCTGTCCAATAAAAAAAAACTGCAGGAGCAAGGGGGCCTAGGGAAGGGTAAGGGAGTGTGCTACACATACTCACCCCACTATATCTCTTTCTGTGACCCGGTCATTGAGAGCCTCCTTAAAGTTGACACACAACGAGTTACAATCCACTTGTCTCATAACCTTAGAGAGAGATCTGTCCCTCTCAATACGTTTTCATCCGATAATTGAGTCCAATGAGGATTGATTTTCTTTAGTCAAATCAACATACATTCATTTCCAATGAATGATGTTGGTGAAAACTTGCATCATTTTTCCATGAAACTCTCTTAGGGATGCCAAGGAGGTGGACCATACAGTTGTACCGTCAGCGTTAGCCGTTTAAACCAAGGAGCTAACGCTAGCTGCTAATACAGGCTAAGCTAGTGTTCCGCTCACTGCAGGGTCGGACCTCTCGCTGGACCTTCCCACTGTTTATAGAGAAGTCAGTGTAACCTGAAGAGGCAGAGGAGGAAGCCTCGTGATTACCGGCCTGGGGAGCCCTAACCGTGGAACCACTTAAAAGATAATGCCCAAATGATGTTTTTCAACTCCTGGCCGCCTATTTGGGGAGTTGAAACAATATCAGTGATGTAGAGGAAATGAGACTTGAATGGCACTGTTTACAGTTGTTGGATGTTCACACATAAGCAGCAAATTCCAACATAAACATCCACTTAGTGCATGTAAATCTGAACGCTATTAATAAGATCCTTTTATCTTCTCCTCTGGAGTGTGGCCCCTAGGCCACTAGGGGTAAGCTGTCCTTCACTGGCTGACTAATTCTACATTTACTCTCCTCTTTCTTTCTATCCCCCTTCCTCTTTATTTATTTAGCTCTCTCTCCTCTGTGTCTTTCACTCACAATGCCTGGGCCCCTGGGCAAAATAACCCTATTCCCACAATTACCCACTTGCTCTCTGTGGCCCCTAGTTATGTACTGATAGCTAATTTCTACCCTTCCATTCCCTATTCTGTTGTCCAACATGCAGAGATGATTGGCCCTCAAGTGAAGCCCCAGTTGAGGGAGTGAGTTTGACTGCTGCTATGCACGGCTCTCATCAGCTCTCGGCGTCTCCGTCCACGTCTCCCATGCGGAGGACAGTGATACTCATATAGTTGAATCGAGCTTCTATATTGTTCCTCTGCTGACTGATCAGTTCTGATTGAGCAAGTGCCTTTGTCTCACTCCTTCTCATGCGTCCCCAGTCTCTTCAAGGATTGTTTTTCTTATTTCTGTCGGCAGAAAGTTGTTTTTGCTGTCTCCCCTCTCTGCGTGTCCACGACAGCAAAACTTCCTGGAGTGTGTGTGCGTGTGCGTGTTTGTGTGTGTGCATGCGTGTGTGTGTGTATGGGTGCGTGCGTATGTGTTTGTGTGTATGTGGGTGTGTTTGCGTGTGTGTGCGTGTTGCGTGTGTGTGTGCGTGTTGCGTGTGTGTGTGCATACTTCAATGATGGAAAGTCTATGGCTTTTATGTCAGTGCCAAGTGTGGAAAAACTGTTCCTCATATGAAGCACTGGCTCTTGTGCTGCCATGGTGTTCCCAGTCACACTCTGCTCTGAAGAGCCAGAAGCATCCATCTGATGTTCTCCTCTCTGTTTTTTGTCCATGAAACTACAACAGAGAACAGCCTTTACCAGAGGGACCAACCCAGTGATCCTCTCAAGCACCATGTGGACACATCAACATGAAGGACCAGTCTGCTCCTCTGCTGTCCTATATTATTCTTAATTCATTGCCAGCGACCAACGTCTTACTTTTCCTTTGCTTCTTTTTGTAAACAAAATGAAGCTTGGTTTCACAATCTTTTTTATTTATCACAGGTCTTACGCAGAAAGTGCAATAACCGGTGAGGGCCTAGGATGTGCAAATTGAACTAGCCACCTCCCTTAAGCTCCAATGTTTGTGTCGTGTCACACCTAAAGCAGTTCCATATTTCAGCCCTGAGTCCCAGAGACCCTGAGACTAGAAGCACAGCTCTCTATGTTGTCGTGTTGGTGTCTGGCGACCATCTTGAGTGTGGTTCTGTCTCGTGCCACTGTTGTCTTGTGGTTTGGTCCGGTCCCAGTGTCTCCAAACAGATGGCGACCCTGTTTAGCGCAAGTCACACACAAGCAGCACACCGGTGGCACCGGTTTCCCCATCACAACCCATCTAGTGAGGCCATAGAAAGATAGCAGACCGCTCTCTATGGCCATATCTCCTCTTGTCTTGTGGACATGCCTGACCCCATTCACAAAGGTTAGCACTCTGCTGTTGCCAGAGTTTGACATTTCCTCTCCAATGGTTAAATTCACTTTCCCTGTTAGAATGCTTAAAGATGAGGCCTTCCACCACTTAAGAGTGTTCTCTAACATACCCTTATTGATGCAATTGTACATGAGAGGGCATGGTGAACAATTATTTTCATCATAGCTGCACTGCAGTTGCAGGTACCAGGCAATACTGTAGATCGGCACTGCCATGATAAAAAAACAAACATATCCTTATGTGTACAATTACTTTTCTACCAACATTATATAAAAACAGGGAATTACATATTTGTATAAAAAAAACAATTTGGGATACATTTGTTTATACTACTTTCATCCTTCCACGGGGAAATAGCTTTGACACAAATCTTGGGTTGCTACCCAAGCCAGTTGGTTGTTCGTTCATTTGCACTGCTATTTTTCAAAACAACTGGTTGTTCAATCAATTTTATCGAGTTACCTTGGGCTTTGGAAGTCAGCTAGGTAATGTTGACAGAGGTTGCCTTGTCCATGGTCATATAGTGGATATAGAAAGTCTACACACCCCTGTTGAATTGCCAGGTTCTTGTGATGTAAAAGAATGAGACAAATATAAATTATGTCAGAACTTTTTCCACCTTTAATGTGACCTATAACGTGAACAATTCAATTGAAAAACAAACTGAAATCTTTGAGGAGGAAAAAAAATAATTAAAATCACAATAACTTGGTTGCATAAGCGTGCACACCCTTAAACTAATACTTTGTTGAAGCACCTTTTGATTTTATTACAGCACTCAGTCTTTTTGGGTAGGAGTCTATTAGCATGGCACATCTTGACTTGGCAATATTTGCCCACTCTTCTTTGCAAAAGCGCTCCAAGGCTGTGAAGTTGTGAGGACATCTCCTGTGCACAGTCCTCTTCAAATCGCCCCACAGATGTTCAATTGGATTCAGTTTTGGGCTCTGGCTGGGCCATTCCAAAATGTTAATCTTCTTCTGGTGAAGCCATGCTTTTGTGGATTTGGATGTGTGAACTTCATCTTCAGCTTTCTAATGGACGCCAGAAGGTTTTGTGCCAAAATTGCCAGGTATTTGGAACAGTTCATTGTTCCCTCCATCCTGACTAAGGCCCCGGTTCCAGCTAAAGAAAAAAAGCCCCAAAGCATAATGCTGCCACCACCATGCTTCACTGTGGGTATGGTGACCACATTTTCCCACATGCTTTTGGGGAACTTGATGTTTGTTTTTGCAAACTTCAGCTGGGCTTGGATGTTATTTTTTTTGTAAGAAAAGGCTTCCGTCTTGCCACCCTACCCCATAGCCCATTCATATGAAGGATAAGGGAGATTGTTGTCACATATAGCACACAGCCAGTAATTGCCAGAAATTCCTGCATTTTCTTTAATGTTGCTGTAGTTCTCTTGGAAGCCTCCCTGACCAGTTTTCATCTCGTCTTTTCATCAATTTTGGAAGGACGTTCAGTTCTTAGAAATGTCTCTGTTGTGCCATATTTTCACCACTTGATGATGACTGTCTTCACTGTGTTCCCTTCTCCTGACTGATATCTTTCACCAATGAGATCCCTCTGATGCTTTGGAAGCTCTCTGTGGACCATGGCTTTTGCTCTGAGATGCAACTAAGAAACTGTCAGGAAAATCCTACTAGAACACCTGAACTTTATTTGTGATTAATCAGTCACTTTAAATGATGGCAGGTGTGTAATGACTTCTATTTAACATGAGTGTGAATGTGATTGTTTAATTCTGAACACAGCCACATCCACAGTTTTGAGAGGTTGTGCACACTTATGCAACCAGGTTATTGTAAAGTTTTTATTTTTCATTTTTCCCCCTTGAAGATTTTAGTTTGAGTTCACATTATAGGTCACATTAAAAGTGGAAAATGTTCTGACATTATTTATCTTTGTCTCATTCTTTTACATCAGAAACAATTGGCATTTTAACAGGGGTGTGTAGACTTTTTATATCCACTGTATGCCCTATGGGTGGACACCACTGATATTGCTGTTCAAAATTGAAACAATAATTATATGTTGGAAAGGCAGAAAGCAATGTTTGTACAAACACATGTTTTTACAAACCAACTGCTAGGCTAGCAGCAATGGGAAAATGTGCCTAGATGCTTTTTAAAGAGGTACAAACTGATTAAAAATGTATCAGACAGTGGATGCCCAGTGACTTCTCCAACAAGTGAACAAACATCCCATCCTGCTTCATTAGATTACCAGTGGTAAACAGTAATTTTTTTACAACCCCAATTCCAAAATATTTGGGACATAAAGAAATACAGAATGCAATGATCATTCAATACCTATATTTAATTGAAAATAGTACAATGTCAACATATCAAATATTGCAACTGAGAACTTTTATTGTATTTGGAAGAAGACATGCCAGCAACATGTTTCAAAAAAGTTGGGACAGGGAGATGTTTCCCATTGTACTGCATCACTTCTTCTTTGAACAATAATCTTTAGCTCGGAGGACGAAGCATCGAAAATAATAAAAATCTAGATTTGTCAGATCACAGGACAGTTTTCCACTTCGCCTCAGTCCATATTAAATGACCTTGGGCCCAGAGAAGGTGGCAGTGTTTCTGGATCTTGTTTATATATTCTTTCTTCTTTGCAAGGTATGGAGTTTTAACTTGAATTTGTGGATGCAACAACGTCCTGTGTTCACAGACAATGGTTTTCTGAAGTGTTTTTGTGGTTTGCAGTACAGAATCATGTCTATTTTTAATGTAGTGTCACCTGATGGGCCGAAGATCATGGCCGTCCAATATTGGTTTTCGGCCTTATCACTTGCTTTACAGAGATTTCTCCAGATTCTCTGCATCTTTTAATTATATATAATGATTATCTACCATAGGTGATGAGATCCTCAAACACATTGCAATTTTATTTTGAAAAATGCTATGCTTAAATTGTTGCACCATTTGCCCACACAGTCTTCCAGTTTGGTGAATCCCTTCCCATTTTTACTTCTGAAAGACTTTTATACCCAGTCATGTTAATGTCATGCCAATTAACATAATTAGTTGTGAGATGTTCCACCAGCTTTGTTTTTAGCATTATACAACTTTTCCAGTCTTTTGTTGCCTCTGTCCCAGCTTTATTGAAACGTGTTGCTGGCATCAAATTCAAAGTGGGCATATATTTTTCAAGAAACAACAACTCAGTTTCAACATTTGATATGTTGTCTTTGCACTCTTTTCTATTGAGTTTAAGGTTTACATGTTTGTGCATCATTGCATTGTTTTTACTTCTATTTTACCCAGTGTGCCAAATTTTTGGGGATTGGGGTGGTAAGATGACTATAGTCAGCAAATGCTTTGACCTTAGACTTCTGTGGTGTTAGTTATTCATCACGCATGGCTCTGGTAGATAATACCACATGACTTCCAGGAATTTGAAACCTTGCCTCTCATCTTTATTCTCACAGCACTAGTCAGACATCTAGACACAAATATAACTTTATTAAATACAATAATTTTTTTCTCTTACCAGCTGAACAGAATATAACATTATTCAAACATTTCAAGGAAATTTTGTTTTTACTTTATCATCTTGGAAGACAGAAAAAAACTCCTGGGGAAAGTTATTGAAACACAAAACGAAAAACATGAGCTTTGTTATTAAGAAGTAATAGAAAACATCCGATGTAAGTACAGTTAATATTGGATGTACTGTATCACTGCTATTCATATTTGAAATTTCTGTTATTATGACTCAGAATCACTTTTATTGTCTAAGTATGAATACCCTTGTTCAGTACATGCTTCATTTAGATAATAAGCAGTGGATAAATATACATTTACAGATGATATACGTAATTACACTCTCAGTCTTATTGGTCTCTATGAGACAGATGTCTGAGGGCCTGGGGCCTTAACCCTTTGGCGCGTACGATCACACCAGTGTGATCAATCTTGAGTGGTCCCTGGAGCGTACGATCACACCGGTGTGATTAGAACGTCATGTTTAGAACGCACCATTAGCATACCTAGCTACAAGTAACGTAACAATGGCTGGTAAAACAGCGCTATTATTTACTCACATTTAGCTCAAACAGTGTTTATAACTTTATTTCCTGATTGTAATTGTTTCAAGACCATACTATGATATTAACCAGGTAGAAAGCATTCAAATCGGGACAAGAAGTGTTAGTTACGTACCAACAGACAGCCAACACTAATGCACAAAAACTAATTATATTAGCGACTACTACCGATCAAAACCATTGCAAAAACTTTCTAGAAGTTACGTTCCCCGTTGTATGCATTTTATATAGTTTATTCATTTTCACTGCATTGAATAACTGGTCACGATTTGTTAGCTAGCGGGCAGCTGATGTTTGCTAGCGGTTAGCTGACGTTTTCTAGCTAGCTACAGTAATAAATCAACCAACTTTTGTAGCTCTTAGAATTCGAGTCAACGAGAGAAGCTTGCAATGCAATGCATGTAGTGTTCCTTACCTAGCAAGGTGACTGTTCAAAGGCTGGCATGAGTTCAAATGCTGCAGAGTACCGAAGTCACGTGCAAAAAAACTCACGCTGGGGGGTCGGTAAGGAATATTTGAAACTCACGCGTGAAAAGGTTAATACACAACAAGGGATAGGTAACTGTTTAGGTAGTGGGAGGTATTACTTACGATTGACCTGAACAGTCCACCTGCTCTCCACTTGAAGGAGGATTACTTAGTGAAAGGGTGATGACCGGGGACTGTAATAGTATAAGCTGAAATCAAGAACATGTAGTTATTGCTGGAAATGTGTGCTTAGAATGCTGAATGCAAAAATAAAAAGCTACCTAACTTCCAACTATTTAACTGTCCTTATTCTAAAGCACCATCTAAGTTATGGAGGCCTCTCCCTGTGTCTTGAGAGCAACACTACTCTGACAGTTTGATTGACAGGGCTGGCATTGGAGCGGGCTGGCCCATATCCTTTACACCGGCTGGAAGTGGAGTAGGGGCCGGTTGGAAATGGCATCTCCCGGGGAAAGGCAACAACTGGCCATCAGTCCGGCCGTTCGTCTTCATCAATCAACCTGAGTTTGTTGACCAAGCAACATGATGTCACTATTCATTTCATGCATTTTCTTAACAGGGTCCAAGTGAACTCGAGGGAGGGCCCTACCCTCTCAGTAGGCATTTCCTGGCCTCTGTTGCATTGTGGGATATGTCCGGTTGCACCAAAGAGACCGTTTGGACGTTTCAAAGTTTTATCCCTTTTTTTCATTTTCCTTTTTACCCTTTTCATTCCTGCCCCCCCCCCTCCCCCATGAGGTGTTTGCTTTGCTTTATCACTAGCCCTTTTAGTGGAAGGCAGCAAAGCTGTGGTTGTTATGTGAATACTAGTGAAGATTTCCACTTATTTTGCGAAGATATACACTGAACTGAATGTACCAAACTGTTTGATCAAATCTCATTTGGTGAAAAGATACTACTGCCGCTGTGCTCAGATCAGCACATTAGCGTTTCATTTGAAAGAATGGTGTCAGTGTGTTGACAAGCCCATGATAAGCTGGTGGTTTCTAAGGAAAGATGTTTAAAGCAGATAAATGCCTTAGGACTCCAACTGTCTGTCTTATTGTCCTGATTGTAGTTTATTTCTGGTGATTATGAAAAGCTGCTTGAAACAGGCTTTGGGGATGTTGATTTATTAGTTTCACATGAAAAGGGCCTCTTCACACCGTGATTCCACACAAGTACCTAATGTTATCTCATCTGACTCCTGTGTATCTGTATTTACTGTCTACATGCTTTGCTTTTATTTCATCCCTTTGATTATTTCATAGAAAGTGGGAGGGTGTTGCAAGTTATATTCCAGTTTTTTCTTCTGTCTGTCACCCCCCCCCACTCTTTATCTTCCTCCTCCCCTTTCTCTCACTCTCCCCACCACCTACCAAACCCTCTCTTTTGCTCCCTTACTATCTCTCTCTTCCATGCAACATCTAGCTTTAAGAGGCTTAGCCCCAGCTTAGCACCCAGGTCAACCTGCCCTTTGCCCTTCATCTGTCAGCCTTTTGATCTGCTGCCAGCCTGGCCCGCTAGCTTGCTACGCTCTGCCTTTAACATGGCATCTGGGGGTCAGGGGAGAGCACTGCTTCAGGACCCCCTCACCTCTACTCCACCTTCACCTCCACAACCCCCCCCCCCCCTCCACCCCCACCCTTACAGATGTGTCTGTCTCTGCTGCCCCCACCGCCCCCCATGGCCCCTGCCCCAGTGCCCATTATTATTTTATAGTTTGGTTCTGCATTCCTTTCACTCAGCCAGTGGTAGAAGGCAGCGCTTTGGTTTTATTGCTTACACATGTCCGTGCCTCTCTCTCTCTGCAGGGAGAGACAAAACACCGAGAGGAGGATGGCCAATGGGGGCTGCCGGGATAAACTCTCCCCACCTTGAACTAATTGTCGGGGGGCCCAAACGTTGTGGTGCCTTAGTCCTGTGCCAGTGGGGTTTCAATTTGTAGAGGCATAAACAGATACTAAAGCCAAAGTAATGGCACAGTGATTTATCAAGCCAGTTCACATCAAATTATCACAGCACCCCGCCCCCCCGCTTTCAGGCCCAATATTGTCCCCTGGGTCCTGCCTCGGCCTGGGTCCTCCCTCAGTCTGGGTCCTCTCTCAGTTTGGGTCCCCTCAGCCTGAATCCCCTTAGCCATGGTCCTCCCTCAGCCTGGGTCCCCTTAGCCATGGTCCTCCCTCAGCCTGGGTCCCCTTAGCCTGGGTCCTGCCTCAGCACTGAACCCTGGTCACTGTTTCCTAACGGAATGCCCCAATATGTGTCCTTCTGTCTGGTTTTCCTCTGAGCGTGACACACACATATGTAAATCAAGAGATTTTTGGTTGACCCTGCACGTGTATCCAACTGTTCCTGTATCTTTAGTGCTTAGTCCATCTATAGACCAAAAGTCAGTTCTGCACATGTGTGGATGACATTCTATGTTTGTTCTGTACAGAACTGCAGAACTGAAGAACAGACTACAGATCACCTAATGATCACAGTACACTGTTGTACACAGGCCTAGCAGAACGTTATTTGCTGAGATTGTAGAATATCACTGTAAGACAAAAGCACAACAACAGCAAGAATTTTTTATTTTTTTACTGTGGACACAGATATTGATATTGTATATATTCTGACCTGATTTGAAAAACTCTGGTCACATCAAATTCCATTTAAAACCATTTTAAAGATGAATCATTGCATAATGTATCAGGTCCAGAGAATTACCTGCTAGGTTGCCAGATCGGGAAAACTATGAATATTTGTGGCCACACCACTCTGGGACCTGTAGTGAGACACTTACTTCAGAAGGTATAACCAAACAGTGTCTTAGCTTGCCTGTCTCTTTCATTTAGTGGTGTGCAGGGTAGGGTATGTTACTTTTTAAATGTAATCCGTTACAGTTACAAGTTACCTGTCCACATTTGTAATCAGTAGAGTAACTTTTAGATTACTCAACATACTTTGATTACTTTGAATTACTTTTAGATTACTTCCATATTAAGAGGCATTAGAAAACTAATAGGAATATTCTATAACCAATTGAACACCCTTTGCGGGATCAGTCAGTGTTAGAGTTTACATAGCTGGCCAAAAACGGAATTTGCATGTTATCTTATGGGTTTTGTACAGTGCCTTTGGAAAGGGTTTCTAAACCATTGCTTTCTACTTCAATATGATTGGGCTACATCTCCATTAAACCCTAAAGGTCTGTCATTCAGTCGTTCCAATTAATCCAATAACCCTTGATCTTCCAGAATCTGTTTGTTTATCTGAACTTAACCCAAAATCGAAGGATGTACTATTTGTTTTATTCATGTTTCTAATTGTTTCAAAACATTGTTGAAAAATAAATGTCAATTTCTCAAAACGGGCATTGACATTGTTGTATATAAAAATCAATATATCCGTAGCTTTTCGCGGAAACATTAATATAGTAGTCTGATGCTTTGATCCACAACCACCAACAATGTCAAAAGTAGCTGAAACCCCAGGCACGCTAACACTCGTTTGCAGTCGTGAACACCCGCACACAAATATGAAATAAACATTATATAAAATAAACTGTGATTATACACCGGCACTCATAGTTTAAAGTCAATTTCGTCAGCAGCCAATGATAACCAATGGATGCAATATACTGAGAAGCAAAGCAAGCAGAATCACATGCCCTACCTTACCGAGTTGAGGTTACTTCAAATACGTATCATGTTTTGTCTTGAAGGCAACCCATGTTACAGCTATCTAATAGTTGCCTAATCTTCAAAAACATTTCCTGTCTGGGTTTTTCAGTGCAACTTCTCGCGGCTGTGTTGTTCGGTGCATTTGACAAATAAACCTTGAAACTTGAACTATATAATATATAAAACTTGAACTCATATTTAACACGAGATAGGCCTATCGCCTATCATTGTTCTGAGAAAGATGCATCGAGTATAACTAAATCACCTTTAAATCAGTCGGCTAATTCAAGACACACTGTTTTTACCAATTAAACTTGCGCTTCTTCGCTTCACTAAACTGCTTATGCGCATCCACGTTTTCGCACATGATGATCACACACACAAATGAGGCGCTCAATTGTTATTTTGTTTCAAATAACGATGTTTTTAAAACATTAAATTAAATAAAAACAAGCATGCAGCCTTTCATAATTATTTCGCGCACCTATTATTTTTCAATTGAAGTAATCCAAAAGGAATCACTATTGAATGTGATCTGCAACATGAACCAAAGCTTCCAGAAAAAGTGGATCTGCAGCCACTCTGGTTTTCAGTAGAAGAGGGGTTTGGGTTTGTGGAGCTGGATAGTGTTTGTTTGTGTGTGCGCGCGCGTGCGTGTGTGTGTGAGTTTGTTAATTATGGTATTGTATCAATAAAGTGTATATTAATGTAACATTCAGCATTTTGCACGTTCTAGTAGTGAGAACATGTATTATCAAACACATGTTCACATTACTTTCCTCTTGCTCTGGTCTTCACCTTGCGTGTATAACAATAGCCCTTTAAAGGTAAGGAAAAACATCGGTTGGAAAAAACACTAGTCAGCGTGAATTCAGGACCTGAATCTGGGTCAGGTATGTAACAAAATCTATCTTGAAATAAACAGATTATTTTTCTGTAGCGAAATCATGTTTCAATTTAATTTTGCGCCAGAACATTGCGTCTGCCTTTGATCTTTCCCAGCCTAGCCCAGCACATGGATAATATATCTTTCAAAGATAAAGGTAAAAATGTGCTCTGCTCCATTTCGTTATGATGTCATCCAGTTGCCAAGCCTGGGAGAAAGGCAAACTTTCACAAGAAAGGCTATGCCTGGGATCAGGGGGGTGATCTCCGAGCTGTTGGTGAAATCAATTACACATTGTCCAAACTGTGATTCCGGCTGTAGTAACTTAATCGCCAGGGCCTTCTGTTGAAGATCATCCACGATGAGGTTCGACATAGTGTTCTCTCTCCCTAGTGTCCATTCTCCTATACCCCTCTCACCCCTCATTGGCCAGTGTCTCCCTCCTTAACTCCCTTTCACTTTGCTACATTCGTATGCTGCTTACAATTCAGTGGAGACCCATTTATCATCATTTGCTGGCGTATCTGTCTTGAATGGCCCTGCTTTGATCATGTCGTGTTTTATACCTTACATCTGTTCTACATTTAACCTTCTGTAATGCTGTTGCTCAAAAACTATTACCTGGCATAACAAAGGAACAGTTTTATTGGAGACTTTGGAATACGCCTGTGAATCCAGCATCCTCTTCATTTGTTATGGGCCGGTAAATGAATAATCCCTTGTTCCTGTACATAGACTAACGCCATGCTTCCCAGATCCCCTGTCTTGTTTCCTGTCTCTGCAGGGTATAGGAAAGTCCTCCAACACTATCCCATGATTCAGCCTGGCTGCTGGAGACATGTTGCCTCACCCCGACGTGAGCTTCTCTCTTTCCTTTCAAGCTTATCTGCCACTAAATCATCACCATCTTCCACCTCTCAAGTGAAAATATTTTTTTGTTCCAAAAAAGTATTTTTCCTTCATGCACATGGAACTATGCAAGATGTACAACCTGTTTGCTTTTCAACATTGCTACTGTATTGACTTTCAATATTACTACTGTATTGACTTTCAACATTCCTTCGTACCTTTTATATTAGGGCTATGAAGTATTCAAATGCTAAATTACAATTAGTAACAGGAACTGCTGCAGTTTATGATGATTAACTGTTATTTTAGAATTTACTCTAATTTAGCCACAAAAACAATGCATTTATTTATTTACATGCTTTGTAAGTAGGAAAACCTGCAAAATCGGCAATGTATCAAATACTTGTTCTCCCCACTGTGTGTGTATATATATATTTTTTTTTTAAAATAATAAATGTGTATTATATTGCATGACATAAGTATTTGATCACCTACCAACCAGTAAGAATTCCGGCTCTCACCGACCTGTTTTCATTAAGAAGCCCTCCTGTTCTCCACTCATTACCTGTATTAACTGCACCTGTTTGAACTCTTTACCTGTATAAAAGACACCTGTCCACACACTCAATCAAACAGACTCCAACCTCTCCACCATGGCCAAGACCAGAGAGCTGTGTAAGGACATCAGGGATTAAAATTGTAGACCTGCACAAGGCTGGGATGGGCTAAAGGACAATAGGCAAGCAGCTTGGTGAGAAGGCAACAACTGTTGGCACAATTATTAGAAAATGGAAGAAGTTAAGTTTCCCTCGGCCTATGGCTCCATGCAAGATCTCACCTCGTGGGGCATCAATGATCATGAGGAAGGTGAGGGATCAGCCCATAACAACTACCTGAAAAGAGCTGGGACCACAGTCTCAAAGAAAACCATAAGTAACACACTACGCCATCATGGATTAAAATCCTGCAGCACATCCCCTCCTCAAACCAGCGCATGTCCAGGCCCGTCTGAAGTTTGCCAATGACCATCTGGATGATCCAGAGGAGGAATGGGAGAAGGTCATGTGGTCTGATGAGACAAAAATCAAGCTTTTTGGTCTAAACTCCACTCACCGTGTTTGGAGGAAGAAGAAGGATGAGTACAATCCCAAGAACACCATCCCAACCGTGATGCATGGAGGTGGAAACATCATTCTTTGGGGATACTTTTCTGCAAAGGGCACAGGACGACTGCACCGTATTGAGGGGAGGATGGATGGGGTCATGTATCGTGAGATCTTGGCCAACAACCTCCTTCCCTCAGTAAGAGCATTGAAGATGGGTCGTGGCTGGGTCTACCAGCATGACAATGACCCGAAACACACAGCCAAGGCAACGTAAGAAGCATCTCAAGGTCCTGGAGTGGCCTAGCCAGTCAATAGAAAATCTTTGCAGGGAGCTGAAAGTCCAGCGACAGCCCCGAAACCTGAAGGATCTGGAGAAGGTCTGTGTGGAGGAGTGGGCCAAAATCCCTGCTGCAGTGTGTGCAAACCTGGTCAAGAACTACAGGAAACGTATGATCTCTGTAATTGCAAACAAAGGTTTCTGTACCAAATTTTAAGTTTTGCTTTTCTGATGTGTTAGTCATAAAATTAGAATATCATCAAAAAGTTGATTTATTTCAGTAATTCCATTCAAATAGTGAAACTTGTATATTCATTCATTCATTACACACAGACTGATATTTCAAATGTTTATTTCTTTTAATTGTGATGATTATAAATGACAACTAATGAAAATCCCAAAATTCAGTATCTCAGTATTTGAATATTACTTAAATGATACAAAAAAAATATTTTTAGAAATGTTGGCGAACTGAAAAGTATGAACATGAAAAGTATGAGCATGTACAGCACTCAATACTTAGTTGGGGCTCCTTTTGCCGGAATTACTGCAGCAATGCGGCGTGGCATGGAGTCGATCAGTCTGTGGCACTGCTCAGGTGTTATGAGAGCCCAGGTTGCTCTGATAGTGGCCTTCAGCTCTTCTGCATTGTTGGGTCTGGCGTATCGCATCTTCCTCTTCACGATACCCCATAGATTTTCTATAGGGTTAAGTTCAGGCGAGTTTGCTGGCCAATTAAGAACAGGGATACCATGGTCCTTAAACCAGGTACTGGTATCTTTGGCACTGTGTGCAGGTGCCAAGTCCTGTTGGAAAATGAAATCAGCATCTCCATAAAGTTGGTCAGCAGCAGGAAGCATGAAGTGCTCTAAAACTTCCTGGTAGACGGCTGTGTTGACCTTGGACCTCAGAAAATACAGTGGACCAACACCAGCAGATGACATGGCACCCCAAACCATCACTGACCATGGAAACTTTACACTGAAACCCATGTCATGCATACGTCTGTGTGTGGTGGTTCTTGAAGCACTGACTCCAGCTGCAGTCCACTCTTTGTGAATCTCCCCCAAATTTTGGAATGGATTTTGTTTCACAATCCACTCCAGGGTGTGGTTATCCCTACTGCTTGTACACTTTTTTCTACCACATCTTTTCCTTCCCTTCGCCTCTCTATTAATGTGCTTGGACACAGAGCTCTGTGAACAGCCAGCCTCTTTAGCAATGACCTTTTGTGTCTTGCCCTCCTTGTGCAAGGTGTCAATGGTCGTCTTTTGGACAGCTCTCAAGTCAGCAGTCTTCCCCATTATTGTGTAGCCTACTGAACTAGACTGAGAGACCATTTAAAGGCCTTTGCAGGTGTTTTGAGTTAATTAGCTGATTAGAGTGTGTCACCAGATGTCTTCAATATTGAACCTTTTCACAATATTCAAATTTTCTGAGATACTGAATTTGGGATTTTCATTAGTTGTCAGTTATAATCATCAAAATTAAAAGAAATAAACACTTGAAATATACCAGTCTGTGTGGAATGAATGTATACATTATACAAGTTTCACTTTTTGAATGGAAATACTGAAATAAATAAACTTTTTGGTGATATTCTAATTTTATGACCAGCACCTGTACTTATGTCATGTAATAAAATGCAAATTAATTACTTAAGAATCATACAATGTGATTTTCTGGATTTTTGTTTTAGATTCCGTCACTCACAGTTGAAGAGTACCTTTGATAAAAATGACAGACTTGTACATGCTTTGTAAGTGGGAAAACCTGCAAAATCGGCAGTGTATCAAATACTTGTTCTCCCCACTATACCTTTTCACCTAGGAACTACAACAACAATATCTAAATGTAATGGATGTCCTAAAAATCATTGTGGGATGTTAGAGTTACATAAAAAGGCATTCAGCCTTGCCATTGTACACTCACCTTAAGTATTATTAGGAACACCTGTTAAATTTCTCATTAATGCAATTATGTAATCAACCAATCACATGGCAGTTGCTTCAATGCATTTAGGGGTGTGGTCCTGGTCAAGACAATCTCCTGAACTCCAAACTGAATGTCAGAATGGGAAAGAAAGGTGATTTAAGCAATTCTGAGCGTGGCATGGTTGTTGGTGCCAGACGGGCCGGTCTGAGTATTTCACAATCTGGGATTTTCACGCACAACCATTTCTAGGGTTTACAAAGAATGGTGTGAAAAGCGAAAAATATCCAGTATGCGGCAGTCCTGTGGGCGAAAATGCCTTGTTGATGCTAGAGGTCAGAGGAGAATGGGCCGACTGATTCAAGCTGATAGAAGAGCAACCTTGACTGAAATAACCACTTGTTACAACCGAGGTATGCAGCAAAGCATTTGTGAAGCCACAACATGCACAACCTTGAGGCGGATGGGCTACAACAGCAGAAGACCCCACCGGGTACCACTCATCTCCACTACAAATAGGAAAAAGAGGCTACAATTTGCACGAGCTCACCAAAATTGGACAGTGGAAGACTGGAACAATGTTGCCTGGTCTGATGAGTCTCGATTTCTGTTGAGACATTCAGATGGTAGAGTCAGAATTTGGCATAAACAGATTGAGAACATGGATCCATCATGCCTTGTTACCACTGTGCAGGCTGGTGGTGGTGGTGTAATGGTGTGGGGGATGTTTTCTTGGCACACTTTAGGCCCCTTAGTGCCAATTGGGCATCGTTTAAATGTCACAGCCTACCTGAGAATTTTTTCTGACCATGTCCATCCCTTTATGACCACCATGTACCCATCCTCTGATGGCTACTTCCAGCAGGATAATGCACCATGTCACAAAGCTCAAATCATTTCAGATTGGTTTCTTGAACATGACAATGAGTTCACTGTACTGAAATGGCCCCCACAGTCACCAGATCTCAACCCAATAGAGCATCTTTGGGATGTGGTGGAACGGGAGCTTCGTGCCCTGGATGTGCATCCCACAAATCTCCATCAACTGCAAAATGCTATCCTATCAATATGGGCCAACATTTCTAAAGAATGCTTTCAGCACCTTGTTGAATCAATGCCACGTAGAATTAAGGCAGTTCTGAAGGCGAAAGGGGGTCAAACACAGTATTAGTATGGTGTTCCTAATAATCCTTTAGGTGAGTGTATATGTTTTGCATAAATCCATATATGGTTAGCATAACTAGCTAGCTACTGCTGTACAAATTGTGTTTGCTCTAAAACAAAAGCCTGGACACATTCTTAAAACAAAAGCCTGGACACATTCTTAAAGCTGTCACAAAACCATAGATAAACAGGCACAGGGACATAGTGGCTGCCTTCAACTCTTGTCCAGAGTGTAAAAGGTGTAGTATGTATTATAATTACATTTTTACTTGAATTATCTTTGTCTTTATCCAATGTATTCAGTCAAAAAATCTTTATTTTATCCCTCATCATTCCCTCCCCTCCTGCTCTTCCCTAAAGGAGTAACTCTGTCCCTGGAGCATCAGGCCTCAACCCCCCCTCCCCCCTCCAACCAGAATGCTAATCAAACTTAATCAGAAGTGAAATGCGTTTTTCTAAGGAAGTAGCTGGAAAATTTCACAATCTGCATTTCTCAGACCAAACTGATTAGAGAAACATTATCCTGCTTTCACAGTCACTTCCAATCTCCCTTTAATCTGTCACTTCAATCGCCTAATTATTTAGTCAATGACCTGGGGATGCAATTTTACAAAAGAATCAAATGCATGTCATAAAAATGTTTTTGATATGCTGTTTCTTGGAGCTGAAGTGGTAGAGGTGAGTGTGTGTATGTCTGCCTGTGCATGCTTGGGATTTTATGTGCAGAAGTGTGTTCGTGCTTGGTTCAAGAGAATAATATCTGACCAAAACATTTGGAAGTTTAATTTCTTAATAAAATATCTGATGCATTTCAGAGAAAGTACTGATTTTTTTTTTTACATTAATTGTTATAGTAATGAGACATGTCTACAAACATGGTTGTACAAAATATACATTATATTTTAATATTATATTTTATTATTGTAACTTAAACTAGTATGTCATTGTTAGATGGATGGACAAAGGACAGTAACATATGCGTGTTTTAATAAAAAGAAAATTAGTAATGTTTTATAAAACTACCTAAGAATGTAGACATTTTGGTAAAGATCATTTTGGATGAAAATATAAAAACAATTTAACACTTGATTTTAAGAAATATTTGTGATCTCATTCTTCAGAATGGTAGTTCACTTTTGCAGACACATCAATACATTATTTAACTGATTTTGCTACAGACCTGTTAGAACTGAGAATCCTCCTAGTATGTCTGGCTCTGGGTGTGATTCTCTGAGGGTCAGTGTGTGTATCTGAATCTGTGTTATTATAATATATTGCTCTGGCATCATGTCTCAGTCTGTGTGTTCCTGTTTGCTGCTGAGTGTGTGTCCAGGTGTGTTTGTTTAGAAGCTGCTGAGCTGTGAATGCTAGGCAGGGGTAATGCAGTTTAGCCCTTGGTTGTAAGAGCCTTTGGGGAGCGAGAGAATGTGCAGGGGAGTCATGTTATTGGAAAGGTCATGATTAAAGTAGGGGGTCAGAATAACTCGCTGACAATCTCTATAAACAAGTGCCTGCTCCTGTGCCTCGGGGTGTTACAACTATATTGAGTATTGACTATATGTCACAGCAATAAAAAGGAAATCTGTTCTCTGTTGCCAAAAGTTTCACCTTCAAAGGTAGTATAGTAGAGTTAGAAAGTCGGGACAAAACACAAAAGTAGCTTTAATGTCAAAAAGGCAATATTATTGACATTAAAGTATGTCTTGTGTTCTCTCTCTTAACCTATTCTAGACAGACTTCAGAAGATCCTATAAGCCTAACATAGCAGAAAATAAGTACTGTGGCGTTGAGATGTCCAATACCCCAAGGGTCACAAAAAAGAAATAAAAAAGCAATCGAGGGCCATTGGGAGATTTCTTTTTCAAAGGTTACAATTGGGCAAGGTCAAGGGATATCACGACTGCAGTAGTTAAAGGGATTAAGTGAGTTTTGCATGGTTTTATCTGTGTACAAACAGAGAACATAACAGAGCGAATAAAGAGAAAATGAGAGGGAGGGAAGAGAAGGCTTTGAACCTACCGCCCTATGTGGCCCACTTGTGATGGGACGCGGCCTCACAAAGACCCAGCGTACAAGCCAGCCGATAAGGATCCAGACTCCTGCACTGAACAGGGCAGCTGTCCCTCTTTCATCTCTCTTTAACCTTCCCTCCCCCTCCTCCCTCCTCTCTCCTTTTCCCCAGTGGATTCTGTAAAGTCATCAAACTTATTTGTACCCGACACCCAATCTGAAAATAAACTGGCTGTGAAATGTGCTTTTAAAAGAGTGTAGGAAAACATTCCACAGCCTGGTCAGGTCAGGGGGCAGGGGGGCTGTAGGGCTTCAGGGGTGTAGTGCTTCGGAGCTGTAGGGCTTCAGGTCAGGGGCAGGGCTGTGGGGCTGTGGAGCTTCAGGGGTGTAATGCTTCGGAGCTGTAGGGCTTCAGGTCAGGGGCAGGGCTGTGGGGCTGTGGAGCTTCAGGGGTGTAATGCTTCGGAGCTGTAGGGCTTCAGGTCAGGGGCAGGGCTGTGGGGCTGTGGAGCTTCAGGGGTGTAATGCTTCGGAGCTGTAGGGCTTCAGGTCAGGGGCAGGGCTGTGGGGCTTTATGGGTGTAGGGCTTCGGAGCTGTTGGGCTTCATGGCAGGGGCAGGGCTGTGGGGCTTTATGGGTGTAGGGCTTCGGAGCTGTTGGGCTTCATGGCAGGGGCAGGGCTGTGGGGCTTTAGGGGTGTAATGCTTCGGAGCTGTTGGGCTTCATGCCAGGGCTTTGGGGCTTCAGGGGTGTAGGGCTTCGGAAGCTGTAGGGCTTCAGGTCAGGGGACAGGGCTTTGGGGCTTCAGGGCTGTAGGACTTTAGGGCTCTAGGCCTTCAAGTACTGTAGGGCTTCAGGCCAGGGGACAGGGCTGTAGTGCTTTAGAGTTTCATACCTTATCTCCGCCATTGACACAGACCAAGCCCCACCACAGAACTGGAGGAGAGCACTTTGACAATAGGAATGGTGGCACTGGAGTGAACACACAATCCTCAATCCATTCTGAAATGCACACATTTAGTCCATTACTGACCAAGGTCAGTATAATTTACAAAAGTTGTTTTTAATGAACAACCATTTGGGATCACATTGAATCAATAAATATGGTGGAAATGTGATGGCTCAAAAAATTGACAGATTATTGCTTTGTAAATAATACAAATCACTGACCTGTAAATAAATAACATAACGAAATGGCAATTTCTGTTACAACAAATGTGTAATCAGTGAAAATATTGACCTGCTGTTATTTCTGAAGTCCAACGCCAGCCTATAATCACAGCTGGTGTGGTAATAGAGAGAGAGGCTGGAGGGGTACATGGGGGGGTGCTATTTCAGGAATGCCAGAGAGGAATACTATTGATCGGGACACTTAGACTTGATAAGGACGTCAGGCTTAAGAGGAGCAAGCAATCATTAAATACACCAGTTGGCCAGTGTGGTGTGCTAAATATATTTTCTTGTGTTTCGACTCTCTTCTCTTTTTATTTCGTTGCCAGAGGTGAAAGAAAAATCTAATCTCCATCAGGCTAAATTGTGGCGGGCAGCATTATCAGTAGGAAAGACCTGGGGATCTGACAGCTCCCACTCCATGATGATTAATTACTTCTCTCAGGCCCGGTGTGTGGGTGTGTGTGTGTGTGTGTGTGTGTGTGGGTGTGTGTGTGTGTGTGTGTGAACCTCTGCTCCTGTGGAAGATGTGGCTGGAGGCGATGGGCGATAAGTGCTGCCCTTATTGCTGGGCGCAGTGGGAAAAGAGAAGGGGAGAATGCCTCCCTCCACCTTCACCTCAGCAGCCCTGGACTAAAACATGAAGCAGGCCAATCAACAGTCATACCTACAACACGCCAGGCTGGCCAAGAAGAGGGAAGCAATTGGCAACCAGGCTTTGGTCTACACCTCTCTTTAAGCACTAATGGATGGGTACGATCATACCCCGATCGGTAGGATCATGGTTTAATCTCCCCTTACTCTCTTTCCTTCCTCTTTTACCCTACCTCTGTCCAGGGTTCTATGGGTTTCCATCTGCCCTCTAATCACATCGGCTGTCTGGATTGGGTTTACCGACTCCTTAGATCTCTCTATTACACCTCGCCAGGGAGACGAGGAACGCCTTGCCTCGCACCTCATCTCATTTCTGAGTGACTGATTTAATCACATTTGGACTATGGCCGTATCATACCAGTATTAGTAACGTCATAGTACCGCCGTCAACTAGTAGAACAAGAGCAAGTTCATCGGTGTGTGAATCTACTTTAAATCCACTTGCGTTTCTATGGGCCAAACGTGGACGGTTTGCCTTCTGTCCCATCGTCAGGGCGACACTTTTGCTTCTGACACTTCGGCTGGTCTATTTCAATCGTGTCTCCCTACAGGTGTTGTCTGAAGTGCATGACCACCACTCTTCCTGAGGGCGGATGTGCGGAAGGGCGGTGCGCTGCAAGTGTGGCCGTATGTGTGTGAGCACGCCGGCGTGTGTGTCAGAACAGGCGTACGTAGGAGGGGAGGTTCATTAATGGCGCCGTCTGTCAGTGGTCCAATTCTGGAGATGGAGAGACTCGCTAGCTGGGGAACCCTACCACTACACGCCATGCATTCAACTCCCCTGTCACACACTTGTACTCAGCCATGTCTCCACGTGTCATTATCACGTCATCCAGACAGACACGTCTTTCTGTTTTTGCCCAGAAACGTATCTGCTAACACTGTGGGAGGGAGTCCTGATCAACCCGCCTCACCCTGTCTCTCTTCAGCACCAGGGTGTCATTCTTTTATTTCCTGCTCCAGGCAGCCGCTGGCAATGGAGGAGCCGTGATGTATAGGGGGAAATTGGGGACCCTTCGTGGGCAGTTGTGTTAGATCCCCTGGATAACATGCGTAAGGATGTCAAAATTGTGTTAAAAGCCAATGTTCTCTCTTGTCCCCTCACATCATTGTTAGAACCTCTAAAGATTCGATTTTTATTCCGGAGGATGGCCCTGGATGTGTGGCTATCAGTTATTCTGCCGCACTGTATAAGCTTGTGTTTCCAGCAAATGCTTTTTTAATGGCTGCAGCCTGTCATTCAGCTTATTGGCCCGCCATGTGTCGCCTCCTCCTCTTCCTCCTTCGCGTTGGTTGTCATCATAAGACAGAGACGAGGTGAACCTTTCCAGGGCCCGAGACCTTTTCCTTTCCGGGAATCAAAGCTCAGCGCGTCAGAGGAACCCTTCCCAGATCATATCCCATGCCCCCCCCCCCTTCCCCCCTTTTGTTGTGTTCATCCGCACAGCGGGAAAATGAAGGAATATGGCAACATTATGGCATTTGAAGTCAATATGTATTATAAAATCAATCTAGATGAAGATCTGCCCATCGCTCTAATTAGACGAGGTGACTGGAGATTGATTTTTAATTGCAAAAGTAATTACATGGAGCAGATAGCCAGTGACATTTGATTATCTAGGTGATTGATTAAAAGGCCTGGCTGCTGGGGCAGACTGTCAGGCAGCTGAATCCCAGACAAAAGAGAAAATTAAAAAAGTTGTCCCGTTTGTAATCACGAATTTCAAGGGTGAAATTACAAAGCCAAACATCTCCTCAGAGAGCCTAGCGTCCTTCCACTTTGCTTGTCTGCCCCCCTTGTCTCTCTGTAGTACAACACAGACACACACACACACACACACACAGACACACAACTCAGCAGGCAACCCTCAGAGCCCCCGACACGATAAATAGGGAAAAGATTATGGGAAAAATGAATCGAGGAATTGTTTGCTTACAAACAGCCCGTTGGGTAAATGATGGGAGCATTCATCTGCTTAACAGCCTCATCAGAAAATGACGAGCAGAACAAGGGAAGTGGAACGCTGGAACGCGGAACCTTGGTGAGGTGGGGAGAAAAGCTCTTATCTCTCCATGAGAGTTCTCCTGCGTTCAACTCCATCTCGTCATCGGCAAGCAATAGGTGTCGGCACCTGTTCACTGTTGTCTGTCTGCTGATAAGGACCTTCGCTAAATAAACAGCAGAATAAACATCTTATCTCTGCATGGGTTTGGGAAAGAAGGAGAGTGTTCTTTTTTTTCCCGTCTGTCATTCTTGCGGGATGTTTTTCTGAGAAAATAAATGTTGACGTGGTGATCTGGTGAGAATTCATTTGAGGTGTTTGTTCTTTAGCGTGATATTGTTAGGTTCTGAGGGACAGATTGGCAGTGATATTATCAGGTTCTGAGGGACTGATTAGTGTGGAGAACTGTTAGCGTTTACAGACCACTGGTGTCGATGTGACAGGCTGAACACCAACTTGTGTAATTTATTGCTTCTCCCGTCCACCTCTTTGTCTGTCCCTTATAAGTCAAAACCACAACTCACCTTGCTGCACATGTTGTGAATATAGCGCACGCGCACACACACAGACACACACACACACTCACACACAACATGTAGATGCACACAAGCTCTCACACATACAAACACATATACCCACACACACACACACACTCTCCTGGTGCCAGTCCTTGTAATGTGGTGACACATTTATTCCTCACCCTAGGACATGTCTGTAAATGATGCCTAGCTAGTTAAGGTATCATTTAGCCCCGACTGTTAAGCCACTCCTGTCATTTCCGTGGAAGGTTCACTCTTTAAGCCTTCCATGAAGCCAGCATTTATGTATTTAATTTACAGGACCCAGTCTGGAGGACATTCCTCAGCTTTATGAAGTGGTATTAGGGGGCCTATTTAGTTGTCACGGCAGATAGAGCGCTACTCAGAACAGTGCATTAGGCAGGCACAAGCCAGTCAGTCACTTGAAAAGGAGAGACCTGGGACCAGAGAGTAAAGTCAGACGATTTCAAAATGAGTACTGCAGAGCAGGCTGGTCCTTTTTAACTCAAAGAGCTCTGCTCTCAAGCCTGGCAGCAGAAGCTGAAGCAAGCCTTTTGCTTTGATGAAGGGAATAAGAGAGGGAGGAAAAGAGGGATTGAATAAAAGAGAGAAAGAAGGCGGGAGGAGAGGGAGGGAAAATAAAACAGACCCCTACCAGCAGGCCCAGATAGATATTATTCCCCCTCAGGACGTACAGAGTCTATATTGGCTTAAGCAGCACAGGCCCTGAGGTCATGGACGCCCCTGTGGCTTTTAGAGTCACACTAACAGGGACATCTCTCCCTCCCTACCTAAGTTACTGGAGGAGGAGGAGGGAAAAGGCCAGACAGCCAGTGTCTGAATTTTTTTCCAAAATTGCCCCCTATTCCTATAGCGCAATACTTTTCACCAGGACCCAAAATCAAAAGTAGTTCACTACATAGGGAATATGGAGCAGTTTGGGAGGCCTTTATGCTGTGTAAATCATAACACATGTGGCTCCCAGCATCCTACCATCTAGGCCTGAGCTCTAGCTCTGGGCACTGTGGGCCAACACAAAGCAGCGCCACATTACATTTCCATTAAGTTTACCGAATTTGTGAGATCAGTGGAGTGACACAGTCAGGGAGCCTGGCCTTACTACCCCCTGCTGCGCCTCCTGATGCCATTGAAGCCCAGTGAGGCTGGAGCAAGCTCCTCCTGTCCCACTGTCCCCCAACTCACAAATAAATAGACTCTCGCAGTATACATCCTCCCTGATCTCATCCATCTTCACCATCCTTCCTGATCTCCTCCATCTCCACCATCCTCCCAAACCTCCTCCATCCTCTCGGACGTCCTCCATCTCCACCCTAAACCCTGACCTCCTCCATCTCCACCATCCTCCCTGACCTCATCCCTCCACCATCCTCCTGCCCTGCTTCACATGGGAAGAGTACTTGAGTCAGCTGGGCCCTCTGGCCACTTCCTGTAGGGGGGCCAGGATGTGGCAGGTGAGGAGAACGGAGCAATTACAGCAGCAATGGACACACTAAGGTACACAGAGATGTCCACACACTCACCAAACATATTATTCTGAACATGTATAAGTCACACATACTTTACTGTGTGCGTGTCAAAAAGTGAAAAATTACAATGGATTAAAGCAGACACCGTAAAGGACAGATTTCAGTCAGTTTGAACATTAAGTTAACGTCATCTTTCATCTTCACAACATTGTTCAAACTCATAATTTCTTCTCTTTAAACACAATTGTAATTATAATACTGTACAACAAACCAACCCAAAACCAAACAAAAAGGACCACAGGAAGCTATGCAGCCCAAAAGACAGGTGTCCATTTCCTCAAGATCTCCTTAAATGCTATTGTCCATGAGCTCGCACTGAACACAGCTGTTCACTTATCAAACCCTGGGATCAACCATACAGCCAGACCACAATCCCTTGTTGTGGTCAGCTGCCTGGAACATGAAAACAAACATGGTTGAAATAGTCTGTTCACTGATAGATCACATGATCTTTCAGTTAACCAATGTAAAACTTGCTGGGTTATTCAAATGCATGTGTGAATATGTCACAGGTGTGAATATGTCACACTTGTGACATATTCACACATGCATATAACTTACGTTTACATGATTCACTTACTTTACTCCCTCTCTCTGTTTCACACACACACACACACACACACACACACACACACACACACACACACACACACACACACAGACAGACATGCACACACACACATGCTGACCAACACACACAAACATGCACACACACAAACCCACACGCCTCCCCCTGTTTTCAGATTATATTCACGGTCCCACTACCCCTTTACACATCGCCTGATCCCAAAATGAAAAATGGCTTTATTAGTATATGAGAAGAAGTGATTTTGGCCACGAAGAAATGGGAGGCCAGCTTTACCAAACCAAAGAACTTTAGCAGATAATCCCCAGCATGTCATGGCCAGTAAACCCTCCCAGCAGGCTGTCCGTCATGGGCCGGGGCACCTCCAGATGTGGAACCAGGCAGATGGGTGGAGGCTGGCTAGTAAGGGGGGTATCCAGGGGTACCCACTGGAAGAGTGACAGGACACAGAACACGTCCTAACTACTGGTGAAGGTTTAAGCAGGGAGATTATGACAGAGATGGGAGAGATGAAAGGCATTCAGAGAATTATTACATCTAGTCTTTATCTTGACAATTCATTTTCTGGCCAAAAGCACCAGGCAGATTGGTCAGTTTATTGAGTGGCGGGGCAGATTATGTTTATGAAGGTGGGGGGGGTATTATTTTTTGAAAATATTTTTTTTTAATTAGAAATTGCATTGAAAATTGGCTTGTACTGCACTGAATTGTATTTTAAACTGTTAAAATCGCAGATCTGATTCTGATATAATTGTCGAAAGCAATGAGGTGGGTACGTGTAAACAAACTAGTTATGTAATATCAACAAATGTAAAGCGCTGTTCAGAACTGTCCAGCAGGCAACCAGGGCTTGTGGTATATGGCCAATATACGGTACTTTTCCACAGCTAAGGGCTGCATCCAAACACTCCACATTGTGATGTACATAACAGCCCTTTGCCTTGTCATACTGGCAATACAGGGGCATTATTGGTGATGTAAATAAAATAGTCACATTTAATTACAAACAATCACAGTTACGTCAACACTTACATTTCAGGACACTTGGTAAGTCAGTACAAGGAGAAAACGCTTGAGAACTAATCACAGCTTGTTAATAAGATTATATCAAAATAATTGCTGCATTGAGTCAATCCATATTTCCCCCCAAAAAAACATTACTAGAACACATTATTATCAAGATATCAGAAATTGCTTCAGTAAAATATGTGGCTCGGTAGCTAATGAGCCAGCTAGCTTGGTAATGTTAGCCAACTTCAGTAGACTTGCTAACTACTTTTATAATTGATCTCAATCCAATTTACTAGCAAACTTAGTTATCTAGCGATATTGGCTGTTGTAAAATAACAAGAGCAATCTTGCTTGCATAATAGGTACATAGACACAAATTGAGAAATGGCCACCATGTTAAACTGTTTTATGTAAACATGTTGGTATACAATGCAAGAGTACCTCAAACAGTTGCCCATGAAATAACCCACTGAACAAGTAAAATCTGTCAGAAAATTGTAAAATATAATGTAAAGTAATTTTTATTCATTTATTTATTAGCATTTATTGAGTGATGGGGCAGATTTATGTTTACGAAGCTGGGGGGTGGGCAATCAGGCGGTGCAATGGCAAATCCAGAAAATTTGTTATAAATTGCATTTAAAATTGGCTTATACTATGCTGAATTGTATTTTAAAAGAATGTAACTGTTAACTTGGCAAATGTTGGCATAAAATACAATACAAGAGAAACTTCATGGGCATCTGTAAAAAATTACAGTTGCCCATGAAATAACCCATTGAATAAGTAAAACCTGTCATAAAATTGTTAAATATAATGTGAAGTCATTTTTATTTCTTTATTAGGGAGTAGGATAATAGGTGTAGTTTATATACCCCTACTTATATACCCTACCTACTTAGAAATGCTAAACAAATAAGGTTTAATTCATCACAGTGTAAAGGTTAGATCCAATGGCCAAAATCTATATAAAACTGATTAGCTTGCTCCGCAAAAGTTTAGTGGCCAATCAAATTCGAGCCTGATACCTTCCCTGGTAATGGAGGAAAACCAATAAATGCATATGTTTGTTTTTGCTTGTGCCTAAAATACCAGTATATATATGTCCATGTCATCGCTTTCATGTCCTAGTCTAAACCAAGGCAAACAATGCAATGTTCTCTTGTTGTTGGTAAGCTGGTAGCATCTATGTGACTCAGACATTGTGCCACCACTTTTCTTACATTGTGATGAAAGGATACACAGACACAGAGACAGTCATTCTATAATTGCACATCAGGCAGAAGCAGACCGCAGTATTTTTCCATTTGTAGATCAACCCTGAACTGTTGACATTATTGCAGGTTAAACAAGTCTATGTATATGCAGCCAACATCTTTCATTTATTCTCACTGATGTATTCTAGTCACAACTGTTGTCTGGCTCGCTCTTTTTTCGCTTAATGAAAAAAAGGAGACTAGGAGCCCAGACAAAACAAGTCTTTCTTTTCCATCCATTCTTTCTCTGTTTTCGGGTAGGTCCATACAAGTGAATACCCCTAAGATTCTCGCTCGTGGTTTGTTAGAGAATGTTCTTTGTGAAAAGAGGACAAATGTAATGCAAAGTCAGCTGTGGTGACCTTAAATAGCAGAGCGTCTCTCTCAGGCCTGCTCCGTTTGTTTGATTTAGTCCGAGATGTAGGCTTGTCCTATTATCGGTGGGCCTTTTCACTGGTCTGCCTCTCGGGGTGATTGTGGTGATACTCCTGAAGGGCTACATTTCGATCCCCTAGGCTGATAACGGTTGGCCCGTTGATGGGCCTGATGGCATCTGCTCTGGCTGTGTGTCTGTCTGTGCTTGCGCTTCAAGACAAACGCAGCCTGGGATGGTGAGCGCTGGCTGCAGTGGTCCTTATCAATCAATTACATTTTGCTTTGTCCGATTAATTGTATGGAATTGGTCGGTGCTGATAGGGACCTGTGTGTGGAGGTTAGGTTGTTCGGTTGTGGGTTAGTGTAGGTTGTTTGTGTCCGTGTGCGTTAGGTCCGGGACGTCCTTTGTTACCCTTGGTGCTGTTAAAGCTCGACTTTAGTGAATTGTGCTTTGGTGTAGGAATGACATCTAAATCCTTTTAGTCATAATTGTGTTTGTGTGAACATTTTCCTTTTTTTAATTATATTTACGTTTATGTAATTTAGCAGATGCTCCATTCCAGACTGAAGTGCAGTGGTGTGTGCATACATTTCTACAGTGGGTCCTGTGGAAATAGTACCCACAACCCTGGTGTTGCAAAGTGAGCTACATGAGACCCATATGATTCTACACATGTATTTTATAACGCATCTTCATAAAATCTCTGCATACCTTCTAATTCTCAAATAATTAGAGATGCAATTAATGGTATTACATTTGGATGATCAGTAAAACAGTTGAAATAGCATTCGCCCTACACATTAGTCAAAAATGATATTGTTTTCTAATGATGAACACGAACATAGCATGGAGATTAACTTCAATACTGAATTGTCATTTAAGGTGAGAGTACGCCCTTTACTCACTATTTCTCCATCCGCGCTTCTAACCCAAGACCACCTTGTTAGTTTATGAAAAGCTGGATTAATGACATAACATTCAGCTGACTGTGGCTAATAGCTGACAATGATGTGTGAGTGGAGGTTCCATCTGGGCCGACGAGCAGAACCCTGTTGGACTGGACAGCCAAGTTTCTGTTGGACCGTGGTCAGGCTGTGTTCGTCTTACTAATGAGATGCCAAACAAGGAAGACGAAGTGACCAGAGCAACCAAGCAGTCATCGCAAACTAATTCCCCATCCAGCTTTAGGTCATAAAAATGAGAGGATTTCATGAGAGGGAAGCCCAGAGCATCCTTCGCCCCTGCCAACTGACCATATCATTCTGAGAGTTCATTTGTTCAGATGGCTTTTGGCCGGCAGCAAGAACGACGGTTAGGTTCTCCAGTCTGGCCAAAGCAGTTATTGTTTCTATTCCACGGCTACTGACAGTAGGTTACAGGTGCTTGTGGTCCTTCCTCATCACGTGTGGGAATAAAGGAACCAACTCAGAGCACTGAAGTTGGTTCCTTTAGAAGCCTAGGCCCAGTTGCACTGATCTCGTTAGGCTATAGGTTTGTGATTCTCCATCTTCCATATCATGCGTATGGTGACTGGCTCTGAAGCATTAAGCTACCAGGCCCTTTAGCGCTGCATGTGCTAAGGAGAGGACTGGAGAAGGTCAAATAAGTACTTGTCTCCTCCTCTGGCACATCTAAATCTTCCAGCGGGTGAACGGAGATCTATCCTCCCCTCCGGCTAAAGCCCAGTTCACAGTTTTCTTAAGTTCTCTGGCTGCTTCTTCCCTTCTCAGCAGAGCAGTGGGTCAGCCTGATTCCCCCTGTCACTAGAATTCATTCGGGGGGCATTAAAGTGTAAACCAGATGAAAAAACAAAGGGCTTAGGCAAATCAGATGGCTCAAACAACAACAACAAACCCACACTCTGTAATCTTCTTAGGGAAATTAATGAGGGGGAGCCCCCTTGGCCGAGCAGGGCGGAGGGGCGGATAATGATCCCAGACCAGGGGGATGAAGGGAGGTAGTAGAAGAGTGAAGAGGAGAGGAGGCAGTGGATCAGGCAGAAGGTGAGAACGGGATAGGGGGATTAGGAGTGAGGACTCCCACCAGAATCAAACAGGACTCTAGCCAAAGGGATCTCTCTCTTCCCTCCCATCCCAAACTTCAAAAAGTCTGTCCTAAGCTGGAAGTAGGTGTCACTAATCCCCTCTGTGGATGTAGATCTATGAGGCCAGCCCAGGCCTTTCATCCTGCTGGCTGCTTGTACAGCATGCTCTACACTCTCCTTCCAACCTACATCTCCTCCCTCCGCCACTGCCTGGGAAGGTAAACTTTTGCACTGCGGAGATTGCAGGGATCCGTCCGTTTGACTCGTTCGTTATCTCTTCATTAGCGAACTCACTGCATTGCTCACCCCTAACGAGGACCTGAGCTTGCTTGTACCATTAGTACTAATGTAGAGCACTTCTGGACCGATTTGTGAAGACTGTTCAGGGGTTTGTAGAGCACAGCCTAGGCCCATGAAGATCTACTGCAGGAAAAATACATTAGTTACCAATAGCAGCCGTTGTCAATGGTACCCACATTTATTTTCCTGAGTGACCCAGGATCAACCATAGCTATAGACTCTGTAATTTTGAACATAAACTACTGTCAAATTCCTACTGACTATCATTATTACCTGTCCATATCTACACCATGGTTGTCCGGTAGGATGATGCGAATTCACCAGAAGGGATTTTTTGATGCACGGTCTGAATTCTTAGTGTCAGAACTGTCACAAACATCCCTTGGTCATGTTTTGAGATACCTTTGAAATGTGACACCGATGCCTATTGTGGCTGGATTTATTGGCTACTTCTTTAGCCCTTTTCTATTTAACAAAATGGGAAGATGATTTAAATGGAGGCGTGGAATTGAGAAAATAAGTAGGCTTTGTAATGCTTAATGGGGCCCAGAGCAAAGCTCAGATATATGTAGGAGGCCTCCCCTCCTCCGCTTCCCTCCTGTGGCTGCTTCAGATTGGGCCTCACCAGACGCTCTGCCATCCTCTGGTGTGATAGTGACAATACATGTAGAATATGTCAGAAATTGGATAATGAATGCATTCAACCCATGACACTATCATACATAGCAAATTCATAGTGAGGAAGCTGTGGAAACATATTGACTAATTATAAAATACGGAATGTTTTTGTGGTTTTGGTCTTTGCGTCATTATCAATATTTGCTGTTAAAGCTGCTGCTTTTGAACTGTCTCTATCTACATTTCTACAATTCACAGAACTCTGTTACCTAGTTACTTCAGTGCTGGTCTGTCTGTGGTGTTGAGCCGGATGTGGCTCATGGCTTTCCATTAAAGCTCCAACGGAATTTAACAATGGATAAACACAGAGGCTAATATTTCACATAATGTTGTGGGATTCATATAAAGATTTTTGGATAGAGTAATGATCAGTGCAGGTGATCTTTCTATAATATCTGCATGCAAGGCTTTTGTTTCTTCCTTTTTTTTTTTGCAACGTGAATGAACCATGTTCCAGTGCCCATTGACAGGGTCCAGTATGACAGGGGCCAGTATGAACAGCTATGGAATAGTGCTGACATGTTTCAAACAAACGTGGAAACACACACACACACACACAAACACTTTTTCTCTCTCTCTCTCCAAATACCTCTGTATTTCCCAGCCTGCTCTATGCTACCTCCAGCACGGTTGGTGTCACACATTTTCTTTCAAGCACAGTCACAGTTGTTTTTGATATTTTCATCTGGACGCCCCAGGATATTTATCTGCAGGAGTTTAATGTGGCGGTCGTCTAACTGAAGTGCTGCTGCTTTGCTTTTCAAACAGGAACAGTTGCAGGGCTAGAAACACCAGCATTAGCCCAGCTAATTACTGCATCCAGCTCCATCCTGCAGATGTGCCTGTGAAAACCCAAACGATTAATGTGTGTAATTATATTGTAATTGCGTGGTAATTATAGTTCTAAAGCACACACACCTCCTCTCAGCCCCAAAGGCAGGTATATTCCACGCTGCCTGTTCCCCAACAGCAGATTAGAGCTGTAGATTGTTCTGCCATGGAGAAAACGGATTAAGGACTGTCGGCGTATTCTTCAAGCGTCTCTACTGTAAAATTTGTTCCTTTTTTTGTTTGTTTTCAGATGCAATTTCACAGAAAGGGGGTCTAAACATGTAGGCAATACGGATGAAGGAAATACTCTCTTTCAAGGGACCAGCAGAAAGCTCTTGGCCAGGTAGCTCAGTGTGACAGCGTGATAATGGTCGAAAATAAACATTTCCCCGTGTTTACATTTTGCCTGCGAAGACGTTTCTCTGTGGTTTCCCATTTCTGCCCATTTCTGTGACGCAAAACGTGGTATTGTGTAACTTTCACGAGTGAGCGCGTGCGCGCGTGCGCGTTACCACGGGCGCGTGTCTGTCCACGTGTTATTAGTGATGGGGAGGGGAAAAGTCATGGCTACGTGAATACACTGAACTGCTGTGCACTGGACTCATTAGGTGTCCCCCACTGTGGTGCTTCACAGACACATATGGGCAGAGACCAACACTTGATGTTCCTCCCTGGATCCTACTGCCTCCGCTGCTCGTCACCTGCATTACAACCCAGTCCAAATCCCTGCGTTCATTTCCGCCAGTCACAAGCCAACAAGCAGCTAACACTGTCCTCGGGGGTCCTTTCACGTCTGCCATCAGTGACAAGGAATATGCAAAATCCCGATTCCTCGTCGAGCCGGCTGACAGGGAACAGTTCCGCCGGGGGGGTGGGGGGGGTGGGGGGGGGCGACGACGACACACACCTCCCGTCCCCTTCCCTCCCCCAGCGTCGGCGAACGTCACCCACCGGAGCACTTTGCCAGTGGCTAACTGTTCGTCAGAGACCGCTTTATTAACATGATCTGAGTGGCCATTAAGCCTGGATCGTTTGGCGGTGGATGAAGGAGGATGGAGGATGTGGCTATTGATTTGCTGAGTAGAATTAGACCCTCTGGAAAGTTATAGATGCACATAGAGACTACCTCAGACTCAATCGAAAGTGTTATTCTCCTCGTTTTTTCTGCCGATCCTCTTGCACCATATTTTCCCCAATCTTCAACTGGCAGGAAGGCTCGGAAGTGAGAGCAGAGGAGAGCAGGAGGAGCAGAGGGAGGGCAGGAGGGGCAGAGGGAGAGCAGGAGGAGCAGAGGGAGAGCAGGCAGGCAGGCAGTCATTGACGGGCAGAAGTAATTGCCATCAGTCTGTCATTAGGCTCCCAGTCCGTCTCTCTCCACAGGCCTGTGCTCAGCGTTGCTTACAAATAAGACACTTAGGAGACGAGAGGAATTCGCTCCCCCAAAGCTGTGATGTATTGGATTTTTTACGGTCCGAGCAGCTCCTCCGAACGTCTTTTCATTCCCTCCCGTCCTGAGAACTATTTTCTCTCTTATCGCTCTGCTCTCTCTTTCTCTCCACTCTCCTCTTCGCTTTACAGGGTATCATTTGCAATTTAATGCTCACCTGGGGTGAGCCTTGACAATAGACTCCACCGTGAAATGGTCTCGACCCTGCCTGCATGCCTAATGAGGTTGATGTTGAGCTATTTAGGTCATTGTCCCTCTACAATATCTACTTAATGCAACTCCATGGGAGTGGATTGTTGGAACAGTTAAAGATTCTATTAAGTCCACAAAAGCCATTCCATTCTCCTGTCCACCGTATAGTAACAGGGCTAGTTCAATGGTTAGATTTCACTTTGTTGAAAAGGCTGTTTCTGCAAAGTCCTGAAAGAAGCTGCGACATATTTTCAGAGGTTCATTTAAAAAAATATGTTTTAACTTCTAATTGCATGAAGTGAAATCAATGTAACTGTCGGTGTGAACTCCACAGCTGAGAAGTGATTACTTTTTTAACCGAAAAAATTGAAAAAATGACATAAAATACAATTTTAACAGATGCTTAGTTTGGAGTGATCCAGATCATTCATATTAATCATCATACCAAATGATTTGACACACCAGACATGGCAACACAGACTATTAATCAGAACAGAGCTCATGAACAGAACTCATGACAGCTTTCGGAATCAGGAGGGGAAAAAAATCGAAGGGGGGCCCTCTTTGAGTGTGAAGCACTTGATATGAAAACTGTGCTGTTGTGCTTTGTACTAGCCTGTGGGAGTTTTTAAACAAGCCCATATGGTGGTAGCCACCAGCTTTGGAGAAGACGGGTGGGTTGGAGGGGTTAGCCAGGGCCAGGATTTCACACAGTCAGTATTGAGTGGGATTGAGGAGGCGAGCTCTTAAGCTGTCTTTTCAGGCGCAGCAAAAGCCCTCCATCTGGCCTCCCCTAAAACTGGGGGCGAGTTTACTCAGCTCCCTGTTGGCTGATTGGGCCTCCTGAAGCAGAGGTAACAGCATCAATAGTGTAAACCCTTGCCACTTGAGAGTATTACATTTCTTTTCATGCTTGACTTAATCAAAAGTGGGGAAGTGAAATTTACACCTTTTTGATGTTCTTTTTTCCCCGCTGACTAAGAGACAGCAATCTTAACCCATTTGATCTTCACAAGCGCCCCACTAAATGGCCAAATATGCCAAGCAGACGGAAGCAGACGGTTGGCAGTTGCCAGTTTGCGGCAGGGTCACCGTTGGAGCACTCCATGCGGTGGGGCGAGCACCTCACAGAAGGTTCCCGTCTTGACTTCCACGCCAAGCTCCCGTCCGTCTGTCTGTCTGTCTGATGGTGTCCACCATCCACGCGGACAAGCTAAAAACTAACCCTGCCAGTCCCTTCCTGATGGTCCATCAGAGACAGTCTGACATCGTGAAGACCACCTGTTAACTATGGGTTCCGAACCAAAGACCAAACAGCCACTGCCACCAAGTACGTGGCTTCTTAATATCACACGCAGCCAGAACCGTCCGCCAACCGGACGTCCTCTTTGCTATGATATGTATTTTGACGGCACTAACATTGCTTGCAGAGTCGGTTTCCATTCAGTGTGCAAGTGTGAACAAATGCAATCCATGGATGGCCCTGTCTTGGTAATATACTGATCATGATTCCTATCATCACTGAGTTTAGTGAGAGAGGGAGAGAGAAAGAGAGACACTAAGGGAGCGACTTCAAGCTAGAGAGAGATACAGACAGAGATGCAGACAAAGAGGCAGAGAGTAAATGTTCTGACAGCAGTGTAACCACTCAAAGCTTCCTACTAACTGTAGTGGGAGCTGCATGGTGGGGATGTGGTGACGTGGGGAGACGACAGAGGGACGTGTGAAGATTGGCCTCCATAGGGATCTGGAGAGCAGTTGTCTGGCTGCCTTGTATGGAGAGCGATGCAAAGTGACAGTTGCTCTAGGAAGCCAGGCTTTAATGAGAATGTGATTGAGTGTGGTGTTTGTCTGGAGCCTTTAGCCCATGCTAAGCCCAGGCTAAGGCCCTGCCGCAACTGACTGTATGGCGGTGGGCGAACCAGGCCCTGGCTCCGTCAGACCCTGTGGAGCTCTGTTTGCACCTCTTAATGAAGCTGGGGCCCTGCGACACAGCGTGGCCCTCCGGCTGGCCATGTGCCTGCCAGGCCCTTCCCTTCCTCTCTCCCCAGGACCAGCTTGGAGCCAGCCAGCACTGCAGCCTTGTAGCCCAGAACAGCAGCTCCATTAAGGCTGGTTTATTTCCCAGACATCCCCAATGCAGTGCCCCCCGTCCCCCCCCGTCCCTCAGTCATAATGTCATGTGAAACATTTTCACCCCCACATAAACCGTTGTTGGTTATTCATTTCAGTCCAATTTTCTCACTCGTTCACTGTTGTAGACCAAAACATCATTTTTTTGGGGGGGTGGGGGTAGGGGGGTAAGATAATTAAATGCTTGTGGCCTTGCGAAAAAATAAATAAATTCCATCCTTTGTGTTGAATATAAATTACCATTACTAGCACTTCTGTTGCAAATAGGGAGTGTTTGCATGTGTGTGTGTGTGTGTGTGTGTGTGTGTGTGTGTGTGTGTGTGTGTGTGTGTGTGTGTGTGGGTGGGGGGTGGGGACGGGGGTTACTTTGTGTTAGTATGAAAAGAAGGGGCCCCTGTCCAGGCAGCCAAAACCCTGCAGAGGAACTTGTCTGGGACCGTGATGTTCCGACAGCTCCACTGTGACAAGATACATAGTTCCCATTCAACCCCAAGCTGCTTATTGGTTACTATAGTTTCACTAATGCCCAATTGAAGGCGATGCCTAATCTCAACAGAATGGGTTAAAAGGTGCCGATGTCCAGAGCCACAAAACCACATGTTGAGAGTCAAGGGACCAAGTCCCACAAAGCACAGCACCCCAAGCTTTGATGTGCCCTATCTGGGGCTGGAGATTGAAGAGGGGAGAAGAATACACATTGGCCCGCGGTTCCAGTCGCGTAGAAGGACCCACTGACAATGGCTGAAGAGGGGGTCAGCGTTCTATAAAAAAGGGGTTGGGGGCATTTCAGTACGAACCCCAAAATCAGACACCACCTCCTCTTCTCTCGTATTCCATCATTCATTTTCCTGGACAGATGGTTTATGGTTCTGCTTAATCGTTCTTATGGAGTTGCCATGTGCAATACCAGTGAAAACCTTTTTTTTTACTCCAGCCTGTAAGATTCCATTTTTAGGCAAAATTGTCTATACTCCTGTTTTAAACGGATACATTTTATTTTGAATGAGATCAGCATTTAAACTACAGTTGTTATGACACTAGCTATATCACAACCATTCCAGGAACTGTTCCGCTGAACCGGTGGCATATAGGTCCGTGCTCTTGTTGCCGATGGCAGGTGGGGCAAGTGAAGGAGGGCAGAATAAACAGGCAGGAGCCGAGAGGAGGAGGAGGTGTGAGGAGGCAGTGGGGCGTGGGCTGGAGGGTCGCTGCTGTGTTTAAGGGCCCTCACATCTCAAGCACACTGCTTCTCCTTGAGTAGTCCCGAGCAGAGGGGAGGGCTCCTGGTTCTGTGTCAGTCACTGTTTCAATAGACTGCCTCTCAATGGCCCTGATGAGTCACTGGAAAGTTAATATTGTTCAGCATATCCCAGGGATTACGTCTTATTGTGGCAACAAGTATGCAATGCTGCAAGGTTTATTTTTCATTTCTCTTTGTTGTGGCCTCTAATTGTTGCTCTGTAGGGTAACGTGTGGAGTGTTTGTTAGCTCTGCTAACCGCCAGTCAGTCACGGGGATGTGCTTAGACCAAAAACGGCTATTTTGGTATTACACACATATCTTTAGATGGTCAGCTTTGGCACAACATCATGGTGCTGCTGACTGTGATTCATTTAGATAATTTCACCTAATCTGTAAGCAATTTTCACACCACATATATATGTGTATATATATATATATATATATATATATATATATATATATATATATATATATGTGTGTGTGTACTGAGGATTTAGTGTTAACGTTTCTGATACAGCAGGTCACTGTGTGATTATGTGTATGGAGCACTTGATGAGTGTTCTCATTGGCAATGCATCTGTTTATGATATCTATGTCATCACCATATGTTTACATGCTCTCCCATTTATTAGGTGACCATATCACATCTACATCTCCCATAAAAAACCCAAATTAGATTCTTCTCTGTCCACACACCATTACTATGGCTCCCCCCATTGTGCCGGTTTATGGCAGATTTTAAATCAATTAAGTATGTAATTTGTAACAACTGCTCAGACTGGTTCAGGCCTAAACAATGGCAATGGGATAACTGTCCTTTAGTGAAGCATCAATGGGCTTACAATGTGCTGAATTAGCTGGCATATTAATGACCAGCAGCAATACCCTTCCATTCTCCTCACCCAAATCTGCTTATGCAAATGAGCCATGAATCGTAGTTCAAAGCAAGTGAGCCCTGCACCCCATCCTAAGCAGTATACTGGGGCCCGGCCGAGAGACAGGGGAGGGAGGGAGGGAGGGAGGGAGGGAGAATTGAGAAAAGTTAGGGACACTTGTCTCTCTCTGTCTTTCTCACAGAACATGATCCAGTTAGCACCTCTGCTGGTTACTGGCATGGCCGGGGTGGGTTGGACAGAATCTGGAGGCCCAGGAACATGCAGGGTGGGGATGGGGGGTGGGGGGTAATCCCGCCAATTGTGACAGTGTGTTCTAAATGTGGTGTTCAGCAGGGGGGAAAGCAGGACCCATCCAAGTTCATGCCCCTGCTTGAAAGGGAAAGAAATACTCCTGGGTGCTGGGTTTGGAAGGATGGAAATAATCCCTTTAGAATTTAGTTAAAGGGACACTGGTCTTTTGTGTTGGCCAAGACAAATTTAAAAGGCGATGTCATAATGGCTGGATTGAAATTATATATTATGAACACAATAGATGTGGCTTCTTTCCATGGACAACTTAAAACCCTTTTGTTCCCATTATTGGAAAAGTTGTTTGGATACATGCATACACTCTGAATTAGAATAAGTGGTTGTAAGACAACCTGTTTTAAAATATTGAACATGATCAAATGCATTGTGTTCTTCTGAGTTATGTGACGTTTGAGTGCGTGAAAAACATTCTGGTCATTATTAGTGATCTCACTGTTTAACATGTTCAGTTTTTCCAGAACAGATGGAAAAACCCTAACCCAAAAACATTGTTATTGGGTCACATTTTTTGCGGCAGCCTATAACATTATGTTTGTCATGCAAATGTTATTTTATACATCAACTTTAAACAAACAGTATAACACTATATTTTAATACCATTAAAATTACAACTACAGTTTTATTTTTGATTTTTTTACACTACTGACACATAACAGCGCCACAACCACAACTCCAGGTGTGGCCATTGGCCTCAGTACAGCACACCTTGGTATATGGCCTATTTCGAACAAACATTAGAAATGCAACAGCAGAGAAACAGAAACAAAGGTGTTATCAAAACATCTTCTTCACTCATGTTTGATTTACTCTGTGTTATGTATATATGCTGAATCTCCTGACAGAGGACGAGTCAAAGGGACCAGTGTGAGTGTATTTGTTCTGTGTACCTGATGCTCTTTTCCAGTTGGAGGTTTAAGCGCCAGTTCCATAAGGACTTAAATATCCCAAAGAAATACCAGGATAACTCCTCATGGCGGTGAGCCTTCATGTAAGAACAGCGTTTCTTTACTCTCCCTGGCATCATGTGTTTGCTTGCCTGTGGTCGGAGGCTTAATAATAGTACCTTTATCCACAAAGTACACTATTCAACACATTGTTCACCTGCCCAGGGAGTTGCCAATTAACTACAAAGCCTTCATTTATCAATCTAACACCTTTCTGAGCACACATAATACCCAATTGAGAGGTAATATTTATTGTAGTAGGATTTTTCAGTAAGTGGTTGGGAGCGGGCCAAGGCTGGATCCTGTGAAACGGTCCGGCAGAACCCAGGCCCTAGACTCCCAGTGTGTTGCAGTCAGAAAGCTGATGTGGAGCACGGCCGGCCGTCACACTGCAAGAGCACAGGTCATAGCCTATAGTTAAGGGTATTTTGAGTTAAAAAGAAAGTCACGTAATAAGATCGTTGCTTGTGATCAGGTTATTTTCAAACAGCACTATCCAGTACATTTGCTCATTGTTTTTAACACATTACACACGAAAGATGAGAAATCTAAGCTGTATATATGTTTTATCACGTGTCATTTCCAGCTATGGCTCCCTCTATCCTTTAATCGTTTATTGCACCCCACCCCTACCCCACCCCCAACCCCCAGAAAAAAGTGATGGTCTTGAGGCTGTATAGTCTTCATGTGAATTTCCCCTTCTTAAGTCGTTCATAATGGCGTGTGAAGTCCCTAAGAGGGGAGTGTTCTGGTGGGTGACAGATTCTCCCTGTCTGTCCGTGAAATTCCATCTGCGATAATTTGTCTTTGTGCTGACGGGTTCCCCAGCTCCACGCGACGGCATGGAGGCAATGGACGAAGGGAGGGCCTGTCCCCATCACCTGCCATCTCTGAGGCCCTCTTGACATCCCAGGGCCCCCCTCGGCCATTCCCCTCCCAGGCCCCCCATTCTCCTGTCCCCCTACTTTCATCTCTCTCTCCAGCAGGAGCTGTCTCCTCACTTGCAGCGCAACCAAATAATGGAGCTTGTCACAGGCCTTGTTCTTTGTTTTTTTTCAGGGTCTAAGAAAAATGCAAAGACTCCATTGTGGTCATTAATTTTCCCATCCTTTTTCCCGGGGCCTGTAGGCTGGGGTTTGACCTGCTTCAAAAGAAGAATTGGCATGTAGGAGGAATTCCTTTTTTTTGCTTTTCAAGAAAGTGAATTCTTAATGTCACACTTTTGTTTTGTTGTGTGTCAGTGTGAGAGAGGGTGTTTTGGCATGTGGGAGGGTGTGTTTACGTTTGTGTGTGTGTGTGTGTGTGTGTATATGTGTGTGTGTACACGTCTGTGTATTTTGTTGGTGAAATTATGAATGTATTTAGTGTTAAAATAGTTTGGACTTATTATTCAGTTTTGTCCTGTTTATGGAGTGACTGTGTGTATTGATGAGTGTCTGCCCTGAGCCAGTGAGGCTGTGAGGTGAATCTCATCAGAAAAATTCTCAGGGAGCTCATCAATCACCAGGCCCTGACATCCATTTTGCCTGTGTCTGTTACAGATGTGAACATGCTTAATTATTTGTAGTGTAATTAGTTCATAAAATGTCAGGAAATGTCAGAAGCGTCTGGCAGCGCAGGGCAGGCCCCTATGACAGAGAGCAATGGGTCCAAGTGTCAGGAGGAGCCCAGTGGAGGTGGGGGGTTGCTGGGGAGAGGGCAGGGGTAGCTCCAGGAGATCTGGAAGTCTTGTGGACCCACTGAAAGAACAGGAATGTGGCTGTGTCAGATGTGGTCATCAAGTGATCATGTCACTTAAGTGGAAACAAGAAATATGGCTGACTGTCAGATAGCACAGGGGGTAACAATTTGTTCATGCTAATAGTAAAATGGCTACTGTGTTTGCCATAATAAGTTACCCCCCATTCTTGCATGAAAGTTGAATGAAATGAGAGATATTTATCCACCACAATTATTAGTACGCAGGCCAAAATATCTGCACCTATGATTAATCTGGCTTAAAGAGTTGGAAAGGATATTCCTTAGTTTGCAAACATTTCTGATGAGTTGAATTATGACTACATCTTTCGACGACAAACTGACAGGGATTTTTGCCTGCGTATTGGGATTCATCACCTCAGTATCTTCATTCGGGGGGCTGGTGTGACACAACTGCCCCTGAATCGCCTGAACAGACATACACAGCCGCACACTGCTCGTTATTCCGCGCCAGACTCTGTCATGATATTGTGTTGGAGGCTTGTAGAAACAAACCGCTCGGCCCTGATTGTAGAAACTCATCAATGGTTTTAAAAGAGACAAAGAGGAAGCCTACGCTGTCTGTCGCATCCTTTGTACACTTTAAATTCAGCTGTTATCTGGAATGTACCAGCTGTCCACGGGACACAAAAAACTGCAGCCTTTTCCAAACCCGATCCTGATGTTTTGCTGTGTTCGGAATGGGACTTGGGGCCAAGGGCCTCTGGGGTATGTCCCAAGGGACCCTCGGGAGGCCTCTGATGAACAAGACTGGATTGGAGGAAAGCAACAGGCTGGCAGTAAGAGAGGGCTGGAGATCTGCGACCGGGCACGGTTGCGGAGGAGGGTGTGTGTGTTTGTGAGCCTGAGTGCCGTTGTCCGGGTGTGTGTGCATGTGTGTGTGTAATGAATCAGACATTAGATATTGAAGGAGGTTGTCAAGAAAGAAAACACAGCCTCCACTTGTGATCAAAATCCCACCAACACACAACACTAAAGAACATATAAAGTACGAACACAGACCAAAGCTAAGCCTCCCACAACACCTGATAACCTTAGACTGTGATGGACGATTGGCGGCACTTTGAAGTTCAGGCTTATCTAAATATGGCCTATAGAAACATGCCCTTTGAGACCCAAGGCCCTTTTCACTGCACAGTCAATAACACACACCTGAACTTCCACAATGGATTCATATATGTCAATATGTACTCACCGATCATTGGGAACTTGGCTGGGTGAGTTAATGGTTTTTTCATGTAGGCACATCTATGTTTGAACGTTTGTGTCCACATGCACACATGCCTGGCATTTTATCATGAGATAGTGAGCATGCAAAATGCTACGTGTGTTGACAAGCTGCCACAGAATGGTTTATAGTATGTCCTTGACTTTTTATAGTTGGGATGGAAAATCTGGGATCAAAATCGTAATCCAGAATCATCAAATATTATCCTCAAAATGTTACCAGAATGTTGCAGCCTTGTTATATTTCTATGTTCAGCTCACTGGTGTCTTTATCTGTCATTAAATGCTGCATATCTCGTTGATCAGTCTGTGACTGTGTGCTCCACAGTCCTCAGGTCACTGGGCTAGCATCAGCCGCCACACTAAACCATTTAAGTCAACTAATGAATTAGCCTATTAATCAGAGCAAGACCCTTTTCTGATCCTAAGTACTTGTTTATACTAGGAGAAAGACACTTTGACCTCTATCCCTGAAGGGCTATTTCAGCCATCCTCACTCCAGAACATTAAATAAATACCATTTCAGAGCCATATTAATTCCACACATGCCCCATCCACAAGTAATTAGTCATGCTTACTGTATAGTTGCGGTGTACCATGGGTTCTGTGCGTGTGTGTGTTTTAATCCATTTAAACCAAGTCGAATCTAGCCACTCTCCTCTCAATCTGGCCTGCCTGCCTTATCTGTAGCTGCTGGCCACAAAAATCATTTAAGTTTGAGTGAAATGAGTGAAAATAATGGGCAAATATCAAGTGCATCTTTTTCTGCGGCCCCCATTTATTACATCCAGTTCCAATGAGATGTATCACACCAATCTCAACACAGACCCTTCCTCTTTTCTTTTTACTTTGATTTTATTTTTGCCCACTCCAACTTTTCAATTTGGGACAGATTGGAGCTCCCCTATTTAACTGGTTTATTCATCAGTGCCTTGAGGCAGGGACAGGGACAAGCGGGACTATAGTTTCCCCCTTATACGGAATAGAAACAAGAGAGAGAGAGAGCCTCTCTTCACACCCTAAGCAGACACCTCTTCTTCCCTCTTCCCCCTTCCCTTTGTGTGCAAAGTGGCAGCCGTGAATTTAATGGAGGGAGAATGTTGTGATAACTTAATGGTTTCCCGGGCAGACGTGGACTGGGAGAATTAAATCCTGCATCTGCTTTTCAAGGCGTTAATCTCCTCTCCTCACATTCTGTCTGTTATGATGTGCACACAGGAGATAATGTTTAAACCGACTAAAGCAGAGTAAACCAGCACAGGCTGTTATTGGCTTTATAATTACATAATTAACTTTTTGTCTCTAATCGTTACAGAGGTAATGGCGCTGCTAAAATGGGGGGCCTCTGCCAAGCAAGAGGAAACCAAATCAAAAATCAATAATCCATAGAATGCCATTAAGAGCCTAGAAGGCTGAATCACAGGAGAGAGGGAAGAGTGAGACAGACAAACAGACAGACAGACAGATAGCTGGTTAAAGCAGAAGGGGTGGGGTTATCTTTTTCTTTTCTCTATTCCCCTTCATCCCTCTCTTTTTGAGCGGCAAATGAATCTCATTTGAAGGCAGGCAGGCAGGCAGGCAGGGTGGCAGGAAGACTGTGAGAGTGTGTTATCTGAGAGTGGGTTCAGCAGCTGGCCAGAACAGCAGGAAGAATATTGGGCTCTGCCAGGTGCATGGCAAGAGAGGAAAGGAATCCAAAAGCTACCGTAAATTACACATGCACACCCAACACAACCAACACTGTTCTAAGGTAATGTAAATTACACCGGCTCTCCCAACTCAACCAACACTGTTCTAAGGTAATGTAAATTACACCTGCACTCCCAACACAACCAGCACTGTTCTAAGGTAATGTAAATTACACCTGCACTCCCAACACAACCAGCACTGTTCTAAGGTAATGTAAATTACACCTGCGCTCCCAACACATCCAGCACTGTTTTCAGGTGTAAATTACACCTGCACTCCCAACACAACCAACACTGTTCTAAGGTAATATAAATTACACCTGCACTCCCAACACAACCAACACTGCTATATGGTAAAATAAATTACACCTGCACTCCCAACACCATCAGCACCACTCTATGGTAATGTGAACTATACCTGCACTTCCAACACCACCAGCACCACTCTACGGTAATCTGAACTTCACCTGCACTCCCAACACAACCAGCACCACTCTATGGTAATGGATATAACACCAGCACACCCAACACATCCAGCACTGTTCTAGGATAATGGATATTACACCAGCACACCCAACACATCCAGCACTGTTCTAGGATAATGGATATTACACCAGCACACCCAACACATCCAGCACTGTTCTAGGATAATGGATATTACACCAGCACACCCAACACATCCAGCACTGTTCTATGATAATGGATATTACACCAGCACACCCAACACATCCAGCACTGTTCTAGGATAATGGATATAACACCAGCACACCCAACACATCCAGCACTGTTCTAGGATAATGGATATTACACCAGCACACCCAACACATCCAGCACTGTTCTAGGATAATGGATATAACACCAGCACACCCAACACATCCAGCACTGTTCTAGGATAATGGATATAACACCAGCACACCCAACACATCCTTCACTGTTCTAGGATAATGGATATAACACCAGCACACCCAACACATCCTGCACTGTTCTAGGATAATGGATATAACACCAGCACACCCAACACATCCTTCACTGTTCTAGGATAATGGATATTACACCAGCACACCCAACACATCCAGCACTGTTCTATGGTAGTGCAATTGAGGTGACTGACCCACACAACCCGCCGCCTCCAAATGAAATCTAGTTCCCCCTCCCTTCTCCTTATTTCAAATTTACATTGTGATCATATATGTCTGAAAAATGATATCGTAAAAAAGATGAATGTACTAATTACAGCTTCCTTTTATCTCTGCCTCCCTCAGCGTCTCTCACTTCTGGACTGCCGCCCCGCACCATGTAAGTATGTCACTTATTTCATTGTGACAGGCGTAATGTATTCACAAAAGTGCCACCATAAATACAGGCGTTCAGGTTGGCCACCTCATACCTCACAACGGGGGCCTCACAGTACAGTGGCGTCCATGCTGGCTCAAATGAATGGAGAATTGACAAACATTCCCATAGCCAAATTACCCCCGGTGTCACTGTGAAATTAGGTTCTTGACCCAGCCTCTTGATGCATGCTTATATTTCTACATATTTTCCCCATCGATTTCCATGCATGGCATCTCTCCATCTCATGAACGGCGGACAATATGGGTCTATGAGAATGTGGGGCTTTGGAGAATTTTAATACACCTGTGAAATGAGTCTATACTTGTCATGAATATGCTAAAGTAGAGCTGTCACAGCCCTCGGAGTGATATCCCTCCACCTGTCACAGACCACTGAGAGAGAGGCAAGCAGAGGAATAACTGACTTTTCCCTCTGACGGATGGTGGGCCATAGAGGCTTATGCTTATTCCTGCCACAGGCAGTTAACACATTGGCTTATTAACAGTTCAAAGGGGAAGGACATCAGGAAGGTTATGCAACTTCACTTTACATCCCATTTCGAATAAAATAGGTAGATATGGAATGGGGTTCTGGTCGCATTGTGTTCCGCATACTGCCCTGGGGCTATTCTGATTGGTCAAGCATTCCTCTGTAATGTCTAGCCATTCAGTTAGATGGCTCTACTGCAATGTTATGGGTCTCATCACCTTGGTTTGAACTTGTCGTGGGCCTGTGAATATCTGGTACTTCTGAGACCGGTACAAACCACAGAAGGGCTTCCAAAATGACCTATGCTTCTTAGGCTTTATAAAAGGCCTAAATATGAGCATATATCTGTGGCAGCCTTGTCCATATCTTTTGTTGTAATAACGTGTGGTTCTGCCATATCTTGGTGGGTCTCTGGTGATCCATCTGGATAAGCAATAATATCCCAGTGTTGTTAGAAGTGACCTTGTGACATCTACTCAGACCCCAATAACCTCCTGTCTGGGCCCAGCGTGGTCAATAGTCAGTCGTATAATGCAAACGATGCTAACCTCAAACCCTCTGTTGCTAAAAGTGCCATAGACCAGGTCATTGTCATTAACCTGCGTTATGACCAACCTCCCCAGAGCATAGCAGCATATAGCCGTTGGAGTCAAACCACCCTCCAAGTGGCACTTGGTCATTCCGTTTATTTTATTTTATGGCCGGTCCTTATATGCACTGCTGACTGATCCCTGTTAATCCAAAACTTCAGCTGATTTTATTTATTTCCTTATGACCTAGGAGTTCCGAATAAAGACATTTTATTCTTTACACACTTTTAACTTTAAAAGTGAGAGCAGACTGGTTTGATAAACAAGCCTTACCCTTAGAAACACTGTGTAGACCCATTACCCTCTCCTGTCACTTTTGGCATTTGTTTTAAGTTGAGTATTTTCAGACACAAAGGTACTAGCTATCTCTCTCTGGCTATAAAAGCTTGTGTGAAACGCTTTGCTTAACCTGCTGACACAAAGGAACCACTTAAGCCTTTCGCCTTTCATCCTCAGTCTTCTAAGGCGCTGACTCACTTTCTATTTGAAATCAATAATGGGGGATGCCAGTGACCCGACATAACTGAGGGTGGGGGACGTGCACAAATATCAACTCCAAGGGTTCCCAGGTGCATACGGTATACACACACACACACACACACACACACACAGGTGTATACACACAGGTGTGTGTGTGTGTGTGTGTGTGTGTGTGTGCATTCCTGTGTATATCTGCCGTTCACAGGAAGGCCTCTTCTCCTTTAACCTCCCATCCTAGACCTGTTGAATACACACCAGGTCCAGCGGTCATGGTGTTGGAAGGAATCCATACAGAGCCAGGGCGGTGCAGTCCTCCAGGGTTTAGTTCTGGGAGACCGAGCCCCTGAGCCTCCCCTGGCTAACTGAAGGCCTGTAGGGCATGCAGCCGGCGGGCCACCTGGCCAGAGGAGAGGAGAAGGACTGGGGGGAGGTGGTGATTAATGCTCCATGTTTAGGGTGCCGTCATCAGGAGGGAGATGGACGAGGACTCAGCATGATGGATGAGGGCTGGGGCAGGGGCTGATAAGACATGGCCCATGAATCTGTTCTACATCATCAGCTCCTTTGATCACTGACAGAAGTTCAGAGATGGGCCTGTGCATCTGTCCAAACAAACAAAAAACCATTCCCCTCATATCCCCTGAGCCCCTCCCCTTCCACCACACACCCCTGCATCAAACCCCCTCCACTCCCCCACCCCCCCTGCTATGGACATAGCTTTCAGGTTAACACTCACTCACTGGCTGTGGAGGGAAAAAGAGAGAGAGAGAGAGAGAGAGAGAGAGACATACCCATACACCCGCAAGGCCTCCCTTGGAGCTGGTGAACCGTGGCAGTGCGGTTTAAAGCCCCCAAAAGGAGCCCTCTCCTCTGCAATGACAGATTGGGCAGATAAGAGATGATCCATGAAAGCTGATCGGTGTGCTGACAGTGGGAGAGGAGCCTTTGCCCTGGCCGATGGAGCGGGTGCATTACTGGGGGTAGACGCAGCTGTCAAGGCCCGGCCCTTCATCCACTCAGCAGTGCCATACCACCACAGTGACGTCACACGGAGGCTTCACTGAGTCACTCTACCCTGCCCTGCTCCCATTACCGCCCCGCTTCCTCAAGTCACCCAACACAACACTGCTTGCATGCCACTGGCTAACTCTCAAAGCCGCGCACTTCCTCAATAAGGTTTGATGACATTGCCTGGCAGGTGCTAAAGCTGATCAATCTCGGCAATTCTTTAACATATCGAAATGTAATTTCGGGAATTTGGGGTTTCAATGGATGGGATGGGATTTGATTTATGAACAGTAGCTACAGTACCCTGTGACGTTCATGTGAATTGATTGAGTTCATCTTAAATAAATACATTGAGCAGGCTTTGATGAAGCCCTTGTCAGAAACAGATGAGGACCACAGCTCTCAGACAGACAGATAGTCAGACAGACAGTTTCAACAGCATGGGGAATAGGTTCCAGTGTGTAGAACAGAAGACTTTCATGTAGTGCCCCCAATGAACACACGTCCACACTGAACTAATTCCATATCCTCATATTCTGCAAATAAATTACCCCACAGTCCAATAGGGAACAAGAAAAAAGGAGTGTGAAAGATTCCCTTAAGGAAATGAAAGGCAATAATAAGCTATTTAATTTATACTTGAAATTATTTTATGCTCAATAGATACACTCTGGGTCCTTATTGGTATTTAAATGATTACTCTAACGAAATTATATTAATCTATTTTCAGAGAAAATTTTCCCATCCTCATTTACAGCTAAGTGGGAACCATCTTTTAACTTCATAGCCTACATTTAGAGCTCCTCCTTTTATTTCAGATATTATTTCAAAGAATGATCTCCTTAATAGTTTTCATCTGCATTTAAGTATGGAATTATTTTACATATATATGTGGTTTTAAGTGTGTCCTCCACACTACATAATCCTGTGATTAAAATAGTTTATGTTTTTAATTTGGAACAACGATATAAGAAGCATTAAAACTACATTAGAGGACTTTGGATCTGTCCAGTTAAGTCCCTCCTTGTCTCATTTGGTCTTGGAGAGGGAATGGGCAGATGTTCCTCACCCTTGAGCTTGGTCTGATAGGTGTTCATCTGCTCTAGTCTTGTATAAGATCTAATTTGGCTATTTCTCTGCTCTTTGCTGTCCAAGTCTTGTTACTGATTTCACTCTCTCTATCTCTCTCTCACTTTCTCTCTCTCTGTTTCTCTCTTTCTAGCCCCTACATTAAAGCCGGGGTGAACACATGAAAAGATGGGTGACCTTTCAATGAAAATGTCAGTGTTCCTGTAATGGGAAGAGTCTAAGCAGTGTGTTTCAGACACTAACCACAGTCTCCATGACACCTGAGCCTTCTGCAGACTTTGTTACATAGTCCATGGCAGATTCTGATGTCTCTGTCTCCCTCTGCCTCCGTCTCTCTTTCTTTCTTTCTCTCTCTCTCTCTTTTGACCTCATGGCTACAGCACGTCAGGCCTTGTCTGACCCCCTGTGAGTCCATTTTCATGACGTTTTTCGAGTCAGTGACAACTAGCCCTGTGACTCTCTCACACTGCCACTTACACCCCGTTTATCTCTACCTACCTCTCCCTTTTGTCATGTCTAGTCTCCAGGCTGGTGTATTTTTAGCGTCGCGTGGCAGTGAAAAGGCATCAAGGCGAAGGTGTACTTTAAGGAACCTGACAAGTTGACGTCTGGCTCTATTTGATGCGGTGCAGATCAAAGCCTCACTACGGGCGCCACTAATTTGAAGTCCACTGTAGTGATTATCACTGTGCATGATTACCCCACAATGGCACCGCCATTAATCACATCACTCCGATTATTCTAATTTGATTTGATTCCATGATGTCCCCCCATTTTATACCTCTCTTGTCTCCCTCTCTGCCGTCAGCACGTCCTCAGTAAAACTGTCAAGTGAGCGACTGCTCCGTAGTCAGAGGGTGACATTTAAAAGGCTACAACTTGAGTGACAGCGCACTCTCAGAGGGAGGGAACGAGAGAGGGCGGGAGTGAGGAAGAGAGGGGAGGAGTGGGGGAAGAGTGCGGAAAGAAGAGATGTGTTAATGCTTACAAATGACTAATGTGTCCCCCAGCAGGTGCCTCGGTCAGACAAACTAGAGAAATACACGCATTGAGATTCCTCAGAGTACAGCAGCATGTGAAATGTAAACCGACTGTTTACTTTAGGGGGGTCTCTCTGATCGACACTGGGTTCTGGCGCTCAAACCGCATTTACTGCTGAAGACTTTATACAGTCACACCTTGAAAAAAAGTATTGTGAAAAGTCAAACCCACCAGGAGCTGTGCTTCCCAGTCGCTATAAATTACCTCTCCACTTGCCCTTCTCCGAAACTTTGCTCGTCATATCATTTCAGTGGAACAACTCTCGCTTATTTAAAATGCAAGCATTTAAAATAACTTCAAATTGGCGACGTGGCTGAAATTGAAGCCCGCCTCTCTTATGGGGGTTGCGGGCTATGATTTGTGTTGCTGTTGTTTGCAATCATTTCGGTTGAAAATCGCAAGGCAACGAAGGCTACAACCAAGCCGGGTTCAGAAGTCAAGCCGCGCTGCATGAGATGTGACCTCCCTCGTTTCGACGGGCACCATTCTTGTCTTGGTTTGTCTCGGTTTGGATGACGCCCATGTTGCCGTTGTCCGATGCAGCTCGTGTCAACACTGCCATGGGCTGCCGAGTGAAACTAGTATGAGCTATGTCACTTTCCTGGAAGGGCTGGATACGGCTGAGGGTGGCATCCCTCCTGGGACACCTTCCATGTGGTGGACACGGAGCTGGAGGGATATGGGGCTATTTTTAGACAGAACGGAGCTCTCCTCTCCAATGAGAGAAATGGGTGTAGTTTTCTGTTCCTGGGCAGGACCCATGTTTAGATATTAATTGTATTTCCGTCTAATTTGAGAAAATAAAAAGGAAATCTATACACTGACAAGCCAGAATAGACCGATTAATGGTTTCTAGAGATCTTCTGGTGGATTTTGTGACCTGCTGTACAGGTAAATTGTTTTAAAGGTTTTAGGAAACGTGGTGATGTTTTTTCTCCAATCTCAAGTGACCAGAATAATCCACTGGTGAGCCAAAACATCATGGCCACCAGCTTAATATGCTGTTGGTCTTCCGCAGCCCACCAAAACACCACCAACCCAACGAGGCATGGACTCTACAAGACCTCTGAAGGTGTACTGTGGTATCTGGCACCATGACATTAGCAGCAAATACTTTAAGTCATATTTGTTATGAAGTGGAGCTGCCGTGGATCGGACATGTGGGTCCAACACATCCCACAGATGCTCAATACAATTGACATCTGGGGAATTTGGAGGCCAGGGCAACACCTTTAACTCTTCATCATGTTCCTCAAACCATTCCCGAACAATGTGTGCAGTGTGGCAGGGAGAATTATTTTCCTGAAAGAGGCCACTTGCCATCACGGAACACCATTGCTATGAAGGGGTGTACCTGGCCTGCAACGATGTTAATGTATGTGGCATGTGTCAAAATTGTCCACATGAATGCCCGGACCCAGGGTTTCCCAGCAGGTCATTGCCCAGAGCATCACATTGTCACCACTGGCTTGTTATCTTCCCACAGTGAATCCTGGTGCCATCCCTCCCCTAGGCAAACAATGCATACATACATGGCCATCCACATGATGTAAAAGAAAACGGGACTCATCGGACCAGGCCCCCTTCATTGTAGGCGCTTTCGACGGTGGACAGGGGTCATTATGGGGACTCTCGGCTACGTGGCTACGCAACCCCATACGCAGCAGGGTGTGATGCACTGTTTGTTGTGACACATTCCTTCCGTAACCATGATTCAAATGTTCATGTGACTTGTGCCCCAGTAGACCTTCTGTTGGTTCAGACCAGACGGGATAGCCTTGATGGTTTGTCGTTTGTCTCTCCTTGGACCAATGTCGGTAGGTACTCACCGCTGCTGACCGGGAGCACCCCACCATCCTTGCTGTTTCAGATATGCTCTAACCCAGTTGTCTGGCCATAACACTTTGGCCCTGGCTAAAGTCACTCAAATCCACCCATTTCTCCTGCATCCAACATTTTGACTATGAGAACTGATTGTTTGCTTAACATCTAATTTACCCACACATTGGCATGTGCCCTTGTTAGGAGATGATCAACGTTATTTGCTTCATCTGTGAGTGGTCATAATGTTTTGGCTCATCAGTATATTTAGCTATTACACCTTAGTACACAATATCCACAGAAAGACCATTAAAAAATCTACCACAGATGCTTTTAACCATATATTTCTTGTGTGGCTGGCTCCGGGATTCAAACCCACAATCCTAGAATTAGGCGTGCCACCCTCTACCAACTGAGCAAATAAAATTATGGGAAAACATATATTTTACCTAAAAATAGATCAAAGGACTTTTAAAATTGACCTTTTAGGATTTATGATTACCCATTTAACAGCACTTTGGCATCCCTGTTCACAGCTTCTAAATGAAATTTGTGTTATTGCCAAGTTAATTCCGTCTCCAGCCTTGCTGAGACAAGGCGAAAGGCTGAAACTCTCTTGACCTCAGTGTCTTGAAAGGATGATTTGATGTTGTTGGCAAGACGTGTTGATTATGAAGGGCATGCGCCTTTGTTTTTCAAGGCGATGTCTTCCGCTGGTTGGATATCCCCATTTCGAAGTGAACAAATCATGATCTACTGTATGTTTTACTAAAGTAGTGCCCCATGAAACAAAACTGTCATGTTTACTTCCTTTCTTGTGTGGGCGTAATGAATAGATGAGAAAGCTTGGGATGTTGCGCATACAAATAGCTAGTAAATAAATATCAATCAAAATGCTCTCACAAGTGAATGTTGCAGTTACAATAGGCTTCTGTCCAGACCAGTGAGTCACAGCTTTCCCTGCACTGTGAGTTACATGGGTCGTGTCAGACAGGCTAACATATTTAAGTGTCGGAGCCTTGGTGTATCCAGCTTTTGGGTCGTTCATAGACACCGTTGGACAGGGTTGTTGCTTCTAGGTCATCTGTTTTTTCCTGTCTCTCCACTGGTATGGCTGGTCTATTGTTATAAGGGGAGCCCGGGCAGCACCATGACCACCGCCAAAAGCAACATTCCTCATCCAAGTCAAGAGATGAAGCACTAGTGTCCTCCACAATCTTGGGCAAGACTCTAGTGCTTTTACAGCCCACTATAGGGAGGTATTCTCCCTCTGTCTCCTTGGGAATGCAGATGGTAAACATTGGGTATATGCTACAGTTCACTGTGTCCGCAGCACTATACCTGGCATGGTCATGTCATCTATTTCCCTGGTAAGCTTCCCACTGCTGGCGCTTCTTTGAAGGTAAGCAGGGTTAGCGCTAGCCGCTCCCTTGATTTGAGACCAGGTGTTTCAGGAAATAATGTTTTAGGGCTAGTACTCTCAATTCTGGTCTAAAAATCTAATTCCAGACCCAGTACAGTGTTGGGATTATTGTCTGTGTGGGTATTCATTTTTCCTCAATGTTGGCCAACCCAATGGAAATATGTTCTATGGTCTTACTCTGGTCTCTCCAATTATGTTTTAATTGGCTTCATTTACAGTGGTATTGTACAAAGGTTTTCGTTATGATGATGATTTGACAACCAAACTCATAATGTTATATATCATTCCCTCCAACAAAGAAAATGAGTTATACACATAATATTTCATTCCAAATGCATTGTGGCTCTCAATAACAAGCATCATTGGCCCGTTTCCCCATCACACACATGCCTGCACACACAGAAACTGTCTGTAATGTGTTAAGGTTCTGATGCTATGACTGGTCCGGTTGGTTGCAATGGCTTGACTCTTCTTCATCACTCTCCATCAAATCTTCAGTGTCTTTTAGAAAAGATGTTTAGAATCCCAGTTAATCCAAATGTACACAAGCTCAAAAATGTACTGTACTGTATGAATAATGTAGAGATTGTGACCATACATACAGATATATTTGCAATCCTGTGCTCCTGAATAATAAACTATACTTGAACTTGAACTTGCTTGATCAAATCCAAGACCCGAAAAGGCGTAAAATGGATGGTTGTTCTGTTCCTGAGCAAGAAAGTTAACTCCAATTGCTCCCAAGTCATTATTGAATAGAAAAATGTTTTCTAGGTCAGTCTTGACTGGTAAATGATGGTTGAAAAAAAAAAACTAGATGATTCTATTCCAGCAACCTGCCATCTTAAGGACTTTTATGGCACTATGTCTCAACCTCATGACAGTACAGAGATGTTGAAAAGCCTTGTTTTCAGGGTACTCTGTCATTACTGCTATGAAGAAAGCTTTATGTACACATATGAAGATAAGGTATGATATGTGAAGGTACTGCATGGTAACTTGCTTAAGGAAATTAATCATGCCCTATTCAATTTATAGTCAATCCTTTATCCACCTCTCCACAAACACAGCCAGAGACACACAGACCATGACAACTCAAGCCCCACTGAGCTGCAGTGCCAGTAGGCCCCAAGTCAGACCCAATCAAAAACACTCTGGCCCCAAGGTCAGGGGTCGTGTCACAACCCTCACATATGGTGGCGTCTAAGGAGAGACTGGACAGCCATAAAAACACAGTTTCAGTCCCACAAAACAATGGATAACTAATGAAGGCCCATGCCAGGGTTCACTCGGAGTCCTAAAGGAGTAAAGTCTGGGACCAACATTGTGGAGGACTGTCAAGTTTTTTGTCAGCTATCTTGGAATAAAATAGCAAGATTTATATAGCAAGATCAGCCCATACAACTTAAGAGAGTACCATTCTTTCCTTCTTAGTTCATTTAATATGGATAATAATTAAGAATAAAGTATAACGTATCTTATTCATACTTTTCTTTCTTCATTTTATAACAAATCTGGCCCTTTTTTTTTAAGACAACAGATCTGGACAGAGCCTACGTAATACAGTCACAAAAAAGTCCAGATCAAACACTGAGTTAAAAATACTAACTCTGAGAATAGCTCCAAGTTTCCAGTAAAGCATGCTATTTTTTTGGGATGGGGGAGTGCCACGAGGGAGGAGTGTCAGGTCTCTTCCCCACCCATTTATTTATCAGTCCATGGGGGCTGTCCCCACCACTGATCGGGAGGAGAGAGGACAGCTCCACCAGGGAAGGTTGGCTGTGTGCGTCATGCACAGCGTGTCAAGCGGCTGAGCCCAGAGAACACATCCTCTTACCAGACAATGGGCCTGGATGGGCCTGGCCCCCTATGGAAGGCCCTCACAGCATGGAAGACCCTCTCTGCCCCACCTAATAATTCCCTCTCTACAGTGGACAGGAAACTGTCAGTAAATCCTCTGCAACCTGTATACCACAGGAAGTTCACAGGGCCAGTCTGTGCCACTGTTCACTTACTGTAGGAATATAACAAGCTTCCAGCAATCAGTCTGAGCCATTGTGTACAGTAGCAATACATTGTTTCCTACTTTTTAGAGAGCCAGTAGGCACCGCTAAGCACTGTTTAGGCAACTAACACTGGCAAGACGGCACACATACATGCATGCAAACATTAGATGACACATGAGCACGCATGCTAACACTGGACGACACGTACACTCATGCTAACATTAGAATACACAGAGACATACATGCTAACACTGGACGACACGTACACTCATGCTAACTTTAGAAGACACACAGACAAACATGCTAACACTGGACGACACGTACACTCATGGTAACATTAGAAGACACAGAGACAAACATGGTAACATTAGATGACACGTACACTCATGCTAACATTAGAAGACACAGAGACAAACATGGTAACATTAGCCAACACGTACGCTCATGCTAACATTAGATGACATGTACGCTCATGCTAACATTGGACGACACGGACGCTCATGGTAACATTAGAAGACACAGAGACAAACATGCTAACACTGGACGACACGTACACTCATGCTAACATTAGAAGACACAGAGACAAACATGGAAACATTAGGCAACACGTACGCTCATGCTAACATTAGACGACACGTACGCTCATGCTAACATTATCAGCCCACTCAGTACAGTAGCCCATCCCTGTACCTATGAAATAAACACCTGTTTGTATCTCAAACCATTAGTACATCCAAGACAAAAAAATATATAAAAAGCATCAGCAAATAGTGTAAACAATGTCTCTGAACAGAGAAAAAACTAAGTCTGTATGTATTTCCTGGTATTGTGCCACGGTATTGACAGTAAAACACACACGGTCCGTTGTGGCGGTGTGGCAATGAAAAAGGCCCTTTAAATTGCCCATGTCTCCAGATGTCACTGAGAGTTCAACAAGATTAGATATGGAACAGTTTCATTAAAGTGTTTATTCAAGCTTTGTTTGCTGTAGATGTATGTGACCCACATGAATGGAATTAAAAAGTGCTATTTCGTGTTCACATTTTCTGTGATTGCATGCTTGTATGCTAACACATGTACATACACACACATGCACACACACACACACACACACACACACACTCACACATGCACATGCACTTATACAAAACATAACATAGGCTAAACATGCCCCAGAAAGAGTGATTGTAGGATCCATATCTTTTGGAACTGAATGCCCAAACAGACACTGACTGATGGACAAACAGACAAAGGCAGACAAACAGACAGACAGACATACAGGCAGACAGACACACAGACAGTCAGGCAGGCCGACAGGCAGGCAGATGGCCCTCTTCTAGAGGATGGTATAATTGGTGAAGCACCATGTCACTGTGTGGCCTTTGAGCCAGGGGCAACAATGTTTTTGGACAGGGTGAATGAAAAAAGTAGATGGCTCTTGGCTCAATGACGGTTAGTGGAGGAGAATGAGGCCCTCCAATGCTATTGCCATATGTTGTGTGTGTTCTTATAGGGGCTGTATGTCTTTGTGTGTAACTGCAGGGTCACATGGGTCTTTGTGTGCTGTGTGTCACGGTGTGACACTGTCATTATGGATGTGTGCTGACAGCCGGTGGCAAGGCCGCAGACAGAGGGCTTGTACTTGTTGTGTTAACACTGAGGGGACACAATAATCTGCTCGTTGTGAAGCAGGTAGTATCGTCCAGACAAAACCATTATTGTCTTCACATGGTAATGAGGATAGGGAGGGGTGCAGGAATAGATTTAGAGGACTGGAGCCTGTTGAAGATGGAGGGAGCGAGGGAGGGAGTGGAGAAGGGAGGGACCAGGGAGGGAGAGGAGAAGGCAGGGACGAGGGAGTTTTTTTTCTTGCATCACTGAACACTGGAGAGTTGTCTTAAATCATCACAATACAAATTAGCTCGGGCCAAAGAAAGGAAGCTACAGAAAAATACAGATGACAAGCCTGCAAGATTTAAGTCGCTAGCATAATAGTGTCTTCTGTACCAGCCCTCCACAACCCCCCTAGCACTGGACCAGAACCATACACAGAAAAAGAGATTACAATTGTACGTGTATATATGTGTATATATACAGCTCCAGAAAAAAATTAGGAGACCGACTTCTGTTCCTCTCTCAAAACTTTCCTTTTCAACTTTTTTGGAAAGGAAAGAAAAAGGTGCAGTGGTCTCTTAATTTTTTCCGAAGCTGTATATATATATATACACACACACACGTATACTAATACTAGAGTGCTGCTCTATTCTACTGAGTCAGGTGAAGATACGAGTCAATAGAGCAATTCATTAACAAATCAAAGTCCCCCGGGCCTGAGTGGCAGCATGGCTGTGTTTGAGAAAGCCCTCCTCCAGAATGGAGGCCCATATGCTGGGGGTCAGGGGGACGTCCCTCTCTGCACTGTTTACCATTCAGCATACAAACACGGCCGTTAAGGTCACCGCTATCTGACGCCGCTCTCCGTACACACAACAGAATTTCCATATGGTCCATGAAAATGGATATGCCGTGGTCTTTGCCACATTACTTCCCACGGCCCCTCCTCCAACCATGTACCCCTCCTCAACCATGTACCCCTCCTCCAACCACGTACCCGTCCTCCAACTACGGCCCCTCCTCCAACCACGTACCCCTCCTCCAACCACATACCCCTCCTCCAACCACGGCCCCTCCTACAAACCCGTACCCCTCCTCAACCACATACCCCTCTTACAACCACGGCCCCTCCTACAACCACGGCCCCCCTCCTCGTCACTCCCCTATTGGATGGAGACTGGTATAAATTACTGGGTTGTTGCTGGGGTTAGAAACCCTACCAAGTCAAGTCCTTGCTCTGAATTCTATGCTCGTCATTCCAATTTAAGCCATATCACATTCCCTTTCCACTTTTAATTTTTTTCCTTCCGCTTTACCACCAACACCCTCTCGTCCCTCTCCCACTACTACAGTCAACACGTCTCCCCGTCGTCCTTTCACGCTCTACCCATAATGCACCTTTCACAGACCAGTAGGGGTAGTGCTAGAAGCGGTGGCATTCGTATCGGTCCATTAGAACATGAGCAAGGTCAGTACTGACGGCAGCCCGTGTGTGTGCGTGTGTGCGTGTATGTGTGTGTGTGTAAGTGTATGAATGTGTGTGTGAAGGCCTTTGAGATTGATGATGACCCACTGAAGAGGATTCCAAGTTGAGGGCACTTCACATGACTCTTTCAAATCCATACAGATAAAGCTCTTTAACCACCCAAAATGGCCTCTCAGATGCAGCCTGCTGCAGAGCGGGCCCCTGAAAGGCCCGACACGATTGTCATGGATATTACACGACGCGAGCAACACTGGGACTGAAGAGACAAGTGTCGATCCAGGAACAAAACTGGAGCAGACTGTTTCGCAAGGAGAGCCAGAGAATGTTGACAGGTGGATGAATGGGCTGTTTAACCCTTTGAAAGTGAATAGGGGCCTGGCTGAAACAAATGCATTCTGATAGACTTTATACCCACTGGGACACAAAAAGTACACTAAGCCCTGTGCTAGCTAGGGAACCACAGAAAACAGAAGGAAGGAACGCTGGAGAGAGATGGAAATAAGACTGGAAAGGTGGGAATGTGTTCTCGCCAGAACCCATCAACTCAGTTCCTCTATGTCTCTCGCTTTGGGGGCTTCTCTCTCTTTCAGCTCAACTGAGGGATGATTTAAGCCTTGACTAGGCTAGCTGTGCTGTTGCACCCATTTTGACTGACTGAGCTCATTTAGAGATTCAGGCAGTCTGTTTGTTCTCAAGTCTGAGGTGTTTTGATGGGAGAATATTGAACCTGAAGAGAATGCTTAGCTGCTCTGGTACAAGTGGCTGGAAATTGTATGTTTTTTTTCTCTTTAAGGAGGCTGGAGAGACAGCTAGGCAAGCTAGCACCCGAGCTCATAGGGTACATTTCACCACAGCTCAATCAACAGTATGTCCATTAATGTGTTATTAACATATCACACAGTATGTGTCATCAGTATGTGCCATCAACATTGAATTTCATTACACAATGCAAAATCAAGTGTTTCTGCATTTCACTGGTAGACATGGCCTTCATTTACAGGTTGTAAGAAAACCACAATACCCAGAATTCATAGCGATTTAATAGCATTTTATGGTTATTTTCAATCATCATAAGCATTAACTGTTTTGCAATCTCAAAAAGATGAGGAACATTTGAGCTCCCGAATGTACATATACAAGTATCACCTACGTTTAGGAGAGCAAACTTTTGAGGGGACCCCCATCAAGTAATAGTCTTTATAAAGCCGGAAAAAAGGAATCAACCTGTCAATTCTGCAACATGACAAAAAGGAACCTTGTTCAGGTGAGTCCAATGACCATTGACCAAGAACAACTATAACTGCCATTAATGTGATTGAGCAACAGGCAAAATACACAAGTAACAATAATTGCTATTATTAGATTAGACAACAGGCTTAATCTGCCATGTACTTGGTTGAACTTTTGCAGTGCCACCTTTTTAAAATACTGATTTTAGAGCAAAACAAAAATGACAGGGCACAAAAAAGCACCATCATACCACATTTTTTAATGCTTCAGATTTAAATGGTGACCAATAAGATATGTATCTGCATATGTCTGGTTTCATTTTGAGCTCTACAGTGTTTGTTCCAAGAGTCCTGTGAAAATATTTTATACAAATACTGAAGGAATGAGTTGTTACTCTAGTCTGAAAACGCATTGCAGTCTTTTGAGAAACACTAATTTATCAACATCATCAAGGAAATACCAAAAGCACCCCTGTTATCTGTTTCAGAATTGAGAAATAGATGGGGTGTTATTGCTTAAAATATATATATATATATATATATTTTTTTTTTTACTTTTGTAATGAGTTTGCTGCTGAAACAGTTTGTTTACAACAATCGGTTTTGTAAAACCAAGCTAATTCATCTAAGTACTAAAGGATTGATCAGTCAGCAGTCAGTATCACTGTGCTCTGAACACTATAGGAGTGTCTGTCCTGAAACTGGTACAACAACGTTTGACTCATAAAACACATAATTCAAGGCCCTATTCAATGCAGTGTGTAAATGCTTGGTCCTAGAAGATTCTTTGGACCGTGACATACATTGTCAAAATTTTCCCCATTAATCCAAACTGCTGCATACAGCTACATTTATGCATTTGCTGAACCTTATTCAGTTAAACTGCAATGCCCACTGTAACGAGGGCATACATTATTGTACTGGTCCCCCATGGGAATTTATCCAACAACTCTGGGGTCGAGAGTGTCATGCTCTACCAACTGAATTACATCGGTCACATTTTGATGTAGCATCTCAGATAATGAGAGCTAGGACCGATCCTTAGTATTGATCATGATTCCAGATCAACACTGAAACACTGAGAATACCAGTCCATCTTACTGCAGCAGGCCTATCTCTCTCCCCAGAATGCATCTCTCTGTCTAGGTGGCTGGCTGGCTGGCAAAAAACATCATTTAAAATGGTAATGACTGGAAATGCAAATGCTTTCACTTTGTAATTAAACTTTGCTCTAAAACAGATATTGCTCCTGCTGATTTAAAATTGGGGCATGTGACAATTATGAAGCTGTTAATTGCGAAACTGCTCAGCATTGCTAATTGTTTCACGGTGTTCGCGGGCAGGGAAATGAGTCTCTGGCAGGGGTACTCTATCAACGTGACGAGGGAGAGGATGGTGTCATAGTGTGGTGGTGTCAAGGTGGAGCTAACCTCACCTGTGTATAGCCACCCATACCCTGCCCATACCCTGCCCTATCCTGCCCATACCCTGCCCATACCCTGCCCATACCCTGCCCATACCATCACACTGGCCCACTGATCCATTACCAGCCACACTGACTGTGTTCACACATCCCTTATATTGCCGTCTCCATGCTTACAGACTTCCAGGCTGAGGGGGTGTGTGTAGGAGGAGAGATAAAGTGGTATGGGTGGCGGCGCAAGTGAGAAACGTAAGGCAGAAATGTAGTGATGAACAGTGGAATCTGAGTAGGGTTGAATGGGGCCTAAACACTGAGATCTAAGGGATCTGTTTTCAGGATTCCCCATGTTAAGACAATGTCTAGCTGAATGACTAATGGCTAAACCAATAAGTTAAGCCATAAGGTTTCCATCAGTGGTATTATTTTTTACTGCGCTCTCAAATAGTTTGTATTCTACCAGGGACTCCATGTTCAATACTTCCACATGCTGTATCTATAGTTGTGTCTCCTACCAAGAGAAATTGCAGCCAAACTGTCACACTCCCAACTCTGTCTCTCTCACGCAGCCTCATCAGACAGAGTAAAAGTTCTCCAACAGAGCTCTGCTTTTTGACGGTAATCACGAACTTTGGAAACTGCAAGAGGGGAGAAGAGGAATGTGCTTAGTTCAGCTCTTTCTTGTCACCAGGTGTAGTTTGAGTGGAAGAAGACATGGCTGCCACGGTGGGGGTCTGTGTTGCCGTGTTGGTGTCAGAGTGTCTTTAGGTAGGAGGGGTCTGACAGTGAGGCGCATTGAGATGTCCTTGTTTCTAGGAATACTGCCACCACTGGCGTGAGAGAACAGCCAATTAGGCCTGCAACATGCAAATGTCTCTCTGAGAGAGGAGGTAGGGAGGAGGGAATGGGGCAAGGGAGGGAGAGAGGATTGGGAAGGGCATGGGGTAGAGTGGGTGTGCTGGGGGGTTGGGGGGGGGGATGACAAAGGCACAATGTGGTCTGTGAGCATTCGCTGGTGCTTCACCCTGAGTCTGTGACTGCTGTTTAATTGCCATGTTTACCCACACACTACATCCCATGTCATTAGCACACAGTGTCATGTCATTTGTGTTGTCACATTACTCCACAGACACACCCGCAGCACCATGGGGTCATTACTGCTCGGCTGGGTTTAAGCAGGAAATTGACATATTTTGCAGCAAATACTGATACACTCCAAGGAGTTGTTTTCTTCAACAGCATGGTGCCAATTAGTATATGGCCAGTCCATAGCCTACCCAAAGAGACTCTTAATGGTTCAGTTAGCCTACGTTCACATGCTGGGTAGAATCTGATGAGGCTGGTATATAGTAGTCATCTGGACTGATTCTAAACATATTATACTTCTGTTTGTTTATTATGGGCCTTGACACTGTTGAAATGTATATGTGTTGTATCATGGCTGGTGGTAGTATTCTTATTATTAGTAGTAGTAGCAAAACTGCTGGCCACCAATCATCTGTTGAGTGCATCTATGTACTTTCTACACACAGCAAGAAACAGAAGAAACCAAACAGAGAGAGAGAGAGAGAGAAAGAGTTACTGCACAGAATACAGAGGATGAGCTGAGTAGTCCCTGACTGCCTGGTCAACACAGGTGGCAGATTCACAGGGAACACATCTAATTAGGCAGCTGGTAACAATGCTTTGTCCTTACAGAGGATGACATCGCTGTTGACAAAGGCCGTCACTGCATTCTAATCAGAAAACAAAATACTGGGGAGTGGCGGCCCCTGAGCACTCCCTGGGCCCTGTAGCTAGATCATTAGACAGACAGAGAAGAGGAGCTCCAACTCCCAACCCAATGACAAAGTACCAGGGGAAGAGGAGACAGGCCCTAAGTCTTAGCCCACTGACAAACCAAGAGGAGGAAAGGAGAAGAGGAGTCCTAACTCTTAGCCCACTGACAAACTAAGCGCAGAGCAGGAGAGGAGTCGAGGAGGAGAGGGGTACTCCCAGCCCACTGACAAACTAAGAGATGGAGAGGCAGAGGCCAAGGTCCACCGAGGGAAAGAGGAGATGAGAGAGGCTGGTCAGTTGACAGGCACACCCTCCATCCTCCCTCCCTCCCTCCCACCCTCCCCCCTCCCTCCGTGACTCTGCAGGCCCAACAGGGTTGATTCTAACGAGGGTTCTGCCAGGCAGCAGCTGGGGCCTGCCTAACGAAGGCAGAGGGCTGGGGCGCCGCGGCTGCTCTGATGAGCGGGGACATTAGCGCCTGTATGCGTCTGTCTCATTAGAACACATCAGGCCCACCTCGGTATCCACGCGGCACATGACACAAACACACAGACCCACAAAACTGGGCCCATGACACACACACACACACACACACACATACACACACACTGCTTCTACTATGACAGCTCGGCACGCAGCCAGCCAGTCGGAAGAGCCCCCAGATCGCTGGTCGCCATGGGGACAGCTCGGCAGGTGACGGGAGAGTTGTTGACATTCTGGTGAGGAGAGGGACAGGGGTCAAATGTAAGGTTGACCTCTGTCTCAGGGACAGTGATGACCTCGTTAGGAGCCCTCTGACAATGGGCCATGTCACAACTGTCACCAGATCTATAGGGTTACTACTGACATGAGGTCCTTATATCTGCATGTCACAGCACCTAGCCGGGCTAGCTCCCAGGCCTGAAGTGTAGAACAGACAGAGGGACACTGGTTAATGAGCACCAGAGACCCCAGACAGAGATGTAATGAGAGCGGGAGTATAACAGGCCAGGCCCCTATCACATGGTGTGACGTAGGGCGTATCTCCCCACTGTTTGTGGCACATAGTCATTACTGTTAGGTTATTAAGACTAGGCCTTTACCAGGCAGATTTCAAATCAACTAACTCATAGAAATTAACACAAAACAGTGTTGCATTAACATACCTCCATTTTAATATCACACATGGAAAATGAATAACCATTATAAACTAGTCACTATTATATGTTCTATGCTTGACAATTATCAAATAACAGGGTGGAGGGCCATAAATGTAAACTTTGTTTCAGAGGGTCATATGTTCTTCATGCCTTTGTTTAGCCCACTAAAGGAACAGCACTTGGTTTTATTAGTTTTATCCCATCCCAAACATTAACCCTTAACCATTACCATTTGAAAGTTATTGCATAAAGTTAATGTAAAAAAATATACACCAAATATACACAAAAAATTACACCTACCTATCTGCTTGGAAAAACAATTTATTTAGATCTCTTAAATGTCCACCCTCTCCTTTCCTTTGCACCAAGGATTGTCTATTGTCATGTGTTCCTGACAAAACTAAATGTTTACAGTCAATTTTAGTAACATACATATTATGAACAGTGTCACCAAATAGATTTTAGCTGTAGTATAATGTTAAGCAGCTACTTACTACTGAGTGGATTCCACAAAATTGTAGTATCATCATTAGCCAAAGTTCAATTCCTGGTCATTAATAGGGCTGCAGTGCCTACAGAATGATCCTGACCACGGCAGTCATTTTTGTCTGAAGTTTTCACACTTAACATGATTCCTCACGGTATGGTACTTTGCTCATACAGACTGCATTTTTGCAGCCTCACTGGAAAAGACCAGCGGAGGTTCTAATTAGCCCCGATAACCTGGATCATTTCCGCTCCTTCGGACTTGGCACACTCGGGAAAGGGCGGAGACGCACGTGAACCCGTAAATGAAGGTCAGAGGGCCGAGGGAAGGGTACAATCTGCAACTCCGCCTCTCTCTCTCTTCCTCAAACTATCTTTCTATCCATCCATATCAATCTAACTCTCCCTCTATCCATCGCTTTGCCACCCTCTCTATCCTACCCTGTATTCATCTCTCCATCTCTTCCTCCCTCTATATTTTTAATCTGTATCCTTCCCTCTACCCGTCAATTTCCTTTTCTCTCGTCCCATCTCTCTTCCCCTCCCTCTATCCATCTCTATCTCCATTCCTCTATTCCTTCATCTCACCACGTCTTCATCCCTTCTTTCCTCTGTCCCTCCCCCTGTTTGAGAGCTCTTTTTAAGAGGGGATGGATGAAGTGGTGAAGGAATGGTCACATGTCTATGTGATCCAGTGATAATGAGGAGGCTGGAGAAATAATCTATCAGCAACAATCCCTGACTCAGGAGACACACACATACAGACAAATACACAAGAAAAACACACACATGCGTACCGATAGCAATCATCCTATTCAGCATATAGGCCATAATACCAGTATAATGTGGATCAGAGCATGCAACCAAAATGGCCAATTATACAGCAGCAAAACACGTATCCTCGCTTTTCACCTTGTTTGGAAATACAACAGAAAGACTAATGAAGATTAGCAAACAATATACTTTCAGTAGGCAGAAAGAAGTATAAAACCATAGACTTGGCTTAATGTACGTTGTCTGCTTTGGAACATAGTTAACAGTTCATGGTTACATCCCCTCATAACCAAATAAATAATAATCTAGTTCAAACACAGGAATCACGTCCGGCTACAGCCAAACTCATCAGTAAGGGTCCATACTCTTACCAATACGATTGGTTTGAACTATAAGTAAAAATTGGCTAGCTGATTAGCCACGATGTAGGGGCAGAAATATATTCAGTAACAAAGTACAATCAGGTTAAATATGATAAGAAATCTCATTTAACCCTTTCCAATCTTTTTTGTTATGCAGTTAAAAATTATTACAAACTGGTTGAAACCCAAGTTTAAAACAGGTGCGTCAAAATTCTTTACCATGGCGACTGATTGACTGGGCTTCACAATCTGTGGCGTGGTGAAAGGAGGGGGCCAGGTGCAGGATTCTGAGCGCATGTTTTATTCACAAAGCCACACAAACACACGAGTTCAGTTACAGAGAAAGTTCTCATAAGAATGGAGTCACACAATAGTAACAACAGGACAATGCCCTGAATAAAGGTACTGCCGAAACGGCATAAAACACACAGGAAACAGGGAACACAGTAACTCATGAGGACTAGGGGAGCAGAGAAAACTGATATACACTTAGTAATGATGAGAAATCAGGATAAGATGTGTGTAGTTGGCGACAGGACAGTCCGTGTTGCGTTCAAGACACAAAGTGTTATTAAGTGGCGCTGGGAAACTGGAAAACAGGACCAGGGGTGGTTAGAAAATCAATTGTTAATTAGACCAAATTATTTTGATCATCTGTCCAAACAGTTCCACTGAGTGCCGAGTGTCTGCGGGTTTTTGGTTATTCCTATAAATTGGTTCCCAGTTCAGACTTAAACAAACAGGTGAGGGTAGAAACTAACCAATGAATAACCAAATTAGTCAATCAAGTACAAGGTGAGAGAAAACCTGCAGACACTCAGCCCTCCATGGAACAGTTTGGACACCCCTGATCTATACACAGCAAAAAAGTAGGATTACAGCAAGTCAAAGGTCATGACTGGTGGTCTTGTCAAATAGTAGTCAATTATCCGGTGACGTGGTGATTTTTCACTAATGTGGTCTTTCCCTAATGTGATCTTTTACTGTGATGACTTATGGCTAAGAGTTTCAACCCTTATTTCCAGTTATAAAGCATCTAGCAGAACTAACAGAAGTGATTGGCTGACCACCTACATCATATTGCTACACTCACCTGAAGGATTATTAGGAACACCTGTTCAATTTCTCATTAATGCAATTATCTAATCAACCAATCACATGGCAGTTGCTTCAATGCATTTAGGGGTGTGGTCCTGGTCAAGACAATCTCCTGAACTCCAAACTGAATGTCAGAATGGGAAAAAAAGGTGATTTAAGCAATTCTGAGCGTGGCATGGTTGTTGGTGCCAGACGGGCCGGTCTGAGTATTTCACAATCTGCTCAGTTACTGGGATTTTCACACACAACCATTTCTAGGGTTTACAAAGAATGGTGTGAAAAGGGAAAAACATCCAGTATGTGGCAGTCCTGTGGGCGAAAATGCCTGGTTGATGCTAGAGGTCAGAGGAGAATGGGCCGACTGATTCAAGCTGATAGAAGAGTAACTTTGACTGAAATAACCACTTGTTACAACCGAGGTGTGCAGCAAAGCATTTGTGAAGCCACAACATGCACAACCTTGAAGCGGATGGGCTACAACAGCAGAAGACCCCACCGGGTACCACTCATCTCCACTACAAATAGGAAAAATAATTAAGGCAGTTCTGAAGGCGAAAGGGGGTCAAACAGAATATTAGTATGGTGTTCCTAATAACCTTTAGGTGAGTGTATATACCTTAAGAGTGTATTAGAAAATACATGATAGAAACTGAAGCCCCACATGCGTAATAACATTGTCTGGTGTATGCTGATTGTTTTAACACTTGTGCCCATGCAGAATTCCAATTTTCAAAACACGCAGGTAAAAACCAAAAACAATGTTGACCGGAATGACAAATCTAATTTACATGGACAGCATGGTCAATAATTTTGGCACAAATATCCTCTAAAACTATAGTTTTAAAATTTTGTTTGGCATGATTTACTCAACCATGTTTTAAGTTTTTATAGTTAAGTTTACTCTTTCGCAGAAATGTACTTAGCATTCACTTGTGTGAGTACTACTGTGCTCATTAGGTTAAAATGGAGAGCAACTTGATCCCAGTTTCCTTAAAAGTATCTAAGCCATCGAGAAAAAAACTGTAAAATGATTGTAGTAAATGGAGGAAGTGGGAAGCAAACCTTAGACTACATGGCAAAGGTATTCATTCACACAGTAAGAAGTTTACATGGCTTATGCATATTATAGGCTAGCACAGGTTGACACTAATGACTGAGATTCATGTATTAGGTCCTGCTCATGAAGACCCTAGAAAGACATGGGCCTAGCTTCTTATAAAAATAATGATGAATCTTTATTTTCAGGAACTAAGCCTTTCACATATTGAGTTAATTATCCTGATACAGGCCTAGAAGTAATGTTGTTAATTTTGATCAGAACATCCCGGTCAGTGTGGAAAGATAGATGTTTCAGTGGGAAAAGTGTTGGATCACCTCCAACGACGTCAATCATTTTAATTGGCTGATAAGGATTTCTTTACCGGGTGTAATTATCTGCTCAGCTGGTCAGCTCCTTGAATTTTGTGAATTTTTCCAGTTTAGCCAATGAGAGGAGCTAGCAACTAGCCGCTTCAGACCATTAATTTAAACCAATGGTTTTAGGAAACGTATGGCAAAGTTGTAAAAGGGGATTCACACTTAACAGGGTTTCCACTGTATGATCTCAAGCAACACTGACCAAAAAAATATGCCCCAAAAAAGGCGAACCAAAATAAATACCCACACTAACTTAGGATGTTCCGTCGAAGGAGGGACATTAAAAAGTGGAGCACACCAAGCAGGGGAGAACCAAAGATTTGTGTTACGTATAACATGTGAAAGACAGCTGAAGGTATTTCTCTCTGTATCTTTCCAACTGAAGCAGCGTGCCCACAGCTCTTGTATATCAGCTCCCCTAGCACAGATGAAATCTCTTCTAACTAACAAGGTCAACAGGTGCAACACATCTTGACCAACAAAGATGATTCCCATAAGGGAGTGATACACCCCAAACAGAAACAAACTCTAAAATGAAAACAATTTTTAAGATAAAAGACAACGTATGGTTTAGGGACGCACCAGGGACCTTCTACAATCCCACATGAAAAAGAAAACACATAAAACACACAGGAAACATGAACTATGAAAACAAGCCCTCCGTGCATTTGTCTTTTATCATTTGTATGGTGTCATCTTTTTTTTTTTTGTCACAGTAAAGAGGTGGATCTTGTTTTCTGATTGGCCCTGTGTTAAGATAATCATAAATCAATTTACATATTCCATAAAGGAATATGGAAATGAGGTGGTGGTGTCATCTGGAGTCTGTAGAGGGATATCCTGATACACACATACAAACCATGTGAGTGTTGTTGCCATTTTGCTGAAATTAGGACATTTCAGACTATCATCACTGATTGTTTTAAAAAGCTGTGGGGCATTTTGTGTCAATCCAGTGTTTGCAATAGAACGGCGAGCCGAATGAACAAAACAACATCCTAATGAATGTTTGTACTGAAAAAACATGAAGCAATTCCCTCTGATTATTGAAACAATGTCTGTTGGCCAATGAGGGTATTGTTAGCGTAGACACTGATTGAGAACAAAGCTGAAACAGACAGATGAACGAATCATATTTTATTCATTACATAAATGATGACATTTTAACTAGAGAAAATACCTCATTATTATTGTATTAAATCTTTTCTGTCATAGAGAATATATAGAGAGATTGCTGTTATTTCAATATGTTTGGATAGAGGCTGTTATGTTCTTTTTCAAGGTCAGAGATTTGTAATCATGACAGATTCAGTTTTGAGACTTTGAAGACTCAATCACTGCAATCATTTAATCTAGATTTGTGATATTGGTAAATATACTGCAGTACTATGTTCATGAGATCACAGGGAAAATATCTATATAGTTTGTGAATACCATAGTTTGGCCTGCATTAAAATAGTTTACTGAATTTGAACTGAATTTGAGAATACTGTATACAGACATACATTCATGTTTTCCCTTTCTATCTTTCATGGGGACAGCTGCTTTGTAAGTAGTAAAAAAAACCTAAATGTCAATCAAAGTGAGGCGAGCCTTTTCTGACAACCAAGAATAGTTTATTCAAATTGGAATGGCGGGCCACAGCACACGACAGTAAATGTGTGAATACAGAATGAGATATTTATGAAAACGTAGATCCGTCGTCCTCCATTTTAAAGAGGAATTACAGACACAGTAGCGAGAGTGGAAAGGTTGACCTTTATAACGGGGACTCTCTGTCGCACGCAGGCACGCACACACAATGCAAATATTCTCATGCACATATCCCACCTCGGCAGTGGGATGTTATCGCAAATAATTACCGGTGGCCTCTCCCTGTCCCTGGTGACTGGAGCCCAAACCCAGGCATTCGGAGGCTGGGCCTGAGGTAAAGTCAGCAACAGTGACTGTTGCTGAAGAGCGGAGACAAAAGCGAGGCTGCAAAACATAGAGAGGCAGTAGCAGAATCGAAAACACAGGCTGAGGTAGAGGTAGAGGCGGGTCACAGTGTGAGGTCCCCATCTAGATGGTGGAGGCGGGGGTGGGGAGGATCTGAGGCCGGCCTCCTGTGGCCCTGGCAACAGCTCCTTAATTAACCACCCAGGTATTTCTGAGCCTCACGGCCCACTGCCTGGCCACACACACACACCGTGCCCGGCCGGCCATATGGCTAAAGCACCGCCACTGCCCATAATCGGCAAGGGAAACACTGCATCAAAAAGAGCTCGGCCGACATAAAGCTTGTGTAAATTCTTTTTAATGGTTCCCTTCTGGCAGGGAGAGCGTGTTTGTCATCTCAAAATGAGCGACCGGGCCGATTTATTCGTCCTTGACCTCACTCTTCCCTCCACTTGCCCCCTGCCCACAACTGTGACCTGCCTGCCTGCTCAGCCTACCTGTCTGCCTGCCTCCTGTCTCTGACACACACTCAAAGCCATTAGCACTGTTAGCAGGCAACACTCTGCTCCCCCTCTGTTTTTGTGGCTCTGTGCATGTGTGTGTGTGTGTGTGCGTGTGTGTATTTGTGTAAGTTTGTTTTTGCGAGTGTGCTTGGGCGCATGTGAACAATGACAGGTGTCAATACACCATCATAAAATACAAGCGAGTCATATTAATAGCCTCTTTGTTAAGAAAGAAAGATAGAAAGAAAGAATGAAAGAATGGGAGGGCTATGGAGAGAGAAAGAAGAAAGGAAAAAGAAAGACAAATTAGATATGATGATTTGGCCTTGGGTCTGTAATTATCTAATTTGTTGTTTTAATGGCTGTTTTCCCCCTTGCCATTTCATGTGTGATAATCTCAAAAGGGATCAAAACGTCAAAATTGTTTCCATGCCTGCTCTCTCTCTCTCGTCTCAGAGTTTGGATTGCTAATCGTCTGAGGAGGTGGTCAGTGGAGGGGGAGTAAGTTAGCTGGTCATTGCAGTTTTTCGACCCTGTATGTTATTTTTGACCAAGCAGCTTGTACAAGGATGTTGTTGTGTACAAGAGACCGGCAGTGTTTAGTGGCCCTCTGAGCCAGATTGAAGAGGCTGACTTCCTATCTCCTGGCCAATCACAATATGTCAGGAACACAGGACAACACAGGACACTTCCATGCCCAACTCCCTCCTCCTCCACCACCTCCGCTCTGGACCTAGGACCATAACTCTGGCCAGGCTATCAGTGGAGTGTTTTTTTTAGGAAGTCGGTCAGTAGCAATCTGGTCGTTGCGACCCCACATCTGCCCTGCTAATGAGAGAGCTGGACGCCTCCCAACTTCACCTCCCACTTTCCCTCAGCTCACACATACACTGTCCTTCTGTCAGCACTCCGCACAGGTCACGTCCTCTAAGGAATGGTGGACAAACAATGACACACAATGTTCATAAAATACCAACAACATACAAAAAAATGATATTGCTGTACCCACCGACACTCTTTAACCTTTTCCAAAAACACACACACACGCACAAACAAACACACACATACAAGTAGTCGAATTGAAAAGAGAGTAACATGTTGATGCAGAACAAATAATAAAGATGACAAATTGTGTCAGAATTATTTTAATTGTTCATAAAGTGATTTGAATGTTTAGAATCTAGATGTATTTTGTTGTATGTGTATGGATTTGTTTGTACAGAGATACTGGGATATTCTGTTTTCCCGTTGGTAGTAATATCAACATAAGGAGCAATGCAGATTTTTACTTCCATTTTAATTGAGCAGATGCCCTTAATTACATACAGCTACGCATCTTAACACGGCCAGGTGGTAGTACCACACAACCCAATAGTGAGTACATCCAAGTCAGTACCAGAAGAAAAAAGTAGTGCAAACATTAGTTCACAAAAGCCAGAAGTTATGTTTCAAATGGGAAAGTAAGGTTCCACCACTGACATGCCAAGACATAGAACAGTCTTCACTCGGCTGAATTGGGGCTGCACTCCCGTAGAGGGGGAACATTCTAAGGTTCAAAGGTGGCAACCTCGGCCTTTGGTAGGTAAGTAGGGTTTTGAGTTATGGAGGGGCAGTTCCTCTTGCACCATGGTACCACGGAGGACGCAAGCTACAGCTGCAAGCTAGGAGTTACAGGCATATTAGATGACAAGTGCCAGGATTAGAATCTGCAGGCCTTCCTGTCTTAGATATGGTCGTGCTGAACAAATGTTGGAGAGCAGCATGAACCTACTACGGCTAGTAACCCGTTTGATGTTTGGGAAAACACGATCGGTATTGTCCAAGTTTAATACAAAATGTTATTTTCACTCTAGGTAAGGGACAGCGTGGAGCTGTAAACCATGATGAAGAGACCTTGGAGTGGACAGGCCTTCCCCCAGAGGAAGAGTGACTCTGTCTTGTTGAGGTTGAGCTTTAGGTTGTGGGCTGACATCCAGGCAGAGATTCAAGCTCTGGGGGACACCATTAATTAGACCTAATGGGGCAAACAATGATCCTTTCCATGTCACATGGTAGGAATATCTCTGGCCGACATGATGTGAGACAGGATGTAGCCAATTGGCAAGGAGTTTATGAGGGAAATGAGAAATGGAAGAAATTCTCCAGAGATGGTCTGGAGAAGGGAGGAGGGAATGAAGTCAAGTGGGCAGGTTGTCAAGCAACAAATTACGTAATTTAATCTGGAGAAAAGTGATAAAATTAAGTTAATGCATGAAGAAATGAGCTGAAGTGGACCAAACAGGCTGAGTGAAGAAGGTGCAGATATCATCAAATCTGTTTTCAAAGTGGTTGAAAAAGTAATCCACAGAGTGAGAAGATAAATGAGGATTAAGGGGAGAGAAGATGGCAGTGACATACCTGGAAGACATTTTGGAGAAAGTTCTGTTACTTAATATATATAATGTCACAGAACTTAAAACTAGGATTATGAAAACAAAACAACGTACAATGGAATGAAATCCAAACAATTACCGACAAGACACATGTGAAGAAATAACTTAAATTGTGACGGTGATCAGGAACACAAATGAGGGCAATAACAACAATGAACAGGTGTCTGTGCTACAAATGAGGGTGAGAGGGTGTTGAGTTTCACTGGACATGACAGCCAGACTGCAATTTGCCAAATCACACCTGAATATGCCACAATCCTTTTGGAATGAATGTGACCAAATGAAAGCCTTTCAGTAAAAGCCGTCAATAAAAACAACACCAGTCAATCACAGAGAAGGTTAAATGATGTTCTGGGTTTGCTTGGCTGCCTCTGGCACTGGGTGACTCGAACATGTACACAGCTTCATGAAATCATGAGAATCACTAGGCATTTTGGAGCACAAAGTTGAACCCAGTGTCAGAAAGCCCTGTCTCCATCAAATGGCTATAATCGTACTGCAAGGCAGGGACCATAAGTTGGAATCCTCTCCACTGCTCTTACAACAAAAGTCTTTCCTGTACCTTATTAAGCATGCAATTCCTGAAAATATATGAAAAATTACCATGAATCCTCATACTTAAATTGAAACTTTATGATAGGTGTATTAACATACACATATGAAATATGCTTGAGTCTACTGTAAACCCCTAGTCCAAGATCTAAACAGTGATTTGATGTTGGGGCATCGGTCATTGTAAAAAGACTTGTAGTCCTCTCTGTAATTGCTCAATGAAACCGGGACACGTTTATTTACAATATTGTAATGGTAACAGAGGGGTCGCTCCTTTCGGCTAGGATCTGTTAATTATGACTAAATGTATTCACACAAGATAATAGAGTTTAAAATATATGATTATGGGGCCCCCAAGTGGAGCAGTGGTCTAAGTCACTGTATCGCAGAACAGCTGTGTCATTGCGACCAGGAGTTGGAATTCAGTGCCTGGATTTCCTGCGGAGGGCGATTTAAACAGTATCTAAGACACCCGAGGTGGGTAGGCGGATGTTAGTCAAGGTTAGTCACTGTGGCAACTCCTTTTGGTAGGCCTGGCACCACCAAGCTCAGTTTTGGTGGTTGTGTTGGGAAATGCATTCTCCTCCAACGCATATGTGCAGGTTGAGCAAGTAGCATGAAAACATCTCGGCAAGATGGGAACTGGAGGACACATGTCCTCAACTTGCACAAGTTGGAGGTGTTGCCAAAATCGCAAATTGGGCATTTACTTTGGAGTAAAAGATGGTACGAATTGTTGTGGTTTTGTGTGACTCCTGCACTCGTTCTGTTATCCTCAGACAGTTGGACACACACACAGACCTCAGAACAAACATCCTCACAGAAACATTGAGAACTTAGGAACTATGCAATACCCCAAGCTCTAACTTAACGAGTTTGTTGATGTTTAGTACCATACACCACGCAGTTAAGCATAAATGAAAGCATAATTGCCACTATAGATCCAGCACATATACAAGAAATAATACAAGCAGCCTTTCATGCATTTACCAACACCATCAGCTCTCCCTCTCAGCCCAGTCTAGGTAGGACACCCGAGTCATTACCAGAATATATTTTTATTGTGTTCTCTAAAAGCCATCCAAAATGAATCACGCTATCAGCATTGGCGTCATCGCCCACCAACGCAGAGCCCACATATTAACTCAAAGCAAAGCCGCTTAATGTACCTGCTTTTTGAAATGGCTCCAAATCTCTTGATTGGCGGTTATTGCATTTCCAGGCCAATAGGAAAGGGAGAGAGTGAGATTTGAGAGAGTGAGAGTAGACAGAGACAGATAATTTACATTGTTAATGACCCACACGGTGACAGAAAGACTGAGATATTTACAGTGGAACAGCACACAGACCAAACTGGGCACCCTAATGCAAGCCATCTATAAATTACACTACAAACATCAGTACAGAGGCATATTACTCCAGACTGCAGAGATGAAGCACTTTCTGGTCCATTCAACAATGTGCTGTGTCAGTTTGAATGCCCAGCTCTCATTTGGTACAGTTTGATATGCAGAGGAGGCATCCTGTGTAATTTATTTTTCTTATTCTCTCCTGTCTTTCTCCTCGGGTCCCTCTTCATTCCTCTATTCGCCCTCTCCTCAACACTTCCAGTAAAAACAAAGGCACGGTGAGTCCAAGCGATGGCCCTTTATTTGTTTGGTTGTGGGTGACCTGTGGTGGCCCCAGTGTTGTTGGAGGGGATAACTCCAGGGGCCAGGAGCTGGGGGCCAACAGTCCATGGAATCTGGGCCAGGAAGCCAGTGAACACCCCGTGATTATTACCAGACATCGGAGAGAACTGAAGATGTGCCCCCGGTGCAGACACAGAGAGAAAGTGGAAAATGTAGAATGAGAGCCCGAAGAGAGAGAGCAAAAGAAAGAGACAGACACCAGAACAAGATAAAGTGAGGAAGAGGTGGGAAGAAAAGTGAGCATCAAAACAGCAGTGATCAGAGTGAAGAGAATTCATTGTTCATTCCAATAAGACTTCTTAAATTGTTTTGGATTGTACAGACAAGTGAGACGAGACAGAGAAGCCTCACCATATAGACTGTGGCTGTTGGTATGGACCTAGTAAATACTAGGGTCAGTGTTCTTTTCCCTTTTCCCCCCAGGAGACACAGTCAATTAAAAGAGAGTCAAAAACCCAAGGCTTTGTTCTTGAGAGCCCACTTCATTCATCTTGGACAAATGATAGAAAATCTGACCTGGAAAAGTACATACTGTATCACATAAAAACAAACTGCTGCTTACAGCACAATAGCCTGGAAAGTGAAGGCAATGACTTGGAGTTATGTAAATGACACAGTGCATTTGTAATGGAAGCATTCAAAGCCAGGAACCTTAATGGTCTCTCTCTCCCTCTCCCTTGACACTGTTCTTCTCCTGATTGTTTCCATCCGGAGTACAGTGTTGATACGGAGCCCTGGCAACATGTCATCGGTGGCGTGGCAATGGAAGTATCCGTGGTGATAGTATTTGTGGCATTTCTGCAGTACACGCATAGATGCACGTGTGCACGTAGAGACACTCAACCACACGTGCACTGATCCAGCAGGCCTCAGATGGACCTAGCTTGGACTAGTGGAGCTGTGCCATCCTTCTGATAGCTAATTAGTATCAGAAACGACTGACTGGCTCGGCGCTGGAACAACTTCAGGACTTCCAGCGTGAACAAATGTCAACTCTTCTAATGGTCTCTTTCTTCCCCCCTTCTCTCCTCTCTCCTCGTCTTGTCTCCCCCCCGAAATCTCCCTCCCACTCTACAAATGCTAAGGTGCGCATGGGAGAATGGTGCCATCAAAGGATGTGTTGCCCCGGTGACAGCACCTGATCTAGCCAGACCTGTATCTAGTTGGGCAGTTGGAGGGCAGAAAGGCTTTTGTGATTTGGGAAAACTGTGTATCACTGGTCACCGTTACAAGTATGAGGTCACATACAACATGATGTTTGGAGAATGGAAATGCAATCTAACAATACAGTTCTAAAAATGTCATATGTTTTGGTTCATGTACAGTGGATATAAACACACCCCTGCTAAAATGCCAGGTTCTTGTGATGTAAAAGAATGAGACAAAGATAAATCATGTTAGAATTTTAACCAAATATAATGTGACTAACGTGAACAATTCATTTGAAAAACAAACTGAAATATTTGAGGAAAAATTAAAAACTCACAATAACCTTGTTGCATAAGTGCACACCCTTAAACTAATACTTTGTTGAAGTACCTTTTGAATTTATTCGAAAGTTAATTCCATCCACCCTGACTAAGGCCCGGTTCCAGCTGAAGAAAAACAGTCTCAAAGCATGATGCTGCCACCACCATGCTTCACTATGGGTACGGTGTTCTTTGGGTGGTGTGCATTGTTGTTTCCATTTTGGAATTATGGCCAAAAAGTTCAAACTTGGTTTCATCTGACAATAACACATTTTCCCACGTGCTTTTGGGGGACTTGATGTTTGTTTTGGCAAACTTCAGTCGGGCATCCAGTTATTTGTCCCTAGGTCCCCATCTGTCCCACTTTTTGTCCCTATGTCCCCCTCTTCCAATTATTTGTCCCTAGGTCCCCATCTGTCCTACTCTTTCTCTCAATGTCCCCCTCTGTCCCCCTCAATCAATCAAATGTATTTATGAAGGCCTTTTTACACCAGCGGTTGTCACAAAGTGCTATTATAGAGCAAATCCATTCACCCACACTTTGTCCCTATGTCCCCTTCTGACCCACTCTTTGTCCCTATGTCCCCTTCTGACCCACTCTTTGTCCCTATGTCCCCTTCTGACCCACACTTTGTCCCTATGTCCCCTTCTGACCCACTCTTTGTCCCTATTTCCCCTTCTGACCCACTCTTTGTCCCTATGTCCCCTTCTGACCCACTCTTTGTCCCTATGTCCCCTTCTGACCCACTCTTTGTCCCTATGTCCCATTCTGACCCACTCTTTGTCCCTATGTCCCCTTCTGACCCACTCTTTGTCCCTCTGTCCCCTTCTGACCCACTCTTTGTCCCTATGTCTCCTTCTGACCCTCTCTTTGTCCCTATGTCCCATTCTGACCCACTCTTTGTCCCTATGTCCCCCTTTCTCCCACTCTTTGTCCTCATGTCCTCTGTATTTTTGTCTCTATTTCTCTCTGTGGCTCTCTCTCAATCTCAATCTCTGGCTTCCTGTCTCTCCATTTGCACCAGCTTTTGGCTACACCAATCGCTCCACCACCCCCTTTCTGTGATCTCAAGCACCCTAATTTGAGATTAGCCAAGCTAACGGCTGAGATGATATTACTTTGCTCCAGGAATAGAGCTGGAAAGCACTGTGAGCAGCTTCATTTAGCCTGGCTAAATTAGCATGACTGAGAGAACGAGAGAGAGAGAGATTGGACACTACCTCGCCTCCTCATGTAGAAGTGAGTGTCGGCCTTTAAGGGCTTAATGGAACCAATTATTAGGAGGATCTCCGCGCCGCCTGCTTCCGGTGCCACTCGATTGTTCTTGTAATAAATGTCCCCCCCCCCCTGACAGACAGACGCTTCGCTGGGGCCCACCATCCGGCCGCCTGCTCCTTCTCAGTCTCTGGCTCTCTCACCACGAGAAGGTCAATACACTGCTTTTTTCCTAGCTCTTGAACCTCTTCCATATTTCTTAATTAGGCCAAGCACTGTGTGAAGATGGCGCCCAGGAGGCTGGCAGGGGCACACACATTGACATACGCCCTCACACACTAACAGACACACTAACAACCAAGCACGCTCCACTCAGGTCTAGTAGATGACAGAGAACTGGTACCTGTGGGGCTTTTCTGCCACTTTGAGAAAGGGCAAAAGGCAGTGTGAGGATTGTGTTTGTGTGAGTAGGGGAGGTTGTATCGGAGGCATAACTGACAACATTTAGGTCTCCATATTGGATAGGCAGTGAGCTATTATAGATTAATTATACAATTATGGATTTAAAAACACAAGCTATGAAAAGTCGAAGCAAGTGTTGCAATTATATAACTGGCTGTGGTCATACATGACACAACAAACAACAAGCCATTCTGAGACTGTTGTGCTCACTCCAAACAACCAGAACACTACAGCCAAGTTTACGAAATTCATGTTTATTTACATTGCCATGATATCTTTTATTACTATCAGCAGAGACACAGACAGTGCAAAAGTGCTGATTTCCTTTGAAATTGTTGTTTGTGACACTCACTTTTTCATTGTGACAGTAACTGTGTTGATTTGTGAACGTGTTTAACCACAGCAACAACATAAAAAGGAATACAGCAGTAAGATCAAGGCTTTCCAAACAGCCGGTGATTTTTAAAACTAATATCTAAACAACAAAAACACTGACATGTTTTGGGGGATGTATCTTTTTTTCTTACAGATCTCCATTCGAAGTTGTTTTAGTTGACAAACACTGGTGTACAGTAGTTTGATCGTAAATTCATCTCAACGAAAGAACTGATAAAAATAATACATGAGTAGCCATGTAAACATCTCAACAGAAAGTATAAAGGCAGAATTAACATAAGGCTATAGCCTAGAAATGGAAGACTCCCAACACATTAAAATAGAAATACAGCAAGCATTGACACATACTAAAGACATATAGGCTTGAGCACCAGTCTCTGCAATATCTTGTTAACATAAACATACATTTGGATGAATAAATAAGAATTAATATAGGCTACTTCCATAAAATTGACATTCTTTTCCTTCTTTGCTTAATGCCAGTAGGCATTATAAAACTTTCTGCTTTCTGTCTATCTCCATCTCTGTCTTTCTTTCCTACTTTCTCTCACTCACTCTCTCTCTTAGCTTCTAAAATCTGAGAAAATGAGTCTATTTTAAATGCTGTGCATTTAATATGCATCCGCTTTATATTAGAAAATATGCTCAGTCGAGGGGTGACTGCATGTTATCAATGGGTCCGTTAAATCATGGTGCCAGCCGACACAGGGAGAAATTCATTACCGCTCAGGGCAATTTCTCCCCAAAACAAAAACATTTCATTCTAACAGGAAAACCAAATTAATACTGGCTTTGCATGAACCCACTTTTATTTCCCTAAAAGCCACAGCTCTTTCTCATTCACTCCATCTTTCTGATGACAGAATAGAAGTCATTCAGTGCAGAGTGAAATTATTTTCACACGCGCACACACACACACACACACACACACACTAACATACACTAAAGCACATGCGTTCAAAGGCTTGAACGAATGCATGCATGTGCGCACACACGCGCACACACACACACATATCGTTGTGTGTGTTCTTGTGGGCTAGCAGAAATCTGGTTTCCTACTTCCCCTAACCATATTTCCCTGAACCTATATACATTAAACTAGGATCACACTCACATCTATTCACACAAACATTACTACTTAATACTTTTATCTGCAAATCACATTGTAGTTGACAGGATTCATACCATATAAAGTAAATTGATATCTAGTCTGTTATTGGTACCCAAAACACTTTCTCCACCCAGGACATCAGACATAGAGCATTACCTCATTTTAAACTGTCCTTAAAGTTGGATTGTTTGAAGTGATGCAGTGGTGCAAACTGAGTTACATGACCAACCCAGAGCCGGTGTTTCCTAACGGAAACAGGCTAAGACACACTAACATGGGTTATGTTGGTTGCAGGTATGTAGCAGTAATGACAGTGTTCTTCAAAGTGATAGTGGGGGACAAGGTGGTTGGTTTCCCCTGCAGCTGAGGCCTATGTGCATCTGCTATGCTGACCCTGCCTGACATCGACGAGGTGTTGTTGGGAGATTTTCCATCATGGATGACGGAAGCCTACACAACCGCCGCAGGTGTCTGTCACAAATGCATCATCCATCTGCGTTTCAGTCCATGTCCATCGGAGCTCCAGACTAGTCCATTTGCACAAGGATTTGATGTCTGGCCAGATTCCAGCGAGTCTGACACCGTAACCCTGAATTATCACTGTTTTAGCATGTTGAATAAGGTAAAGCCTGCTACCGGGAACACCACCTGTTGAACATGATAACGTGTATGACTACCACGCAGAATAGAAAGACTCGGAGTGAGGAACACGGCACCCGAGTGCTGAGCCCCTGTCAACGGCAGCAACAGAGCAATGTCCCCGACCAACCTGGAGGAGCTAAGGACTAGCAGAGTGAACGAGTTTCGTGGGGCAGAACATTGTGCAAGTGGACAGAAGCCGTTTTAATTAACCAGCCTCCGTAACGCAACCAGAGACGTGTAACTCTTTTATGTGTGTTTGTCTGGTCTGCCTATTTTCTATTAGCAGGGGATGGTAGGCAGTGCCTGAAGCTTGCACACCTGGGGAGAAGACAGTGTAGTTGGCAGAAGGCAGTACCTCCATGAGTTACCTTAGGTGTGGGTTGGCTGATGTAGCATGCAGTGCGTGTGTGTGTGTGTATTGGGTATTTTGCAGTGTAAACTATTACTAGCCTGTGGTATGCCATGCTCTGTTAAGGGTGAATAGCCTAGGGGTTTGCTGTGTGAAACTGTTTACCTGTACCTGTAACAGTGGTTGTGGGGCTGTTCCCTGGCTCGCGGCTGAAACCGGGCGCCCTGGTTATTCAAAAAGGGGTTACCATACAATGCGTTGGCATGCCAGAACCTAATTCTGTGAATATATACTGTGATGAACTTTTCTATAGATAAAGCGTGCTGAACTGTATATTCTGTCTGTGTGTTTCCGGGGTATGAATCTGAACCGGGTGTCGGTGACAAATGCTTTTGTTTTTCCATACTGCCTTGTAGTTCTTTCTGACATCAAAGCACCCTCCACTCTCTCTCAGTTGACTCTGAATGTGAAGTTTGACGTCATAGCACTGTTATGTCAAGTTTTCACTTGGAATGTGTTTAGCTCTTTTGATAAGCTAAACTAAGATAGGGAATGTGTGAGCGATACTGAAATAATCAAAGCATGATACTGAAATAACCAAAGCGACTGATTTCTGAGAGTAAAGGAAGGTCCTATACATGGCATAAATATATATCATATATACAAACAGATAATATACTACAATTAAGTAAGAGGTTGTAGGTTTTTCACACATTGAATGGAAAAAAATCTTAATGCGTATTTCTTCTCCTTTAATGCTTTATAGTTTACAGGCTCTGGAGTTATATTGGCATATGCATTCCAGTCATGGCTAACAGGATGACTCCCACTACATGAGTGCGTACTGAGATATGAGTTTGGTGCCTTCTGCTTCGTTAATCCAAATGACTGTTTCACTCTGCTCTGCTTGCCTACTCAAATGGTGCAGCCTGATTTATTCCCAGACTACACAATCAACTATTTGTTTATAGTTTAAGCATAAAAACAATCATGATTATAATGCCTGATGGATAGCACTGCATGCTGATATTTATATGGTCATAAAAAGAAGGAAAAAGTCATCTAAAGCTCTTACAGGGCTTGGAGGGGGCTGGACGTTTTGGAAGGTCACAGACACTGAGAGGAGAAACATGCACTGGGCAAGATGACAGCTGATTTGTTTGGTTGCTTTGAATAGCTGATGAACCCATCAAGCCCAAAGTCTTGTTAAAATTTTAATAAACATCTCTGAGAGGCCTATCGACTTGAAGTGAAATATGCAAGCTGTTTCTGAGGCTGGCAGGCCCTAGAATGGAGCAATCATGTTTGACAATGTGCAGTGCAAACCTTTCAATCAGAGTAAAGTCTTATTTCCCTGAATATTAAATACAGACTTCAAGTGTCAAGTAAATTTATATAGCTGAAGTCATATTACTGCTTCCACTTTAATATCAGATTCAACCCCCATTCTCATAAATTCTCTGGTGGAATGATCTGCATCAGAGGATGTGGTATAAGGTGTACTGTATAGATGTCCTGCTTTGTTTTAACTGTTGTAGCAGCATAGCAGCTGAGCTGTCTGGAGAAAAAGGTGCTTTCTGTATATTTGAATATTCATGTCTGACAGGTTTGGTTATGTTGGTTATTGATTTGTGCCATTCAGATGCCACTACAGTCTATTGTAATTGGCTTGCAGATGGGTGGGATTGTGAACCTATTAAATGGGGAGTATCTTTTACTCCAGATTTCTTAAGATAATTACCCCCTCTAGTTTGTAATATCATCAGAAACATGTAGGTATGGCAAATGTAGCTGTTTATTTGAAAAGCATTTTGTATAACTGAATCAAACCTTTTTATTTACATGTTTTCCATGACAAATCTATTATTAGATATTTCTTTCTTTGCCATTCAGCAGATTACAGGCATTATGATAAAAGGCTATGCTTTATCTGTTAGGATATACTTCAATCAGAGCAGGACCTTGTCAAGGATACCATGAAAACTTAATGCATCTAGTGCCAGCTAGTGTTTTTCATTGCGAACAAGGTTATTTTAGCTCAAACACACAGTGTAATCTCCAATTAGAGGAGTGTTAACAAATCCAGCTGTAACCTGCAATCCTCACTAGATGTTTAAAGATGCTGGTGAACCATAATGTGCACACATAATCAAAATGACACTGTTCTAGAGCACTTGCCAGAATATGTAATGTGTCAGAATGGAGATATTTGGATGTCTGAGAAACAGGTCTGGAACTGTTTGGATCATCCTTGGTAAAACCTTAATTGCCACAGTCAAGTTCATGCAAAAGGTAACAAACAGGTTTCTGATTCAATCAAATAAGTGGGACTTTCCAAGATCCAAGTTAGGTCTCTGAAAGACATTAACTGATATTGGATAACTCTGCATTAAGGTTCTATTCAACAAAGGCTTTGTTCTTTTGGGACACCAGTAAAGCTAACTACTCTTCAAATATGGTGATTCACGAGCGAAGGCTGATTTAATACTGTTAAAATGCAGCAAGAAGAAATATGGACACAGGATATCCCCTTGTGGGATTCCACAGCTAATCCCCATTGCATTTGAAAGTATTCCATTATCATGCCCTATCTGGTCTCTACCTCTTAACCCAGGCAATGGCCTGGATGTTAAAACCAAGCACTTTTAATTGTATGCACTGGTTACTGTTGAATTGAATTGCCATTGGAGTGAATTTCAAAAAGTATGTTTGTTTAGAATACATTTTAAACTAATTCAATAATTAGTACTTTTGTATTACAATGTAAAACATATGTAATACAACAGATGTTTTCATTACTTGTTCTCATAAAAAAATACAATCCATATGCCCAATGCAATGTATTTTACATTGGAGGATTCAGAAGATCCACACTTATTTAAAAATAAGTACTTAAAAAATAGTCTTTACCACAAACACAATGTATTTATGATGAGGTTACGCTGTCTCACAGACAAGACATCAGGGCCACCAAAGGGCAAGTATAACAAAAGGGCAAGTAAAATTGAAATAAAGAAATTTAACAGTGTAGAGATTTTAAAGAGTTTTCAATAGTGTAAAAGAATAATAATAGGGAAAAAACTGCTAAAAATAACTTGGACGGCTGAGTTACCAGCCTAGCATACCACAAACTTCTCAAATTCCTCTATACTGTCCAAAATGTGAAAAATATTTTGCTACGATATTTTGTCCTTATTTTATATTATCAGGGCCTTCATGTAAAATATAGCCACTCTAATCCATCGTTTAAACAGCCAGTCAGGTGTTACAACTGTTTGAACGCTCCGAAAATTTATTAGACAAGAATTAAGACATCAGTTTCACATACATACAAGGACTTTTGAGATTTTTCTAAGTACATGGTTTTGTGTGCAATGTGTAGCACACATTCAGTGTACATTAGGTAGAATGTATATTTTTGTGTTTTCCTGTGGATATGATGTCCCAATCTGTAAAAAAAAATATGAATATGTGGAGGTATATGGTAAGTTATTAATTTCCTTTACTGGATGAATCGTATTGAACATGACTGTCAGTGAAAATCTGCAATAAGAGACTTCAAAATGCAATCCTTTCTCCTGTGTGTTTCGGCAGGATCAAAACCCTTTTGTGGGTAACTGACAAGTCTCATCTCTTTAGTTGTTATCTCTCCTCTTCAAAACCCCAGTAAATAAGTCTTTGAGGGGATCTATTTTTATTTACTACATCATTTCCCTAACATAAAGGCTTTGTCAAATGTAGTGATAAAGACAACTCAATCAGATGAGAGCACAACCATATAATGATTGATGACACAAAGAACTTGATTTAAAATAGAAAACAAAACCTACATGAAAAATATTTGGCATTTGTTGACTTGTACATTTATTTATTTTCTAATAAATACAAAACTCTGTAGCCGAGTTGACTAGCATGGCTGTGCTACTGCGTGTCTGTGAATGGACTGCGGCTTTCAAAAGCTGCTCTACTGTGTATATGAATGTACTCAAGCCTGTGTCAAGCCTTTGTGATGAGGTGAGGCTACTATGATCAAAGACATGCACGTTCCATAGTACTGGGTCATAAGTTGTTCTGTGAGGTTGGATAAGAGAAAGTCTGTCCTGTGTTTCTCTTCCTCACCCCATATGTCTACTACTATGTTATTAACAAGGTCGGCATATGCATAAACATACAGACATATGGCCATACATACATACACACACACACACACACACACACACACACACACAGACATACACAAAGTGTGTGCGTGCAGACATGGCCACACATCCCCACAAACACCCAAACAAACATGCGGTGTACCCCCATGAAACCCCCCATACATGAGCCTCAGACATTATATTCCAGGCAGCTTTCAAAACGCAATGTTTGGGTCAAGCCGACTTGCACTTGTAAGTAATTTATAATGTGCTTTACTCCAAGGTATTGCGCAATCTCATTATCATTAGATTTTTGCATATTTAACAACACTTTTTAATTAGATGGTATTTTATTATTCATGCACATAATTTGAGGCGAGCTCCAGCTACAGCTTTTCAGTATAAAGACAGAGACAGGATGGATATATATATTTATATATATATATATATATTTAAAATCATACAGACAACAATCGTTTTGTGGAACAGAACATTTTGGTTTGTACTCTTTAACTGGCAAGTGATTCCACACTCATGGTAATGGCTCTTTTAATGTAGCTAATAGCTATCATGTTGCGTACAGTACCTTTATGAATTTGCTAAATTCCTAGTAGCACTGGGAGTTGTCTGGACGGCCCGCATGGCGCAGGGACTGTAAGTAGTTTGGTGGTTGAGCTTGGCTCTTAAAGTAGAGAGGGTTTGCCAAGGGTATGGCTCCTTGATGTATTATTAAAATTGGAAATGGACTCCAGGGACAGCATCTAGTTATGTGCTTTCATTTGCCGAATAAACCAAGCGTTGTTTTCATCTTTGCTCATGATTGTTAATGGCGCCGCTGATGAGAGGGGTGTGTGTTTTTCCTCGCTTTCCTTTATCAGCCAGGGCCTCTTATTATGCAGGCCAAATAGCCAAGCTGCTGATTTTGGTTTAGGTTTTCAATTAGTCATTTGAGTGAGCACATCTGTTACTGGCTGGGCCCCAGACTCTGGACGGGTCCCTGTCACCTGCTCAGGGCCCGCTGAAACACAGTGGCAGGATGGCCATGGCACCACAGGGGCCCCCACTGTTACCACAGTCACTCAGGGGGTCCCACAGGGCTGACTACTCAGTCCCACAACATTTTACAGCCAAGGCCACAGAGGAAACACAGGCATCAAGAAACATCTGAGCTGGGTCTGCCTCTTCATGCTGCGGCCTGTCTTATGTTCCAGCCCATTGCTGGAGGAGACAAGAAGACAGCGGCATTTAAAGCTGCTATCCCAATCTAACTCACATCCTGTAACTGCCCCTGTTCTATTTGATTCGGATGGTCAAGGGACTAAATTCGCATCCCAAAGCACATGAGTTTGAATGTATATTTTTGTTTTTGAATGTATCCTAATGATTTATGCATCGCGTTCTGTTTTTTTTTTCTCCTCTCATCCTGTGAGTATTAACATTGATGAATATGTGATGTGTTTCTCTTTGAAGGCTTGCAGTGTAAGGCTGTTCAAATGTGGACCAACACAAATAAACATCCTACTTCCTGCTTTGGGCTGAGAGCACCACACAAAAGAGAAGTGCCAGTTGAGGCCGTTGTTCCTCATACACACTGGGTGTGCACACGCATCTGTCTGTTACATTACATGCTTGTCAATCCTCTCGATGCCTTAACAAACACGTTTTAAGTCGGTCTGTCTATTGTGTTACATAAGCTATTGAACATCCTAACAGATTTGGAGGCTATTCAATTAGAATTTGTTGGGTACAATTTTTTCAAATCACAGGCCATGGATCCTCAGTTCCAGCAACATTAAACCTTAAGACTACACGTTTGTCTCTGTCCTCTGTGATTTGTACTTAGGTAATGAATACTAGAAGTACAAAAGCCTGTATTCATATATCCTGACTGTAATGACTGGCTGGCCGACTGTGAAACAATAGCAAAGATTGACTCTGTTGTCGCAGGGCAAAAGCACTACGTCACTTTAAACCGTCAGCAAACTCTATTTCATTATGGTCAGCGATTTCCTGAAGGACCTGAGCCCTCCAATACCTCAATCGCATTAACGTCCCAACCCATTCAGTTCTGGGAAGCAAGACAGTAGTTAGTAAGGTCCGTGATAACAGAGCACCAGCCAATCTTTGATTATGGGAGTTCATGGAGGGTTCAGAACGGTAGCGTTGTTCCTCGCCTGATCCAACGGGAGTCCCTTGGGACTTTAATAAAACATTCTGCTCATTGTGGAAAGTAATGACCAACAATGTAAACTTGTGACTTGACAACAGATGTTGGCATGCTTAGTGGAAACAAGGTGCTGTAAAATTAATTTCATTTGAATTATTTACTGCATGCATTACGTGCTTGAGGAAATAGAAAAGGGCGGAGGGGGGCTTGGGTAATGATTGGTGGGCAACAAAAACAAAAAATGAATTAAATTAAAGCTGAAGGAGTCGGTTAGGGAAAAACTGGAAAATAGTCTGATCAAATGCGCTCTCCCAAAATCAAATAGGAATCACACGAAAGCTGACATGGCTCTTGTGATTTATATTTAATAGGGTTTATTATTTAATATTGTCACTTCAAAGACTGTGCCAGGAAACTTGCTGGAGATGTTTTCCAAATCGAATTAAACCAAATGAATATACATTGATTCAGTCGGGGTACTGTTGTTGCTTTTTCCTCACCAACCTACGATGATAGAGAGAAAAAGTTTGACAAATAAAATGTAACTAAGTGTACATTTTATAAGAATACATAACAGTGTGTTGAGTAAACACAGCATACCACCGCAAATGATTAGACAGACTGTAAAGTGAACTGAAAAAGAGAGAGAGAGTGAGAATGAGTGAGAGAGAATCCCTACCGGTTGAGAGCATAATTAGGTATGTAAGGCTCACATGCCGTTAAAGACAGTTGACTAATGAGACGTAGAGTGCAACAAAACTTTCCCTTAGCATTCCGTCTTCACTTCTACTTCACTGGAAGCAAGAGAAACATGTTTAGGAGTGTTTGGCTGCACACTGGAAATGGAACAACATGCACACGCACTGAACATTTAGAACAATGGCAAATCAAAGCAACATCTATCACAGCAGCATTCTATCAAAGAATGCAACACCCACAACATATGGCATGGTGGGTAGAACCTTTAATATAGTAGAACCCTCAGTGGTTTGAACTTCACAGGCATTGACTCTGTTCGTGAACGGTAAAATGAGAATTGCATAAAAGAAACCACAGCTAAGGCTAGAATACAGGTTCCACTAGTATGTTTTAATCATAATTGGTGTAGGATATAATGCAGGTTCCACTATTTCTTTTATAATGATAATTGGTTTAGGCTACAATACAGGTCCCACTGGTTTGTTTTGATGATAAATGGTGTAGCTATGTAAATACCCTGTCCCTGCAACATATTTTCCCACGCTTGACCCAATGTTTGACCCTGAGATTTACGTCGTTGTCACTAATGTGTGCAAAGCAGACCTATGCACCTGCCCGGACAGACTAAGATATTGGTATTATGCTGGTTTGTTTTTACAATACTGCAAGTGTTGTATATGTCCTTCTCTGTGCAGATACCTCTACCCCAGTTCACCCAGTGTGTTTGAGACCTGTCATTCACACACTGAACCAGTCACCAAACAAGTGCACAGTACATTGTTCCTGCAGATTATACTGTGGATGCTGGAGGGCATACACTTTACGAAAGATAAAATAAACAGATTTATAACACCATGATAGTATAATGAAAGAAATTCACCCAACCTGAGGTCTGGGATTGGTTTTAATGTAATACAGTAAGTGTTATGCTACACACTATATAGAGGTACTCATTGCATGTAAAAGCAACGATTTAAACACCAAAAAGCGTCTAAACACCTTAATACTTGAATGCTAATGGTTTCTAGCAGTACATTGTTTGATGAGGAGAGCATATGGAGAATATTATTTTGTGGAATTCTAGCTTAACTCTATTTTTAGACACATTTCAGTTTGTAGCAATAAATTGACGTGGGTCAGGCGGGAAGCTGATATGCACACCCGCAGCCAAACTGTAAGAAAAACAATAAACACAAAATATGACTTGCAAAAGCAAGCAAACCCCTGTCCAATTCTCTAATTGTAAAGAATAAAAAAATACATTGAAATGTTGTCTTGTGGCATGAGCTTTGTTATGTTTGCGCCACATATAGCACTTAAGTTATGGCAAAACTCTGTCTCATACAACCACAAAACCTTTTCCCACTCGCATGCTGGGTCACTCGCATGCTTTCAGAGGGTTGGTAAAATTGGACAAAAGATCAGACAAATAAGTTAATTTTAAACACATATATATATATATATATATATATTAATGTAGAATTTATTCATTAAAGAGCGACATAAAACTCGGCCATATTGTTTTCCCAATATTCCAGGAGTGATCCCATTTCCCAGAGTATAAAAAAAACGAATCGAGTTTCAAATAAAAAGTTAACATTTCTACCCTTTATGTTGGCGGAAGCTCAATCGGCTCCAGTTTTGGTGTTTCAAAACATTGTTTCTACACTGTATTATTTGAAGTGGCAGAGACCTGCGGTCCACTGAGCCAGCCACTATACCACTGTCCGTCCTGAGTGGTGCCATGCTGGCGGCGCTCACTGCCGTGTCAGCGGGCAGCCACCGCCGTGACGTCATAGCCAGCGTCGGAGGCTACTCACCTGGATTTCCTCAGTCACCCTCACCCCTCAGTTCTCCCTGTTCTCAGCCAAAACAGCACGTAGCTACTGTAGCCCAATGCATTGTAATAACATCACAGTGGCAAGCCGGGACCATTGATATAAATATATTTCCTCTCCTCCCTCGCGTTGGTCTGCCCTGGCTTGGCCCGGCTCGGAGTTATTCATTTGTGTGTTTATTTTCTTTAGTGAACCTCAATAGGTGGCTATGTAAAGGTTGCCTTTGTTTGGTTGGTCCTGCAGAACAGCTCAGCTGAGTGTGAAGTGCAGGAATACAGGAAGTGGTGTTGCTCTTTAACCCGGGCCCATGATAGATCGAGACACTTAACAATGGACGCATCCTGAGCCGTGGGACGCAGGTCCTGACAGCGGGCTGTCCTTTCTTCACTACCTTGGTGTGTGTGTGTTAGTGTGTGTGTGTGTGCATGTGACTAATACACTAAGCCTTACCCATGTATACGACAGTTTGCAGTGGGCAGCAACCCAGAGAACACAAATCTCTCCTGTTCACCGGATATCCCAAACACAGAGAGCCAGGATTCACTGTGATGACCATCAGAAGATTGGTCCCACAAGCACATCATTTACTGATAATGAATTGCATCCAATTCATTTTACATCATCTTATGTTTGGAATTGGGAGGTACATGGCAAAACACACCACAGCAAATGTTTGTTTTTCTCAAAATAGTGTTCTTGTACTGTAAGTAAAAAACAACAATCCATTGCAATAGATGGGATAGATGCAATCGATTTTGTCAGTTTTCATAAATGGGTTAATATGTCTTAAATACATGTAAATATATTTACCTAAATGACAAAATTATAGTTTGTAATATGCATGTAGCATCTACATCTAACTGATATAATTCCATATTATTATTGTTTCCTGTCATGTGTTTATTATGTTATCTAGTCGTTTCTTTGAAGTACTTTTACAGAGAGGAATGGCATTCATGATACTGTGTTAAAATGTATGCATATTGTTTTCATAATGAGTCTCTTTTTCTCTAGAAAATAATGTCTTGAAGGTTAATTCCATGATGTGTTGATGAGAAATGCTTAATGCACTGCATATTCATATATTTCATTATTTTAACACATAATATTCAACGTTAAAATATATGACATGCATTGTATTATGATGTGTTGAGAAGTGCAAGTTATATATTTCATAAACATATTCCAGGCTTCATGACCTGGAGGGTGGAATGAAATGATGACTCGGGCCTTGTTGTACTCACTCACTCGTTGGCTCCTGCCCACCCCGCCCCCCCGTCCACACCCATGCGGCACAGTGGATGACTGTCCCACTTTGGGGGTAGTAACATTAGAGGTTTGGAAAGGGTTAGGAGGGAGGAGTCATGCGGAGTTCACGGTCCAGACGGAGGCGTCAGAGGAGCCTGTACCCCAAAACACAACCAGCTGCAGAGGCTCTGTTCTGATTAATGCAACGTCAGCCAGAATACTTTCCACAACACACTGAGAAACTACCATTACAGCCGCTACCCTCCCGCCCTCAGCCAGGCCCTCAGGGTGTTACGTTACACTCACGTACACTTACAGATTATTACCAAAAATCTGACAAAGGACTCAGTTTGTACTGGCATGCTGGATTCCACCACAACATCCATCTGTCAACACACCATCCACCATTATCCTCTGGATTGCAAACTAAGCCATGACACCATAGAACAGGGAGCCACATGTCACTAATACAACAATAAGCCCAGCCCCAGCAGCCCAGAGCCCGCTTTCCATTACTTTAATTGGAGGAGTATTAAAGCTAAAACTTTGTTAACTTGATTGTGGTTGGCCACAAAGATTTAGAGCACATCACTTCCCAGTTCTTCAGTATACAAATATATTGACTTATGTTGTCGCGCCCTGCCAGTCTGGATACTGGATAGGGAGATGACAGTCACATGGGTCCAAATCATAGCTACTAACTGGTACCAGAGCTGCTGAGATATAAGACAGGAATAACAAACCCACATCTTAACATGGAGCAGAGCTTTGCTTGTTGAATGGGACAAGAGCAGTATGTCTGGTCACAGTGCTAATGTGCTAAATGTACGATATGATAACTTAATAATCAAGTCTGCGTTGACAGACAGTTTACATATTAAAGAATTTGATAAGACTTTATTTGAATGTAAATGGTCTGGTTTATACATTGTCATTGTCATTGTGATGATTCTGACCTATCAATACAAGAGGAAAATGTAGTTTGTCTATATAGGGTATGGGGTATATGTGAAGCAATTTCTTATTTCATGTAACTATACAAATTCAAAATTTCAGGGAAACATTTTATAGTTTTGTGTTTAAAATAAAAGATTAGTTTTTTATTATTATTTTTTGCTTCACTGCATTAAAAACAGAAAATATATAAAAAATAATGAATATGTCATCTGTCTTGGGAGCACAAATTCTTCATGTTGATACAGTGCAATCCAGAAGTATTGACACCCAAGGTAAAGATTAATAAACTGGCTATGAAAACATTTAATAGCTTTTTATCTCAGTCAATGAGGGACATTTCTACTTTAATTAACTTCTTAGCAGAGACAGACAGATTTTTGTCCAAAGTTTTTTGGCACATTAAATAGTCTATGATGCCACGTACCCTAACAAGATTCCTATTGCATTTGATGCAAAACGGACCCAGAACATCACATGTTCACCATGTGATGTTTCGGATTCTATTCAACTGAGAATAGAATCCGGTTCCAATCCAAGTTCCAATGACTTATAACGAACTCAAGTTGCTAAAAGTTCTCTTGAACCATCATTCTCAATGTGCGTGGGTAACGATTTGGTTAAGCAGGACGCCAGGCACAGAGGAAAAGGACAACTAAGGTTTTAATAGCTAAACTGAGATGATGAAAAACAAGAAAACATCAGGAACACAAGCACAAGGTTCGAAAACAGGTAGGCAAAATACTCATGATGGCAGGCTGAAACACAGACTGATGGCAGGGAAGACACACACACAATAACTCGACAAAAGGCTGACAGAACAGGGCAAACTAAATAGGGTGCTAACGAGGGGTAACAACACACAGGTGAAAACAATCAGCACAAAAAGGACAGGCTACAAGAACAAAGGAAATCAAAACAGAAAAAAACAGAACCACACAGTGTCGTGGCAAAATATACTTATGCCATCTTCCAAGCAGGTTTGTCACAACGAGGGTTGATTCAAACATCTCAGTTATTAGCCCAAAAGTGTAGATGGGTTTTTTAAATGTTTTACCTCAACTACAGGTTGGACGTCTTTCCTATTTTGAGTGTAACATCAATTAAAACATAATTGTCCGGTTTACCTCCATCGTGTGTGTGTATGTTTGTGTGTGTGTGGGAAGGGGGTAATGTCTTGAGAAACAAGAAATTGTGGTAACTTTTAAGACAGCTTACCACACATTATTATAGTTAACAATTAGTTGGTTAAGGATTTGTCAGTAACCCTTGGCTTACAATGTTTGAATAGGAAAAGTATTGGGAAAATAACATATTAATATATGTTAATAACAGATGGTAAAGACGTCATTACCAACTAATGTCTACACTTACCGCATCCACTATTAATTAGTAGTTATTATGTCTAACTCCAATGTGGTTTTAATACTAATTCAGATATTGACAGCTAAGCCATCTACTCAATATCAATATACTGTAACTTTATATTATAGTCTCAAAATCTGCTTATGAATTCAGTTCCTTTTTTAACATGTCTCAAAAAGCCTTCTCTCTTCAAAGAAGCTGAGCCAGCCTTGCATATACCAAACACATTAGAGTGACACCATCGTCATGGTAGCAAATCTTCCTTACATTTCCCTACTGTTCCTAACCTATTTCCTCCTATCCAGTAAAACTACGAACGCCCCCCCCCTCCCCCCAATCCCCCCACCCCCACCCCCCTTCTGAACAGCACACAAAACCTGCACAAAACAAAGAGAAACAAGATGAATTAGTTGTACGGGCTCCCAATGGTATTAAAGAGGGGATTGTTTTTTGTTCTAGTTGAAACTATTTCTCACTTTTTTGCAGCGGTAGTGATGCTCAACTCTAGTCCCACATGTATTGTCTGGCTGTGATCATGTGTCAGATTCATACAAGTGTGGGGATGTGGGGCCGGGTGGCTGAGGCGGGTGGAGGTATGGGGTGGATAGGCCAGGTGGAGGTATGGGGTGGCTGAGGCGGGTGGAGGTATGGGGTGGATAGGCCAGGTGGAGGTATGGGGTGGCTGAGGCGGGTGGAGGTATGGGGTGGCTGGGCCTGGTGGAGGTATGGGGTGGCTGGGGCGGTTGGAGGTATGGTGGGGCTGGGGTGGGTGGAGGGTGATGTGGAGACCAGTACCCGGCAAGCAGACTTGTCTGAAGCAGTAAGCTTGTTTGCGTGTATTTAACAGCTCCTCACAGCTGTATTCTCTCCAAATGTAACAGGAGATGTCCTCATCCATCAAAAAAAAAATATATTATTTCCCCTCCATATTACCCCACCCCCCCCCCATTTGGAAAGAGTCAACAAACAGGCATTAGGTCAGAAGCAGACGTCTGCTGGTGAGTCACACTGTAAGCTCAGCTTTTTTCTCTGCTCAATAGGGTGTGCATTTCTCAACCAGTCCTTATTCAACACAGTGGGACTGGGAACATCTATGTTATGGCATTTAGATTCTGTTTTTAACGACTCACAATTCATTTCTAAAACCAATGTTTTTGTAAACTACATTTGTTTCGAATTTGAAGAAGCTGTTTACAGATCATTAATTTTTGTCATTTGAAAAATGTAATGAAAAGTGTCATTGGAATTTTGTGATTTTGGTGGAATCAAAGTGCTCTTAGCCCTCACACCAAGTGATAGTTTCTATCACATGTTGTTACCAATCTGCTGTTGCTTTGTGCTGTCTGGGGGGTCGGGGGACTAGCTCAGCACACAGTTTGTAATGGTTCACTTTGATTTCAGATACATGACAGTAAATTAAGGATTATTTATTAGAGTTGCTTTGTTGTGGGCCTCAATAAAAGTCACTGTTTACAAAATTGACCGCTGTAAATAAATATAGTCAGCTTAGCTGTGTTCGACCTGTCTTTGTCAACAAGGTGGATATACACTGTGTGTTGTTGTTTACTTGACTTTGATAAGAGGCTGGGCAGTTCAGTGTTGACCAGTGGTGTATGTGCCTCGGAAATGGGAATAGTAAGGATTTCTGTAGTACTCAAAAACAGTCAAGAATTACGTGGAAATTATTTGTTTGTGATAGGCAAAAATATTTTCTATGATATCCTCTATTTTTATCTTATACCAACACACATATTGGTATCATGTTATAATAATTACAAATAACATAGCATTAGTAATGGTTCTTAATTATTTTATTCATAACATTGTCTACTGTATATGGTACATGAGCAGAAGTGTCTTTATTGGTCTGTAAAAAGCAATTACAAATGTAGGACTGTTCTGTTATTCTGGCCACTCAATATAAATCAGATTTAGTGTAAAGATGAGAAGGGTAAATTAGAAAAGTCATATTTACTATTAAACTTTTTTTTGTTGTTGTTGGCAACTGGGATGTTAATGACCTCTTGTTTTCTAGCTAGCTACGTTGAATCCATACATTAGGCTAGTTTAAGTCTCTAAACTGAAATGGCAAAAGAGCACCCTTTTTTGCAATTGCTTGTAATTCATCCAGTCACACAAAAAACTTTACAGGCATCATCAATGTTGTAGTTTCATAAATAACTAGTTGTTTTTTAAAAAAATATTCTATTTCTACATATTTTCATAAAGCCATTTTCTCAGATGGAAACTATATTCGCCATGAGTGCTGAACCTTGTGGTATTTTACGTACTGTACAAACAAAGAGGAAGTCGATACCTACAGATTCTTTCAGAAAATCGTATTACATTCAACAATGTTGTTGAGGAGACGTACTATTTGAATGAAATGAATATCATTGCTAACATTAGCCATCAGTATATTAGGTTGCTGAGGTATGGTGAAATCCCCCTTTGTACATACTTAAAGAAAAGTAAGACAAAGTAAAACAATTTCTTTTGTTGTAATCAATAAGAATATGCTATTGGCTGCCAACCATTGGCTGTATTTTTTTGCCATTGTCTTCTCGGCCTTGAGAGCCACATCGGCAGACACAATTCAATAATTAGCTGTTTGATATTTCCTGTGCACATTGCAAAAATTAAGGGTCTCCAAATCTAGGATAAATAAGCCAATGTTATGAAACACAATGTAATCAAAGCACATTAAAAGAATTATGCTATTATTCAATTATTACATGTATTTATGTACAGATAGCACTCATTATTTAATTTGGTTTAACCTTATGTGTAGTCACGGTGCAGTTCACTTCAATAGATTTTCAGCAACTTCATAATTATTTCCTAATGAGCATACTTTACTTTGTGCAGTTAGTATAACATTCTAGCCATGTACGCAATATAAACGGCAGGTGTAGCCAACAATCATTCTAGATACAGACAAAAACAAGTAACTCAACACATACTGTACATACCCGCATTCACGTTCACATTGCTGCAGAAATGCATAGTTTATACAGTTCACATGGTGACACGAACACACACAGGAGTGTATTATGCGTCTCACCAGTGCTGTCTTCTGGGAACAGACTAATTGCACTATAACAGAAATAGAGCAGGGGAGCTGAATATGTTCCCGCAGTTAAACCCCCTGCTGTTTCAACTTTCCTGATTTTAAGCCTGTTGTGACAAAAGTGCAGATGCAGAGTGAAAATGTCACATTCTTAACTCTCCCGAGAGTCCTAAGTCAACTCAGCTGTGAAATCTGAAATATACAGGACTGGGAATGTTGATATTCCCATTACATTGGTAATGTCTATAACATCCACTTATCCAGACACGTCAGGTCAATGTGCTGCGCAATGTTGTAGTGGAACAGCTTGATCCCTGTACTTTCAGTTTGATACATTTTCAGATGTAATGAATTGGTACGTTGGCATCATTGTAGTTTTACAGACTTTTTTAGAGTGTGCAGTGAGGACACTCAACTTCACATCGGAACCACTTCATGTTTTCTCCCATCAGTGTGTTTCCATGGGCTTCCACATCAGGCTTGTTACTCGTGAGCACCATTGAGATTTTTCACTTACAGATGTTTGCTTTCCGTTTAAATGTAGACATTTATGTCTCCCAGGACAAACACTGAATACAGGCGTGGGATTGTGAGATCACATTGCACACGCGCACACTCACACATAAACACACAAACAGATACACACACTTTTCATCCCAGTCTGTCTATATCAATAACATAACGCATACTGTTTCTGAAATCTCCAATGGACTGAGTGGCGTAGTGGGAGCGTTGGAGTGGTGCATTCTGGATAACTCAGTAACTCCGGTTAGTCATTGGTGGCAGACCACAGGCCTGTCTGCCTCAGTGTGGTTGACACAGGGAGAGGAATGACAGTCTCCCAGCCAGGGATAGCAGTTTGCAGCAGGCAAAGCAAAGCTCTTCCTCCTCCTTCTTCCTTCTCTTCCTTCACCACACAATCGATCTCCTTCAGCGCCCCATAATAGGAAGGGAAAGAAAGGGATGAAAAAAAAAGACGGGGGGGGAAGAAAAGAATAAGGACATCCATGCTGCTTTGCGGGTGACAGCGAGATAACTTGTGGGAGTCAAAGAGTTAGCGTCAAAGTTCCCCCTCAGCCCATTAAAGCGGTGGAGCTGCCATCTAGCCTCTATTGGAACCATATGTGCCAAATATTTTTTCTTCTGGTAAGACATTCCGAATAGTATCCCACAGCCAAAGACTTTGGTGTTAGTCTAATTTAAGCAGCATGTTGGGGAGAGCTCTCCGGGCTTTGATCATGTGGAGATTGTTTGGTACAAATTGAACTAACTCAAGCTCTGTTTCTGGTGGATCACAACCATGGATTTGTAGAATTAAACGCTTCGTTGAATGCAGTCTGCACATGAAAAGAAATTTGCTCTCAGGAATCCGATAGTGGGTTATTCACCTAGCCAGCAGGTCCACTACTTTCTGTATTTCCAACTTAATCCATGCTCCCCTGTTCTGTCCATGGTACTTTAACGAGGTGCTGTGTGGAGCTAGGCTTGGCGGCTCTGGGCCGGCCGGCCTGGAAGATATCATGTTCTAAGAGGAGAAATCACCTGGTCTATGTAATACAGAACATATTGCACAGAGACCTCTAAGCATGTCTCCTGGACCACAGTGTACATGTATACATTCTTCTTCTTCTGTTTCCAAGAATTTGCAGGTTTTTTCCCCAGGAAAACTCAAGTACTCAAAGTAGAATGTACTCAACACACTCTTCTACGTCAGTCTCTTTAAAACACACACACACACACTTTAAATTATCCAGTGAAGCTTTCCAGCAATACTATCTTGATACGTATGAAACATTCCTTTATTAAATCCAATTTGTTCCAGTTGTATTTCTTACCCAGTTAAAATCTGGTAAGAAACTTGTCTTACTCAGGCTGTCAAACACATTTTCACACATTAAAAAAAAAAATCCCAAGAATTTGTAAATTATCCGACACCCGATCGAAATTGTCTTTGGACGACTGTACATAATTACATAGCTGGATGTGAATGAACACATTCTTACCAGTGACATTTTTCAACACAACACCCTGCTGTGTCCATGTGGGTGAACTGTCTCACTTTGGGGGCAGAGGCTGAGCTTATCTGCACTATTGATTTTCTCATTGGCTACACTCCCTGTTCGCTAAATGAAAACATGCTGGGGAGGAAACAGGCTTGAATTTTTCTCTCAGAGATGTCTGCATGTCCTCAGATGTGCTGTTGGAACATGGAACACAGAACCGTAAGGAACTCATTTATTCTCCAGGTTTCTCTCAAAATCTTGGGTTTCTGATAAGGCTCTTCTGCCTGCCTGTGTTTCAGTTTTTTAGGGGAATAAAGTGTTTTTCTACTGGGCGCTTGTTTGATGTACTTTATTTTATTTGACTCGTCTTGGGTTTGTGAATCTAGGCGATTGTATAGATAAACTCATATTGTGCAGAGGAGAAATATGTTTATAATCTAGTTCATAATGTAGTTAATCTACAACAGATAGTACAGTCAGATCCCTTATACTAAGTTGGGTCTGTGCAATTACATGGTGTCCAGCCACATGGTTTTGGAGAGAGAGAAATAGAGAGAGAAAGGAAGTGAGAGAGGGAAGAGAGAGAGAAAGAGAGGGGAAGATTCGGGAGAAAGAGAGAGGTAGGGAGAGAGAGAGAGAGAGAAAGAGAGAGAGAGAGAGAGAGAGAGAGAAAGAGAGAGAGAGAGAGTGAAAGAGAGAGAGAGAGAGATGGAGGTCGAGCAGAGCCCAGTGTTCACAAGCAGCCCTTTAGCTTTCTTGTTCTCCTAACATCAGGTATGAAATGATTGATCACAGATCAAAGCCAGGAAGTAGGATAATTAAAGTTGCAGGTATAAATAGATATCAGCGTAAATTACAGCATGGTTACAGTATATCAGACCTCATAATACCGAACAAATGTGCCGCGGTACTAATTGAGGCCTAGTTCACCATTTCTCGTTCTCGGGCCTCTTGCTCCGCTGCTCTGTCCTGAGAATGCAGACTCCATTTACATGCACTGGTACTTGAGAATAACTGAAGCCCCACATGTGTAGACACAACACTGGACTCCTGGAAATAATAAAAGGTCCGTTTCAACATCAACACAGATGGGCTATGGGGGGCTCGTCTATACTAGAAGCCTGTCGATATGCACATCTACTGTACACCTCATTTCTGTTTCATTTAGCATAGGTTCAAGACAACATTAAACCACTGTGTTACATGATATCGACTAAATCAATTGATTGACACAAAATGTGGTTCTTATACACAAATAAAACAGCATGATTTATTGACTATGACAACTATTGGCATTCTGGCTCCAGATTAAGCATTCACACACGCAAGCGTTTCTTGCTGAAATAACTTTTTATGACAGACGCTAAACACAACGCTAATGTGAAGTGTCAGAAAACTATTTGAAAATTCTATGGCTTTACTCTAATTGTATCACAATCATGGGTTGAAAGATTCCCACTGAAGGCTGTCTTAATTGTAGAGTAAGCCAGCCTCGACACTGTTTACTAGACATTAAACCTTGCCAGAAACATGCACGGGCGACAGTGGCGTTTAAAAAAAAAAAACAACACAACGCTTTGTGTCAGAAGGAGAGAGCAGAACGCCGGACACATGGCGAGTGGATGCGGAGGGACAAGCAGACAAATCCTCTCGTTTACGGTTGGCACGCTGACGGCCTGCGGTGGCGTCATAAACACATCTAGAGCTGCACAAACAACACTCAGGGTTAGACAATAGAGCAGCCTGCTACCATGCACTTTAGACTGTCGACCCGACCACAGTGTGGGCCTTTGGCTGGCCACGGCTACAGGCTCCAGGCCAGAGCTGTCCAGGCGTCACACTGCTGGTCAGCCCAAAGGCTCCCAGGCACTAGGTTACCACACCGCTCTTACAGCATCGCGTTACACTGGTAACGGGACACGCCGTGCAAAATGCCTCCCTGTTGAACACTTGAACCCCAGAACAAACACCGGACAACAGGTTGACAGTCAAATCCGAGCCCTCTCTGTGTGCGCGCCCCCGGTCGTGGGATCTACCCCCAAGCATTAATGTGTCATTACGGTGTTCCTGGTTCTAAACTCCATTACTTTTAACCTCCAATAGCTCCCTATTTAACCCCCACCTCTCCCGCTAAATCCGTGTCTCTCCCTCCCTTTCCCTTGCCTCCCTCTCTGCATCCCCGCCTCTCTCCTTCTCCCTCTCTCCTTCTCCCTCTCTCGTTCTCCCTCTCTCATGCTCTCTCGCTCTTTTGTCAGCGTCAATCATCGGTGGAGTTTATTAAGAGTCGAGCCCCGTGCTGTGATTGGTGGAGGTCTCCTCTTCCAGATCAGCTCCACGCAGTGACGCATCCGTCCCAGCCCAGCGGTGATATGGATAACCCTGGCTCAGAGGTTAGTCTGGGGTTCCACGGCCATGTATGGTCAGCCTACATAGGTGCGGCGCCTGGTCCCGACGTCTCCGTCCCTCTCGAAGCAGCACACACGATAGGGTTACGTGCCGACTGAAAAACAATACCGCCCTGTTTCAGTGGCCATTTCATGTCGACTTTCATTTCAGCTTAAAATAACAGGGCTTGGGAGTGAAGGGCTGGATTCCCCCACAGCGCTGGAGTGGCAGGGTATGAAGGGTGACCCGGGTTGCCCTGAAACGGGTTGGAGCCAGGGACAGGGAAGGGATTTTGGCGGGTTCTGGGGACTGGACCTGGGCTGAGGGGGGCTGGGTCTGCAAGGGTATACGGAAGGGACAGGGGCCGGCTCTTGAGAATGGATGTTGGGTCAGGGCCTCGGGCTTTGGATGGAGCATTAAGGATGGGCTGGGGGCCAGTTCTAATGGCTTTGTGATGATGTATCTCTGAATTCCTGCCCGAGACCCCTGACTGAGAGTGGGCTCAGGACTCTATCTCTACGTACATCTTGGCCCGGCTCAGGGCTTTGGGGTCTTGTTTCACCGGCCCTATGGGAGAATTCATCAAGACTGGAGCAACTGGAGTGACTGGGGATTAGTGGGGATGACCCCAGGAGCAGACCAGATCATTTGAGAACACTGAAGAGAGAAAAGTTGTTTGACCTTGAGGCATGGACAAGGTGAAAACTAAGAGAGATTATTAGATTAGTTGAGGTGAAATGTTAGACGCTGATGTGTCTTTGTCAATGGGGATAGGCTCAAACTAACAAAGCATTATCACAAGTATACATGTTCAACAGACATCAATACATTACATTTTCTTATTGAGATTTCAATGTTCTGTGTGTGTGTGTGTGTGTGTGTGTGAATGGGTTCAACATATCAGATATAATTGAATAGTTTTAGTCTAGTAATAATATTCCCTATGACATCCCCGGTAAGTCTACCTGGTTAGTTAATTAAGATCTTGGTAAGTGAGTTGACTAATGCAGGACAGATGAGTGAGAGATGGCCTAGAGGAAACGACACTCAGTGTTGACATTCTCTGGACAACCCAAGGTCACTGCCTACAGCCTCCCACCAACTCCCATACCTCTGTGTTGGCCGAGCAGCATGTCTTCCCCCAGGCCTGAGCCCAGCCCATCAGACAGATTACAACCCAACACTCAACAAAGAATGGCGCCTGTGGCCCCTCTGGCCCCACTCTGGAGAGGTGTGTGTCTGTGCATGAGAGAATGTGCACAACGCCTGGGTGTGTGTGTGTGTGTGTGTCTACCCTCTCCCCACTGCTACCAGAGAGCTCCTGAGGTATCGTCACAGTCAGCCCTCACTGAGAACCCGACCAGGGAAAGCCGACCACTTCAATCATTCTAGAGGTCAAGGGTCAACTAGGTCAAATACCTCAGCCAAGGTCCCCACCCTGTCACAATGAAGGGAGGGCTATGGTCAGTGTCACAGGCTGGGGCTGGACACCATACCATCACAAGCAGCACTAACCAGCTCCCATATCTACCACTGGGGATTTTGTAAAAAGGGATGGGCCAAAACAGGTTACAGTAGGCAGAAAAACTTCAGCATTGGTTTGGAACCTTTAATAAAAAAAAGATGTCATCAGAGATAACATTCATCAATGTTTTGGGTTAAATTACTATACTTCTACATAATTTCCTTATTTGTGCTTTATGATATCACATTTCCAGAAGCCTATATATGTCTCATCTAATTGTGCATGCATTAATTAGGCTTTAACACTCTCTTTTCACCTTAGCACAGTGTTATCTCTCTGAGATGGCCCAAAGACATGATGGGGGAGAGATAGAGAGAAAGAGATCTGTGAAACCATGATTTACCCCTGAATGCACTTTTTTCAGAAAGGTAAATGTTGGAAGCGGGTAGCAGCACTTCATTTAGTTGTGTTAACGAGATAATCTAAGAGTCAGGAGCGTTTTCTTACGAGGGTGTTTTTATGACCTCTGTTACAATAAAGTGAACAGGTAAAACACAGAGTGATTAAATGTAATGAAGAACAGATAAGGAGCGACAGCGTCCTCACCATCCATAATGAAAGGTTACAGAGCACTTTGAAGAGTTTTACTACCTTAACAGCTCTGTGGAAATCCAAACTAAATACCCATTATTAAGGAGGGCAGAAAGACTGTAATGTGCACTAGTCTGTTTGCGATTAGTAAAGGGAGGCAGGAAAGGCGGGGAATTTCATAAGGAACCCCTGGATGTCTCTGGATTCTGGTGAGTTGTGGAATCGCCTCGTGCAGAGCATCTTGTGGGAACATGTATGTCCTCTGCATAACAATATAATGGCTTGACCAAGTTTGAAGTTGAACAGACCCAAGTTTAAAGTCACTGCTAAGTCTTTCATGCTCTGGACCCTTGCTCCCCTAAGCCCTGGGATAACGTAGAGGGGCAGGGCACATGTATAGATTGGCTAACAACCTGTCTGGTGCTGTTTTCTCTCTCTCTCTCTCTATGTCGGTCCGCCAATCATTCGCAAGCATAGTTAAATCCAGTTCAAATGAATGAGTCCACATTTTTCTTCTCAAAAGAAAGACATATTTTTTCCAAGGACAGGAAGAATCAATCAGAGTAACATTCCAGTCCGGTGTCAGATCAATGCTGGTCCTCCTGGGTTAAACCCACTTTTGGCTGTGGGCTGTTTGACCCTCCCTGCTCCCTCTGCTGATGAACCAACACAGAGATGGGAACTGGTAAACTTGACCTACATTCCAAATGGCACCCTAGTTGCTATTTAGTGCACGTTTTTGGCCAGATGTTTGGCATGAAGCAGTGCACTACATAGGGAATAGGATGCCACGGGACACACTTTGGTAATCAGGGTCAGGAACTTTACAACAGGGACAGGAAGGTCTTCAAAGTGGTGGATTCTACTGGCGATAAAGCACTCCTGATAAAAATACATTCACACCAAAGGCATGACTCTTAACATGTCCTCTAAATGTCAACTGTGAGGGGATTACCCAGGGAAAGTAAATTGAACAGGTTGTGGCTGGAATGTTTAACATCCAACCAACATGCTGAGCAAATCAGGTTAAGGCACGATTAGAAAAGAAAGTTAATAATCGTGTTTTTGTGTGTTCAACTGAGAAAAAGGAGGCCTTCATCACTATATTTACAGAAAATATGATTCCTAAAATATGTACATGCATTTCAGGATGTTGATTACCCTTGGAAATAATTTGAATGAATACCATCATAAAAACCTTTGCTATAACATAGCCAAAACATAGCTTGTCCCTGACAACATAGTTACATTTACTGGGAACTGGTACAATGAGCATAAGGACAGGGTTAGATTAAGGCTACAATGTTTCTGGGGGGAAACACAAATCATTCACCATCATCATCCACCATCCACATCCACCATGCAACTTCCAGAAACACCATCCACATCCATCATAAACATCTGCCATCCACATCCAGCATTCACCATCTAGACACACCATCCACATCCACCATTATCATCAACCATCCACATCCACCATCCAGATCCACCATTATCATCCACCATCAACTTCCACATACAGATACACCATCCACATCCACTATCCAGATACACCATCCACATCCACCATTTTCATCACCATTATCATCCACCATTCAGATACAACAACCACATCCACTATTATCATCCACAATCCACCATCCAGATACACATCCACATGCACCATTATCATCCACCATTCACATCTACTAATATCCTCCATCTTCCAGATATAAACAACCACCATCTGAGAACTGACTCATTACACATTGTTTTTCACCTGGCCAAATGGCACAATTTACCCTTATGCAGCAATTTTTACTATTAGCACACTATAAGCACACACTCAGATACAGACATGCACTTTCGTATTTATGTTTATCAAGACCCCAACTGATGTATTAACATTGATGCAAGTTATCCACTATAGATACAAGGATCATCAAACCAATAAAACAATACAATGATTTGACTTTGTGAGAAACACTACTTAACTTCTTCCATGTGGTTTCATCTTTCACAGACTCCATGAAAGTAAATCCTGTCATTAAATATGTGGTCATGTGATTAATTTTGTGTATGGTTTCCTAGAAAAAAGGGGTGGCTCAACAAACCATTTGGCACAGATTACCCCCTCTCCCCCTACAGTACCTCAGCTCTCAGCCTTCCTTCAAAAAGCAGAGGTCACTTCACTATAGGCCTGGGTCACACACTATATACCCCTGTAAAAAATACTGCTGAGCAAGTGGTTTCAATTTGCTCAAGTGATTAAGTTCACGCCAGACCCAGTGCACTGGCGTGGGTCACTTCTGCCTGGGTGAGTTAGAGAGGAGGGAGGAGAAGAGGGACGGGAAGTGGGGGAGCAGTGATGCTAACCATTAGCATTAGGAGTGACACTGCATTATTGCAGCATAACAAGAAGATTTACAGTCAAGGGGTTGAGCTAGCAGGACTGTTAGAGGTTATATAAAGAACCCTGAGCAGGGGTGAATTGAAGCCGCTAAAGTCCAGAACGGCGTCGATCCAAGCTGAATTAATTGGCGGGGTATGCATTACATGTGATTCTATCACAAAAAAGAAAACGCCTGAGAGCTGCAGTACAGAAACTACTCCATTACTCACCCATGCCATGTCAGAGGCATGGAAATAAGGAAATGGCTTAAAACCTGCAAATTGTGGGTGAAGAGTGTATTGATTCGATAACAAAATTATTTTGAAACACTACATGAAATCAGGCGCCACCAAATAATTCCAAATTATACAGTGGGTAATCTGTCTGTGTAATTAAATTATCACACCAATTCAAAATGTGGGTGCACAAGTGGAAATATGGCACAGACAAAAAATGTACTCAACTTTCAGCCCGGACCAAATATATGTCTCATGCCTGTAACTGTCCCAGGAGGCCTGGTTATGTCCAATACTGAGTCAACCCAGTCAGGCAGTTCAGGTGTAATGTGATCAAAGCTATAGACTCTGGGGAAATGCTAATCTCATAGAAGTATAATCTCCCAATCAGTCAGTAGCCTGGATATTCATGTCTTGAAGGGGAAAGTGTCCCAGACATAGCCTAAAAACTGACAGACTAACAGTAATCAGTCCTGTGGTAAAACTAGCAGACAGAGTCAACACAGGCCATAATTAGTGTTAAAGACACAAGCTGTTTGCTCAGAGGAGCTTCTGTCAGAATGTCACAATGGTCTGTAACTCGGGTCTAACTAGCTTGACAGTAAATCTGGACATTTGGACTTAGTCAAAGACAGACAGGCCCCCGTTTAATAGTTAGTTCACTTGAACAGAGTGTGTGTGCGTATGCATGTGTTTGCGCATGTGTGTTTGTGAATCTGTGTTTGTGTGTGTGTGTTTGTGCGTGCGTGTTTGCCTGGGGGTAAAGGAAGTGTTCACACCAGATGTGATCTGCACCAGGGCATCAATGAAAAAAACCTCCTCCCGTTACATCAAACCTTATGGTGAACAAAAACACTGTCTCAGATACCTCAATTATTGATACAACCGCAATTTAAATCTTTCCACACTGCAATGTCTGTTGCATCGTTTCACTGTTTCACCCCTTCCCCTGCTTAGCGCTTCTATTGTTGATTTATTTATTTATGTATTTGTTTTCTCTCTGTGTTTCCCTGTTTTTTTTCTTCTTTTTTTCTATTTTATTTTTCCTTTTTTCTTCCACATCTAGTGAGTTCAGTGCTCTCATTTCTCTTCCTGTGATTCAGAATAGGCGAGCTTCAGAAAAACTGTCAGGTTCAAATCAAAATCAGGCGCAATATTGAACTACTCTGAACACAAGCTGAGACTTGAGTGATGGAAATGGCACTCTTTTTTCCCAGCTTTTCCTTTGTCAGCTGCAGGGTTTTCTCTATGTAGTCAGAGCGATGCGTGGGTGATGTCAGCGCTCGGAAGGAGATGTTCTGTACCACGATTTAGTACAAATGCATCCCATAATGATCATGTTTTGTTACCTTTATGTGTTCCACCAACACAGGTTGGTTCTACTACTCTGGGAATTTGAAATGTGTAAACAGCACCTACAGTGGAGGGACTGCTCCCTTTCAGCCCTGCATTCACTGCTGCTGCTTTGTTTCCTATCTGATATGTGCTCCTGTCTCTCCACGACAAAACACCTAAGACACTGACAACAACACACCTAAGATACAGACGACAACACATCTCAGATACAGACGACAACACATCTCAGATACTGACGACAACACACCTCGGATACAGACGAGAACACACATCAGATACTGACGACAACACACCTCAGATACTGACGACAACACACCTCAGATACTGACGACAACACACCTCAGATACTAACGACAACACACCTCAGATACTGACGACAACACACCTCAGATACTGACGACAACACACCTCAGATACTGACAACAACACACCTCAGATACTGACAACAACACACCTCAGATACTGACGACAACACACCTAAGATACAGAAGACAACACACCTAAGATACAGACGACAACACACCTAAGATACAGACGACAACACACCTAAGATACAGAAGACAACACACCGAAGATACAGAAGACAACACACCTAAGATACAGACGACAACACACCTCAGATACTGACAACAACAAACCTCAGATACTGACAACAACACACCTCAGATACTGATAACAACAAACCTAAGATACAGACGACAACACACCTAAGATACAGACGACAACACACCTAAGATACAGACGACAACACACCTCAGATACTGGAATGTGTAGACCTGAAACGTATCCTACAAGCAGTCCAAAGCTCCCCCACACCCCCCAAAGCAGCACAATCAGCGGGTCAACAGCTGCAGTACCGTATATGATTTCCCATGTAACCCCTCCCTTAAGAGACATCATTTAACCCGGATCACAGATAGAAGAGAAACAATCGTCTGCATTTGTAATGGTAAGAACTGATGACAGTAGATGTGATCTTGAATAGGTGAACAGGGCTTTGGGTGACCATATCTGTCTGTTAATCCTGCATAGATACTGTCACACAACATTTTTACAATACCAAAGCTGGCTCATTCCTCTGTCATTTATTATCATTTTAGACGTGACCCCTACAGCAAAAGATCAAATGAGACCTGCTCTTATTTCAGCCTGGTTCAGAGGGACAGCTGAGGGGTTTGGCAGGCCTGTCGAAGCCCAGCCCAGTCATGCTGACTGGAGGGAGCTTTCTTCAGACAACTCTATCTTTCTGCCCAGGACAAACCTCAGACTCACTGAGCTGTGACATTGGAGTGGCCCCGGGTTAGTCTAATGTTTATTGGACCACAGAGGCCTAAACTAACATGCATGTCATGGGACTGATCCTATGATATGACTATAGGCCTATCACCACACAGTCAGTTATGGGTGCATTACAACAGTCATTGAGACATTTTGTACCAAGACGGTATGGTAAGGCGTATGAAAAAAATAACACAAATTATCCACCAAATTCAGATTTTCTCTGTGTGATGAAAGCATCCAATATCTCAGTGTTCAATTCCTGCCCCCTCTCTGATAACCATGGAAACAGAGGAGGCCCCTGGAGCACAGGATCAATAGCAATATGCCAATCTGGGTGTAGCCCCACCCCTCTCCCACTCAGCTGTGTGTAGACCTGTCACTTCAGATCTAATGATCTAACCAATGAAGCATTGGTGAGCAGTTTGTGAGCATGTCGCTCTTGCGTCATTCTACATTCAGTCACATGGCAGACACACAAATTAACACACACAGCATGAAACCATAATATAAGCGTTACTCCATCATTCACACGTTTATAACATTTGTTTACGTCCCACACATTCTCTACAATGAATCGTAATGACAATCGGCTTCGTGAAACCCAGGAAAAGCTGAATGACAGAAGCCATTTTGTTTGAAAATGACTAAGGGCCTTGGATGTCCACACAGAGGGCAGTATTGACTAATGCCCGTGACCTCGGAGACCGCTGCTTTCTGGCCGATCTGTGGCAGGCCTTAGGGGCGATTATGACATTTACTCACAGAGATTATAATTTCAAATGAGTGTTTAAAACATTCCCTGGTGGGGATATGAGAGATCTGGGGAATGGGGGGGGATTGCGGTCAATAAGAATAGACTTGTTATAATCGATTGGAAATGGACACACACAAGAGACCCTGCAGACTCAAGGATCAATAAGCAGTGTTAAGTGGCGGTGATGTGCTTCCATTGATGAGCTAATGGCTGTCCAGACTGTGTCCACTCACCACCCCTCTGTCTTCCTCCCTCGCCTCTTTACCGACCCCTCCCTCCATCACCTCTCGCTCTAGTGGCTCAAGCCCCAGGTCCAGGTGGTTAACTGCATGTCCCCGCCGCATCACACCAGGACTCACTTTCTGATTGGCTAAGCCTTATCAGCTGATCTGCTCTCTGCCCTGCCCTCCACCTATGAGCCGCCCCCTGCAGCACTAGAGATGGGCATTCTGGGAGGTCAGATGCCCCCCCCCCCCCCCCCCAACACCCCTGATTAGGTTTGCTGAAACGGCTACTAATCTGTGACCTGGGTTAGGCCTGGACACATACCTCTGCTTTACAGACACCTCTGCTTTCAAATATGTTCCTTAGGCAGTTACCAATGCTGTTTCATTTGTTAGGTTTGTAGTATTGAAAACACATACGGTATATGCTCCTTCATAGCGCCAGGAAATATGTCCTGTTCTTCTGCAGCAAATGGGGGGGAAAAAACAGCAAATGAAAAACCCTTTGTTACTACAGAACGCCCCAAAAAGACCTGTTGTGTCAACCAATGAGAAAAAATCAAAGTGCTACACAGTGGGTATCTACCAGTGTAGCAGAGAAAAAGAAGCCCCCCCGCACCCCCCCCCCCCCCATCACCACATCCCCAGTTATGTGTCTTATTACTTCTGCCACATGACGCTTGCCTTGGCTCACACGGCCCATGAATAATATACCACTGCCACCGCCACCTCAACCTCAGAACAGATGAAACACCCAACCAGGCACTGTGGCTTTGGCTACACGATGCTACAGCAGGTTGACTCAAAGAGGTAGAGCAGGTAGAAAGATACAACCTCACAAGCTGAGGACGGGAGTGGTGTAGAGACTGTGCTCCCTCCAAGGGCCTAGAGTCTTTCTTTGTGTGGTTGTAAGGTGTCTGTGTGTGTCACTGTCTGTGTGTGTGTATATGTGTGTGTGCCCCACCATTCCCCCTTTCATTCTTAGATCCAGCAGCAGATGAGGTGACAGCACATGTCACTGTCAGCTCCAGGTACCATGCTGAGGATTGGGAGGTTGGGGTGGGGGGGGGCAAGGATAGAGAGATCGGAATGAGAGAGAGGAAAGGTGAAAGAGAACAGGAGAGGGGTAGAAGGGGAGAGGGTTGAGGGGAGGGGGAGGAGGGGCGAGGGAGAGAGGACGAGAGAGGGATGAGGAGGGGGGGGGGGACGAGGGAGAAGTTGGTGGAGAAGGGAACTTGCTCAAGGATGAAACAAGCAGTACATAAACACAGGCACAAACACGCACACACACACACACACACACACACACACATACACAGGCCTCTCAGGAGGGCTGATCAGTGCGAGGGGTAACCCGTCTGTGCTGTGCTCAGTGGGGACATGGCATTTCCCCCTCTTGAGGTTTGGGAAGCAAAAACAAACAGTACTTTTGATCATCAGATCCTGCTCTGCTCCTCACCTAGAAGCCTTTGGAGGGGTGACACTCATTCTAAACACAGTTTCTGTATGTGTAACAGGGCCACTACTAAACAAGCACAGGTGATACAGAATAGCGCATGCTGCGAGACACACACACACACGCACGTACACAAGCAAAAACTCGGGAATGCTCGCACACGCGCACCGAGACGGTGCATGAAACACGGGATTAGCCGTAAAACTTGTAATCCCGGATACTACTTTCAGAAAGACCCAATAAAAAAAACTTCTCACACGCCTCATATTGTTCCCTCATTCAAAACCTGCCACTTTACGTCACACTAACAGCTGTTAAGTGATCTGAGGTTACACTACATTTTTTATAGTTGCTCATCGCACGTTTCGCATACAATAGTGATGCGTGCAGTGTTGGGTTGCCATTGTGAATTTCAAGTATTGTGTAACTGTAAATTAAACTATTCAGTGGTAAATCCTACTAGGAGCCAGATCATAGGCGACAAAAGGTTTCTGGCGACTAGCTAGCTAGCATCGCTATTGTCCCCCCAGTCAGCGACAGAGACAGCACCGGAGGAGCGGTTCCAGGGCTTGACCCGGCCTACCTTCACTTCACCTCCAGTAGAAAAGGTTAGGATGGATGGCCCTAATTAAAAGAAGGGCCTCTCTTCTCTCTTTTCTTCTCAATAGCATCAGGTTTATTTTACAGGAACTTTAACGGGCCCTTTTGTGGGGCGGTAATTATAGGGTTAGCTGATTAGAGCCCCCCGGAGGCATGGAGGTGACAGACAGACTCGGCAGAGTAACCCAAGTAACCTTTCAGTATTACATCTCCCAGCCATTGTTAGAGCATCCAGCTCACTAATTTCACCCGGCAGGATCATGGAGGATTTGATCTTTTTTTAGTCTCTTCGCTTCATAACCCTATGTCTGTATCTCTCTGCCTCTCTCTTTCTGTCCTTCATATTACGGGAAACAATATTAATATTTTCAGATGTGTCTGTGACGAATTCCTGACAAAAGGTTACTGTGTGTGTGCGCGTGTGTGTGTGTGCGTGGATGGGTGGGTGGGTGGACGGGAGGTGACATATCCGTGTGTGTCATGTCTGCGCGTTCAGGAACAATAGCAGTGTGTTGGCCGTCTCTCCGGACCAATGCGAGGAGCCACGGGTTCTGGTGCCAGATGACTCCGTTGGCCCAGGCCCTTTAACACGGCTCGTTATATCAACCACGAGGCCTAACCTCCGCCCCTGCCTGAAGCTAGACATGAGGAGGGGGATACGTGTCGAGCACAGTAAAAAAAAACAAAAAAAAAACTGTAATCTGCTGTTTATTACGTGTGGGGTAACTTGAGCTTGTCGATTAAATGGAGATTTGAGCGCGATGCAGCCAGGCTGCAGAACCAGCAGTCACATGGGCAGCCTGTGCCCTGCCCTATCACTGTGGTAACATATGGCTCTCTAAATGTGTCAAACACTCTGATACTGACACACACTGACTGTCTGGCTGGCTGGCCAATCAAAGACCTTTTCCTCTGTGACAGTGAGCTGCTTAACGGAGCGTTTCTGTAGCTTCCCCAGATATCTGATATTTCATATTTCTGAGAAGGGAACTTCCATCTTTACACAACAACAGAAAATGTTGGGCTAAGTGATCATAGACAGATCCTCCAGCAGACAGCAGCTCTTGTCATTCAAGGGGTTTAGAGAAACACTGCTACTGTCTCCTCTGATCCCACTGTGAGCGCACTTCCACTGCAATCATCTCAGCGTCTGAGGGAGAGAGAGAGAGAGAGAGAGAGAGAGTGTGTGTATATTGAAAGCTCCAAAACATGCCCATTTGATTGAGCTAAAGTGCAATCGTCACATTCTTCGTTGTCACTTCCAAAGCTAATAGGAGCAGCAATTAAAATCTGTTTAGCTCTCTGTGTGCAAACACGCACACGCACACGCACACACACACACACACACGCACACACGCACACAGGCCTACCACAGCAGTGAATCTGAGACATAGACATGTCCTAGAGAAAGGCAGCGTCTATTATTATGCCACAATCTCTATGGCACGTCACTAAAAGACCATCAGCCACTTATTTTTAGTACTTCCCTCTGATAGGACGAGAGAAAACCAGAGGCTTTTCCATTGTTTTTCATCAGTGTGTTAATAATTAGCCATAGAAGCATGGCAGCCCCACAGCCCAGCCTGCCTCCGTCTTATCAAAGCCTCAGCCAAAGCCATTTATACACTGATTTAAATCACTTAACAGCCAATAGCTGCTCACTTTATTGCGGTGTATTGGACAAGCCCTCTTTTGTCAGCTAACGTTTTTTTTATGGTCTTGCCGATGGCAGCTAATAATGTGTCTGATAAGATAAGCGTTCAACGGCTCTCTTTAGCTGGTCTCTGGTAAGTCAAACAAGAGAGGGATTTTACCTCCCAGTCATGTCAATACTGTCCTTTGTGAGTAACTGTGTCCAAGTCAACACACCTGAACACTTCAGCACCTATAGGGAACTCCTCCACTGATATGGGTCAAGAGCTGCAGAGCAAATGGCAGGTTCTTATTCTTCTTTATAGAGCACTACTTTTAACTAAACCCCTATGGGTTGTGGTCAAGAGTAGCGCACTATACAGGGAATAAGCTGCCATTTAGTACTCCGCTGAGCTGGACAGGCCAAGAGGTTACCCTTCAAACTCCACCCGCACTGTTTGGAACAAGCAGCAGGCTGGAGGAAGACAGAATAACAGAACAGTCTTTGTAACTGCCGTGCCCTACTAATGACGGAGCTCTCAACAAGCCCTCCTGACAGCTGGGTGGGACTTTGAAGAATTTATAACGAAGTGTTGCCTTAGATTAGCACAGGGGCGGGATGTCTTTGAAGAACTGTTCAGGTAGCAAGGCTCTAATTAGGCCTGCCCTATTTTAGTTTAGTTAGTACAGCACACATGTTGAGGAGACATTGAACTGGGGGCTGAAGTGTGTTAGTGTGTGGGTGTGTTTACATCCTTTTTAGGGAGTGAGAGCAAGAGTGTCAGGGACAAGCATTTCTTGTGTGGCCTCCCTTAGAATGCAAGAACGAAGCGGTTACCTTTGGCGGACTGTTGTGTAATGGGATACATTCCTCCATGCTTCTTGCAGGATCTGCCATAACTATTATCTGTTATTTTGCTTGTCCAAGTAATCCCACACAGCTTCAGATATGTCCAGGTCGAGGCTCAGAGGTGGCCAGTCTAATACTGGGAGTGTTCCACAGACTTCCGCTGCAAGTTGGCAAAGTGATTGTGGCATCATTATCATGCTGAGAGATAACATTTTTAGCAATCAGCCAAAGATTGTAATTACTTCCGTGGTTTTCCTTCTGTCTCTAAATGAAGTTACATTCAAAGAGCCACTTCTTTCACATGAGTATACATTTAAAATCTCTTGAACTTCTGACTGTAGCCAATTTAACCGATAGAGCAGTGTACCCTCCCCAAATCATCTGCTATATCCCTGAACCAAATTTTGAACCTCTAGGTAATGAGACATCACTACACCACTTATGGTAGAGAACAGAATGGGATTTCACTACTGGTAGAGCGCTGCTACCTTAGAGAATGAAACATCACTAATGGTAGACCTCTACTACCTCACCCACTGAGTTTCACAGGCTGACAGACCAGTTTGTTGATTTACCCAGGAGACACTAAGACAATACAAAAACATTAGACTGTCAAATGGAATTAAATGGGAGCAAAAACAGATAGCAGGCTAATGTTAGGTTATTTTGTTAGCTTGTAAAATAGCTTTGAATTAACTTTATCACCCAACAGTTAATAATAGTTTGTTCATGCATTAACTAAAAATGTCCAATCAACAGCATTTTGTTATTGTTGCTTGATTATAAAGATACAATTAGTCACATTTGCATACCACCTTAGTATTTCTGTCAAACATCTTTCCTCAAACACCTCCAAATTCCCCACCTCCCACACTCCACCAACCATACCATCACCTCCTACATCCCTCACATCCTACCTAAACTCCTACAACCACTCCTAACCTCTGACCTAACCACCCACAAACACCCCATCACCTCCTACATCCCTCACATCCTACCTAAACTCCTACAACCACTCCTAATCTCTGACCTACCCACCCACAAACACCCCATCACCTCCTACATCCCTCACATCCTACCTAAACTCCTACAACCACACCTAGCCTCTGACCTAACCACCCACAACCATCCCATCACCTCCTACATCCCTCACATCCTACCTAAACTCCTACAACCACACCTAGCCTCTGACCTAACCACCCACAAACACCCCATCACCTCCTATATCCCTCACATCCTACCTAAACTCCTACAACCACTCCTAATCTCTGACCTACCCACCGACAACCACCCCATCACCTCCTACATCCCTCACATCCTACGTACCCTCCTACCCTGTGTATATGTGTGTGTGTTTGTGTGTGTCAGAGTGTGTGTGTGTGTGTGCATGTGCATAAATGTGCGTGTGTGTGCTCATGTGTGTGTTTGCGTGTGAGTATGTCACTCAAAGCACACACACTCCTCAGTGGGCCCCCCTCTCAGCCACCTCCTATCAGCACCCCTCCAAAACAAAGGGGGAATGTTCCGGACTGTTACCATTCTCCTGAGCCTATCTGATGGAGGAGAGCAGGGATCATCCTGGCCTTATCAGGGGCAGGATCCCATTTCCATATTCAAGCCCTTTTGGCTGATAAGAGTCAGAGCCTGATGAATGTGTTGTGAAGGCCTCATACCTGTGGCCGAATGTTGATGAGTGGAAAGGGGGACAGAGGTTGCCACACAAATGGCATCCTATTCCCCATAACTTCTTACCTGAGCTCTACACGGTTCCCCTCAACAGAAGTGCACTATATACTCTAGGGAGCACATCTGGGTCATGAACAGCATCATATGGAAGTCTAAAGATTAGGGCCTGAGAAAGGGAGAGGGGAGTAGTGGGACAGAGGGAGAGGGGGAGAGAGAGGGAGAGAGGAGGAGAGAGAAAGGGGAGATTTGGAGAGGGGACGAGAGGTAGAAAAGACAGAGGGAGAGGAGACGAGTGGATGAGGAGTGAGGGGGAGGCAGGGTGGAGGAGGGGAGGACTGGACAGTAGCTTTCAGCACTACTGACAAAAGCTCCTTCCAGAAGGGGCGAGTTGTGTGATTAATGTGGATAAGTGGCTGGGGTCAGCGGCAGGCCCTTCTCCGCTGACCGCTCTTAAGAGAGGTCATCTCTACGGCGATCCGTCACCCACGCCCCTCACACACGGGGCTGGGGAAGGAAAAATAGAGCTGTTGTACTCATAGTATGGATACAAACATGCTCATACTCACCCCGACATATACCATAGCGCGCACCTCCAATCAAACGCACTCAAACTCACACACACTCCCTCCCCTTTGGAGACACCTAGGACAGGTCAAAAGATGGAACTGGACACTGGTGGGTGGCACAAAGGGATAACTGACCACTTGAAGAAGACATCTGACCTATATTTTTCACCCTGCCTGGCCCAGTCCTGTCCCCATGGCCAGACAGTCAGACAGCAATGCATTATTAATCAGTCTCTCTTTCACTGCTGCCTTTATCAGCATGTTGACAATCACCATTGAGCTATCCCTCATTTATCAGGGCCATGATACGAGACAGGACACTGCCTGTGTATACAATAACATGGTGAAGGCCGGGATATCACCTGACAAAGAAATTCTCTTCGTGTTAAAGGGTTGGTAGGGTGCTGGCTCTGTCCTAAAGTAGCTCCATTAGGTCACCAGTCAGTACAGTGTCACAGGTGTTCTTGAAAATAACACAAATTGCTTATTAGAAAAGCGTGACTTGAAAAGTTATTTAAAAAAAAAAAAAACTGTAGTACTGTGTTGGACTAGATGGACGGCTGAGATTAGCTGTTGTATAGTAGCAAATCAGCTGTGGTGAATATGTGCGCCTGCTCAGTTCTTTTCCAATTCAGTAGCCCCTTAGCAAGGTGTACTCGAATGACTAAAGTTAGTTAACGTGTTCAAGTTATAGAACAGCAATAATATTGGCCTGCTCAGTGTATTTTTTTACAAGACATTATAGTGATTGTGGGTAAAATGTACACTCACAAAATGTCTACTTAACAGAGTGTTGAGGGTATTTGGGGTGTTGTTGCATTATCCAGAACAACAGTGAGAAGGCCCTCTCCTCTACCTCCTTCCCTGGGGAACACAGCACGGGGGGAGCTCTTTAAAAACACACACCCCCTTCCCCAGGCCCCTCTCATCACACTGTAAACAGCTGGCATGAATGATATTTTATTAATGCTGTTCTTTAATTAGTTTAATTACACACAACCACATATTTGTGCATAATTTCTCCTCTTTAATGAAAGAAAAAAAATATCCCAATTGCCATTTATGCATGCATATAGAATCCTCTGCCCCGTGGCATTTAAATGAGCAACTGTGTGTTTGTTTCTTCAAGGAGGGCATGTAACTAGCCTACAGTAAGCTACACAGCGGTGCCCATTTTGCCACGCGTCCAGTGTACATGGGCTGGTCGGTTTAACCTGTTGAGTGTCCTTGATGTGTCACTGTATACATTGTATGATGCTGATAACTATGTCAGGAAACTGTTCCTACGCAAGCAATTGTACTGTCATCCTATGTGCTTGATAAAATGGTACATTCATTCTCCTAAAGTATTCCACCCAGCTGCCTTTTTGGAACATTTGCTGTGGTGACATAAAAATAAAGTCCTATTTAATGTTCTGTCACCGGATAATGACTTGAAATGGTGGAACAAGGTATGTGGGACCAGGTCCATAATTATTTCATCAGATATTAACAGCAGCTATACACACATTAGTGCCACGCTGCACTGTGAAACACCGTGACCCAGATGCCAAAACGGCACCAGATCCACCCGGGAGGGACCCGATTCTGGAAACGTAATAACAACACCCCTTAAATGTTCAGGCTTTATTTAGATGCTGTAAGGACTGGACAGTCAGCAGCAACACAATCTGCCTCGTTCATCTTATCATGCAAGAGCTCTGTCAACATTGTTCCAGTGTGGGGTGCTCAAAAACAATAGCCATTAGCATCAATATTGGCCTGATTTTCAATATGGCCGCACTACAGGAAGGATAGATTGAGTGGAAACGCATCTTGTCAGACACTGATGTTAGGCGGTGATGACAACAGGAGTAAATGAGGTTTCAGAGACCTCATCTAAGACAAAATCAATATGGCGGCTCCTTGTCGGCAGCTCCAGTGAGACAGGAACTCTGTTCTTTATCTGTTTTTTTTGGTGGTGGGGGGGGGGGGTAAAGAAAAAAAGGTATTGTGGCTGGAAAGAGTGAACAGACAGCCCTTATTTTTGTTGCTGGAAGACGTCTGTCTCCGCTCCTCTTCGCCGTGAGGCTTGGTCCAGCACCCTCCGTTTTGATACGTTCAGAAATAGCCGCATTTATCTCCTCCTCGGCCCACCTGGTACACAGTATCACTCGTTGCCCCAGACTGCTTTAAAAGTCAATTACGGGCTAAATGACCCGAGAACGATCTCTCAAGAATGATGTTTCACACACTTTATCGATGGCAATAGCATTACAGCCGATTAGGTGGGTGAAATGGGCTCTTTTTGTAATGCAACACAGACAAGAGTAACTGGACCGCTGTGGAGCGATCACTAAGGCTAGTCCCCGGACGGACCTCCATGCCTGAGGTCGAGCCGGTGCGTGCGTGTGTGTCTCTGCTCAGCAGGAAACATCCCATAATTTGCCTTTAGCTCCGCCCCGTCACCCAGAGTGGGGCTAATGTTACACCCTAAGCAGAAGAGCTCGGAATGATAATGTTGTTTGACTAAACAGCCGGACAGAAAGGTCAGCTTCCATGCCGGACGCCACAGACCAGCGTTGGGAATAGATGGACTATTTATTGAGTGAAGATGATGCCTGGGCAACACATAGGCATCTGACACTTCACAGGAATTCTGTCCATTCTCTTTTCTCTACGCAGACAGTGTGAGGGCTACTTACAGAGAGGCAGACACACCTGTCCGCCTGCTTACGGGCTTTTCTCTCCCATATTCTCCATAACATTGTGCCTCCGTAAAGGAGGAAAGGCTTGCTGTCTGACTAGCGGCAAAGCCAGCCAAAGTCAAATCCTTGATTGTTGGAATAAATACAATCGACTCCAGTTGAGTAGCACCATTAATAATTAACAGTAATTAAGACTATGTACACATGCAAAATGAATTATTCAGGTTAGCATCGATGCATTGACCTGCCCTGGGTGTTCTTAGATGTGATCAGTCAGGACTGTCGTATAGATCCAGAGAGGAAGCACTAGAATGCCGAGGGGTGAGGCAGGGGAGAGAGGGAGGGAGAATGGAGACATGCAGACGGAGAGGGAGAGGGGGGAGACATGGGGGAAAAGAGGGAGGATGGATTCAGGCCAACACACTGCCTCGCCTGGCACAGAGGCTTCTGGGTTTTCCTCTCCTCTTTTAGGTTTCTCTCCAAGATCATGTGTGCTGATCTAAGGCCACTAGGTATTCCCTTTCTTTACAGCTTGGAAATACAAAATCAATAACCAACTTCCAATGAACATCCCTGAACAGCATTAAATACTTCCTGTATTAACACCTTGCTCTCGTTATTAATTCAGTTCAGTATCTCTCTCTGTCCTGTCATCTCTCTATCTCTCTCTGTCCCGTCATCTCTCTATCTTTCTCCTTCCCCTACCGGCTTTGAAATAACCAAAGAGAGCCAGGCCGCTGGGACCGCCAGCACTCTTCAAATGGCTAGACATTAATAACAATATCTTTAATGCTCCCACATTAGCCACTGCAATAATTAATGGATGAATAATCACCAATGTGAAAAGCATTATCAATAATTGTATGAATAATGTTCATGAATAATGGATGAGGAGAGTCGGCCCTGAGGCAGAACCTGACGTCTGTAGCTCTGGTCCGGAACAACACTGAAGACAGGCACTACATGGTAGCCAGAGTAACGAAAGGCAGAGCCTGATCAAATGACAGCAATGCTCAGCGCTGGCCTTACAACATCCACACCAGAGGTAGGGAGGGGAGAAAACTTTTGATGTGATCTGACCGCAGCATGCTAACCAGGCCTAGTTTACTGTTGCTAAGGACACAGAGTGAGGCCGGGTGTGTGGGGACACGTGGCTGGGAGAGGAGGCATGGTTCTGGGGCATTAGTATTCCGACTGCTTCCCTTGCTTCATCAGGGCTAATAAGGTAGGCCAGGCCTGCCCCGCGCTGGGGTCTGTGTTGGGACTCTTTATCTAGATTAGGGCCCTTATCACAACGCCACCTGCATGCTGTAGTGGAGCGGCCTTACTGCCATTCATATGCAGATCTGACCACACCACGGCCAGGCCTAACCTCTGTCACATCATCCATTACTGACCTGGGACCTGTTCTTGTTGCTGTTGTCATTTTGGGGTTTTTGGGGCTGTCTCATTTCATGTTTTATCTTTGTGAAGATACTAACAGCGGTGATAGATAGGTCCACGCCTGTTGGCTGGAAATTAAAAGGCCTGGCCTTATAGATAGGGCAGCGGTAGCTATTAGCATTGGCAGAAACATGATGGCGACCGCCATGGGAAATATCATAATAAAGGCTAAGGTGGAAACATTGTGCCTTAAGGTGGAGTCCATTGTGGACTTCTTCCATATTAGACAATTCTGCTATGACTATCATGACTTTAAACATACCCAGTACAACTGAAGAAACGCAACGCACACAATGGTGCAGAACACATCCACGTGAGCTTAAAGAAATGCTCTGTTCACCTGCGTTCACCTGTGAACAGGAAACAACTGTTTTACTGTTGGCGATACTAGTGGATGGTGGGAAATGTGGACTGGCTGGATTAACTGAAAGCTGGGCATAAAAACAGAAGGCCTTGAAAGTGGCCGGACCACAGCGAGAGTATTGTCGAGAGGGTGTGTGCAGTATCTCTCAGAGACATTGAGGAATGGGGGAGCATGAGGGAGGGGGACACCTTTAATGAATTGGGGGGAGTTTTTCCCAGCTCTCCTCCACTCCGCCAAGGCCCTCCCAGGTTCCTGCAATCTCTCAGTGTCAACATCTTTCTGTGAAGCTGATTCAATTAAGATGAAGCCCAAGGCACAGGGCGAGAGAGTGACAGGGGTCAGTCTGATTCCAGCAATTGGCTTTTTTCTTTGTTTTTTCAGACTCAGGTTAGCGTCATGTCTGGCCAGTCTGCAGCAGCGCTAGCAGCAGCTGTACAGACACGGCTCCGTGGTGTGGCCCTTCCCCTTGTCTATTAGACAGCTATTTCAAATCATGGGTAAATATATTACACACTTTGTACGGGTAGATTCCGCGCGGGTCTATGAGCGCGCGCGTTCACGGCGGTGTCCACGTTCACTAACAGACTATCCTAATGATATTAGCAGCAGCCTAATCAGTCTTGTTTGGACATGCATCGTGAAGCTGGAAGACTCCACGACCAGGGCAGCAGAACAGGTATTTGTTTTTATTCACTGACTAAGGCCTCCTTCCACCGTTTATCATCCCCCAACAGCCACCTATTATGCATGCTTCACCAATTAAGGACCTCTCAATGACAAAAAAGAGAGATTTAGCTATTGGAGGGAGGAGTTGGAGGGGTGGGGGTCAGGTTGGTTTGTGATGGAGTACGTGGGTTGGAGGCCAGGCTTCGGAGGAGTCGGCGGGTTGGAGGCCAGGCTTCGGAGGAGTCGGCGGGTTGGAGGCCAGGCTTCGGAGGAGTCGGCGGGTTGGAGGCCAGGCTTCGGAGGAGTCGGCGGGTTGGAGGCCAGGCTTCGGAGGAGTCGGCGGGTTGGAGGCCAGGCTTCGGAGGAGTCGGCGGGTTGGAGGCCAGGCTTCGGAGGAGTCGGCGGGTTGGAGGCCAGGCTTCGGAGGAGTCGGCGGGTTGGAGGCCAGGCTTCGGAGGAGTCGGCGGGTTGGAGGCCAGGCTTCGGAGGAGTCGGCGGGTTGGAGGCCAGGCTTCGGAGGAGTCGGCGGGTTGGAGGCCAGGCTTCGGAGGAGTCGGCGGGTTGGAGGCCAGGCTTCGGAGGAGTCGGCGGGTTGGAGGCCAGGCTTCGGAGGAGTCGGCGGGTTGGAGGCCAGGCTTCGGAGGAGTCGGCGGGTTGGAGGCCAGGCTTCGGAGGAGTCGGCGGGTTGGAGGCCAGGCTTCGGAGGAGTCGGTGGGTTGGAGGCCAGGCTTCGGAGGAGTCGGTGGGTTGGAGGCCAGGCTTCGGAGGAGTACGAGGGTTGGAGGCCGGATTTTGAAGCTGTGAATGAGATAAATAACCTTTACAGGTTTCTTATATACACTGTCCCTGGCAGTACCACAATGTGTTGACCTCTAACCCCCTGGAGCCCGCTGGGTGACCCTCCACAGACTGGCCTAACATTACACCACAGCTGCAGATCGTTACAATGCCCCATAAAAAGTGGGCAGTCAAACGAGGGGTGCTGAGGAGCTATTAAAAGGAGTAAAGGGGTGAGGGGGCAAGAGAGGGCTGGTGGGAGGAGGGGGGAATGAAGAGGAGGAGAAGGAAAACAGAAGCGTTAAGTCATTAGGGTCTATTGTTGGGCTCAAACGACCGCCACACAAGATCTCTGTGAATGGGAAGTGGGTCTTAATGACCTGAAAAGCAACTTCAAAGAAGGTTACAAAAGAAGAGATGAGGAACACAACTAGAATGTCACTCTAACACTTAAAACCATACTTGAAGAATGAACGCCTTGTTTAGATAGATAATGTCATGAAAGCAAAACTAACCCCAATAATACTTATATAACTACTACTAATTAAACTTCAATACTCATCCATTGTTCCTAATTGATATGAATTTCCTAGTGTAATTCAGTAGAATGCATTAAACAGATGACTGTATATTTAAACAGTGGGTGTGTTTCCATGTAGGTCTAATTCTTGTCCCCCGTGTTTACATGGTTAAACAGAACAGCTTTTAGTAGACTGGTATTGTTACTGAGGGCAGGTTGGCTTCGTCCACACTCATTTAGCTTGTGTGTGAAATCAGGGACGACAACAATGGCATCCTCTGCAAGGCTGCTCTGTGTGACACAGGCTGGGCTGACACATATCTGTGCCTGTCCCTCTCTCTCTTTCCCTCTCTCTCTCTCGCACACACACACACACACACACACAAACACACTCTGGCTACAGCAACCATTTAACCCAGCCTTCACCATGCCTTACTGAAGCTCACTCTCAGCAGAAAAGGCCAAGCACATCTTAGTGTCCATTTAGTCAATGGATTATCCGCATGACAGAAAGCGTGAAAACAAGGTGGCCAGTACATAAGCAGCCAGAAAATGAGTTCCTCTGCTGGGGGGGGGGGGGGGGGGGGGTTGTACTGGATGGAGATTCATGGCAAGAATTTAAACACTAAGCACCTAGTATCCAACAGAGGATCAAGAGTCCAGTATATCCGTGTGTCACCGCTAACACCCATGTTACAGGGAGGAACTGCTCTCACCCTTTCCCAGGCTATTAGACACACACATATAAAAGTCACACATTCACGCCCTTATTTAACGACACAGACTCAGCTCCTACACGTTCTCCCTACAAACGCCGACGTCGGGTTCAATATTTTACTTTTCACTAAGCCATGAAATCACACGCAGCATCCAGAGAGAGGCGGGGAGCAAACTGAACAATGGTCCGAAGCTCATCTGCTCCTTCTGGCCAGTCCAGATGTCAGTAAACCAATGTGTCCTTTACATTGCACTAGGTCTTCACAGCACGCACGCGCATGCACGCACGCACACACACACACAGTACCCTGTGAAGCCTGCTTTCTGCGGTTCCACATGGTCCACATCCCCAGTCTTACTGTCTTTCAACATTTGCCCAGAAGAGGCCTGCTGTCTTTCTCTCGCCTTGATCTCAAGGTAGCTGCCTTTAAAACCTGGACCGTTTCATTCACCCCATTTATAAAATGGTGAGCAAATGTTTCTTTAAGAAGTGTGTGTGTGTGTGTGTGTGTGGGTGTGTGTGCGTGCATGTGTGTGGTGCAGAGGCGGGGTGGGGAGGACTTTGTTTCCCTGTTGTCTGAAATTTCTTGGCACGGCTCGCCGATCTGCCTATCTGGCAAGCGAGGGCCGCTGCTGCCAACCCACAGTAGGTATGAGCCGTTTCAAAGAGTTCCTTTGATGTGAACAAAGCAAACCAGTAAAACGGCAGTGGGAATAAACAGATATTACGGAGCTTTCATCCCCGGCCTGCCTGGGTTCATTATGAATACTGAGATTTGGCTTTAGGCTAACAACGAAGGATGCTCAGTGAGACACCGAGGACAACTTCATTGAATGAAGCCGAAGGTTCTCTCCCTGTAAGGTTTATCATTTTTAATTTCCCGAAACCAATCTGCCGCCGATCCTTCCTTGAGATTTGGCATTGATTGTGTGTGTACATGTGTGATTGTGTCTGTGTGTGTGTGTGTGTGTGAGAAGCTGAAACCCTTCCCCCTCCCCTGTCTGATGCAGGCTGCTGTATTAAAGAAAAGGGCCTCTTTTCTAATTACATCCTCCCAGTCTAATAGAGGCACCCTGTTAAACAAACAATTGATCCCCACTTAACACATGTACCCACGTTAGTGAAACACAATTTGCCAATTCGCCAAAGGCAACAGAGACAGGGAGCAGGAGACAGAGAGAATAAAGAGAGGGCAGGAGAGAGTGAGAGAACCGAGGGAGGAAAAGAGAGAGAGAATTTAGGGAGGGGAATAGAAACAGAAAATAGAAAAAGAATAGTAGAGAGAAAGGGATGAGTGGGGAAAACAGAGAAATAATAGATGGAAATATAAAGAGAGAGAGTAGGCAGAGAATTTTGAGACTATAGGGAGGAAGGGAGGCAGAGCAAGTGAGAGACAGGAATAGAGAAAGGGAGAGAGTGTAAAAGGGGGGGCAGGGAAGTGGGAAGGAAGGCTGACGTTGGGGGAGTATGTGTAGAGGTGGGTTGGAGAGGGAAGTGGGTTGGAGAAGGAGGTGGGTTGGAGAGGGAGGTGGGTTGGAGAGGGAGGTGGGTTGGAGAAGGAGGTGGGTTGGAGAGGGAGGTGGGTTGGAGAGGGAAATGGGTTGGAGAAGGAGGTAGGTTGGAGAGGGAGGTGGGTTGGAGAGGGAGGTGGGTTGGAGAGGGAGGTGGGTTGGAGAGGGAGGTGGGTTGGAGAAGGAGGTAGGTTGGAGAGGGAGGTGGGTTGGAGAGGGAGGTGGGTTGGAGAGGGAGGTGGGTTGTCCACAACACTCATGATGCTTTTATCATTGTAATCTAGAAAGAAAATAAACGCAGCCAATTAATTGAATAAACACGTGCTAGCAATCCATTTGATAAACTTTACAAACAAAACGTTATAGTTACAGTATCTAGTTGCCATAGTTGGTTTGGCATTAACAAAAAAAAAAAAACGTTTCGTAGCAACTTATGTAATGCAATTAAATATTCATTAAACCTTGAAAATCTGACTAATTCAAGGAGAGTTGTCCACACGTACATGATGTCTAAAGAAAATGTTCTATAAATGCTTGCATAGCTGGCTACAGACTAGTACATATTTTTCAACGTTTATTTGACAAATCACCGAACAACGCAGCGTCATCCTGAACAATGAAATTCTTGTGACATGGCACCCGACAACTACGTAGTGAGAGTTAAGAAAAAGAGTGTGTAAGGAAAATATAGCTAAACAGAAAATACTAATAAAATAAAGCAATATTATACATGACACTGTAAACGACCAGCAATCTGGTTAGTATTTGAACATTTAGATATGGCAAGTAATATACATAACAGTGTAAACTAGCAGCAATTGGTTATTGAATATTTTAAATACATATGAGGGCAATAAGCCTATAAATGGTGGCATAGCACACTGCAATTACGTAGTGATAAGTTAAGAAGAAAAATGTACACACAGCAAACATTTTGGATAAAGCAATATTATACACTCACCTAAAGGATAATTAAGAATCCTGTTCAATTTCTCATTAATGCAATTATCTAATCAACCAATCACATGGCAGTTGCTTCAATGCATTTAGGGGTGTGGTCCGGGTCAAGACAATCTCCTGAACTCCAAACTGAATGTCCGAATGGGAAAGAAAGGTGATTTAAGCAATTTTGAGCGTGGCATGGTTGTTGGTGCCAGATGGGCCGGTCTGAGTATTTCACAATCTGCTCAGTTACTGGGATTTTCACGCACAACCATTTCTAGGGTTTACAAAGAATGGTGTGAAAAGGGAAAAACATCCAGTATGCGGCAGTCCTGTGGGCGAAAATGCCTTGTTGATGCTAGAGGTCAGAGGAGAATGGGCCGACTGATTCAAGCTGATAGAAGAGCAACTTTGACTGAAATAACCACTCGTTACAACTGAGGTATGCAGCAAAGCATTTGTGAAGCCACAACACGCACAACCTTGAGGCGGATGGGTTACAACAGCAGAAGACCCCACCGGGTACCACTCATCTCCACTACAAATAGGAAAAAGAGGCTACAATTTGCACGAGCTCACCAAAATTGGACAGTTGAAGACTGGAACAATGTTGCCTGGTCTGATGAGTCTTGATTTCTGTTGAGACATTCAGATGGTAGAGTCAGAATTTGGCGTAAACAGAATGAGAACATGGATCCATCATGCCTTGTTACCACTGTGCAGACTGGTGGTGGTGGTGTAATGGTGTGGGGAATGTTTTCTTGGCACACTTTAGGCCCCTTAGTGCCAATTGGGCATCGTTTAAATGCCATGGCCTACCTGAGCATTGTTTCTGACCATGTCCATCCCTTTATTACCACCATGTACCCATCCTCTGATGGCTACTTCCAGCAGGATAATGCACCATGTCACAAAGCTCGAATCATTTCAAATTTGTTTCTTGAACATGACAATGAGCTCACTGTACTGAAATGGCCCCCACAGTCACCAGATCTCAACCCAATAGAGCATCTTTGGGATGTGGTGGAACGGGAGCTTCGTGCCCTGGATGTGCATCCCACAAATCTCCATCAACTGTAAGATGCTATCCTATCAATATGGGCCAACATTTCTAAAGAATGCTTTCAGCAACTTGTTGAATCAATGCCACGTAGAATTAAGGCAGTTCTGAAGGCGAAAGGGGGTCAAACACAGTATTAGTATGGTGTTCCTAATAATCCTTTAGGTGAGTGTGCATACCACTGTACATAGCAACAGTTTAAAAAGAGTAAACAAAGAGTAAACTAGCAGCAATATTACCCATATGGCATGTATGGCAGTAATACACATAAAAAATGTAAACTAGCATCAATTTTGAAAGAGTATGATGAGGAGTATGAACAGTAGAAGCATTGAGTATTATAGATACATATGAGTGTAATATGCTTATGAATGGTACATGCAAAGGAATATTCTAATGCCCATTAAAAGTACCTGAAAGGACATCATAACATTAATAGCTATGGCAGCGTTTCATATAGCAACTGTTTTACATAAACGACTGGCTGGCAGTTATAATCAACAGAAAACCCATTTATTAACTAGCTAGCTTAAAACACAAACGACTTGATATAGATGAAGAACATCCATCTCAGGCGCTGTTAAGTCAATGAATGTTGTCAATAAATATTTTTGTCATCACTGGATGATGGCGTAAAAATGCAGGCCTTCTAAAGTTCACTCCTCCCACACCAAGTGCCTGCCCTAAGTCCTTGGTGTCAAACTTGTAATGGACACACAATCTCTGGAGCTGACATTAGCATAAATCACTGGGGTCACAATGGTACTGAGGTGAAGCAGCAGGGGAAATGTGGCAATGGTCACTAGCTTGCCTTGGTTACAACTAGGGTGAAGTTTAGGGTTAGAGTGATGGGATAGGGAGTCATTTTTCCTGTCCCCAAAAGGATAGAAAAGCAGTGTGTGTGTGTGTGTGTGTGTGCACAATCTTCAGTATTTGTTGAAGGGCTCAGTCTCTGAGAGAAGGGACTAACAGATTGGCTAGTTGGCCTTTGTGAACTTGGCAGCATGTTTGGAGAACAGGAGGGAAACAACAAACGGTGTTAATGGCTTTATGGAGGACACATGCTGACAGAGAGCCCATCATCATCCTGATTCACTGTGGAATGAAGAAAAGCTCTGATCAGTCAGACACTTTATTTCCAACTGCTTTGGTTGAATGCAAGACCATACAAGGAACAAGGAATGTCAATAGCGCAGAGTATATTGTGTGTAATGTTTACCTAGAACTTCTTATTCAGTAATCTTTTCCACTATCTAAGGCAAGGTTTGCCATGCCAATATATTTAAATGCAATAGAGGAGAAAGGATAACAAGAAGAGCATGCATGGATTTGACATGCTCATGGGTGAGGAATTATGGGGGTACCGGGGGTCATGACCCCCCAATATTACAGACAGGTCAATGTGACCACCCCTGGAAAAGAGTGAAAATACTGGGATCAATTGACCCTGCCCCCGTCAAATATACAATACAACCAGTTGGTTGTGCTTATACCTGTGTGTGTGTGTGTGTGTGCGTGTGTGTGCATGTGTGTGTGTGTGTGTGTGTGCCGTCCACGTAAATCAAAACATGCAAGGACCAGAAATCCCCACAAAGACAGTAAAACCTGACAAATTGGTCCCCGCAAGATTTTTTTATCCCGTCCCCACCAGGAGAAACTATATTTCCAGCTTAGGGGTTAGGCTTAGAACATACAATTGGGGTTAGTGATAAAACGGGGGATACTTTTCGGTTATGTTATTACGGGTTTGGGAAAGAGTTTGGCGTTAGGGCTAAGTTAAGTACAGGCATTATGTTTAGGTTAATTACGTTAAGATTAGGGTTAATTTAGGGTTAGCGTAAAGGTTAATGTATAGGGAACACACATTTATGGTTTTCCGATCCCCACAAAGAAAGGAAGTGTTACTGTTACTGAGGGATTGTGTGTGTGTTTGTCATTACAGGTCAGTGTTAGTGTTTGTGTTAGTGTGTACTATTTCGGGTTAGTGTTAGCAAGGGCGTGTTAGTTAGGCAATCCTTGGGTGTGAGGGCTAAACTACCTCAGGGGAAGTCGAAGTGAGTGTGTTTGTTCCAGCATGTATGTGTGCATGAGTGGCATTCCATCGTAGGATTGTGACAGTCAGTGGATCTGTGTCTGTGTAGTTTTTGCTTGTCTAATTATGTGAGCTCTTCTTAGGAAGTGGTAGGAAGAGGTGTGTGCGTGTGTGTGTGTGTGTGTGCGTGTGTGAGAGCGTGGGTGTTAGTGTTGTAAACTTATCAGCTGGTGATGACTTTTCACACTGCTCTAAGACAACTTAAGCTCTCTCTAATTACAGCACATCTGTTGCAGCAGAGAGGTATTCTTGTCATGTGGTTTAACAAATACTTTCGCATTCATAGGAGTACATACATAATGAGCTAGAGTGCCCAGGGCAACTCACGTCTCCCCAAAAAGATCAAACATGCAGGCAGGCAGCCTCCCTCCCTTGCAGCCTCCCAACTGAAAGAGATGTAGCCAGGGTTCTGCCACAACAACCTGGCGTTTGAAAAAGATGACAAGAACAAATGACACAAACGAAAAATGCCAAACTATTGCAACAGTTTTTGTTGACTTTAGGTGGCTCACATGAAAACAATATGTAGAGGTTATCAAGGTAAATCAGGAATGCACTTACACACACACACACACACACAGAGGCAAAAATAAACACACACACACACAGGGATACACACACGTACACAGACACACACACACACTAAAGAGGCAAAAATAAACACACAAAAAGGACTGGGACACACATACGCACGTGCGCACACACACCCACACACACACACACTAACACACAAAAATGCACACACAAAAAGGTAAATCAAACAATCTGTCGTGTGTAATTACGTTGAGCTATCCATAAATAGAGGTTGTCTTAGCAACTGTGACTAGCAAAATATGTGTGGGAAAATATGCTTGATGACTCAAAGTGAAATGTTTGTTTCTTTATGTTCACAACTTCAGTGTGCCACTTCCATCGTTGAAACCCTTTGTGTGGACTTTAAAATGAGGTCATCCGCCATTGGATAACCTCTAACCAATCAGAGTATCAAAGCTAATGCCAATCCCTAACAAGTGGCAGTTGGTGACTTAAAACATGTAAGAGCATGGGAGCCTGACAGTATAGTATCAAAACACATTTGTCAACACTTGCACAGAGGTAGGTACTGATAGTAGCCACTAATTTGTGGTTTGTGTTAATAACTAGCCAGTACAGCCTTAGCCAGAATAATTGTCCCCCTCTGTAAAGATGATCAAAAATGTCTATATAAAATTGGCTTTAATGTATTTCAGCTTGATCTTACACAGAAAATATGAGAGAAATGTTACTGATATTTTATTTTCAATCCTGTGGAATAAAAAGGACATCATACCATTAGTGGAGAGCAACATACTCTTGTGGAGAGAAACATACCGACATACAGAACCCTTGAAAAGTTGGTCGACTGGATAACATTTTTAGCATTTAGTTGTCTTACAGACTCAATTTATAATATGTTTTTGTCAAAAAGCAAAAATACGTTTTCAGATATTTGTGCCAAATTATTGAAAATAAAAGCTGAAATATCTCATGTACATAAGTATTCACTCCATTTATTCTGTAATTTGTTGAAACTTTGGACACGTGGATTCGGGCAGTTTCTTCCATTCTTCCACAAGAGCATTGGTGACCAGTGATCTTCAGGTCTGCCCACAGATGTTCAGTTGGGTTCAATTCTAGGCTTTGGCAGGGCCACTCAAGGAAATGTACATGTTGTTTTTGTGCATAAGGACATTCACAGTTTGTTGCTTCAGGTTGTTGTTGTATTGAAAGGAAAATGTGCCCTGGATCAGGTTTTCTTCAAGTACCTCTCTGAATTGTGTTCTGTTCATCCTTCCCTTACCTCTGACTGGTCTCCCAATTCCTGCCGCTAAGAAGCATCCCCATAGCATGATGCTCCCACCACCATGCTTCACTGTAAGGATGGTATAAGCCAGGTTACGAGCAGTACCTTGTTTTTACCAGACGTAGCACTTGGCATTCAGTTCTAGTAGATGGATTTGGATCTCATCAGAGCATATTTGTCCTCATGCTCTCAGAGCCCTTCCGGCAGCATATTGCTCCGACATGCACTGTGAAGTGTGAGACCATATTTAGACAGGCGTGTGCCTTTCTAAATGAAGAGAACAAGATAACATCCCTGGGCATAGTATAGCATTTGACCAATGCTAAGTGTTTGGGTAGGCTGTCAATAGAAAAAGAACATAAATAAGTGTATGCAGAGATACAGCGTACCACAAGGGTACGAGCGCTGTGGTGTGGTGTAAATGTGATAAGGCTGTGCTTTAATAACCCAGTAAGCTGTGTAATTATTGTTGGGGAGACAGAGGATAAAAGGCTTGGCTCTAACTGCTGGATTGAGTCAAACAGGTGTTAGTAGGAGGTAGGAACCCCCCTGGGGCGAGGGACTAGCGCTGAAAAACACACTGCATAGGGGGAGGTTAAGACCGTCAATAACCCAGCCACGTGATCCCAGTGAAACCTGTGGGAGGGTTTGATGTATGAAAACAAAACGTCCTTCAGACAGACGCGTCATCTTAATGGTGAACAAGAAGTGTCCATCAACCTCAACTGCAATGACACAGCTGACATAGAGCGGGGGGCCAGAATGCAGTTCACATCCGGAGGCTGGAAACTAGGGGCTTTAATAAAACAAATTACGCAAAATTGCCTCAAATTGTTTTCCTGCAGTGTTTATCTTAAGGCTTTAGTAAATTGTTGGTGCTGGATCTTTTGAGCTAGGCATGACTGTTAGTTATACGTGGCTTTAGCACATGGTTCACTGCAATAGAGGAGCTTAAGTTTAGCTTGTGGTTTCTGACAGTCAACCTCACTCGGAATAAGGATCCATTTTCCATCCATGGTTATTCTAAAAAAAAGTTATTATGTGAAGATTTAAAAACACATATAAAACACACACTCACTTACTCACTACCATGCAAAAGTTTGGAGTCACTTAGAAATGTCCTTGTTTTTTTGTTTTTTTTCCCATTAAAATAACATGTAGACATTGTTAATGTGGTAAATGACTATTGTAGCTGGAAATGGCTGCTTTTCAATGGAATACCTACATAGGCGTACAGAGGCCCATTATCAGCAACCATCAGTCCTGTATTCCAATGACGTTATTGTGTTTGCTAATCCAAGTTGATTATTGTAAAAGGCTAATTGATCATTGTTAACACTGCTGAAAACTGTTGTACTGATTAGAGAAGCAATAAAACTGGCATTATTTAGACTAGAGCACCAACAATTGTGGGTTCAATTACAGGCTCAAAATGACAAAAAACAATTATAAATTGCTTCTGAATCTTCTAAATCGATGCTTGTTCTGAGAAATGAAGGCTATTCCATGTGTCAACGTCAACAGTGAAGAGGAGAGTCTGGGATGCTGGCCTTCTATGCAGCGTTGCAAACATAAAGACATATCTGAGACTGGCTAATAAAAAACCAAAAGATTAAGATGCGCAAAAGAACAGACACCGGACAGAAGAAGATAGGAAAAAGGGTATGTGTAATGGTGTTTGAGGTGTTTGGATAACAAAGAAGAACAATTGTCAGGTCCAGACTAAATGAAAAGGTACTGGAGGAGTGCTTAACGCCATCTGTCAAGCGTGGTGGAGGCAATGTGATGGTCTGGGGGTGCTTTAGTGGTGGTAAAGTGGGAGATGTTTTCAGAGTAAAAGGGATCTTGAAGAAGGAAGGCTATCACTCCATTTTGCAACACCATGCCACACCCTGTGGATGGCGTTTGACTGGAGACAATTTCCTCCTACCACAGGACAATGACCCAAAGCACAGCTCCAAATTATGCAATAACTATTTAGTGAAGAAGCAGTCAGCTGGTATTTTGTCTATAATGGAGTGTCCACCGCAGTCACCTGATCTCAACCCTATTGAGCTGTGGTGGGAGCAGCTTGACCATATGATATGTAAGATGTGCCCATCAAGCCAGTCCAACTTGTGGGAGGTGCATCAGGAAGCATGGGGTAAAATCCCTTCAGATCACTTCAACAAATTGACAAGTAGAATGCCAAAGGTTTGCAAGGTTGTAATTGCTGCAAATGGAGGACTCTTAGATGAAAGCACAGTTTGAAGGACACAATTATTACTTCTGTTATTATTAAAAATCATTATTTATATCCATGTCACAGCTATATCCTATTCATTTTGCAATATTTCTTATTCAAACTCATTTCATGTATGTTTTCATGGAAAACAAGAAAATGTCTAAGTGACCCCAAACCTTTGAACGGTAGTATACATACCCACCTACACTCACACAAAGACTCTCTCACACAGTAGTCTCACACACACAAACACACACACACTGTCTGTATCCATGTGTATCCCCTATCTTCAACACAGTGAGTCTTCATCCTCTGCAGTCAGGTGGCACACTAATATGATCCTACAGGCCCTAAAGACACAATATATCCTTATTGGCAAGCCACTCTATTAGTGACACAAGGTCACTCTGGGAAAATATGAAACTTCTGAAGGCCTTCCACTCTCCCTGACACCCAAATATGCGGAGAAAGCACAAAAAAGGTGTTGTGTCCTCCGTGTATGATTATATCTCCTACCTTCATCCTCTGCTTGCTGACCCAAGGGCCACTCTTTTATTGGTCTCAGATGCTTCCTGCCTCACAATGTACAAAAGAGACCCTTATTCAGACCTGATATTAAAGTTGCCCTTCATATGCATTCTGTAGAATACACACACACATGCAAGCATACAACAGTGCACACACACACACACACACACACACAAAATATGTACACAAATAATGTTGATGGGTGTCTGTGTGCTGTATGTGTGTAATGTATACAGTATAAGAGCTGGTTCCTTTGGCCCTAGTCTTGTTCATGTCAAACTAAATGACAGACGGACAGAGGAGCTCTGTGTCCACATTAAAGTTCAAATCATTACGCAAGATAGATGAAAACCTTCACTCCAATCATTGGTCTTCTACAGCCACAGCATACTAAACAGACTGGCACATTACAGCCACAGCATATCATTAAGACTGGCACATTGCATCCACTACATACCATTAAGATGGGCACATTACAGCTACTACATACCATTAAGACTGTCATATTGCATCCACTACATACCATTAAGACTGTCATATTGCATCCACTACATACCCTAAAGACTGGCACATTACAGCTACTACATACCATTATGACTGGCACATTGCATCCACTACTTACCATTTGGGCTGGCACATTACAGCTACTACATACCATTAAGACTGTCATATTGCATCCACTACATACCATTAAGATGGGCACATTACAGCTACTACATACCATTAAGACTGGCTTATTACATCCATTACATACCATTAAGACTGGCACATTACATCCAGAACATACCATTTAGACTTGCACATTATGGCTGCTGACACATTAGAGCCACTACATACCATACCAACTAACACATTAGAGCCACTATATACCATACAGACTAATACATTAGAGCCACTATATTCTGTAGAGACTAATACATTACAGTCACTGATACAATAGAGCCACTGTACACCAAACATGCTGGCACATTGCAGTCGCTGAGACATTAGAGACACTGATAAATTAGGGCCAATATACCATACAGACTAATACTTTACAGTCACTGAGACATTAGAGCCACTGTACACCAAACATGCTGGCACATTGAATTCGCTGAGACATTAGAACCACTGTACACCAAACATGCTGGCACATTACAGGCGGCAATAAAGCTGATATTCCTATGTCAGTTTATGGAACTGGCGTGTGTACGTGTCTGTGATTACGTGCGTGAGTGTGTGTTTACTATGTCTCGGGAACTGGCAGGTGTGTGTGTCTGTGATTACGTGCGTGAGTGTGTGTTTACTATGTCTCGGGAACTGGCGGGTGTGCGTGTCTGTGATTACGTGCGTGAGTGTGTTTTTACTATGTCTCGGGAACTGGCGTGGGTACGTGTCTGTGATTACGTGCGTGAGTGTGTGTTTACTATGTCTCGGGAACTGGCGGGTGTGCCTGTCTGTGATTACGTGCGTGAGTGTGTGTTTACTATGTCTCGGGAACTGGCGTGGGTACGTGTCTGTGATTACGTGTGTGAGTGTGTGTTTACTATGTCTCGGGAACTGGCGGGTGTGCCTGTCTGTGATTACGTGCGTGAGTGTGTGTTTACTATGTCTCGGGAACTGGCGGGTGTGTGTGTCTGTGATTACGTGCGTGAGTGTGTTTTTACTATGTCTCGGGAACTGGCGGGTGTGTGTGTCTGTGATTACGTGCGTGAGTGTGTGTTTACTATGTCTCGGGAACTGGCGGGTGTGTGTGTCTGTGATTACGTGCGTGAGTGTGTGTTTACTATGTCTCGGGACCTGGCGGGTGTGCGTGTCTGTGATTACGTGCGTGAGTGTGTGTTTACTATGTCTTGGGGGAAGTGACAGCGGTCATCTATTTGGTGGTGGGATGAAAACAACATTTGCATCCGATTGGTCACAGCAATGACATTAAAGTTTTAGCCAGACAAAAACCTGTCAAAGACATTTCCATGGGCACTCTGCCAACCCAATAGAGTTGGGGACACAGCCCATTGCCACATTCAATTACAGAGGCTACTTTTATTGTGCGTGGACTTCCCATTCCCCATTCCCAATAAAAACATAACAGGGAGGAGATATTTTTCTTTGTCACCCGCATTATCTCCCGCTCCATCCGCAGAGTGAGTATCAACCTGCCAATCAGAATTAGGGAGGCAGTGGGCTAGTCAGGCCTGAGATGTTGATGCGCCCGGCTCAGCCCCCATGCATGGATTTAAATAATAAAAAGAGAGATCTTTCCTCCTCAGAAGGCCCAGAGTGCTGTGCCAATAAGACAGCGGAGAAAATAGGAAAATGGCTGTGTGCAATGAGAAATAACTGCAAATTGAGGATATAATGAACACGTTTAATATTTCATTTCATCTGAATGGAAATGTATAGTGGGTGGCTATTTTTTCTCTCACTTGCTCTCTCACTCCGTTTGGTAGAAAGTAGGCTATTTTTGGCCCCAGAAACCATGAAAGAATTTAATCCGGCGGTTGCTAATGTGAACGAGAAAGAAACAGATAGAGAGAGAACGAGAGAGGCCGGAGAAAGACAGCCTGACAGCATAAAGACGGTAATCATTTACAATTACACCACGCCATACCCCTCATATCTGGCCGTTCCTCCCTCTCGTCTTCCTCAGATGAAGAGCTCAAATGGCCTCCCTCCCTCCCTGTTCATCTCATAGTAAGGTTGTGCTGCATCACCATCCACACGGTATGTTACAGATGTGAAATTCCCCTCTTGTGGACACTGTATTTTGATAGCAACACTAAAACGATATCAGCATTGACATGGAACACATCTGGATAGGTATAAAGACAGCACTGTCGTTCCAGTGAAACAGCGTAGTAAGTTACATACACCTCTGTGTCTTATTAGCCTGATTTTGTTATATTATTGAATGTACTGTTGATAATGTAAGTTGTGTTAAAACCTTACTGTGACATTATTCTCCTATTTACTATAGGCCTTCAGTCTTGTAATATTTTTTCATAAAATGTCAAGAGCTTTTTTTGTACAATAAACAGAAAAAGGCCACAAATATGTATTAGAAGTGAAACGGTAAGTTCAGATTGAACCAGGCTGAGCAACAATGTCAAGGGGCTTTAGAAGGCTAATCTAGTTGGTTTCTACCTCACACAGCAAACATATTTTACATACCTGAAATACTGACTGGGACTAGAATTAAAAACCTGGATAAACAAACAAATATAATATCAATTTAACAGACTTATTTGAGCAAAATATGCAGTATTGAACAACCATTGCTTATTGGGCCTTTAGTGTTAGATAATTCCTCACTAATAAGTAATAATTCCTACATAACATACACACGAACACAAGGAATGTATGGCTTTACATCAATACTTATCAGCTTTATATAAAGCAGGTATAATGTAGGTATGGGCACAGTTAATCCAATATGTGGCTATCCAAACAGAACAACAAAATGTAACAACAAAAATGTAAGCCTTTTTTAATAATAAATACCATGAGATTTCTCAATTTCGTAAAACAAAAAAGATATACAGTGAATTTGGTATAATTGCTGGGCATCTTTTCCTCCCGGGTTCCCTGGTGACCGTATGCCCTCATCTGACATGCAAACAGAAGCACTCATCTGACACCTGACACATATCAATAAAAAACAGAACCATCTACAGTATCATGATGGGAAATCAGTTGCTGTTAGCCAAACTAGTTGAGCAAACCTGCTGTTTACCTCTGCCGTGTGCATTAGCGCCTCTCTGATGGATTCAGTGTAGATATTCAGAATTAAACAAACACATTTAAAATACAATTTGTATTGTAAAAATAATGTCAAATGTCCAAACCCTACTGTTAACAGCTTATCCCACATTCTCAGCTTGTTGCCATCTTATTTCCTTTTTAATTATTGTTTTTTGTACTACAATGAATTGTTAACATGCTCAAGAATGATTTAGTCAGGTTGATTTACAAAGTCATGGAAAATGAAATAAACTGACTTAGGGCTTAGTTAAAAATGAAACATGCCTCCATGGTTAAAAGGACCTTTTCAGTAGTTTGAGGGATAAATGGATGTGTAATTGATCATGACAGCTCTCTGCCTCATATTCATAATCAGTGAAACACTTGAGCGTGAAGTGAACCACACAGTCAGTCCGTTGAGGAGAGCACTATGAAAACCAACACTAAGACAAAGGGAGAGATGCAAATTCCTGGCCCTTTCTAAAAAAAAAAAAAAAAAGGGGTCACTGTATCTTGAGAAGAAAAGCCATTGTTCTATGTGTTACTTGGCTTGTTTGACTTTACACAAAGTATTAGGCTCTTTTGCCAAGAGCAAGGTGCCATATTCTATAGCCCGGGAACCAATGGAAGGCCTACTTGATGGTGTCACATGTCATGAGTTTATTAGATAAACCCCCAACCAGGCAGTGTTCATTTGAATCCCCTTTAAGGGCCATTATGCAGGACACAAACCCAATGTCTTTGAAGATTAACGCTTTAAAACCCATTGGGAAGTTGTAAATCTCAGTGCTGGGTTCCTAGGGATCTGTCAGGGCAACCAGGGAGAGAGAGCTCTGCCACACTGTGGGAAACAACCACCTTTATCAATAATAAATATCACTCTGCTTCTAATCTCTCTTCAACTAGCTTTAGCATCTGTCCATTACTGCCTAAGACCACACTAATGAAGCTGTCAGAACAGAGGTACCAGAAACATTAATTGCCTTACATGAATAATAATTACGACAATGGAAATAATCATAATAACGTCTGCCACATGCGTAGTATGTGTAGTACACAGATTAGCAGTGATTCGTTAGGTAAGACATCCTAACATAAATAGGGTACATGAGGCGTAATTCTTGGAAACCTTCTTCAAAGAAAGCACTATCAGATTACATTACGGAGGAATGAGGTCAAGTAAAGACCATTAATTAAAACTGCTCCCAACACACACTCAGCACTGAGACCAACAGACCCAAGCAGTTAAAAATTCATTTCCACTTGTCCTGGATTTGTGTAGTGTTAGGGATGATTACTGGATTCCTCATATTTCAATGCTTTTAATCTGCCTAAGAGTCATACATTATTCATGTCAGCATTTCAAATATTAAATGCATGTATTCATTTCATTTATCATAGACAAAAACAAATGCAAAACAAAACTGGTGAACTGTACCGCAAAATCTTCAATTGTACTCAACGTGCAAAGAAAGAGATTCCGAGAAAGAGAGTGGTCTCTGGAGAAGACTGTAGACAGTGCATTACTCTTTTGTTCAAGTGCTTAGGAGATGAGCACTGAAAATCAAACCTATGTCCTTCCATTTGGAATGGATGAGGTTGGGCTTGTCTCTTTATTAAAGTGTTGAGTGAGAAGACATCATGCTGCCAGGCTGACCAGGAACAGAAAGCTGCTGAGTGCCGTGGCTGCGGCCTGTCTACAGCCTCCAACCGAGGCCCGGGCCAGGTTAGCCTAGCCCTGCTCGTTTGCAAGTGTTTCTATGGTACATCCTGGGAGGCTAGCTCCAGACACAGAGACCAGTGAAATCCACCGCTCATTAATCCAAGCTAGCATCTGGCAGGCTATGGGACAGGAAGAGAGGAGGGACAGGAGTGAGGTGTCAGCTGTTTGCGGAGATTCGGGGAGAGCTGTGCTCCTTAATCCCAGTTAGAGGGCTGGTATCAAGGCCTCAGAGGTCTCTCCGTTGTGTGGAGATTGTTTGTGTGAGGTAGCGCCTCTCACCCAACCCACCCCAACACATACACCCCCTTCTCCCTGTTGTGTCTCTCTGTGATCTAGCAGTCATGTATGTGATTGGATTTTGGCTTAACAAAAACCTGAAATTACACACCTATTGTGCCCAGGCTAAGCCCGCTTTCACGACTACAGAAGCAGGCTCGGCGCGGCTCTCTTGGCTGCCAACATTTGGGATCCCGCCCCTTGTTCCTTCCAGGTTGTTGAAGGGACAGGGTAATAGGATTAGGTAGGGACGGGGCTCTGGAAAGCATCGACTGACACATTTGGTGGGCCGGTTAGAAGGGGGTCTGGTGCGGGACACAGGGTGCAAGGTCACGGAGGTCAGTCGTGCCCTGGTGAGGGGTGGCACCGTGGCACTGCCAGGGCAGGAGGGCACAAGGGGGTGCAGAGGTGAGGGGATAAGGGCCTCTTTTCAGGGACCCTGAACCATCTGTGACAGTCCTTTTGGTTCCCTCAGGCTATGCTTATGTTCATTATAGAGATGCTGATAACTCGGAGTGTGACTAACATGCCATATACATCTCCACAACCCAGGCTGTCTTACACACACACACACGCGTGCTTTCTAACACACACACACACACACACACACACACACACACACAACCTCTCTGAAATACACTAGCCTCTCAGCAGTGGGGTGGAACAGGATCTGATGAGGTGGGCGGGAACAGACAGCAAGCCCGGCTAATAATAGGGTGAGTTTGTGTAAGTCAAGTATATGTAATTAAATGAGAAACTGTCAGTGGATCAGCCAAACACATGCAGTGAAGGGGTCAAAGGTAAAGGGGAGGGGCGTAATGGCATCACGCTGAGTTGTAATGACACAGACCAAAGAGACACCTACATATCTGTTACACAGGAGGGAGGAGGAATCTGAGCCCTGACAGCCAAGCCGTGCTTACAACAGGGTGTCAAAGGGCCTGAAGGAAGACTGCGTGAGGGAGGCTTAAAGAGAAAACGCGTGTGAGTATCTGATTGTCAATGTTTCATGGAAACCACTCCGTACTGCATGGCCCGTGACATTAACAGCCGGATACAAGAACGTCTGGAAATGCTACCTGGTTGACTGAACCACTGGTGAATGTGCTGCCCTCTCCTCTTCCTCATCCCTCTCCTCTTCTTCCTCCCTCTCCTCTTCGTCATCCCTCTCCTCACTACCTGGTTCCAACACTACCTGGTTGACTGAACCACTGGTGAATGTTCTGCCCTCTCCTCTTCCTCATCCCTCTCCTCTTCTTCCTCCCTCTCCTCTTCCTCATCCCTCTCCTCCTCCTCATCTCTCTCCTCTTCCTCATCCCTCTCCTCCTCCTCATCCCTCGCCTCACTACCTGGTTCCAACACTACCTGTTTGACTGAACCACTGGTGAATGTGCTGCCCTCTCCTCTTCCTCATCCCTCTCCTCTTCCTCCTCCCTCTCCTCTTCTTCCTCCCCAACTGAATACCCTTGGCCCCTGGCTGCCTGAGACAATCAACGTGAAGCTCAGGAAATGATGGCTGACCCGGCATGCCCTTCTTTCCCTGCTATTCACTCAGACTGTTAAGGCCTTAACAGCCCCCAGACAGGACATACACTATATGAAGGAGGGAGGGAGGTGTCTGCAAGCATGTGTGTGTTTGTGTGTGTGTGTGTGTCTGCATGCATGTTGGTGTGTGTGTACCTGTTCAACACATACACCCTTGGGGCATCCCCTACTCCACTTGTTCATTTAACAGCCTAGACCCCAACCTCAGTAACGAGACACAAACACACTGACCATCTCCTCCCTCCCTCCCTCCCTCCCTCGCTTCCTGTCCTACCTCTCTCCCTTCTTTCTTCCTTCCTTCCTTCCCTTTCCTCCCTTCATCTCACCCTCTTTCCATCCCCCTCTCTGTCCCTCCCTCCGTCCCTCCCTCTCTCCTGTTCAGTCCAACTCCTCATTATGAAGACACAATGGGAAGCGGCGGCTGCCTTAGCCAATACCACAAAATATAAATAATGCAAGGTCAAAGTCTTTTCTCTATTTTCTCCCCCTATTCCCAGAGGACAGGGGTGGGCCTGAGCCGTGACACAGAAACACACACACATATAGACACACAAAGACAAATACACACACACACGCACACACATGCGCACGCTCTTTTCCACTGCAGCGGAAACTGAGGTAATTCAGTTTTTTCTGGAAAGAATGGTGGAATAAAAACATTGAGCCTCCCCCTTCTCTCCCCCCCTCCTCCCCAGAGCCAGTGGGAGAGCTTAGTGTTATCAGTCTCAACCTGCTTATTATTAGATCCTCCAGGACACGCTACGCTCCTCACTTTACAACAACCTGCCTTTCCCTCTTCTCTCTCTAGTGGTGTGGGACCTAAACCACATCACACTTAGGGGACAGGGAGGAGGGCTGTTCTTTAACCCAGACCGTTGTAGAGGAGAGTTTGAAAGTGTTGGACCTGAATCCAATGTTCTTGCGTTGCCTTTTCACTAAGAGACTTATCCTGGTCATAACGTTTGGTTATGGTAGAATGCACAGTCAGGCAGCGACATGAATGGATACAAACCAGGTACTACTTGAGGCACCGGACAACAAGCATTACAGATGGACGTACGTAGAGACGGCCATTACCTGCTGCCTGGTCTCAGGAAGAACTTGTGCGAGGTAGGAGGTACCTGGTCAGTCATCCTAGCACCAATGAAGGAGGAGATGCATGGCCTCTTCACAGCTCTCACCCCCTGCTGGAGGTCAAAGCCAGGCCCAGCAAGGATGCTCTCCCTCAACCATCTGCCACTACCCCGGGAGCTGCCAGGATCCCCCCCCCACAGACAGCCTCAGAGCAGAGCAGCAGTTGGCGTATCCCCCCTGCACCATGCAGCCCAGCACCCAGGCTTGGAGAGAAGAACAGCATCCTGTCATCCACAGTGGTGATATAAACACAGGGCCTTAGCTGGAAATACTACCATAAGACACATATAATATAGGTTCCACTCCAGATAATACGGCCCGGTATATATCCAGTATCGTAGCAGTAATTGCAGTGTCACGCCAGCGAGTGAACGGCCAAGTTTGAGGACTGCTTATCTAGATACTGTACCAGGGCTGGTGCCGCCCAGATGGAGGTGGTAGGACTGAGGACGGAGTAAACACAGCTCGCAGGCGTCTCTCCAGTCCCACTGCCTGCTCTTCCCCCAGGCCCCCAAAACCCAGGGCGGAGCGGTGGGTGCCAGACCCCCATGTGGAGTCTTAAGATAGCCTCTCTGGGGCAGCAACACAGGGGTATCATATCTTTTAGATCCCTACCAGGACAAGATCCCAACAAAGGGCCCTGATTTACACCCCTGCAGAATGAGCTGGACCACGCAGATAGACTCACACAGACGTAATTATGCTATACCAGTAGTCACCATCAGACTGACCAACAGGCAAGGGAACTCCCTCTGTTAAATACATATGTAGGACGGCGGCCATGCAAGGGGATCTAGTTACCCAGGGGAGACGGGAGGTCTTGGTGGGGTCGGTGTCAGCGGAGTGACACCCTAGACCTCCGAGAGCCGTCAACGAGCGTCAGCGACGAGTTCCACGAATCCCTGCCGCGTCCGCACCAATTCTCACCTCGGTGCCGGAGGCGTCTCAATGGCTGTCACTCCCGTGCCACGGAACAGGGAGGGCAAGGCATTATGGGACTGGTCATGCCAGTAGTTCTGTTCCGATCTGTTTACTCTAGTGCACTTCTTTGGACCGCAGCGGATAAAATGAAGACACATTTTAGAGGCATAACCATAGAAAGCTCACTTACAAGCTTATACCCAACCATGCAATAAAAGGGCAAAACAGAGACAAACATGATTACCGGTACCAAGATGGTAACTAATGTAGTCTGATGTAGATATGTATAGGTTTTAGTAATAAGATGACTAGGTAGCTTGAGGCAGATACAGACGGGTGACAATTAAAGGAAAAACTTGGATAAATCAGTGGAGGCACATAACAAATGCAAATGCTTCAGTACAGCTGTACTGCATAATACAATTAAGCACTTAACATCCTATCACGCTCTGTGGCGTGTATGAACAGGCTGAGCAGGCTCAGTTAAGCTCAAATTTGGATCAAGGCGGCAAGAGGAAATGATCTAAGTGACTTTGAAAGATCGGTTGTTATTGGGGCACGGATGGCATGAGATTTAGTCACAGAGACCGAATAATGACCGCCCCTACCCAAACCACCACTAGGAGGTCCCACCCAGAGTCGAAGCCGCCACCCAATAAAATGGTTAAGTCCTTTAAGTTTGATATGTCTCTGACCTTCTCCCCTCTCCATTGTGCTTTTGTTTATAAAACACCCTCCAGGGCACTGAACACACCCTTTGTGTCCATTCCCTGTGTTTCTCCCCGCTACAGTAGTCTCAGGTAGATATCTACAGGTAGTACTAATGAAGTAGCTAGGAAGTTTGAGATCGATATTTACAGGATTTGGTAATAAAGTAACTAGGTAGTTTGAGGTAGACATGTACAGGATTTGGTAATAAAGTAACTAGGTAGTTTGAGGTAGACATGTACAGGTAGTAGTAGTAAAGTGACTAGGTAGTTTGAGGTAGATGTGTACCTAGTGGTAGTAGTAAAGTGACTAGGTAGTTTGAGGTAGATGTGTACTAGTGGTAGTAGTAAAGTGACTAGGTAGTTTGTGGTAGACGTGTACTGGTTTTATTAGTAATGTAACTAGGTAGTTTGAGGTAGACATGTACAGGTAGTAGTAGTAAAGTGACTAGGTAGTTTGAGGTAGATGTGTACTAGTGGTAGTAGTAAAGTGACTAGGTAGTTTGTGGTAGACGTGTACTGGTTTTATTAGTAATATAACTAGGTAGTTTGAGGAAGACGTGTACAGGTGGTAGTAGTAAAGTGACTTGGTAGTTTGAGGTAGATGTATACAGGTTTTAGAACGTTACATGATAGAGTCCACAACATATACAGTATTTCAAGCAGGTGAGAAAATGTTCTCAAAAATCCTCCTGTGGGCATAATTCTTATGGATCAGAGCAAAAGTCACAGAAGTTCAGGCCCCACTTTAACTATACAATCCAAAAAAGGCTGCAGGCTCCAATGTGCCAACACACACACACACACACACACGTGTGATAAACTCAGACCTTCAGATTATGTTAAATTAGCAATTTATGAGAGCTGACGAGGGACAGGCCAATTAGGATTTATTGATTCCTGCTCTACTCTTCAGAGGTGTGATGGAACATACTGTTTCCACACCCTGGTCACAGATGACTCAGGAGGAGGGGCCACCAAAAACAAATCATCACCACAATATCCAACTTCATGACAGAGCAGGTAAACTTGGACAATCCATATACTGCTGCTAGTTTATAGTACTTTTTAAAACTGCTGCTACTTTACAGTATATGTATGTTTTTGGCTATATTTTTGCTTCATATATTTTTTTCTTACTTCTCACTACGTACTGTAGTTGTCGGGTGCCATGTCAAAATAATTTCATTGTGCAGAATGACGCTGTGTTGTTCGAAACATTTGACAAATAAACTTGAAAGTCATCCCTTCACTCCCGGCTAGTAAAGCCTACTAATTCTAACCTGCAACCCTTACTTTTGATTTCTAGTGGCCCTCATTTCTGTCTAGCAGATATGATTGTCCAGGCGTCCAATGGCAACACATGGAATGGCCTAAGGAGTCCCTGGGACGTTTGCAGGGATGGACAGGTTAGGGCTAAGGGCTAACCCTCCGTTTTCTCTGCGTGGTCTCCAGTTCCCTGGGCTACCCCATGGCTTCCTTTATGACGTCTGTGACCGTGATGAGTGGGCGTCTGAACAGCCATAAATAAGGCTGGGGACATGTGATCTCGAGATAGGGTTCTCTGCTTGTCACAACTTTCACCACGTTGTGAGCACTGGATACATCCCCAGCCTCCTGGGGTAAGACCCGGCGTATTTCTCCCCTGCATTGGAAATCAATAAGCAGCAAATTGTTTATGGAAAATATACTCTATGTTGAATTACTGTTGGTGAAGGCTTGTGGGATTTATACAGGAACATGGACATACAAATCATCCACCGCCAGAATCTCCACTTTGACAGGTGAAATGCGTCACAGGATGCAGGCAGATGGAGAGCAGAAAATGTCTGTGTGTGTGGTGGGTGAGCCTGTTGGACTTTCACAACAACCATTTACAACTTAATTTCCTCTTCATGGGACAATAACAAAGTAGAACCTGAGCTTTCTGTTTTAACTGCTTGCATGTTCTTTTGTTTTTCATTTGAATCTATTTCCAGAATCTCCAGTGCTCTCTGAGCAGCCTAACAGATGAGTTGTGTTTCCTGGCGGACTCGCCTAGCTTCTATTGATATTGGTATTGATTCTGTGCATTCTAACTGTCATAACACAGAGTGACAATGGAGAGGGATGAGTTGAGCTTTATTTTCTCTCACAATAATCAGAGGCGACAGTATCATATTGAGTCACGAGTTGAAGAATACAGAGCCAACTCTCTGGAAATTGCATTCTAAGAGCAATGTTAAAAACAGCAGGTTAGTATTTAGCCTGGCATACAGTAGATTATAATTTTATTCAACAGATAACAAACATCTCTGTCCTAATTTCAATGCACTTAAAAGATTTTCCATCAGCTGAACATTATCCAGAGCACATTTCCCTGTAGACGTCGGGAAAATGTGGAAGTGAGGAAAAGAGTAGCATGGGCCGGGGGGCTGATGGCAGGGTGTCCGGGGTCCTGTAGGGCGGCTGATTTACGACAGGCAGGGTGCAGGACACCCGCTTCCTCTGATCAGGGCTCCCAGTGCTGTCTTTCTGTTATTCTTCCCCTGCTTACCCCTCAGTGAAGCTTCCCCAGGCCTGGAACTGACAGAGCCATCCTAAACCCTGCTTACCCAAGCCTCCCCCAACCAGCCGTCTAGCTAGCTCACTTACAACAACATTTGTCATGTTCCCACATTATAAATCACTCTGGCCAAAGTGAGCCTGATAACTTTAGCATGGCTGAGGGATGGTGCTCCTCTCTGATCTCTCAGCCAAACAGCCCCATAGACCACCAGGCATGTTCCGTCCTCCCACTGCCCCGGGAAGGTAGCCCTGGAGGTTAGCCCTTAGCATTAGCCCTAGCCAAATATTTTTGCTTGATAAATATTTTACCAAACATTTAAATGTAACTTGGTGCGACTAATACAGTACATCATTTGCAAATACACCAAACTTAATTGGTTATCCTTATATTTAATTCAGACTTCCTGTACATTTCAGAATAATAACAGAGCGCTTTGGTTCTTCTCAGTGTCTCAAGAAGGACAACAGAGTCATTGTAGGGTGTTTATGTCCTAGGAGTCTGACAGGCACTGCCCCTTGTTTTGCCTTGGTGAGTTTGGCTAGCTTGGGTATATACAAACCAATGAGAAACCACAATGCATTCACACAACAGAAAGATGTAGCTGTTGAACTGAGGGCTATCAGTGGCCTTGGGACCCCTGCTACTCTCCCTTTCAAATGCACACAAACATACACAAACACACAAACGGTTACCCAAATATTTCAACAGCTCCAGAAATAGAATTGACAATTTCCATGGACCTTCAAACTTAACAATAAATGATGGAAACAAAGTGATTGGGATGGTGTCATATGAAAACTGATATGACAAAAGCAAGAATGTTTGTTTAAATTTGCCTGGCAAAATCATTATTATTTTAAAGTCCGGCATGGGCACATGGGGAGCTTTATTCTTTTTGAAAGATTGATTTTAATGCGGTAGGCATTCCAGCTTTCTACAACTAACTGCAAATACACTGAACAAAATTTAAAATGCAACACTAGTTTTTGCTCCCATTTCTAATGAGCTGAAATCAAAGATCTAAGACTTTCTCTATGTACACAAAATGTCACTGAAATATTGTTCACAAATCTGTCTAAATCTGTGTTAGTGAGCACCGAGATAATCCATCCACCTCACAGGTGTGGCATTATCAAGATGCTGATTAGACAGGATGATTATTGCACAGGTGTGCCTTAGGCTGGCCATAATAAAAGGCCACACAATAGAATTTGCACTGTATTGGAGGGGTCCAGGGGTTCCGAAAACCAGTCAGTATCTGGTGTGACCACCATTTGCCTCACATAGTGCGTTTATAATTTTGTTCAGTGCATTTTGCAGAGTCATTAGTCTATAAATACAATAGTTAAGATATTACTTCACCCACTCTACCAAGCTCTATGATTGTCTATTATTCTTCGAAGAATGTGTAGCTGGCTGCTTAGCATTCAAACTTCTCAAACAACCTAATTCATACTCCTTCAGGTGGTGCTCCAATATAAATGTTATTTGTACTGCATACAGGGTAAAGCATAAAAAAAAATTCAACTCACCACTAAGACATTATTCCACATACAAGGTGAACTATTTCATTCTTTCAGCTCCCTCTAAGATATTATCCCATATGCAAGTTAATGCATCACATCCTTTCAACTCCCCACTAAGACATTATTCCACATAAAAGTAAATGTGTTACATTCTTTCCACATGCCACTATGACAATATTCCATTCCACTACCTTTGCTAACCCTTTTATAAAGAATTGATGAAAAAATGTATAGTGTACCCATCAGTTAGTTTTAGGTCATTTGTAATTAATGAAAAACTTTTTTTTAAACAACACATGTGATTGAGAAATAATATTGATTGCATTTTACTATAATATTTTTTAAGCTTGCTAAAAACAGTCCTGTGATATATCTTTTTCATATATAATTAATTTTGCATTATTATTAAAACATTAATAATGACAGTTCAAACTAAAATTAACACATTAGCTCAACATTGACCCAAGAAATCTACTAAATGTGGGTAAAGAAATGAAACACAGTTAAGGACACTAACAGAATCTGTGTTTTTTGGGAAAGACAGGGGTTGTCCTACATGGTGGTCTTATCCAAGACATCCACAAATATACTCCTAATTAAAATTTGTGACGTTTTCCCAGGTCAGAATTTTTTTGATATATGCCGTTAAAAAAAGGCCACTAGGATATAGTGAGCACTATTGTAGTCCAATAGGTTGACAGTGTGCCTGGGCAAGATGCAGACTGCTGCTAGGCTGGCATGTTCAATCCCATTGTCAGAAGTCAAGACCTCACAAACAGCCTTTACTTGTTGAATCAGTTTCAATCAATTTGAAATGAATACCTAAACGTAACATAATTCCAAACCTTAACTCTCACCAGGTGAGTTAACCTAAACCTAATAGTAAACCAGGTAAAAGTATGAGGTTTTTTTTCTTCTGTCTCACAGAGTTGAGGTAATATTTGTCAACTTAACCATGTCACGTGTAGACTTTTATCCACCCTATAAAAACAGTGGCGTCTGAAGTAAGTTGAAGTGACACACAGTCAGTCACGAAAGATTTACCATCCGAGGGGTTACTAGTGGGATACAGGGGGAGGACAGCATCAAGGGCCAGTCTAACCAGGGAGGTTTGCTCTCTTTTCTTCCTCTTCAAAATGGGGAGATGACAAAGATTGCTCTCTGAAGACCAGAGTTCATAAAGCAGCTAGAAGGTTTCTAAATGGTACCCTATTCTTACATAGTGAACTACATTTGACCAAAACCCCACAGGCCCCAGGTCAAAAGTAGTGAATTTTAAAGTATTTGGTAGTTTGATGCAGCCACATGTCTGAGGAGTAATGTGATCCCAAGGGGTTTGACCGACCGCTGTTAACTTTTATTACAGTAAATACTAGAAGTCACTTCTCCCATGTGTCAAAGAGCCCTGGCTGGGTTTATGTTCAGCTTGTGTTTGATTAACCCCTCTGTGATACAATCTAGGCCCATTTGTAAACACTCGGTATACACAGAAATGAAACGCAACCCATAAAAATGTACAAATATGTAGGTCTACGTACACAGCAGGACAGTGTGGAATATAACAAGTTAATGTAAACATTCAGAGATGTACAAACAAAATCCTCTGTTTGGTAGAGAAACACCCACAATCCCCATGTCTGTTCTGTGGTAGTGGCAGCCTGTGTTCTCTGTGTGTATATGTGTGTGTGTGTGTGTATGGTTAGGTAACAGGCCAATGTAGACAGACACAGACAAACAGACAGGCCAACAGACAGTGCCACAGACAAAGCGGACAGGCAGACAGAAACACCAAGACAGACAAATAAACATGCAGGGAGACAGACAGGCAGGCACAGAGACAGAAGTGAGAGGCCCAGGCAGACAAACAGACAGACAGGAAGGCACAGGGGCACATGCAGACAGACAGGCAGACAGCCAGACACAGACAGGCAGGGCTGTAATGATGAGGCTGTGAGGGGGAGATCAGTGAGGTAGAGCCCCTGATTGATAAACTCCCTATCTGGCTATTTACGATCTGGCTGCAGAAGAGGCAGCTTTCGCCAGACAGAAAAGCAATTAATCTGCAAACGAGCTGGGGAACAGCCGGTCTGAGCATTGGAGCCTCCTACCACCGCCGCTCTGGAGGGGAGATAAGGCTGCGGACGGCTATTTATTGTACAATTTAATTAAGTGCTTGTTAACGCTAGTTATCTTAACAGTCACAAAATTACCGTTGTAATGCATTTTGTTTAAGGAAAAATGGAGAGGGTTGGAGCACTTTATGAAAGAGCCGGGCACAGCTTGCCTTCATTTGAAATCACAGAATAAATTCAGAGAGGAGAGGGAGGCGGATGCCACAATGATCTAAGCTTAGGCGCTAATGGTTATTTAATATGGCCATCAGCGGTCCCAAGTCCCCAGCATACGGTGCTCACACAATAGCCTCCAAACCCTCTTTAACACTTATTTGAGATGACAGGAAAAATGAAACCGTTTGTGCTTTCAATGGAAAAGCAATCATTGGTACATTATACTCCGCTTGCCCTATCATGCTAATGCTCGGTAAAAATGTCACCAAATGTATTTAAAGGGCTGATGGAGTGTTGCCGTTTGATTCCTGCTGCCCGCCTGATTAATAAAAACCTTCAATTTGTATGTAAATGCAACCTGGGGCTCATATCATCCACACACCTGCACCTGGAGAAAAATAATAAACTCAAGTTTAATGCGGCAATTATAAGAGTTTATGGGGATTGTGGAGAAGCAGTAAGCGAGCGGCGGGCAGAGGGAGATGCACACTGGCCTGATGACGGGGGCTCAGAGAGAAAAAGGGCAACCGGGATTCGCCTGCTACAGACTGACCTGATGCACAAACATCACCCTGGTTCAGCTTTGATCGGAATGACTAACAAAACAAGATGGCCGCCACGCAACACAAGTAGATCTTGGGCACAATTATGGGCACTTCTGTTAGACCATACCTAAGGGCAATAGCACGTCACCGTTAACTTGCTGACGATTATTAAATGAAGCTTTACATTATATTACGTAGGCATTGAATAAGTATCTGAGGACAGAAGGTTATTTTAAAGTAGTGGGTATCTACTGCGCAATATGTCAAAATGCATTGTTGTTTCTTTTATCACCAGTCGTTTCCCGTAGGCTATTAAATTGCTTTCAGTTGAGATATCTCTGAATCACAGTACTTGGCATAAAAACATGCTGGGGCCTACAATCGCTCAACATGGTAACGATATTGACATAAAGTCAAGTTGTCCATATCTACTTGGCCCAGGTATTTAATTCATGTATTGAGTACTTACTTATATTTTCTTACTTTACATCATACTTCTCCAGCATCACACCCTACTTCTCTCTCAGAACAAAGTGAAAGTGCATTGACTCAACGCAAGCGGAGCAAAGATTGCGGCGCGAAAGATTAAAGGCGTTAGTGTTGACCGAGTCGGCGAGTGTGTCAACCTGCAGTGTTCAGCTTACACACTTATACTAGCCTTTGATGCCTTCCTCTTCCCTGTACTTTCCTGGGTTCAATGTCACACCTTGACCACACAGGACTGTCTGGGTCAGCACACCTTCAGCAGACTTCTGTGTGCATTTGTGTCTTTGAACTTCAGGATACTTTAGGACACATGGAGATGCAACAGTATGACTGGACGGCAACCCAATAATGCCAACAACAGCGTAACGGTAAACCAGTTGACACAAAGACCTACAGTGGGTTGAGAACGTTTTTACTGTTTTGATAATGATAACAAAATAAAAAACGTTATAAAATAAACAAGGCAATTGCACGCCTTATCCCCTAAGGCTGACACAACCACCTCCGGCCCCAAAAGATACACACACAAACAAAATGTCTTCATGGATCTAATCTGACAACCTGAAGTCAGCAGCTTAATCCTGTGCAGAAGGCCTTAGCAAAATGCCAGTATATTTTAATGTAATAGGGCTCGTTATTGCTTCTGGTGGCCAATGTTCAAGTCATTCAATTTACAATTGATGAAATGCTTTTTTGTATGCCATCAGTCGATACACAATACCCCATCAAAAAGGAAAAACATGTTTAATGCCAATTTCTAACAAACGTTAATATCTCATGTACATACGAATTCAGACTATTTATTCCATAGAAGTGTCTTTGGCAGGGATCACAGCTTATTGTCTTCTTGGGTATGCCTCTAACGGGATTCTCACACTAGGATTTGGGAAGTTTCCTTGTAGATCCTCTCAAGCTTTGTCAGATTTGATGAGGAGCGCCCACGGCTGCAATCTTTGGGTTTCCTCACAGATGTTCAATGAAGTTCAAGTTTGAGGTGAAGATTTTTCAGCAACAACCCGAAGTGCACAGTGTGTACCCGATGTGTTCTCCAACTGAAAAGTGTAGTCCATACGTGCAGATCAAGGTTGTCAAGGATCTGCATGTAGGAATGGTCTGAAAATCTTCCAACTAAAAACAACAGAATAGTTATTTTCTCAAGGGGAGTTATATATATATATATATATATATATATAATTTTCTAATTTCTTTTGCATATAATATAGAGTTTTGGTCTTTCCAATGATTCAACCTTTCTCACCCTACTATATACATTTCTAAGCCATATGGCATTAAAGATTTAGAGCTTTATTAAATCTATATAGATGAAATGTTACAGATTGTTCAATATAAATGTAATTTCCAACTGAACCGATATAGGCTATGCAACATTTACCTTATGCAATCCCCAAGAACGCAGTAAATATTGCCTCAAATTTCAATCATAATGTAATGCTGAAATGTTGCGATAAGTATTGAATAATGCTTTAAGCACTAAATAAATAACTAAACTTTTGGTTGTCACTTAACATCACAGTATGCTTGATGATATCCAATGGCCCAAACACAACAGAAAGGAACATACTGTCCTTGTAGCACATGAAAAGGAATCAGAATATGGTGATTTTTCTCTGAAAAGTCTCAAAACTTTGTTTGGGCTTTTATTGTATGACTGACTAGACTGCTAGAAGTCATGCATTGAGACAATGATAATAGTTATCTGCTGTGATTATCTGTTGGAGTGTATAATGGAGAAACAGCCGTGTGAACCGCCTATGATGTAGACCGCATCTCAAATGTCACCCTGTTCCCCATTGGGCTCTGTTCAAAAGCAGCACACTATAAATGGAATAGTGTGCTATTTGAGCCGTGGAAAGAGGAAGGAGGCCCTGCCCGCCTGCCTGCCTCTCTGCCTTCTCTCAAGTCAATGCAGTGTATATCCCGACCAGGCTGATGGCTTTAGACAGAAGTCATTCGCCAGGCCTAATCTCCAAGTCTTTCTGAAAATAACTTTTTTTGTGTCTGTATGAAGATTGGATTTTACAGATCACAACTGCAAGGCAATAGCACTCATTCAAGTGTACTTCTCATGAGAAACGTATCGTGATCTCTAATAATATTCTGTATACGGCTTCACCCAAGCGCTACCTTTAAATGCGATGCCGTATTAATATTAATATTTATGGACTGTGGAGGAGAGAGTGAGCCCGCCACTGAGCCGTCGCTGTCAACGTCTGAGAGAGAGGCTGAACAAACTTCCATTAATTCCTATGGAGGGGAAAGTCCAAATTAATTCCTATTCACATTTTAATGCCTTTATGGTAATGCAGGTTGAGAGGGAATGGGGGGCTAAGCCCACAGGAGGAGTGAGGAGGTTAGAGTTGACTGCTGCACCTGAGAGAGATCGCCCACATGGGAAAGAGTGCCACTCCCGGGCCTTCCACTGCCCTTACTGCCAACAGTATTTACATACAGGACCAGTTCCATCGACTACTGCCACCATGCATACTAAGAACTATTAAAATGCAGGTTTAATTATGGATTAAGCAATATTGATGATGCATAAGATTAATTAGAAAGACTTAAACGATTTGTAAACACCTTTTCAGTCAGTATAATATATACAAAGGACTTAACAATTACTGTATGTGCCATTTAGAAAAAAATTTGTCGCACGTCTATTGAAATAAAGTACAAACAGTGTCCTAAGAAAGATAAAGGTTGAATATGTCTACAACAGCAGAATGTGCCCCTCTAACCAGAAACCAGTGCAACGAAAAACCATTACTGGGCCATTACATCCACTCTGATCCACTCACCGTCTGATGTTGAAGCCCATATACACCCCTCTAGTTACTGCTCCTCTCAATGGTTGCACTGCAGAATCAAGTCCATCCATTCTGCTTTGTCCAGCCTGCTAAACCAGACACGTTGGAGCTGAGGCAAACACAAATAGATTGCCCTGGTAGTGAATATCACCGCCCCCCCCCCCCCACGCCATCCCCCGCCCAACCCAACCCACCCCAACCTACCCCAAGCCTACCGTGTTACAGATGTAATCATTACATATTTACTTGAAGGACAAATGCCTGGTCTCTCCTGCTGGCCTAAACAGCATCCCAAACGATATGGTCAAAAAGTGATGCAGTATATGAGGCAGTCCTATATGAGGGTGCCACACCTGGTCTTTCCTATCAGTTAGTGTCTCTGTGTTGACACCTGGGGGGTAATTGTCATTAATTGCGCTCATTTGGACGTCAGGTCAGGCTAATCGAAGCGCAGGTGTTTGGGACAACCAGTGATTATCTCAGCGCAGAGATTGGATCAAAATAAGACTGATCTCCCCATCACGGAACCGTACCACCAGACATGATGGCTGTCCATTCTTTCTGGTTTTAACCCACATTAGTGGATAATTGAGCTTCTAGACATAAAGAAGCATTACAGTGTAACAGATATGTTGTCCCACTTTTCCATTTATTTAGTGTAGTTTGAAGAGTCTGTCACTAGGATTAATGAGACCTTTACAAACAGACTAAGTGAGTTTAATTGAATAGGTGGGACCAAAGAGGACCCAGCTCTCCAATTTACATCCATCCATCTATTACACTAAATCACTATCTCATTATTATACTGTTATTGTCAAATTCAACCCCAACACCAAGACAATATATTCAGAATTGAATCATAAGGCAAGAATCATTACGTTAGTGCCAACAATGTTCAAATTAAACAATGCCATGCTTAGGTCCATGTTCCCAGTAAGTTTACTTAGAAGCTATTGCTACAAGTCATGGGCAGCACACATCACATCTCTCTAACAATACATCACCACACATCACCCCTCCCTAACAATACATCACCCCACATCACTTCTCCCAAACAGCACCTCACCACACATCACCTCTCCCTAACAATACATCACCACATATCACCTCTCCCCAACAATACATCACCACACATCACCTCTCCCCAACAATACATCACCATGCACACATAATCTCGGGAGCACATAACACAAATTTTGGCCTCCCTCCATTGGCTTTCTGTTCGTTTCAGGATTGATTTTAAGATTTGAATGCTTGTCTTTAAGGTTTTAAAAGGATTGGCCCCTTTATATCTGTCTGAACTTTGACATTGTCATTCTCCAGGCCGAGCACTGAGGTCAGCTAACCAGTTACATCTATTTGTCCTAAAAGCCAGGCTAAAAACTAGAGGGGATCTAGCTTTTGTGGTGGGTGGTCCTATCCTCTGGAATAGCTTACCAATGCATATTCGAAATGCCCAGACTATACACACTTGTAAGTCATTGCTAAAGGCATTTTTATTCTAGCTTTTAATCTTAGCTCAGTTGGCATTAAATGTCTGTGCTGCTATTTTGTTTGTGTGTTGTTATGTGTATCTATGTAATTTTTTACCTGTAAATTTCATATATTTTGTATACTTTGATATTTTGTCCTGTACAGCACGTTGGTCAATGACAGTTGTTTTAAACGTACTTTACAAATAAAGTTGACCTTGACATTAACATCTCTCCCCAACAATATATCAACAAACATCACCTCTCCACAACAATACATCACACATCACCTCCCCCCGACCGCACCACACCACACATCACCTCTCCCCAACAATACATCACACATCATCTCTCCCCAACAATACATCACCACACATCACCTCTCCCCAACAATACATCACACATCATCTCTCCCCAACAGTACCTCACCACACATCACCTCCCCACAACAATACATCACCACACATCATCTCTCCCCAACTGTACCTCACCACACATCACCTCCCCACAATAATACATCACCACACATCATCTCTCCTCAATAATACATCACCACACATCATCTCTCCCAAACAATAAATTGCCACACATCACCTCCCACCAACTGTACCTCACCACACATCATCTCTCCCAAATAATACCTCACCACACATCATCTCTCCCCAACAATACATCACCACACATCATCTCTCCCAAACAATAAATTGCCACACATCACCTCCCACCAACTGTACCTCACCACACATCATCTCTCCCCAATAATACCTCACCACACATCATCTCTCCCCAACAATACATCACCACACATCATCTCTCCCAAACAATAAATTGCCACACATCACCTCCCACCAACTGTAACTCACCACACATCATCTCTCCCCAACAATACATCACCACACATCATCTTTCCCCAAGAATACATCAGCACACATCACCTCCCCCTAACAGTACCTCACCACATATCACCACACCTAAACAGTACCTCACCACACATCCTCTCTGTCCAACAGTACCTCACCACATATCACCACACCTAAGCAGTACCTCAACACACATCACCTCTCCCCAACAGTCTGTCATCCCACATCACCTCTCCCCAATGGTCTGTCAACACACATCACCTCTCCTAAACAGTACCTTACCACACATCAACTTCTCCCCAGCAATACCTCACCACACATCACTTCTCCTCAATAGTACCTCACCACACAGTTAAATTGCAGTATCAGTAGTCTACAGGAAAAATAATACCTTGCTCACTCACCCCTGCTGCTACATCTGCTGAGACTGAAATGCACGAAACATTGATACCTTCATCAGACAGGTGTAGCAGGATATTAGAGAGACTTCCTCTAAGCTGAAGCTGTGTGAATTCACCACACAAGCGGAGCAAAGACACAAGGCACAAACATCCTCAATCTGCCCTAATGCCACAGCAGCATGCTTATTGTCTTTTTCAAATATATCAGCCAGGCTACATCTCCTCAAAAGGCTGTTTGGCATCTTTCTGCCAATTTGCTCAGTCACATGCTCCCTCCAGTGCAAACTGAAAGGGATGCAAGCGTGTGTCTATGTTTGTGTGTGTCTGTCTGTGTTTATGTGTGTGTGTGTGTGTGTTTGTGTATGTATGGACAGTGAGAAACACAATGGCAGCTGTGCCATTAGTTGGATGTTTGAAGGCCTGCTCCCCACACCTCTTAGCTTCACATGGAGGTACACTGTGACTTTGTCCTGGGGGCAAAGTCAGTCAGTCTGGCCTGCAGGTGGCTTAAACAGAATTATGATGGTGGCCCTGTATGTTTGTGGTCCAACCTCAAACCTTTTGATGGTTGAACATGTTGAAATTACAGACTGGTTGTGTGAAACTGGTTTTAGATAGCCTTGCAACAGTTGTGTTAGCCAGTTTGTTAAAGTAAACACTGTAAGAACCTCCTGGAATGAAGCACAGCTAGAATTGCCTACTGTGATTAGTTGGGAATGCACAATGGAGCAGACCATTCTGGGTCCATGAACTCAGTGATCTAAAAGCTTATGCACATAAAAAATCTTATGCACATAATTAAAAGATATAATCCATTTTACCAGAGATATGTTCTTCTGTTCATTTGCAAATTTGATGGAACCATATGGTAAATAAACTGTGGTAGGCAGTTTTAAAATGTAATACTCACAGGAATCTATTTCAACAACAAAAAAACTGGTTCAGTCATGTTAGTCTATCCAAACTGATAATTTGGCAAGCACACAAATGGTTTAAAAGATGGCACATTAAAAAAGAGATTATGTACCCAAAATTATCTGTTTTAGTTGAGTGAGGAGCTTCAGGAAAATAGAGAGCTTATTTTGGGTGGAGCTGAGAACAAATTTAAGCTATTCCATAACTTCAGCAGATTGTGATGTAAAAGAATGAGACAAAGATAAATCATGTCAGAACTTTTTCCACCTTTAATGTGACCTATAACGTGAACAATTCAATTGAAAAACAAACTGAAATCTTTGGTTGTATTAGTATGCACACCCTTAAACTAAAACTTTGTTGAAGCAGTTTTTGGGCAGGAGTCTAATAGCATGGCGCTTCTTTGCAAAAGCACTCCAAATCTGTGAGATCTCCTGTGCACAGCCCTCTTCAGATCACCCCACAGATGTTTAATTGGATTCAGGTCTGGGCTCTGGCTGGGCCATTCCAAAACGTTAATCTTCTTCTGGTGAAGCCATGCTTTTGTGGATTTGGATGTGTGTTTTGGGTCGTTGACGTGCTGAAAGGTGAACTTCCTCTTCATCTTCAGCTTTCTAACGGACGCCTGAAGGTTTTGTGCCAAAATTGCCTGGTATTTGGAACTGTTCATAATTCCCTCCACCCTGACTAAGGACATGGTTCCAGCTGAAGAAAAACCACCCCAAAAAATTATGCTGCCACCACCATGCTTCACTGTGGGTATGGTGTTCTTTGGGTGATGTGCAGTGTTGTTTTTGCACTAAACATACCTTTTGAAATTATGTCCAAAAAGTTCAATCTTGGTTTCATCAGACCATAACACATTTTCCCACATGCTTTTGTAGGACTTGATGTTTGTTTTTGCAAACTTCAGCCGGGCTTGGATGTTTTTCTCTGTTAGACAAGGCTTCCTTCTTGCCATCCTACCCAATTGCGCATTCACATGAAGAATACAGGAGATTGTTGTCACATGTAGCACACAGCCAGTACTAGCCAGAAATTCCTGCAGTTCCTTTAATGTTGCTGTAGGCCTCTTGGAAGCCTCCCTGACCAGTTTTCTTCTAGTCTTTTCATAAATTTTGGAGGGACATCCAGTTCTTGGTTTATCTCTGTTGTGACATATTTTCTCCACTTGATGATGACTGTCTTCACTGTGCTCCATGGTATATCTAATGCTTTTGTAACCTTCTCCTGACTGATATCTTTCATCAATGAGATCCCTCTGATGCTTTGGAAGCTCTCTGCAGACCATGACTTTTGCTCTGAGATGCAACTAAGAAAATGTCAGGAAAATCCTACTAGAACAGCTGAACTTTGTTTGTGATTAATCAGAGTCACTTTAAATGATGGCAGGTGTGTAATGACTTATATTTAACATGAGTTTGAATGTGTTAGAGTACGTCTGACCCAGAACGCAGAGAAATCACACAGACCACGTAAGGTAGGTTCAAAAAAAGGTTTTAATGGAGAGCCAGGGTACTCCGAGAAAACAGTGTAGGCAGGTCCGAAGCTGGGGGAGAGCTGACGGTGAAGGCTGGGTGGTGAGGCCAGGAGCTAGTAGGCGCAGCAGAGGAAGCAGCAGGTCTGAGCAGGTAACAGGAGAGAAACACAGGGTAAGTACAAACTCAGGGAACAAAGGCAAAATAGAGCACACGGATGATAATAGCAAGTAACTAGAACTGAGAGCCAAGTACCACATGGGTAGTAGATAACGAACTGGCGCCGAAGAGGTGATCAGCCCGGGTTTAAATATTGCTGGAGTGAATCATGTGGATGAGGTGCAGCTGCGAAGAATGGCTCTGCAGTGAAGACTCTGCCACGCCCCTTGCCCTACTGAACACACCCCCAGCACTCCAGGTGAAAAAACAAAACAGGGACCGAACCACCTGACTCAGGGCGGAGGGGAAGCAACCCGTAACAGAATGTGATTGGTTAATTCTGAACACAGCCACATCCCCAGTTATAAGAGGGTGTGCACACTAATGCAACCAGGTTATTGTAAGGTTTTTATTTTTCATTTTTCCCCCTCGAAGATTTCAGTTTGTTTTTTCAATTGAATTGTTCACATTATAAGTCACATTAAAAGTGGAAAAAGTTCTGACATGATTAATCGTTAATCGTCTCATTCTTTTAAATCACAAAAACCTGGCATTTTCACAGGGGTGTGTAGACTTTTTACATTCACTGTAGATTATAAAATAGGTATTTCTATTCTTCCAACTTTTACTATTCCACTTCTTCTTAATTTCATTGCCTAATGTCCAAAGTCAGAAATCCTAGTGTCATTTTGTTAAAAACTTTAAATGCTTTGGCTTTGACTCATGTCATGTAATGTTTAAATTCCCCCTGAACTTATCTGTTTTGTATCTCACTAAGGTTAATAGGATAGATCAAAAGGAATTAGGCCAATTTGACTTCAAAATAGCACCTAGATCACATCGTCTACTGAACATAGGGGTCAACTTACTCAGCTGACCCAGTGATACATTACATGATAATGATCTCAGAGAAACATGTTGACTTACAGTAGGTACTGATTTCTAACAGCATTTGGGGTGTGCATGTGTACAATCAGGACAATTTGTTTTTAACCAGCTCTCCGTGTAAGTAAAGGTAATTGAGCTATCTAGCTATGTATTTCAGAGTATTGTATATAGCAGCAGATTATGTTACTGTGATGGTAAGCAAAGTTCATACACAATTGTAGCAAAAATTAACACACTGCCAATGTTTTTGTTTTACAAATGTTGTTATTCAGCGTATTATATGGCAAATCAATAGTGAGCCCACTAATATGAACAAATAGGAATGATGTGTTCATATTTAAAGTGCGAATGCTTGGGAATATCAAAAGGATGAGTTCCACATAGTGACTACAGAGCAGATTGGACATGTGTATTTTAAATCATGAGCATCATTATAACAATCTTTTTCTTATCAAATATTATTATTTTATTATATATTTTATTAAATATTTATTAGTTTTAACAAGCCACAAGGATTTTGTAAGGGGAATCTCAATAGTACATGAACTGTTAATATATTGCCTATGCAAGGGTGTTAAGCCTCAAACACCATCATATTTCACCTGAAGGTGGGGTTGATTTTAGAAATTAATTCGTGTAGCAGTACGTTTTTTACAACACCTGTCCTTGGGAAACATTCCCTGCAGGACTATCTTCAGATATATACAGTGCCCTCTGTGACTATTTGGACAGTGAAGATATTTTTTTCACTTTTTTGGGCTGTGTGTACCTATAGGCAGACATGTCTTTAAGTAATTTCAGACAAGTCTAAGTCAAGTCTCAAGTCACTGCTTGCAAGTCTGAGTCAAGTCTCAAGTCACTGCATGCAAGTCTCAAGTATTTTAAGCACTATAGGTTATAGTTATAGTCTTTTAGTCCAAAGCAAGTCCTTTCAACTTAAGCTGCACTTTTTGGGGATGACTATTATTTTATGGGCTATTTTAAATCAGCAGTTGATAATCTAGTACACTAATACTTGTAACATTTAATGTTTAATTGAAGTATGATCATGTTGAGGCTTGGGCCGGCCTATTCGAATCTACTGTTCTATCTGGCGTTAGTCAAATTGTCTGACAGCCCTTTGAGCTAACAGCCCTTTGTGTTCTGTATGGTTATATATGTTGGCTGGATATTAGCTACTGTAACTAATTATAGCTGGCAAAGATTAGCAACAGGCCCAATTCTTGACAGCAAACTATCATTAGGCTTCTCACTAAATGTAAAAAATCTTTGTTGCCAAATGCTATTACGAATGGAACAGGTGCACTAATGCTAACGTTACCTAGGTGACTTTCAAATGTAATAGTTTGAGCTACCAGACCAGAATAAAGTATGAAGGTAGGTTTTCTCCTTATTTTTTGTTATTCTATATTTACCTTCCTAGTCACAAGTCCAATGATTACAAGTCCTAGTCAAGTCTTTTGAACAGATTGCAAGTCAATTCCCAAGTCAATTTATTGGTGACTTAAGTGTGATTTGAGTCCAAGTCTGCGACTTGAGTCACCAACTCTGTGTATTGGTTTCATGATTTAGAATGGACAGGACATTAGACAAACCCCCCTATTTCAGAGCACAAAATGTATTGGGACAATAGGTTTGACAGTTATTTCTGGCTAGAATATCTGAATTTGCAGAGTCATAAGATTTCAGTGCTTTCAATGTCTAGCCTAAATTCATGACTTTGAATTCGGCTTTGGAATCTGCTATTGTTGTTGGTCAAAATATGGTCCAACAAGGTGTCAGTGAAAGTCAATTAACCCACTGTGAGTCAGAAAATCGTAAAAATCTATCCTTTGGCTTTCCAAAAACACATTTACAACACCATTAAAAAGTGGAAATCACTGGTAGGTCATGGAAGACTTCTACAGTGTATGACCAAATAATGCTCAGTGTAATGAAAAAACTAAAAGCTTGTCAGATCAGAAACAGGTAGAGGATGTGTCACCCACTACCATCAGCAAAAATGTAGCAAACCACTAGTTAGCTTTAAAAATAGGATGGCAAGGTTACAGTAACTTAAAATATATATGGAAAACTGTTTTGTGGACAGCTGAGACAATGATCAATGTGTAGCAAGGTGACAAGAATAGGAAAGTGTAGAGAAAACAGGTTCTCAAGATACCATCTACCTTCTATGAAATATGGTGAAATATGGAAATGTGTGTTATGGCATGGGCATGTAAATAACTGATGACGGATGCAGTAAAATTAATTCTAAAGTGTAAAACTTATTTTTTTCAGTGACATTACAATTTTATGACATTTAGATTATTTATTATTACCTGACAATTAGGCATGGTAAAAACCCTATTTGAATATGCATTTTACAAAAAACATATTATGGATGTGGTTTGAGCCACCCATTCTGAAGGGTTTCTCAAGTAACAGTTTTGATCTGGAAAAGTCATGCCACATGGCTTTTTTTTTATATAAACAAATGGTTCTTCACTTCTAAGATTGTAAAGTATTTCTATCCTACATATGTGTCACACATATGTACTGTCCATTCAGTCTACCTGAAAAGAGAGACTCTGGAAGTGGCAGCACAGCCATGAGATAGCCAGAGCCTGGGAGAAGAAAGATGGCATGTGGAAATCAATAACCTCGCTCACATGATCGGCCATTTTGTGATTACCTAAATCTGCTTTGACAGTATCTGTATGAGCGATCTGGTGACCTGCTCTTCCCATCTGAATATCCTCCCTCCACGTCCTTCCCTCCTTGTGTGCTCTGTGTGTGTGTGTTATTTATGGCACTTGATTTGGTCCAGGATGCGTGCACTCTGATGTTTAATTCAGGGGCTCCGGCCCCTCAGTGGCGGACGTAGAAGGGATGAGAGGAGGTGTGTGGGTCTAGGGATGGGAATTCACCAGGTTTGGCCCGGGAGCGCTGGAACAGGGTTTAACCCTGACAAATATGCCAGTGTTACATGCACTGGAACACACACACTTAGACACATAGTCTTTGACCTTGACCCTACAAGGCTGTTGATGTGGTGGGAGCAGGCTCACAACTAGAGGAGAGGGCCGTGGAAGCGGAGGGTGATATAGAGTAAATTAATACTTGGGTGAGCTTGAACTACTTGGACCTCCTCTTCAACCTGTCCCTCCCCCTCATGCCTCCCCCTACTCACATTCTCCACAGGCATCTGGTAAAGTGTTAAGCTGTAAGCCACAATCAAAGGCTATTGTTGTCCTACTGCCATGAAAGTGCCCCACTACCCTGTCATTCCTTTACTATCCTTTTTATATCATTCTCTATCTCTGTCCTCCCAATATCCATCTCTCTCTAACTCTCACTCTTACTGTGTCCCTACCCTCCCTTCTTCCTTACACCAAGTGCACTCTGAGATTTATTCTAGAGGCGAGCAGCTCCAGCAAGGGCCTGGTGTTAGGAATTTATGGTTTAATAAGACTTACATAAGTCTTGCAGGTGTGCTTTACTTCCCCTTCCCCAGCCCATTTGGATGATTTATGGGAGGCCTCTGGATTGCAGGTTGATTTAGAAGGCCTTTCTCCTGTACCGTCAGAACCCCCGGGACTGAACACCTCCCTCTGCAACTGGATCCTGGACTTCCAGACAGGTAACCCCCAGGTGGTGAAAGCAGGAAATGGCAAATGTGCCACACTGATCCAGAACACAGGGGGATCCCACAGGTTTTTGTTCTCAGTCCCTCCTTCTACTCCCCATTCACCCCCGACTGCGGGGCAATACCGGGCTAACAGCACCAAGGATGCTGGGTCTGAAGTTGACAGCGACTGGGAGATGATAAGTGACCAGAGAGGTGAGCTCCTGCGGTGTCCCACAGGTTACACATCACTAAAAATGAAACATTGTCTCCACTATCATTGTCTCTTCCCACTCGGACAGCTGAAAGGACACGGCGTGGGCCCTACGATCACCACACGGTTCTACAGCTGAGCTACACAGTGGCTCCATCACCACTTTATATTGCAACTGTGAGGAAACAGGGGAAGGCCCTAAAGATCATTAAAGACCCCCGTCATCCAATCCGCAGGCTTCTCTCCCTGTCACTGCATCAGGTGTGTTACCAACAGGCCCCTGGCAGTCTCATACGGCCATAAGAATGATGAATACATAATCAACTGGCTACCCAAACATATCCATCCATGTGAGAAATACAATTGTATTTTATGGTATTAACCCAGGTCCAAGCCACAATCACTCATCTGTGTGTATGTGTATGTGTGTGTGTGTGTGTGTGTGTGTGTGTGTGTGTGTGTGTCTCGCTGTGTGTGTGTGTGTGTGTTGTCTATCTGCTACACTTCAGACACTACGCTCAGCCAGGGTTTGACTAGGTATGCAACTAACACGCAGAGGACCAACAACATATTAGGCAGGTGGTCATAATGTTTTTGGTCATCAGTGTATACAGTACATATGTGTATTTAGATATATGCCTCTTGATAGATATATATATCAATACACATGTACAACTATATATATTTATATGTATATTTGTAATCAGAACCAGTAAGAAAAGCTGTCTGAATATCAGATACATTGTTAATAACTGATGCATTAATAGAACTCATATATCTGCATTGTTCGGCAGGCCCTGTTTAGGCTGGCCTCTTAACCTCAGCCATTAAAGATATACAGACACATACATAAACACACAGATGCAATCACCCTGTTACACATCCACACACAATTGCTTTTTAAAAGTACAATAAAAAGCCACCCTGAATGGAAATAGCTAAACGTAGCAAGAATATGTATTCATGTGCACAATTTGCTATAGGCTTCACCTGTCAGTCTTTAATTCATCCACTAAGAACCCAGATCCAATCATCACCAACAGCATCTACAATATTCCACTGTCATTTTTTTTTCTCCTGGCCCTTACATGCATGTAAAGCACTGCAGCATCTGAAAGCAAGTCAGGCTGATGAAAAATGGTGTAATCTCCATCCCCGCTGGTGACTCGTAATTGCTCATCTGGGTAGGTACTAATTGACAATGATCTTTGACCTGTCTTTTTATTTATCAAAACGCACATGCTGGTCCAAAGACTGGAGGATAAATGTAAAGGTATTGGCAAGTCCATGAGGAAATTGAAATGAGATCAGATATAAAAGAGAAAATATTCTGTATTTAATAAATGGCATGATTTTGATAGTATTATTTTCAATAGGTTATCCATAACAAACACAATAGTTAACGTGTGTTTCCTAGACTTAAATATTTAAGGGATAATCCGATGATTTGCCATCAGAAAACTCATTTCATCGAAAGATGATGACATGTCCCCCATATCTAGACAGTTAAAACATAACTACATATTAAGTCATCAATAATACAAAATATAATTGAAGTCCAAACAGCCGGAGTACACAGAAGCGGTGCCTGTATTGGCAGAAAGGAAATTTGATT